>NC_092371.1:192815000-194141875 GCF_030028105.1 Mobula birostris
GGCAGTTTTCATCATAGAATGGCAAAGGCTTGGTCTGAATCCACACTGAAGTTTTTTACATCTAAAATTAAATGTTGGTACAACAATGATAGTAGCTGTCTGATGTTAAGCAGTATCTGGCAAATGCAAAGCAAGGGTATAATCCACTCAAAGTTTTAAAATGGGATAGTAAATGAAAAGAAGATTTCTCTTTTTCTTCTATTTAGCTTCACTTAAACATGTGCTGGTACTGTGTGGAGAGTATTGGTTTCTATCCATTTTTCTGTTGATAAGCACCATGCAGAAATCCACTGAGTCATCATGATTCTCATAACTGACAGAAACACACGTAGCCACTTAGCCCTTCAGACCCACTCTAGCATTCATCCACAGAAACATCTCTGTTCCATACCTTTTGCTTTATACCGAGGTATTCCAGGGTGCCTAGTAATCACAATACTCTGAATGTATTGAGTTTATTGGTATTGCTGTGAGAGTCTCCTTTCTTTATTTGTTCATTCAGAAGTAGTGGGTGTCACTGAAAGGAGCAGCTTTTATTATTCCTCCCCAAATACCCATGAATCAAGAAGCCAGTTAAAAGTCAACAGCATTCATCGGGCTGAAGTCACGTACAGAATAGATCATGTAAGGACAGCGGATTATCATCCTCCAAGGGTATTAAGTGAAGTGGAAGGCGTTTTTCTTTATGATGAGTTGGTAGCTATATGGTCACCATTAGGGGGATTAGTGCTTGATTCCTGATGCAAATAAGTACTTGAATTTAAGTCTCCCTCTGCCACAGAGAAACTTGATCTCATGTCTCCAATCCATTGCCTGGATACTGGTCCAGTAAACTAACCACAATGACGCCTTACCCTCTGAAGGTGGCAAGTCACAACTGCAGGATGGGTTATGCACTGGAGGAACGTCAGCACTGATTAGGTGAACCAACTCATTTTTGACTCATCCAAATTAATGAGTATTCTCAATGTTTGGTTCGTGTCGGCATAAATCTGTGTTGAATTTAGTGTAAGTGCCTTCATTCATTGCCAAAGCAAACTGAGTGCTATTCAGTTCTCTAAGGTCTGACTGAATCATGATCTTTTTTAAGGTGAGCTGAAAGAATTATAAAATTGATATTAGAATGATAATCAGTGCAGTTGTCTCTGGCCTATGCACATTAATATGCTCTTGGAAGCCTTCATATTATCTAAATCAAACACAAAACCATTCGGTAAGCATTTCCATCCTCCTAACCATATAGTAAGGAAAGTTGGATTCAGTGAAAAATGAACATACCTGGAATGCCCTTGAAATTCAATAACTGATTCAAGTCAAATCAAGTCAAGTTTATTGTCATTAAGCTATATACATGCTTATAGCATATATAACCATATAATATATATAGAAACAAGATGTTTCTTCAAACCAAGGTGTGAATTGATAATGGGGAGCAAGGACATGGCAGACCAATTGAATAATTACTTTGGTTCTGTCTTCATTAAGGAGGACATAAATAATCTTCCAGAAATAGTAGGGGACAGAGGGTCCGGTGAGATGGAGGAACTGAGCGAAATACATGTTAGTAGGGAAGTGGTGTTAGGTAAATCGAAGGGATTAAAGGCAGATAAATCCCCAGGGCCAGATGGTCTGCATCCCAGAGTGCTTAAGGAAGTAGCCCAAGAAATAGTGGATGCATTAGTGATAATTTTTCAAAACTCTTTAGATTCTGGACTAGTTCCTGAGGATTGGAGGGTGGCTAATGTAACCCCAATTTTTAAAAAAGGAGGGAGAGAGAAACCAGGGAATTATAGACCGGTTAGCCTAACATCGGTGGTGGGGAAACTGCTAGAGTCAGTTATCAAAGATGTGATAACAGCACATTTGGAAAGTGGTGAAATCATTGGACAAAGTCAGCATGGATTTGTGAAAGGAAAATCATGTCTGACGAATCTCATAGAATTTTTTGAGGATGTAACTAGTAGAGTGGATAGGGGGGAACCAGTGGAAGTGGTATATTTGGATTTTCAAAAGGCTTTTGACAAGGTCCCACACAGGAGATTAGTGTGCAAACTTAAAGCACTCGGTATTGGGGGTAAGGTATTGATGTGGATAGAGAATTGGTTTGCAGACAGGAAGCAAAGAGTGGGAATAAACGGGACCTTTTCAGAATGGCAGGCAGTGACTAGTGGGGTACCGCAAGGCTCAGTGCTGGGACCCCAGTTGTTTACAATATATATTAATGACTTGGATGAGGGAATTAAATGCAGCATCTCCAAGTTTGCAGATGACATGAAGCTGGGCGGCAGTGTTAGCTGTGAGGAGGATGCTAAGAGTATGCAGGGTGACTTGGATAGGTTAGGTGAGTGGGCAAATTCATGGCAGATGCAATTTAATGTGGATAAATGTGAAGTTATCCACTTTGGTGGCAAAAACAAGAAAACAGATTATTATCTGAATGGTGGCCAATTAGGAAAAGGGGAGGTGCAACGAGACCTGGGTGTCATTATACACCAGTCATTGAAAGTGGGCATACAGGTACAGCAGGCGGTGAAAAAGGCGAACGGTATGCTGGCATTTATAGCAAGAGGATTCGAGTACAGAAGCAGGGAGGTACTACTGCAGTTGTACGGGGCCTTGGTGAGACCACACCTGGAGTATTGTGTGCAGTTTTGGTCCCCTAATCTGAGGAAAGACATCTTTGCCATAGAAGGAGTACAAAGAAGGTTCACCAGATTGATTCTTGGGATGGCAGGACTTTCATATGATGAAAGACTGGATGAACTAGGCTTATACTCGTTGGAATTTAGAAGATTGAGGGGAGATCTGATTGAAACGTATAAAATCCTAAAGGGATTGGACAGGCTAGATGCAGGAAGATTGTTCCCGATGTTGGGGAAGTCCAGAATGAGGGGTCACAGTTTGAGGATAAAGGGGAAGTCTTTTAGGACCCAGATTAGGAAAAACTTCTTCACACAGAGAGTGGTGAATCTGTGGAATTCTCTGCCACAGGAAACAGTTGAGGCCAGTTCATTAGCTATATTTAAGAGGGAGTTAGATATGGCCCTTGTGGCTAAAGGGATCAGGGGGTATGGAGGGAAAGCTGGTACAGGGTTCTGAGTTGGATGGTCAGCCATGATCATACTGAATGGCGGTGCAGGCTCGAAGGGCCGAATGGCCTACTCCTGCACCTATTTTCTATGTTTCTATGTAAAGCACATGACATACAATAACTTATAAAGGTAAGGATTAAACCTACAGATGAATCACACATAAAAAACAAACTGAAGTGCATTAATATTAAATATTGTAAGATATGGAACAGTTTAACCAGTGTCACTTTGAATACGATGCAGGAGCACAGAAACCTACTGACCTCGAGGAAGAAACTATTTCTAGTCTTGACTGTTCTTGTTTTTATGCATCGTAATCTCCTGCCTGATGGTAGAAAGTAAAAGAGGATGCTAGATAGATGGGTGGGATCCTTAATAATACCAAGGACCCTGCGTGTGCAGTGCTCCTGATAAATGTTCCCGATGGATGGTAGGGAGACCCCAATCATCTCACAGTCCATTGTAGGGACTTCTGTTCTGATGTTTGACTGCTCCCATACCAGATGGAGATGTAACTTGTGAGGACACTCTTAATGGTCTTCCTGTAAAATTGAGTTAAGATGGGGAAGGTGCTCGGTTGGGAGGCTTGCTTGCCTCAGTCTTCTGAAGTGGAGAAGCTGCTATGCTTTCTTGTTCAGGAAGGCAATATTAAGGGCCCAGGTGAGGTAATCCTGTCCATAACTTATCCTGTAATTTGGTGAAGTTTAACAGTATTAGTTTCCTGATTCACATTACCTTGCTCCTCTCTATTTCTTTGTGGTTATCCCTTTCACGTTCTTTATCTCCATCTCCCTTTGCTTTTCTCTTTTTTTCCAGGTGTTCCTCCTGACGAAGGGTCCTGACGAAGGGTTCCGGCCCGAAACATCAACCGATCTTTTCCACGGATGCTGCCTGACCTGCTGAGTTCCTCCAGCATGTTGTGAGTGTTGCAGTGAAAATAGAGATGTGAGTTGATTGTATTGATGTATGGAATTCTCAGCAAACAAGTGTAGCTGAGATTGGAAGCAGAACATAGAACATAGAACATAGAAATCTACAGCACATTACAGGCCCTTCGGCTCACAATGTTTTGCCGACCATGTAACCTACTCTAGAGACTGCCTAGAATTTCCCTAGTGCTTAGCCCTCCATTTTTCTAAGCTCCTTGTACCTATCAAAGAGTCTCTGAAGAGACCCTATTGCATCCACTTCCACCACCGCCGCTGGCAGTGCATTCCATGCACAAACCACTCTCTGTGTGAAAAACTTACCCATGACATCCCCTCTATTTACAAGCACCTTAAAACTATGTCCCCTTGTGTTAGCCATTTCAACCCTGTGAAAAAGCTTCTGGCTATCCACACGATCAATGCCCCTCCTCTCATCCTCCATTGCTCCAAGGAGAAAGGCCTAGTACACGCAACCTATTCTCATAAGGCATGCCCTCCAATCCAGGCAACATCCTTGTAAACCTCTCTACAGTATCCACATCCTTCCTGTAGTGAGGTGACCAGAACTGAACACTGTGCTCCAAGTGGGGTCTGACCAAGGTCTTGTATAACTGGTCAGGGTATCAAGGGGTATGGGGAAACAACTGGAAATTGGAACTAGATGGGAGAATAGTTTAGCTCATGGTGGAGTGGCGGAGCAGACTCAATGGGCCGAATGGCCTACTTCTGCTCCTTTGTCTTGTGATCTTGTGAACATTACCTCACAGTTCTTGAATTCAATCCCATGGTTGATGAAGGTCAACACACCATACACCTGCTTAACAACACTGTCAACATGCGCAGCAGCTTTGAGTGTCCTATCGACATGGACCCCAAGATCTCTCAGATCCTTCACAATGCCAAGAGTCTTACCATTATTATTATATTCTGTCTTCAGATTGGACCTACCAAACTGAACCACTTCACACCCATCTGGGTTGAACTCCATCTGCCACTTCTCAGCCCAGTTCTGCATCCTATCGATGACCTCTGACAACCCTCCAGACTATCCACAACACCTCCAACCTTTGTGACATCAGCAGACTTGCTAACCCACCCTTCTACTTCTTCATCCAGGTCATTTATAAAAATTACAAAGAGGAAGGGTCCCAGAACAGATCCCTGTGGAACACTACTGATCACCAACCTCCATGCAGAATATGAACCATCTACAACCACCCTTTGCCTTCTGTGGGCAAGCCATTTCTGGATCCACAAAGCAAGGTCTTCTTGGATCCCATGCCTCCTTACTTTCTGAAGGAGCCTTGCACAGGGAACCTTATCAAGTGCCTTACTGAAATCCATATACAATACATCCACTGCTCTACCTTCATCAAAATGTTTGAAGAAGTAACAGAACAAGTAACGCTTGCTGAGAATCAAAAATTTGAAGCTCTTTACCAGAATGCAGCCAACATTTGTTACAGGACAGATGAGCTGATGTTGCATATATAAATATAAGAGTTCGGCAATACTTATCTTGGAGATGGCTATTGGGTGACCAAGACTGGGAATGCAATATTCCAGATGAACAATGTGCAAAAAGATAAAGGAGGATGGTGGTGGCATTGTTAATCAGGGAGTTTATCAGTGCAGTATTAAGTAGTGATTATGGATTCACTGGGCCATGATCTGGAATCATTATTGGTGAAAGTAAGGACCAGCAGGGAAGAGAAAAGACATGGAACTGCTCTATACACCACCAAAGTGTTATCTCATGCCAAAATGTGAATAGGAAAATCCAGGCTAATTGTGTATTACAGAGGGGAGTGTTGTGATCCTACAAAACAGTTCATATCTTGACCTGTTATCATGACAGAGCAGCAATGGCTGGAATTTCTGGAAGCAATTTGGAAAACCGGATAAAATAGATGACCTCAACAGACTCATGTGAGGTGTCGACTTTGCTGGACGGACTGTTTGGGGCCCTGAATGGTAACGAGGGAGGAAGTGTATGGGCACGTAGAGCGCTTGTTCTGCTTGACCATCTACTTGTTCATCTACTGTATCCAGGTGCTCCCGATGTGACCTCCTGTACATCAGTGAGACCCGATGTAGATTGGGAGACTGCTTTGCCGAGCACCTACGCTCTGTCCGCCAGAAAAATTAGGATCTTTTAGTAGCCACACATTTTAATTCCACTTCCCATTCCCATTCTGACATGTCAGTCCATTGTTTTCTATACTGCTGCAATGAGGCCACACTCAGGTTGAAGGAGCAACACCTTATATTCCATATGGGTAGCGTCCAGCCTGATGGCATGCACACCGATTTCTCGAACTCTTCTCCTTCTTCATTCCCCATTCCCATTTCCCTCTCTCTCCTTACCTGCCCATCACCTCTCACTATCCCTTTCTTCCATGGCCTTCTGTCCTCTCCTATTCTTTTTCACCCATCAAATTCCCAGCTCTTTACTTCACCCTTTCCCTCACTCCCAGTTGGGCCTTTCACCTTGTATTTCTTCCTCCCCTCCCCAAATCTTCTTACTCTGACTTCTCATCTTTTTTTCCAGTCCTGATGAAGGGTCTCGGCCCAAAACACCAGCTTTACTCTTTATCATGGATGCTGCCTGGCCTGCTGAGTTCCTCCAGCATTTTGTTTGTGTTGCTTGGATTTCCAGCATCTGCAGTTTTTCTCTTGTTTGTGAAAAAGGGCAACTCTTTTTTTGAAAGTGAAATCAAATTTGAAGATATGGCAAGCCAGATTGAAGAAGAATCACTTGAGCTCTAATGTATTTGTATGATGACATTCAGTAAGGTGCCACATAAAAGTCTATATCACACAGGATAACAGCATGTACTATTGGTGAAAGTGTGTTAATGTGGATTAAATATATTTATTTATATTTATAAATATACATATTTAAAATGTCGGTGTCTACGGGTGAGGTGCCGGAGGATTGGAGAGTGGCTCATGTTGTTCTGTTGTTTAAAAAAGGATCGAAAAGTAATCCGGGAAATTATAGGCCGGTAAGTTTGACATTGGTAGTAAGTAAGTTATTGGAGGGAGTACTAAGAGACAGAATCTACAAGCATTTGAATAGACAGGGACTTATTAGGGAGAGTCAACATGGCTTTGTGCGTGGTAGGTCATGTTTGACCAATCTATTGGAGTTTTTCGAAGAGGTTACCAGGAAAGTGGATGAAGGGAAGGCAGTGGATGTTGTCTACATGGACTTCAGTAAGGCCTTTGACAAGGTCCCGCATGGGAGGTTAATTAGGAAAATTCAGTCGCTAGGTATACATGGAGAGGTGGTAAATTGGATTAGACATTGGCTCAATGGAAGAAGCCAAAGAGTGGTAGTAGAGAATTGCTTCTCTGAGTGGAGGCCTGTGACTAGTGGTGTGCCACAGGGATCAGTGCTGGGTCCATTGTTATTTGTCAACTATATCAATGATCTGGATGATAATGTGGTAAATTGGATCAGCAAATTTGCTGATAATACAAAGACTGGAGGTGTAGTAGACAGTGAGGAAGGTTTTCAGAGCCTGCTGAACTTGGACCAACTGGAAAAATGGGCTGAAAAATGGCAGATGGAGTTTACTACAGACAAGTGTGAGGTATTGCACTTTGGAAGGACAAACCAAGGTAGAACATACAGGGTTAATGGTAAGGCACTGAGGAGTGCAGTGGAACAGAGGGATCTGGGAATACAGATACAAAATTCTTAAGAGTGGCGTCACAGGGAGGTAGGGTTTTAAAGAGAGCTTTTGGTACATTGGCCCTTATTGATCAAAGTGTTGAGTATAAGAGCTGGAATGTTATGATGAGGTTGTATAAGGCATTGGTGAGGCTGAATCTGGAGTATTGTGTTCAGTTTTGGTCACCAAATTACAGGAAGGATATAAATAAGGTTGAAAGAGTGCAGAGAAGGTTTACAAGGATGTTGCCGGGACTTGAGAAACTCAGTTACAGAGAAAGGTTGAATAGGTTAGGACTTTATTCCCTGGATCGTAGAAGAATGAGGGGAGATTTGATAGAGGTATATAAAATTATGATGGGTATAGATAGAGTGAATGCAAGCAGGCTTTTTCCACTGAGGCAAGGGGAGAAAAAAACCAGAGGACATGGGTTAAGGGTGAGGGGGGAAAAGTTTAAAGGGAACATTAGTGGGGGCTTCTTCACACAGAGAGTGGTGGGAGTATGGAATGAGCTGCCAGATGAGGTGGTAAATGCGGGTTCTTTTTTAACATTTAAGAATAAATTGGACAGACACATGGATGGGAGGTGTATGGAGGGATATGGTCCGTGTGCAGGTCAGTGGGACTAGGCAGAAAATAGTTCGGCACAGCCAAGAAGGGCCAAAAGGCCTGTTTCTGTGCTATAGTTTTTCTATGGTTTCTATGGTTTCTAAAGGCTGGTTATTACATAGAATATAGAGTCAGAATAAATGAGTCTTGTTCATGCTGAAAGATATACATGTCAGTAGAGTGCCCCAAAGATCAGTTCTTAGTCCTCAATTACCTACATGAATAACTTGAAGGAAGGTAGAGCATGAAAGGGGCCCAAGTGTCCTGATGACAGAAGCATAAGTGGGAGAGCACGCTACAATAAGAATATCGTGATTTTATGACAGATAGTTTGAGTGAGCAGTCAAAAACTTGGCAAATAGAGTTTACTGTTGAAAATTATTAGGACATGAACTTCAGTTAGATGAATTAAAAAGTAGATTATTTATCTACATTATGAAAAAGTGGACTATTTATCTACATAAATAGACACTGCAAATGAGTGGAGAGCAGATGCATCTTGTTCATTGACACCAGGAATGGAAACCGCAAGCAGTTTCAAACTCCCGGGAGTGCACAACTTACACGACCTCTCATGGTCCCAGAAAACATCCTGCACAGTCAAGAAAGTTCACCAATTCCTCTTCTTTCTGAGGACGCTGAAGAAAGCTGCACTGTGCACATTGATTCTCGAGCCCTCCTATGGATACGCAGTTGAGAGAATTCAAACTTCCTGTATCACTGTGTGGCAGACAAGAGGCTTCTACAATGGGTAGTTCAAACGGCCCAACACTTTACTGGCAACAGCCTACCTGCCATGAAGAACATATGTTCAGGAAAGTGCTGGAAAAAGGTCAGCAATATCATGAAGGATCCCGTTCACCTTTCTCATGGACTGTTTCTCCCTCTCCCATCAGGCAGGAGGTTACGCAGCATGCACACCAGCACAACCAAACCCAAAAGCAGTTACTTGCCTCGAGTCATCAGGCTGATAAACACCTCCACCCATTAACCCACACCACCACACACCACCACCACTAGCTCATCACTTCCTGTTGTTCCTTTCCATGCCGTGAAGTCCATTGAGCAACAATCTTGCCATTTCTTTCGCATTTTTGTCTGTTTTTTCACAAGGCTGAGTTGCTATCTTGATGCTCAACCCAGCACAGAGGGAAAGCATACAAAGAGCCTGCCAGATTCAAACCTAGGCCTACTCACCTCGAAGTTCAATGGGGATGCCACTACACCACCGGCTGACATTGTTTCCTGTAAGTCACCCGATGTATGGTCACTCCTGTACCTAGCACTACTTTATGTGCATTCAATCAGTCTATGTATATAAACTAGTCTTGTGTATTAATGTTTATTTTTATTATGTTTTTTATCTTACTGTGTTTTTTATTTTGCATTTGATCCACAGTAACAATCATTCTGTTCTCCTTTACATTTGAGTTCTAATGAATGACAGTAAACAATCTTGAATCTTAAAACTTGAAACAGAAAAAAAGTTAGCCAGCAGGTCAGCAATTCATCAGTAACCTTCTATTCTTGTCGCTTCCATTGAGTGTTGGCATAGTCTTTTTGGTCATACATCATAAGGCAACCTCTTTGTCCCAGAAGTCAACTTTGTAGATCTTCTCTGAACTGTCTCCAAAGCAAATTTGGCTCTCCTTAAATAAAGAGATCAAAACAACACACACAGTACTCTGGTTATGGTCTCACCGAAGCCCTGTGTGGTTGCAACAAGATTATCTGACTTTTGTAATCTATCCCATTTAAAATAAAGGCTAATGTTCTGTGTTCTTCCTAGTTACTTGTTGTACCTGCATGCAAACTTTTAGAGTAAGACACCCACATCCCTTGGTAAAACAGCATTCAATGATCTTTATTCATTCAAGTAATATCTTAATTTTTTTATTTCCTTTCTAGAGGAAATCATCACATTTCTCTGCACTGCCTCATTTTTTTCCACTCAAACTTTCAATTTCTCTTCACAGTCTGTTTGTGTCCTTCTCCTACATTGCTTCACATTACCTTGTTTCTGTCTGCAATATACTTTATCCCTCTGTCTGATCCGTTAAAGCAGACTGTAAGCAGGTGAAACCCTAACGCTGATCCTCGTGGTACCCAATTTATGAGTCTTCATACCAAAATATATTAACTCTTTATTTAAGCACCTTTTGCTATTTCAATACAATAAATCTGCTCTAAAATACACAACTTCTTTATCGTAACTAAACCATACTTCACTTTCAATATTTGTTGTTGAAAATACTGATTTTAATAAACTTTGTCATGAATGCAGTGAAGCCAAATCTGATGAAGCTAGGCCATTTCACATGTACTCAAACAAAGGAAAAAGTGAAGAAGGTGTCTTTGTAATGGATGAGATCAGTTTACATTAATTTAAATAGCTTCCTAATACTTTGATATGCAAAAATATATTTATATGTCAGAAAACTCTAGGTGCACTAAATATGCAATTTGTAAGCAACTAATTATTTTAAAATTTATAATTAATAAAATTGTATTACTGTTATTTAGATAATAAAACTTGTAGAATACTTCCAGAAGAAGATTGCACCAGCAGACAATGGTACTACAGTTGACACCCTCCAGATGGTTCATGAAACTGTTTCTTTCATTTCTTTTCTGTCTTCTTTTTCTTTCAAATGTGGATCTAGTACTGTTGGAGCCTGTGATCAGCTGTTTGATGGTGTATTTTCGGGCTGATGGAGCAATCAGGTGCTTAGTTGTCTCTGAGAAAGTTCCGGGACTCAAGTAGCCTAGAGACAGGGCATGAGCCTTTGATCAATTCCTTTTCAAGTTGATCTTGCTGATTAAAGTGTTGAGAAAGGTTGAAAACATCAAGGTGAGCAAGTGTTCAGCACCATTTACTAGCCTCTCACTCGCTGCTGCCAGAGGAATGTGTCTGCTTGTGACAGTCTCTTTCTCCCACTCAATTTTGTGTTTTATATACTGTGTTTTTGCTCATTATATTTTACTGCTTTTTGTGTGATTTGTTTTTTGAAAGCGGGGGGGGGGGTGCGGCCAGGTGTTGATGTTTTTCTCTCAACTGGTTCCATGGTTTTCTTTGTTCCGTGGCTGTCTGTGGAGAAGACAAATCTCAGGGTTGTATACTGCGTACAGACAGATAACAAATGTACTGTGAACTTTGAACATACTTCATATAGCTAACTAGTGACAATTGGTATGTCATCCTTCCAGCAGTTTGTCAACACAAAATACTCTGCAGATGCTGGGGTCAAAGCAACACTCACAACATGCTGGAGGAACTCAGCAGGTCGGGCAGCATCCGTGGAAACGATCAGTCAACATTTCAGGCCAGAACCTTTCGTCAGGACTGAAGAAGGAAGGGGCAGAGGCCCTATAAAGAAGGTGGGGGGAGGGTGGGAAGGAGAAGGCTGTTGGGTTATGGGTGAAAAACCAGTAAGGGGAAAGATAAAGGGGTGGGGGAGGGGAGGCAGGGAGGTGATAGGCAGGAAAGGTGAAGAAAGAATAGGGGAAAACACAATGGGTAGTAGAAAGAGGCGGAACCATGAGGGAGGTGATAGGCAGCTGGGGGAGGGGGCAGAGTGAAATAGGGATAGAGGAAGGGAGGGGGAGGGAATTACCGGAAGTTGGAGAATTCTATGTTCATACCAAGGGGCTGGAGACTACCCAGACGGTATATGAGGTGTTGCTCTTCCAACCTGAGTTTAGCCTCATCACGGCAGTAGAGAAGGCCATGTATGGACATATCCGAATGGGAATGGGAAGCAGAGTTGAAGTGGGTGGGAACCGGGAGGTCCTGTCTCTTGTGGCAGACAGAGCGGAGGTGCCTGATGAAGCGGTCCCCCAATCTGCGTCGGGTTTCACCGATGTAGAGGAGGCCGCACCGGGAGCACCGGATGCAATAGATGACCCCAAGAGACTCACAAGTGAAGTGTTGCCTCACCTGGAAGGACTATTTGGGGCCCTGAATGGTGGCAAGAGAGGAGGTGTAGGGACAGGTGTAGCACTTACGCTTACAGGGATAAGCGCCGGGTGGGAGGTCCGTGGGGAGGGACATGTGGATCAGGGAGCAGTTTGTCAAAGTGAGTTTTGCTGATGTATCATTTTCTCAGAGAAGAGCATGAGATTAAGTTTGGGAATCTTTTCAACATTCTTCTAAAATGTTCACACAGAAGGTGATAAGTATATGGAATGAACTGTCAGAGGAAATAGTTGAGGCCAATACAAAATATCATTTAAGAAACACTTGGATGGGTTCATGGAGAAGTGGGGTTTGAGATATAGACAGAACATAGACAATTGCTGAGTGGGCACCTTGGTTGGTGTAGACTCATTGGACCAAAGGGCTTGAATCCATGACCTGTTTCTCTATGACTCAGTTCGGCATGCCCTGTGAGGAGGTAACAAGCATATACATACAGTTCGAAGATTTATTTAAGACCACCCTCTCAACCCCCAAACTGTTTGGGACTGGGACTTCATAACGCACAGTAAGGGCAAAAGTTCCAGCCCCAGTAGATAGGATGAATTTGGATGGACCATATTAATAGACTATCCCTACTCCATCTCCCATGTATTCTTTTGGCCCACTATCCACTACCCTTCCTCCCCCACCCTCTTCAAATCACTCTGCTACATTCAGCTTGCCCTCTCATTAAAATCCAAACAATTTGACTTACTTTTTTCACCTCTGTTTTCACTCTTTTATTTTAAGGGTGCTTACTTTTATGTGGTGACCTTTGTCTATTCAATATCTGCAGCAGACCGGAAATTTCCTCCAGGCATCTAGATCATGAAATCTATCCTAGTAGTACATACCAACAGGGAAAATAATTCCAGCTAGGTAGTGGAAGGTGAATGATTAGTTCATCTTTAAATCTTTAGTATTAGTAAAGAGCCCAATCTATTGGTAGTACTCTTGTGTGTTGTATTCTTTATTGTTAAATTGATCTGTTTTTCCACTGCAGATCTGAAAGTAATGTTACAATCCATTTGATAAGTTAATGTAATTTTAGACACTTGATGTGGAATCTGCAAATGAATGACAGCTCCGTCATCATGCCAATAGGAATTTCCTTTGTGGACAGTTAATGCATATCTCAGATCACTGGTATTGAAGACGGGATCAATTATTAAATTATTTACATACATGTCATGTAAGTGCTGATGAACAGTATTGACAACAAATCTGCCACGATCGCATTATCTCAAGAAGGCAGCAATTACCCTATCAATTACTGTTTTTCATACTCCCACGAGTCTTGTCACCCCAGCGGGAATTTCTGCGTAGTGATTCTCTGTAGGTCTTGTCTTTACTTGGTATTTTATAGTGGCTACAACACCAGCAATCTGGGTTCAAATCCTGCAGCTGCCTGAAATTCGTACATTCTCCCTGTGACTGCGTGTGTTTTGTCCAGGCGCTCTGCTTTCCTACCACATTCCAAAGATGTCTGGGTCAGGGTCAGTAAGTTGTAGGCATGCTATGCTGATGTTGGAAGTATATAAACATTGTGGGCACATGTTCGTACAGAGTTAGACATTGACACAAATGATGCATTTCACCATATGTTTCAATGTTCTGATGTACATATGACAAATAAAGCTAATCTTAATCTTTTGTAGTCCAATGCTACAGTTCTCATTTAGCATATATTAATTTAAACCTTGCATAATCTTTAATGCTTTGGGTAATCATTTGCTGTTGCTGGGTAACTTAAAGAAATTCATTAGTACAGTGTTGTAGAACCATTTTCTTGTCTGGAACGTTTATTTTTCTGCATTCAGTAACCACTGGTTGTAATTGTGTTATTTATCACTCCATGTTCTTCACGGAGTGACAAATTTTATACCATCTTGGTGGATGGACGACTCTCCTGTCGAGAACACAAACAAAATCATTAGATATCATGGTAACATCTTAATGAAGGTTTTCTGTGAAATTATTTTCAAATAAATTTGGCAAAGCACCTGCAAGTTGAACAAAAACATCCTAAAGCATCATGATATCCCTTGGCTTTGGGAATGTCAGACAACTGGGTACTGCTTAAGGCATTGAGGTGTGTGACAGTGGGGATGGGTGGACATGATAAAGCCAAGATAAGCGATGGCAAGACCAGGCCGGTAACAGCCTCTAGTACATATTTTGAAATTCAGTTCTTCTGAAATCATTCTGGAGGATTTTAGCCAGGCCAGCTTGAAGAAGTCTCTAAATAATTATTACCATCAAATCACTTGTAGTAACAGAGGAACTAGCACACTGGACCACTTCTACTCCTTGAGTATAGGCAGAGACTGAAGACTGCAGCAGCAGCTGTAAGGACCAAGAAGAAATGGACAAGGGAAGCACAGGAGCACTTACTGGACTGCTTTGAATTGGTGGACTGGACTGTATTCAGGAATTCATCTGTGAGTTCAAGTGAGTATGCCACAGCTGTCACTGACTTCAGTAAAACGTGTGGATGAGTGGGTGCCTATGACAACTTACTGTACCTACCCAAATCAAAAGCCTTGTGTGAACCAGGAAGTTTCTCGTCTGGTAAGATCTGTGGCATTCAAGTCTGACGACCCAGGTTTGTACAAACAAACCAAGTATGACCTGCAGAGGGCTATTTCAAGAGCTAAGAAACAATTCCAAGTGTGGTTGGAGGTGGCATTGGATGCACGTCAACTCTGGCAGGGTTTGCAGAGCATTACTTCCTACAAAGCGAAACCCAACCGCAGCGATGCTCAACATTTTTATGTTCGCTTTGAACGGGAGAATAAAACTAGAGCCATGAAGATCCCTGCAGCACCTGTGACCCTATGATCTCTGTCTCGGTGGCGACATCAGGCTGTCTTTCAGGAGGGTGAACCCTCGCAAGGTGGCAGTCCCCAAAAGAGTACCTGCAAAGGCTCTGAAAACCTGTGCCAACCAACTGGTGGGGATGTTCAAAGACATTTTCAATCTCTCATTGCTGTAGTCAGAAGTTCCCACCGGCTTCAAAAGGGCGACAATTACACCAGTGCCCAAGAGAAACAGTGTGAGCTGCCTTAACTACAATCATCCAGCAGCATTCACATCTACGGTGATGAATTGCTTTCAGAGGTTGGTCATGGCTAAGACCAGCTCCTGCCTCAGCAAGGACTTGAATCCACTGCAATTTGCCTGTCATCATAAAAGCCTATGGCAGATACAATATCATTGGCTCTCCACGTGGCCTTGGATCGCCTGGACAATACAAATACCAATGTATGTCAGCATGCTGTTAGTTGACTACAGCCCAGCATTTAACAGCATCATTCCTGCAGTTCTGATTGAAAAGCTACGGAGGCTGGGCCTCTATACCTCCCTCCGCAACTGGATCCTCGACCTTCAAAGACCACAATCTGTGTGGATTGGAAATAACATCTCTACCTCGCTGACAATCAACATCAGTGCACCTCAAGTATGTGTGCTTAGCCCACTGGTTGGCTCTCTTTATTCCCATGACTATGTGGCTAGGCATAGCTCAAATGCCATTCATAAAGTTGCTGATGATACAGCCATTGTTGGCAGAATCTCAGACTGTGATGAGAGGATGTACAGGAGTGAGATATGCTGTACCAGCTAGTTGAGTGGTGTCACAGTAACAGCCTTGAACTCAACCTCAGTAAGACCAAAGAGCAGATTGTAGATTTCAGAAAGGGTAAGATGAGGGAGCACACACTAGTCCTCATAGAGGGATCAGAGTGGAGAGAGTGAGCAATTTCAAGTTCCTGTATGTCAATATCTTCTGAGGACCTAACCTGGTTCTAACATATCAATGCAGCTATAAAGAAAGCAAGGCAGCAGCTATATTTCATTAGGAGTATGAGGGGATTTGGTCATCATCATCATCAGGCGCCGTGCCCAGTTTGAGCTTTGACTGCCATGGCCCACACACTCCTGTTTCGGGTCAAGTGGATCAATTCATTGGTATTCATTTCCAGTTCTCTGGCTGCTGTCTCCATCATCATTTGTCTTTGCCTTCCTCTGGCTTTCTTCCCTTCAAT
The DNA here is from genome assembly GCF_030028105.1 of Mobula birostris. Taxonomy (NCBI): domain Eukaryota; kingdom Metazoa; phylum Chordata; class Chondrichthyes; order Myliobatiformes; family Myliobatidae; genus Mobula; species Mobula birostris. The sequence goes on from NC_092371.1 coordinate 192,831,315, forward strand.
CTTTCCCATAATTACCGTGCATTCTAAATCCTTTTTCCTAATCACATGCCCAATGAAGTTACATTGCCTTTCCATGATCTCATCCATTATTTCTCTTTTTGTGTTTGCTCTGTTCATGACATCCTCATTAGATATTTGTTTGGTACATGATATTCTTTGCATCCTCCTCAAAAACCACATCTCTGCTGCTTCAATTCGTTTCCTCACGTTACTAGATATTGTCCAACATTCTGAGCCATATGTATGAGATTTGGTATGTTACCTAAAACACCTGCAGATTTCTACAGATGTAACATGGAGAGTATTCTAACTGGCTGCATGATGGCCGGTATGGGTGAGGGGGGGGGGGTGGTTAGTGGCTACTGCCCAGGATTGAAGTAAGCTGCAGAGTTGTAATATTAGTCAGCTCTATCATGGGCACTAACCTCCGTAGTATCTAGGAACAGTGCCTTAAAAAGGCTGTGTCCATCATTAAGGACCCCCACCACCCAGGACATGCACTCTTCTTGCTGCCATCAGGAAGGAGGTATAGAAGCCTCAATGATTTAAGAACAGCTGTTCCTCCTCAGCCATCCAATTTCTGAATGGACATTGAACCCTTGAACACTAGAACATAGAAATCTATAGCAACATGTAACCTATTCTAGAAGCTGCCTAGAATTTCCCTAGCGCATAGCCCTCTATTTTTCTAAGCTCCATGTACCTAACAAAGAGGCTCTGAAAATACCCTACTGTACCCGCTTCCACCACCGCTGGCAGTGCATTCCACGCACCCAGCACTCTCTGTGTGAAAAACTAACCCCTGACATCCTCTCTGTACCTACTTCCAAGCACCTTAAAACTATGCCCCCTTGTGTTAGCTATTTCAGCCCTGGGAAAAAAGCCTCTGCCTATTCACACGATCAATGCCCCTCATTATCTTATACACCTCTATCAGGTCACCTGTCATCCTCCGTTGCTCCAAGGAGGAAAGGCCGAGTTCACTCAACCTATTCTCATAAGATACACCCTTCAATCCAGGCAACATCCTTGTAAAACTCCTCTGCACTCTCTCTATAGTATCCACATCCTTCCTGTAGTGAGGTGATCAGAACAGAACACAGTGCTCCAAATGGGGTCTGACCAAGGTCTTATACAGCTGTAACATTACCTCACGGCTCTTGAACTCAGTCCTACAGTTGATGAAGGCCAACAAACCATATGCCTACTTAACAATACTGTCAACCTGCACAGCAGCTTTGAGTGTCCTATGGACATGGACTCTAAGATCTCTGAGATTCTCCGTACTGCCGAGAGTCTTACCATTTACATTATATTCTGTCTTCAAATTGAACTTACCAAAATGAACCATTTCACACTTATCTGGGTTGAACTTCATCTGCCTCTTCTCAGCCCAGTTCTGCATCTTATCGAGTTCTGCTGTAACCTCTGACAACCCTCCAGACGACCTCACTACATATTTGATTTAACTATTATATATATATATATATACACACACACATACGCTTACTGTAATTCATAGCTTTGTTTTCTGTATTATTATATATTGCTGTGTATTGTTGCTGCAAAGTTAACGAATTCCACAACATATGCCTGTGACATTAAACCTGATTCTGTATCTGATTTCCTTGGAACGTAGCGGTAAAGTACAAGAATATGCCCTTTGGTCCACAGTGTTGAGCAAAGTTAGCTAAACTAGTAATTAAATGCCTAAATAAACTATCCCCTTCTGCCTGCGTCTGGTCTATAGCCCTCCATTCTCCGCATATTAATGTGGCAACCAAAGAACCTCTTGTGTAGCACTTGACTCTAATACTACCCCTTGCAGGGCCTTCCAGGCACCCACTACTCTCTGTGTAAAAAAGATTTACCTCCCACATCTCATTTGAACTGATTCCCCCTCACCTTATATATCATATCCATTTTTGGATAGCTATCATATTTATCATATTGGAGCAGTGCCTGCATGCTAAATCATTAGACCTGAAGCTGCCACCAATGAGCTGCTCTGCCACAGAGCACCGCTGGCTGGCTGCAGTGCCCACAGCAACATTTTCTGGACTCTTACCCTGTATGATGTTCACATGTGATGGGTTGGGGGTCAGATGTGGACACACCTGACCTTTTGTTCTGCTCCAGGTTACAGAATTGTTTACAGGAGTGTTCGGTAATGCCTGAGTTTGGGGATCAGAGGCACTTTGTGCTTTTCACCTCAGCTGTACACCAGTCGTTCGTTGTTGGAACATCAAAGCACAGACACGTTCATTTTAATCCGATTTAAAAATCCAAGTGAGGATAGTGTTAATGATTTGTTTTTACTTTATTTAAATTTATAGTTGATTTACTTTAGTTGGTTGTACTTTTCAGTGAATTTATTATTTTTAATTGTGAATGATTTTTAAAATTTATTTCAATGTTCTTTGAAGGTCTGATAATCAGAAATTGCTGAATTTGTTTATTATTGCCCCATGTACCGAGCTACTGAGAAACCATGCCTGGCATGCAATTCATACAGATCAATTCATTACAACTTTGCATGAGGTAGTACAAGGTAAAGCAATGACAGTGTTACAGCTACAGAAGAAGTGCAGTGCAGATAATGTGTAAGGTCATAACAAGGTAGATTGTAATGGCGAGAGTCTATTTTATTGTAGGAAACCATTCAATAGTTTAATACGAGTGGGATAGAAGCTGTCCTTGAGCCTGGTAGTAACTGGTTACCGGGAGAGAAGAGAGAAAGCCTGGGGTGGCTGGGGTGTTTGACTAAGCTGATTGATTTACTGGGGCAGTGAGAAGTGTATACAGAGTCTATAGAGGGGAGGATGGTTTTTGTGATATATTGAGTTGTGTCCACCACTCTCTTCAGTTTCCTGTGGTCATAGCCAGATGTATCTGGATTGGATGTTTTCTATGGTGCATCAATAAAAGTTGGTGAGGATGCAAAATTTCTCAGGCGGCCTTACTACATAGAGGCACTAGCGAGATTTCTTGGCTGTGGTATCTGCGTGGTTAGGTCAGGAAAGGCTATTGGTGATATTCACTCCAGGAACTTGAAGCTTTCAACTCCCTATACCTTAGCACCTTTGATGTAAATGGGAGTATGTACCTTGTGGTGTTCTGGTGGTGAAAAGTGCTGTTCCGCAGGGGTCGGTGTTGGGACCGCTTCTTTTCATGTTATATGTTCATGTTTTGGACAATAGAATTGATGGTTTAGTGGCCGAGTTTGCGGACAATATAAAAGTGGAGGAGCAGGTAGTGTTGAGGAAGCAGGGAGTCTGCAGATGGACTTAGAAGGATTATGAGAATGGGTAAAGAAGTGGCAGATGGAATATAGTCTAGGGAAGTGTATGGTCATGCATTTTAATAGAAGGAATAAAGGCAGAGACCATTTTCCATTTGGGAGAAAATTCAGAAGTCACAGGTGCAAAAGGCTTGGGAGTCCTTGTGCAGTATTCCCTAAAGGTTAACTTGCATATTGGGTAAGGAAGGCATTGATTGTGATCACTTTTTGTAATATTAAGCTTCACTTTTTGTAATATTAAGCTAGTTGAGAAAAATAAGAAATCAAAAGCAAGGATGTAATGCTGAGGCTTCATCAGGCATTGGTCAAACCACACCTGGAGTATTGCGAGCAGTTTTGGGCCCCATATCTAAGAAAGGATATGCTGGCATTGGAGAGGGTCCAGAGGAGGTTCACAAGAAAGTATTAATGTATGAAAAGAGTTTGATGGCTCTGAGCCTGTACTTGTTGGAATTTAGAAGAATAGGGGGGGGGGTGGGTGCATCTTATTGAAACTTATTGAATATTGAAAGGTCTAGATAAAATGAACGTGGAGAAGACGTTTCCTTTAGTGAGGGAGTCTAGGACCAGAGAGAACAGTCTCAAAATAGAGGGACTTCCCTTCAGAACAGAGATGCATATGAATTTCTTTAGCTATGAGTGGTTTCTATGTGGAATTCATTGCCACAGACAGCTGTGGCGTTCAAGGCATTGGGTATGTTTTAAGTGGAGGTAGTTAAGTTCTTGATCAGTAAGGACATCAAAGTTTGCAGGAAGAAGGCAGGAGAATGAAATTGAGAGTGATAACAAATCAGCCATTATGGAATAGTGGAGCACACTCGATGGGTCAAAAGGCCTAATTATACTGTACTCCTGTGTCTTAAGTCGCTACATCCCTTCTTGAAGTCAGCTACTAGTCCTTTTGTTTTGCTGGCATTGAGGAAAAGATTATTGTCATGAAGCTCTCTATCTCCCTGCTATACTCTGACTCATCTTTATCTGAAATTAGGCCCACTGTGGTGGTGTCATCTGTAAAACTATTGATGGTGGCAGTGCAGAATCTGGCCATGCACTATTTTGAAGTGACCCACTTCAGCCATTGGAGGAGGTGAATGGGCGGGGCTTAACCTTCTGCACCGTAATTGATTTAACAGGCAATGATCTCGGCTTACCAGCAAGACCTAGCGTGCCATTGAGAACACAACCATGTTTTACTCGCTGACATTTTAAGTTCTTTTACAGAAATGGAAATCCACCAAGAAGGATCAATGGGTTTGCCTGTACAGTAGTAAGATTTATTTCAAGTCATATACTTAAGATGCAGGCGCATTAGAACAAGGCTGTTAAATTATTAGTGAGCTAAAATATTAAGCTGCAGTAGCCTGCAGGTTGGCATGCATATCACCTGTGAATCCGTGGTATTTGAAATATGGATTGTCATAATGATATTCATTGTCTTTACGATACCTTCAGGAGAAAGTATGACCTCTGCTAAATACTGCATAAATAATGTTCAGTCTTCACTGCTAGTTGAGCAGCATTGCATTAATAATTTTCATTTCATAATGAGTTTTCATTCCACAATAATGAAAGATATTATATGAGGTACTTCCTAATCAGAATTATATACAACTGCAGCATTTTTGCATAAAATCCAAGCTTTTTAAAATGCTTCCTGTTTGCATTAGTAATCCTTTTAGAGGATTACTGCACTGGAAAGATGGTTTGGCTGAGTTTGATTTACATTTGCAAAAGTGCTATATTGATGTGGTATAATTATATTTATTTTAACAGGAAATTCTTAATTCTTACAAATTACAACTGATAAAATCTGAAATTGTTTTCAGAATGTTAATCAAAATTGACAAAGATCATTATTGGAAATGGGAACTGGATGAATATAAGGAACAGGTGGGAAACACCTGCAACTGTTGTGAACTGTCACCATATACCCAAGCACCGCACAGCAAGTCTGAGACTCCTGGCATGAATGTAGAATCTTCAGAATTGCTAGCAGGGCAGTCACCAGCTGTGCCCCACCAAGGAAGGAGCTTGTACTTGCTGTTTTTCCCAGAACGTATGCCAAGGAATATCGTGAACTTGTGCCAGGTTAGTTCTGGAGTAGGAACAGTGAAATAATTCACTTGAAGGGAATAAAGCAGGATGAGGAAAAAGCAAAGGCATAAGGCAATTTACATTTACATTTTTAAAGTAATTATTTACTTTAATGTTTTAAGCATTTGAATGTGTTCTGAAGAAATTTATTTTATTGTTTTTTTCTAAACATTGCTTCTCTGTCTCCGGTTTTTGAACATACCTGTAACTACCTGCTGTGATTTTTTTGCAGCTATTCCGAGAGCAGTGCTTGTCCTAGCCAGCCCATGTAGTGGCAGGTGGCTCTGACACTAAAAACTGTAAGTTCAAAGTTTATCCTTGTTTCAACAGAACTGTCAGCAATTTTCAGATTTTTGTCTTGTTTTTGGCCACTTATGGAGTAATTTACTTCAATTCCTTCTGCAAAACTGTTAGCTTCAGATTTGGTGTTTTGTTAAATTGATATGACTGTGGGCAAAGAGTAAAATATTTCCACGAGGTTCACTTTGTCTTTGGGTCGCTATCTCTTTCTCTTAATCTTTCTCTCTCTTCTTTATCTCTCCCTTCCTATTCAATCCTGTCTCTCTGTTTTTCTGTCTCTTTCTGTCTTTATTTCTTTCATATTGAAGACCCTTCATCAGAACTGAAGGCAGGGGAATGGGGATGACTGAAAGAATTGGATCAGCCCATGATTGAATGGTGGAGCAGACTTGATGGACCAAATGGCCTACTTCTGCTCCTATATCTTATGGTCTTAAAAAGAAAGGCTTCATTTAGTTTAAAATTGTAGCGAAGATGGAGGATGGGTGGATAGGGCAAAGGCAGTATCTGAGTCGTCACGAGGATAAGTTGCAGGGGGTCAGACGAACAATAGGTTGATTGGATCAGTTAGAGAAAATTGGAGTGTTTTTTGCATTTTCTGTTTTGTTTCAGAGGTTGTGCATTTGCAGTTTTGATTTTGATCTTTTGGGTGATTTGCACTGTAACTTGTCAGAGAAAGTATACCAAAGGCTTGGATTACTCATATATGATTCGGAGTTTTATGTGTGAAGAGAAATGGCTGTAATTATTGTAAATATGGGTAGAGTTCAAGTTTATTATCATTCAGAAGAGACAATGCTCTTCCAGATCAGGGTGCACGCTACAGTACATATAGCACACACATAACACGTAGAGTAATATTACCAAAAATAAATTAACAAAAAAGAAGGTGCATATACAATACGTTAAAAACTAAACAGTATGATGCTAATGTGATGAGATCTGGTTGGTGGCAGGGAATTCAGCAGCTGGGTGGTGCAATGTATGTTAACTAAGATTTTTGAAGGATGAAGGGCCTGTTTCTGTACTGTATGACATTGAAAAATATACTCACATCTATACTTGCCCATTCACTCTTCACAAACATAACTGACCGTGTAGAGAATACATTGACTACAAGCTGAATAAGAAGGAAAGTAAACTGAAGAGGGGAAACATGCTACCATGGGCTAGTATACGTGAATGGTGATGAGCACTACTGTCCACGTATCTCTGATGTGCTCTGTAGTCAATGGCAGTTCCTTCCTCAGTGATAAGACTTTGCACCATGGTACGGCCTTCTGCTCCAAAATAACTGACATGTGGAATTAGGTCCAGGGCAAATCCCACTCAGAGCAACACTGCAAATATTTGACAGCCTATAATTTGTCTCCTTGCCCAACCAAGTGATATTATTGTCAAGGCATTGCTGAAATTTGGTGCAGTTGAAAGCCTTCTGCTACTAACAAAGTTAGTCAGAAAGATAAATTTGCCATGACTATCCCATCTCCTGCCTGCTGAACCTTGCAAATGAAAGACAAAGCTGTTCCTGCATCACTCCAATCTGATGCCATGTAAGTGATATGGAACCATTGGAACTTTGTGCTATATCCTGAATTCCAGGAAGGTACAACCACTGGAATGAGGTCAGAAATTCCTGCAGCTGGGTAGTTGCAACCTTCCAGTTTCACATGTGTCTGCATGAGAATTTCAAATGTGCTGGCATTCATTCAGGGAAGGCAGACAGGTAGCGTTATACTGCATTTCCCAAGCCAGCAATATAATAGTTTTAGAAACATAGAAACATAGAAAACCTACAGCATAATATTGGTCCTTTGGCCCACAAAGTTGTGCCGAAAACGTCCCTACCTTAGAAATTACCAGGCTTACCTATAGGCTGACCTTTTACTAAGCTCCATGTACCTATCCAAGAGTCTTTTAAAAGTTTTGATAACGGAAAGGGAAGTTGACCAAGGAGAACAAACATTTTAACAGTAATTATTTCATTTTCTATTCTGTTAAAGTTTCAAGTTTATCTTGCCTAATTGACTTCCTCCAACCCCCTCAATAGTTCTGTCCTGCTGGGAACTGAAGCATTTTCAAACATTTTCTCATGTAGCAGAATGAAGCAGCTTTACTCTAAAGGCTTACCACATGAGTGAGTAGCTTTATGTTGTCTGTGAATGAACTCCCAGCCTCCCAATAGAAACAGATTGCTTCCATTTGCAATGAATTGGGGCGACAGCCGTTCTCCAGGTTTAGAGAGTGAACCTTAACTATAACTCTTCTCTAGTGAGAAACACAACATGCCATTTTATGGCTAAAAGTACATCTGGAATTAATGTTGATATGATTTTAGCTTTAATGAATAAGAAGTTGGGAAATGTTGATTTTGTAAACAGTATGAGCAGGTAAAAACTGAGCATGAAGAGATGTTGTAGAAGTTGTCTGGCATCAATACTCTTTGGGTTATTTATTGATAATTTCATTTTAAAAATTCGAAGTTCAAAATAAAAATGTATTATCAAATTACATACACGTCACCACATACAACACTGAGATTCTTTTGTGTGGGCATACAGTAAATTTATAGAAGAGTAATTGTAAACAGGATCAATGAACACAAACTGTGCAAATGCAAGCAGTAACTATTCTTGAACAGGGTGGTGTGAGTCCTGAGACACTTGCACATTCTACCTGATGGCAGCAGCGAGAAAACAGCATGGCCTGCGTGGTGAGGATCTTTGATAATGAATGTTGCTTTTACAGTAAGGTTTCATGTAGATGTGTTCAATAGTTGGAGGGTTTTACCCATGATGTGCTGGGCCGAATCCAGTACATTTTGGAGGAACTTCCATTCAAGGGCATTGGTGTTCCCATTCTAGGCCATAATACAGCTATTCACCGCACTTTGCACCACACATCTATAGAAATTTGCCAGGATATTTGAAGACAGGCAGAATCTTCATAGACTCCCGAGGAAGTAGAGGAGCTGTAGTGCTTTCTTTGAAATGATCAGAATCACCGGCATGTGACGTGAAATTTGTTGACTTCGTAGCAGCAGTTCAATGCAATACATAATCTAGCAGAGAGAGAAAAAAATAATAATAAATAAAATAAAACACAATAAATAAACAAGTAAATCAATTACATATATTGAATAGATTATTAAAAATGTGCAAAAACAGAAATACTGTATATTAAAAAAAAGTGAAGTGGTGTCCAAAGCTTCAATGTCCATTTAGGAATCAGATGGCAGAGGGGAAGAAGCTGTTCCTGAATCACTGAGTGTGTGCCTTCAGGCTTCTGTATCTCCTACCTGATGGTAACAGTGAGAAAAGGGCATGCCCTGGGTGCTGGAGGTCTTTAATAATGGGCGCTGCCTTTCTGAGACACCACTTTCTAAAGATGTCCTGGGTAATTTGTAGGCTAGTGCTCAAGATGGAGTTGACTATATTTACAACCTTCTGCAGCTTCTTTCGGTCCTGTGCAGTAGTCCCTCCATACCAGATGCTGATGCAGACTATATCAGAGTTATATTTATATGATGGGTCCAGGGCAGGTCCTCTGAGATAGAGACAACATAGGATTTAAAGTTACTGACCCTCTCTACCTCTGATCCTCCAATGATTACTGGCTCATGGACCCCTTGTTTCCCTCTCCTTGATCTTATTGATACTGAGTGAGTGGTTGTTGTTATTACACCACTCAGCTAAATGTTCAATCTCCCTCCTGTATGCTGATTCATCACCACCTTTGATACAGCCCACAACAGTTGTGTCATCAGCAAACTTGTATATAGAGTTGCCAATAATAAAAAATATTGAAAGTGCATGCAATTAACCGAAATGCATCACTTGTTAATTAAAAAAAATAATTTTTGGGGTTCTATGCCTCCCATCCCTCTGGAAACACATCATTGACTTCATACCAACTTTTGTCCCTTCAGGCTTACAGAGATTGTTTATTTTCTACAATAAAAGTGAAAAAACTTTGGATGTGCTTGCAGTTTAATTAACAAATCCACAGAAATGTCTCCCAGTCACAGTCAGTGGAGTTGTGGTTCTCAGATTTTCTGGTTGCTTCTGGCCTTGGTGTTCAGATGAAAGATCATCAACCTGAAATATTAGCTCCATTTCTTTCTGCAGAAGTGCTGCTTGATCTGCTGGGCATTTACGATACTTTTCATTTCTGATTGTTTGCTAGCTTTTGCTGGTTCTCTAGATTAGCAAATATGCTGCCTTCATCTCTCAGTGTTGTCATGGCTCAGAATTTTATTGCACTCAATTCTCAGTACCAAGCTTATTAGACCTAATAAGAGTTCAGTCAGTATCAGAAAACCTCAGCAGGTTGCTACATAGTCTCTACCTTTTATAGCAACACACATCAAAGTTGCTGGTGAACGCAGCAGGCCAGGCAGCATCTCTAGGAAAAGGTGCAGTCGACGTTTCAGGCCGAGACCCTTCGTCAGGACTAACTGAAGGAAGAGTGAGTAAGGGATTTGAAAGTGGGAGGGGGAGGGGGAGCTCCAAAATGATAGGAGAAGACAGGAGGGGGAGGGATAGAGCCAAGAGCTGGACAGGTGATTGGCAAAGGGGATATGAGAGGATCATGGGACAGGAGGTCCGGGGAGAAAGCCAAGGGCGGGGGGAACCCAGAGGATGGGTAAGGGGTATAGTCAGAGGGACAGAGGGAGAAAAAGGAGAGTGAGAGAAAGAATGTGTGTATAAAAATGAATAACGGATGGGGTACGAGGGAGAGGTGGGGCATTAGCGGAAGTTAGAGAAGTCGATGTTCATGCCATCAGGTTGGAGGCTACCCAGACGGAACATAAGGTGTTGTTCCTCCAACCTGAGTGTGGCTTCATCTTCACAGTAGAGAAGGCCGTGGATAGACATGTCAGAATGGGAATGGGATGTGGAATTAAAATGTGTGGCCACTGGGAGATCCTGCTTTCTCTGGCGGACAGAGCGTAGATGTTCCGCAAAGCGGTCTCCCAGTCTGCGTCGGGTCTCGCCAATATATAGAAGGCCACATCAGGAGCACCGGACGCAGTATATCACCCCAGCCGACTCACAGGTGAAGTGTTGCCTCACCTGGAAGGACTGTTTGGGGCTCTGAATGGTGGTAAGGGAGGAAGTGTAAGGGCATGTGTAGCACTTGTTCCGCTTACAAGGATAAGTGCCAGGAGGGAGATCAGTGGGGAGGGATGGGGGGAACGAATGGACAAGGGAGTCGCGTAGGGAGCGATCCCTGCGGAAAGCAGAGGAGGGGGGAGGGAAAGATGTGCTTAGTGCTCTACCTTTTATACATCTTTTTGCATTAAGTGTTCGAACCTCTGACATCTATTTTGCCTCATCAGCAAGGTTAAATTTCTCACCTTGTGTACTGAAGGAAGCAAAGTAAAAACAACATTTTAACTATTGTTAAAAGAATTTTCATAATATGAAAGCTACATCAGTGATAATGATATAGTTTTACTCTATTTTTCAGGAGTCTTTAACTATGTGTAAAGTTGACAAGATTTCAGAACTTAGTCACCATCCATTAAGGAGTCACTTGCTGACTGCATTAGCTCAGTAACACAACCCCATTGAAATCAACTCTAAGTAAAGGTGCTGCTGCTGCTTTTATTAAATTCATTTTGTGTTACATTAGTATTTGCCTTGAATGCTCCAAATGCCTATGATAATTCAGTCATACAACAGTAGCTATGTCTGAGGCAACATATGTTTTACTATCCACTTGCAGCGATAACTTAGCTCATTTTAGAATTAAGATGACATGGAAATGAGTTGCTAAAATAATTCGGTACTATGTATAAAAAGGTGACACGAAATTCATTAACATGTCAAATTCAGCTGAATTTAGGTGATTGCAAACGTTCTAAAATGACACATAAATGAATGAAATGATTTGGTGTAGGGAACCCATTACTGCACCAACAGCATTATTACAATAAGAGCAACAGCCTTTCAAGTTAATTAACTGACTGAATATATTAATTTAATATTCCATACTTTATTTCAATAGCATTGATGTGGGCTTTCATATCTTCAAAATTCTTGTAGGAGGCATAAATGATTAAACAAATTCTTTCTCTTTGGTTGTGGAGACTATTTTGGCAGCTTTTTTTCCAAATTGCCTGAATGATGTATCTGATTTAAACAAATTTTCCTGAGCATGAATCAAATTAGCAAGCAGGTGCACTAGGTTGTTGGGAAAGCATATCGGCTGTTATTGGACTTTAGAAGTGGGACTGTACTGTTGCATTTGCATGGTGCACAGGTGAGGCCACAGCTGGAATACATTGCACAATTTTCATTCCCTTATTTCATAAAGTGTATACTAGCACTGAAGGCTATCCAAAAGAGTTCATTTAGGCTAACTTTTGGAATGAGAAAGTTGTCCCTTCATGAGCATCTAAAAAATATGTTCCTTGAAGTTTAGAAAAATGAAAGTGTGAACTTATTGAAGCATACAAGATTCTGAGGGAAAGTGACAGAGTAAGATGAAAGTAAGATGTTTCCTTTAGCGAGAGAATCTCAAATGAGGGACATAGTAATGAGATAAGAGAAGTGACATTTGAAACTGAGGAGAGTTGCAACTTCTTACAGTGGATGGTGTATCTCTGGAATTCCCTACCACAGAGAGTTGTGGAAGACAATTTCCAGTTACAGCATCCACTGTAAGAAATTAAATATTCATAATACATAAACATTATGGATATTTAAAGAGGAAGTAAATTTTTGAAAATGAATTGAGTTTGTGGAGAATTGACACAGAAGTGGAGACTTAACACGTGCAGATTGGCAATGGTCTTATTGAATACTGAGGTAGACTTGAGGTGCCTGTTCCTGTTTGCTGTCCTGATGAAGGGTCGCAGCCTAAGACATTGGCTGTTTATTCTGCTCCATAGATGCTACATGCTGTGCTGTGTTTCTCCAGCATTTTTGATGTGTTGCTCAATATTCCTGGCATCTGCAGAACCTCTTGTGCTCGTGGTCCTGTTTTTTTAAAAATATTCTTTAAACAGCAGTTGTATATCTTGCTCCCAGGACTTTGTCAATGCTACTCTCAAAGAGATTGCCCAAGGTAATGTGATGACAGATTCTAGTTAGATTTCTCTTTGACTTTTTTTAGCCACTAAAGAGATGGGGTTGGAAATTCCACACAATTAAAAATACAATCTTTTCCAGCACCTCATGATTTGTAAAAATTCTTGAGGCACAGAAGAAGTAGGTAATAGAAAAAAAAATATTGTTTTTTCTTCTCATTAGTCCAGGGTTTCATGAGCTTTCAAATATTTGTAAAGCCTGTATAAATTTTGGATAAATGTATTAAATGTCCAACCTATAATTTATGTAGGATGTACTTGCTAGTTGCATGTGCTCAGACTCTTTTACATTAATATCTCCATGTTAATACCAGAACCCCCAAAAGATCCCTGTATCTGTCTTCCACTTTCAGCTTTTTACTGCTTATTCATTTTCCTCTACTCTCTTGATATGATGAAAAGTGATCACAATCACTGTCATTTATTCACATGGAGATGCTGATTTAAAATAATGGTAATTATTTGTAAAATTAAAAGTCTGATTAAACTACTTCTTTGTGAATGGGAAGAAAAACTGGTCTTCTCTTAAACCTAGTTAACTTGCAGGTGAAGGACCCTGAATTAAGTATTTATTTCACAGGTCTCTTTATTCCCTTATCGAAAGATTTTTCCATGTGACTCATCATCATGACAAAGTTGTCTGGAACAACACTCCCTTTCCAAACATGAACAATTTACTTTGAGCTGAAACAATTTTACTTTCTAAAGAGCAAATTACGTTGCTTCAGAATTTTGAAAGGAAAAACACAAGCAGATAAATTAATTCCTTTAGTTTTCTCACTTCACATTGTACAGGGGCGATATCGCTCAGCTGGCTTATTCACGTCGCAACAGCAATCTTGCACTCAACATCAGTAAGACCACAGAATTGATTGTGGACTTCAGGAAGGGGAAGGAAGTCAAGGGAACACACATCCCTCCTCATCGATGAATCAGCCAAGGAATGGGTGAGCACTTTCAAGTTCCTAGGAGTCAACATCTCTGAAGATCTATCCTGAGTCAGATGTAAAGAAGGCACAGCAGAGGTTATATTTCATCCAGAGTTTGTGGAGTCTTGATAAAAGACTCTTGCAAATTTCTGCAGGAGTACTGTGGGGGCATTCTAACTGGTTGCCTCACCATCTGGTAAGGAGAGGCCACTGCATAGGATTGGGAAAAGCTGCAGGAAGCTGTAAACTCATCCAGCTCCAAACTGGTCACTAGCCTTGCCAGCATCAAGGACACCTTCAAAAGGCGAAGTTTCAAAAAGGTGGCATCCATCATTTAAGAACCCCTATCATCCACGACATGCCCCCTTCTCATTGCTACCATCGAGGAGGAAGTACAGGAGCCTGATCATTTCAGGAACAGATTCTTCCCCTCTGCCATCATATTTCTGAACAGACAATGAACCCATGAACACTACCTCACTATTTGTGCTCTCTTTTTGCTCTACTTACTTAATTTATTTTTAAACATATACTTATAGCAATGTATACTTTTAAACATTATTATGTATTGCACTGTACTGCTGCCACAAAACAACAAATTTCACAACATATTCCAGTGGTATTAAACCTGATTCTGACTGAAGGGCAATCAGACCTGAGGGAATTCCATAGTGTGGATTAACACTCTCTCCTTCTGAACACCAATGAAGTAGATGACTGGCCAGAATGTTAGGAAAATTATCATAGCAATGGAGAGGCAGTGGCACAAAAAGGGCAGAAACCCAATACATCAGACCCACCAGTTTTATGAAGGCACAAGAACTTCATTTCTCAGAGTAAACATCACCAGTTGCCTGTCTTGCTACAATAACATTGCTGCCATGGCCAAGATAACAGCACCAACATCTCTACTTCCTCAGGAGGCTAAAGTTGTTCAGCATTTCCCTGTTGTCCCTCACAAATACTTATAGTTGCACCGCAGAAAGTACCTTATCCAGATGCATCACAGCCTGGTGTGGCAGAATTTCGGCCATAAATGAGAAAGAGATTTGTAGACACAGCTGAGCACATCATGAAAACCAGCCTCTCCTCCATAGACTCTGTCTACATTTCTCACTGCCTTGGTTAAGCAGCCAATATATTCAAGCACTCTTCCCAACCTGGACATTGTCCGTTCAGCCACCTCAAATTATGCAGAGGATTCAAAAGCCTGAAATCCCGTACCACCACACTCAAGAATTTGGATAGATTTTTTCATAGAAGGGGAATTCAGGGTAATGGGGAAAAGGCAGGTAGGTGAAGATAAGTCCATGGCCAGATCAGCCATGATCTTATTCAATGGTAGAGCAGGCTGGATAGGCCAGGTGGCCTACTCTTGCTCCTATTTCTTATGTTCTTAAGAACAGCGTCTATCCCAATGTGATAAGATCTTGTCCTCTTTTGGGATATGATGAACTCATCGTCTCACAATCTACCTCATCATAGTCTTGCATCTTATTATTTGCTTGCACTACACTTTATCTGTAATTGTAACAGTGTATTTTGCATTCTGTTATTGTCTCACTGTTATTGTGCATCGACTTCTTTATAAGTTTGCAAAGATTCAGCATGACACCTAAAACTTTGATAGACTTCTTTAGATGTATGATGGACAGCATATTGACTGGCTACATTACAGCCTGGTATGGAAGCACCAATGCCGTTGAATGGAAAATCCTACAAAAAGTAATGGGTATGGCCCAGTCCATCACAGGTAAGGACCTCCCCAACACTAAGCACATCTATACAGTGTTGTTGCAGGAAATCAGCAACCATCATCAGGGACCTCCACCACCCAGGTCATGCTCTGTTCTTGCTGCTGCCATCAGGAAGAAAGTACAGGAGCCTCAGCACTCATACTACCGGGCTCAGGAACAGTTATGAATCAGAGGGTATAACTTCATTCAACACCATTTGCCCCACCACAGCCTTTCAAGGACTTTTCATCTCATGTTCTTGGTATTTATTGCTTATATATTTATTATTCTTTCTTTTTTTTTATTTGCACAGTTTGTTGTCTTTGACACACTGGTTGTCCACCCTGTTGGTCTGGTCTTTCATTGATTCTATCATGGTTATTGGATTTATTGAGTATGTCCACAAGAAAATGACTCTCAGGATGTATATGGTGACATTCATGTACTTTGATATTAAGTTTACTTTGAACTTTGTACTACCATAAACAACTTACGTTTTGAAATGATCTGTGTGGATAGAATACATATGTGGCTCAGTATAGGCGACACCAATTTACCAGTTTAGACTGCAGATGCTGGAATCTGGAGCATCCAGGCCCTGATTCCGGGTTTTGACCCAAAACATTGACAAATCCTTTCCACCTACAGATGCAGTTTGAGCCACTGAGTTCCTCCAGCAGATTGGTTGCTGTTCCACCAGTTTTATATTCTGTGACTGTTGGAAATTATTTTTCAGGCTCTTTAGGAAGGGAAATTCGAAATGTTGTATTTTCATGAACAGCACTTCATTATTCCCTGGCCTCTTGCCCTCATCTTTTATGTTGCCTCACAACCCAACTACTTCTAATAACAAAACCATGCTTCTTTTTTTGGTTTTCACTGCTTGCATTGAATGTCTTCACTACCAATAATGAGAATCACAATGATGTTCCCTTTCTTGCCTTTGTGTTTTCAGTATCCAGCTCTTGCTTGCTTCAGCCTTCATTGTCAACTTCTTTCGCAGCTGACTTCAGGGTGCAGACTTCATTCTGCTTCTGAGTCCACAGTAGTGTTTCCAGCACCACCTTAATTTCAAGTTGCATTGTTGGTTTTAAACTGTGTCGACTGTGTTGTGTGGTTTCTATCAGCTTCTTTGCTATTTTTTCTGTTGGGTACTATTCATATTCTTGTCTATGGTTTTGACGTTCTTCACTGTGTCTTCACTGTCATGTCCACATCCTGGCTCTCCTGAGCTGCTCCCACTTGTATCTAGTGTGATAGGAACCTGAACTCAACCAGTCCTGCGTGGCATCCAGCTGTTCATTTTATTCATGACCCTGGGAGTGTCTCCCCAGTGGGTGCTTGGCACTGTCTTGGCTCACTTCAGTGGAAAATGTCTGAAGAATTTCTGAAACATTTCCTGGCCACCAACATGCTACCATGTGGCAGAATCAAAACACATACCTATCATGGTATTCCATATGATTAAAGTGGTTCTGAACGCACTGCCACTATCCTCCACTTCAGATGTATAATAAACTCATTCACTATACCCTCTTGCACTTCTTCAACAACCAATGCCAGTATATTTATGGCATCTCTTTGGGATTCCCTCCCCCTCCCTTCCCCTATCCCTATGTCACTCTGCCCCCTCCCCAGCTACCTACCACCTCCCTCTTGGTTCCGCCTCCTTCTACTACCCATTGTGTTTTCCCCTATTCTTTCTTCACCTTTCCTGCCTATCACCTCCCTGCTTCTCTTGCCCCACCTCTTTATCTTTCCCCTTACTGGTTTTTCACTTGGAACCTACCAGTCTTCTCCTTCCCACCCTCCCCCCACCTTCTTTATAGGGCCTCTGCCCCTTCCCTCTACAGTCCTGACGAGGGGTTCCAGCCCGAAACGTCGATCGATCTTTTCCAGAATGCTGCCTGACCTGCTGAGTTCCTCCAGCGTGTTGTGAGTATCTCTTTGGGATTATTCCACATCTTTGGCTTCCCTGCAACCAAGACAAACACTGTCTTTGCCATTGCAGTACAACCCGTCATGGGAGACCTTCTTGAGCAGTATTTTTGAAGCTATGAGGCTCCCATACATCCTTTGCAAACCTCTCACCTTTCACACCTACTTGAACTGCAACCTAACGACCTATGGCAGTCACATGACTTACAGATATTCAATTGAACTAATTGGGTCCATGAAGGACACATTATTATTGCATCTCCAAAACCTTGTTTCCAGAGGCAACCACAGAAATGTGAACTGCGTGAAACAATTTTGTTTTTTAGTGTCATCTCCATACTGGTGACTATTCTATGTACTCCTTAGAACATTAGGTCCAGCATGTCAAGAAGATTTGCATGAATGCTTTCATTTTCTAGACCGCATGGCCATCATCTTTCCATTACCATATCTTAAAAGGTTTAAAATTTACACGAGTATATCTGGAATATTTAACTGCTCTTAACCAATTGTTTCTGTTCATCCTTAGTTGCATGTGCAAAACTTGTAACTCAAAGTCTTTGAAGGTGCTGGATTAATATATATCTTGAGCACAACAGAGCTTTAGTGACAGCAGGTGGAGGTAAGGTAAGTAAGTAAGTAAGTTCATTATTTCTTATTTAACTCTAGAGAGAATAAGGAGTATGTCTACAGAGCCAGTGTTCTGTACTGGATGTCAGATGTAAGATTTCCAGGAGACAGCCAGCCTGCCCGATGGCCACATCTGCACCAAGTGCATCGAGATGCAGCTCTTTAGAGACCATGTTAGGAAAATAAAGCTGCAGTTCACTGACCTTTGGCTTGTTAGGGAAAGTGAAGCAGTGATAGACAGGAGCTACAGGGAGGTAGTCACCCTAAGGCTACAGGAGACAGATAAGTCAGGAGAGGGAAGGGAGAATGTCAGATAGTGGAGAGCACCCCTGTGGCCATCCCCATTAACAATAAGTACTCCATTTTGGGTACTGTTGGGGGGGCGGGGTGACTGACCTATCTGGGGGAAGCAACAGCATCCGTACTTCTGACACTGAGTCTGGACCTATGGCTCAGAAGGGTAGACAACTGAAGACGATGGCAGGAGTAATAGGGGACTCTACAGTGAGGGGTGGACTCGAAAAGGAAACACAGATGGTAGTTTGCCTCTCAGGTGTCAGGGTCTGTGAAGTTTGTGAACACGTTCACAATATCCTGAAAAGGGAGGGTGAGCACCCAGAAGTCGTGGTACATATTGGTACCAATGACATAGGTAGAACAAGTGTGGAGGTCCCGAAAAAAAATACAGCAAGTTAGGAAGAAAGCTGAAAAGCAGGACCTCAAGAGTAGTAATCTTGGGATTATTGCCACGTGAGCATATGAATTGAATGAGGTGGCAGATAAATGTGTGGCTGAACAATTAGAAAATGGGGCAGGGATTCAAATTTCTGGATCATTGGGACCTCTTTTAGGGCAGGTGGGATCCATACAAAAGGGGTGGTTTACACTTGAATCCAAGGGGGACCAATATTGATATGGGCAGGTTTACTAGAGCTGTTGGGAGTGATTTAAACTAATATGGCAAGGGGATGGGGACCAGAATGATAGAGGTGAGGATGAACCAGCCGGTCTATGAGCAGATGATGGATGTAATATAAATGTAAGGAAGAACAAGCCAATTATTGTGTACAGATGCAGACAGAGCAAAGTGTTAAATTGTACTACAGAGGCAAAATTCAAAAGGGCGAAGAATGCTGGACTAAAGGTGTTCTATTTAAATACACATGGCATTCAGAATAAGGTGAATGAACTTGTGGCGCAATTAGAGACTGGTTAGTATGATGTTGAGGACGTCACTGAGTTGTGGCTGAAGGAAGGCCATAGCTGGGACCTTAACATCAAAGGATATACTTTGTATTGAAATGAGAGGCAGGAAGGCATAGGTGATGGTGTGGATCTGTTGGTATGAGATGAAATTACATCTTTAGAAAGAGGTGACATAGGGTCAGAAAATGTTGAATCTTTGTGGGTGGAGTTAAGAAACTGCAAGGGTGAAAAAACCATTATGGGAATCATATATAGGCCTCCAAATAGTAGCTACAATGTGGGGTTGATGTTGCAAGGGGAGCTGGAAAAGGCATGTAATAATTCATGATGGCCCTTCTCCAGGTGTATTGGAGGAGGATACTGGCGGGGATGACGGCACAGCAGAGATGGCTGACGCTTCTGGGAATAGTTCACAAGGCGCAGGATAGATATGTCCCACAGAAGAAGAAGTTCTCAAATGGCAGGGGTAGGCAACCATGGCTGACCAAGGACTGCATAAAAGCCAAGGAAAGGGCATAAAAGGTAGGAAAAGTGAGTGGGAATTTGGATGATTGGGAAGCTTTTAAAATCCATCAAAAGGCAACTAAGAAAGCTATAAGAAAGGAAAAGATGAAATATGAGAGCAAATTAGCCAATGATACCAAGCAGGATACCAATAGTTATTTTTCAGTTATATGAAGAATAAAAGGTAACTAAGAGTTGATATTGGACCACTGGAAGATGATGCTGGTGAGGTCGTAATGGGAGACAAAGAAATGGCAGATGAACTTAATGGGTACTTTGCATCTTTTTTCACTGTGGAAGATACTGGCAATGTGCTGGAGGTGCATGAGTGTCAGGATGCAGGAGTGAGCGTCATTGCTATTACAAAGGAAAAAGTTCTAGACAAGCTCAAGGTGGGTAAGTCACCTGGACCAGATGGACTACATCCAGAGTCCTGAGAGAGGTTTCTGAAGAAATAATGGGTGCATTTGTCATGACCTTTGAAGAATCACTTGATTCTGGCATGGTCCTGAGGACTATAAGATTGCAAATGTCACTCCACTCTTTAAGAAGGGAGAAAGGCAAAAGAAATGCAATTATAGGCCAGTTAGCCCATCCTCAATGGTTGGGAACGTGTTGCCGTCTATAATTAAGGATGAGATTTCAGGGTACTTGGAGACTAATGATAAAATAAGTCACGATCAGCATGGTTTCTGTGAAGGGGAATCTTGCCTGACAAATCTGTTAGAGTTCTTCAAGGAGGTAGCATGTAGTGTGGTCAAAGGAGAGGCAGTGGATGTCATTTACTTGGATTTTCAGAAGGTAGTTGAAAAAGTGCCACACATGAGGCTGCTTAACAAGATAAAGTCCTGTGTCATTATAGAAAAGGTACTGGCATGGATAGAGGAATGGCTGACAGGCAGGAGGCTGCGAGTGTTTGGCTGCCAGTGAATTGTGGTGTTTGTTAGGGGTCTATTGGAACCACTACTTTTCACATTGTTTGTCAATGGTTTAGATAATGGAATTGATGGCTTTGTGGCAAAGATTCTGGATGATATGAGGATAGGTGGAAGGTTGGTAATACTGAGGAAACTATGAGATTGCAACAGAACTTCAACAAATTGGAAGAATGGGCAAAAAAGTGAAAGATGGAATACAGTGTTGGGAAATGTACGACAATGCATTTTGGTACAAGGGACAATAGTGTGCACTATTACCTAAATGGGGAGAAGGTTCAAACATCAGGGATGCAGATGGACTTTCGAGTCTTCGTGCAAGACTCCCAGAAGGTTAATCTACAGGCTGAGTCTGTGGTAAACAAGGCAAATACAATGTTGGCATTTATTTCAAGGGGAATAGAACGTGAAAGCAAGAAGATAATGCTGAGCCTTTATAAGACACTAGTCAGGCCACATTTCGAGTATTGTCAACAGTTTTGGACTCCATATCTCAGAAAGGACATGTTGTCATTGGAGAGAGTCCAGAGGAAGTTCACGAGGATGATTCTGAGAATGATGAGGAGCATTTGAAGTTTTGGACCTGCACTCACTGGAATTTCGAAGAATGCGACGGGATCGCAGTGAAATCTACTGAATTTTGAAAGGACTAGATAGGTGGTGGATGTGGAGAGGATGTTTCCTGTGGTGGGGGTATCCAGAACTAGAGGGCACAACCTCAAAAATGAGGGGCGACCTTTTAGAACAGAAGTAAGGAGGGATTTTTTTTTTAGCTAGGGAGTAGTGAGTCTGTGGAATTCTTTGCTACAGACTGTGGTGGAGGTCAAGTCCATGGGTATGTTTAAGGCAGAAGTTGATAGTTTCCTGATTGGTCAGGGCATCAAAGGATATGGCATGAAGGCAGGTGTATGGAGTTGAGTGGGATCCGTGATCAGCTGTGACTGAGTGGCAGAGCAGACTTGATGGGCTGAATGGCCTAATTCTGCTTCTATGCCTTATGGTCTTTAACAATCTTGCAATGAGTTCATAAGAGAGTAGTTTGTAGCACTATTACAAATAACAACATTACCATCCTCCTTTCATATTGGTTTGTTCTTTATCCTGCCCAAGGACTTCAAACATTATTTATTCCCAGAAACATTTACACTCATTACTAAGACAAGAGAAATGGCTGACATCACTCACAAATCTCAAGGTTGCCAACTTATCCACCACAGCCACTATCAGCTGTCACGACTGGCTTACCCAAAGGGGCCACTTCTATTATTATGCTTGATTGCTATTTCTCCCTCAGTAATCTATTTTTTTAAATCTATGAATTAAAATGAATGTCACTGTAATTACCTATTGCGAAACTCTGGGTGTCAGATTGATATTGGATATTAATGTAAAATTGACAATATCAGTTCAAGCCAACTCTCTTGACCTTTGTTTCCATTGCAATCATTAGTAATGAAAGTTAAAAGGGTAAAAGGGTGATAGAATCAATATTGCTCATTTTACAATATTTACTGAAGTCAAAAGAAAACCCTCAGGAGCACAACATTAGGAACCCTTAACCAAATACTGTGCAAAGGAGATTTTTTTTAAATTTTCAAGCCAGCTGCTGATTCATTTTTAAAGCAGCAAATGTTATGACGCACAAATACTGTACAAATATAGAAGAAACAGTTGGTATTATTATGAAGTTTGCAGCAGAAATTAGAAGTACTAATAACAGTAAAATATTGTTAAACCATAAGACAGAGGCAGAAGTAGGCCACTCAGCCCATCAAGTCTGCTCCACCATTCCATCGTGCCTGATTTATTAACCCTCTCAACAACATTCTCCTGCCTCTTCACATAACCTTTGATACACTTAGTAACAAGAACCTAATATACCCATAAACATACCCATTGACGGCCTCCACAGCCATATGTGGCAATGAATTCCACACATTCACTACTCTCTGGCTAAAGATATTCCTCCTCACCTCTTTTTTGAAGGGATGTCCTATTCTGAAACTGTGCCCTCTGAGCCTAGACTCCCTCTGTATAGGAAACATCCTCTCCACGTCCACTCCATCTAGGCCTTTCGATAGTTTATAGGTTTCAATGAGATCCCCTCTTCTAAGTTCTAGCAAGTGCAGGCCCAGGGCCATCAAGCACTGAACAAACATTGTCATTTTTGTGAACCTCTTCTGGACCCTCTCCAATGCTAGCTCATCTTTTCTTAGCTAAAGTGCCTAAAAGTGCTCACAATACTTCAAGTGCAGTGTAACCAGTACCTTCTAAAGTTTCGGTATTCCATCCTTGTTTTTATATCCTAGTGCTCTCAAAATGAATCGTTCAGATTGAATCACTGAGAAATCAGAATTAAAGTCCTGAGCATGTACCTACCTTACTGGCAAGGGAAGGTCCCTTCAGGCCATCGGGTGGGAAACCATCCAAAAGTATCTATTGATATTTGCTTTCAGAAGTCACTTTCTTCGTTCCCTGGATGGTGACATTTAAGTCAGTTCAACAAAATTTTTTGACAAGTACTATTTTCTATTTTTAAAAAAAATAATATCAAATTCAAAGTAAAACTTGTAAATTCTGTGTTACTAAGAAGCATTGCACTGGCTGTTTCTATTTATGTCTGCTGATGATCTTTAATGTCAACTTTATAAATAGCCTCTAAGCACTTACTTAGGTAAGATGTTAACCTGGTGAATCTACAGCACATTATCAAATACATGATGGATAGTGGAAACAACATGATATAGATCCCACAATTACAAGATCAGATTAAAGTTCTTCCATCTGCAATATTCTATTATAAATGGTAGCAAAAGGTAAACAGTTAATAAGAGTAGCATGTTTCAGGAACATCTTCATCTTCAATAATGGTCCAGCAAAAGGGGTGACGACCTTTGAAAGCTAGAGCAACAGCTAACATAATGGCTGTTGTTGATGGAGGCTAATCATCTCAGCCCCAAGGATATCACTGCGGAAGTTCTTCAGAGCAGTGTCCTCAACTACTTCAACAATAATTATCCTACCTCCATAAGGTTAGAGACATAATAATAATTGATGATTATATAGAATTCAGTTCTGGTAGCCATGCGGTATGGGAATAGATCCTTCTTCCCGAATGATCCATGCCAGCTAAGATTCTAAACCCTTCCGATCAATGCATCTGTCCAAGTTCCTTTCAAATGTTGTCAACTACTTCCTTTAGCAGCTCATTCCATATATTGAACACCCTCTGGGAGAAAAAGTTGCTTTTCAGGTTCCTATTAAATCTCTCCGATCACACCTTATATCTATGCCCTTGGGTTCTTATTTTCCCAACCTTGGGTACAAGAGGGTGCACACTGACCTTATCTATGCCCTTCCTGCTTTTATATACCTCTGTAAGATCATCCTCATTCTCCTACTCTCCAGTGAAATAAGTTCCAACTTGTTCAACCTCTCCATAACTCGGTTCCTCGAGTCTGTGCAACATTCTTGTAAATCTCCTCTGCATTCTTTCTTGCTCAATGTCTTCTTTCCTATAATCAATCCCAATGGTCACTTTTAAGTTTCTCATAGTTGCTATCCAGTCATGAGTCCACCTCTTTGGAACACACATCAAAGTTGCTGGTGAACGCAGCAGGCCAGGCAGCATCTCTAGGAAGAGGTACAGTTGACGTTTCGGGCCGAGACCCTTCGTCAGGACTAACTGAAGGAAGAGCTAGTAAGAGATTTGAAAGTGGGAGGGGGAGGGGGAGATCCAAAATAATAGGAGAAGACAGGAGGGGGAGGGATGGAGCCAAGAGCTGGACAGGTGATTGGCAAAAGGGGTATGAGAGGATCATGGGACGGGAGGCACATGGAGAAGGAAAAGGGGGAGGGGGGGGAAACCCAGAGGATGGGCAAGGGGTATAGTCAGAGAGACAGAGGGAAAAAAAGGAGAGAGAGAGAGAAAGAATGTGTTTATGTAAATAAATAACAGATGGGATACGAGGGGGAGGTGGGGCATTAGTGGAAGTTAGAGAAGTCAATGTTCATGCCATCAGGTTGGAGGCTACCCGGACGGAATATAAGGTGTTGTTCCACCACCCTGAGTGTGGCTTCATCTTTACAGTACAGGAGGCCGTGGATAGACATATCAGAATGGGAATGGGATGTGGAATTAAAATGTGTGGCTACTGGGAGATCCTGTTTCTCTGGCAGACAGAGTGTAGGTGTTCAGTAAAACGATTTCCCAGTTTGCGTCGGGTCTCGCCAATATATGGAAGGCCACATCGGGAGCACCAGACGCAGTATATCACCCCAGCCAACTCACAGGTGAAGTGTCAATGCCCCACTAATGCCCCACCTCCCCCTCGTACCCCATCCATTATTTATTTATATACACACATTCTTTCTCCCTCTCTCTCCTTTTTCTCCCTCTGTCCCTCTCACTATACCCCTTGCCCATCCTCTGGGTTTTTCTCCCCTCCCCCTTTTCCTTCTCCATGTGCCTCCTGTCCCATGATCCTCTCATACCCCTTTTGCCAATCATCTGTCCAGCTCTTGGCTCCATCCCTCCCCCTCCTGTCTTCTCCTATTATTTTGGATTTCCCCCTCCCCCTCCCACTTTCAAATCTCTTACTAGCTCTTCCTTCAGTTAGTCCTGACGAAGGGTCTCGGCCCGAAACATGGACTGTACCTCTTCCTACAGATGCTGCCTGGCCTGTTGCATTCACCAGCAACTTTGATGCGTGTTGCTTGAATTTCCAGCATCTGCAGAATTCCTCGTGTTTACCAGCTCATTGGAATGTTTTTTTGTGATTCTGTGAGAAAAATGCACGTGACCCAGAGGGAAATTTTCTTCCTATGTCTTACCTTGGATAGTGACTTCATTTTCCTGGTACAAAAGTGAAAATGGCTCTGTTCAGAATCTGATCATGTGTATCCAATGTTGTCCTTCTATCATTCTGATTCTTTCCATGAGATGACCTCCTAATGCTGCAATGTCAATCAGTAACTTTCCAGGGTTAGATTCCAAAGAAATGTTTGGCTTCAGAGATAGTGTGAGAAAATCTTTCCTTTCATTTTAACATCAGCAGTGTTTAATTTAATGTGCAGTTCTTCAATAAATGAAACATCTATGCCTCTGTGCAATAGAGATAGACAGCATTCAAGGACAGCATGTTGATACAGAGTTTTCATTCAAAGCATCAACAATTTCTCACCCATCACAGTTGCTGGTTGACCTAGTGAGTTGCATCAGCAGATTGATTTTTTGCTCCAGATCCTAGCATCTGCATTCTCTGGTATCATATTTGGGGAAAGGCTGACAAATGTTAGGTCATACGTATACAACAAGAGTACCAAACAATGACCATCCAACAAAAGAGAGTCTGACCAATTGCCCTTGACATTCAACGGCGTTGCCATTGCTGAGTGCTCCATCATCAACTTCTTGGACATTGATCAGAAACCCAAATGGCACAGACACAAGATGGGTAAGAAGCTGAGCGTGAAGCAGTGTGTGATACACCTCCTAACACTCTGAGGTACAAGCCAGGAGGGTGATAGAATTGCCTGAATTTGCCTGGGTGAGTTTAGCGCCATGAGTTCTCGAGGCGCTTGATGCCATTTGATCAGTAATTCAGCCACCATAAAATTTAACAGCCTCCACTGGAGCACACTGGTTTCAGTTTGTACCATCTCTGGAATGCCCGGCTGGTCTTCCCCTGGCTGCTTTGACAGTGTCTCCTGACCCAGTGACCTCTATGATTGTGTAGGATAAGGGCAACAAATACAGAGGAATGCCATTTCCTGCAGATTGCATAGATTGACTTGTCCTCTTCTCATTCAAGTAGTGGGTTTCTTTCACATGGTATTGGTATCCTCTTCCTCCAGGATTTGCAGCTACTAATCTGGCTCATCCTGACTTCGAAATATATTGTTGTTCCTACCACCATTATTGTTTCTAAGTCCTGGAATTTCACCCAAAACAGCATGGCAGTTAAACTTGCACCTGAAGAACCATTCACCAACATCTTCTCAGCAGCAACTAGAGAATGGCAAAAAATACTGACCTCAACATTGATATCCAGATACAAAAAATATAACAAGAACTTTCTGTCCAAGTATGCAATACACCCACTAATCCTTTCGCCTAACATTTATGAAAAGGGAAAGCATGTGTGGTATATGTTGTTGGTGCAAATACTACACAGCCATTTTACAACAACATCAAAATGAAAGTTTCATTTTTAGTCATCTAGCCAAGGTACCTCCCTTAACCAACAAATGTGTTATCCGGTCATTTATCTCTCTCACTGTTAGTGAAATTGTGTTGTCTCAAAATATGCAGCAATATTTGCTTTCATAACAGTAGCATTCAAAAATTAGCCAGTTCTTTGAAAGTACTTTGGGATATCATGGAGATGTAACTATTTATTTAAAACGTACAAGCTCCTAACAAAATTGATATATTAACTTCAAAATAAATAGGATTTTAAACTAGAAACACTTGAACAACAACAAAAATAACACACAATTTCAGTGGTGACAGATCATACAAAGTCACTGATAGATTTTCCTTTCCAGTATCTCAGCATTGCAGGATTAATTTTCATACTCTCCTTTTGTCTTTGAGAATATTGACCTGTTCTATTCTCATTGGAGTCACGGGTTAATTAGTTACTGTGTCAGGATCCCGTTGCGCCCTAGTTTGGATTTAATAAGCTGTCTCATTGTTTTCTTGATCGGCAACCTCACACCCTTCATCTGTAGTCTTGCTGTTTTGACATTTTCTTTATTTAATGTAGGTATTCTGGACATTTCTAAGAATGGAAACAAATTCTCAGGTCTCTGTATTAATGATGTCTCTGTTTTCCCTGGGTGTTTCCAGTTTCTCACAGATAATGAAAATAGTTAGGATTAATCAATGGCCATCACGTATTAATGTTCATATGACAAAATAACCTTTATATCTTTGTGATTAATTTTTCCCCATTTGTTTTTCAAAAGTGTCCAGTTAATACAGTGGAAACAAAGTAATCATTCATAACAATATTTTCCATTTGATTATATGCTTATAGGACCTTACAGGCAAATAATTCCTTTGTTTAGTCCTGATGCAGTGTCTTTGACCCAAAACATTAAAAATTCCTTTCCCCACAGAGATTCTGCCCCACCTACTAAGTTCCTGCAGCTGATTGTTTATTACTCCAGATTCTAAGAGCCTGCAGTCTCTTGTGTCTTCAATTATTATTTTGCTCTTCAGCATAATGTGCAAGTCACTGGCCTTTGTCTCTCTTGTTCACTCATCCCTCCCCACCAATTTCCCTCCTGGCATATCCCTGCAAGCAGAAATGCTGTATCTGCCCCTTCATCTCCACCCTCACCACAATTCAGGACCCCAAATAACACTTCTAGTCAAGGTAGATAACATTTCTTCTGCAAGTTTATTGGTGCTCCTGCTGTGGCCTCCTCTACTTTGGTGAGACTCAACATAGATTGGGGGTCTGCTTTGCTGAGCACCTTCACTGTCTGCCGCAACAGCCAGGATTATCTGGTGGCCACCTAATTTTAATTTTACTTTCCATTCCTTTTCCCACACGTTGGTCCGTAGCCTCCTTTACTGCCATGATGAGGCCACTCTCAGGAAGGAGAAACAACATCTCTTATTCTGTCCCGCTAGCTCCAATCTGATGGCATCTAACTTCCAATAACCTATCCACCCCTCTCCCTTCTCTCTTTTTCAATTCCCATTTCTGGGCTCCCATCTTACCCCTTCCTTCCTCCTCAACTGCCCATCACCAGTCTTCTTCCCCCTTCATTTCCAGTCCTGAAAGTCTTGGCCAGAAATGCCAACTGTTTATTTTCCTGCGTAGATGTTTTTGGGCACATAGATTTGTGTTGGGCACGTGGCCAAGCAGTTAAGGCGTTCGTCTAGTTATCTCAAGGTCGCTAGTTTGAGCCTCAGCTGTGGCAGCGTGTTTGTGCCCTTGAGCAAGGCACTTAATCACACATTGCTCTAGTCTGTGCGAGGAGTGGCACCCCACACAGACTTCCAATCTGCGCCTTGTAAGGCATGAAAATGCCTGACGTAGGCCTCTCATGGTCTGAGTCGACATTCCCTCCTCATAGATGCTGCCTGAAATGCTGAGTTCCTCCGACATGTTTATATGTAGGATAGGTAGCATTTATTGAGGCGAATGGACAGTTGATGTTTCGGATTGAAATGCCTCTGGCTGGTTGAAATGTTGATTGCCCATTTCCCTCCATTGATGCTGCCTGACCCAGGCAGCATCTTGTGTGTTGCTCCAGATTCCAGCATCTGCAGTCTCTTGTGTCTCCACAAAGGTAATACTCTCGGGATTATCACCTGAGATATTTGCAGATTGGAAGAGAGTAAATAAGGATAGAGAAATAAAAGATTGGTATGGGAAAATGTGTTCTCATTCAAGGGTACTGGTACCAGCACTGGGGGTAAGAGGGCTGTTATGCTGGCATGGGTTCTATTTGAACGGTTCTGGAACCAGTATGAGTTACAAATGTACATAACTAGATTATAGACAAGGTTTTAAACTAATTAGACAGGAGAGATCTCAAGTATTGGGAAGCTTCAAAAATCAAATAATATGATAAAGCCACGTCATTGTGTAATAAATGAGTGAAGGAAAATTAAAACATGACGGGACGAGGCGGCAACTCAGAGTGAACATACAGTTGGAATTGGAAAAGGAGTAATAATAATAAAAAGGGAAAGCTCTTTGAATACCTGTACCACTTGTCACAAGACAGACAAGTCAACAGTGAAAATTGAAATAAATAATTTGATTTAAAAAGCTATCACAGGATTGGGAACAACTGGGAAGTCAGCATTCTAGGTTATTGGATATTCAAAAAAAAAAATTGTCATAAAAGAAAGGGAGATGGGGTGGTGTTATTAATCAAGGAGAGCATCGGTGATGAGTCATTCTATAGATGCAGTGGACTATGATGTGGAGTTAATTTGGGTGGAAGTAAGGAATAGAAGACACGGATGTGAGTGGTCTTTAGAACATCAATGTGTTGTTTCACATCAGTACAAAGGATTATCACATTTAAATTTTAATCTGCATTTTGATTTGCTTAGTTAAATTGGCAAAGGCACTGTGGAACAAAAATCTGTGGAATGCATCAAGGCAATACGTAAAAGAACCCATCCAGGAACAGTTTATTTTAGAATTAGTCATGTGTAATGAGGTATGATTAATAAGAAATCTTGTAGTTAAGGATCTTCTGAGAAATAGTGCTCATAATATGAAACCACAACTAGAATTCCAAATGAGGTTGAGGATTCAAGACCAGTATTCTCAACCTAAATGAATCTCAGAGATATATGGTGACATATATGTATGTTGAAAATAAACTTACTTTGAACTTTGAACTTTGAAATCAGAGGTAATCAGAGGTAGGACGGAAGCTTGTCTAAACTGGACTGGAAAAGCAGGATGAAAAAAAGGTCATCAGATGATCAATGGTAGATTTTTATGCAGCTATTTATTAGCACTCAGTAGAAAGATGAACTATTATTGTTAAAAAGTATATTAGATCAAAAACTAGAACATATAAAGTAGCGAAAGTTAATGGGAGACTAAGTGTTTGGGAATTTCTCAGGAAATAGTAACAAGGGACTAAAAAGTTAATATGAAATAAGAAAGCTGATTATAAGAGTAAATTGGTAAGTAATATTAAAACAAGCAGCAAGAGTCTATTAAAAGATATGTAAGTATGTAAAGGGTAACTAAGATAGGTGCAGAACTTCTTAAATGTGAGAGTGGGGAATTAATATAAAAAAGAAGAAAAGGGCAGGCAAATTAAACCAATACTTTACATCAAGGAGGTTATTGAAAATACCTAACTGACAGCATTATTCAAATTGGAGGAAAGAATGTATGATAATCCTTATAATGAGAGACCAAATTGGATGTAAGGCTCACATGTTGCCAGGATCTGACAGTGTGCAAGGGTTTAAAGGAAATCACTGCAGAGACAGTGAAATTGTAGATTGAAGTTTCTTAAAGCTCATTGATTTCCAGGAGGCTATTAGAGGATTTGAAAACCACAAATGTAATTCTATTTAAAAAGAAATTGAGACAAAAATCAGAAAACTCTAGACCTGTTAGCTCAACATCAGTCATTGGGACGATGCAGCAAGACCATACACAAGGTCGAAGGTATGCCATATGTAAGATGTTGAATGGGCACTTGTACCTCCTCCCTGATGGTAGTAATGAAAAGAGGGCAAGTCCTAGATGATAAATGCTGCCTTCTTGAGGCACTGCCTTTTGAAGATATTCTCAGTGGTGGGAGGATTATGTCCATGCATGATAGAGCTGACTGAACCAAAGCTCTCTGCAGCCTATTGTGATCCTGTGCATGAGAGCTTCCACGCTAGGCTGTGATGTAACCAGACAGAAAGCTCTTCACCATACATCTATAGTAATTTGTAAGAGTCTTTTCTGACACACCAAATCTCCTCAAACTTCTAACAATGTGGAGTCATAGGCATGTGTTTTTCTTGATTACATCAATGTGTTGAGTCCAGGTGAGGTCCTTGGAGAGGTTGACCCACAGGAACTTAAAGCTGCATACCTTTTCCACCATAGACTTCTCAATGAGAACCAGTGCTATTTTCTGGAGGTAATGCGGCCCAGGTTGAGAAGCTTGGTGATTAATACTGAAGGAATGATGTCTTCTCGATCAAAAGAATACAAGTAAAAACACACACAAGGTTACTGTTTTAAGTCAAAGACCCTTCTTCAAATTCACAGATGTTGCCTGAACTTGTGTTTTTATCAATTTGTCTTTTTATTTCAGATTTTCAGCATTTCCATTTTTAATCATTTATCTCACAAGACCTTGTCCATAGTATTCATAGTTAATTTTTAGTTTTTTTTGTACTTCCTGGTTTTCATTATTGGAGTATTCTCACAAATATTAGTACTTCTACTTTGACTTTTTCTTTTTAAATTGATTTGCATATGTTAACCAAGCTTAACATAACCGCTTTACCTCTTTTGAACGTCTTTCCAGAATCATTGTTTTGCATTCTAACAATGGTGCCTCTAATTAGGCATTTTTCCAAGGTCCCAGAGTGAAATGTTCCAGCTAAGATACAGAAACTTGCTGTGTACTATTGTTTCATCAGGAAGCTGGTCCTAATTATCAAATATATAACATTCATACATTTTCTGAGAACCTCAGATCTAAAATTATTCCATCGTGTTAAAAATAACTGTCCTGTCTTCACTTGTCATATACGGAAGTATTTTTAATCTTTCTTTTCTCACACCAGTAATTAGTGTAGCAGTGCTCACATCTTTTGACTGTTTAATGAGACATATTGGAATTCTTTTATTATCTCAAGTTTACGTAAAGCTTTTCCAATTGCTTATTTGATTGTCTGTCATCTTTAATTTTGTGTGGTGTTGCATTTTTGAAGAATGGATTTGAGAAGCTCTTAAACAGTTACATCTTAATTTCTGGTTTTGAAATACCTTTCCAGCTGACTGAATTATGAGTTTACTGGGAGCCAAATGGACAGAGTAGGTACATGATTAGTTTATAGAAGTTTGCTGAAAACAATATAGGAAAATATCCTTTCTACATTCAAGTACTCCCCTGCACCTCTTTTATTAAATGTTATGATAAAATTGATAGAATGTTCTGATCCGAACATATACAATTATGAGAGGAATAGGTAGTCAGAGTCTTTTTTACCAGGGAGGAAATGTCAAGTACTAGAGAGCATAGCATTACGATGACAGAAGGATAAAGTCTAAAGGAAGTTTATAGAAACATAGAAACAATAGAAACATAGAAAACATACAGCACAATACAGGCTCTTCGGCCCACAAAGTTGTGCCGAATATATCCCTACCTTAGAAATTACCGGGAGTTACCAATAGCTCTCTATTTTTCTAAACTCCATATATCTGTCCAGGAGACCCTTGTAAGACTTTATCGTATCTGCCTCCACCACTGTTGCCGGCTGCCCATTCCACGCACTCACCACTCTTTGCGTAAAAACCTTAACCCTGACATCTCTGTACTTACTTCCAAGCACCTTAAAACTGTGGCCTCGTATGCTAGCCATTTCAGCCCTTGGGTAAAGCCTCTGACTATCCACATGATCAAAGCCCCTCATCATTTTATACACCTCTATCAGGTCACCTCTCACCCTCCGTCGCTTTAAGGGAGAAAGGCAGAGTTCACTGAACCTATTCTCATAAGGCATGCTCCCCAATCCTGGCAACATTCTTGTAAATCTCCTCTGTACCCGTTCTATGGTTTCCACATCCTTCCTGTTGTGAGACGACCAGAACTGATCACAGTACTCCTGTCATGGTCCGGTCCGTGAAGGCCGCATTCCGGTTCACGGTCCAGTCCGTGGACTCAGGACTCCGGGACTTCCAGCTGTCCCTTGTTTTGGTTGAGTTAATCATAGGCACCTGATTCCCATCTTGGGGCTTGGAATATAAGTGGCCTTGGGGACGACTGTGGGTTGCTGGTTTGCCTTGTCAAGGTTCCCTGGGAGCAACCTGCTGGTGGAAGGCTAGAGCGGCCACTTGCCATCTTTAGGCCGCATTAGAGAACCATCGCTTCATGGAGCCTTGCTGTTGGTAGTCGGAGCCGTCTTTGCGGTATGGATTTGGCTGTTTCCTGGGCTAGCTGAGAGGTCGTCAGCCACTCCGAGCTAGGTAGGGATCCGGCTGTTTCCATAGTCAGTCTAGGTTGCTGGCTGTAACTGTGACTCAGAGCAACCCCGAAGCAGAGATGGAACTGTCTGTCGTTCTTTGATGTTTGTCTTGTCTTGTCCTTGCCTCTGTGGGGTAAGTCAGGCTGTTCTGCTGTTGCTCTGTGGGGAGAACCTGCCTTGTCTTATCTTTGCCTCTGTTGGGTAAGTCCAGCCATTCTGCCATTACCCAACAGGTGGACCTGTCCCACCTTGGTGTGGAGACAAAGTTGAGTCCCGGCTTGTCTAAGGATGAGTCCCGGCTCTATGTCTATGTACTGTCCAGTCTCATGTTAGTGTCATGTTAAAGATGAGTCCAGGTCTTTCGAAGGATAGTCCTGGCTCTATGTTGATGTACAGTTCCCAGTCTGTCTCTGAGCTCCAGCCTCCAAGTTAGTAGCTCGAGCCTCAAGACGCCGGCCTGTCTCCCAGCTCGAGCCTCAAGACGCCGGCCTGTCTCCCAGCTCGAGCCTCAAGACGCCGGCCTGTCTCCCAGCTCGAGCCTCAAGACGCCGGCCTGTCTCCCAGCTCGAGCCTCAAGACGCCGGCCTGTCTCCCAGCTCGAGCCTCAAGACGCCGGCCTGTCTCCCAGCTCGAGCCTCAAGACGCCGGCCTGTCTCCCAGCTCGAGCCTCAAGACGCCGGCCTGTCTCCCAGCTCGAGCCTCAAGACGCCGGCCTGTCTCCCAGCTCGAGCCTCAAGACGCCGGCCTGTCTCCCAGCTCGAGCCTCAAGACGCCGGCCTGTCTCCCAGCTCGAGCCTCAAGACGCCGGCCTGTCTCCCAGCTCGAGCCTCAAGACGCCGGCCTGTCTCCCAGCTCGAGCCTCAAGACGCCGGCCTGTCTCCCAGCTCGAGCCTCAAGACGCCGGCCTGTCTCCCAGCTCGAGCCTCAAGACGCCGGCCTGTCTCCCAGCTCGAGCCTCAAGACGCCGGCCTGTCTCCCAGCTCGAGCCTCGGCCTGTCTCCCAGCTCGAGCCTCAAGACGCCGGCCTGTCTCCCAGCTCGAGCCTCAAGACGCCGGCCACGTCCTGTCCTGTAGTCATATCATATCCTTGCCTGGTTCTGGGGCCTGAGCCTGAGGCAAGACTCAGGTTTTGGGTTCTTGTCCAGTCTCTGGCTCAGAGCCCAAGACCAGGCTCCTAGTTCCTTGTCCGTGTTCCCTGTCTTGTCCATGTCCTAGCCCAAGTCTGCGTTCTTGTCCCTGCTCCTTGTCTGTATCCTACTCTAGTCAAGTCCTGTTCCTAGTACATCAGTGCCTGTATCTTGCATTTGGGTCCATTCCCAATGCCCCCACTGTGACAACTCCAATTGGGGTCTGACCAGGGTCCTATATAGCTGCAACATTACCGCTCGGCTCCTAAACTCAATCCCACGAATGATGAAGGCTAATGCTCCATATGCCTTCTTAACCACATTCAACCTGCATAGCAGCTTTGAGTGTCCTATGGACTCGGACCCCAAGGTCCCTCTGATCCTCCACACTACCAAGAATCTTACCGTTCATACTATATTCTGCCATCATATTTGACCTACCAAAATGAACCACCTCACTCTTATCTGGATTGAACTCCATCTGCCAATTCTCAGCCCAGTTTTGCATCCTATCAATATCCTGCTGTAAGCTCTGACAGCCCTCCACACTATCCAGAACACCTCCAACCTTTGTGTCATCAGCAAATTTACTAACCCATTCCTCCACTTCTTCACCCAGGTCATTTATAAAAATCACAAAGAGAAGGGGTCCCAGAACAGATCCCTGAGGCACACGACTGGTGACTGACCTCAAAGCAGAATATGACCCGTCTATGACCACTCTTTGCCTTTTGTAGGCAAGCCAGTTCTAGATCCACAAAGCAATGTCCCCTTGGATCCCATGCCTCCTTACTTTCTCAATAATCCTTCCACAGGTTACCTTGTCAAATGCCTTGCTGAAATCCATATACGCTACATTTACTGCTCTACCTTCATCAAAGCGTTTAGTCATATCTTCAAACAATTCAATCAGGCTCATAAGGCACAACCTTCACAAAGCCATGCTGACTATTCCTAATCATATTATGCCTCTCCAAATGTTCATAAATCCTGCCTCTCAGGATCTTCGCTGTCAACTTACCAATCACTGAAGTAAGACTCATTGGTCTATGATTTCCTGGGCTATCTCTACAACCTTTCTTGAATAATGGAACAACATCCACCACCCTCCAATCCTCTGGAACCTTTCCTGTCCCCATTGATGATGCAAAGATCGTTACCAGAGGCTCAGCAATCTCCTCCCTCACCTCCCACAGTAGCCTGGGGTACATATTGTCCAGTCCCGCTGACTTACCCAATTTAATGCTTTCCAAAACCTCCAGTACATCCTCTTTTTTTAATATCCACATGCTCAAGCTTTTCAGTCTGTTGTAAGTCATCCCTTCAATTGCCAATATCCTTTTCCGTAGTGAATACTAAAGCAAAGTACACATTAAGTACCTCTGCTGTCTCCTCTGGTTCCATACATGCTTTTCCATTGTCACACTTGATTTGTCCTATTCTCTCATGTCTTATCCTCCTGCTGTTCACATACTTACATACTTGTAGAATGCCTTGGGTGTTTCCTTAATCCTGTCCACCAAGACCTTCTCATGGCCCCTTCTGGCTCTTCTAATTTCATTCTTAAACTCCTTGCTGCTGGCTTTATGATCTTCTAGATCTCTATCATTACCTAGTTTTTTGAACCTTTTTTAAGCTTTTCTTCTTGACTAGATTTACAATAACCTTTGTACGCCACAGTTCCTGTACCCCACCGTCCTTTCTCTGCCTCATTGGAATGTACCTATGCAGAACTCCACACAAATATCCCCTGAATATTTGCCACATTTCTTCTGTATATTTCCCTGAGAACATCTGTTCCTAATTTATGCTTCCAAATTCCTGCCTGATAGGATCAGGTTTCCCCTTACTCCAATTAAATGTTTTCCTAACTTGTCTGTTGCTATCCCACTCCAATGCTATGGTAAAGGAGATAGAATTGTGATCACTATCTCCAAAAGGTTCTCCCACTGCGAGATCTGACACCTGACCAGGTTCATTTCCCAATACCAGATCAAGTACAGCCTCTCCTCTTGCAGGCTTATCTACATATTGTGTCAAGAAACCTTCCTGAACACACCTAACAAACTCCACCCCATCTAAACCCCTTGCTCTAGGGACATGCCAATTGATATTTGGGAATTTAAAATCTCCCACCACGACAACCCTGTTATTATTACACCTTTCCAGAATCTGCCTCCCTTTCTGCTCCTCGACGTCCCTGTTACTTTTGAGTGGTCTATAAAAAAAAAACACCCAGTAGAGTTATTGACCCCTTCCTGTTCCTAATTTCCACCCACAGAGACTCCATAGACAATCCCTCCATATCTTCCTCATTTTCTGCAGCCGTGACACTATCTCTGATCAACAGTGCCATGCCCCCACCTCTTTTGCTTCTCTCCCTTATGAGGAAAAGCTTTTTACAAAAAGAGTGGTAGGTGAATGTACCATGCTGTCACAGTAATTGGTGGAAGCAGATATGTAAGCAGTAATAGACGAAGTTTAAAAGGCACTCGGAAAGGCAGATGAACAGGCAGGGAATATAAGTCATCTGCAGGCAGGAGTATTTAGTTTAAATTGGCATCATGGTCAGTTCAGACATTGTGGGCCAAATGCCTCTTCCTATGCTGTATTGCTCTATGTTCTATATTGCATATCAAAACTTAAAAATAAAAGAGGAAATATCCAAATATCCTTTTCTGTTGAACACAGTTACCAGCCACAGCAAGGAGGAACTGCAGAGAGATTACCTTGAATTGTGCTATGCATACATTACCTTAGGAGTTTCCTGGATAATTGCAGCAATGGTAAGGATGTGTCATCTCAAATTCTTTTCCTTTTAATATGTTATTGGTGTCCAAATGAAAAATGATCCAAAAGAAGTAATTAATAGGGATCCATCTGGATGCTGCATGTTGTGTGGTTGCCATGATGATCTTAAGGTAACAAGAAGACTAAATTATGTTTTGGATTTGTTCTTCAATAGAAGGATTTCTGGATCTCAAGGATGTTGTAATGTGAACAAAATCACCAGAGAAACGCGGTTAGTAGATATAAAATAGACTTTTATTCGACAAAAGGAGACACAGCAGGCATTATATTGAGACCCTTTTGGAACAATAAGCATTGCCCAACCCAACATTACATGACATTTTGTATACTAAAGATCAAAGGACAATTCTATATTTACAATGTATCTACAATGCTTTCTTAGAATTATGTATAACTTTCACACCACCTTCACACCGACACTCCAGACAACCAAAACAAAAGCTAATCTGCATTGTCTGGTTTTTGATTTAATAGCTCTAGGACCCTATTGTCCAGAGTTGCATTTTACATTTAATCTACAATCCATGTTCAGGTGTAGAGATTGGAAGATGAAGTTGTTTGCTGAAGTTAATATTTTGCTATATGTTCTTACCCCCTAAATGCTCAAACAGTTCCTCCTCTTGGCTCTCTTGGACAAAAAAAAATTGTACCAGTAAAGGCCAACTTTAAGGAGGATCTACTCTAGTAGATCAGCAGAAATGCCCTGCTTTGGAATCCCTCCCAATTACTTTTAGTGCTTCTACCTAACATCCCTAATGGCTACCTACAAGATGCTAAGCAGAGTGATTGTTCCAGGAAAGTGATCAACAGGTTTTAAAAATACAGCTTCATCATTCATATGCCTGATGCCTCCTTCCCTGTTGGCCAATTGCAGTTTAATCACATTCTTTATCTTCACTCCTTCATTCTCTGATAGCTAAAACTCTGCCGTGGCTACCAGTTGTTATTCTCTTTCTAGGGGCACCAGCAAGATAAATGTATTGGGCTCACAGGCCCTCTTATTGATATACAGGAGGAGTTGGAGTGGTCTCTGTTTGAAGGACTGCAAACATGATGTCTTTACTGTAACTTGGATCCTTTCCCTTCTATTTTCCCCAAAATCTTTTATATTCTATGCTATACAACTAACCACCTACCTTCAGCAACCAGCTTTCATTCCAGAGTGCCATTACCATTACACTTTAACATGCCATTCACGGCTTTCTGTCGAGCTCTCCCAGTGTCCTCTGCCTTCATGTTTGTTGTGGCTCTGCTTCCATCAGGTGTGGTCAGGTCCGATACAGGGGATGGTGTTCATCGCTTTGGTTCTCTGCAATGACACTGTATCTGGGTACACTCTATCTCCCGTTCTGTCTGTGGGGGTGACAAGATGGTGAGTCATACACTTTAACCTGAGTCCAGTGCTTCCTCTGGCTACCTTGCTGAGTCTGCACACAGACACAAGTGGCATTTGTTAAAAGTACCATCTGTGGTCCTATCCATCTGAGAGCAAACCCTGACTTTTCAGGTAGCACCCTCACCATGACTTGGTTACCTGGCAGTGGGAGGACTATCTCCTTTCTCTCCAGCTCTCTCTGATCTGCAATGTGCTGTTGCTGCTTTGCTCAATCCCTCACTGAGTTACCCTGGTTACAGTGGTCCTTCATATCTCCATGTAATCTGATAAAGTTGGCAGTTGTAGTTTCTTTCTGTACACTTGTAATTTTTGTTGCTTCTTGTACCGCTGCTGCCTTCCTCACACTAATATCTACACACCCAATGGTAAGCACGCCCAAATATCTACAGGAGGCTGCACTCACTCAATTTCAAGTACCTGGGGCTGACTTTTCTCCACCCTCATTGTTTCAACTCCTGCACCTGTAATGTAAATCGCCCCTCTAGTTGTGGACAAGGATAGATCAGTTTTCAATGCTGACGATCTTGTGTCCACTAACATTTCACATTGCTGGCCCTCTAATAAACCTCTTGTTTACATCTGTGGATGACCACCGTGGGCAATAGAGGCGGCCGTCAGCTGTTCAACTGACCTCACCAGCTCTATAATCTGGTCAGCAGCGAAATTAGAAAGAGAGGGTGCTGCTGTGGATTCTGCATGCTTTGGCGAGTGATTTTTGCACTTTCTTCTGTTGTTAGGACACTGCCTCCAACCGTGGCCTGAGAAGCTGCAGCTGTAACAAATCATCTCCTTTACCCTCCTACGTCTATTCCAGCAGTTCCTTGCTACCTGCCCCAGCTGCTGGTACACAAAGCAAGTTCTCTATGATGTCACAGCAGTTACATTCACTACAGGCACTTTACGACTTCTCTTTCTCCCCCCCTCTGGTCTATCTTACTGGCCCATGATACAATTGTGGAGTAGGAAAATCCCACCACTATCCTCAAATCTAAAACTTCCTGGTGGGCTGAACTCAGGCCTTCCTTCATCGTTTTCAGGAAGACTGGGTTGTCTCCATGAACACCTTTCATGCACTCGAGATAATCTGTGGCAGGCGCATTAGCTCTTTGAATCACTGATGTTATCATACCCCAGTTACCCTGACCTCCTCCCGGTCGCTGCCTCACTTCCCCTTTAAGGAAATGATATTTCTCTTTCATAGCTGGCATTTCTGGTAATTGCCCATGTTCCATCCCACATTCCCTGGGCCATGCAGTCCCACATATTCCTCAGGTACTTCACCTTTACCAATACATGGATATCTTTAGGGTGCATCTGGTGAATTTAAACCATTTTCTCGAACTTGCACCAGAATTCTGAATTTCCACATGTGACTTGAAGTGAGGGCAACTCTGACAAAATGCTCTGCTTCCCTCCAGGGGTGAAGGGCTTATGAATGGTTGTAATCAAGGTTAAGGACTGGCTTGGGTCATCAGGGTTTTCGACCTGATGTTGCCTGACCTCAATAGGTGCCATCCTGACAGATATATCTGGGTCAAATCACTCTGAAATATCTCCACATGAATTCCCACACTATGCAAAATAGAAATGATGAGCACTAGTTAAACAGCACATACTTAAAACTGTAGGGTATGAACTTGTCACTTATGTCCATCTGAATTCATAATGCCAGTTGTACTCCTTTCAATCTAACTGTTACACTAAGGTTACAGATGTATTGGTAAAACACACCCACACTCACAAACATTTATGTGAAAATA
This sequence comes from Mobula birostris, assembly GCF_030028105.1. Lineage (NCBI taxonomy): Eukaryota > Metazoa > Chordata > Chondrichthyes > Myliobatiformes > Myliobatidae > Mobula > Mobula birostris. Next base: position 192,871,772 of record NC_092371.1, read on the forward strand.
CAATTCCCAGAAGGAGTATACATGCCCCAATGGTGACCCGAACCATCAGTAGCCACCCTTCACAACTGGTGGCACCAAATTAACACACAACTTTTAGTCTCTTACATAAACACAATGTTCACATACACTTCTTTCATATCTATCAGTTCAGCTGTCTGTCATGTTTGTGGTACCTTGTGATCCAGTAGCCACTGACATGAACAGGTCGAAGAGTGAGTGCTAATTTAAAAGATACTCACCCACTTAGACTGCTGAGATTGCTGGCCACATGATGGGTCACAAAGGCATCTTGGATGAAGCTCCTAAATGTTGTAATGTGAACAAAGTCACCAGAGACGCACACAGCTGGTAAATAAAAAGTAGTCTTTTATTCGCCAAAAGGAGACACAGCAGGCATCATATTGAGACCCTTTTGGAGAAAGTGGCCTGCTTGACCAAACATTACATGAGGTCTTATATGCTAAAGATCAAAGGGCAATTTTATATGTACAACAAATCTACAATGCTTCCTTTGGACTACATATAAATTTCACACCCACATCCAGACAACCAAAATAAATGTTAATCTGCCTTCTGTCTGGGGTTTTTTCAATTGACAGTTCTAGGAACCTGTTGTCCAGTGTTGCATTTTAAATTTAATCTACAGTCCATGTTCAGGTCTAGAGACCGGAGGCTGACGTTAGTTGCTGAAATTAATATTTTGCTATATGCCCTAACCCCTAAAAACAAAGGATATCTGAATATAGCCATCTAGAAACAAAAGAAGCCTGTAAATGTTTCACTTGTCAGAAACATAACAGAGGGTGGCCTGTATCCAGACATGGTGGGGTATCTATGCAGTTTGGTCCTGCCCTGTTCACTGAAGCTCTCAGAATGCCACCTCTCTTGGGCACTGAGGAGACCCTGGGATAATGTGATCGAATGGAAAGTGATGAAGTATGCTAGTGTGACTGGAGGAGATGGAGCGAGTGTGAAGCACTAGGAGGCCCAGTGTGAAGAGGGAGGTGAGCATTGCCAGTGGAAGCCAGGAGGGGCAACAGGATGAAATGAGGAGAAGGATAGCAGTCAGTTTGGGTCAGCAGGAGTGATAATACGAAAGGGGAAAGTGACATCGTGGATGCAGCCAGCAAGGTGGTGACGGGGTTTATGTTTGTCAGTGTCACCTGGTGAGAGGAGAGGTATCCCAGTTTGAACCAGGAAAAAGAGAGGAATGAGATGTGCAACATGATGTGCTAATGTGAAGGGGAGAGAAGAGTAGGAGAAAAAGTTGTATGATGGTGGGGGGTGATGGTGATGGGAAAAATGGTGAAGGGAAAACAGGACCACAGAAAGTACGGTGATGGAGGGGAAAGATTGGGCTGCAGGGAAGGATATACTGAAGGAACCTCAGCCAGAAAATAGTGGGATAATGAGGGAGATGAGAAAATAGAGAAAGATATGGACACGTGGGAAGGAGCTCTAGTAGTGCTGGGGAGGCGATTTGGGAAGGACAGGTTTGAGCAGAATTTCATAAGTAAAATGCCTGATCTAAGTATGCTAAATTTTGACCATCTAGTAAGTTTTGTGGGAATCTCTAAGGCTGAATCTCTGTCCAGATCTTCACAGTCAGACACTGTCTTCAGGGGCAAGGCAGGACACTGTGTCTCCTGACACTTGGAACTCAGCTTTATTGGCTTATAAGAGATCTGCAGAATTACAGCAGGCAGTCTGGTGAGCTAGGTCAACATTGTGGGAAGCTAGTATGCAGAACTATGTTGGCTATGGCAGCAGGCCTGCCTGCTGAATTGGTTCAGTACTACAATAGAGCAGCTAGCTCAGTACAGCAGGAGGCTGGTACACTGAATTATGTGGGTAATTCAGGCCACTAGGTTGCTAAATTAGACCAGTATTGTAGCATATCATTAGCTAAATTTAGGTGAGCATTTCAACAGGGTCCATACTGCAGGAGATCAATTGCTGAGTTATCAGTATTGTAGGAGGGCAACTGACTGAGGGAGAACAGAGGGTGGGTCATTGAAGTAGGTAGGAAATAACCTCATTGAGGGATATCAGAAGGTGGTTACCAAGGAAAGTCAGAAGGCAGCTCATCGATGACAGTCACAGGAAGGTAAGGTGCCTATAAAAAAAATACTCCCCCCCCCCCTCCCCCCCCCTCCCCCCCCCCCCCCCAAACCTGGAAGTTTTCATGTTTTATTGTCTTACAACATTGAATCACAGTGAATTTAATTTGGCTTGTTTTGACACCGATTAACAGAAAAAGAATGTTTCGTGTCAAAGTGTGAACAGATTTCTGCAAAGTGATCTAAATTAGTTACAAGTATAAAACACAAAACGATTGATTGCACAAGTATTCACCTCCCTTTAATATAACACACATGTCATCACTGGAGCAGCCAATTGGTTTTAGGGGTCCTATAATTAGTTAAATGGAGATCAGTGTGGGCAGTCAAGACGCTTCAGTTGATTGTAGTGAAAATATACCAGTATCTGGAAAGTCCAACTGCTGGTGAGTCAGTATCCTGTCAAAAACTACACCACGAAGACAAAAGAACACTCCAAGCAACTTCGCAAAAAGGTTCGCACAAGTCAGGAGATGCATACAAGAAAACTTCCAACAATATCCCTTGGTGTACAGTTAAGTCAATCATCAGGAAATGGAAAGAAAATGGCACAGCTGTAATTCTGCCTAGAGCAGGTCTTCCTCAAAAACTGAGTGACCGTGCAAGAGGGACCAGTACTTTTCATATTGTTTGTCAATGATTTGGATGATGGAATTGATGGCTTTGTGGCAAAGTTTGCAGATAATATGAGATAGGTGGAGGGGTAGGTAGTGCTGAGGAAGCAATGCAATAGGAGTAGGACTTAGACAAATTGGAAGAATTGACAAATATTGTGGCAGATAGAATATAGTGTTGGGAAATATATGATGATGCATTTTGGTAAAAGGAACAATAGTATGGACTATTATCTAAATGGGAAAAAGAACATAGGAGTCCTCGTGCAAAGCGCTCAGGAGGTTAATTTAATGGTTGAGTCTGTGATAAAGAAGGCAAATACAATGTTAGCACTTATTCAAGGGGAATAGAATATAAAAGCAAGAAGATATAGCTGAGGCTTTATGAGACACCAGTCAGGCCACACTTGGAGTACTGCCAACACTTTTGGGCCCCATATCTCAGAAAGGATATATTGTCATTGGACAGTGTCCAGAGGATGAGTTCATGATGAGATTCCAGGAATGAATGGGTTAACATATGAGGAGTATTTAGCAGCTTTGGGCGTGTACTCACTGGAATTTAGAAGAATGCTTGGGGATCTCATTGAAAGCTACTGAACGTTGAAAGGACTAGATAGGGTGGGTGTGGAAAGGATGTTTCCTTTGGTGAGGGTGTCCAGAATTAGAGGTACAGCCCCAAAACTGAGGGGTGACTTTTTAAAACAGAGGTTAGGAAGAAATTTTTTAGCCAGAAAGTAGTGAATCTTTGGAATGCGCTTCCACAGACCGCAGTGGAGGGGTATATTAAAGGTAGAAGTTGGTAGCTTCCTGACTGGTCAGGGCATCAAAGAATATGGCGAGAAGGTAGGTGTATGGGGTTGAGTGTGCTCTGTGATGAGCCATGATGGAATGGCGGAGCAGAATCGATGGGCTGAATGGCCTAATTCTGCTCCTACATCTTATGATCTTATGGTCTAAGGGAACTATTGACAGAGCCCCCCCCAAGTTACCTATGAAAACTCTGGAGGAGTTACAAGCTTCAGTGGCTGAAATGGAAGAGACTGCAAACAACAACTGTACTCTGGCTGCTGCAGCAGTCGTGGCTTTATGGGAGGGTGACAAAGAGAAAGCCACTGTTGAAAAACTCACATGAAATCTCGGCTAGAATTTGTCAGACTCTAGTGGGAGACTGAAGTCAGCTGGAAGAAGGTTCTATGGTCTGATGAAACCAAAATTGAGCTTTTTGGCCATCAGACTTAACACTATATTTGAGGGAAGCCAAACACCATACATCATCAAAAACATACCATTCCTACTGTGAAGCATGGCGATGGCTGCATCATGCTCTGGGGATGCTTCACTGCAGCAGGCCCTGGAAGGCTTCTGAAGGTAGAGGGTAAAATGAGTGCAGCAAAATACAGGGAAACCCTGGAGGACAACCTGATGCAGTCTGCAAGAGAATTGCGATTTGTTTTCTAGCAAGCCAATGACCCCAAGCATAAAGCCAACGTTACACAGGAATGGCTTAAGAACAACTAAGTTAATGTCCTGGAGTGGCCAAGTCAGAGTCCAGACCTCAATCCAATTGAGAATTTGCGGCTGGACTTAAAAAGGGCTGTTCACTCATGATCCCCATGCAATCTGACAGAGCTCGAGCAGTTTTGTAAAGAAGAATGGGGAAAAATTGTAGTATCCAGATGTACAAAGTTGGTAGAGATGTATCCACACAGACACGAGGCTGTAATTGCTGCCAAAGGTGCATCTATTAAATACCGACTTGAAAGGGGTGAGTAATTATGCAATCAATTATTTTGTGTTTTATGTTTGTAATTAATTTAGATCACTTTGTAAAGATCTGTTTCCACTTTGACACGAAAGAGTCTTTTTCTGTTGATCAGTGTCAAAAAAAGCCAAATTAAATCCACTGTGATTAAATGTCGTAAAACAATAAAACATGAAAACTTCTGGTGGGGTGGGGGTGAATTTTTTTTATAGGCACTGCAAAAGGTCAACTTACTGTGGGAGGTCAGAGGTGGCTCAACAAAGAATTTAAGAGGTCAACTCACTGATGTCGGGGGGGTGTCACACTGAGGGAGGTCAGAGTTCACCTCATGAAGGGAAGTCAGAGGATGCCTGCGCGAGTTATGTTAGAGAGTGGCTTACTGAGAGAGGTCAGTATTTAATCAGGCTGTGTTCAGCAATTAGTGTACCTGGGTAGCGCTCTGAATTCAGGTTTGCAGTAAGCTAGCACACTGAGATGGGTTTGCATTGCAGGTGGCTGTGTCTTGTCAGTATTGCAGCAGGTCAGCACGCTAAATTAGGTTATACTTGCAGCCTGCAGCACACTGAGCTATGTCAGCATTGCAGAGGAGGTTCGGTGCTGCAGGAAGGCAGCATGCTGATTGTGAGATCAGTCCTCCAGGAGGCCACTGGGCTGAATTTGCGGTTAGTATTTCAGCTGACGTGTTAGATAGGGTTCAGTCATCGAATGACATCAATTTATGGTTCAGCTCAGCAACACCATCTTGACCACAGAAGAACTGCTTGGGCAAATGTCACATTTTAGTATCAATTTATAGCCTTGCTTGTTGCAGCTCCTCTAGTCTTCAATAATGCTTGTGAGAATATCTGTTCCATGTCCTTTCAGAGAGATCACTAGACACTCACTGTCTCACTCTTGACTCCTCTCTATTACTTCAGTCTTTTACCTGAAATGCATGCCATCGGGTTCTTAACCTCTTTATTCAGGGAAACTAGCCTTCCTAATCAGCAGACATGTTGACCAAGTGTATTAGTGTAAAATTCTTACCAACTCATGTGCTAGCTTGAAAAAAAAAATCACAGATGCAGCCACAGTGGCTGTTCCTCACTCAACTCATGTTAGTGCTCTAAAATTCACCAAAGCACAAAATAAAATTGAAATTTGGAATTAGAAACATAGTTGGAATACAGCAGAGGGACAGAGCCCACTGCTCATGACTGTGTGGTTAGGCACAATTCGAACACCATTTATAAATTCACTCATGGTACTACCTCAGGCGGTGATGAGGAGGTGTACAGGAAAGAGGTAGACCGGCTAGTTGAGTGGTATCACAACTACTTTGCACTCAATATCAGCAAGACCAAGGAACTGATTGTAGATTTACCCTCCAAGTCACCTCTCAAACATCAATCAAAGTGATGGGATATGTCATTAGCAGTGTTATCAAGCAACACTTACCTGGCAGTAATCTGTTCATCAGTGCTCATTTTGGATTTTACCGGGATCACTTAACTGTGAAGCTCAACTCTGCCTGAGTCCACATGCAGCCCAAAGAGGTGAATCCTGTGGTAAGAAATGAATGAAAGCGCTTGACATCAAGGAAACATTTGACCAAATGTGACATCAAGGAATCCTGGTAAATGGGCAAGTCAATGGGTATCAAAGGAATAAAAGCACACCTGTTGTTGTCGTCTTGTTTCGTCCATGTGGATGTTGAGGGTCAATCGTTCAGGTTCCTGGGGGATCTCTGTGGGTGTTCCTCAGAGCTGCAAGCTGAACCCAGGCATCTTCAACTGCTTCACCTGTGACCTTCCTTCCATCATAAGCTGTGGAATGGGAATGTTTGCTGATGATTGCCCTATGTTCAGGAACCTTCACTTCTCCTCTGCAAAGCAGCACTGTCTGCTTACATACAGCAAGGCTTAGACAACATAGACGATGAATTGCAAGTGATATTTGTGTCGCAGAACTGCCAGAACATACCTAGAGAGAGTCTAGCCACCCACCCTTGGCAGTCAATGATATTGCTGTCACCCCATTCCCACAGTCAATATACTTGAGATTAACATTGATCAGAAACTGAACTGGACCAGCCAAATCAATACAAAGGCTGCAGTGCAAGTTGATCATAAGCTGGATATGATGTAGTGAGTGACACATCAATTGCACCATGATGACTTGGAAGCTTATTGATAATCACCACTGGGTCTCAGTGCTGGATTTCTTTTTCCCAGTGCACTTGAGAATGTTTTCATTAGCAGGACTGCAGGGGTTGAAGAAAGCATTTCACCATCATCTTCTTAAAAGCATGAGTTTTAGGGATGGGGTATAAATGTTGGTCTCAGGAATTAATGCAACACACATCAAAGTTGCTGGTGAATGCAGCAGGCCAGGCAGCATCTCTAGGAAGAGGTACAGTCGACGTTTCAGGCTGAGACCCTTCATCAGGAATTAATGTCTGCATCACTAAAACTGAACAACAAAAATTATATGGTGCTGAGTCACTGTTGTATGAATATATTCAACAGGCACTTGCTTAATCTGAAACATAAATTGTTTGAAAAGGCTATCTGAGAGATATAAAACATAGCTACAGACGCCAAACAATGTTGCAATACCGTATCTTCTGAAGAGATTATGATGCAGGGAAATACCCAGCTGCATATGGTTCTTTAAAACTAGCAGCCTGCTTTGTTGGATCTCTAAAGCATATCTAATCAAATAACTCTTAAATGATCTTTCACTGGCTCTTAACTCCTTCATTTAGGTTTCAGTCATCAATACAATTTCTTGTCTCTTCTCCATAACCCTTGATTCCATCACAATCAAAAAGACTACTTCAACTTGAGTATATTTGATGAATTGGCCCCCAGGAGTGAAAGAGCTTCCTCTGAGAGAAGAAATTCTTCCTCCTTACCAGTTTAAAAGGGCAACCCTTAATTCAGTAACTATGCCCCCCACCTAAAAATTCTTGCAAAAGATGGCATTTCGTCAGTGCTGTTTATGTTTATGCAATGGTTGTGTACCCACTTGCAAGAAGAGACCTTATTTTACTTCAGGGTACAATGGTTGTCAGTGCTGACCATGATTAAAGTGTAAAGAAGACTGGAACAGTTCGTGTCTACTTAATTTCCACTTAAATAATATAGAGCATCGCTGAAGTGTGGATGTTCAGAAATCACCGTCAGAGTTGTTCCTAAGACATGAAAGAACTATATTTTACTGTAAGATTTGGTTGGCATTGCAAGGCATTGAACAATGGGGAACTGCTGTGGTTTTGTGTTAAGTGCATATTGAAGTTGGTCCCTGCCTGCTTTAGTATGAATGAGTTCTCCATGGTATGATATCATAATTACAGCCAAACAATCTCCTTGCCTTTGAAAATTAGCTTTTATGAATGTAGAATTTATTCATTTAGATTTTAATTGTCAAAGATCCTCTAACAATTGGCAAAAAAAAAGAAACACTTCTTTTGTGTCTGAAAGGAATTAACTACAATGGGGGTGCAATAGGTTATGAATTTGCCGTTAATTCAGAAGTAGTTATTTAGCTTTGGGGGAATTGAGGGTTGGAATATCAAACTGTAAAAAATGGACAGCATTTTAAATTTACTTAGGAATACTCAAAGTGGGAATTGAAATCGAGTAGTACTATATCTATTTCAAAATAATGTCCTTCGAGGAAGTTTAGCTTGACTTATTTTTGATGGAGTCTACAATATTTTGAAGTGTGTTGCAAAACTTTTTCTTGTTATCTTTTTCTTTTGGGTAACATTCAACAGGTTGGATAATGCATACAGTATTTTTAAAATGTAAATTCCACAAAGACAAGGGTTGTGGATGTTCAGCTTAATCACATGCCATCAACAAGTTATTCTAGTGCCAGCCGATGAAGTCGGGACCTACAGGGTGTGAAAAATGTAGTTGTGGTTTGCTTTCACCATGTGGGTGAATCGGTTCTGAAGGGCATATACAGCTCTCTGTCTGTCATGGTATAAGTCCTTTGCTGGAATCCAAACTATGGCAGAGCATTGGTTATAGTGTGAAAGCAGCATGGGTGTTGTTGAAATTATCCATGACGGGCTGTAAAAGTAACTTGTCTGAATGAATTAAATGACGAGTTTGCAATAATTTATTTCTTTCATGAAGTGTTATGTTTGGGTTAATTTAGATTCTGAGGCTAGTGGTCAATAGCAAGCCCTTTTGCTATTAGAGGGGTTAGGATGGTAGAGGAAGCAATTTATTTGCTATGGGAGCTTTTCCATCAACGTGGCCACGAGGCTGTGCTGTACGCTGAAAGGATATTCAGCATATTTTTCACTGAGAGACATCCTTAGTGCAATAGTATCACTGATCAGGGTACAGTGCTGTCATATCTTTTGCTTCATCTAGAGATTTTCAGATTTGAGTTTGATTCTTAGGCTTGGTAGATCAATGGCTATGCTTGTTTTGAAAAAAAATGTATTTTTGTGATTCTGAAGCATCCTAATGGGGTTTTCAACACTATACCTCCCAAAATTAAATTCCCGGGAAGATGAGGGTGGGTTGACAGAACCCCTTGGACACAATGGCTAACATTATTTTTTCTGAGCTGTTATTGGATGGGTCTTGTTGATGAGTTACTCTGGAGTCAATCAAAGTTTGTAGACTGTAACACTGATCTGTAAAGGCAGTTGGGGTTCTGGGATTATGGTCTCAGACAGTCTTGTACACAGAGATAGGCCTCTTTCAGAACTACCACCCACTTCTCCAACCAACTCTATGAAATTATTACTGAGCAATTATTGGAAATAGAAAGTTTGTAGCTAAACTTTCAGATTTCATAGCTTGCGTAGTTATTGTTGTCTTGGTGCCTTGTCCCAGTCATTCCCTGAAACACTGGAGGATAACCAATTACTTTATTTATAGAGGAAGAGCTTACATTATGCAAGACTGTATTTCTTATACAGCACGCAACATGCAGAGGGAGCTCAAAGTATCTTGCAGCATCTGTGGAGAGAAATCGACAACTAACATTTTATGACGAGACCCATCATCTGGACTAATGACAAAAGGTCTTGACCTGGAATGTCAGCTGTCCATTTTCCTCTATAAATGCTGCCTGGCTTTCTGAGATGCTCCAACATCTTTTGTGTTTTTCCAGCATCTGCAGCCTCTTGTCCCTGTATTCCGTACAGATGCCCCTCCATGAGAGAGAAAGACATTTTGGAAAGTTCAACATCATACTAGAAACAGTATATAGTTGTCCATGTGCCATGATCCTTAAGAGGCGGTTGCGTAAGCCACATATGTTGCAACCTCAGCTCTGGAGAACACCCATGATCAGGATGTGTTTGTCCTGATGCAGTGGATTTTCTTTCTGATCTCCAGCTGACTTCTTCACATTTAGAGCAGAATGACACAACAGACATAAACAGCCAATGATGGCAGAAAATCTAAAACTCTAACTCTACGGATTGATTCAAGCAGGAAGAATGGAAAAAAAAAGCACCAAAGTCTTCCCTGAATTATTTCAATAAATAATGAAAAGCTATTTATCTCCTGGGACCTTCAGATGTATGCTTTTGTTTAAGTTAGGTGATTATTGCTTATAATATCCAATCTTTAATTCTATGGGAATGATTTCAAAGACAATGCTATAGCATTAGCAGCTGCATGTGTTTTTTCATGATGGAAAAGAGGTTGATGTAAAATTACTGTAAATATTTCAGACTAAATAATTTTCCTAATAATAAAGAAAAATGATCTTGCCAGCAAGTGTTAACTTCCTTCCAAACATGGAAAATTCTAATTTCATTATTTTTTAAAATAAATGTTGTTAAGACAAAACTCTTGCAGTCTGCAGAGTATTGTATCCATGCAACTGCCTCGTCTATATATCTGTGGAAAAGGCATATGTATTTTCATCATCCACATTTGATATAACAGCTCAGAATTGATAGCAACTGCTGTTGGGGACCAGGAATCTGGACAAGGTCTTCACTCTGCAATTACTGACTCACATTTGCCACATTTACTGACAACACTTCATAAGACATCCTGGCAGCAAGGGCAGGGAATATTTCATTCTGGTTTCTATTTTCCCTGTCTATCCCATTTGCTTTCCAGAGAAAGAGAGAGATAGTGAGAAGAAAGGGAGTGAGATGATGAGGTAAGTTAAAACAAAACATGATACTCTATATGACTTCCAAATGTACATGGATGCTTTACAACGAGTGAGGTATATTTGGACTGTCATTAATTTTACAAGGTTGGAGACTGCAGCTGTATTTTCTGCATAGCTGGCCTCTAAACATCAATGAGCTAGGTGAAATGTTACTCTCTGGCCGTGGTAGGGATGGTCCTCCAGTTTTAAAACTCACTCATACATAAACCATTTATTACTACAAAGAGTTTCAATACATTTCATTAGATTACAACAGTGATGTCAGCATAAATGACTTTCCTCAATCTATGATTGCATATCTAAGATTTAAACAATGTTGAGAAAAGCAGTGAGGTAAATGCTTTATGCAATTTATCGTAAATGATTAGAATGTTCATGGTTGAGATGCTAGCTTTGAAAATATCCATTATATGGTTATGTTTTAGTTTCAGTGGAAAGAGTATTTCTTTTATAATGCTTTATGTTTGAAATAGCATCCCTCCATAAAGTGGCTAAATGACTTTCACAACTGCCTTACTGCAGATTGTTTAACTTGACAACTATTTCCTGTTGACCTTTACAGGAAGTTGTTATTCCTCTATAGATACAGGAATTAACAGACAAATATGCAAGTCGGATGTGAGTTCTAAAATCTCTCAACATCCTGAAATGCTGCAGTCATTTGTCTTACAAGGCTACTAATGAACCAAAGGGCAGTTGATATTCAGAGGAAAAGGAAAAGGAAGGATATATATATTACTTAGTGGGATAAAGAAAGTTAGTTTCATATGATACTGTATTTCAAATATTTCAGAAATGGTTTGCATCTGAATTGGAGGGAGAACTAATATCCTAGCATGAAGTGTTGCGTGGGGGTTAAACTATGGTTGAAGGGGGTTGGGTAACTGATTGCCATAACAGATAGTGGGATGGTTGTGGAGAAAAATGTTTTTAAGCCTACATAAAAAGTCAGGAATCCAAAGGTTTAATATGGTGGGACTTATGATCTGAGCTGCATATATTGCAATGCAAGGAGTATTGTAGGAAAGGCAGATGAGCTTAGGGCACGGATCAGCTTGTAGAATTATAACATTGTAGCCATTAGTGAGACTTGATTGCAGGAGGGGTAGGATAGGCAACTCAGTGTTCCAGGGTTCTGTTGTTTTAGACGTGATAGAGCGAGAAGGATTAAAGGGGACTAGTCTGGGAAAATGTCACAGCAGTGCTCAGTCAGGACAGACTGGAGAGATCATCTAGTGAGGCTTTAAGGGTAAAACTGAAGAATAAGAAAGTTATGACCACTTTAATGGGATTATATTGTAGACCACCCAGCAGTCCACGGGATTTAGAGGGGCAAATTTGTAGAGAGATCACAGACTGTTGCAAGAAACATAAGGTTGTGAGAGTAGGTTATTTTAAATTTCCATACATTGATTGGGAATCCTATACTGTAAAAGGGCTGGATGGGAAAGAGTTTGGGAAAGAAATGTATTCAGGAAAGTTTTTTTTAATCAGTACATGGAAGTGCCAACTAAGAGAGTGTGATACTAGATCTCCAATTAGGGACTGAGACAGGGCAGGTGATGGAGCACATTTCATCTAGTGATCATAATGCCATAAGTTTCAAGGTATTTATGGAGAAGGATAGGTCTGCTCGTTGGGTTGAGAAAGGCCAATTTTGATGCAAGTGTGGATTGGGACAGGCTGTTCTCTGGCAAAGGTGTACTTGGTAAGTGGGAGGCCGTCAAAAGTACAAGTTTGAGAATACAAAAATTGTATGTTCCTGTCAGAATAAAAGGTCAGGCTAAGAGATTTAAGGAAACTTGGTTTTCAAGGGCTATTGAGACACTGGTTTAAAAAAAAAAAGGAGGTGCATAACAGCTATAGGCAGGTAGGAACAAATGAGGAACTTATGGAGTATAAGAAATGCAGGAGTACACTTGAGAAAGAAATCAGGAGGGCTGAAACAAGGCATGAGACTGCTCTAGCAGTCAACATGAAGGAGACACCAAATGGATTCTACAGATATATTTAGAGCAAAAGGATAGCAAGGGACAAATTGATCCTCTGAAATATCAGAGTGGTATTCTATGCATGGAGCTGAAACAGATGGGGGAATGTCTTAAATAGATTTTTTTCATCTGTATTTACTTGAGAAATGGACACAGGGTCTGTAGAAGTAAGGCAAAGCAACAGTGAGGCTATAGACCCTATAAAGATTACGGAGGCGGAAGTGACTAAATCCCCAGGGCCCTTGGACCCTGTGAGAGGCTAGTGCAGAAATTGCAGAAGTCCCTAGCAGAGATATTTAAAATATCCTAAGCCACAGGTGAGGTGCTGGAGGATGGGATGATAGCTAATTTTGTTTTGTTGTTTAAGAAATTCCAATAAGAACGAGTCAGGAACTCATATGCCGCTGACCCTGACATTAGGAGTGGGAAAGTTATTGAAAAGTATTCTAAGGAACAGGATTTGGATAAACAGGGACTGTTTAGGGATAGTGCATGTTAAGTCATGTCTAACCAATCTTTTAGAGTTTTTGAGGAAGTTACCAGGAAAGATGATGAAGGCAACGCAGTGCATGTTATCTACGTGGATCTTTGAAAGGCTTTTGACAAGGTCCTGCAAGGGAGATCAGTCAAAAAGATTCGGTCACTTGGCATTCAAGATGAGATTATAAATTGGTTTAGACATTGGCTTCACAGAAGAAGCCAAGGAGTGGTAATAGATGGTTACCTCTCTGACTGGAGACCTGTGACTAGTGGTGTGCCACAGAGATTTGTGCTGGGTCCTTTCTTGTTTGTCACCTATATGAATATCTGGATGATAATGTGGTTAACTGGATCAGCAAATTTGCAGAAGACATCAAGATTGGGGTTGTAGTGGACAGCGAGGAAAGCTATTAAAGCTTGCAGTGGGATCTGGACCAGATGGTGAAATGGATTGAATACTGGTAGATGGATTTGAATGCAGACAAGTGTGAGGTGGTGAACTTTAGGAGGACTAACCAGGGTAGGACTTACACAGAGAATGGTAGGGCACAGAGGACTGCAGTAGCACAGAAGGATCTAGAAATACAGATTCATAATTCCTTGAAAGTGGCATCACAGGTTGATAGGGCCATAAAGAAAGCTTTTGGCATGTTGGCCTTCATAAATCAACAAACTGAGTACAGGAGTTGGGATATTAAGTTGAAATTGTATAAGACATTTGAGAGGACTACAGGAAAGATGTAAATAAGATTGAAGGAGTGCAGAGAAAATTTACAAAGATGATGCTCGGACTTGAGAACCTGAATCACAGGGAAAGCTTGAATAGGTTACGACTTCATTCCCTAGAACATAGAAGACTGAGGGGAGATTCGATAGAGGTACATGAAATGATGAGGAGTGCCAACAGGCTTTTTCCACTGAGATTGGGTGAGACTGCAACTAAAAGTCATGGGTTAAGGGTGAAAGGTTTAAATATTTAAAAGGAACATGAAGGAAAACTTCTTCACTCAGAGGTGGTGAGATTGCAGAACAAGCTTTCTGCACAAGTGGTGGACGCAGGGTCGATTTCACCATTTGAGAGAGATTTGGATAGGTACATGGATGAGAGGGGTATGTCATGCTATGATCTGCGTGCAGGTCGATGGGAAAAGACAGATGAATGGTTCGGCACAGACTAGTTGAGTTGAAGGACCTGTTTCTACACTGTACTGTTCTATGACTCTATATTTCCACATACATCAGCAGTCAGAACATCTGCACTACTTTCAAAATTTTAAAAGAATGATGGCAAATATCTTGGAACTTATAGTAACTACAAGGATGAACTGCCAGTACATAGACTAAAAACTTGACTCCAGTTTTGTTTAAAAATAAATGATATACTTTACTGGGAAAATATTTGTTTTGTTATTCTGGATGGTATCTAATAGGCTCTTGGAAACGCTTTATTGAAATCAGTAATATGAATATGATTGTTTTAGCATAATAACTACAAGGGTTGTTCACAGCAACAGTATTCTCTGGTTTTAGCTCATTGAGTTATGAATACAACCACCATACTGGGATGAAGAGAGGATGCTCTCTGTACATTTCTATGGGATTAATTTTCCTCCTTGAACCTGTAGACGACTGATAATTTAATTGATGATTTTTCATAACTTGAGATCAACTTTGATTATTTGTATGTGGCATTTACTGATGACCTTATCAGAAAGATATACTCTAATCATTCAATAAGAAGTATTATTGTGAAATGTGCATTTCTGCATTTTATTAGAAACAATATAATACGATGGTGAATAATTTGAGCCAGCTGACCTGTCCAGTAAAAAGCAAAAGGGGAATATTTATATTAACGCTTCATGAGAATTAATATATATAGGATGTGGACAGTACTGGCAATGCTGGTATTCATTCTCCATTCCTAAGTGCTGGGAACAGAGGAGGCAGTTAACAGTCCACAAGATTGATACTTCAATGATGTCAGTAGCAATTTCCAGCAAAAGTTTGAACCGGAATAAATCCTTAATAATAATAATAATAATAATAATACCAATCCCAATTCAATTGAAGCAGGGTTCAATTATACTGGTACTTATGAAGAATGTGGTGACCTGCCTAAATGACTATTGTCCAATAGCACTTACATCCACGGTGATAAAGTGTTTTGAAAGGTTAGTGATGAAACCTATCATTCCCTGCCTGAGAAACAATTTGCCAACAGGAGCAAGAGCTCCACAGCAGATGCCATCTCATTGGCACGTCACTCACCCCTGGAACATTTGGACAGCAAAGATTCATACATCAGGATGCTCGTTATCAACCACAACTCAGCATTCAATGCCATCATCCTCTCAAAACTAATTAATAAGCTCCAAGATCTTGGCATCAATATCTCCTGGTGCAATTGGATCTTTGATTTCCTCACTTGCAGACCCAGTCAGTTTAGATTGGCAACATTTCTTCCAAAATTTTCATAGCACAAGTATACCACAAGGCTGCGTGCTTAGTCCCCTGCTCTACTCACTCTACATTGTTACTGTGTGGTTAAGCAGAGCTCCAATGCCATATTCAAGTTTACTGATGACACCACCTGTCGTAGGCCAAATCAAAGGTGGTGATGAATCAGCATATAGGAGGGAGACTGAAAATCTTGCTGAGTGGTGCCACAACATCAATCTCTTACTCAATGTCAGAAAAGACCAAGCAGCTGATTATTGACATCAGGAGGAGGAAACTAGAGGTCCATGAGCCAGTCCATATCAGAGGATCAGAGGTGGAGAGGGACAACAACTGTAAGTTCCACAGTGTTGTTATTTTGGAGGACCTGTCCTGGCCCAGTACATAAGTACAATTATGAAGAAAGTACAGCAGCACCTCTAGTTCCTTAGGAGCTTGTGAAGTTTCGGCATGACATCTAAAACTTTGACAAACTTCTATGGATGTCTAGTGGAGGGTATATTGACTGGCTGGATCACAGCCTGGTATGGAAACCCCAATGCCCTTGAATGGAAAATCGTACAAAGAGTAATAATACAGCCCAGTCCTTCATGGGTAAAGCCCTCCCCACGACGGAGCACGTCTACATGAAATGCTGCTTCAGGAAATCAGCATCCATCATCAGAGACCTCCTTCGTCATGGACATGCTCATTTCTCGCTGCTGCCCTCAGGAAGAAGGTACGAGAGCCTTGGAACTCACACCTTCACGCTCAGGAACAATTATTACCCCTCAGCCAGCAGGCTCTTGAACTAAAGGGGATAATGTCACTCAACTTCACTTGCCCCATTATTGAAATGTTTCCACAAACTATGGACTCACTTTCAAGGACTCTTCATCTCATTGTCTTGATATGTATTTCTTATTTATTTATTTTTATTATTTATTTCTTTTTGTATTTGCGCAGTTTGTTGTCTTTTGCACACTGGTTTAACAGCCAAGCTGGTGTGGTCTTTCATTGTTATGGTTATTATTCTATAGATTTATTGAGTATGCCCACAAGAGAATGAATCTCAGGGTTGTATATGGTGACATATATGTACTCTGATAATAAATTTGCTTTGAACTTTTTAATAATGATAATAGTAAAAATAATACTCTTGTTATAGTGTAGCTATACATTTGACATTATCATCATAGAATTTATAGATACAGTGAAACAAAAACTTAGTGCATACGGAACCAGATTTAATAGATACATGAAATGTGCCAGATGAATTAAAAAGACTGATCAGTTCAGGAACAATGAAAAAGGTTTATTCAGGACATTGAGGCTAAATTCAAAACACCAAATGTCACAAACCCTAGCACAGAATTACCAACAAACACAGACATGATGAACTTTTGGTCTAATACCTGGTCAAGCAGTGCATGTATATTCAAGAAGCAAGCTGGATTAGAAAGGAAAAAGAACACACTTACAAAATTGAAGAAGTGCAAATACCTGAAGTTACAATGGATATGCTAAAAGTGATTATAAAAATATTCAACTAGAAACAAGAGAAAATCTGCAGATGCTGGCAATCTAAGCAACACACATAAAATGCTGGAGGAACTCAGCAGGCCATGCAGCATATAAGGAAAAGAATACAGTCGATGTTTTGGGCCGAGACCCCTCAGCAGGTCCTGCTGAAGGGCTTTGGCCCGAAACATTGGCCATACTTTTTTTCCATAAATGCTGCCTGGCCTTCTGAATTCCTCCGGCATTTTGTGTGTGTTGCTTATAAATATCACCCACAACGGGAAAAGTACCAGCAGTGATAATAGTCATAAATATTGGCATAAAAATTACTTGCCTTCATCTAACTTCTTAATTTATATCACCAATTTTCTTGAAAGTCCTCGAAAAAGTACCCAGATTTTTGATGAAAAGTAAAACATATCACCTACCTGAAGGAGAAATCACAAATGATCCATCAAAATATCGTTCTGTTACTTTTTTACAGACCATGCACCTCACAGCTAATCACCACTCACTTAGATAACCACAATATATTTACAGAAAAGCAGAAAGGATGCTGTAAGCCTATGAAAGGATGTAAGGAACAACTGATAATGGATTCTATAATTCTAAATCAAGCCTGCCAGAAAAGCAGAAATCTTTTGTGTTGATATGTCGACCACCAAAAAGCATTTGATTCTGTTCCATACTCACAGTTAATAGAAGCTCTTAATATATATAAACCTGTGAAACATAATTCTTGTGAAATTCCCACAACATCTGATGAAGCATTGGCAAACTATAATCACCCATCTATCCTATCTATTAACAACCACTGTTAACAAGATAAACTGAGGCATTTCCAGAGTGACTCTCTAAACCCATTGTTTTGTCTAGCTTTAAACCTGCTCTCTAATTTACTGAATCAGACAAAGATACGGCATCAAATCAGAGGCAAACAAACAAATTATCCCTTGACACACCTATACATAGACTATTTGAAATTATATGCTCCTTCATCAGGCCCCCTAGGCCTGAGTTGATGCGGTAATAGTAGCAGTAGCAGTCATCAGTGAAGCTAAAGCAATTAATTCAAATACTGAAACTATTTTCTAAAGATATAAGCATGAACTTTGGACTAGATAAGTGCAGAACATTAAACATGAAGAAAGCAGCAATAGAGCTAATAGAATACAAAACAGAGAAGCAGGATACAATACAACCGATGGATGAATATGAAACAGACAAGTATATCAACAGGCAAAGAAAATAGATCATAGTGTGATAAAGAGGAATCTTTCAACAGAATTTACTTCAAGTCTTAAGAAACTCTGCCAAACAGAACTCAATAGTAAAAATATAACAAAGGCAATAAATGCTTTTGATATATCTGTACTAATATATTCTGTTGTCATAATATCTTGGTCTGAAAATGATTTGCAAAAATTTTCAGTGAAAATTAAGAACTGAAATGATAAATCTTGGAAAACACTATGTATACTTGAATGTATCTTACCTAGGACAGAAGGAGGAAGAGGAATAACAGAAATTAAAAATTTACAAAATGATCAGATAAAACTCCTAAGGTTATATGTTCATCAAAGAAACCAGGATTCAGCACTCCATGCAAGCATACACAATTCTGATAAGAAGTACACACCACTAAACTTAAGTGAAAGCACAATTCAGAAAAAGGAAGAAATTATCACTATAGAAGAAAATGTTAACCAATGGAAGAATATGACCATCCATGGAAGACATTCTAATGGTTGAGCAGGCTAGACGTCCACAAGGAAGCATCAAACAACATTTCTGGTTCTAGTGTTGGTTTCCCTATTTCTATTTTAGCTGTCAAGTCCTGATCTTTCATCGGATGTATGTTCACCTCATGATGGCTGGTACACATATTATTTTATTTTCTATGTGCTAATGCAATTTTCAAAACAAGTGTCCTGACTTATCTTGGTTATAAAAACAAATTATTTGCTCTACATTTGATTTCACTTGCAATCATTTGTAAAGTGTATGTTATGAATAATAATGCGGGGCAAAGAGTTCAGTAGCACTGTTCTGTGTTTTATGTACATGTTTTAGGCAGTGGCAAAGCACACATAATCCATCAATGTTAGTGCAATGCCCCCCTGTGTACATCAGAAATAAATACACCCTCCTTTGAACTGACATATTCTGGCAGATACGAGGAAATCTGCAGATGCTGGAATTTCAAGCAACACACACAAAAGTTGTTGGTGAATGCAGCAGGCCAGGCAGCATCTCTAGGAAGAGGTACAGTCGACTGTACCTCTTCCTAGAGATGCTGCCTGGCCTGCTGCGTTCACCAGCAAATTTCATGTATTCTGGCAGATGGAGTTTAGTCCAGGAAAGTATGAAGTTGATACAGTTTGGAAGGTCACATATGATGGTAGATTACAAAACTAATGGCAGGATGTGGAGTGTGGAGAAATAGAGGGATATTGGGTCCAGGTCTATAAATCCCTCAAAGCTGCTGCACAAGTTGACAGGATGATTAAGAAGACGCATATTGTGTTGGCTTTCACTAGTCGGGAGATTGAATTCAAGAGCTGTGAGGTAAGATTGTAGCTAAGTGATCACACTTGGAGCATTGTGTTCAGTTCTGGTCACCTCACTATAGGGAGGAAATGACATTGTGTTCAGTTCTGGTCACCTCACTATAGGGAGGAAGTAGAAGCTTTAGAGATGATACAAAGAAGATTTACCAGGATCCAATGAGGAAAGTTTGAGCAAGCTAGGCCTTTTCTCTTTGGGGCAAAGGAGAATGAGGGGTGACTTGATAGGGGTATCTATAATGATAAAAAATACATAGATCGAGGGGACAGCCAGTACATTTCCCAAGGGTGGCAATGGCTAATATTAGAAGGTGCTGTACATTGTTAAAGTGATTGTAGGAAAGTATAGGGAGAGAATGTCAGAGGTAGCTTTTTTACACAAAGTGTAATGGAACACACTGCCAGGCATGGTGGTACAGATGCTGCCTGAACGACTGAGCTCCTCCAGCAGTTTGATTTATTTTACAGCAGATTACAGCATCTGCAGTCTATGGTGTCTTTATATTGTCCAGGTTTTAACCTCAGTATTCATACATTCTCCATTCCTTTGAGGATACATATCCAGTTTTCAGCCATTTGTCTCTACGTTCTTTGATCTGCTATCTTCCGGCAAGTAATGCTTACATCAGAATGATCCCCCAAGTGCCCTATTCCCCTGGTGATGAAGGGACTGATTCTATCCCTCTGAAGCATCAACAAGAGACCTCCAGCTTTCAGTACCATTCATGATAAACAGTTTAATTAACTTCCTGAGTTACATTCAACAGTCTGTAGGACTCATGCTGCAATGTATTTAACATAGATGGGAAAAGAGTTTCAGGATGTGGCAACTATGACAAGAAGCCACAAATGAGCTGGTAGAAATAGGAAGGGTTGCTGGTTCAGTAAATAAAGTCACATCAGAGTCATTTAGTAAAACTCTGACCTCTTGCATCAGTGTGGCTTGAGTTCCGAATTAAGTATTCATTCTGGTCCTTCCTCAGTTTTTCCAGGAATAGTATTAAATTTCAGGATTAGACTGTAGTGGGGTCAGACAAGGGTAGACACTTTAATGAAAGCATGCATCTCCGGAGAGTTACTGCCTGCAATTCTAATGGAAAAGGTTTTATGCAAACTTGAACTCTGGATGGGAAAGAGAACAATACTAAGAAAACAATATAACTCTAAATTTAAAATGAAAAGAATGTTGAAAAAATGCTACTGAAACAGAATTCACTACTGAGGCTCCATGAAGTCTTGGTGTAAAATCTCAGATTTGAGAAGGTAGGATGAAAAAACACATTGAAACTATGGTTGAAAAGATGGAACAGCAAGAAAGCTGGTTAAAAAAAGAACAAAATGTTAGAAAATCAAAAGCCCAACAGGAGACGTAGTGACAGTAAAATAAGTCTAACTCAACAGTTCAAAGGTCAAAATAAAATTTATTGTCAGTGTACATACATGTCACCACATACAACCCCGAGATTCTCTTTCTGTGGGCATACTTAGCAAATCTATAGAACAGTACTGGAAACTGTAAACATCAGGAAATGTTAACATAGAACATAGAAACTTAGAAATCTACAGCACATTACATGCTCTTTGGCCCACAACATTGTGCCGACAATGTAACCTATCCAGAAACTGCCTAGAAATTCCCTACCATTTAGCCCTCTATTTTTCTAAGCTCCATGTACCTATCTAGGAGGCTCTTAAAAGACCCTATTGTATCCACTTCCACCACCACCGCCACCAGTGCATTCCACACACCCACCACTCTCTGTTTGAAAAACCTATCCCTGACATCCCTTTTGTACCTATTTCCAAGCACCTTAAAACTTGTATTAGCCATTTCGGCCTTGGGAAAAAGCCTCTGGCTATACACACAATCAATACTCCTTATCATCTTATACACCTATCAGGACTGAAAACTGTGCAAATGCAGATATAAATAAATAACAATAAATAATGAGCATGAAATAACAATATAACAGAGTCCTTAAACGAGATGAGTGTAGTTATCCCCTTTTGTTCAAGAGCCTGATGGGTGAGGTGTAGTAACTGTTCTTGAACCTGGTGGTGTGAGTCCTGAGGCACTTGTACCTTCTACCTGATGGCAGCAGTGTGAAAAGAGCATGGCCTGGGTGGTGAGGAACTTTGATGATAGGTGCTGCTTTTCTACGGCAATGTTTCATGTAGATGTACTCAAGGTTGGGAGGGCTGTACTGGGCTGAATCTACTACCTTTTGCAGGATTTTCTAAGGGGATTGGTGTTCCCATACCAAGCTGCAACGTAGCCGGTCAGCACACTTTCCACCACACGTGTATAGAGGTTTGCCAAGGTTTTTGATGACATGCCAAACATCCGCAGACTCCTGAGGAAGTACAGGCAATGTCGTGCTTTCTTTGCAATAATATTTACATGATGGGTCCAGGACAGGTCCTCTGAGAAAGTGGCACCCAGGAATTGAAAGTTACAGACCCTCTCCATCTCTGATCCACCAACGATTACTGGCTGATGAACCTCTGATATTCCTCTTCTGAAGTCTACAATCAGTTTCTTGGTCTTATTGACATTAAGTGAGAGGTTGTTGTTATCACACTGCTCAGCCAAGTTTTCAATCTGCCTCCTGTATACTGATTCATCACCCCTTTTGATACAGCCCACAAAAGTGGTGTCATCAGCAAACTTGTATATGGTGTTGTAGCTGTATTTAGCCACACAGTCGTAGATGTAAAGTGAGCAGAACAGGGGGCTAAGCACACGTCCCTGCGGTGCTCCTGTGCTGACGGAGATTGTGGAGGATGATGCTTTTGCCAATCCGGACTGACTGGAGTCTACAAGAGAGGGAATCCAGGATCCAATTGCACGAGCAGGCATTGAAGCCCAGGTCCTGGAGTTTACTGATTAGTTCTGAGGGGATGATGGTGTTAAATGTTGAGCTGTAACTGATAAAGATCATCCTGATGTATGCACCTTTGCTGTCCAGTTGTTGCAGTGTTGTGTGAGGAGCCAACGAGATAACACCTGCTGCAGACCTGTTCCTTCAGTAGGTGAACTGGAGTGGATTCAAGTCACTTATCAGACAGGAGATGATATGCTTCAACACCACCCTCTCAAAGCACTTCAGCACCATGGGTGTGAGTGGGCGATATTCATTTTGACAGGTTATCACGCTCTTCTTCGGCACTGGTATGATGGAAGCCTGCTTGAAGCAAGTGTGTACCACACACTGCCAAAGTGAGAGGTTGAAGATATCTGTGAAAACACTAGCCAGTTAGTCAGCACAGGTCTTCAGTACTTGGCCAGGTAAGCCACCTGGACCAGATGCTTTCACTGGATTCACTCTCTTAAAGGCAGTCCGCAAGTTGTCTTCAGATACTGAGATCATTGAGAGACATGGGGGTGCACAATGGTTCCTCCCTGTTCTAATGGTCAAAGCAAGCATAGAAGGCATTGAGCAAAGCTCTGCTGTCTCCCATGTTGCAAGATTTAGTTTTGTAGGAGGTTATGGCATTCAAATTCTGCCACATGTGTCGAGCATTCCATATTGATTCCATTCTAGTCTGGAATCTCCACTTTGCCCAAAAGATGGCTTTCCGGAGATCATACCTGCACCTTTTGTAGCATTCTTGATCTCCAGACTTGAATGCCTCTGATCTGGCTCTCAGCAGGTTCTGGATTTCATTGTTCATCCAGGTCTTCTGACTGGGGAAAACCCTAAATGATTTTGTGGGGACACAATCATCCACAACTGTTGTCATAAAGTCGGTAACCACTCTGGTGTAGTCATTCAGGTCCTGAGATGAATTCTTGAATGCGGCCAAGTCCACCGACTCAAGGCAGTTTCTCTACCTCCTGTGATCTCCTTGTAGTTGTCTTGACCTCTGGAGCCTTACTCTTTAGTCTCTGTTTGTGTGCAGATCACGGAAGTACAGCCAAATGATCTGGCTTGCCAAAATACGGTCTCAGAAAGGAACAACAGGCATTCCTTATCATAGTGGCAGTGGTAACACGCAGACTGACCCCAAATATAAGGCCTCTTCTCCTTCCCTATTAGGTGTATTATGAAAATGGCTGGAAAATCATTTTGATTTGGACAACAAAAAAGAAACACAAGGACGTCCCTCGGTGTCAATAGTTACATATAGATAAGAGGGGAAAAATAATACGGTTAATTACTCTGTAATATCCGGTGTGAATATGGAAAATGTTTGTAGTGATGTCTATATTTATCATTTCTAATGCCATGTTTCTACTTTAGAGCAGTTGTTTAGAAGCAGACTGTAGTTGAATCCCTTCTCATGTGCCATCACGGCATCCTGCCCATGCTTTGCTACCAATGTGAAAAGCTGGTTATAGACAATGACATTCATTCATTCCTGATGTCATTGGAACTTTTTAATCAGTAATGTCGGTTACTTATCATTTAGAATAATGAGTGGCTTGCTAGATAATACATGCATTTTGTAAAGAACAGCTCAGTGCTTTCAGTTAAAAGATTGTGGGTTCACACCCACTTTAGATCCTGCTCATCTACTCTGGGCTTACACTTCAATGAAGTGCTGAAGTGGTTATGACCTGCTGCAAATGTGATTGTTTGCTTAGTATATAGCACGACGACAGCTGAACAGAAGCTAATCCATGGCACCATTTAGAGAAAGCTGAGAGCTCCTTGGACAACAATTTTACGTTGTCCTTGCAGTCAAAAAACGATTAACTGATCATTCAAGTTATAGATCCTACTGTGCGCAAAATTCGTTTGTCTATATAAAAATAGAAATGCATAGCAACATAAACAACAAAGAAACCTCTGCCTCATATATTTCTGCTCCCACAGTCCACCACAGAAAAGAGCCATTTGCACTAAAGTCTATCATTACCAACACATTCTGAGTGCTGGCCTGCCACAGTTCTGCTTTCCAAGTGAGTTGAGTTAATATATATACATGTACATATATATACAGTATATATATATACAGTATATATATGCATATGTGTGTGTGTGTGTGTGTGTGTTATATGTAGCATTTTATATGTTTAGTTTCTAAAATAATCCAAAATACATATTTAGTGATGTTAATAAACTGAGTCTTGCTAGATGTAGTGCAATAACTGATGTAATCAACCATGAACATCAGCACTCATTGGTTAGGTGCCTGAGACTGGTTCTGGTATAAATATTATAAACCACCAGCAAGAGTCATCGATCATCTGTATATACCACAGAAATGTTATTATGATATTTATTTTAGGACTTGGCAATGTAACAGCAAAAGACTGTAGTACTCCAATGCAGAGCAAGAGACTTGAAAAGGGAAAATACTGTTAAATTTTAGATTTTCTGATCAAAATGTCTTCATGATTATTGAAAGTGGTATGTCTTTTTGGTACATATTGACTATATTGCCTTTTGTTGTTAAAATGACTGTCAGGCAACTTTCTTTATTGCCATAGTACACCTAGTAGATAAGGAGAAGAGGCTTTTAACAATGACTTACTTATCCTGGCTTCCTTTAGAGGAAATCATTCACTTTCATCTTTTGTTAACTTGAATTAAGAACTAATTTATTCAACACAGGAAACTGTTCTCTGAAATTACAAATTACAGCTTTGAGCTCATAAATGGAGTAAACACATACAGTTGGCAGTTCGGGGATTTTCCATTTATTGTGTCAATGTTGAAAGAAATGGAGATTAAATTTGACAATACCTAATGCCATTCCCCACTCTTCACTCTGTCTTACTTTCCTTTAAAAAAGAAAGAAAATTTAACTAAACTTTTAATTTAAACCAAAAAAAAAATCTGGAGTTTTTTTTTAGGTCCTTCCTGAAGTGTGTTCAAAAATATAATGAGGCTGGGAGAGATTAAAATGGCTGCTAGTGACAACCTGATCTCTTGCACCAGAGTTATGCTAATAGTGGCACTCAAAGTCAAAGTCAGAGCTCTGTTTATTATGATATGCACAAACTCATACTGTATATTGACAGATGCAAAAACAAACTTACTTGCAGCAGCATCATGTAATATTTACAAGAAAAATATAAATTAAACATAAATTATACACAATATTAAAAGAAAGAACACAATTAGGACAAAAATACAAGAAAGTCTATTTTAGTGCAAAGTAATGAAATTTGCCATAGGATTGCCTTACCACAATGATTAGAGTTGTGCTAATTGGTTGAAGAACCAAACGATTACAGGGAATTAGCTGTTCTTGAACCTGGTGACAATATTGTTGACCTCAGTGGCAGACTGAGGCATTGCAGAACACAGTAATAGCTAACCCTGAGTGAATTCTGGACACAGTGGGCACAGGAGACAATTTTGGTCAAACTCTGTTTGGGAATAACGAAACGCAGGCTTGTGAGGTTCCTAGGTGAGGAAAAGTATCAGTTTGTGGAGAAGAACAAGGCCATGCAGACATGATGTGACCAGCAAAACAACTCTGTGTGTGCCTGCAAAACTTCTGATAGGTCAGGAAGGACCATGTTGTGCTTAGTTTAAGCAGTCATAGGATGTGGCCTGATCTTATTGTCCAGGCCGTTGCTTGAGCATGAGAAAAGATAAGGCAGCTTTGAAAGGGAGAGAGAAAAAAAATGACAGATAGTGGCAACCTGGTCTGCTCTATCAGAGAATGGCAATGAATAAAATTGACACAAACACAGCAAATGTCATGTGTTCTGATGTGAAATCATCAGTTTTGGTGGGAATGGCATCAAAAGAAGAGGATAAGATGTCCACACAGACTCAGACTGGAAGCCTTTTTTGAGTGTGAAGCTATCAGTTCATTACTAAAATATATGGAGATTTATAGAACAATTACCATAGTGGTAATTGATAAGATGATGAGAATGTGCCTGAACAAAAGAATGTTCTCTGCGAACATATTCTGTTTACTGAAACATGCTCAGAAAAGTGCACCAGGTAGCAACTTTAACACCACAGAAAATAGAAGATGTTTTCTTAGCTCAAAAGTTACAGGATCACTTCGGAAATTGTGGAGGTACAGAAGTAGAACTAGGAATTAAAAGTCAGACAAGACTGTCTGTAAGTGCATTGTCTTTTTGAACACTTGTTTCATTGCTTTAATAGTTATATTTTCTTATACTGTGTGCTGTGTCATATGTAGGGATGTGGTTTAATCAATAAGCAACTTCAGTCAAAAATATTAAACATTCAGAACCTCACAATTAATCTTCAGTTCAAAATCGCCACATCCATGGATATACTATTGATGATGAATTTCGTCTGTTATATGGAATAATTAAGTCTTGTCACAGTAGATCCAGCTAACAAAGTAGTTTAAACACCGTTCATTTATTTTTGCGATGCATGCTTAAATTTTGATAAAATTCTTAAAACACATTTAAAACTCACAGAGGATTTCTATTTTATAAAGGATTTCCAAATTTCAAGTGATATCTAAGACAGGGCAGATTTCCAAAACACGGGTACAATTCCTATCAGTTAAAAAAGGACATGCAAAAGAGCTGCAGACAAACAAGTTGTATGTCACAGAAGACAATGGTAGAGGAATGGATTCTAGTCACCTGTCTTTCTGTCATTCTTCTTATTATTCCTTGAACAATCCTAACAAGCCTGACTGCTCTCTAACATTTATACTGCATTTCTGTCACTTGGGTGACTTATCAAATATACAGGTACAGTACCTTTTCACACAGATGGTCTAAAGAGATCGCAGGCACCTAAAATTAATGCTATGAAATGACTCTCTGAGTACACAAATCTTCCAACTATTGATAGATCAGCTATTTGATATGCTAAGTGATAGTATCAATCTGGTCTGCAAACTTTCTCGAATTAAGTAACTTAGCCATTGTTGCTTGGTTCGATTCAGGCCAATTAATATAACCTCATTGTTTTAGCCTGCATCTCTTGAGCAGTCAGGCCAGTCTGTGCTCTATAGACAGTACTGTTTGTTTGCAAAGCCGTCCTTTTAACTACAGACTGATTACGACAAGAAGCAAACCAGAGATTATTGTTTGGAAATTTAATTTACTCAAAAACAGCACTTTGATCTCTAGAAGAGTCAGCTGCTATGCCAGAAAGCTTAACTTGGCAGAAAGCCCCCACCCAGGCCCTGGGCAATGAATATTCATCACATGTGGTACACAATATACAAAAAACAGTGTATTTATTAAATGATGAGAATGATGTTGTGTTGCTGTTCGAAGGTCTTAGGTACAATTGTACACAAGTCTTTGAAGGCCAACATGCAGGTGAAGTAAGCAATTAGGAAGGCAACTAGTCTTGTGACTTTTATTATTAAAGAACTTGCAAACAGAAATATAGAAATTGTGTTGCATTTGTGCAGGGCCTTTGGAATACAGCACCTGAGGTAGAAACATAGAAATATAGAAAACCTACAGCAAAATACAAGCCCTTCGGCCCACAAAGCTGTGCTGAACATGTCCCTACCTTAGAAATTACTAGACTTACCCATAGCCCTATATTTTTCTAAACTCCATGTACCTATCCAAAAGTCTCTTAAAAGACCCTATCGCATCTGCCTCCACCACCTTTGCCGGCAGTCCATTCCATGCACTCACCACTCTCTGAGTAAAAAACTTACCCCTGACATCTCCTCTGTACCTACTCCCCAGCACCTTAAAGCTGTATCCTCTTGTGGCAACCATTTTAGCCCTGGTAAAAAGCTTCTGACTATCCACACGATCAATACCTCTCATCATCTTATACACCTCTATCAGGTCACCTCTCATCGTCCATCACTCTAAGGAGAAAAGGCCGAGTTCACTCAACCTGTTTTCACAAGGCATGCTCCCCAATCCAGGCAACAACCTTGTAAATCTCCTCTGCACCCTTTCTATGGTTTCCACATCCTTCCTGTAGTGAGGTGACCAGAACTGAGCACAGTACTCCAAGTGTGGTCTGACCAAGGTCCTATATAGCTGCAACATTACCTCTCGGCTCCTAAATTCAATTCCACAATTGATGAAGGCCAATACACCGTATGTCTTCTTAACCACAGTCAACCTGCGCAGCTTCTTTGAGCGTCCTATGGACTCAAACCCCAAGATCCCTCTGATCCTCCACAGTGCCAAGAGTCTTACCATTAATATTATATTCTGCCATCATATTTGACCTACCAAAATGAATCACTTCACACTTATCTGGGTTGAACTCCATCTGCCACTTCTCAGCCCAGTTTTGCATCCTATCAATGTCCCGCTGTAACCTCTGACACCCCTCCACACTATGCACAACACCTCCAACCTTTGTGTCAACAGCTAACTTACTAACCCATCCCTCCACTTCCTCATCCAGGTCATTGATAAAAATCATGAAGAGTAAGGGTCCCAGAGCAGATCCCTGAGGCACTCCACTGGTCATCGACCTTCATGCAGAATGTGACCCGTCTACAACCAGTCTTTGCCTTCTGTGGGCAAGCCAGTTCTGGATCCACAAAGCAATGTCCCCTTGGATCCCATGCCTCCTTACTTTCTCAATAAGCCTTGCATGGCGTACCTTATCAAATGCCTTGCTAAAATCCATATACGCTACATATACTGCTCTACCTTCATCAATGTGTTTAGTCACGTCCTCAACAAATTCAATCAGGCTCATAAGGTATGACCTGCCCTTGACAAAGCCATGCTGACTATTACTAATCATATTATACCTCTCCAAATGTTTATAAATCCTGCCTCTCAGGATCTTCTCCATCAACTTACCAACCACTGAAGTAAGACTCACTGGTTTATAATTTTCTGGGCTATCCCTACTCCCTTTCTTGAATAAAGGAACAACATCCACAACCCTCCGATCCTCCAGAACCTCTCCTGTCCCCATTGATGATGCAAAGATCATCACCAGAAGCTCAGCATCTCCTCCCTCACCTCCCACAGTAGCCTGGGGATAGCTCGTCCAGTCCCGGTGACTTATCCAACTTGATGCTTTACAAAAGCTCCAGCACATCCTCTTTCTTAATATCTACATGCTCAAGCTTTTCAATTTGCTGCAAGTCATCACTACAATCACCAAGATCCTTTTCCATTGTGAATACTGAAGTAAAGTATTCATTAAGTACCTCTGCTGTTTCCTCCGGTTCCATACACACTTTCCCACTGTCACACTATTCTTTCACGTCTCATCCTCTTGCTCTTTGCATACTTGTAGAATGCCTTGGGGTTTTCCTTAATCCTGCCCGCCAAGGCTTTCTCATGGCTTCTTCTGGCTCTCCTACTTTCCTTCTTAAGCTCCTTCTCATTAGCCTTATAATCTTCTAGATCTCTAACATTACCTAGCTCTCTGAACTTTTGTAAGTTTTTCTTTTCTTTTTGACTAGATTTATTCCAACCTTTGTACACCATGATTCCTGAACCATACCATAACTTCCCTCCCTCATTGGAATGTACCTATACAGAACTCCACACAAATATCCCCTGACCATTTGCCACATTTCTTCCGTACTTTTCCCTGAGAACATCTGAGATAGAATTATGATCACTATCTCCAAGATGCTCTCCCACTGAGAGATTTCTATTTGGCAGCCTATAAAAAAACACCCAGTAAAGTTATTGATCCTTTCCTGTTCCTAATCTCCACCCACAGAGACTCTGTAGACAATCCCTCCATGGCATCCTCCTTTTCTACAGCCGTTACATTACCTTTGATCAACAGTGCCACGCCCCCACCTCTTTTACCTCCCTCCCTGTCCCTTCTGAAACATCTAAAACCCAGCACCTGAAGTAACCATTCCTGTCCCTGAGCCATCCAAGTCTCTGTAAAGACCACTACCTCATTGCTCCAAGTACTGATCCATGCTCTAAGCTCATCCGCTTTGTTCACAATACTCCTTGCGTTAAAGTAGACACATCTCAAACCGTCAGTCTGAGCACGTCCCTTCTCTATCACCTGCCTATCCTCCCTCTCACACTGTCTACAAGCTTTCTCTATTTGTGAGCCAACCGCTTCTTTCCCGGTCTCTTCAGTTCGGTTCCCACCCCCCCCCCCCAACAATTCTAGTTTAAACTCTCCCCAGTAGCCTTAGCAAACGTCCCCACCAGGATATTGGTCCCCCCTGGGATTCAAGTGCAACCCGTCCTTTTTGTACAGGTCACACCTGCCCCAAAAGAGGTCCCAATGATCCAGAAATCTGAATTCCTTCCCTCTGCTCCAATCCCTCAGCCACGCATTTATCCTCCACCTCATTCTATTCCTATACTCACTGTCGCGTGGCACAGGCAGTAATCCCGCAATTGCTACCTTTGCAGTGCTGCTTCTCAACTTCCTTCCTAACTCCCTGTAGTCTTTTTTCAGGACCTCTTCCCTTTTCCTACCTATGTCATTGGTACCAATATGTACCACGACCTTTGGCTGGTCTCCTCCCACTGCAGGATATCATGGACGCGATCTGAAACATCCTGGACCCTGACACCTGGGAGGCAAACTACCATCCGAGTTTCTTTCCTGCATCCACAGTATCACCTATCTGACCCCCTGACTATGGAGTCCCCTATCACTACTGCCTTCCTCTTCCTTTCCCTACCCTTCTGAGCCACAGGGCCAGACACTGTTCCAGAAGCATGACCACTGTTGCTTCCCCCAGGTAGGCTGTCCCCTACAAGAGTACTCAAGCTGGAGTACCCATTGTCAAGGGGTACAGCCACAGGGGTACTCTCTAGTACCTGACTCTTTCCTTTTCCCCTCCTGATGGTTACCCACTTGTCTGTCTCCCGTGGCCCTGGTGTGACCACCTGCCTATAACTCCTTTCTTTCACCTCCTTGCTCTCCCTGACCAGACGAAGGTCATCGAGTTGCATCTCCAGTTCCCTAACACGGTCCCTTAGGAGGTGCAACTTGACACACCGGGTGCAGATATGGCCGTCCGGGAGGCTAGGATACTCCAGGACCTCCCACATCTGACACCAAGCACAGAAAACTGGCCTCACACTCATACTGCTTCCTTTCCGCAATTAAAGGTAAACCTACCTCGCCTCGTCCCATTACCGCCTAAGCCCATTGAGCCAAAGCCCTAGCACTCTGCCACCTCTCAATCCGCTGCCTGCTGGATATGGCGGTCTTCTTTTTAAACTTTTCCCGCTCTACTGGCTGATGTCACACGCCTGCGCAGTCTTGTCTTTCTTTTACCCCGAGTAGTAAAACCGCCTTCACTCCGGAAACCCTTAGCCGTTCACCCGCGGCCTTCTTGCTTCAAATCCGGTATTATGTACAGTTTTGGTTTCCTTACCAAAGAAAGGATGTATTTGCTATGGAGGGAGTGGAGCAAAGGTTCATTAGACTGGGTTCAGGGATAAGGGATTTTCCTTAGGAATAATGATTGAACAGACAAATCCATATTTTCTGGTCTGTGGGTTCTGAGGCTCCTGTATCTTCTTCCAGATGACAGCAGCAAGAAGAGAGTATGGCCTGGATTGTGGGAAACCATGATAATGGATGCTGCTCTCCTGTGACAGCTCTCCAAGTAGATGTGTTCGATGTTGGGGAAGATTTTCTATAAAAAGCATTGATGTTTCCATACCAGGTTGTGATGCAGCCAGTCAATATCCTTTCTATCACACATCTATAGAAGTTTGTCAAAGTTTTAGATGACATGCCAAATCTTTGCAAACTTCTAAGTAAGTAGAGGTGCTGCTGTGCTTTCTTTGTAATGACACTTATGTGCTGGACCCAGAAGGGATCCCTTGAAATGATAACACTGAGGAATGTAAAGTTGCTAATCCTTTCCACCTCTTAGCTCCCAGTGAGGACTGGCTCATGGACCTCCAGTTTCCTCTTCTTGAATTCTATAATCAGCTCCTTGGTCTTGCTAACATTGAATAATAAGTTGTTCTTGTTGCACCAGTCAGTTAGGTTTTCATTTTCCCTCCTATATGCTAATATATAACCGCCTTTGATTTGGCCATTGACAGTGGTGTCATCAGCAAACTGAAATATGGCATTGGAGCTGTGTTTATTGGCACAATCAGAAGTGTAAAGTGAGTAGAGCATGAGTAATGGAGATTGTGGAGATGCTTTTGCCAATCCAAACTGTATCGGGTCTGCAAGTGAGGAAACTGATGATCCAATTTCATGAGGAGGTATTGTGGCCAAGGTCTCAAAGGGGGATGATAGTGTTGAATGCTGAACTGTAGTCAATGAAGAGCATCCTGATCTATCTATTTTCACTGTCCAGGTGTTCAAGGGTTGAGTGAAGAGCCAATGAAATCACATCTGCTGTTGATCTGTTGTGAGAGTAGGCAAATTGGAGCAGACCCAACTTGCTTCTCAGTCAGTATTTGATGTAATTCATCACTGGCCTTTCAAAACACTTCATCACAGTGGATGTAAGTGCTACTGAATGACAGTCATTGATGCAGGTCACCATGTTTTTCTTGGCAACTGGTAAGATTGAAGCCTGCTTGCAACCAATGAGTACTTCAGACTGCTGAAGCGACAGGTTCTAGCTGGTTGATTAGCACAGGTCTTTAGTAATTGGCCAGAAACCCCATCTGGGTTGGATGCTTTCTGAAGTTTCATCCTCCTGAAGGATGCTCACACATCAGCCTCAGCGACTGAAATCACAGGGTCATCAGGGGATGTGGGAGTTTGTGAAGGTTCTTCCATGTTTTGATGGTCAAAGCAAGCACAGAAGGCATTGAGCTCATCTGAGAATAAAGTCTTGTTGTCACCTATGTCACTTGGTTACACTTTGTAGGAGATTATAGCATTCAAGCCCTGCCAGAACTGTTGAACATCCTTCAGAGATTCATGTTTGCTACGGGATAGTCACTTCGCATGTGAGGTGGCTTCCTAGAGATAATATCTGGACCTCAGCAGATTGCAGATCTCATGGTTCATCCTGGGCTTCTGGTTGGTGAAGACTCTGAATGATTTTGTGGGGGGGCACTCAGCTATGACTATTTTTATAAATCTGTGATAACTGTGGTGTATTCATTTAGATCCCTGATGAGTCCTTGAACACAAACTCAGTCCACCAACTCAAAGCAATCCTGTAATCATTCCTCTGCCTCCCATGACCACCTCTTTGTTGTCCTTATCTCTGGATCCTTGCTCTTTAGTCTCTGCCTGTATGCAGGTAGAATAAAGACAACCATGTGATCAGATATCCCGAAATCCAGTCTAGGCATGGAACATTAGGCATTCCCAGCATGTTTTCAATTGTGGAAAAGTGCAACTATTCCATAGCCTCCTAAACCAAAGCTGTAATGCATTTACTAAGGAGGGAAAGGTCAGAAATTAGCTTTATGTCCTTTATGATGGCCATCCACTGCATGCATTTGGACGCACAAGAATATATGGGCCAGAGTAGCATTGTGCGAAAAGTGCTTAGGGACGTCTTGGTGTGCTGAAAAGCCTGCTGTCCTCAAATGGTTTCAATAAACAAAGGTTCAGCTAAGCATCTTATGGTTTATAAATGATTACCTTTTATCAATAAATTAATAAATTTAATTTAATTGTTTAGTAAAAACTATTTGTTATAGTTGGCATTAATTGACTTGAGCATAGGATGGAGTCAAACAATTTGATAAGAATTTGATAACATACTGTATACTCCATTTAGATAAGTATTGCATTCCAAAACCAACCTGCTGTTTGGAAAACCAACCACAAAAGTAAATTCCACTTAGTACTAGTTGATCAACTTGACTTTGATAGGCGTATTTAAAGAACTTCAGCAATCAATCTAAGAACAGATTATTACCCAGCACATTAAGGGTGGTTTTACACTATTGTGGTTTCGTCAATGGAACAGTACACAGGGCAAACATTATTACTTATCTGGAACATTACCAGGGCTGTTTTATCAGGGCTTTTTGCAGAGTGCTCTGTTTTCCTTTTCAATGACTTCACCTTGATTTTTGCCAAATGAACCAACAGCAGGTTTTAACCGAAGCTAACATGAAGTGTTTCTCTTGGAAATTTTGAAAAACGTTAAGTGCATTAATATAAGGATATTCAACAAGAAAATAAATGTTTCGCAACTAGCACACTGATAGCCCAAAGGGTTGTCAGTATTATCTGGCAGTGTGTGTCAGGACGTTCCTTGAATGAGTGGGCTGGGTGTGTACTCAGCTGTTCATGGCATCTTCTTTCTTGTTGCAAACTTATTCAACAAAATATTGAAAGTATTGCACTGAACAGATGTCACATTGTAAGCAGCTTTCAATCAACATGCACACAAATAATTAACATAAAATAAGTTTCTTTTATTTAATTATCAGAGTATCAGCTCAGATTCAAGCTGTGCATTGATTTAAGTACATTTATTATCAAATAATTTATATATTACACACCTTGAGATTTTTTTGCTTACAGGCAACCACAAAGCAAGAAACCAGAAGAACCCAATTAAGAAAAAGAAAGATCATAACCACTGAGTTGAAAAAGAGGGGAAAAATAAACACACACACACACACACACACACACACACACACACACACACACACACACACACACACACACACACGTGTCATGCAAATAGGAGCAAACAATAGCATTCCAAGCCAGACTGGGTGCTTAGATTGGCACAGCCAGTGTAGGCCCAAGCCTTGATCTCAGTTCATCATATTAGCAGGGCAAAACTGACACAAGACTTGCAGAGATGACAGATGCAGGAACAGCTCCCAGCTTTGGTTCTTCCAGTCTATCTGAACAAGCATTTAAATTGTCCAAGCACTGGCTGGTGCCTCGCCCTACGCTCTAGGATTCGGATCCAGGTGCAGCAACACGCTTGGGCCACACAACCTGAAGCTGTTCTTGATCTCACCAAATCGGTTCAGCACTTGGAATGATCCAGTCTCGCACCCAGTTTAGATGGATGGGCATCAAAGCTCTTCTGCATCAACTCCTCTCCAAATCACTCACTCCAACTCCAACAGTGATACTAGCTCCGTCTGTGACACCACCTTGAACATGGTCCCTCACTGCACCCGCATGGATCATCCATCAAATCAGCTTCGCCTCCACTTGCTTCTTTATTGCTTGCGCTGATAGTTTACCACAATTTAGTTCAGAAGGGTAATGATTTTAGTCAAATTTCTTGCCTTTGAACTATCAGAAAGTCAAACAATTGAATTCAAACAATGCCAAAAGGTGAACAAGACTTCTGTTTATGTTCCCTCAGAGAGATGACAATGAGGACTTCTCTCAGGATTTGATACCCACTGAAAAGATTGAAAGATGTAAGAACTGTTGCATCCCATAAATTATAAACCATAAGCTAGGTAATAATACACCAGATGACAACTTAGCAAAGATGGTAGATGCTAAAATATTCAAATAGCCACAAGTTCAAATAAATGAAATAATATTTTAGGGCCAATGGAATAGTGGCTTTTGACTCCAAAGTGTATGGGTACCAGTAAGTTAGGTAGCATGGTTGACTGAAATATCTTTCATAGACAGACACAATACAATGAGTTTTATCTACAATCGTGCAACAAAGGGTCTATTCCATTTTGATAAAGATTATTTTCTTTATTCTAAGTATTAAAAGTAAAAAAATACCTCAAGGGATAAATTGCATTGCTCATAACCTACTAAACAACTTTGCAAGTCGGTCCAAGTTTGCAAAACCTGTAAGACCCATATTAGCTCTGATAATCATTGCTGCTGACTCCATTGAAATATCAATTACTCTCCATAAGCTTGGCAACTCCCTGAATCAGAATGCCCACAAATTGTGTACCTGAATGCAGTCAATTTGGCCAGGCCAATAAGATTTTCCCCTAGGTACAACCAAAAATGCAGGTTAGCAACTTCTCTACATTTGAGCACTGTACCAAGCTAGGAAAAGCCAAGGAGGTTGTCTGGAAACTTAAAGATCTCAACTTGGCCAAGAAACTGCATGGGATTCACTTCTGTTACAGTACATGAAATAAAAATGCTCAAGTTGCAGAAATTTCAATCAACAGAATCCTTTCCCAAACTTCTGAAAAGGTATTGCAGTGCTTTTCTAGCCAAATCATAGTGAGACCCCACTTGAAGTGTGAGCTGAATAACTTTTCAAATATATGTGATCGTATGTTGGTGATTTTATGCAATGTGATTTTGAAGAAATGCTCAACACAATTGAGTATCATGTGTAGAGACAGCCTATTTACAGAAATCAGGGGAATGCCTACTGTACAGAGGACACATTTACCTTGGGATCAGAGGCAAGCACTCTTTCATCAAACATCACATAATATCTGTTTTGTGGTACATCAAAACTTATGATCTAGGAGCAGGAGAAGGCCATTCAAATGTTCCACTGTTACAGGCAGCAACTCAATGCATAAAGCATTCAGACATGGTCAAGAGGTTCAGTTTTTCAGAACAAACATCAGAATGGGGAAGAAACGTGATCTAAGTGACTGTGGAATAATTGTTGGTGCCTGATGTGGTGGTTTGATGATCTCAGAAACTACTGATCTCCTTGGATTTTCACGTACAACAGTCTCTAGAGTTTACAGGGCACAGCACAAAAAAACAAAACAAAAAAAAAAAGCACAGACAATGAGTTAAGCTCTGAGATGGAAAATGCCTGGTTAATGAGAGAGGTCAGAGGATAATGGCCAAACATTTTCAAGCTGATGAGTAACTCAAGTAGCCACGCTTTATAATAGTGTTGTGCAGAAGAGCCTCACTGAATGCAAATTCCTTCGGACCCTGAAGTTGATGGGTTACAGTAGCAGAATGCCATGAACCTTTATAACCTAATAAAGTGGCCAATGAGTGTATATCAGACTTTTGAATTTAATTATATTAAGAGAGTTTGTTCATCCTATCTGATTAGATAGAATGTCTAATCAAATGTTTTGTGACCCCTGCATACATACTCGGTTCTCATTCAGTGCTGCTTTAGTGTATATATTCAAGTGGTTACAACTTCTAAATGATTAGCTTTACATTTTGCATTATGAGCAAATAATTTTCCAGTAAAACAAAGAACAAAAACCTCCTATGCAATGGAGCAAAAATAAAAGTTGTGACATTGATGTGTGATTGGCAAAGATCCAAGAGGAATGATAAGGGGAATGCTTAGCTGGAACATTTGAGGAGAACTAGCCACGAGATGAGGGAATACAGCTTGTCTCCTTTAACAGCTAATTTTCTTGCTGCACCTTCTCAGTTTTACCAAGCACAAATCACCTGCACAGTTAATACTTGTCCTTCTTAAGTGAAAACCTCCCAAAAATATTTCGTATAATGCACACACTCCCTGCATGCTGTTATTCTTTTCTTCCCTTGGTGTTCCATTCTGGAAGATTGCACCATATTTTTGCCTCTGGTAACGATTTAAATCAAAATCATCTTTGCATTGAGTAACATGTACAATGATGTCACCATTGGCAAAATACCCTAAATCCATGTTGTTTTACAATGGAGAAACAAGCATTGCAAAATAAGGTTCAAAGTATAAATTTAATTACAGGCCCCAATAATAGGAATGTCTTCTCAACATGGAAAATATATTTTGTATAAACTTTATATGTTTAACAATTAGATCTATGCATAATCAATTTCCACCAAAGTATCAGTGGCAATGTGGGGGAAACCCTAGCATCATGTAGAAGTTGATTCTTCTAATGCTGCTGGTATTTATCCTTATGGTTAAAGGCTGGTATTCTATTAATATAGTTTTAAATCTGATTTAGGACAGTCAACTGATAGTGATGTTGAGAACGACACTACTATTATCTGATTTGGACCAACTGTAGTGGTGTTACAACCAGTATCCTAGCATTGAGGTCAGAACTTTCTGACTGTACAGTAATTAGCTTGACAATACTGGAAGCTGAGTACTGATTAACATGGAAGTTGTGTTATTGTAGAGCTTATCGTGACCACAGTTGCAATGTTGCAAATGCAGCAAGCAATTTACACAAAACCACATCCCATAGCAGACCCAGATAATCTATTTGTACTGTTGGTTGAGGGTTGAGTCTGTCAGTGTGCAGTAGCAAACATCCCAACTTCTCATTAGAACTGTGCTATAAAATCTTTCATATCCATTAGAGAGATTTGACTTCCTCTGGAAATGCATTGCTCCAGCAGCACGGATGTGTGAGTCTGGATTATTTAACGAATGTGCTCTGGAATGGCTCTAAGACTGCAGCCTTCTCACCCAGAGTTATAATCAAGCCACTGATGAAATTAATGGCTAAATGACTACAGTGGCATGCAAAAGTTTGGGCACACCGGTCAAAATTTCTGTAACTGTGAATAGTTAAGTGAGTAGAAGATGAACTGATCTCCAAAAGTCATAAAGTTAAAGATGAAACATTCTTTTCAACATTTTAAGCAAGATTAGTGTATTATTGTTGTTTTGTACAATTTTAGAGTGAAAAAAAGGAAAGGAGCACCATGCAAAAGTTTTGGCACCCAAGAGATTTGAGCTCTCAGATAACTTTTACCGAGGTCTCAGACCTTAATTAGCTTGTTAGGGCTATGGCTTGTTCACAGTCAGCGTTAGGAAAGGCCAGGTGATACAAATTTCAAAGCTTTATAAATAGCCTGACTCCTCAAATCTTGTTCCAACAATCAGCAGCCATGGGCTCCTCTAAGCAGCTTCCTAGCACTCTGAAAATTAAAATAAATGATGCCCACAAAGCAGGAGAAGGCTATAAGAAGATAGCAAAGTGTTTTCAGGTAGCCGTTTCCTCAGTTCGTAATGTAATTAAGAAATGGCAGTTAACAGGAATGGTGGAGGTCAAGTTGAGGTCTGGAAGACCAAGAAAACTTTCCAAGAGAACTGCTCATGGGATTGCTAGAAAAGCAAATCAAAACCCCTGCTTGACTGCAAAAGACCTTCAGGAAGATTTAGCAGACTCAGGAGTGGTGGTGCAGTGTTCTACTGTGCAGTGACACCTACGCAAATATGACCTTCATGGAAGAGTAATCAGAAGAAAGCCTTTCCTGCGTCTTCACCACAAAATTCAGCGTTAGGAGTTTGCAAAGGAAGATCTAAACAAGCCTGATGCATTTTGGAAACAAGTCCTGTGGACTGATGAAGTTAAAATAGAACTTTTTGGCTGCAATGAGCAAAGGTATGTTTGGAGAAAAAAGGGTGCAGAATTTCATGAAAAGAACACCTCTCCATCTGTTAAGCATAGGGGTGGATCGATCATGCTTTGGGCTTGTGTTGCAGCCAGTGGCACGGGGAACATTTCATTGGTAGAGGGAAGAATGAATTCAATTAAATACCAGTAAATTCTGGAAGCAAACATCACACCATCTGCAAAAAAGCTGAAGATGAAAAGAGGATGGCTTCTACAACAGGAT
This sequence comes from Mobula birostris, assembly GCF_030028105.1. Taxonomy (NCBI): domain Eukaryota; kingdom Metazoa; phylum Chordata; class Chondrichthyes; order Myliobatiformes; family Myliobatidae; genus Mobula; species Mobula birostris. The sequence continues at coordinate 192,911,671 of NC_092371.1, forward strand.
AATGATCCTAAACACACCTGAAAATCCACAATGGACTACCTCAAGAGGTGCAAGCTGAAGGTTTTGCCATGGCCCTCACAGTCCCCCGACATAAACATCATCGAAAATCTGTGGATAGACCTCAAAAGAGCAGTGCATGTAAGATGGTCCAAGAATCTCATAGAACTAGAATCCTTTTGCAAGGAAGAATGGGCAAAAATCCCCCAAACAGGAATTGAAAGACTCTTAGCTGGCTACAGGAAGTGTTTACACGCTGTGATACTTGCCAAAGGGGGTGTTACTAAGTACTGACCATGCAAGGTGCCCAAACTTTTGAAACTGTAAAAGATGAAAATAAAGAAGTAACCTTGCTTAAAATATTAATGAAATGTGTCATCTTTAACTTTATGCCTTTTGGAAATTAGATTATCTTTCACTCACTTAGCTATTCACAATAACAGAAATTTTGACTAGGGGTGCCCAAACTTTTGCATACCACTGTAAGTATGCAGATTATTAAGAAACACCTCTACAAGACTAGGGCATCGAAGATATGAGAGTGCCAGGACATAAAAGCCAGTCAGTACCCAGAGAACTAGGAGCTTATAATGTACTGAAAATTAGGGAGAAAACTAGGAGCAAAAGTGCATTTAAAAGTGGAAGAACTATTTTCTGAAAAGAAATTCCCAGCTTTCTTTTAACTCATGCTTCACATAGAGAAAGATGACATAAACATTTTAAATGAATTACCAATCTTTCATTTTTTATTTCAATCCATTAGAAGCAGACTCCCTTAAGGAACTGTGGTGAACTCTGCAGCAACCTGCAATTTGAGAGTCAGCTAATTAGCATCTTCTGGCAATGTGTGCACTGCGACAGAAATCCCATCAATTTTCTGTAGAAGTGCTGTGTTGACACTGTCATCTCCAGCTTGCATTCCTGTTTTGACTGTTGTCTTGGCTCCCACTTACTTTTGCAGCTTGCTAACTCTTTTGTTCAGTGAAATGAAGACAGTTGCTAGCAAAAGAATAAAGCCAAACTGAAAATCCATTCAAGAGTACAGAACAGTTATTAGTTTTAAGAGGCAGGCAAGTGGAAACAGATTTTTCCATCAAGAAAAGAGGAAGTCACCTACCAGACAACACATACTTGGCAGCAATCCTGATAGCTTTTGGTTTGTTTCAGTTTTTATAATACAGCAGCCATCGGTATAAACGCATGGCTACATGTACTAAACTGGTCTCCCAGCAGCTAAAACATAAGCCCTCTCCCCTCCCCCATAAATTTCTAATGCTTCCTTTTGATGAGATCATCTACAGACATGGAGTCAACTTCCACATATGTATGGATGGCTCCAGCATTATTACCCCTCCCTCGTGCTGTCAGGCTGCCTGGATAAACTAAAACTTCCTTCAGCTAAACATTGAGAAGAACTGCATGGCTCCATCCAGCTGCACAACAGAACCTGACTGACCACATTGCCCTCTTAATCTTCTGACTTCATCAGAAATCCTGAAACTTGTGAAAGAGTCTCATAAAAAAAACAAGTTGTGCTAGGTGCCATAACACTGAAGGCTGAGAAGAGGACGCTATTGCTGAATGCAACAAATTTGGTATAGCAAATTCTATATGGGGTGGAGGGGAGTCTGGAAAACATTGGCTCCTCCCCTTCCAATGTCAGGCCTATGTTGAATTTTTCACCCATGTGGGGCATGAAATCTGTGGTGTTGGAGTCTGTTCAGCTATCTCACATAACTGACATCCGAAGTATCTGAACTTCATCAGACTTGACTGTCTCCTATGGTTGTCATACCACACTGTGTGCGGTAATTAAGGGGACCATTGATCTGAAACATCAGAGCTGATCATCCTCATCCCCCAATCCTTTTTGTTTTTCTTTCAGATATTCTGCAGCTGCTCTATTTTACTTTCCTACATTTTCAAGTTTTGTTTATTACGAAGTCTTTTTAAGCAGTGTCCTGTAGACTCAATCAGTAATCAGTCACTAAATTAGTGTTGAGTAAAGAAGGTCACTGACATTCTATTCAGATGCTTACTGCTTTGAATTACATTATTCTTGCAACATTACAGATGTGCAGGGGCACAACTGATAAAATTTCAAAGTAACTTTTATTATCGAAGTACATATATATCACCATATATACAGCCCTGAGATTCATTTTCCTGCGTGTATATTCATCAAATCCATATAGTAGAACTATCAGGATCAATGAAAGATCAACCAGAGTGAAGAAGGCAACAAACTGCACAAATACAGATATAAATAAATAGCAATAAATAACGAGAACATGAGCTAACAAGATACAGAGTCCTTAAAGTGTGATCACTAGTTGTGGAAACATCTCAATGAATGGGCAAGTGAGTGTAGTTATCCCCTTTTGTTCAAGAGCCTGATGATTGTGGGATAGTAACTGTTCTTGAACCTGATGGTGCAAATCCTGAGGCTCTTGTACCTTCTACATGATGGCAGCGGTGAGAAAAGAGCTTGGCCTGTGTGATGAGAATCTCTGATGATGGATGCTGCTTTCCTGCATCAGCATTTCATGTAAATGTGCTCAATGGCTGAGATGGCTTTACACATGATGTACTGTGCTGAATCTACTACACTTTGCAAGATATTCTGTTCAAAGGCATTGGTGTCCCCATACCAGGCCAGTCAATATACTCTCCACTACACATCTATAGAAATTTGACAAAGTTTGAGACATCATGCCAAATCTCTGCAGACTCCGAAGGAAGTTGAGTTGATGCCATGCATTCTTCACAATTGTACTTACGTGCCAGGTCCACAGATAGATGTGCTAACTCAGAGTGCAGACACAGACTCAATCCTAAATTCAGGTGCTGATTGTGTGGGTTTACACATTCTCACAGTGCTTGCTTCAGTTTCTTCTGTGAGCTCTAGTTTCTTTCCACATCCTAAAATAGTGTAGAACTGTATTGATCACTGTAAATTATCCCTCTGTTGTAGTGTTGAGTGCTGGGATCTGGTAGGAACTTAGGGAAAATAGAAAAAGAATTAACGTAGGTTCAAAGTTAATGGATGCTCGATGAGTAGTTCAGACTTTTTGAGCTGAAAGGCCTGTCTCTGTGCTAAATGACTCCATGATCCATGACATTACGAATCCGTCACACAGAGATATCAGTAAGTCCACATCTATATATTGGCTGAATTCCTGAAGATGTATTGAAGAATTTGACCCTAGGAAAAAATTGCTTTGGCTAGTTCTCACTTAAAAAAAAATATTTCTAGGTCTCGATCTGAAGGACCTGATGGAAGATAGAAACATTGTCACTAGGTTGAGAAACATCTGTAACCAGCTTTTGCAATTCACTGGTGCAGAGCTTAGCATTGGTCAAGCTTAGCATTACAAGCTGAATTGGCAGAATAAATTTGTAGAAGAGAAGAAATATGTTCAAACTGATCCACAAAGTCCATGTTAACGTGGTAACTGCTAGGAAGGAAACCAGCATAATCCTTAAAAGTAGATTAGGAAATGGAACCCTCATTTAATTACGTCCAGGTCAGCAGAACCAGCAGCCTTTACATCTCATCAACTCAGTATTCCCCAGAGTGGTTCTACAGTAATGATAATGGCCCTCAATAATAAATGCCAATCATCTGATTTCAATAACTATCTCAAAATCCTAGAAGTTATTTAACTTAACACAGAGTCGCTGTCAACTGGTACCTTTTAGGCCCAGTATGTAATCCTCAAAATGAAGTCCATATTAGAAACATGGAAACATAGAAAACCTGCAGCACAATACAAGCCCTTTGGTCCACAAAGCTGTGCTGAGCATGCCCTTACCTTAGAAATACTTAAGCTTACCCATAGCCTCTAATTTTCTAAGCTCCATGTACCCACTCAGGAGTCTCTTAAAAGACCCTGTCGTTTCCGCCTCCACCACTGTCGCTGGCAGCCCATTCCACGCACTAACCACTCTCTGCATAAAAACTTACCCCTGACATCTCCACTACACCTACTTCAAACCACGATAAAACTATGCCCTATCGTACTAGCCATTTCAGCCCTGGGAAAAAGCCTCTGACTATCGACATGGTCAATGCCTCTCATTATCTTGTACACCTCTATCAGGTCACCTCTCATCCTCCATCACTCCAAGGAGAAAAGGCGGAGTTCACTTGACCTATTCTCATAAGGGATGCTCCCAAATTCAGGCAACATCCATGTAAATCTCCTCTACACCCTTCCTATGGTTTCCACGTCCTTCCTGTAGTGAGGTAACCAGAAATGAGCACAGTACTCCAAGTGGGGTATGACCAGGGTCCTATATAGCTGCAACATTACCTCTTGGCTCTTAAACTCAATCTCACGATTAACGTAGGCCAATGTACCATATGCCTTCTTAACCACAGAGTTACCCTGCGTAGCAGCTTTGAGTGTCCTATGGACTCGGACCCCAAGATCCCTCTGATCCTCCACACTGCCAATAGTCTTACCATTAATGCTATATTCTGCCATCATATTTCACCGACCAAAATGAACCAACTCACACTTATCTGGGTTGAACTCCATCTGCCACTTCTCAGCCCAGTTTTAAATCCTATCAATGTCCCTCTGACAGCCCTCTGCACTATCCACAACACCCCCAACATTTGTGCCATCAGCAAATTTACTAACCCATCTCTCCACTTCCTCATGCAGGTCATTTATAAAAATCACAAAGAGTAGGGGTCCCAGAGCAGATCCCTGAGGCACACCACTGGTCAATGGCCTCCATGCAGAATATGACCCATATACAACCACTCCTTGCCTTCTGTGGGCAAGCCAGTTCTGGATCCACAAAGCAATGTCCCCTTGTATCCAATGCCTCCTTACTTTCTCAATAAGCCTTGCATGGGGTATCTTATCAAATGCCTTGCTGAAATCCATAGACACAACATCTACTGCTCTACCTTCATCAATGTGTTTAGTCACATCCTCAAAAAATTCAATCAGGCTCATAAAGCACGACCTGTCTTTGACAAAGGCATGCTGACTACTCCTAATCAAATTAAGCCTCTCCAAATTTTCAGAAGTCCTGCCTCTCAGGATCTTCTCCATCAACTTATCAGCCACTGAAGTAAGACTCACTGGCCTATTTCCTAAGCTATCCCTACTCCCTTTCTTGAATAAGGGGAACAACATCCACAACCCTCCAATCCTCCGGAACCTCTCCCGTCCTTCATTGATGATGCAAAGATCATCGCCAGAGGCTCGGCAATCTCCTCCCTAGCTTCCCACTGTAGCCTGGGGTACATCACATCCAGTCCCGGTGACTTATCCAACTTGATGCTTTCCAAAAGCTCCAGCACATCCTCTTCCTTAATATCTACATGCTCAAGCTTTTCAGTCCAGTGCAAGTCAGCCCTACAATCGCCAAGATCCTTTTCTATAGTGAATACTGAAGCAAAGTATTCATTAAGTACCTCTACTGTCTCCTCTGGTTCCATACGCACTTTTCCACTATCACACTTGATAGGTCCTATTCTCTCACTTCTTATCCTCTTGCTCTTATACCAGTGATATTTGCACAAGGGAATTTGGATTCCAATAATGGAGGGAGTAGCTTTTAAATTAGTGGAGATACTAAAGTCATTACTAGTTTCAGAGAATCTGAAGCATCCACTGAAATTGATAATAATTCAATTGCAATCTTGTTCTCAGAAACATAAAAACTGTAGATTTGCACAAATAAAACAAAGTGAGGTGATCATTTTATGTTTAATGAAACCTGTAACATATTTTATTGAACTCCAAAACCTAAACACAAAAGTTTGCTAAAAATCTTTACATAATCAAGTCGTCACATCAGACCAGCCTCTTGAAGTGAAACCCCAGCTCAATGTCAGTGATCGTGAATTATGTACATTTCTCCTAATGACGTTACCCTACACAAGACATCTCAGAATTCACTAAAACTGGCACTGTGAGCTTGTTTGGAGCTCGGACAAGCCATCTGGCTTGGGTCCTGTGTTCCATGGGTAGAGGAACAGCAGGTGCCTCTGGCTCATCCAGATGTGTGTTGACACACTGATGGACTTATTGGGTTGCCAGGGGCATGGCAGCAGAATACTTCAGGTCTCGATGGGCCAGTTTAAGGTGATCTACAGAAATATGTTCAGATTTATCCCTCTTATACATGATAACTGTCTTTTCTCCCCATTCCAAAATGCAGAATGGGCCACCATAAGGGGGAAAAAAAGGACGTTGATATGCATCATGGTGGACAAAAACAAACAAGGCAGGAAAATAGGTCAACAGGAACCCAAAAGTACTGCACACCATAATAGGAGGTAGGAATAGGTGCAAAGAATTGAATTTTCTGCGGAGGATGGAGCACTGTTGAGAGGCCGACCAGACAGCCGTGGCATCGGGAATGAAATCACCTCACACTTGTAATGGTTGCCCATATACCAACTCTGCCATGGACATCTGCAGTCCTCTTCTGGAGCTGTTCTGAGTCTCAGCAGGACCCATGTCAACACTCATTCATCGGGAAGCCCTCAGAGAAGCCTTTAAGGAGCAGTGAATCTGCTCGCATAGACCATTGGACTGCAGGAGAAATGCTGCACTGTGAAGTAGCCTAACGCCAAGGTTCTGTGCCTTTGTACTCCAGAGGTCCGATATGAAGTGGGGACTGCGGTCAGAGGAAATCTCAGAAGGGGTGCCAAACCAAGCCACCAGACGGTAAGGTCCAGCATAGTAAGGAGGTCTGTGAAACTGTGGAGGGGGGTGTTGTGGAAGAGGACCAACAAGGTCCACATTGACATGATGAAGCCATTGCTCAGTGACCTGAAAAAGTTCCATTGGCACCTGAACATGACGGTAAATTTTTGCCTGCTGGCATTCCACACAGGCTGCAGTCCTATCATGCATGACCTTTCTGTGGCTCTGCCAAACAAACTTTAGTGCAGCCAGTGTAAGGTCTTCTGGCCTGGATGCAATAAGCCATGTATGAAGTCAAAAACAGTCCATCTCCAGTTTGCAGGCACAATGAGACGAGGGCGACTGGTTGAAACTTTGCAGAGGAGAGAAACCCCAGCTTCCCCAAACTTAATGTCAATCAACTGACTGCTGTTCTATAAGCCTGGATCTCTGGGTCAGTAGTTTGGTCACTGCCATGCTCCTATAATCAACCCCTATGTGTATGGGTTCAATAGCTGACCGTGAGAGGCAATAGGCCATGGCACTATGTTTCAGCTTGAGATATTGTGTATCAGTTGTGAACTCCGATATGTAGGTCAGGTAGCATTGTTGCCGTGCAGTCTAAAGGTCTGATATTTTGGCCATCGCATGCACAAGGGGTTTGTGGTCAATGAACGCAGTGACATGGTGGCCCTCTGGAAGAAACCAAAAATAGCAGATAGCCAGATAGAGACCAAGACGTTCACGGTAAGTGAGCTGTGAGCTGTACTTCCTCTTAGGAGGATGGAGCTGCAGGCTGAAGAAGGTGAATGGCTGCCACATGCCTCCAGCCAACATGTTCGTGCACAGCATCTGCAGCATAGTCTGAAGCGTCAGTAGTCACGGCAACGGGCGAGCTGGGGAGTGTGTGCACCAGTAGGGTTACATTAGAAAGAGCTCATTTGGTATCATCAAATACTCTGGTCACATCCGCTGATCAGTCAAGCACTTGATTAGGGGTACTGCCTTTAAGCGCACTATACTGGGGTGTAGCATAAGTTCAGCAGCTCACAGTATGAAGCCATAATTGAAATTTACGATACCTAAAACCTCCTGGAGTTTTTTAGTAGTGTGGGGCGGTAGGAAGTCTGGCAGCTACTTTTGACGGGAGGGGTGTTGAACCTTCTGCAGAGATGCGATGGCTGCAAAAGTCAACGGATGACAATCCAAACTGGTATTTAGCAGGGTTAATAATCTACCCATATCTGCTTAAGTACTCAAAAAGTGTGTGGAGATGAAACACGTGTTTGGATTTGGATGCACCGGTGACAGGTATGTCATCCAGATAAATGAAAAGAAAATCTAAGTCTTTTAATGCAGAGCCCATCAGCTGCTGGAAAGTTTGTGTTGCATTTTTCGGCACAAATGGCACGCGCAGAACCTCAAAAAGGACAAATGGGGTTATCACAGCTGCTTTAGGAATGTCCTCTGAGCACACAGGCACCTGATGGTAGCCCATAACTAGATCGACTTTGGAAAAAATTAACTTTCTGGGCTAAACATGCCAAAAAGTCTTGAATGTGTGGGAATCCCGCAGATAAGGGAGGTGCTGTTGTAGTCTGGCGTTCTGACCTCTACCTTGCTGAGGCCCAGCACCAACTCTCAGACACCTCCTCTTACTTACCCCTCGAACAGGATTCCACTAAAGAATGCCAGGCCATTGTCTCCCACACCATCACCAACATTATTGACTCTGGGGATCTCCCATCCACCACCAGCAACCTCATAGTACCCATGTCGCACACCTCCCGTTTCTGCCTTCTACCCAAAATCCATAAACCCACCTATCCAGGTAGACCCATTGTTTTAGCTTGTTCCTGCCCCACTGAACTCATATCTGCATACCTTGACTCAGTTTTATCCCCACTGGTTCAGTCCCTTCCTACCTACGTCTGTGACACCCCACACCCTCTGGATTTTTTCAATGAATTCAGGTTTCCTGGCCCCCATCATCTTATATTTACTATGGATGTCCTGCCCACTACACCACTAACCTGCACCAGGAAGGCCTCAAAGCTCTTTATTTCTTTCTGGGCACTAGACTTAACCAGTTTTTCTCCACTACCACTCTCCTCTGCCTAGCGGACCTTGTCCTCACTCTAAATAATTTCTCCTTTGGCTCCTCCCACTTCCTTCAAACAAAAGGGGTAGCCATGGGCACTTGCATGGGTCTCAGCTATGCCTGCCTGTTTGTTGTCTATGTGGAACAGTCTACGTTCCAAGCCTACACTGGTGATCATCCTGCACTTTTCCTAAGCTACACTGGCGACTGCATTGGTGTTGCTTTCTGCACCCATGCTGAACTCAGCGACTTCATCCACTTTGCCTCCAACTTCCACCCTGCCCTCAAATTTACCTGGTCCATTTCCGACACTTCCTTCCCCTTTCTCGATCTCACTGTCTCCATTTCTGGAGACAGCTTATCCACTGATGTCTATTATAGCCCCACGGACTCTCACAGCTACCTGGACTATACCACTTCCCACCCTGTTACTTCCCCTTCTCTCAATTCCTCGGCCTCTGTCGTATCTGCTCTCAAGATGAGGCTTTTCATTCTAGAATGAAGGACATGTCCTCCTTTTTCAAAGAAAGTGGTTTCCCTTTCTCCACCATCAGTGCTGGCCTCAACCGCATCTCTTCCATTTCACACACGTCTGCTCTTACCCCATCCTCCCGCCACTCTACCAGGGCTAGGGTTCCTCTTGTCCTCACCTAGCACCCCACCAGCTTTTGCGTCCAGCACATAATTCTCTGAAACTTCCGCCATCACCAATGGGATCCTGCCACCAAGCTCACCTTTCCCTCCCCCCCCACTTTCTGCTTTCCACAGGGATCACTCACTATGTGACTCCCTTGTCCATTCATTCCTTCCCCACTGATCTCCCTCCTGGCACTTAGCCTTGTAAGCGGAATGCGTGCTACACCTGCCCTTTCAGCTCCTCCCTCACTACATTCATGGCCCCAAACAGTGAGGCGGCACTTCACCTGTGAGTCTGTTGGGGTCATATACTGTGTCCGGTGTTCCCGGTGTGGCCTCCTATATATCAATGAGACCTGATGTAGTTTGGGAGACTGCTTCACCAAGCACCTATGCTCTGTCCACCCGTTTTAATTTCATTTCCCATTCCCATTCCGATATGTCCATCCATGGTCTCCTTCATTGTCATGATGAGGCCAGACTTAGGTTGGAGGAACAACACCTTGTATTCCGTTTGGCTAGCTTCCAACATGATGGCAAGAACATCAATTTCTCAAAATTCTGGTAATGCCCCCCACCTTCACCCTCCTTCACCATTTCCCATTGCCTTTTCCCTCTCTCACCTCATCTCCTTGTCCACTCATTGCCTCCCTCTGGTGCTCCTCCCCCCCCTTTTCATTCTTCCATGGCCTTCTGTCTCTTACCAATTTACTTCCTAGCTCTTTACTTCATTCCTTCCCCCTTCAGGTTTTCTCTCTCCCCTACCCGCATCTTTTAAATCTACTCCTCAGCATTTTTTCTCCAATTCTTATGAAGGGTTTTGGGCCGAAACGTCGACTGTACTCTTTTCCTAGATGTTGCCTGGCCTGCTGAGTTTCTCAAACAATATAGACAATAGGTGCAGGAGTAGGCCATTTGGCCCTTCAAGCCAGCACCGCCATTCACTGTGATCATGGCTGATCATCCACAATCAGTATCCAGTTTCTGCCTTATCCCCATAACCTTTGATTCCGCTATCTTTAACAGCTCTATCCATCTCTTTCTTGAAAGCATCCAGAGACTTGGTCTCCATAGCCTTCTGGGGCAGAGCAATCCACATATCCACCACTCTCTGGGTGAAAAAGTTTTTCCGCAGCTCTGTTCTAAATGGCCTACCTCTTATTCTTAAACTGTGGCCTTTGGTTCTGGACTCACCCATCAGCAGGAACATACTTCCTGCCTCCAGCGTGTCCAGTCCTTTAATAATCTTATATGTTTCAATAAGATCCCCTCTCAGCCTTCTAAATTCCAGAGTATACAAGCCCAGTCACTCCAATCTTTTGACATATGACAGTCCCGCCATCCCGGGAATTAACCTATGCTGCACTCTCTCAATAGCAAAAATGTCCTTCCTCAAATTTGGAGACCAAAACTGCACACAGTACTCCAGGTGTGGTCTCACCAGGGCCCTGTACAGCTGCAGAAGGACCTCTTTGCTCTTGTATTCAATTCCCCTTGTTATGAAGGCCAGCATGCTATTAGCTTTCTTCACAGCCTGCTGTACTTGCATGCTTGCTTTCCGTGACTGAGGTACAAGAACACCTAGATCTCGTTGTGCTTCCCCTTTTCCTAACTTAACTCCATTTAGATAATAATCTGCCTTCCTGTTCTTACCACCAAAGTGGACAACCTCACATTTATCCACATTAAACTGTATCTGCATATGTGTGTGCTGCTTGAATATGTGGAACCGGGTAATGATGGGGGGGTGATGGCCTTGTTATGGTGTTGGTAATGGCAACATTGGTGACAACACCATTGTGTAGAGTTTTGCAAATAAAATAAGTGAGGCATTTTATATTTAATAAAGCCTATAACACATATTTTATTGAAATTATTATCCAAAACCAAAACGTAAATGCGCACTAAAAATCTTTATGTAAACGTGTCATCACATCAGACCAGCCTCCAAAAGTGAAACTCCTTACAGGCAGTGGCGGGAATTACACTCAATGTCAGTGGTTGTGAATTGTGTATATTCCATGCAATTACGTTACCTTACATTGGTATCACAGGTCAGTGTGACACCATTGCAGGACTATCTCTGTGGGACAGTACAGGCATTTTTCAGATTAGAATTAAAGAGACAACAAACATTAGTAATACTGTAAAAACACAAATTATGCAAATAAACCCTTGCCAAAAAGGTGCCCCAAAAAGTGTCCCCATAACTTCAACCACATTGAAGTTGAAACCCTTATCCATGGTTTGTCAGAGTTTCTGTTAGTTTTTAACTTGACTTCTTCAAAGGCTTTCCATTTGTTTTTGGCAGCACATTTCAGACACTCAATTTTAACTATTTTCATCCCACCATACATTTAAGTCAATTGTCCAAGTCATTGGGTGCATTTAAAACAGAGATAGATAGGTTTTTGATTATCAGGACATCAAAGGCTATGGGGAGAAGACAGGGGAGTGGGGATGACTGGAAGAATGGGATCAGCCCATGATCAACCCATGATTGAATGGCGGAGCAGACTACATGAGCCGAATGGCCGGCTTCTGCTCCTATATCTTATGGTCTTATGGTGTTAAGTCCCACTTATCTCCATTAAACCATTTTCAAATTACAGGCACCTTCATGGTCCTGTGCCCAGACATTCTTTACCAGTCCCTTATCCAGGTGTGAACGATAGAACTTATTACCGTAGGGTAGATCATACAGCCAATTAATATCAGGTGGTTCCTAGAAAAAAAATTAGCTGGTAATACATTTATTTTCACTTATTTATTGAGATACAGCAGGGAGCAGGCCCTCCTGGCCCTTTGAGCCATGCCTACCAGCGACCCCCCAATTACTAACCCATACGTCTTTGGACTGTGGGAGGAAACCGGAGCACCTGGAGGAACCCCATGTGGTCACAGGGAGAACATACAAACTCCTTACAGGCAGTGGCGGGAATTACACTCAATAATGTGATGCTAAATGTTCTGTGCACTGCATTAACATTCACATGGGAAGAAATGTATTAACAGGAGCACTACAGTATTTTGCACTTCAATTCATCTGCTAAAATCTGGGATCTGTGCTATTCGCATTGGGAGATGCATGCAAGACTTGATGCTGTGTAAAATGCTGGGAATACTTTAAAGAACCTAAAAGAGAATATGATGAACTGAGTTATGGAGAGAGGATAAGCAAGTTGGGATTTTTTTTCATTGGACTATAGGAGAATGAGTAGTGATCTTATAAAGGTGTATAAAGTCCTGAGGGGCATAGATAGGGTCACTGCTCACAGTCCTTTTCCCAAGGTTCGGGATCAAGAACTAGAAAACATAGATTTATGGGAAGAACTGAGGAATAAGAAAGGTATGATGACATTAATGGGATTATATTACAGACCACCCAACAGTCTGTGGGATTTAGAACACCAAATTTGTGGAAAGATCACAGACTGTTGCAAGAAACATAAGGTTGTGATAGTAGGCGATTTTGACTTCCCACATATTGACTGTAAAAGGACTGGATGGGAAAGAGTTTGTCAAATGTATTCAGGAAAGTTTCCTTAATCACTACATAGAAGTCCCAACTAGAGAGAATACGATACTAGATCACATATCAGGGAATGTGATAGGGCGGGTGACAGAAGTTTGTATAGGAGAACACTTTGCATCTGGTGATTATAATAAGACTATAAGACCATAAGGCATAGGAGCAGAATTAGTCCATTTGGCCCATTGAGTCTGCTCTGCCGTTCAATCACGGCTGATCCACTTTTCCCCTCTTCAACCCCATTCCCTGGCCTTCTTCTCATAACCTTTGATGCCATGTCCAGTCAAGAACCTATCAATTTCTGCCTTAAATACACCCAACAACCCGACCTCCACAGCTGCCGGTGGTGAATTTGTGGTAACAAATTCCACAAATTCACCACACTCTGGCTAAAGAAATGTTTCCACATCTCTGTTTTAAATGGACACCCCTCTACTCTGAGGCTATGCCCCCTTGTCCTAGACTACCTACCATAGGAAACAAGATTTTCGTCTCTACTCTGTCTAGGCCTTTCAACATTCAAGAGGTTTCAATGTGATACCCCCTCATCCTCCTAAATTCCAGCGAGTACAGACCCAGAGCCATCAAACTTTCCTCGTATGATAATCTTTTCATTCCTGGAAGCATCCTTGTGAACCATCTCTGGACCCTCTCCAATGCCAGCACATCTTTCCTTAGATGAGCAGCCCAAAACTGTTCAAAATACACAAGATGAGGCCTCTTCGTTTCCTTATAAGGCCTCAGCATCACATCCCTGCTCTTGTGTTCAAGATCTCTTGAAATGAATGCTAATATTGCATTTTCCTTCCTCACCACCAACTCTACCTGCAAGTTAACCTTTAGGGTGTTCTGCACAAGGACTCCCAAGTCCCTTTGCATCTCAGATTTTCGGAGTTCTCCCTGTTTAGAAAATAGTTCTCACTTTTATTTCTACTATCAAAGTGCATGCCCATATATTTTCCAACATTGTTTTTCATTTGCCTCTTTCTTGCTCATTCTCCTAATTTGTCCAAGTCCTTCTGCCATCAATAGCATTAATGTCATTAGCTTCAATGTAATTATGGAAAAGGATAGGTCTGGTCCTTGGGTTGAGATTCTAAATTGGAGAAAGGCCAATTTTGATGGTATTGGAAAGGATCTGGGAAGTGTGGATTGAGACAGGTTGTTTTCTGACGAAGGTATGCTTGGTAAGTGGGAGGCTTTCAAAAGTGAAATTTTGAGAGTATAGTTTCTGTCAGAATAAAAGCAAGGATAACAGGTTTAGGGAATCTTAGTTTTTTAGAGATGTTAAGACCCTGATTAAGAAAAAAGAAGGAGGCGCATAGCAGTAAAGGTAGGCAGGAACAAATGAGGTACTTGAGAAGGCAAGTGCAGAAATTGCAGGGCCTGTAGCAGAGATATTTAATACATCCTTAACCATGAGTGATGTGCCAGAGGATTGGAGGATGGCTATTGTTGTTCCATTGTTTTAAAAAGGGTCTAATCTAAAAATAGTCCAGGAAATTATAGATCAGTGAGCCTGATATCAATAGTGACAATGTTTTTGGAAGGCATTCTAAGGGACAGGATATATAAGTATTTGGATAGATAGGGACTAATTAGGGATCGTCAGCATAGCTTTATGTGTGGAAGATCATGTCTAACCAATCTTGCAGAGTTTTCTGAGGAAGTTACCAGGAAAATTACATCAATTTGACAAGTACTCAAGTACCTGCATGGAGGTGTGGTCAGAAAGGTTCAGTCGCTTGGCCTTCAAGGTGAGGTAGTAAATTGTATTAGACGTTGGCTTTGTGGAAGAGGACAGAGTGTGGTGTGGAGGACTGTCTCTATGATTGGAGTCCCGTGATTAGAGGAGTGCCGCAGGGATTGTTGCTGGGTCCGTTGTCATTTGCCATCTGGACATTATGTGGTTAACTGGATCAGCAAATTTGCAGATTACACCAAGATGAAACAAAGTTGTAGTGGACAATGAGGAAGACTATCAAAGTTTGCAGTGGGATCTGGACCAGCTGGTAAAATAGGCTGGAAAATGGCAGATGGAATTTAATGCAGACAAGTGTAAGGTGCTGCACTTTGGGAGGACCAACCGGGGTAGATCTTACACGCTAAGCAGTACGGCACTGAGGAGTGTGGTAGAGCAGAGGGATATGGGAATACTGATCCATAATTCCTTGAAAGTGGCATCACAGGTAGATAAGGTTGTAAAGAAAGCTCTTGGCACATTGGCCTTCATAAATCAATGTATTGAGTACAGGAGTTGGGATGTTATGTTGAAATTGTATAAGATGTTTGTTTAATTTGGAGTATTATGTGCAGGAGAGATGTAAATAAGATTGAAAGAGTGCAGAGAAAATTTACAAAGATGTTGCTTGGGCTTGAGGACGTCTGATAGGGAAATGTTGAACAAGTTAAGACTTTCTTTCCTAGAATGTAGAAGATTGAGGGGAGATTTAATATAGGTATACAAAATTATGAGGGATATAGTTAGGGTAAATACAAGCAGGCTTTTTCATTGAGGTCAGGTGAATTTAGATCGATGGAATGGCTTGCTTCTCTGTGTAGTGTTCTATGACTCTATTTAAGGTGAGTGGGGAAAGGTTTAAAAGGAAGCTGAGGGACAACTATTTCATCCAGAGGGTGGTCAGTATATGCACTGAGTTGCTGGAGGAGTGGTTGAGGCAGATACATTAACAGGTTTTTGAAAAGGACGTGGACAGATACAGGCATAGGAAATGTTTAGAGAGAGATGGGTCAAATGTGGTCAGTTGGGTCGTTAGCAGGGGCTAGAAGGGTTAAAGAGCCTGTTTCCATGCTGTGTGATTCCATGGCTCTATATCCGCTCTCCATAGCAGCCAGAAGGGAGTTGCAGAAAAAGATTGCCATCGAATTGATATCCCAACATCAAATGGGGTCCCAACACTGTGAGGACTGGCTCAGTAGCAGCTCCAAACTTTGCACTGAATGCAAAGCAGAGGGCTGTGTGATCACTAAGGGAACACACAGAGTTGGCTGTGCACGTGAACCGAAAGTTGAGAAATGAGCCTGACAGTGTCTGTAAGTGAAATATTAAGCACTCATTAGATACACTTCGATCACTGATCTGCTGTGGGATTCCTTGCTTTAATGATAGAAAATCCTAAGTTGCACCATGATTCAGTTCCGTGTTCACAGAAAAGGCTGCTGTCTACATGGAGGCATGGAGTCATAAAGTCACAGACTAATGATGTCAGTCATAGTTGTGTCACAGATGTTGGATAAATATCAGACACACAAAGGGGAATTGTGCATGAAAGTCCCTGGGTCAGTTTCCTGATGGGTGCTGTGTGTTTTAATGCTCTTCTGCAGATACTACACTAATCACAAATATTAGCTGGGTCCATATTTTAGGCAATCCACATGAATCCTGTCTTCCAATGCTGTCACCTTTACACTATAGCACATTAAGTGCTTATTAAAGTATTTTGTAAATGTGGAGAGGCTTCTTTCTTAGCAACCTTTTTGGAAAGCGTGTTACAATATTAGTTACCCTACTGTTAGAGTGATAATATTTCTCTCAGTTCCCCTGTAATGCTTTGACTAATCTTTCAAAGTTATGTTTCTGGTTATTAGGCTCTCTGCTAATGGAACTATTTTCTTCAGATCTGTTCTTTGTATGTCTCTCATAATTTAATGTATCTTATTTAAATCTTCCCCTAACTTCATCTACTCTGAAATAAACTACATCAATCCAGCCAAACATTTACCATAACTTCTCCAGCCCTGGTAACATTCCCATAAGACTCCTTTGTATCTGTAGGTCTATACATCTTTCTAGTATAATCGTGATCAGACTTGAACACAGAACAACCTATTGTGTCTGTACAACTACATAACAATTAAATAAAGACCCACATGCAGAGGTGAGCCTAACCAGTGTATTCACTTTGCAGGGCGAGAGAGAAAGAGCAAATCCAATGCGGATGCATAGAGAGAGCTAGAAATCAACGTGCACGCAAAAGTTATCAGTCAATAATTAGTGCTAAAAGGAGTCATTTCGCTAAATGAAATAGATCCATACATTACACTTCCTCTCCCTTTAGATTAATAAAACATAAAACTGTATATGTAATAAAACATTCAATTTCCCTTTATCAGACAATGTTACAATAAACATGCTTTCACAATAGCAGTCCATAGCTAACTTCACTAATACTAAAGATTCTGTCTTTTGGTTGGCACTCTGTTTTTTTCAGGATAGCGCCTTGTGGAGTGGCATTAGGTTTGGCAGGTGTCTTGTCACAGATAACCATCTCAGTGCTGGTGTCACATTGCTGTTAGTCAAATGAACATCACTGAGAGGCTGGCTGTACTGAGTCTGTCTTGTTGGATGCAGTCGACTCAGGTGTATTCTTCGGCAGAGCATCCAGTATCTGGTCCACATGACGTCTCCATGTCTGATCTCCAACATCCACTGTGTACATCAGTGTTCCAGTTCACCTACCAGATCTCCACTTGTCTTCTTGGTAATCATGCACTAGGATCTCCTGTCCAATCTCGAAGCTCCTTGCTGATTCACTTGGCAACTGGTTGAACTGTTTATTCTGCACTTCCCTCTGTAGATCTGGTTTCAGGAGGTCTATGTGAGATCTCAGATTCTTGCCAATGAAGGTGTTTGATTTGTCATCACACTATCAGAGTTCCAATACACAAAAAGAATGCTGTCCCCCTTGTGCTGTAGAGAAATGTCCATCTTGTCCATAGCTTTAATGGACTTCTAGAAGGTTTGGACAAACTTCTCAGCTAACCCATTTGTTGCTGGGTTCTCTTCATGAATAGTCTGAACTCTTCTGATGTGTATTGTAATCCATTGTCACTCGCAATTTGTTCTGGTAAGTCATTTCTGGAGAAGACAATCCTCAGAGTGGAAGCAGTCTTTCCGGATGTGGTTGACTTAATTGGTATGACCTCAGGCCATTTTGAATGAGCATCCACAGCAATCGGAAACATTGAGTCCATAAAAGGCTCAGTGAAGTCAATATATTCTCTTTGTCTAGGTGATGGTGGCCTCTCTCATGGGTGTAATGGTGCCTGTGGGGGTGCATCTTGAACTTTGTGGCATCCCGAACAGCTTTAGGTCAAGTCTTCAATCTGTCTATCTATTCCTGGCCACCACATGTAGCTTCAGGCGAGACTCTTCATTTTTACAGGTAGATAGATAGATAGATAGATACTTTATTGATCCCAAAGGAAATTACAGTGTCACATTAGCATTGCAAGTTCACAGATATACAAATATACAAACCATAGAAGAAAAGTAAGAAAGCATAGAAAGTAAATTACCTCAAACAGTTTAATGGGGGGGGGGGTCATACTTCACCGGCTATAGGTTAACTCATTATAGAGCCTAATGACTCAGGGTAAGAATGACCTCATTTAGCACTCTTTGGAGCAGCCCTGTTGTCTTAGTCTATTACTAAAACTGTTTCTCTGTTCAGCCAAGGTGGCATGTAGAGGGTGAAAATCAATGTTCAGAATTGCCAGGATTTTCTGCAGGGTCCTTTGTTCTACCACAGCCTCCAGTGTATCCAGTTTGACTCCTATAACAGAGCCAGTCTTTCTAATCAGTTTATTAAACTTGTTGGTATTACCCATGTTGACGCCATTGCCCTAACAGATCACCGCATAGAAGATTGTACTGGTGACAACAGACTGGTAGAACATGTGAAGGAGAGACCTGCATATTCCAAAGGACCTCAGTCTCCTCTGGAAGTAGAGGTGTCCTTCGTGCAGATTTTCTAACACTCTGGTGCTCATAATACAGGATCCACACATCAGGTTTCTTTGACATACAGACAACTGGTCTCATCTCATTGAGAAGTCTGGAAACTTAGAGTTACCATGAGCTGGTCATCCTTTCATGGTGATGTCATAGACTTTTGACAATGTTGGATCATTCTTTGTTTCTCTTTGTATTTCAGAATTTATTACCGGGAACTGGTCCACCTATGTTGTGTAGAACACCTCTGCTTGCTCACAGAATTAAGACTTTTCTTCTTTAGTTGCCAATGGTGGAAGATGTGATATGCTGTCAGCATTGCTGTGTTGTTTGGTACCCTTGAAGTCTATACCATCTGAGTGGGGTCCTAGAAAAAATGCCCAATGTTGCAACGAGGTAGCAGACATCACTGGGATTCCCTTCTTGGGATTGATAGTGTAAACAAGGGGCTAACGGTCTGGCAATAGTGTAAGCGTTTGTCCGTAGACATAGTGGAGGAACTTCTTTATTCCCTATACTAGACTAAGAGCTTGGTCGATCTGTGCATAGTTGTGCTGTAGGCTCATCAGTGATCTTAAAGCAAATGCAATCACACATTTTGATTCAATTTTCATAATGTGTGGCAAAACAGCTCCAATGCCATAAGGGGACACATCGCATGCCAGTCTGATGGGCAGGGATGAATCATAAATGGGTGAGCAGTTCATCATTTTAGTTCTTACTCACTCCCTCTGGAGAAGTGTGGTCTTGCACTCCCAAGTTCCTTCTGATCCTCTACACTTTTGAGTGTATTCTCATTTATAATGTATTCCTTTGTCTTGCGGGTGTCTCCAAATGCATAAATTCATGTTTCGATAGATTGAGTTCTATTTGCCATTTTCCTTACCTTACGGTATTGGTATCTTTGTGTAGTTTACAGCTTTTTCCTCTACCAATCTCATGATCACTTGTAGTTGTATTTTGCAAAACCAGTGTCCTTAGCCCCTGTCTCAAGCCTTATCATTCCTCTTCACCATCAGTGGCAGAACATTTGGGCAAATTTACCAAACCCTCTCACACTGTCTACCTTCAACCTTGCTAATTTTCACATTTCTCAAAATCTGAATGCTTAAACATGTTCCTGGATATCCCCCTTTCATTCAGCACCATGATATATGATTTGGGACTACTATACTGGACATTTTAAGGTGAATATACCCCAACCCATGTATGAGGTTAGAAGCTGTGAGTAATAATGAAATTTGCTGACCCTCTCCACCTCTCAAGTTCCCATCTGCTCCAAAAGGGCAGCAATCATACCTGTGCCCAAGAAGTGCATGTTAAGCTGTCTTAATGACTATCGTCCAGTAGAACTCACATCTACGGTGATGAAGTGCTTTGAGAAGTTGGTCATGGCTAGAATTAACACCTGCCTAAGAAGGACCTGGACTCATTGCAATCTGCCTATCTCCACAATAGGCCTTCAGTGAATGTGATCTCATTGGTTCTTCATGTGGCCTTGGATCACCTGGACAATACATGAGGCTGTTGTTTATTGACTACAGCTCAACATTTAACACAATCATTCCTACAGTTCTGCTCTAAAACCTCCAAACCCCGAGCATCTCCCTCTGCAACTGGATCCTCAATTTCCTCACCGGAGGACCACAATCTGAGTATATCCAAAATAACAGCTCCACCTCGCTGAGAATCAGCACTGATGCACCTCAGGGATGCGTGCTTAGCCCACTGCTCTACTCCCACTACAACCATGACTATGTGGCTAAGCACAGCTCAAACGCCATCTATAAATTTGCTGAGGGCATAACTATTGCTGGCAGAAATTCGATAGGGTGTACAGGAGTGAGATAGATCAGCCTACAGCAATAACTTTTCACTCATCATCAGAATGACCAAAGAACTGATTGTCGACTTCAGAAAGAGTAAGACAAAGGAACACTTATAACTTTCATGGTCACCAGAATTGAGTGCCTCTGATTTTGTCCTCATCAGGTTGTGGATCTCATAGTTCATCGAGGGGTCTGGTTGGGGAAGACTGAATGATTTTGTGGGGACACACTCATGTACAACTGTTTTTATAAAGTCTGTAATAACCATGGCATATTCACTCAGATCCACAGATTTAGAAACCTCTTTAATAGCCTTCCTTCTATCTTTAGATCAGAAATGGACGTGCTTGCTGATGATTACACGAGAATGACCAATATCATCCCAAGATTGTTTAACCACTTGATAGTCAAGGATAGAAATTATTTTAGTAAGAGGAATCTAAAGAGAGGCTATTATTTAAAATGAGTATGATTACTGATGAGGAGAACACAGAGTGATAGATGTTCCGCACACAAAATGTTAGCAGGCAGGCATTAGGAAGGCAGCTGGCATTTTGGCCTGAATTACAAGAGGTCTGAAGTTGAGCAGTAAGGAAGTCTTAGTACTGTTGTTCATGATACTGCTGTGGCCACACCTGTAGTACTGTGAAGTTTTGTATCTATTAATTAAGAAATAATACATTGATAAAAGAAGCAGTCCTAAAGAGAGTCACTATTCTTATTTTGGGGATTGGAGTACTGTCCTATCCAGAGAGGCTAAAAAAATTAGATCTGTTTTCCTTGGAATTTTGAAATAATGAGAGGCCTGAAAGGGTAGATGCTGAGGTATTTACACTCATGAAAGGCACATTAGCGTAGTGGTTAGCACAATGCTTTACAGTGCAGGCGATCCAGGTTCAATTTCTATCACTGCCTGTAAGGAGTTTATATGTTCTCCCCATGACCATATGGGTTTCCTCAGGGTGCTCTTGTTTCCTAAGGTTCCTAAGGTTTTCATAGCCAGGGGTGGTAGTGGGGATAAGCTCCCAATACCTATAAAGTGCTCCAAATGGCGTGTGTCTCTAACAGCCTCTGACAACCAAGTCCAACTCTTGGCCTTCACGTGTGGCTTAGCTACTAGGTCCAGCGGAACTGTTCCTACTGACAAGAAAAGGGGCAAAGGTGGACGACTGGCACCTCAAAACCAGTTGCTTCGGGTAGGTGGGGCTCATCAGCCTTGGACGGCAGCCGACCTAGGAGAAGGAAAACTCTGATTTTAAACCTCCGCTGCCTTGCGGCCATACCCACTCATGGGAAAGGCTTCGGGAATAAACCCCGAGGAAGAAATCTGGAGCCGGGGTCCCTAAGGCAGTTTGATGTTGTTTACAACTTCACTCTGGCAACCTCTGCGACGACACTGGTGCCAAGCTGTATGGGCGCTTGTGCTTCCTTTGGACTACATCAGGGACGTGGAGAGGGGGAACCTGCTGCACGGGCAACAGCTGGTTCTTCAAATCTTCTCGCCCAGGCTTGCACTCTGGAGAGGACACAGTCCACCACAGGCACAAACCCATGATTCCCTGGGATCAACGGCTGCCTACTACTCCTGTTTCCTCCTACAGTCCAAGGGTGTGCAGGTTGGTAGGTTAATTGGTCATTGTAAGTTGTCCGGTGATTAGCCTAGGGTCAAACTGGAGGTTTGCTGGGGGTTGTGGCTCGAAGGGCCAGTAGGTCCTGTTCCACACCGTGTCTCAATAAATCAATAAATAATTAAAATCTCCAAGGGGGGGGCGTAAGTACATCATTAAGGGATAGCCAATTAAAGGTGAAGTTTGCAGGAATCTTTTGCAGCAGATAGCCACTGAAATTCTATACACCGGAGGATTGTGGAGATGATATAATCTGGTGCAGCTAAAGAGGCAGAAGATTTTTGAAAGATTAGGGGATTGTGGTTTACAGGGAACTGTTACAAAAGAGATGAAGCCTGGAGTAGATGAGCCATAATCATATTCAATGTCAGGGCAGGCTTTAGGGATGGTTCTTTTTTCTTACTGCTTCTCCTATTTTCTACGTTCTTATGTAGTTTAAGGAACCACGTTTAAGGAAACATGGTTTTAAACTCCCTATACTGATGATCTTACTGGCGAACGTGCAGTTTCTGGTGAATAAAATCGATGATCTCAGAGCCAGGGTGCTGAATCAGAGGGACATTAGGACCGCGTGTGACCTTTCTTTCACGGAATCCTGGTTAACCCCTTCCGTACAGGATGCAGTGATTCAGATCGACGGGTTTACTATACACTGTCAGGATAGATCTATAGAGTCTCTCAAAAGCAGAGGTGGAGGAGTATGCCTCATGATCAACTCTTCTTGGTGCACAAATATATCAGTGCTGTCCCAATTCTGCTCACCGGACCTGGAATATCTAGCAGTAAAGTGCCGTTCTTTTTACCTACCACGTGAGTTCTCTGGGGTCAATCCGGTAGCAGTTTACATTCCACCTCAGGCCAATATCAAGCAGGCTTTAGATGATCTGAGCAATGGGATCAACATGCACGAAACAGCGCACACTAACACCTTCACCATTATTTTGGGAGATTTTAACAGGGCCAGTCTGAAAAAATCACTAAGCAATTACCATCAATAGATAACTTGCGTTACCAGAGGAAACGACACACTGGACCATTGTTACACCACCATCAAGAATGCCTACCGTACTATTCCACGCCCTCACTTCAGGAAGTCTGACCACCTGACTGTACTTCTACTTCCTGAGTATAGGCAGAGACTGAAGACTGCAGCACTAGTAGTGAGGACCAAGAAGGTATGGACAAGGGAAGCACAGGAGCACCTGCAGAATTGGTTTGAATCAGTGGACTGGACTGTATTCAGGGATTCATCTTCGAATCCGGACGAGTATGCTGTAGTTATTACCAACTTCATTAAAACCTGTGTGGATGAGTGTGTGCCTACAAAGACTTACTGTACATTTCCAAGCCAAGAGCCGTGGATGAACCAGGAGGTACGTCATCTGCTGAAGGCTAGATCTGTGGCATTCAAGCCAGGCGACCTAGGCCTGTACCAGAAAACCAGGTATGATTTGCGGAGGGCTATTTCAAGGGCGAAGAGACAATTTTGAACGAGGTTTGAGGCGATATCAGATGTACGTCAACTCTGGCAGGGACTGCAAGACATTACTTCCTACGAAGCGAAACCCAATAGTATGAATGACAGCGATGCTTCACTACCAGATGAATCAACACCTTCTATGCACACTTTGAAAGGGAGAACACAATGACAGCTGTGAAGATCCCTGCTGCACCTGATGACCCTGTGATCTCTATCTCGGAGGCCGATGTTAGACTGTCTTTAAGAAAGTGAACCCTCGCAAGGCAGAAGGTCCCGATGGAGTACCTGGTAAGGCTCTGAAAACCTGTACCAACCAACTAGCGGGAGTATTCAAGGACATTTTCAACCTCTCACTGCTAAGGGAAGAAGTTCCCACTTGTTTCAAAAAGGCAACAATTATACCAGTGCCTAAGAAGAATAATGTGGGCTGCCTTAATGACTATTGCCCGGTAGCACTCACATCGACAGTGATGAAATGCTTTGAGAGGTTGATTATGACTAGACTGAACTCCTGTCTCAGCAAGGACCTGGACCCATTGCAATTTGCCTATTGTCACAATAGGTCAATGGCAGACGCAATCTCAATGGCTCTTCACATGGCTTTGGACCACCTGGACAACACAAACACCTATGTCAGGATGCTGTTCACCGACTGTAGCTCAGCATTTAATACCATCATTCCCACAATCCTGATTGAGAAGTTGCAGAACCTGGGCCTCTGTACCTCCCTCTGCAATTGGATCCTCGACTTCCTAACCGGAAGAACACAGTCTGTTTGGATTGGTGATAACATATCCTCTTCGCTGATGATCAACACTGGCGCACCTCAGGGGTGTGTGCTTAGCCCACTGCTCTACTCTCTCTATATCCATGACTGTGTGGCTAGGCATAGCTCAAATACCATCTATAAATTTGCTGATGATAAAACCGTTGCTGGTAGAATCTCAGGTGGTGACGAGAGGGCGTACAGGAGTGAGATATGCCAACTTGTAGAATGATGCCGCAGCAACAACCTGGCACTCAACATCAGTAAGGTGAAAGAGCTGATTGTGGACTTCAGGAAGGGTAAGATGAAGGAACACATACTAATCCTCATAGAGGGATCAGAAGTGGAGAGAGTGAGCAGTTTCAAGTTCCTGGGTATCAAGATCTCTAAGGATCTAACCTGATCCCAACACATTGATGTAGTCATAAAGAAGGTAAGACAGCGGCTATACTTCATTAGGAGTTTGAAGCAATTTGGCATGTCAACAAATACACTCAAAAACTTCTATAGTTGTACCGTGGAGAGCATTCTGACAGGCTGCATCTCTGTCTGGTATGGAGGGACTACTGCACAGGACCAAAAGAAGCTGCAGAAGGTTGTAAATCTAGTTTGCTTCATCTTGGGCACTAGCCTACAAACTACACAGGACATTGTTTGGGAGTGGTGTCTCAGAAAGGCAGCGTCCATTATTAAAGACCTCCAGCAACCAGAGCATGCCCTTTTCTCACTGTTACCCTCAGGTAGGAGATACAGAAGCCTGAAGGCACACACTCAACAATTCAGGAACAGCTTCTTCCCCTCTGCCATCCGATTCCTGAATGGACTTTGAAGCTTTGGACACTACCTCACATTTTTAATATACAGTATTCGTGTTATTGCATATTTTTTTCATAATCTATTCAATATACATAATTGATTTACTTGTTTATTTATTGTTATGATTTATTTTATTTATTATTTTTTCCCCTTTCTCTGCTAGATTATGTATTGCATTGAACTGCTGCTGCTAAGTTAACAAATTTCACATCACATGCTGGTGATAATAAACCTGATTCTGATTCTGATTCTGAGTTTTTCAAAGTTCATTAGGGATGTGCAAAGAATGCCTGCCTTGCCAGAAACACCACCATAAAAATAAATTGAAATAAAACTCTTATTTCTGGCAATAATTTGAGAGCAAAAGAAATTTACAAAATAAACCTGAAGATAAATTGTGGTTTCAGAGTTATCCCCTATCCTTTTTGACCATAGCTCCACTAATGTAATTTTCAATAATTTTACCCTGTGCTATAGCCACCAGTAATTAGATAAAATAGCAAATGATTTATTGAGTAAAGTGAAATATAATTGTGATTGTTAATTTGTTTTTATTAATGGGTTTATTGCTTTTTGAAGTATTTGTTATCTGAAGGAATGAAACCACCAAAAATGGAAACAAAATCCTGTGTTGCAATCACACACAATGAAACAATAAAGGAGAGAGGTGATAGGAATCTTTCTTTTACATTTTCTGGCATTACGGCGAAGGCATAAATATTTTTGGAAGGCTGTTAAAACGTGCAGGCCAAATTAACGTCTAAGTGCTGACTACAAGCTATGGTCAAATTCCATGGGCAGGAATCTGTCCTTTTGACCTGGTATGTCTCTGCACACGTTTAGTTCTTCCTAATCCTGTCAAATGTACATGAGTTTACAGCAGTGTTTCTTTTAGGCTAACTATAGGTAAGCAGACTAAAACCAGTAGTTTTTCCAAACCCAGCATTCTGTAAAAGGAATAATCAATAAAAGCCATTCGCAGATCTGCATAACGTGATTGACTGCAACCTGCTTCATGGTCTTTGATGTTACAGAGGTATAAAACATCTGGCACAAACTACCTAACAGAAAAGGAATCCTCTTGTAGAAAAACAGCTGCACTTGGTAGGGTGAATGCTTTCCATGTTATTAAAGAGATTCTTACAAAAATATAGTGTTTCTCCACATTGCTGCTGCTGATGATCACAAGCTCCAAAAAATGTCAAACACACAGGTTCTTCCCAGGATATGTCCTAGACTGCTGGTGTACTGCAGGAATTTCAACACAATGGGCCTGTTCTGACTGGCTGCATCACTGCCTGGTATGGGAACTGTACTTCCCTCAAACATAGGACTCTGCAGAGAGTGGTGTGGACAGCTCAGCACATCTGTAGATGTGGATTTCCCACTATTCAGGACACTTACAAAGACAGGTGTGCAAAAAGGGCTCAAAGGATCATTGGAGACTCAAGTCACCCAAACCTGCTACTACCAGCTGCTACCATCCGGGAAATAGCAGCGCAGAATGAAAGCAAGGACAAACAGGGTCCGGGACAGCTTCTTCCACCAGGCCATCAGACTGCTTAATTCATGCTGATACAATTGTATTTCTATGCTATATTGACTGTCCTGTCGTACATACTATTTATTACAAATTACTATAAATTGAACATTGCACATTTAGACAGAGACGTAGCATAAAGATTTTTACTCCTCATGTATGTGAAGGATGTAAGTAATAAAGTCAATTCAATTCAGTTTTCAAAATAGGATTCAGGATGTGGGTTGAACTCAATACTTTCACATGTGACAGGTCTGCTTTGGAAAACATTCCACAGATATTTATTATTGTCTTGGGATATGAGTTTCTGTCTGTACTCCTCCATATGGACGGTTTATGCTTCTGAATGCAGGGCACTTGTTGTGGAAGTCAAATCTTCTGAAGTAGAAAGGAAAAAGAGGACAAGCAATCCGTTAACATTTCAGTTGACACAAATAGTCTGGACCGGAATGACAGTGTTATCTCTTTCAAATCACAGAGGGTACTGACTTAGAAGTACAATGTTGGACCTTTAATGTAACTGAGGTAAAATGCTGGAACTCAGTAGCATTATGGGTATGTCTTTGTCCAAAGGACTGTAACAACTCACTATTGTCTTCTCAAAGGCAAGTAGGGTTGGGTGATAAAAGCAATACCAAATTAAAAAAAAATATATATATATCATCTGGTGCCTTGCCCAGTTTGAGCTTTGACTGCCATGGCCCACACACTCCTGTTTCGGGTCAAGTGGATCAATTCATTGGTATTCATTTCCAGTTCTCTGGCCACTGTCTCCATCATCATTTGTCTTTGTCTTCCTCTTGCTTTCTTTCCTTCAATCTTTCCCATAATTACCGTGTATTTGAACTCCTCTTTCTGAATAAATTAAACATATATATATATATTTTTGGTTTCAGTACTGTGAGGGAAAGATTGAGTATGTGACCACTTCCTGATGACTCTCTATTGCTCACTCCTGAAAGTGCAATGGTTGAGGTGCTTAATTAGGGCAGACTGTGATTAAGTTGAAATTACTGCAGACATTTACTACTTGGGCTCACACATCAAGTAGACAGGAGTGTAACAGATGCCGTGAAATGCATCTCCATAAAGAATTGACACCTTCAGAAAAGAGTTGGAGAATATGGGACAAAGGGCATCGATCCTGTGGCTTTAATAGACTTTTTCACTTGTTTTACAGATGTTTGCAGAGCGGCTCTTCTCTTTCCGGAGCATGACTTCTCTATAAAGCCTGTAGTGTATTGTGATTAATTTTGGAGAGGTTGAGGTGCTCAAGGCACTCTGTAACCTTCTCTGTATAGTTAGCCATAAATGAGAAAGAAACACTGTGACTGTAATCCCTAGCAAGTCTCAAATCAAATCAGTGTATGGTGAGCCAAGCATGCAGGGAGCAGTTAGACTGCTAAGGTGAACAAGTGGAGAAAGGCTTTGCCTCTTATGAAGTACTAATTAAATTTTTATTGATATCACTTACTGTTCTAACCAGAAGGGCAGGATTTTTAGGCGGTGGATTCACTGCAGTGTAGACTAACGCTACCCTCTAAGTGAACTGCCAGAGTTTGACTTGGATTTGACAGTTCTTTATCATAAAGTATTCCACCCAGACTTCCAGCCAAAAGCTGTCAAAATCTACTCAAAGAAATTAATTAGACTGATTTATGCTAGTATTTGGACATAAGTCCTCAAGATGGAAATCTAATGCTTTACTATCAAATACATCAGGCATTAGCATAGGAAATAACTCCAATGTGTGGATATTAAATATAGTCCTAGAAAGAACAACTGTGTTAAAAAAAATACAGGTTTTGAACAATGAAGTAACTCATTAAGGTTTAATTTGGTAACTATAAACATAATTTAGCTTGCTCTGAAACCTTATCTTGTGGGTGTATTAGCATTGTTTTGAGTCAACAGGTTTCCACAACAACCAGTCTTTAAAACACTCAAAGCTCATTGAAAGAGCTGAGGTGGGGATCAGGTCAAATCATTCCACTTCAGTTTCAGTCATAAGATTATTTCAATTGTACACTAGTGGATAATGTATATAAGTTCAATGTTCAAAGTAAATTTTATTTTTAAAGTACATTTACAGTGGTACTAAGAAGTTAGTACCTGCAAAATTTTCTCTATTTCTGCATGACCTAGAATGTGATCAGATCTTCACGTAAGTCCTAAATTTTGATAAAGGTAACCCAATTAAGTAAATAACACAAAAAACATCATACTTGTTTATTCATTTATTTATTGAGAAAAATAATCCAATATTGCATGTATCTGTTGGAAAAATTATGTGAACCTTTGTTTTCGGTAATTGGTATGACCCCCTTGTACAGAAATAACTTCAACCACACATTTCTGGTAACTGAACATAGGCTTGGAGGAATTTTTGGCCATTCCTCCTTACAAAACCTCTTCAGCTCTGGGATGTTGGTGGGCTTCCTTGCATGAACGGCTTGCTTCAGGTCCTTCCACAGCTTTTCTATAGGATTAAGGTCAGAACTTTGACTCTGCCATTCTAAAACACAAATTTTCTTCTTTTTAAACTATTCGGTTGTTGATTTACCCTTATCTTTTGGATTGTTGTCTTGTTGCACTATCCAGCTTCTAGTAAGCTTCAGGTGACAGACTGCTACCATGACATTCTCCTGTAAAATGTCTTGATACAATTTTGAATTCATTGTTCCTTCAGGAATTGCAAGCTGTCCAGGTCCTGATGCAGCAAAGCAGACCCAAACCATGATGTTTCTTCCACCATGCTTCACAGTTGGGATGAGGTTTTGGTGTTGGTGTGCAGTGCCCTTTTCCCTCCAAACATTGCAATGTGCATTTCTGCAGAGAAGTTCAACTTTTGTCTCATCTGCCCACAGAACATTGTCCCAGAAGAGTTGTAGAACATCCAGGTAGTATTTTGCAAATATGAGAGGTACAGCAATGTTTCTTTTGTGGAAAGAATTTGTTATCCTCCGTGGTGTCCATCCATGAACAACATTCTTGTTCAGTGTTTTTCTTATAGTGGACACATGAATAGAGAATTTGGTAAGTTCTAGAGATTTTTCCAGGTCTTTTGCTGTTACCATTAGGCTCTTTTTCACCTCCTTCAGCATTGCACATTCTGCTCTTGGTGTGATCTTTGCAGGATGCCCACTCCTAGAAAGAATAGCAATAGTACTGAGTTTCCTTCCTTTATAGACAATTTCTCTTACTGTGGACTGCAAAGCACTAATGATTAGAAATGCTTTTATAGCCTTTTCCAGCTTCATGCATCTCTACAATTCTTCTTCTAAGGTCCAACTTTCTTGAGCAAGTTTATGTGCATGGTGCACATAAACAGAACTTTCTTGAGAAGAGCAGACTCTGTCAGAAACCTGAGTTTGTGTATCTTTTTTTATAAGGCAGGGCACCTCTATAACCCACACCTCCAATCTCATCTCTGGTTGAAACACTTGACTTCAAATCGCTTTTGTAGAAGGCATTACCCCAGAGGTTCACATACTTTTTCCAACAAATACACGTAATATTTGATCATTTGTCTCATTAAATAAATTAACAAGTATAATGTTTTGAGTTATTTTTTTAATTGGGTTCTCTTTATCTAGTTTTAGGACCTACATGAAGATCTAATCATACTTGAGATCATATTTATGCAGAAGTGGAGAAAATTCAACATGGTTCACAAGCTTTCTAGCACCACTGTATGTCATAATATCCAACTCTGAGATTCATTGTCCTGCAGGCAAACTCAGCAAATCTATGGAAAAGTAACTATAATAGGATCAATGAAAGATCAGTCAGAATGCAGAAAACAACAAATGGTAAATTTAAATACAAATAAATTACAAGAACATGAGATAACAAGAGTCCTTAAAGTGAGATCAACACTCACAACACGCTGGAGGAACTCAGCAGGTCGGGCAGCATTCGTTGAAGGGTTCCGGCCTGAAACGTCGACCGATCTTTTCCATGGATGCTGCCCGACCTGCTGAGTTCCTCCAGCGTGTTGTGAGTGTTGCTTTGACCCCAGCATTTGCAGATTATTTTGTGTCTTAAAGTGAGATCATTGGTTGTGGGAACATATCAATGGATGGGCAAACTAGTGTAGTTATCCCCTTTTGTTCAGGAGCCTGATGGTTGAGGGGTAGTAACTGTTCTTGAACCTGATGATGCAAGTCCTGATGCACTTGTACCTTCTACCTGATGGCAGCAGCAAGAAAAGGGCATGAACTGGGTGTTGGGGATCTCTGATGATGGATGCTGCTTTCCTCCAACTGCATTTCATGTAGATATGCTCAATGGTTGGAAGGACTTTACCTGTGAACTACTGGGCTGAATCCACTACCTTCTGTAGGATTTTCCATTCAAATGCATTGATGTTTCCATACCAGGCCGTGATGCAGCCAGTCAGCACACTCTCCACTACAAACAAGGTTGTCAAAGTTTTAGATCTCCACAGGCTCCTAAGGAAGTAGAGACACTGCTGTGCTTTCTTTGCAATTGCATTTACGTGCTGGGTCCAGGACAGATCCTCTGAAATAGTAACACCCCGGAATTTAAAGTTGCTGACCCTCTCCACCTCGGATTCTCTGATGAGGACTGGCTCATAGACCTCTGGTTTCTCTCTCTCCTGAAGGCTACAATCAATCCCTTGGTCTTGCTGGCACTGAGTGAGAGAAAGCGTGAATGACAAAATATGTTGACACTCTGTCTACAAGCTATTGAGTCTTTTAAATTAAATTGACCAGATTTAGCCAATGCTACCGGATTCATTGTGAAACCAAGAATACAACAGCACTCTTGAAAGATTACCAGTTGTCACCTGCAGTGCAGTGTTTCAAAGAACTTAGAAATTCACTGCAGCATTTATTTGTCTGGATAGAAACAGCTTGTGCAAGTCCTGTTCTCCCATCATCTCTGTGCTTTGTTAACCCACACTGGCTCCTTGATAAGTTAATTCCCACATTTAAAATTCTCATCTGGGCTTCCATTGGCTTGATTGTAACTACATTAACCCCTCTACCCTCTGAGATAGCTGCCTCCTCCAAATTTGTTTGCTTGATTATCCTCAAATGTAATTATTGTACTATCTGTGTGGTCAGCTGCAATTCACTAAGTTCTGCAATTTGTTCCCTTGCTACCTCACTGTGTTAAGGGTCTGTCACAGTAAACATTCCCAAGCAGATGAACTTACATCATTGCAAAGCTGGATCAGGTATTCCATGCAAGATCTGCATTTGTACTTCTGTCCTTTCCACATTGTCATGCACCTCATGAAGTGACTAGTTCCATCAAATCCATTTCTGCCCATGCTCAAATAAATTAGATGTTACTGCAGATTGTCGCATATAACTATGGTAATGATAGCTTTATAGAACCTGAGTCTAAAAATAAATCCTTCTTCAGAGAGTTTCAGGCAGGCTGCAGTGTCTTTGAATTCACAGGGGGAATAGATTTTTCACTGATGATCATGTCTTTGCCCCCTCCTCCAAAGTCTGTGAGAGCACAGCCATAACATAATGATGCCTCCAGCCATGGGGAGTTGCCAGTGGTGTCACTGTTGGGGCCTTCATTGAGCATGGGTGAAAATGGGTTTTATGCAAGTAATCACTTCATGCGGAGCACATCACTGGGGAGTAGTCAGGGGCACAAATACAGATCTTGCTTGGGATGCCTCATTCAGTTTGGTCATGATATGAGTTCATTCACTTGGGAATGTTACCAGGTGCAGGTCACTCTGGGAAAATTGCAAAAATATTCACTGTTACATATCCTTGACACAGTGAGATGCCTTCAACTTCATCAGATGCAGTCATTGGTCCTAAAGCCAAGTTTCGACCTGAAATGTTGACATTTTCTTTTCCCTCAATGAATGCTGTCCAATTTACTGTGTTTCTCCAGCAACTGTTTTTTTGTTCCAGCATCTGCAGTTGTTTGTGACCATCATTTCATCTCCATTGACCTTGGTGAAGAATAGATGATATCTCAGGCACTGAGATGTGTTAACATTGCTGGCCTCCCACAAGTGCACTCATGTTTAGCAGGGCACCAAGAAAAATCTGAGACCTCTTCAACAGCAGGAGGGCTTCCATTCCCTCAAAGTGCAGGGAGTTAATGGTCTTTGAAGAAATTTCCTCATGAAAATTCATATTTTGAATGCAGTGTTACCTGGAAACATATGTGACTTCTTCATGTTGAGGACACTGCCCCTTTTCTGACCAGCATGCCTGGGACTGAATCCTGGGAGGTGAGCTAGTCCAGTTTCTATCATACTGGTTATATGCAGCACATACAAGCCATGCAAGCTCCAGGATAACAGTGAAAATTGCCCTTGAGATGAAATTTTGTTGCTCGCTTTGGTGATCCAGGTGCACTCTGTAGTATGCCCCAAAATGATACTGAGACATTATTGCCTTGTGCCACATTCGTCAGGCAGCCTGTAGAAATGGAGCCTCATAGCAGCAAGAAGAGACTGATTAGTTGAAACAAAAGTGCGACATGGAACCCAAAGAGCAAGATGAAAAGATGGAGGAAGAAGAAGGTTACCACTTGGGATATTCCTGTAAAATACATACAGCTGACCACAGGAGGGAAGCTTTGTTGGCAGAGAATGCAAAGAACTCTTTTTTCATTCCATGGGAAGAGCGTTTGTTTTCCTCCACTCTCCAATCTTTTGATCCATATCACAAGACGATAGTTGATACTGAACTAGTACTCAGAAGCTCTGATTCACCCAGGGACAGGAATTTGAACCATGGCAACTGAGGAATTATTAAGTAAACCAGAAAGACTTGCTTCAGTGATAATGGTCATGAGATCACTGAACTGTCATTAAAAGAAAATCATTAGTTTAATAATGCCCCTCAGTGAAGGAAATCTACAATTCATACTGGACATTATGAGACTTCAGACTGTTGTGACTGTGATCGAACTCACCGGAGAGACTCTGAAGCTGCTGATATTTACTCAGCACAACAAGCAGGCATCATTCGGTAGACACTGTCAGTAGAGGTTCACAAACCCACATTTTTATACCCTTAAGATCAAAGGTAACGGTAGAAGATTCAATACAATTTCAATAGTTACAATGACATTGTTTATTTCAATCCCTTGGTTTGACAAATGGTTCCTTTGAGATACATAGTGGAAGTACATTGTAATTGATAAGGCACTTCTGAAGGTCCAAACACCTTTAGAAGAAACTAATTAGCACAAATATGCTAATATATTTTGATAACAGAGAGCCAAACAGCTGAAATTAATGTTGGGGCTGTCTCTGAGTACACAAAAACTATTGATTGCCTATACCTGTGACCATGTTTGATATGGTAAGTGACAACATCCATTGGTCTGCCAGTTTGCACTCAAGTCACAATGGTGCAAATAACTTACACATATTGCCTGGGTCAATGTAAACCAATTAACACAATCCCATCGTTTTAACATTTGGCTCTTGCATGTACAATCTGTGGAGCAGTCTCTGCTTTTAACTTCAATTTATTGCTTGCAATTAAAAAAAATGAAAGCTAATTGCAAGTTTCCTGAACTTTTCTACATTTACAGAACTGAAGCCTGGTTCTTGTTTGAATTAATATCCGCTACGTTCACAGAACTCCAGAATAGTCCCTCAGACAGGCTCATCATGCTGCTGAGTGTGAACTGCCTGGTTAGTAGTGGAAAACAAATGCTGCAGTTGCCTGTGTAATCCACATCCCACGAATGAGAGGGAATAATAAAGCAGCTTGCCACCTCCTCTTGCAAGAAATGCATATATATATGAAAGTCTCATGATCTTGCTTGGAGAATGAGCTCCTCGGTGGTGGCGATAACATTCAGAAGGGATGTTACATACGTTTATAGAAGGGGAAGTGAAGGTGAGAAGGAGGTTTACTGAAAGAATGAGCCCAACATGACCAGCAATGTGAGAAGAGAGTAAGAGTCTAACCTTACCCGAATAACAATGAATTGTGTTGGCTGCAGCAGCCTTATTGTCAGAGCAAAACTCTTGGCATTGGGCTTCAGCTCAGCCTCTCTGTTTCTGTGCGAGTCCATCTGCTGCTATAACTCGTGCGCATGCTTTCGCTTCAACAGACATGAGTATTCCAATGGTATTCTGGCTGGCTTCCCACAATTCAGCCTGACAGAAAGCTCTGTTCATTCAGAGCTCCGATCCTGTCCTACTCACCCAGAA
Organism: Mobula birostris; assembly: GCF_030028105.1. NCBI lineage: Eukaryota > Metazoa > Chordata > Chondrichthyes > Myliobatiformes > Myliobatidae > Mobula > Mobula birostris. The sequence goes on from NC_092371.1 coordinate 192,946,589, forward strand.
GTCTGCACTCTGTCTCAAAGAGACTAAGTGGCCCAGCAATGCATCAGGTTTTAAACTTCTATCCTATTGCTCAAATGCCCCCTGAATAATGAAAGCCACTCTAGTTATGGGCCTGAGTCACATCAGGGGGTCTGTGATCTCATAAGCAGGTCTATGTAATGTGTCTGCTACCCTAGAGATTCAATTTGAGAGCGACATGATTTTCCGGCAGCTGTGTCACCAAGAAAATTCGAAGCTACAAATACATTGTGTACATTAAAGAAATAAATCTTCCAAAAGTTGTAGAATCTCCTCTGCCATGATACATTTGGAATGGATACAAAGAAAGCACTGCAGCACGCTGATGATAAAAAACAGAGAGCTGAGTCAGCGAAGGGAATTGGTACAGTGACAATACTGCCAACTCCTTGCTACCTCTGCTGCAGTTACAATCTTGCCCTCCTTCTATCCCAGTTCAGGGAATTGAACCTAAATTCTTCTGCAAGAAGGAGTACTAAATCATCTCTATAAAAATGTTTAAATTTGGCCCTCTTCGGAGTTAGATTTGTGTCAGATGATGTCCTTTATTTTAAAGAATGTTTAATTTATAAGTGCAGATGGTTTAAACTGTCGCATTGTTAGTTTTTATTTCTTTTTGAAATGTTTTTCTGTTCCAGCCATACAGATACTGTATGAGATACCAGGAATGATTTCTGTGATAGGCAGAATATGGATTTGGCAGTCAGGGAGCTTTGTACTGTTACTTGGGATGTGCATCAAGGCTCAAATTTAAGTCCAAGTCAACCTGCTTGTGTGAGGAAGATCACAAGATGAGAGACATAGCTTTAAACCTTCACTGATGTGCCTTCCACTACATTACTGAGATCATGTATAGTCTAGATGACCATTTCATAGAAATATGCTCTGTTCTCAGCAACCATCCTGACCCTTCCATTTGTAAACCACTTCAACTCCCATTCTCATTCCCACACCAACCTGTCAGTCCTCAACCTTCTCCACTGCCAGGGTGAGGCAGTGGACCCATCCCGGCATAGTCCACACTTCAATGATGTGGGCATGGCACCTTACATGTTCCTTAAAGCTACAATCCATTATTGCCATCAGCATTCCTGAAGGGAGCTGCTGGTGTTCAGCCACTGGAGTACTAGATATACAGGAGTACTCAGCATTGCTAATGGATTTGGAATCCCAAAGTTATTATTGTGCTCTGTTACTGTGCACTCCAGTAAGACAAGAATCATCATGGGACATTGCTCCTGGAATCTGACATGGTGCAGGATTGAAGACCACAACAGTGACAGCAGGAATTCTAGACTGCAGATAAGTAGTGAATTTTTACACGCACACGCACACACACACACACACACACACACACACACACACACACACACACACACACACACACACACACACACACACACACACACACACACACACACACACCAGGGGAAGTATGCTTATGTAACCGGGTGACAGTCGGATCTTATTCAGTGTCGTTAAAAGTGTACTTAGGCATCCATCTGGGTAATGCTAGAATAGTTGCCTGTGCCTTTAAGGGAGACGGTGATGTCATTGCACACATGCAGGATAGTGGGGAGACCATTTTGTTTCTGCTGAAGATGCTGTTGGGGTGTTGGAATTGAGTTCCTCCCAGAGATTGGGCATGGTGAGGAAAGGTGAGTAATAATCAGTGATATCCATGTGAATTCGTTTATGCTTGTTGGCAAATCGAGAATATTGGTAATTTGACGTGTTTTACATGTGGATGCTTTAGATTTCCATGAGTGAAGAAATCAACGCTGGGTAGCGTGGCTTATGCAAAGTTCCTCACCATCCAAGTAGGTCAGTCTTCCTGTAATTTAACTACCAGGTAATATCCTGTAAAAGTTGTGCCAAAGTGTACCTTTTGTCTAACTTTATGGTATCAGGACTGATTGTGCATGTAACCGCGTACTGTAATGTGAATGTTTAGTCTCTGTTCGGAAGTTCAGCATGTGTGTACGTCTTAGATGAGATGTATTCGCTTACATTTTTCGCTGTTATGTTAAAAATGCAGGGTGGGTGGGATTCTAATGTGGTTCGTATTGTGTTCCTTCAGGATTGCCACTATCGTATTAATACCGTATTAGTTCTGGTATTTTTATACAGCATACGCAATTCTGTCCATACACGAGGGTGTGGATCGAAAGTTAAACTGAGATTGTAATGGCAAGAACTGGTTGTAAATTCGTTCGTTTTGTTCCGTGACCCTCTTCTGGCACTTAAACATCTAAAACAGATAAAAGAATTCAAACTCGAAAAAGTATTTGTTGTCCTGAGTGTGTACTTTTCCCCAGGCTACATCTATGACAGTAAACCTGAACTTGAACTTCAATCTCCCCACATCCAGCTAAGTGGGTCACATGGCATAAGAGCGGTTAAGTTTTCTTCCCTGGAAGACATTAGGGAGCCAGATGAATACTGATGATTGAAAGCAGCACCCGTCATCATAGACCTCCACCATTCAGTCCAAGCTCTCTTCTCACTACTACCTTTGGGTACAATGTACCGAAGCCTTACATCCCACACCACCAGGTTCAGGAACAGCTATTAATGACCACCATCAGGCTTCTGGACCAGCCTGGGTAACTACCTACATTCACCACTACTCTGAACTGATTCTACAATCACAGACACACTTTCAAGGATTCTTTATAGCTCATGTTCTCAGTATTATTTTTATTTGGGCAGTTTGTCCTCAGCTTGCGCATTGCAGCCTTTATCACCTTATGCCTGTTTTTTTCATAAAATCCTGTTGTATTACCTTTTCCCTGTAAACGCTTGCAAAAAAATTAGTTTCATTGGCAACACATACATTGATAATAAATTTACATTAAACTTTGAACAAAAAAACTGATGAGGAACTGATTATTGTGTGGTCATTTATATATCATCTTTCTTTTATCTCCCTAAAAATTATTTCAAATAAAGTATTGTGATGGAATTCAAAATCATATTCTCCAATTTAATCATCATGGCAATTTGAGTCTTAGTCAAAATATCTATTCTGTTTTCTATTCTAATGCAAGAGGTGCAGATCTTCCCCCACTTATGAGCTAGGAATGCCTGCACGTGTAAATTCCCTTGACTGGCCTAGAGCCAATGCATGCCTGAATTGTTGGTGATATATTAAAACACTTAAGAGCTACCTAGGTTTTCTGTGTTAGTTTAAAATGACTGATTCAGAATGAGTATCCCATTTTTCATATTTTGTGACTTATCTTCCCTTGTCCAACAATAACCAGCCCTCAGCATGATCAAGAATGGCTGAAATATAGTCCTGCGCTCTCACATATGATTTCTATTAATCGAGGACACTTAGAGCTGTCTGCCAGACGTGTGTAAGCAATGATACTCAGGAGAGTCTGTCATTCATTCACTTTATTTCCCAAATGAGCAAAAAATTGTCATGGTTGAGGAAATTCTGATTATGAAGGAAATGGAAAGGAAGTGTTACATCACCATAAATCAAACCCACCTTAAAAGTTCAGAGAGCAATTTAATACTCTGTAGAGCTATTTCAATAATTATTTTCCTGAATAGCAAGACTGGAAAATGCACAGGTGCTGTTCCCTTCCAGTAATCACAGTTTTGCAGTGGTAGAGTGATAGAGTGAATTGGGCCAGTTGAGGTAATGTTGCTGGCTAGCATGAGCTTTTTATTATTCCAGATGTGTATCTGCCTATTGTTCTGTGGCTATTAGACTTGAGAAAGGTGAAGATAGGGATAAAACATGTATTAATGCATTTTTAATGTTCGTAGCTAAAGATAACCTGCCTAAATACTGTATGCAAAGAAGCAAAATATGAATAATACTACAAGGTGAATCATTATTCAAGGTCTAGGGGACTTCTTGAGTTTATTAATACCCTAGTCTGCCCCTTTAAGAGGGCTGCTCAATTACTGTCTGCATAACTGCTGAATAGTGATTGGTAGATTGTTTTTAAATTCCAGTTTTCACATTAGTTGTATTTCTATTAAAGATCATCTTAAGAATGCAACAGTGACATCCAAAGGTTATTTTCCTTAATCCCTGTAACCTAATGAGGTATATTCAAAATACAAGGAACCTGATGGGATTTTAAGCTAACATAGATGTTTGGATTCGTGTCATTTTCTAAGGCCAAACACCCTCTCAGCATTTGAGGAGTGTATTGTCCAAAGAGATGCCATTAGTGACATTGGTACTTTGAACATAAAATATATTAACTTGATGACAGTCCGGATGTACAGAACCTCATAACACTATGGAAGTATAGACTGGATGATACAATGAATGTAAGGAAAGCTATCAACTGTTCTTACTTCTTCATTGCATATCTATTATCTTGCTGTCTGCACCTCTCTGATGCCCTGAGAGAGGTTAGGGAGGTTCAAGTGTCAAATTAATTTCCTGGACAAAAATCCTGGTTAACAAGGGAACAAAAGCAAACTTAGTTGTAAATATCTTTTGTATTGGGAGAGTAGCTTCATTCTTAAATGCAGGCTATCTGAAATATACGCAGGTGGGGTGTTACCAGTGTCAATAGGTTTCTTTGAGAGGAATAGTGTAACTAGAGCCTTAATACAGGGGTGGAAGGGTGAACAATGATGTTGTTTTGCTTAACTTTCCAATGAATTTGTAAGACTTTACAGAAAGAACATATAACGAGACAACATAGTCCAGGCCCTTTGGCCCATGATGGTGTGTCACTCTTAACCTACTCCAAGATCAACCTAAAGCTTCTCTCCCATACAGAGCTCCAGTTTTCTTTCATCCATGAACCTATCTAAGTCTCTTAAACATCTCTAATGCATCCATATTTATCGCCACTCCTGGTAGTGCATTCCATATACCCACCACTGTATCTGTAAAAAAAACCTGCCTCTGACCTTCCCCACTACATGTTCCTTCAAACACCCTGAACGTATGCCCTCTTGTATTAGCCATTTCTTCCCTGGGAGAAAGATGCTGGCTGTCCACTTTATCTATACTCTTATCACATTATACATCTCTATCAAGTTACCTTTGCTTCAAAGAGTAAAGCCCTAGCTTACTTAACCTTTCCTCAAAGGATATGCTCTATTAATCCAGGCAGTATCTTGTTAAATATCATCTGCATGTTCTCTAAAGCTTCCATATCCTTCCTATAATGACTGAACATAACATTCCACATGTGGTCTGGCCAGAGTTTTATAGAGCTGCAGTATTACTTCATAGCTCTTAAACTTATTTCAGAATTAATTAAGGCCAACACATCATACACCTTTTCAACCATATTACCAACTTGGGTGTGGACCCCAAGATCCCTCTGTTCCTCCAGACCGCTAAGAATCCTTCCATTAACTGTGTGCTCTGCCTTCAAGTACAACTATCCGAAGTGAATCACTTCATACTTTTCTGGATTGAACTCCATTTACCACATTTCAGCCCAGCTCGGCATTTTACAAATCTCACTGGTCTATAATGCCCAGGATTATTCCCATTACCTTTCTAGAACAAAGAAATAACATTATCCACTCTCCAATCTTCTGGTACTATTCTTGTGGCCAATGAGGATGTAAAGGTTATCACGAAAGATGCAACAATCTCTTCCCTCGCTTTCCTCAGCAACCTGGTGTATATCTCATCCAGCCCCAGGGACTTACCTATCCTAATGTTTTTCAAAAGTTCCTCTTTCTTAACACTTAAATGTTCTCACATATGTCTGTTTTATGCCGTCCTGATTAACATCAAGTCCCTTTCACTGGTGAATGCTGAAGCAAAGTATTCATTAAGGACCTCCCCTACCACCTCTGACTCCAAGCACATTTGCTTTTCTATCCCTAATCAGTCCTACCCTTACACTAGTCATTCTCTTGTTCTTCACATATGTGTAGAAGTTCTTGGGGTTTTTCTTAAACCTACTCACCAAGGACTTCTCATGCCCCTTCTAGCTCTCCTATGTCCATTTATTAACTCCTTCCTGGCTACCCTGTAACCCTCTAAAGCCCTATCAGATCCATGTTTCTTGTTCCACATGTTTTGTCAGCCATGGTTCCTTCACTCTGTCATCCTTTCCTTGCTTCAGTGAGACAACCCTAACCAGAGCCAGTCCAAATGCTCCCTAAACAACCTCCACATTTCCGTTGTGCTTTCCATGAATACATCTGTTCCCAATTTACACCCCCAGTTTCTTGCCTAATAACACATAATTTACCATTCCCCATGAAAGTGCTTTTCCATACCATCTGCTTCTATCCCTGTCCAAGGTTATAAAAAGAACTTTGTTGATATTTTTCCAGTGCAGGAAATAGATGAAAATGGGATTAGTGTAGGCAAAGCAGATTAGTTTAGTTTGGAATTTGATTGCTAATTTAATTAGATAGGCACAACATTGTGGGCCCAAGGGCCTGTTTTTGCACAATACTGTTCTGTGTTCTACTTTGAAGTATCTTTTTTAGACATTTCAAGTCTCTGAAGCAAACAGGACAACAAAAAACACTGCTGCCTGTTTTGTGTCATGTCTGAAGTATTGATCTTTAAATAACCTTGTTGTCAATCAACCAAAGGCTATGCTGGCTCCTTGAAGATGGTGATGAAGATTAATATTGATGATTACCTTTACCCAGGACTTGATCTCTGTTTACTTGACCCCAGGGTTTTGAAAGAGGTAGCTGAAAGGATTGTGCATTAATAGTGATCTTTCAAGAATTATTAGATTCGGGAATGGTTCAGGAGGACTGGAAGATTGCAAGTGTTAAAAGATAGGAAAGTATAGGCTGGTTAGCCTGACTTTGGTAGTTGGTAAGATGTTGGTGACTATTATTAAGGATGAGGTTTCATGGTACTTGGAGGCAGTCGATAAAATAGGCTGAAATTTACATGGTTTTCTTAAGGGGAAATTTTGTCTGACAAAAAGTGGGAATAATGGTGACATTCTGTGATTGGCTGCCAATCACAGGTTTTGGAACGTTTTCATGTTATATGTTACTGATCTGAATCACGGAATTGGTGGCTTTGTGGCCAAGTTTGTGGATGATACGAATATACGCAGAGCAGCAGGTAGCGCTAAGGTAGCAGAAAGTCTACAGAAGGATTTGGACTGATTAGGAGAATGAGCAAAGAAGTGGCAAGTGGAGTACAGTGTCGGGAAATGTTTGGTAGGAGGTATAGAGTCTTTACTATAGACTACAGAGTCTAAACTATAGACTATTTTCGAAATGGGGAGTGAATAGGCTTTGGATAAAGTGAATAGGCAGCTGAGGTTGATTATCTCTTGATTAATAAATTTGACAAAGGTTATGGGGAGAAGGCAGGAGAATGATGTTGAAAAGGAAAATAAATCCAACATGATCAAATGGCAGAGCAGATTTGATGGGCCAATTAGACTAATTCTGCTCCTATGTCTTATTTCAGAATAAACATTGAAAGAGAGCAGCAGACAAATTAGAAACTTGCTCCATGAGAAAGGTTCCTTGAAGAAATACAACCAGTCCACTGATTCCTGGGAGTCCCTGGCCCAATACTGATCACTGTGGAGGAGTATTCAGGGTTTTATTGAAAACCTCAAGCCCATGCATATGGAGTCCTGTGGAAGCGCTGGAAGAAGCATATCAGTTGAGAAATTACCCACCCATCCTATCAGACACTTCTTATCCCCTCTCTAGTAGCATCTGCTGTTCCCACATTTGGCCCGATCAGCTACTCAGAATCCACAAAAACCAGAATGGAAGCAAGTCATCCTCAATCCCAAGAAACTGCCCAAAAAGAAGAGAATTAGTTAACAATTCAAATTGCTGTTGCTGTTACTTCTTTTTCTCACCACAAATGCAATCTGACATGCTAAACGTTTATTGTGGTTATTTCTCTTGGGAAGTTTATGGATTGCCAGGGGCATGATTTCTATTATTTAAAGGTCTGAGGTCTGGGTATTAGTTGAAGAATTACCACATCATTTTTGGTGCAATTGCCTTTTGAATTAATTGATCAGGTAATGTTGAGTATAAAGCATCAATTACAGGGAGAATACATTCAGCCCTTTTTAGTATTCACAGGCCTAATAAAGAATGCTTTGACCATATTGCTCACCATGCCTTTAATTTTTTCATAACTATGAGCGTGGTTAAAATACCAGCAGAATAATTGCTGACAGGTTTGTGATTTTGTTATACCTGCTGGCATTTTAATTGCTCTTTTGTTTCAGGAGAGCTCAACCCAGGCTTGTTGAATCATCATACGTTTAGTCCAGCGTAGGCAGTGGAAAACTGGGCACAAAATGTAATGGCACTGATTAATTCTGAGAATGTACAGCTAAGGTAAGAGAAGATAGCAAATATAAGCAACTGTTTAATTGTAATGCAGAAACCATTCCTAACATAACACAGACTGGAGCATGCAGATCTTTTAATGAATTTTTTTGAGATTTATGCTGGATGTTATTCCTATTAGATTAGATTAGATTCAACTGTATTGTCATTGTGCCGAATACAGATACAAAGCCAATGAAATGCAGTTAGCATCTAACCAGAAATGCAAAGAATAGTGTTATTTACAAAATAACTGCGAATACAAAGTAAGTGCTACAGCACACAAATATAAAAGTACTGAGATAGTACAATATGGGTGCAATACTGCTCAGCACTGTGATGTGAGGTTCAGCAGGGTCACAGCCTCAGGGAAGAAGCTCTTCCTGTGCCTGCTGGTGCGGGAGTGGAGGCTCCTGTAGCGCCTACTGGATGGGAGGAGAGTAAAAAGTCCATGGTTAGGGTGAGATGCATCCTTGATAATGCTTTTCACCTTGCCCAGGCAGCATTTATGGTAGATGTTCTCAATGGTGGGCAATTGGGTGCTGATAATCTGCTGGGCAGTTTTCACCACCCACTGGAGTGCTTTGTGGTCCGATACGGGACAATTGCCATACCGCACTGAGATGCAGTTGGTGAGTATGCTCCCAATGGTACAGCATTAAAAGTCCGTCAGTATCCTGGGACAGAGGTGAGCTTTCTTGATGCTCCGCAGGAAATAAAGGCGCTGTTGCGCCTTTTTGATCAGGATGGAGGAGTTCAGGGACCAGGTGAGATCCTCAGAAATGTGGACACCAATGAATTTGAAGCTTGATACACACTCCACTACAGCTCCATTGATGTAGATGGGGACGTGAGTATGGCTCCTAGCATGCCTGAAGTCCACAATGATCTCGTTGGTCTTCTGGGTGTTAAGGGCCAGGTTGTAGTTGGCTCACTACGTGGCTGGGTGACGAACCTTGTCCCTGTAGGCCGTCTCGTCATCCCCTCTGATCAGGTCAACCACCGTGGTGTTGTCTGCGAACTTGATTATGAAGTTAGAATCATGTACAGGAACACAGTCATAGGTGAAAAGGGAGTACAGAAGAGGGCTCAGCACACAGCCTTGAGGCACGCCGGTGTTCAGGGTGAGAGTGGAGGAGCAGAGGTTGTCTAACTTAACTGATTGCGGTCTGTTAGTCAGAAAGTTCCAGGTATCACAAAATTAAATTGTAAGTTATTATGGATTTGTGGTATCCTCACTAAATTCTTTTTGTGCATTTCTTTCTAAATTTATGGACATGTGTTTTGGAAAAGTTATTTTTAATTGAGTTACATGGATATTGACATTTGACAAATTAGAATTTCTGATGTAGACTCTCTCTGAACAATTGGGTGAAGAGAGGTTAGTATAGAGTCAGAGGATCACGGAGTGATACAACACATGAAGAGAGCCTTTAGGCCACTGAGTTCACATGTACCATTAGCCATCCATTTTATGCCACGCCAATATTACTCCAAGTTATTATTCTCTCCACATTCCCTTCACCTTCCCTCAGATGTTACCAGTTACCCGTGCCCCACAGTACAGGTATTTTAGATTGGTCAATCAATCTACTAACACACACATGTTTTGGGAGGTGGGAGGAAAATGGAGCACAGGGAGAAGACTAACACATTCACTAACATATGCAAACTCCACATAGACAGCATCAAAGGTCAAGACTGAAGCTAGGCCTCTGGTGCTGTGAGGCAATAGCAGTATGAGCAGCATTCTCTTCATTAGGTGCTTGGGAAACTGTATCCCATAATTTACAGTAGTGGAATCAAAATTGTGTTATTATTTGGAAGAGAGTGGAAGGGAAACTCAGAAGGCATGTGAGTTCATAGCTGTACCCATTGTGGTCCACATAGAAAAGCTTTTTTTCACAGGTGGTGACCGAGCTAAGCTCTGTTATTCTGGAATATGACCGTTACCAAGTCTCCACCACAGGAGAGGAATTAACAGTGGTTGTCAAGGTCACCACAGCTCTAAACTTTCATGCTTTCAGGTTGCTATGGAGAACGCTGGCAACATCAGTCGAACAATTGCTCATGAATGAATCCAGCAGGTGATTGATGCATTGTTCTCCATGGAAACCAAGTTTATCACTTTTCCTCATGGATATATGGCAGCTGATGAAAGTATGTTACATTTTTCAAATATTAAAGTTCTCTAAAATCCATGGCAACACAGATGGCACACATTAGCATCCCATACTGTCCCTTAATAAAATTTTAAATGTAATGGTAACATGGTTTGAAGGATTAGGTGGTGGGGTTAGAATGCAAAAGCTCTGGCCATGTAGACTTCAATGTGGGGTAATATAAGGGTGACCTGATTTAGGTATTTGATAAGTTTAAAGGATTTGATAGTGGACACACAGAGAAAAACGTTTTGCTCTGAAGATTGAAAGGAAGCAAAATTAGAGCTGGGCAGTTCATGTGAAAAATTGGGGGAAAAATCCTTCATACAGACAATCAGAGAAACAGAATTTTCCTACTAAAAAACAAAAGCTTAGTGATGCTGGGGGACAAATTTAGTTTCCAATGTTTGTTTTTACATTGACCTTCCAAGGAGAATGGAGGTGTTAGTGAGTCAACACAAACAGTTGAAAGGCAGGTGGTTCCGAACAGTTGAATTGCTGTTCCTTTTCCCATTTTCCTTTGGGGTACCAAACCATCATTTTCCTTTTTTGAGAATTTGTCTGCCCCCCTTCTGAAGAAATTCAGACTTTCATACTGCTTAAGTAGCACGTCCTGGAATTCATGGGCACAATGCCACTTGTCAAAATGCAATTGGGACAACCTGTGGCAGGCCATTAAGATTGTTGCCCAATGCCTAGTGGTGAGTCTTGAGATCTGTGCAACCTCAAAAGCATCTTTGAGGCAGTCGGAATAATGTGAGGGGAAAAGGCAGATTCAAGGCACGAGGTACGATCTGGATCCATGTGCTGTGTCTGCTACCATCAATCTCATTTGTGCAGTAAAAAGGGAAACCCCTTTGAAGATCAGTAAATTCAAATCTTTGCTAAGCCACAATGAATAGAGCCTCATTTTAGTATTATAAAGATTGTTACACATTGCTTTCCAGAGTGAGTTACCTGGGCAACCCTGAAATCCACTGCAGTTAGAAAGGATTTTTGTTGGATGTTATGGCCACCTTCTCTGAATTTGATAATTTGTCCATTTCCTGTAGGATGAGCGAGCCTTCACTTTCCCAAACAATGTCTGAGTATGATTTTATTAGTGATTTTTAATTATAGAGCAGGATGGGAACTGCGGCAGTTTTCAATAAAATACAATTCTCTAACCTACTTATTACAATGATCCTTACACATCACCGTAGGTTGAAACCCAATGATATTGTTGCCGTGATAGGACGCCTTTCAATCCAAAAAGCTCGTATATTAACCTGCACACAGTGGAATGTTCAGAATACAAATATTTACAATACATCAAGTGTCAGCCCAGAAAACCTCACTTTCCCAAAAGTATTGTTTTGGGTTCCAATCAGATAAAAAGCTAATCTATAACTAAGTGGAAATTTTCACAATATTTGCCAGTAAATCAATACTGTATAGAAGACGATAAAGTGTTTCATTAAATTTCACCAAACCTCCATGTTTCTCCTCTGCAAATAAAAATCTCACACTGCATATTTTTTCACATCTTTCAAACTAGACAAACAAGCATAGAAAACAAAAAAAGATAGAACAGAAACAAATAGTTAAATTTACAATTGAATAGTACAATGTTGAATGGGATCCTCATGTACCTGGGCTGCTCCCTAAAGTTTTCACCCACAGTCTCTCGTCTACACATACACAGGCAGAATGGGAAAGAATAATCTCAGAGGTCATCTGCATCATGAAACCAGCTGTTAAGCTCCAGAGACAACTAGGACCCAGACAGTGCTGTGCTGTGCTGTGATGGTGTGCTGGAACACACTGACAGGCATAGCACAGAATTTAGGTCCTTTATAAAAATCTAACAAGGCAGTTATAAGTTTCCTTGAGATTCTGAACTTGATGGTAATTCAAAAGTTCCCTAAAAGCAATACATTTAAACACTTAAAATAGTTGATTATATTAGAAGTAAGTACATAAAAATAAGCTTAGCTCTTGCATTAGAAATATTGAGAAGCTCTACTGCAATGACAGGAGCTTACATTGTCAGTTCTGACGTAGGTGTTACGCTGGGGAATCTGAGCAAACAAGGGCTCTGCCTTTGGGTGGCATCAAGTAGTGCTGCTCCAGTGACTTGTATTTAATCCTAACCTTCAGTGCTGTCTGCATGGAGTTTGCATGTTCTCCTTGTGACCACGTATCTCCTCCTGGTGTTCTGGTCTCCTCCAATATCCCAAAGGTATGTGGGTTCCAAGTACAGCGGATTCTAGAGGGAATTAGGAGGAAGGCGTTGAGGTAACAGGGATAATTAATTCAGGGATAGAATTAATCTGCCAGACAACAAAGAACCGATGGCTTGACATCCCTTCCTACAGCACTGTTAGGAAAAGTATGTAAATATTACAGATTTGATAGTGGCTTTTAGATAGGACAATGAATATGAAGAGATATTGATCACTGCAGGTAAAAGGGTTTCATTTAACTTAGCATCATGCTCAGCGTGGCATGATGGGCTGAAGGATTTATTCCTGAGCTGTACTCTCCTGTGCTGTTTTTGTTTTGTATTCTTTGCATGAACTCCACTTGGAGCCTGGTGACAGAACTTGTGTGTCTGATGTGGTTTCGTCTTCTGCTTAGTAAGTCCCTAATATACTGAAGCTCCCTGCATATCAAGGATTGACTTCCATTTTGGTGGCTCTGTAATTCTTTATGGTGTTAACAATTTGTGAAGAAAGTAAATTCTTTCATATATTCATCAGTTAACTTCTGTTAAATACTGGTTCCTCATGAACAGGACTTAGTAAAATATTTCGAGCAAGTTCCTGATCCTGGAATGGAGAACCAATACGATGCTGTGAGTCAGTTGAAACCAATTAGCCATAAGTTGACATTGGGAATCAAATTGAACTTGCTTATCACTAAATTGACCTTGGTCTGGCAGAGCACGCATGATAATCATCCATCTTCTGTAATCATTCCTGGTCTGAGCTGAATTTTGTCCCAATTACTGATATGCAGGTAACTCATTTGGTAAAAAGCAACATTACATGAATATTAAATACCAGTGTGAATGATATTAGTGTCTGCTTCTCAATACATGTAAAAGCAGAAGGGCATAAAGTTTTAGCAAACACAGCTGACAAATATCGATTGTTGACTGCCCAATTCTAAGCCAGAAATGATGGCCAGTGATTAAAACTGAGGGTAAGGGTCAGTCATTATTGTGCAAGTCCCACCGTGGTATTTTCAGCCAGTTCTAAAATGGGACATGCCTTTTTAAATGAGGAAGCTGATTAAATATGCAAATCTGGGATGTATGCCAGGTGTATACATTCTGCCCATTCCACTTAGCTGGCTCAGCTGTTGACTGGTTTAACAAAGAAACAAGATAAGCTCCAAAAATAATACATTTGCTTCAGAGGAGGACAGAGGGACACAGTCTGCGTTTTGGTGACTAAAAATCTGCGCGCCCCCCCCCCCCCACCGTGTCCTGACCAAGTCAGCAATAGCCATGACTTCCTCCTTTGCTAGAATTATCAAGCAACATTAAGGTGCTCTGACACAACCCGGTAGGCAAATTCACTCTGGCACTAACAAGCAGACATTCTGCACTATTTTAAGATCATCTCAATTTCTCTCTACTTTTTCTTCTGCTGGGAAACATTCTGAAGAAGAAAGGAAAAAGAATGGGATATCTGAAATGAAAACAGAAAATGCTAGAAACTAACAAGTTAGGGATCATCTGTAGAAAGGAAACAATTAACATTTCAGGACCAGGTATACCACCTCTATCATAGATATTCCTTTTCCCAGCTCTCTACAACTGAAACCACTGTTCTATTAAAGTGTCTTAAACCTAAAATGTTAACTCTGTCTGTCTGTCTGCCTGTCTCTCTCTCTCTCTCTCTCTTTCTTTCTCTTCATAGATGCTGCTTGACTTGCAGAATGTTTTCTTTAGTATTTCTGAGGTTTGTTTTGGCCAGCCTAATTCTGAGTGAACCATGATGTTTTCCTATGTATATAAACATGGGGATCAGGTAAAAACATTTGAATGTAACATTTTTAGCTCCATCATTTCCTTGTCAACACAACATGATGCAGAATTTGTAAATATCCGACTGCTGACTTCAAGAATAGTGAAGCAGTTCAAGCACAACGTAACAAAATGTTGGTTAACCAATTTGAAATTTGACAAATATGTTTACAGATAAAAGAAAGTAAAAATAGCTTTCAGGTTACAATATCTAAATATTATTCTTGCCCCTTTTTATAGAAACCAATTGTATAGTCAGCACATACTCAGTAACACCATTTCCAACAGCATTCCAACACCAGACACATATTCCTGTCTCCTTCCCTTTCACTATTTTACTGACTTTATGGCTCCCTAGTCCACTTTTCCAGCTCCTCCGCTACTCCCCATTGTTTGGCACTTCCTCATGCAGCCACAGGAGGAGCGAATAGCTGTTTTTTCGACACTGCCCCTCACCCCGCTTGCCTCCCAGCTTGTCTTTCCAGGTGAAGCAGTGATTCGGTTGTATTTCTTCCAGTCTTGCAACAGCATTCAGTGTTCACAAAAATAATCAAACACCAATTGAGTCATCATTTTTAGAGTGCCTGCATTTAATCTGAGGAGTTACCCTGATTTAATGATTATCTGACCTTTAGTTCTGTGACCACCTGTACCATTAAAATGAGCCCCAATATAAGCTCAAGGAACAACACCTCATGTTGCTGCCTTCAGACCTTAATATCAAATTTCCTAATGTGAGATAACTTCGTTCTGTTTATATCAGAACAATGATGTTTATGCCTGCCATTCATCTTTTCTTTGTTTTGTGTCTGCTGGGTATACCCCAATTAGTCAGACTATGCAACATTACTGAGACTTTTCAACATTAACAACATATTAGACAGACTAGAGAGTATAATTGTCACTCACCCTATCAGAGAAATTTCCCCTTGTCCCACCCTTTACCTTCCCCACTACTCTGCTACATAAACTAATTTTCTTTCTCTTTGTCAGCTCTGATGAAGGATCTCAGACCTGAAATGTGACTTTTCCTCTTTCCATATGTAACCCTCAGGTTCGGACGGTGGTGTTAGTCTAGGGGAAGACACTCTGGCCCACCAAACTTGTGAAATCTCGTTTGTGTGGAAGCTGCGCGATGTTTTCCCCTGTTACAAATCAGTACCATGAAATAGCAAACCGTACACCATATGCAATTAAATGATTTAGCTTCATAATTCTTAATTTGACTATAGGGTTAGTAAAGAAAACAAAAAAGAAAAGGGCCCATTTTAATGAAACAGTCTAATGTGCACGTTGGAGCTCATGATTTTCCCGTCTGTTCGTTCTCCATCGATTTCCCCCGGGCGTCATCAACTCCCAACCCCATTCCACGTCCACTCAGTCCTGCAGTCTATGACCTCTCTGTTCTGGCATCTTCTCTCTCCATCTTCCGCTGAACAAAAGCCCATGAAGACGTCACTCTCGAGCACACAGGAAAGAAAAACATTCCCCTCATTGGACAGCACACATTCCAAAGCGCCGTTATCTCGGCTCATAACCCAAACACTGCAGCTACAGAGAAACCATTAGATTAACAGTGGAACCTTTCCCAGGGCATTACACTTAGATGCTGTCTGACCTATTGGGTTTTTCCAGCTTTTCCTCTGATTCATTGGTTCTGCTGTTTTTATGTTGATTTTCCTCAGTGACACTGTACTTGTGTTTTCATGGTAATTTGTTCCTCAAATCTCCAATGTGAAGAAAAAGAGGAGCAAAAATGAGCTGGAAACATGTTTGGTAAAAACCAAAAAACATCAGTATGCATTGCTGCATCCTGAGACAAATGTAAGGCCCTATCCTTTGCAAAGAGGGGCTTGACTCCACTTAAACAGATTGGTTTGCTCTCAGGACAGCATTTGAAAGGAAGAAAATTCTCCAGAAACTGGGAGTCATCTGTCAAGATAGGAATCTAGAAGACAGGAAAGAATACATGCAAACACACACAAAGTGCTGAAGCAACACAGCAGATCAGGCACCATCTAAGGATTAAACAGTCAATGTTTTGGGCCGAGACCCTTCATCAGTAGAGAATTGTGCAGAGTCTCTTGTGTTAAAAAATACACGATGAAAGCCAAATGTCCCTTTAAGCTTTCAATATACAGGTTGCTCTGGCAATGCACAAACAGAATGCTCAAGCAGGTTTTAAAATAAACATTTTTGTCTGGTAATTCAGTGATCATTTCATTGACTTGAGCTTTCCTGGTCGTGACCCACAGAAGCACATTTTGTGTTTTTCTGACATGTGCCTGTGAAGTCACTCCATACATAATGACCACATCAGAAGAACATAGCAACAATTGCATTCTGCCTGTTGATACCATCAATCTATTCCCTGTGGTTGTTGCAAACAATAAAGCACTTTTTATGTTATAATGCAAGAAATGTACCAGGGATCTTTCAGAATAAAGGTCTCCAAATAGTATTATAGTATTGACCACCTTGGTGACAATGATCACTTCTTCTGTGTTTCATGGACAAATCTTAGCCAGGCATAATTTTCCTGGTCTTCTTCCTGCCACAAGTGGGTAGATTGCGTTTGCTGACCCAAGTTAAACACCAAAGGTGCAACCCATGGCCGACAATTAGAACCCCCTCAGCAGATTAGTAAGGAGATGTGATTTCAAAGCACCGCACTTTTTCACTGGCATATTATTTGCTGTAGCTCTCAACCAAAGTTTATATTCAGCAGCAAAGCTTCTGTGATTCCAACTGTGTAACTCCTGCACTGAGGCATGCTGCAGTCTCAGTTCTGGTCGCCACTGCGCACATTTCTGGTCGCCTCACTATAGGAAGAATGTGGACACCGTAGAAAGGGTGCAGAGGAGATTTAAAAAGATGTTGCCTGGATTGGAGAGCATGCCTTATGAGAATAGGTTGAGTGAACTCAGCCTTTTCTCCTTGGAGCGACGGAGGATGAGAGGTGACATGATAGAGGTGTATAAGATGACGAGAGGCATTGATCGTGTGGATAGTCAGAGGCTTTTTCCCAGGGCTGGAATGACTAGCACGCAAGGGTACAGTTTTAAGGTGCTTGGAAGCAGGTACAGAGGAGACGTCAGGGGTAAATTTTTTACGCAGAGAGTGTTGAGTGCGTGGAATGGGCTGCCGGTGACGGTGGTGGAGGTGGATACGATAGGGTCTTTTAAGAGACTCCTGGACAGGTACATGGAATTCAGAAAAATAGAGGGCTATGAGTAACCCTAGGTAATTCCTAAGGTGAGGACATGTTCGGCACAGCTTTGTGGGCCAAAGGGCCTGTATTGTGCTGTAGGCTTTCTATGTTTCTATGTTTTCTAATCTCTACAAGAGTGGTGTGTCTGGGCTCTGCAGTAATGTGGGACTACTCATGTCAAGGGTCGCAACCTGTGGAGTTGATTGCTAGGACTGGTTGGGGGGCCACACATGCCCCATGCTCCAAACTCCACATCCCACCACCCTTCCCCTACTGCATTTTTGTTCACCTCCATGTTGATGGCAGTCTTTCAGCAGCTGTTCTCTGCTGCTGTAAACCTTTAAGACCTGATCAACTTAACCATGCTTCACAGCAACAATAATTAATTCTGCAGCTGCAATCTCTGCAGTAGCCTGCCATCAGTAGCAACGTTTTTATGCACAAAGTGGGGTGAAAACCACTAAGCATTTTTGCCAGTTTCTCAATTTCTGTTTGCTTGCAGGCACTAGTGTTACACTTAGTGCCCATTTTATGCAATTAAGAAAGAACACTCTGATATTATGCATTTATTTTCAAATATATTTTAGTACCTTTATGCATTTAAATCATATCCTAAGAGCGAAAAGCAGAAAGGATTCAGGGTGTGTTTGCTTTCAAGGCATGTGCTGAGATAGGTCAGGGAACTGGGGAAGGTTATGCTCTTCTATATTTGTCGTGCTGACATTGAAAATGGTAGCGTAGAAATGGCCATGAAAAACAGCTAGTGGTTTATGTGTATGTTGAATTCAGCAGAATGTTCTGTTTCACTAAGTGATGTCATTGGATGGGATTCTTAGTTTAACTTTGGTTAACCAAATATTGAGAGGTCTGTGTGCACAGCATCCTGCTGGATATCAAGTGGAGTCAAAGAGCCATTTGGCCTGGAGACAGAGTACCTCCTCTTCCTGCTGGATCCTGCACAATGCTCACTTGTTTCTGAGAACAAGGTGGACGATCATTAGTTTTCATGTGCCCGTAAGGTTATATTGCAGGTAAGGCTACGTTGATTCCACAGATGGAGTTAGTGCTCTCAGCTACCACTCTGCCACTGCTTTGACAGGGCTGATGGTAATCGTATTAGGGCTGTGAAGTGAAGGTCTCTATTTGCTCTGTGTCTGTGTCATTCACGAGGTGCTCTGGGAAGTTTGCCAATGTTCTCCACAAAGGGAGCTTCTCATTAGGATGAGCTGAGGTTGAGCAATTTCTTGGTAAAAGGGACATCAGTGTGATCATCCTTACCACAGCTGGTTATGTAATCACCTTAACAGCTGCCACGCCTTTTTTTTCTTACATTACAAGCAGAACACATAACAAGGTTTGTTTAGCAGCTGACGTAAAATGTTTTTTTTTTTGCTTTCTGCAAATATCCTTCTGGAAAAGATTAGAATGTGCCTCAGTTAATGGAGATAAGTTTCCATGGGCTCTAGTGCAGGAGCACAGGTCTGTGAGCTTCAGTATGCACTAACACTTAAATGTGGCCTTTCTCAGTGGATGGCTCTCATCCAATCTCAGTCAGACTCTAATCTGTCCACACTGAACAGTCCAGGAGAGTGAAACCATCAAACTCACACTGTCAAATGCAGTGTTACTATTGACTGTTTAAAAAAAATCCTTGTCCTTACAGTGTTTCCATGTGTAAGGGGATTCTGTTTCTGCATAGTAACTTGATAGTTTCATCCAAGAAACAATTAAAAAAAAGCAATGTGTCAATAAGGTTTTGTGTTCAGAAAATACTAAAACTGGGAATTCAGAAAGCATGCTAGGTTCAGAATTTCAGAAGATTTCATACTCTTGTCATTTAAAAATAAGTGAGGTGAATAATACCAGAAAGCTGAACTAACATTTGGCATGCAGCTGTACATCAATTGAACAGATACAGAACTGTAGCATGCTACTGAAACAAAAGTGGACAGTTTAACCTAATTAATGTATTTTTCAAAATATTCTCTCCTTCCCACTCTTTTGTTCAAGGGCCTTCCTCTGGTTTAGTGTACACATTAGTTTCACATTAACCAATTGGAATCTCTTCCTCTGAACCTTGATTGTGGCATCGTCTCACATGGAAACATCACTAGAACATCTCGGAACATCATTACAAGGCTGAAGCCGACCATTAGGCCGGCTGGGTCCATTCTGGTCGACTGACCACTGCCTGCAGTGGGACTCACAACCACAGGTGGAATTATAACTGGAAAATGCAGAAAATACTGCTGATGAGGTAGCATCCAAGGGAACAAAAGCAGATTTATTGTTCAAGCTTGATGATCTTTATCAGAACCTTGAGTGATCACCCATTTACAGTCAATGCTTGGGTGCTGTCTGACCTGCAGAATATTCCTAGCCTTTGCTCATTATAAACACAGAATTTTTCATTCACAACATTTAGCCTTTGTTTAACCAAGCTTGAACCTGCTTTACCATACAATTATGCATTACAACAATAGCTACAAAAGACAAGGAGGTTGCTACATAAATGCAGATCTTTTATTGTACAGTATCCTTTCTCTCCACACTCATTCGCCCCAATAGAAATTTCCATACAGTGACCATATCCCGTTTTTTGGCTCCAACTCAAAAGTAGTTGCAGTTTTCCCAGCACCATATAAGGTTTAATTCATCTATCTCAACAGAGCCCCCGAGACTGAGACTTACTGATATCTTAGTAGGATGCCTTCAGATTGCTAATGTTTGCAGTGTTGATTTATGCTTAAGGAAACATCAGCTAGAGCATAAATGCAACTGCCCTGTAGGTTCTTTATGTCCATATGAATACCTGAATTTTCCTTGGTATGTACAGTAGTTGCCAAGACATGCTATTAGGAGAACAAATTTCGTGTTTGAAATATTGGATAGAGATGGGAAATTGGGTAACTAGAAAGAAGAGCAAAGGTAAATAAAATAATGCATAGAAAGAGGAAGAGGTTGATTTTGATGAGAAGTGTGGATCATCCAGAACCAAAAACAACTGTGGTAGTATCCATAATGGAGTACGATTAGTCATTTTCCATATATTTAAAGTAAATAAGCATTTGATTATTGTTCAGTATTAGTTGTACAATGCCTTTGCAAATCAGGTAGTTTTAATATTACTCATAGTAATACAAATTGTCCCACAGTATAGTTAAAGAAAACCTCACTTGATCTTTTGCTGAGTTGGGATCCCAAGTGGCCTGAAGGAGTGCTGGGTTAATTAAGCTGTGGTAACCATGGTTCAGCTGGTAACACTTTAACTTCTGAGTCAGTAAGTTATGGGTTCAAGCTGCCCTCCAGAGTCCTCAGCAGAAAAACTGAGCTTTTTACTCCAATGCGCACTGAGATGGAGCTGCACTGCTGAGAAACCCCATCCTTAAAATATAATGTTAAACAGAAGTGGAACAAGTGCTACACATACCCTTACACTTCCTCCCTTACCACCATTCAGGGCCCCAAACAGTCCTTCACCTGTGAGTCGGCTGGGGTGATATATTGCGTCTGGTGCTCCCGATGTGGCCTTCTATATATTGGCAAGACCCGACGCAGACTGGGAGACCACTTTGCTGAACACCTACGCTCTGTCCGCCAGAGAAAGCAGGATCTGCCAGTAGCCACACATTTTAATTCCACATCCCATTCCCATTCTGATATGTCTTTCCATGGCCTCGTCTATTGTAAAGATGAAGCCACACTCAGGTTGGAGGAACAACACGTTATATTCCATCTGGGTAGCCTCCAACCTGATGGCATGAACATTGACTTCTCTAACTTCCGATAATGCCCCACCTCCCCCTCATACCCCATCCATTATTTACTTTCATACACACATTCTTTCTCTCACTCTCCTTTTTCTCCCTCTGTCCTTCTGACTATACCCCTTGCCCATCCTCTGGGTTCCTCCCCCCTTTGTCTTTGTCCCTGGGCCTCCTGTCCCATGATCCTCTCATATCCCCTTTGTCAATCACCTGTCCAGCTCTTGGCTCCATCCCTCCCCCTCCTGTCTTCTCCTATCATTTTGGATCTCCCCCTCCCCCTCCCACTTTCAAATCTCTTACCAGCTCTTCTTTCAGTTAGTCCTGACGAAGGGTCTCGGCCTGAAACGTCGACTGTACCTCTTCCTAGAGATGCTGCCTGGCCTGCTGCGTTCACCAGCAACTTTGATGTGTGTTGCTTGGATTTCCAGCATCTGCAGAATTCCTGTTGTTTGCTTTGTCTGCCTATTCATGGCAGGAAGATGAACAGGAAGATTAAGCCTGTCTGACATCATGGTTTGAAAATGTCTTTGTGGGCTGTTATAAAGTCATAGAGCAATACTGTATGGAAACGGGCCCTTTAATCTTAGGTCCCAAATTTCCAGGTTATCCTAAAACCACCAGGCTCCTGAACTGGTATGGATAACTTCTATCACCACTGCTGTGAACTGATTCTGCACCCGACAGGCTTACTTGCAAGATCTTCTTACAACTCGTGTTTTCAGTATTGTTTTTTATTTGCACAGTTTGTCTTCGTTTGCACATTCCATTGTATTTCTTTTCTTCCCTGTAAGTACCTGCAAGAAAATGAACCTTAAGGAAGCATATGGTAACATATATGTATGTTGATAATAAATTTACTTTGCCCCTGTGTCCTGTCATTTAACAAATAGACTGAAAATGCGTACTTCTGTGAGACAAGGTTTTAGAAGCCTAATCCCATCTCAGCAATGGAAAAACAATGGGCTTTTCTCTGATTGTATGTGATTTTTGCAATAATGTCTTGTTTTGTAGTCTTCTTTCTTTCCTTCCCAGTATAATTTAAGTATAGTTTATATTTGTTGTGTTGTCTGAACCTGTACGATGTTGCTGCCAGGAAATTTTTCATCATACCTGTGCCTCACCGCACTGGCATCTATGACATTAAATTCAACTTGATTTGAGGATGGAAGTGAAATGTCACAGTTGTCATGGATTTTATGAAATTAGTCATAGATGAGTATGTCCCCACAAAATCATTTCAGTGTTCCCCTACCAGAAGCCCTGGATGTATTAAGGGATCCGTAATCTGCTTGGGGGCCTGATCAATGGTATTCAGGACTGGCAACCAAAGAAAATACAAGAGGCCCAGGTACGACTTCCAGAAAGCCATCTCACATGCAAAGTGACAATTCTGGACCAAGCTTGAATCACTGAAGGATGCTCAACGGCTGCGGCAGGGTTAGATTGCAATCACCCATGAAGTGAAACCAAGTGACATCGATGACAAAAATATTTTGCTCGCAGATGAGCTCAATGCCTTTTATGCTTACTTTGACAAACAAAGCATGGAGGCACCTTCATGCCCACAGCCCCCAACGTCCCTACGATTTCAGTCTCTGAGCTTGATGTGAGAGTATCCTTCGGGAGGGTGAACCCATGGAAAACATTCAGCCTGGACGGGGTACCTGGCAAGGTAATGTAGGACTGTGCTGATCAACTGGCTGGAGTGTTCTCTGAGATCTTTAGCCTCTTGCTTTGGCAGTCTGAGGTACCCACCTGTCTCAAGCAGCCTTCAATTAAACTGGTACCTAAGAGGAATGTCATATCCTTCCACAATGACTATCAACCAGTGGCACTTACATCCACTGTGATGAATTACTTTGAGAGGTTGGTGATGAAACATATCAACTCCTGCTTGAGGAGTGACTTGGATCTGCTCCGATTTGCCTATGTGTTTGTCATAACAGGTTAACAGCAGATGCCATTTCATTGGCTCTTCACTTAACCTTGGAATATCCAGACAGTAAAGATGCATACATCAGGATGCTCATTATTGACTACAGTTCAACACTCAATACTATCGTCCCCTCAAAACTAATCAATACACTCAAGACTTAGGCTGCAATACCTCTTTGTCCTACTGCATCCTTGATGTCCTCACTTGCAGCCCAGTCAATTTGGACTGGCAACAACATCTCCACGATCTCCATCAGCACTGATGCACTACAAGGCTGTGAGCTTTGCTTCCCACTCTACTTGCTTTATACTGTACTTATAAATGCGAGGCTAAGCACAGCTCCAATACCATATTTAAGTTTGCTGGTAACAACGCTGTTGTTGGTCGAACCAAAAGTGGTGACGAATCAGGAGGGAGATTGAAAATTGGTATGAGTGCAGCCTCAACCACAACACATTCTCTCACTCAATGTTAGCAAGACCACGGAACTTGATTATTGACTCCAGGAT
Organism: Mobula birostris; assembly: GCF_030028105.1. Classification (NCBI taxonomy): domain Eukaryota; kingdom Metazoa; phylum Chordata; class Chondrichthyes; order Myliobatiformes; family Myliobatidae; genus Mobula; species Mobula birostris. Next base: position 192,970,496 of record NC_092371.1, read on the forward strand.
GAGGAAACCGGGGGTCCATGAGCCAGTCCTCCGTGCGAGATCAAAGGTGGAGAAGGTCAGCAACTTTGAATTCCTTGGTGTTGTCATTTCAGAAGATCTGTCCTGGGTCCAGCACGTAAGTGCCATTACAAAGAAAGAACGGTGGTACCTCTACTTTCTTAGATGTTTGTGAAGATTTGCATGTCATCTAAAACTTGGATGTATGGAAGAGAGCATACTGACAGGTTCGATCACAGTCTGGTATGGAAACACCAATGCCCCTGAATGAAAAAATCTACAAAAAGTATTGGATACAGACCAGTCCATAACTGGTACCACACTCACCACCACTGAGCACATCCACGTAAACCGCTGTCACAGGAAAGTAACTTCCATTATCAGAAACCCCCACAATCTTCTCACTGCTGTCATCAGGAAGGAGGTACAGCAGCCTCAGGACCCACACCACCAGGTTCAGGAACAGTTATTACCCTTCAGTCATCAGGCACTTGAAGCAGGGAGATAACTTCATTTGACTTTCCACATCAATGAATTATTTCACAACCTGTGGACTCAATTCCAAGAACTTATCATCTCATGTTATAGATATGTTTGCTTATTTATATCTTTTCTTGTGTTTTGTTACATTTACTGTGAATGCGTGAAAATAAAATTTGTTTTTGATATATAGGCATCCCATGAAGTTAATAATCAAAGCTCACTCACTTCTCTTAACTTCAAATCCTTCTAACTGAATAAGAAAAATAATAAATCTAGCCCTGAATTACAGGATTGATTTTGCTTGTTTTGATCAATGGAACATTGCTACAGACAAAAGGCTCATGTGGGCCAGGCAGCACCAGTTTATCTTCCTTCCTGGCCTTTCAGTGCACCTACTTGTCCTTCAACATCTGTTTCTCTGCTTAATGTAGTTTTCACAAGAGAAGTAAATGGGCTGCCTCTTAAGACTGTTTCCTGTTCAACGAGACTTTGGCAGACTGATTAGAATGCTTTGCCTCCCATTGGACTGGATTTTGAGCAGACCACCCCTTTTTGGGGCTGTAGTGAAGCTCTTGTGTTAGTGTAAGGGCCAATATGCAATTTTAGGAGGCAGGCAGCGAGTGTGGGAATTAACTCTGGACCTTGGTAATGACCTAAATCCGATTTGGTGTGCTGATAATAAAATGCAAGCAACTTCCGTTTCACATGCCGGCAGCAGACTAAATTTTATGGCTTCTGAAGCTCATTGCCATTGTCTCGAGGAAACGCATGCTGAGAGTGTTCGGTAAATCAATCCAGGCTTTTTTTTGATGGGTGTGGAGTGGGGAATTGGGTTCTTGGTCACCACAAACATGTCACATTTGATGTGCATGTTTTAAACATGATTGATTTCCAAATGCTTCTGAAAAGTGGCACAGACTCCAGTTTTTCCTCACAATGTTGCCCAGGTGAATTAGAGAGGAGAGGCAACGTATGTGATGACATCAACAATATTCCCCATTGCCACAGCCAGAGGATCAAGAACGAGCGGAGAATGATAAAGGAACAGTTCCTGACAAGCCAAGGTTTACTGAGCAAGATAAAATTAGATTGGCCACAACAGTCACTGATTGCGGTGTTTTAATTAATACAAATAGCCTGTAGTTGATCCAGATCTGTGATAGATGTGTGTACTGACTGCAGTTCAGGCAAATGACTCTGTAATGGGTTGGTTCACTACCATTAGCAATTTTTAGCAACTTCTTGGGTGAGGTATAATATGTCACTGCAAACCTTTGTAAGAGAAGAGGTTATTTTAATTCTATCATACTCATAGCTACAGTCAGCATTTTCCCACTGGCTTTATTATTGGCAATTTAAACTGTTCTTTATTCTGTGGAAATGAGGTCTAATTCTACTTCGCTAGCACTGAAAATCAGGTAGAAGTAGGACAAATATTTCAGAAGAAATTGAAAATAAATGCAGAAAAAAGTCTTCAGTCTAGCTGGTCAACTTTTGTCTCTGCTTCTTGGGGCAGACTTCAATTTAATGCAAAACCTGGACTTCATTTGCCATTGTATGATCACCATCAGCAGCTGCCTTCATGCTTCCTTCTTTCACTAATCCCTCATCTGGCCCACAGGTAGTCGGAACCTTAGCTGAGCATTGATGCAATGTACAGTAGCCATGGCAATGAATCACTTTCTCAGCGCTGCTCAAAAGCTGAGCCTATCACATGGGATGACACTGGATATATGGTACAGAAAGAGACCATTCAGTTCCACCTAGATCATGGCAGCATTTACACACCTCCTGTCTCCTCCTGTAATTTCTCATTTAAGTCCATCAGTGTTCCTCTCTCATCTATGGTTGTTTAGCCTCCCTTTATATGCATCCCTGTCATTTGCCCAATCACTCTCTACGGTGGTGAGTTCCACAATCTCAAGACCCTTCGGGTAAAATTGTTTCTTATGAATTGCTTGTTACACTATCTGGTATTTATCTTACATTGATGGCGTCTTGTTAGGTTCTGCCACGGAAATGGAATTGCTATTTCTGTAAACTCTCTGTTAGATAACTCATAATTCTGAAGACCTTTCATTAGATCTTATATACAGGGCACATCAGCCCACTCGATAGACACACATCCTCAGCTATTTACTGACCCCACCACTGAAGCACAGTTACAGAAATCTGTACCATCTGCATGATGCATTGCAGCAATGCACCAAAACTCTTTAGACAGCATCTTGCCAGGGCCATGACCTCCATCAGCTGGAATTGCAAGGGCAGCAAAGCATGGAAGCACCACGTCTGGAATAGGGCCTCCATACACCACATCTGGAATATGCCTTCCATACCACACATACTATGATCCTGATTTGGAAATGTACCACCGTTCCCTCACCATTGCTGGGTCAAAGCCCTGGATCTTTCTCCCTAACAGCATTATGGATATACACAAATCTTAATGACTCCAACTTTTCAAGAATGCAGTCCACCCCCCGCACCTTCTGCAGGGCAGCTAGAGAAGGCCAAATAAAAGCTGGCGTAGCCTGCAAAGCCCACAGCACTTAAACGAATTTTAAAAAATGATCATCCCTCAGCCACCTTTAATCAAGGGTCTATTATCTGTCCCTAGTAAGTGCCTCCTTGTATCTTCGCTTTCATTCCTGTAAATTTTCTCCACACTTTCTCAAGTGGCTCGACATCCACTTCATAAAATGGTGACAAGAAATGCATGGCACACTAAGATTTAATTACAGTTTCAGCACAATGTCCTTAACTTGTAGTTTTGTCCTTTTTGAAATAAAACTTAATTTTTTTTTATCATGTGCCCACCAAATCACAAGACTACTGATTCAGATGAAGATACTGCCAGATGGGGCAAATTGTATTTAAATTGGAACGTAATGAGGCAAGAGACTTAGATTGCTTCTTCCATGTTCCAATTTGATTAACTTTAATTTTTTTCTTCATATTTCATACATCAGATACCCAGAACTCCTTGAATCCTCTGAATATGTACATCAAACAGCATTTACAAAAGCTCAGTATCTGCTTACCTCATTGGGGACTGATCCGCTATTTCTAATCCATGGCCTGAACTAAATGCAGTGATAGCTTCCACAGCACAGCAAGGTTTGTGGGTGAATCTTGTGTTATCCTGCTGTTTGGACATTGCATTCTCCAAGGGATTTTGGAGCTGTAAATGAAGATGAGTACAACTCTCTTGGTGTCTATGTATGAAGTTGTCTTTTGCCTAGGGAATGTCCTCTTGAGGTACAATCCTATCCTGAGTTACCGGTCTAATGTTTTCATCATTAAAGCACTCACAAAGTAATGCAATTATCTGGCTAGTCCAAAATACATCAGATAAATAAATAAGTAGAAAATATTAAAATTTAAATCCCTAATGCTGGAGTTGCCTAATTACAAAGGATATATATTTCATTGGAGGGTTTTAGCATCTTGTGAATGATCTATTTTTAAAATATTCTGTCCTAACTGTTGATTAGCAGAAAGCTGAGAGGTGTTTCCCTGCCCAACTCTCCATAGCAACAGCCACGTGAAACAAACTGCTGTGCATGACTTCAAACATGCAAATGCTTCAACCAGACTTGAACTTATGACTAAACTGTGATAATCTGCAACCTTTATTTTGAATAATAAGCCCCATTCTACTCAAAGTTTAGTCTAAGACCTTTAATTAGGTGTCTCATGCCTTAGAGTAAGATTAAGCAGCATTATGTACGTGTAGACATACAGGATGAGACATAATTCTGAAAATCATTATTGCTCTGAAGGTCATAAAATAAGCTAAAATTAATGGTTATAAAGAGTCTTTTAGTTAGTAGATTTATTTCAATGTTACTGAAAGCTGAGGCTTTCTGATGTGGGTTTAAAATGCCTTGCTTTGATATTTTCTGGAAATCAAGATTTAAAGTAGTTGAGAAACTAGTACGGTATGTTTAGGAATTTCTGTGAAATCTTGATTAGATACCAAGCAGATAATGACATTCTGAGTGGAGTAAATGGTGACGATCGAACAGCACTCAGTGAGTGATTCAAATAAACGAAGATTTAGTTTGCACTAAACAATCTTCGTTGAGGAGTGATGCAGAATTCGTCTATCGATCTCAATACTAGTTTCCGTGACGTTGTGCAGATAGGATAGCTTCTCTCTATCTAATGGACTGTTTCAAAATAACTGAGTTCCTCTCTCTATTACAATGAAAATCTTAAAAAAATGGGCACTATAACCTTATATTAAATCATTATAATCGATTTTAAAGACTGACATGAGGTAGAACAGACTTTAAAACTGTCATCATTAGCCATGTGGTAGCATATGGAACCTAATGTATTACCTTACTTTGAGAAGTCAAATAATGGCAAATTCAAAAATAATTCACTGCGAGTAAAGGATCAATATCCACTCCTTGCGCACAATAACAATTATAAATGTGCTTACCCTAGGTGTGTCTGTGTCAGTTTGCGCTGTCACACAACATTGCAATCACCAAAGGGCATCATTACAGATGTAGAAACAAAGAGAGATAAGAAATAAATTTTACCAGTCAACTCTTCCATTAAATGTCTGGCTAACAGATGGATTATTTAGAATGAAGAACAGCTGGTGTGACTATGTCCTTGTGTATGAGGCCCATTAGCCTATGTGTTCAGTTGTTCAACATTCTTCTCCTAGGTCAGGGGAAATTGCCAATTCAGAAAATTTAGACATTGTGTGTGTATACATCCATTGCCTAGCATTAATTGGCCTTAAAACATATTATTTCAGTTCTAATTGAATCCTGGCTAACTTCTCAGATGAACCTTAAAACAATTTACAAGAAAAAACCCGTTGTATTCTTATTTGATAAAAATGGCAAAAAAGACCAGTGAATCTGCAGTACCCCTTACTGGCTGTGTATTTTATTTCTTTTTCTCAAATTATTTTCAGTTCATTTTCTTTATTTGTATCATAATATGTTGATTCTTCTCTTAGCTATTTTTATCTGGAACTTGAGCAAATGGGAAAATAAAACTCTGCTACTGCCGATGCTGCTTTTACCAGAGCTGTTCATTGTACTGACTGCACATTTTCCAAGTCTATATTTTATTAATACAGTTTTATTACTGTAACTGATTATTTTTACTGTCGTTAGTGAGAGACATTAAACTGCACAAATGCAGCAATTTAGTCAATAAATGAATTAATGGTGTTGGGCATTGAGGAGATTACCAATATTACAAAAATTTCACAAATCCATTATGGGATCATATATAGGCCTCCAAATAGTAGCCAAGATGTGGGGCTGAGATTGCAAAGGGAGCTGGAAGGGCAAGTAACAAAGGTAATGACTCAATTGTAATAGGGGACTGCAATATGCAAGGGGATTGGGAAAATCAGATTTGTTGAATGCCTGTAAGATGGCTTTTTACAGCACCTTGTGCTTGAGCCTGCTCGGGGAAAAGTTATCTTAGATTGGGTGTGGTGTAATAACTCAGATCTTATTAGGGAGTTTAATGTAAATGAACCTTTAGGAGGCAGTGATCATAATATGATTGAATTCATACTGCAATTTGGGAGGGAGAAGCATTAAGTCACATGTATCAGTATTGCAATGGAATAAAGGATATTACAGGGGCATGAGAGCAGAGCTTACCCAGGTGGATTGGAGAAGGATACTGTCAGGGGTGATGGCAGAGCAGAGGTGACTGAAGTTTTTGGGAATAGTTCTCAGATGCCAGGGGTAGGCAAAAGAAGTTTAAGGACTGCATTAAATTCTAGGAAAGAGCATATGAGGTAGCAAAAGTGAGTGGGAAGTTGGATGATTGGGGAGCTTTTAAAATCCAACAAAAAGCAACTAAAAAAGCTATAGGAAGGGAAAAGATGCAACATAAGTGCAAACCAGCCAATAACACTGGACAACAAAGATTTTGCTTCCTGAATACCTTTAGGTATATCTTAAGAATTTTGGGCTACTGATCATGAAAATCACCATGAAATTTCCCTATCACACACCATTTTTTAATAAACATATGTTTATTATTTCAATTCATAACTCATCAATTAAAATGTTGCCTACAATGTAAGCTGTAAAGTTTCCTATCTTGTCCAGGCATGCTTGGGCATGCTTAGGCTGCATGGCAGGACAGGTTTTAGTAATAATTATTGGGTTCAGGACTATAAGGATGGAATTTGCTATCACCGGGAACAAAAATTTCTATGAAGGATTTTGATATTTGAGACAAATGCTTCGCAGAATAACTGATGCCAAGATTAAGAAAAGCATTTTTTTTGGTCCACAAATCAAACAGGTCATCAATGACAGGCAATTTGAAGAATTTCTAGTGGGACTGGAGAAAATCACATGGAAGGCATTCAAGGAAGTTGTTGAATTTTTTCTCAGCATCTACAGAGCACCAAACTGCATGCAGTTGGTTGAAAGCATGCTTCAATCATATAAAGCCATGAAATGCAACATGTCACTAAAGACTCGTTTTCTGCATTCCAATTTAGACTTCTTCCCTGCAAATATTGGTGCTGTTAGTGATAAGCATGGTGAAAGAATTCACCAGGACATTGTGGTCATGGAGAAAAAATACCAGGGCAACTGGAATCCATCAATGCTGGTGGATTATTGTTGGACACTTAAGCAAGAAGCCTCAGACACTGAGTACAAATGAAAATCATTAACAAAGTATTTTTAACTTAGTTGAACTATTGCAAAGCATCAGCACCATTATGCAATTAAACACATTATATTCAATAAAAGTTAATTTGTTGTTTCTCCGAATTTCTACGTGAATCAAGTAGTCTGAAATTATATTTGTGTTCATCTTCAAGCAGACTATCATAAACAAGAAAAATTCTGAGGAAACAACACTTTTGAAAATAAATTGTTGTCCAGTGTAATATAAAGCAGGATGCCAAAAGTGTTTTCAGTTATGTAAAGAATAAAAGGGAGCTAAGAGCTGATACTGGACCACTGGAAAATGATGCTGGTAAGGTACTAATAGGAGACAAAGAAATACTAGATGAACTTAATGAGTACTTTGCATCTGTCTTCACTGTGGAAGACACTAGCAGTGTGCCAGAGGTCCGTGAGTGTCAAGGAGCAGGAGTGAGTGCCATTGCTATTACAAAAGAAAAAGTGCTGGGAAACAGGTCTTAATATGGATAAATCACATGGATCTAAGGGACTGCTTCCCCAAGTCCTGAGAGAGGTTGCTGAAGAGAAAGAAGATGCAGTGGTCATGATCGTTCAAGAATCACTTGATTCTGGCATGGACTCGGAGGACTGGAAGATTGCAAATGTCACTCCACTCTTTAAGAAGGGAGGAAGGCAAAAGAAAGGAAAGTATAGGCCAGTTAGCCTAACCTCAGTGACTGGGAAAGTCTATTTTTAAGGATGAGGTTTCAGGGTACTTGAGGACGAGTGATAAAATAAGTCAAAGTCAGCATGGTTTATGTAAAGGGAAATCTGTTGGAATTCTTTGAGGAAGTAACAAGCAGGGTGGACAAAGGAGAGGCACTGGATGTCATTTACTTGGATTTTCAGAAGGTAGTTTGAAAGGTGCCACACATGAGGCTGCTTAATAAAATAATGTCCTATGTTGTTACAGGAAAGATACTGGCACGGATAGAGGAATGATTGACAGGCAGGAAGCACCAAGGGGGCCTTTTCTGGTTGTTTGCCAGTGACTAGTGGTGTTCCTCAGCAGTTAGTATTAGGACTGCTACTTTTCATATTATTTCTCAATGATTTGGATAACGGAATTGATAGCTTTCTGGCAAAGTTTGTGGATGAAACAAAGATATGTGGAAGGATAGGTGGCGCTGAGAAAGCAATGTGATTGCAGCAGGACTTGGACAAATTGGAAGAAATTGCAAAAGAGGTGGTAGATGGAATACGGAGTTGAGAAAAGTTTGATAATGCGTTTTGCTAAAGGAAAAATAGTCTTGGCTGTTATCTAAATTGGGAGAAATTTCAAAAATCTGAGGTGTAGAGGGACTTGTACAAGACTCCTAGAAGATTAAATTACAAGTTGAGTCTGTGGGAAAGAAAGCAAATGAAATGTAGCATTTATTGATACCTGGAAATATGATGTTGTAGCTATTAGTGAAACATGGTTGCAGGAGGGGTTTGATTGGCAACTAAATATTCCTGGATTTCGTTGCTTCAGGTGTGATAGAATCGGAGGGGCAAGAGGAGGAGGTGTTGCATTGCTTGTCAGAGAAAATATTACAGTGGTGCTTTGACAGGGTAGATTAGAGGGTTCGTCTAGGGAGGCTATTTGGGTGGAATTGAGGAATGGGAAAGGTGTAGTAAAGCTTATAGGGGTGTATTATAGACGACCTAATGGGGAGCGAGAATTGGAGGAACAAATTTGTAAGGAGATAGCAGATATTTGTAATAAGCACAAGGTTGTGATTGTGGGAGATTTTAATTTTCCACGCATAGACTGGGAAGCCCATTCTGTAAAAGGGCTGGATGGTTTGGAGTTTGTAAAATGTGTGCAGGATAGTTGTTTGCAGCAATACATAGAGGTACCAACCAGAGAAGGGGCAGTGTTGGATGTCCTGTTAAGGAATGAAATAGGTCAGGTGACGGAGGTTTGTCTTGGGGAGCAGTTCAGGTCCAGTGATCACAATGCCATTAGTTTCAATATAATTATGGAGAAGAATAGGACTGGACCCAGGGTTGAGATTTTTGATTGGAGAAAGGCTAACTTTGAGGAGTTGCAAAAGGATTTAGAAGGAGTGGATTGGGACAATTTGTTTTATGGGAAGGATGTAACAGAGAAATGGAGGTCATTTAAAGGTGAAATTTTGAGGGTACAGAATCTTTATGTTCCTGTCAGGTTGAAAGGAAAGGTTAAAAGTTTGAGAGAGCCATGGTTTTCAAGGAATATTGGATACTTGGTTCGGAAAAAGAGAGAGATCTACAATAAATAAGGCAGTATGGAGTAAATGAGATGCTCAAGGAATGTAAAGGATATAAAAAGAATCTTAAGAAAGAGATTAGAAAAGCTAAAAGAAGATATGAGGTTGCTTTGGCAAGTAAGGTGAAAATAAATTCAAAGGGTTTCTACAGTTATATTAATGGCAAAAGGATAGTGATGGATAAAATTGGTCCCTTAGAGAATCAGAGTGGACAGCTATGTACGGAGCCAAAAGAGATGGGGGAGATTTTGAACAATTCCTTTTCTTCAGTATTCACTAAGAAGAAGGATATTGAATTGTGTACGGTAAGGGAAACAAGTAAAGTAGTTATGGAAACTATGATGATTAAAGAAGAAGTACTGGCACTTTTAAAGAATATAAAAGTGGATAAATCTCCAGGTCCTGACAGGATATTCCTTAGGACCTTGAGGGAAGTCAGTGTAGAAATAGCAGGGGCTCTGACAGAAATATTTCAAATGTCATTAGAAATGGGGATGGTGCTGATGGATTGGCGTATTGCTCATGTGGTTCCGTTGTTTAAAAAGGGTTCTTAGAGTAAACCTAGCAATTATCGGCCTGTAAGTTTGACTTCAGTGGTGGGTAAATTAATGGGAAGTATTCTTAGAGATAGTATATATAATTATCTGGATAGACAGGGTCTGATTAGGAACAGTCAACATGGATTTGTGTGTGGAAGGTCATGTTTGACAAATCTTATTGAATTTTTTTGATGAGGTTACTAGGAAAGTTGACGAGGGTAAAGTGGTGGATGTTGTCTATATGGACTTCAGTCAGGCCTTTGACAAGGTTCCACGTGGAAGGTTAGTTAGAAAGGTTCAATCGTTAGGTATTAATATTGAAGTAGTAAAACGGATTCAACAGTGGCTGGATGGGAGATGCCAGAGAGTAGTGGTGGATAACTGTTTGTCAGGTTGGAGGCCGGTGACTAGTGGTGTGCCTCAGGGATCTGTACTGGATCCAATGTTGTTTATCATATACATTAATGATCTGGATGATGGGGTGGTAAATTGCATTACTAAGTATGCAGATGATACTAAGATAGGTGGCGATGTGGATAATGAAGTAGGTTTTCAAAGCTTGCAGAGAGATTTAGGCCAGTTAGGACAGGGGTCCCCAAACCTTTTTGCACCGCGGACTGGTTTATTATTGACAATATTCTTGCGGACTGGCCGACCTGGGGGGGTTGGGGGGGTGGGGGTTGCCAACGGACAAGAGTAACAGTCAAATACTTTGTGTTTACCCTGAGAAAGACTACCGTGACCATGAAGCCTTGCGCGGGCACCAGTGCACATGCGTGTACGTGCTGACTTTTTTCTTCAAATCATTTTTGGCGGTTCTGTTCGGGGGTGGGGTGATGTTAATCACGACCGGAATATAGGTGATAAGTGGCTAACACACTCAATTTCGTTTCTAAAAGGGGTTATCTAACGAATTTAATATTAAACACACTGCACATAATTTCCTCGCATAAATATAGCGATAAGTCAATTATCAGGGGAGCTTGAAGTAAGTGTTGAATGAACTTCCAGTAGAAGTGGTAGAGGCAGGTTCGATATTATCATTTAAAGAAAAGTTGGATAGGTATATGGACAGGAAAGGAATGGAGGGTTATGGGCTGAGTGCAGGTCGGTGGGACTAGGTGAGAGTAGCATTCGGCACAGACTAGAAGGGCAGAGATGGCCTGTTTTGGTGCTGTAATTGTTATATGGTTATATAAGTCACTTATAAGTCAATAACATCATAACATTTTAAGTAATGTTTGGATATTAAACACACAGAACATATTTTCCCCATATGAACGTATAAAATTATTGCAACACACCAATATCGCTGAATCAGTGGGAGCCCTGGGCTTGTTCTCCTGCAACAAGACGGTCATATCGAGGGGTGATGGGAAACAGTGATACTCGAAGGGGGTTCCTTACGTCCAGTCTATTCTGCAATTTAGTTTTCGTTGCATTCATTGCAGAGATATGTTGGAAATGGAAGCAACATTTTCAGTGTTTTCGTGGCTATCTCAGGATATTTTTCCTTGACTTTGATCCAGAATTCCGGCAGAGATGTTATGTCAAACATACTTTTCAGCCCGCCGTCATTTGCAAGCTCAAGGAGTTGATCTCCTTCCCGCGCTGACATGGATGATGCGTGCGTAATGACCTTGCGTGCGTTTAAGCTCAACAGTGGCTGTGACAGGGAATGAGGAAAGGTGCAGCTGACTCATATCACCAAATCATATCGTTTCCTTGCGGCCCAGTAGCACAAGCTTTGCGGCCCGGTACTGGTCTGCGGCCCAGTTGTTGGGGACCGCTGAGTTAGAAGAGTGGGCTGAAAGATGGCAGATAGAGTTTAATGCTGATAAGTGTGAGGTGCTACATTTTTGTAGGACTAATCAAAATAGGACATACATGGTAAATGGTAGGGTATTGAGGAATGCAGTAGAACAGAGGGATCTAGGAATAATGGTGCATAGTTCCCTGAAGGTGGAATCTTATGTGGATAGGGTGGTGAAGAAAGCTTTTGGTATACTGGCCTTTATAAATCAGAGCATTGAGTATAGGAGTTGGGATGTAGTGTTAAAATTGTACAAGGCATTGGTGAGGCCAAATTTGGAGTACTGTGTACAATTCTGTTCACCAAATTATAGGAAAGATGTCAACAAAATAGAGAGAGTACAGAGGAGGTTTACTAGAATGTTACCTGGGTTTCAGCACCTAAGTTACAGAGAAAGGTTGAACAAGCTAGGTCTTTATTCTTTGGAGCGTAGAAGGTTGAGGGGGGACTTGATAGAGGTATTTAAAATTATGAGGGGGATAGATGGAGTTGATGTGGATAGGCCTTTTCCATTGAGAGTAGGGGAGATTCAAACATGAGGACTATATGCGGACATGAGTTGAGAGTTAAGGGGCAAAAGTTTAGGGGTATCACGAGGGGGAACTTCTTAAATCAGAGAGTGGTAGCTGTGTGGAACGAGCTTCCAGCAGAAGTGATAGAGGCAGGTTCGATTTTGTCATTTAAAAAAAAAATTGGATAGGTATATGGACAGGAAAGGAATGGAGGGTTATGGGCTGAGTGCAGTTTGGTAGGACTAGGTGAGAGTACGAGTTCAGCATGGACTAGAAGGGCCGAGATGGCCTGTTTCTGTGCTGTAATTGTTATATGGTTATATGGTTTATTTCAATGGAAATAGAATATAAAAGCAAAAAAATAATACCAAGCCTTTATAAGACCCTAGTCAGACTGCACTTGGAGTAGTGTCAACAGTATCGGGCACCATATCTCAGAAAAGATGTGTTGTCATTGGACAGAGTGCAGAGGAGGTTCACAAGGATGATTCCAGGAATGAAGGTGTTAACATATAGAAACATAGAAAATAGGTGCAGGAGTAGGCCATTCGGCCCTTCGAGCCTGCACCGCCATTTATTATGATCATGGCTGATCATCCAACTCAGAACCCCGCCCCAGCCTTCCCTCCATACCCCCTGACCCCCATAGCCACAAGGGCCATATCTAACTCCCTCTTAAATATAGCCAATGAACTGGCCTCAACTGTTTCCTGTGGCAGAGAATTCCACAGATTCACCACTCTCTGTGTGAAGTAGTTTTTCCTAATCTCGGTCCTAAAAGGCTTCCCCTCTATCCTCAAACTGTGGCCCCTCGTTCTGGACTTCCCCAACAACGGGAACAATCTTCCTGCATCTAGCCTGTCCAATCCCCTTAGGATCTTATACGTTTCAATCAGATCCCCCCATAATCTTCTAAATTCCAATGAGTACAAGCCCAGTTCATCCAGTCTTTCATCATATGAAAGTCCTGCCATCCCAGGAATCAATCTGGTGAACCTTCTTTGTACTCCCTCTATGGCAAGGATGTCTTTCCTCAGATTAGGGGACCAAAACTGCACATAATACTCCAGGTGTGGTCTTACCAAGGCCTTGTACAACTGCAGTAGTACCTCCCTGCTCCTGTACTCGAATCCTCTCGCTATAAATGCCAGCATACCATTCGCCTTTTTCACCACCTGCTGTACCTGCATGCCCACTTTCAATGACTGGTGTATAATGACACCCAGGTCTCGTTGCACCTCCCCTTTTCCTAATCGGCCACCATTCAGATAATAATCTGTTTTCCTATTTTTGCCACCAAACTGGATAACTTCACATTTATCCACATTAACTTGCATCTGCCATGAATTTGCCCACTCACCCAACCTATCCAAGTCACCCTGCATCCTCTTAGCATCCTCCTCACAGCTAACACTGCCACCCAGCTTCGTGTCATCCGCAAACTTGGAGATGCTGCATTTAATTCCCTCATCCAAGTCATTAATATATATTGTAAACAACTGGGGTCCCAGCACTGAGCCTTGCGGTACCCCACTAGTCACCGCCTGCCATTCTGAAAAGGTCCCGTTTATTCCCACTCTTTGCTTCCTGTCTGCTAACCAACTCTCCACCCACACTAATACCTTACCCCCAATACCGTGTGCTTTAAGTTTGCACACTAATCTCCTGTGTGGGACCTTGTCAAAAGCCTTCTGAAAATCCAAATATACCACATCCACTGGTTCTCTCCTATCCACTCTACTAGTTACATCCTCAAAAAATTCTATGAGATTCGTCAGACATGATTTTCCTTTCACAAATCCATGCTGAATTTGTCCGATCATTTCACCGCTTTGCAAATGTGCTGTTATCACATCTTTGATAACTGACTCCAGCAGTTTCTCCACCACCGACGTTAGGCTAACCGGTCTATAATTCCCCGGTTTCTCTCTCCCTCCTTTTTTAAAAAGTGGAGTTACATTAGCCACCCTCCAATCCTCAGGAACTAGTCCAGAATCTAACGAGTTTTGAAAAATTATCACTAATGCATCCACTATTTCTTGGGCTACTTCCTTAAGCACCCTGGGATGCAGACCATCTGGCCCTGGGGATTTATCTGCCTTCAATCCCTTCAATTTACCTAACACCACTTCTCTACTAACATGTATTTCGCTCAGTTCCTCCATCTCACTGACCCTCTGTCCCCTACTATTTCTGGAAGATTATTTATGTCCTCCCTAGTGAAGACAGAACCAAAGTAATTATTCAATTGGTCTGCCATGTCCTTGCTCCCCATAATCAATTCACCTGTTTCTGTCTGCAGGGGACCTATATTTGTCTTTACCAGTCTTTTCCTTTTTACATATCTATAAAAGCTTTTACAGTCCGTTTTTATGTTCCCTGCCAGTTTTCTCTCATAATCTTTTTTCCCCTTCCTAATTAAGCCCTTCGTCCTCCTCTGCTGAACTCTGAATTTCTCCCAGTCCTCAGGTGAGCCACTTTCTCTGGCTAATTTGTATGCTTCTTCTTTGGAATTGATACTATCCCTAGTTTCTCTTGTCAGCCACGGGTGCACTACCTTCCTTGATTTATTCTTTTGCCAAACTGGGATGAACAATTGTTGTAGTTCATCCATGCAACCTTTAAATGCTTGCCATTGCATATCCACCGTCAATCCTTTAAGTGTCATTTGCCAGTCTATCTCAGCTAATTCATGTCTCATACCTTCAAAGTTACCCCTCTTTAAGTTCAGAACCTTTGTTTCTGAATTAACTATGTCACTCTCCATCTTAATGAAGAATTCCACCATATTATGGTCACTCTTACCCAAGGGGCCTCTCACGACAAGATCGCTAATTAACCCTTCCTCATTGCTCAAAACCCAGTCCAGAATAGCCTGCTCTCTGGTCGGTTCCTCGACATGTTGGTTCAAAAAACCATCCCGCATACATTCCAAGAAATCCTCTTCCTCAGCACCTTTACCAATTTGGTTCACCCAATCTACATGTAGATTGAAGTCACCCATTATAACTGCTGTTCCTTTATTGCACACATTTCTAATTTCCTGTTTAATACCATCTCCGACCTCACTACTACTGTTAGGTGGCCTGTACACAACTCCCACCAGCGTCTTCTGCCCCTTAGTGTTACGCAGCTCTACCCATATCGATTCCACATCTTCCCGGCTTATGTCCTTCCTTTCTATTGCATTAATCTCTTCTTTAACCAGCAACGCCACCCCACCTCCCCTTCCTTCATGTCTATCCCTCTTGAATATTGAATATCCCTGAACGTTGAGCTCCCATCCCTGGTCACCCTGGAGCCATGTCTCTGTGATCCCAACTATATCATAATCATTAATAACAATCTGCACTTTCAATTCATCCACCTTATTACGAATGCTCCTTGCATTGACACACAAAGCCTTCAGGCACTCTTTTACAACTCTCTTAGCCCTTATACAATTATGCTGAAAAGTGGCCCTTTTTAATGCTTGCCCTGGATTTGTCGGCCTGCCGCTTTTACTTTTCTCCATAGTACTTTTTGCTTCTACCCTCACTTTACACCCCTCTGCCTCTCTGCACTGGTTCCCGTCCCCCTGTTGTGAACTAACCTCCTCATGCCTAGCCTCTTTAATTTGATTCCCACCCCCCAACCATTCTAGTTTAAAGTCACCTCAGTAGCCCCCGCTAATCTCCCTGCCAGGATATTGGTCCCTCTAGGATTCAAGTGCAACCCGTCCTTTTTGTACAGGTCACGCCTGCGCCAAAAGAGGTCCCAATGATCCAAAAACTTGAATCCCTGCCCCCTGCTCCAATTCCTCAGCCACACATTTATCCTCCACCTCATCGCATTCCTACTCTCACTGTCGCGTGGCACAGGCAGTAATCCCGAGATTACTACCTTTGCGGTCCTTTTTCTCAACTCCCTTCCTAGCTCCCTATATTCTCCTTTCAGGACCTCATCCCTTTTCCTACCTATGTCATTGGTACCTATATGTACCACGACCTCTGGCTCCTCACCCTCCCACTTCAGGATATCTTGGACACGATCGGAAATATCCCGGACCCTGGCACCAGGGAGGCAAACTACCATCCAGGTCTCTGGACTGCGTCCACAGAATCGCCTATCTGACCCCCTCACTATCGAGTCCCCTATCACAACTGCCCTCCTCTTCCTTGCCCTACCCCTCTGAGCTACAGGGCCAGACTCTGTGCCGGAGGCACGGCCACTGTCGCTTCCCCCGGGTAAGCTGTCCCCACCAACAGTACTCAAACAGGAGTACCTGTTGTTAAGGGACACAGCCACCGGGGTACTCCCTATTACCTGACCTTTCCCCTTCCCCCTCCTAACCGTGACCCACTTGTCAGCATGAGGAGTATTTGGCAGCGTGGGGCCTGTACTCACGGGAATTTAGAAGAATGTGGGGGGAATCTCATTCAAATTTACCAAATATTGGAAAGACTAGATAGGGTGGATCTGGTGAGGAAGTTTCCTATGGTAGAGGTATCCAGAACTACAGGGCACAGCCTCAAAATTGAGGGGCGACCTTTCAGAGCAGAGATAAGGAGGAATTTTTTTGGTTAGAGATTAGGGAATCTGTAGAATGCTCTGCCAAGACTACGGTGGAGGCCGTGTATATTTAAGTCAGAAGTTGATCATTTCCTGATCGGTCAGACCATCAAAGGATACGGCAAAAAGGCAGGTGTATGGGGTTGAGTGGCATCCAGGATCAGCCATGAGAGAATAGCAGAATTTTGCTCCAATGTTTTATTGTTTTATGGAGATTCTGCAGCTGGAAATCCAAAGTAACATTCAAAATGGAGGACCTCAGCAGGTCAGGCAGCACCTATGGAATGAAATAAAGAGTTGATGTTTTGGGCCAAAACCTTTCATTTGGACACTTTTTTGATCAGGGCCAGGGAAATGAAAGCTATTGAAGAGATTGCGAGCATGTGAAGTATTGTGGATGTAGGTGGAAAGGGACTGAAACAAGGGAGATAAAATAGAATCGAGGTATGTCAGCACAGGTTTGGCGGGACAGGAGCAGGCAGAAGCACTGGGCCTACCCAGACAGTCAGGTTTGTGGATCTTGAACAGGAGTTTAAAACAAGCAGTGTGGGGTATAGGTGGCAGTGAATGGGAGATTTGCAGAGCTGATGTGGTTGGTGATGATACAAGAGAGAATGTCCTGATGGTCTTATATAGGGTCTACTTCAGGGGTAAGTAAGAGGAGATGTCTGTCTGAGAGTTGCTGCCTGGCCTTGGTCAGGCAAAGGTCAGTCCACCAGACTACAATAGCACCTCCTTTGTCTGTGGTTTTGATGGTGAGATTGGGATTGGTGCAGTGCATTAAGAGAGGGTAAGGTTCATTTAGGACATAGGAGTGCTGAAGTGGAGATGGTTGATGTGTCATCAACAACTGGAGATGAAAAGGTCTAAGGTGGAGTGTTGAAGAAGAGGAGGGAGAAGGTGTCATCAGTGCCAGATGGGGAATTCTTGCCGAAGAAGTGGGCTGGCAATTGAGGTGATGGAAGAAGCACTTGGCTTCACGGCAGGCGCTGAACTCACTGTGGTGAGTCTAGATGGGGAGTCTCAGCCTGAAACATTGACGCTTTATTCCTCTCCATTGATACTGTCTCATCTGCTGAATTCCTCCAGCATATTGCATCTGTTAGAGAAATTTCATAGTATCTTTAAATTGCCTTTTGCATCATATTGGCCCATTTCTTGCAGTATGGGATAATGATTAGAATATTTTGCTTCGCTGTTTGCTCTCAATTAGTTTGTTTTGTAAGATCAGGGCACCACACGGATAACAGGTGTTTAAGAGTTTGGTGAATCAATCTATAAACTGAGAAAGAAGTAAACAAAGCAGGGAAAGATATAGGTGAACTATTCCCAAATCACGTACAGAAAACTAAATATAGAGAATGAGAAAATGTGTTTGAGTTAGAAAGGAAAAATATAGGAAAAATAAAGAATTGAGTCTAAAACATTACCAAATAGAGCTAACGGCCTTCAGAAATAAGATAACATAGTTTCAATTGTTGCCTTTTTTTATTTGGTGTGGTTGAGTGTTGTTACTGAATGCCATTCTCTTCACTAGAAGGTACTTACACAACTAAAACAGGTCTTTCTCTTTGTGTTAACGGTGCAGTTGTAGTAATTTAATGAAGGTGACTGTGGGGTAGAGAATCAGATTAACAGCAGGATGGCAAGAATCACTTAGCAACCTTCGGCAACTTGAAACCCACCCATATATTGCTGAATGGTTAATAATCCTAATAATTGTATGTGCCATTAACCTCAATGTTACCTTGACAGCAAGTTCTTGTTCAGATCCTTTGAAGAAGCAAAGGTTTTGATATTTAAATATTTTGTTTCATACATCCTACTGACATCATCAATATGGAGTTGACATACAAAACAGTAAATCCTTCTCTACGTGACTGAGTGAGTGGTTGCCCGTTCATGCATGTTATTTCCCATACAATAGCTTAGCAATCAGATTTAAGGTTGGGAGAATGCTGGTTCTCCTGACAGCAGAATATTTCATATACCCTGGGCCATTCATGACAGTTACCACATCTATAGGGACTTGAAAATAGGCAGATCCTGTAAGTACAAAATAGGTTTTGAAAATTTACTTCCAACTTATTCCCATTTAATGCAATGATTGTCCAATATTAGGCCTGGTGCTCTGTAATAAAGAGCCAATATTAATACTGTTTTATGTTTGTACTGAATCATAGGTCTAGAAATGGAACCAGCAACCCACACATCAGAGAAGTTCATTGATCTCTTCTTCATGTCTTGGGTGGGAGCGAGATTAATTTAGTTGTACAATGGAAAACATTAGGATAACCGCGAGGCACTCAATAGCAATTTGTTTGCTATTCTAATTAGGAAAATTATGTGGATTTAAAACCTCCCACTGGTTGAAAGTCAGGCACTTAGCTTGGAATGCAAATCCTCCGTTCCATCATTTCTTGAAGGAGCAGATTCCAATGCCATAACCGTGACTCACAGATAGTGCACACATTGAATGATAACATGCACAAGGATATGAGTTTTACTGCTGAGTAGATTCATTCAGCCATGTGTAGTTCATAATGATAATTGTATTTCTGCTTATAGTACTGTCTGCATTTTAACGAATAACTGACTGCTTGTCCAGCATCTCATAATTAGAAATGAGCAGAGGGAGATGTGGGGACGGACCTTGGCTAATGATGGTACTTATGTCTAAAGTCCACCTAAAATCCAGCTGGGGAACAAATATCGGGCAGCCCAGTAAAAGGTTCTTTGATGAGAATGGCTGTGCTCTATGTGTTTGCAGCGTAATACATTCAACTCTTAGTTATATATACACTGAATATACAATCAATGACCATCTTATTAGGTACCACTTGTACCTAATAGAATGATCAGAGTGTTTGTGGTCCTCTGCCGCTGTAGTCCATCCGCTTCAAGGTTCCACATGTTTTGCATTCGGAGATGCTCTTCTGCACACCACTGTTGTAACAATTGGTAATTCAAGTATTGTTGCCTTCCTGTCAACCTGAACCAGTCTGGCCGTTCTCCTATGACTTCACTCATTGACAGCGCACTGCTGCCTAAAGAACTATCACTCACTTGATGCATTTTGTTCTTTGCAGTATTCTATGTAAACTCTAGAGTCTGCTGTGTGTGAAAATCCTAGGATATTGGAAGCATTGGAGATCCTCAAAGCATCACATCTAGCACCAATATCATCCTATTGTTGAAATCACTTAGATCACATTTCTTTTCCATTCTAATGTTTCATCTGAACAACAACTGAACCTCTTGATCATGTCTACATGCTTTTATGCATCAAGTTGCTGCCACATCATTGGCTGATTAGGTATTTGCATTATTGAGCAAATCCTTAAGCTGCAAGATGGTGTTGCGTTATTTACATGTGTAGTGAAGCCTCTTCTTCTCAAAAACCCTTGCAAGGGTTCTCTTGCACACTGCTGCTGACAATGGTCTCAATTCAAATATTGTTAGAAGAAGGCAGATCACAGTCATGGCAATGATATGAATAACAAATAAATTACACATGTAATTTTAAAATGTAATACTTTTAAAATGTAATACTTTTAAAGGAACAAATTGAGTTGTTAAAATACATTAGGACAGATAAGTCCCCGGGGCCTGACGGAATATTCCCCAGGCTGCTCCACGAGGCGAGAGAAGAGATTGCTGAGCTTCTGGCTAGGATCTTTATGTCCTCGTTGTCCACGGGAATGGTACCGGAGGATTGGAGGAAGGCGAATGTTGTTCCCTTGTTCAAAAAAGGTAGTAGGGATAGTCCAGGTAATTATAGACCAGTGAGCCTTACGTCTGTGGTGGGAAAGCTGTTGGAAAAGATTCTTAGAGATAGGATCTATAGGCATTTAGAGAATCATGGTCTGATCAGGGACAGTCAGCATGGCTTTATGAAGGGCAGATTGTGTCTAACAAACCTGATAGATTTCTTTGAGGAGGTGACCAGGCATATAGATGAGGATAGTGCAGTGGATGTGATCTATATGGATTTTAGTAAGGCATTTGACAAGGTTCCACACGGTAGGCTTATTCAGAAAGTTAGAAGGCATGGGATTCAGGTAAGTTTGGCCAGGTGGATTCAGAATTGGCTTGCCTGCAGAAGGCAGAGGGTGGTGGTGGAGGGAGTATGTTCAGATTGGAGGATTGTGACTAGTGGTGTCCCACAAGGATCTGTTCTGGGACCTCTACTTTTCGTGATTTTTATTAACGATCTGGATGTGGGTGTAGAAGGGTGGGTTGGCAAGTTTGCAGACGACACAAGGTTGGTGGTGTTGTAGATAGTGTAGAGGATTGTCAAAGATTGCAGAGAGACATTGATAGGATGCAGAAGTGGGCTGAGAAATGGCAGATGGAGTTCAACCCGGAGAAGTGTGAGGTGGTACACTTTGGAAGGACAAACTCCAAGGCAGAGTACAAAGTAAATGGCAGGATACTTGGTAGTGTGGAAGAGCAGAGGGATCTCGGGGTACATGTCCACAGATCCCTGAAAGTTGCCTCACAGGTGGATAGGGTAGTTAAGAAAGCTTATGGCGTGTTAGCTTTCATAAGTCGAGGGATAGAGTTTAAGAGTCACGATGTAATGATGCAGCTCTATAAAACTCTGGTTAGGCCACACTTTGAGTATTGTGTCCAGTTCTGGTCACCTCACTATAGGAAGGATGTGGAAGCATTGGAAAGGGTACAGAGGAGATTTACCAGGATGCTGCCTGGTTTAGAAAGTATGCATTATGATCAGAGATTAAGGGAGCTAGGGCTTTACTCTTTGGAGAGAAGGAGGATGAGAGGAGACATGATAGAGGTGTACAAGATAATAAGAGGAATAGATAGAGTGGATAGCCAGCGCCTCTTCCCCAGGGCACCACTGCTCAATACAAGAGGACATGGCTTTAAGGTAAGGTGTGGGAAGTTCAAGGGAGATATTAGAGGAAGGTTTTTTACTCAGAGGGTGGTTGGTGTGTGGAATGCACTGCCTGAGTCAGTAGTGGAGGCAGATACACTAATGAAGTTTAAGAGACTACTAGACAGGTATATGGAGGAATCTAAGGTGGGAGCTTATATGGGAGGCAGGATTTGAGGGTCGGCACAACATTGTGGGCTGAAGGGCCTGTACTGCCCTGTACTATTCTATGTTCTATGTTCTATGTTCTAAAAATCAATTGCTTCTTCAGGCCACTGTGTATTTTGTTGGGACAAATAGACAATTTGCACCAAAGGTTGCTGATAGCTCGCAACAGAGAACTCAGAATTATTACACCACGGCAATAGTGTGTATCATCTTCAGGATGCAAAGAATTCTCCAACGGCATCTCCCAAACATGCACTCTCTGCTATCAAGTGAAGCTGAGGGCTTCAGGTACATAGGAAAACCATCACCTAATAGTTCCCCTCTAAATCACATTCATTCCTGACTTGAAAAGTGTCATGACTCCTTCATTTTTGCTGGGTCTAAATCCCAGTAGTCTCTCCCCAACAGCAGCCATCAAGTCAAGTGCATGTGCAAAATTAACCACCATTTATACTAAACCTATCTCAATCCCATTCTCCCAACATTTAATCAACCCCTTCCGTATTCTGTATCCACGTGCACACTAGGGGAAATCTGCAGTGCTCAATTAATCTATTGGCCTGCATGTCTTTGCAACATTGGAAAGAGCAGGAGAACCTGGGGGAAACACACACATAGTCAAGGAAGATTATGTACAAACTCCAGACAGATTGCATCTGAGGTCAGGATCGAACCTGGGTTCTCTGATGCTGTGAGGCAGCAGCTCTAATATCTCTAATTTCAGTCAGAAATTTTTGAAGAAATAGCAGGATAGACTAAGGAGAATCGGTTGCTGAGACTTGGATTTCCAGGTCTTTGACAAGGTGCCTCACATGAGGCTGTTTAACAAGCTGCAAGCAATTCATTTCCAGGATTGAATGGCTTGTCATATGAAGAGCGTTTGATGGCTCTGGGCCTGTGTTCACTGGAATTCCGAAGAACACCTCATTGAAACCTATCGAATGGTGCAAAGTCTTCATAGAGTGGATGTGGAAAAGATGTTTCCTGTGGTGGGAAAGTGTAAGTTCAGAGGGCACAGCCTCAGAATAGAGGAGTGTCCTTTTAGAATGGAGATGAGAAGGAATTTCTTTAGCTAGAGAGTGGTGAATTTGTGGAATTCTTTGCCAGAGGCAGCTGTGGAGGCCAAGTATTTTCAAGTCATAGGTTGATAGATTCTCGATTGGTCAGGGCATGAGAGGATACAGGGAGAAAGCAGAAGATTGGAGCTGAGGGGAAAGTTGGATCAGCCATGGTAAAGTGGCAGAACAGACTCAATGTGCCAAATGGCCTAATTCTGCTCCTATACTTTATGGTCTTATGGTCCAATAGTTGTGTCATTGTTTCAGTGTAATTTTTTTCTGTCTTGAGTTCTTATCTGATAGGAAGGAAGGGGAGTAATTGTCTCTCTTGTTGTGGATTGCTTTCGCTAGAAGGGCTGCAGCATTTCATGAAGTTTCTACCTGCTCAACCTGCAGACTTCTTATCAAGGGTCTGGAGAAAAAGCTTATCCACTTCTGGTTGGACTTTGACAGGAACAAGGAGAGTACCGGGTATGCATTTCTGAGGGAGTTTAGTGAGGTTAGGAGTGGAGTGCATGGCTGAGTGGCCTGGATACCTGAAGGCAGGGTTCAAACCCATGACTGAAGGCACTGCTGCTCTCTGAGCAAAGCTGAAGTCGATGAAGATAAGAGCGGAGTGCAGCCAGGTGTACGGCGCTGCCTGCCTGTATTTGCCGAGCCTTCCTCTCCCCCTTGCTGACTGCTGTTGGAGGAAAATGCAGGGCTGCTCTGTTCCGCATTGCAAGGACTGATCAGTGAGGCTTGTAGCTGTGGATTCACTTTCAGGGACTCTGAGGTTCATGTATTTCCGGATTCTGGTTACTCCTTGAGCGGTTTGCTTGGTGTGGATTGGGGTGCTTCGGTGAAGGTTGGTCCTATGGCACATAGTTGGCTAATGGTGTGAATTGAATGGATCTAAACTGAATACTCCTGGACCCCTGATATGGTGTCTGATACTCTATGTGTTGTTCACTCCACTTTTGCTGTTTTCGTAATTTATTCTCTTTTCACGTGTTGCTATGTGAAGTTTTATTTGAACGGGTTCCATGGTGTCTCTTTGTTTTGATTGACTGCAAGGGGACAACTCTCAGAGTTGTGTTCTCTACATCAGTAATAAACGTACTTTGAATCTTCTAATTCTTTGAATGAGTGACTGAGTGAGCAAGTGAGCAAGTGTGTGAATGAATCAGCAAATAAGTGAATGAATAAGTGAGTTGGTGAGTAAGTGAGTGAGTGAATGAGACGGGGAGTAAGTGAATGAATGGCTAACTGAGGAAGTATTGAGAGATTCAGTAAGTGGAGAAGAAAGCTGAACCTGCTGGTATCACTGCAGCATTAAAGGCCATGTTAGAATGAGGCCAGAAGAAGGTTGATGAATGAATGAGGAATGAAATAGAGTACTTCTGGAGAGATTAAGGGCATGCATGGCTGAATCATCTTAAATTTATCCATCAGCATTTGTGGACAGTTATTAAAGGACATCTGTAGGAGGTGTTCAGACAGCATTTCAGGGCAGACTGCTGATGAGATATTCAAAAATAGAACCAGGTTCTCACCCACGCAATGTAATTGAGGTTTACAGCACAAAACCAGGGTAAGTGGACTAATGCTTGAAGTGGCACAAATAGTGAATGTCTGGTTGGAAAGGGTAAGGCCTTAGTCGAAAGAGCACCAGTTCTTTTCCTCTCCATCTCTTGTCTCCAGAATAATGCAGCCTTCAAGAAATCCAAACTGCCAAAGTTACAACCACCAAATAGAAATCAGAGGTTTGCTAGTTGATGTTATTTTACTGAGGCTTTACTACAATCAAATAAATTCTAGCAGACCTTCAAAGAATCCTTGTGCTTTTTCTTTGAATGTAAAAGCTGATATTTTTAAGGTAGCTCATTTTTTATGAGTTTACATGACAGAATATTTAAGAATGAATGAGTGTTTGAAAACATAATACATGAAAGCCTAATGCATATATTGTCCTGATTTCAATTATATAACTTGGTAGGATTTCCATTCACCCTCAACAGGAAATCTGCAGATGCTGGAAATTCAAACAACACCCACACAAATTGCTGGAGGAACTCAGCAGGCCAGCCAGCATCTATGGAAAAGAGGAAACTGTTGACGTTCCAGGCCAAGACTTCTCATCAGGACTGAAGGAAAAAGATGAGAAGTCAGAGTCAGAGGGGGGAGGGGAGGAAGAAATACAAGGTAACAGGTGAAACTGGGAGGGGTGGAGGGGTGAAGTCGAGAGCTGGGAAATCGATTGGTGAAAAAGATAAAAGGTTGGAGAAGGGGGAATCTGATAGGAGAGGATGAAAGTGAAGGGGAAGGAGCACCAGAGGGAGTTGATGGCAGTTAAGGAGGTAAGGAGAGAGGGAAATGGGAATTTGTGAAGGGGGTGGGGCCAGAAATTCAAGAAATTAATGTTTATGCCATCAGGTTGGAGGCTACCCAGACAGAATATAAGGTGTAGCCTCATCGCTGCAGTAGAGATGCCATGAACTGTCATGGATGGGCTCTGGGAGATCCCAAATTTTTCTGGCTAACAGTGTGTAGGTTCTTGGCAAATTGATCTCTCAATCTACGTTAGGTCTCACCGATATGTTGCAGGCCACACTGGGAGCACCAGACAGAGTAAGTAACCCCAACAGACTCACAGTGAGGTGTCACCTCACCTGGAAGGGCTGTTAGGGGCCCTAGATGGCAGTAAGGGAGGAGGTGTCGGAGCAAGTGTAGCACTTGTTCCACTTGCAAGGATAAGTGCCGGGGGGGAGATCAGTAGGGAAGGATGAATGGACAAGGGAGTCACAAAGGGAGCGATCCCCACAGAAAGCAGAAAATTTTGGAGAGGGAAAGATGTGCTTTGTGGTGGGCTCCCACTGGAGACAGTGGAAGTTACAGAGAATTATCTGCTGGATGTGGAAGCTGGTGGGGTGGTAGATGAGGACAAGAGGAACCCTCTCCCTGGAGAGGTGACGTGAAGATGGAGTAAGGGCGGACATGCGCAAAATGGAAGAGATGTGGTTGAAGGCAGCGTTGATGTTGGAGGAAAGGAAGCCCCTTTGTTTGAAGAACGAGGACATCTCCTTAGTTCTGCAATGTAAAGCTTCACCCTAATTCCATTCACCCCAGTTTGTTTGTTTACACAATCCAACTGGATGACCCAGTCTGAAGCCATTTGCCCTCCCACTGAGCATGTGTACATGACACACTTTATTACATTGTGAGGACCACAAGCAGTTCAGGAACAACTGCTTGTGAGAAAAGTACACAGCAACAGTTATTGTGGGCATCATCAGAATTCAGCTGCTCACTCTTCTGCCAGGTTGCCTTGTTTCATTTCTGTCACTGCTGAGCGAGAATGCGATTATCAAAAATGAGAATTATGTAAGTAGTAAAAAAGGTCAAGGCTAATCTGTGTTTAGTGAAGAACACTCATTTAGTTTCAAAGATGTGCAAAATATATCTGCGAAGCTCAAGTATGTATTGCAGGTAGCAGTGAAGATACTGTAATATTGTAGTGCTTTTCAGGATCTAACTTGCTTCTTGCATATTCTCCTAGTGCTCAAAAAGTTGACAAAGTTTATGGCCTCGCAAGTGGATCCCACTGGATATTTTCATTTGGGTCATGACTTGGAGAGATTTCTGATTATGGATAATGATTGCCTGCAGTACTTACCTGACTGAGCTGAGCTGATCTGCATGTACAGGTTTAATCATTAATTATGTCGGTAATTTAACGTTAGGCCTGAGAAATTGGACTGCTAATATCCCTGGCAGAGGGACATGTGACTGCAATGTGCCAACCATGGTTGAGTGGTTAGAGATGTGTGCCTGTGTTTGAAGTTCAAAGTAAATTTATTATCAAAGTATATATATGACACCACATACAACCCTGAGGTTCACTCCTTGTGGGCATACTTAATAAATCCAATAACTGTGTGTGTGTGTGTGTGTGTGTGTGTGTGTGAATATGCAAGTGCTTGCATGAATATCAGAATCGGAATCAGGTTTATTATCACTGTCTTACATGAGGTGAAATTTGTTGCTTTGTGAGAGCAATACAGTGCAAAGGCATAAAATTACTATAAATTACAAGATAAATAATACAAAAAAATTAACAAAGTAATATTTATGGCTTCGTCGACTTTTCAGCAGTGGGAAGAAGCTATTTCTGAATCATGAGTATGTGTCTTCAGACGCTTGTAGCTCTTTCCTGGTGCAGTGATAAGACTAGGGCATGTCCCAAATAGTCGTTAGTGATGAATGCTGTTTTCTTGAGGAGCTGCCTCTCGATGGTGGGGAGGCTGTGTCCGTGATAGAGCTGGCCTTATCTACAATTCTCTGCAGCTTCTTGCTATCCTATGCATTGAAGGCTCCCTACCAGGCTGTGATGTAACCAGTCAGAATGCTCTCTATCGTAATCTATAGATATTTGTAAGAAAGGCATACTAAATCTCCCAGTGGCCACAAAGCTATGCTCTGTCTGCCAGGGTAAGCAGGATCTCCCAGTGGCCACACATTTTAATTCCATGTCCCATTCCCATTCTGATATGTCTATCCATGGCCTCCTCTACTGTAAAGATGAAGCCACACTCAGGTTGGAGGAATAACCCCTTATATTCTGTCTGGGTAGCCTCCAACCTGATGGCATGAACGTTGACTTCTCAAATTTCTGCTAATGCCCCACCTCCCCCTCGTACCCCATCCGTTATTTATTTATATACACACATTTTTTTTTCTCCCTCTGTTCCTCTCACTATACCCCTTGCCCATCCTCTGGGCTTTTTTCCCCCCCTCCCCCTTTTCTTTCTCCCTGGGCCTCCTGTCCCATGATCCTCTCATATCCCTTTTGCCAATCACCTGTCCAGCTCTTGGCTCCATCCCTCCCCCTCCTGTCTTCTCCTATCATTTTGGATCTCCCCCTCCCCCTCCCACTTTCAAATCTCTTACTATCCCTTCTTTCATTTAGTCCTGGCGAAGGGTCTCGGCCTGAAACGTCGACTGTACCTCTTCCTAGAGATGCTGTCTGGCCTGCTGCGTTCACCAGCAACTTTCATGTGTGTTCCCTAAACCTCCTTAAACTCCTAAAGATGTAGAGTGACAGGTTTGCTTTCTTCATGACTGCATCAATGTATTGGATCCAGGATAGAACCTCTGAGATGTTGAACTTTTTAAAGCAACTCAGCCTCTCCACTGCTGACCCCTCCAAAACATCTGCTGTGTGTTCTCCTCATTATGCTTCCTGAAGTTTTGCTGACATTAAATGCAAGGTTGTTGTTGTGATACCACAACTGTTTTACTTCTTTTCATCTCCTTGTCACCATCTGAGATTGTACCAAAACCGGTGGTAAAGCAAATGTGCCTAGGTGTGTTCCTGTGCATGTAACTCACATGTCTGCTGTTCAATAGAATCATAGTAGAAGTACATATATAGAGAAAGCAACATGGTCAATGCTTAAAATATATGCTAGCACTAACTAAATTCAGTTGATTATAAAATCACAACCTGTAATGATGCACTAATGTACCGAAAACTTGTCTGGGTCTTGCAATTACTGTTGTGAGGTTCACACATAAATTTTGTGAGAGCCTTATCACATTTTGTACATGGCCCAACATTCTAACATGTGCTTTCCAGCACCATTGCATTTTTCAGCCTATATTTTGGTTTGGCCTTTCTTCCTGCAATCCTCAGGCTTTGGAGTACACCACCCACACACTGGTTCCTGAGTTAACTCCACCCGTTACTATTTCCAGAAGTCGAGACCACTCCTGTTACCTTTGGCCCTTACCAAGATTTCTTGAAGAAAAACCCAAGCCTGGCCAAACCTGAGTTAACAATGTCTTTCTAATGGACTAATTGGCAAGGTTATGTCAGGAAATGTAGGGAAGACTTGACCCAGAAGTAAAGCAGCGGAGATCATTCATTGGTGAATGATAACCTTAATAATAAACTGCAAAATAACAAGCCACGAGGGGCCAGAAAACAAGAGAGAACAGGAGGTAAACACAACGGGCAACAAGATAGGCTTTAAGCAGGGAGAATGAAAGCCAGGAGCATCTGATTGAAGCCACTGAGGCAGCAGGGTACAGGCTTTCCTTTCACTGAAGGTGATGGCTGAGCCTTGGTATTCCTGTGGGAGTAAAGTCAACTGAGGTTGTAGGCAGGTGCTCCAGCAGGTGGACTCCCAACTCAGCAGTGATCCAAATGACCAGTCAAAGTGAGGGTCATGAGTGGAGAGCTAGGAGTAACCCAGGATGAGAGGAGTTGGGTGAATTGATCAGGAAGAATCGGATTGGCCCATGGTACTCTCCAATTCTCATGCGCATAAGCCGTGTGAATACTCTGACTGTTCCAGTTGCCAAAAGTGTCATTATTGTGTCACTGTAGTAGTGCAGTGCAGGAGAGAGATGAGGAGGGAGACATTGGCCCAGTTCATAGAATGGAGATGGCTGGAGGTCAAAGTGTAAGATGCATTATGACAGGAAGCTGTGGATTCAAGTTTGAGATCCATTGATGCATTCGAGCACATGAAGCCAGGGCTCAGAGGGACGAAGTTGATTGGTGTGGAGTTGCTGCACTGAGGCGACAGGTTGGATGAACATGGTGGACAGATGGTCAATCATTTCCTGTCACTTCTGCGTCATAAGCTTGTATCTGCAGTCAACTTCCTTTAGGTGAGCAAACTCTGCTGGCTCAATCATTGGTTCACTTGTCCTGTCAGGAAATGTAGAGGAGGCTTGACTCAAAAGTATAGCAGCAGAGATAATTCAGCAGTGAATGATAACTTTAATAATAGATAGCAAAATAACAAGCCACAAGGGGCCACAAAACACAAGAGTAGAGAAACTGAACACTACAGGCAACCAGATAAACTTTAGGCAGGCAGAGTGAAAGGGAGCATTTGGTTGAGGCTGGCTGGTTCAGTGAGTGACAGGGACTGTGGATGAGAGCTGGGGTTAAATAGGCTGCAGGTGAGGAGTCTGGAATGAGCGGCGGGTGAATCCTATTGGCTGGGTGGAGACTGGGAGGTGCCTGCATGTGCAGGCTGGGAGGTGTCAGCTGGAGCAGGCCTGACAGGTTATAGAAGGGGAACAAAAAAACAAAGAGGTTGCACACATACTGTGTCTGGTTTTGAAATGTTGCTGCCAGATAAACAGTGCATTACATTAGTGTCACAACCAGATGACAACTTTTTGAAAAAGAATTGTAAATATAGCAGGGGAAAAATATAGGATGCAAACTCCATTACTTTCTATTAAATACTGCTCATCTATGTATCTACTTTCATTTAAAACACCAGTAACGATTGCAGTTGAGAAAATATCATGTTAATTTTATTTCCTATTTACATTAGCATTATATCTGCCTATTTATAGCTCTGTACAACTTTTTTATTACTTTTCAAATTGAACTAAAATTAATTTGAGTCCGCTCTCTTTGGAAAGGTGAATCCTTTTCTCAGGAAGGTTCACAGTTCTGAATTACGAATAAATGATAAATTTTGCAATTTATTTTCAGTCCCTGTTCTCACATTAGCTAATGATTTTGGGTTCTGGTTACATAATATATGACCTTATTTGAACTTTTATTGTGATTTAATGCAAACTCTGAAACAAGTTGAACGTAAACTAGATTATAGGTCATCTGGCTGTCCTGCTGGAGCCTGAGTCCTATTTACAAGGAATATTAGAACCATGTCAACAACGCTAACAGCAGAGCTGACTGAGCAGCAGAATATATGCTTGGATCTATGCTGCCATCTGCTGTTCATTATTTTCAATGTAACAGCACAACTACTGGTTGCAAGTTTCTATGTGGAACCATTACTGTGTCATTCCAATATTGCAAATTTGTAGTGAGAAGTGCAAGTGATTCAAAGTAAATTCTTCAGCTTGTTTTCTCTGGGTATTACAAAAAAATGTCAATGTCCCTCAAAAGTTGGTCAAATCTAGAATAACTGCTAATGGAAGTTAGTTGCTGAATTATAATGAAATGGGGTAAAATTACTTTATTTGTGTCTTTAGCAGGGGAATGTTATTTCTGTTCAGATAAGTGTATGGTAGTTGTTTATTCCACTGTGAATTTATTTGTGGGGATTATATTAATATTGGATTAGCAAAATAAAAAAAGAAATTCCTTAAAATTTACAAAAGCTCTGCCGGATCAGAATTCCACTGATGGATATATTTGATTGGAACATTGAGATCCAGGATTTTGATGCTTCAAACACAATGGAGAAAGATGTGAAGTAGTGGGGTTGTACTAATGATTAAGGACAATGTCAAAGCTGCACTCAGCTACGGCATTCTTGAGGGCCCCTCCGGTAAGCCTAACTGGGAAGAGGTTAGACGTAAGAAAGGTGTAGTAAAAATGGTGGGCTTATCCTTTAGCGTTCTTAATAGCCAGTGGGAGGAAGAGGAACAGCTATGTAATTAGATCAACGAAAGATGTAACAAAAGCAGGGATGCGATGCTGAGGCTTTATAAGACACTGGCGAGGCCTCACCTTGATGATTGTGAAAAGTTTTGGGCTTCTTATCTAAGAAAAGATGTGCTGGCATTGAAGAGGATTTAGAGCAGGTTCACAAGGATGATTCTGGGAATGAAAGAGTTATCAAACATGGAACATTTGATAGCTCTGGGTCTGTACTTGCTGGAATTTCAAAAGATGAGGGGGAATCTCATTTAAACCTTTTCAATGTTGAAAGGCCTAGCCAGAGTAGATGTGGAAACTTAAGAACATAAGAAATAGGAGCAGGAGTAGGCCATCTGGCCCTTCGAGCCTGCTCTGCCATTCAATAAGATCATGACTGATATGGCCATGGACTCATCTCCACCTACGTACCTTCCCCCATAACCTTTAATTCCCTTACAATGCAAAAATCTATCCGACCTTGCCTTAAATATATTTACTGAGGTAGCCTCCACTACTTCATTGGGCAGAGAATTCCACAGATTCACCACTCTCTGAGAAAAGCAGTTCCTCCTCATCTCCATCCTAAATCGACTGCCCCACATCTTGAGGCTATGTTTGCTAGTTCTAGTCTCACCTACCAGTGGAAACAACTTTCCTGCCTTTATCTGATCCAACCCTTTCATAATTTTATATGTTTCTATAAGATTTCATCTCATTCTTCTGAGTTCCATTGAGTACAGTCCCAGGCAACTCAATCTCTTCTCATAGTCTAACCCCCCCATCTCTGAAATCAACCTGGTGAACCTCTTCTGGACTGCCTCCAAAGCCAGTATATCCTTCCTCAAGTAAGGAGACCAGAACTGCATGCGGTACTCCAGGTGTGGCCTCACTAGTACCATATACAGTTGCAGCATAATCTCGCTACTCTTTTGTTCAATCCCTATAGAAATAGAGGCCAACAATCCATTTGCCTTCTTGATAACCTGCTGCACCTGCAAACCAACTTTTTATGATTCATGCACAAGCGCTCCCAAATCCCTCTGCACAGCAGCAAGCTGCAATTTTTTACCAATTTCAATAATAATCTGCTCTTTCAGTTCTCCTTCCAAAATGGATGACCTTGCATTTACTAACATTGTACTCCATCTGCCAGACCTTTGCCCACTCACTTAACCTTTTTAGATTATGAGGACACGCAGTCCTCTTTTATTGTCATTTAGTAATGCATGCATTAAAAATGATACAATGTTCCTCCGGTATGATATCACAGAAACACAAGACTGACCAAAACTGAAAAACTGACAAAAACCACACAATTATAACATATAGTTACAACAGTGCAACAATACTGTAATTTAATAGAAGAACAGACCATGGGCACGGTAAGAAAAAGTCTCAAAGTCTCTCGAAAGTCCCAACATCTCACGCAGATGGTAGAAGGAAGAAAACTATCCCTGCTACGAGCTTCCAGCGCCGCAAACTTGCCGATGCAGCATCCTGGAAGCACCCGACCACAGTCCCACTCTCAGTCCGTCCGGAAACTTCGAGCCTCTGACCAGCCCTCCGACACCGAGCACCGAGCACCATCTCTGCCAAGCACTTTGACCCCAGCCCCAGCCACCAGCAACAGGCAAAGCCAAGGATTTGGGGCCTTCCCTCCGGAGATTCTCGATCGCACAGTAGCAGCGACAGCGAACCAGGCATTTCAGAAGTTTCTCCAAATGTTCCTCTGTGCTTCTCAAGTCTGTCTCCATCAAATCAGGATTGTGCACGGCCCCTATTTAACAAATACAATAACATTTTACCAGAGAGGCCTCGCGTGTTGCGTCGCGCCGCCATCTTCTCCTCCCTCCCTGGATCTATGTATATCTATGTATAACCTCTGTATATCTCTGCACAATTTGCTTTTCTACTCAATGTTTCCCGTGGTCCTGGAGTCTAGGACAAGAAGGCACAGCCTCAGGATAGAGGGACATCCATTTAAAACAGATGCAGAGAAATTTTTTTAGTCAAAGGGTGGTGAATTTGTGGAATTTGTTGCCACATGCAGCTGTGGAGGCCAGGTCTTTGGGTATATTTAAGGCAGAGCTTGATAGGTTCTTGATTAGACATGGCATGAAAGGTTATGGGGAGAAGACCAGGAAGTGGGGCTGAAAAGAGAAAAAAAAGGATCCACCATGATTAAATGGTGAAGTGGACTAAATGGGCGGAATGGCTTGATTCTGTTCCTATGTCTTATGTAAAAAAAAATGGTTGTCTTATTTAACAACTTTAAGTTCCCCAGTACAGTACAGTCTGGGACTTCCTTCGCACCAAAAACATCAATGGTGCAGAATTTATTAGATTCATCCAGAGACTTTCTGGAAACAGTATGCAGATTGTTCAACCAGAGAATACTAAAATTGTATGAGGTAATGAGCCTAGCCAGGTGACCACCACTCCAGTGGAAGAACATCTTGGGAACAATGATCATGACCTCATAAATATTCAGATAGTTAAAAGACTAGCATTTGGGGTAAAGACATTAATTGGGGTAAGGCTAATTACAACAGTATTAGACAGGAACTAGCAGAGTCAATGGGAACAGCTGCTGTTGGGTGAGTCCATATATGATGTGGAAATTGTTTAAAGGCCAGGTGGACAGAACTCAGGACCAGCATATTCCTAGATGAGGATAGCAAGGTTCAGAAACCTTGTATGATGAGAGGTGTTGCAAATTTAATCAATGAGGAAATAGAAAGCTATGTAAGTTTTATGAAGTTGAATCGGATAGGAGCCTTGAGCAATTTGAAGGAAGCAGGAAATAACTTGAATAGGGAATCTGGAAGACGAAGAAAGGTCATGAGTGTATAATTAAAGAAAACCTCAAGACATTTCATATATATGTAAGAAAATAAGGGCATAGCTATGGAAAGGATAGGAGCACTCAAGAACAAAGGAAGGAATTAATGCCTGGAGCTCAAGGAAGTGAGTAAAGTGCTAATTAAATAGCTTGCATTGATAGACATTAGATTAGATTATGAAGACACTCAGTCCTCATTTATTGTCATTTAGAAATGCATGCATTAAGAAATGATACAATGTTCCTCCAGAGTGTTATCACACAAAAACAGGACAAACCAAAGACTAAACTCTGGCCATGGACTCATCTCCACCTACCTGCCTTTTCCCCATGACAAAACCACATAATTATAACATATAGTTACAGCAGTGCAAAACAATACCATAATTTGATAAAGAACAGATCATGGGCACATAAAAAAAAGTCTCAAATCCCGATCGACTCCTATAGTCCTTGTTAGCAGGTGGCAAAAATGGAGAAACTCCCCTGCCATAAACTTCCAGGCCCTGACAACTGACAACCGCCGATGCATTGGAAGCACCCGACCACAGCCGACTGAGTCCGTCCGAAAACTTCGAGCCTCCGACCAGCCCCTCCGATACAGCCTCCCGAGCGCCTTGGACCTCGTCCCGGCTGCCAAAATAAGCAAAGCTGAGGACTCAGAGGCCTACTCCTCCAGAGATTCCAGACCACACAGTAGCAGGCAGCGAAGCAGGCATTTCAGAAGTTTCTCCAGATGTTCCTCTGCGCTGTCACGTCTGTCTCCATCAAATGAGAATTGTGTATGATATCCTACTAAACATGAAAACAAATTAGAAAAGCTCTGACAGAAAGGGTAGCTAGTGTGGCTTTGTATGGGGTATGACAACTCCCTATGAATTTGATAAAGATTTTTGAGGAGGTGACAGAAATGATTGAGGTATGGGGAGTGGATATAGCCGACGTGGAATTTAGTAAAGCATTCAACAAGGTATCTCATAGTAGTTTGATCCAGAAGATTAAGACTCACAGAATCCATGGACACTTGGTAGTTTAGGTTCAAAACTGCCATAGCCAATGAAGGCAGAATGTAGTGAAGGAAGTGTTATTCTCACTGGAGGTCTGTGAACACTGGTGTTCCACAGAGATGATTTCTGAGGCCTGTGATTATATATAAATGAATTAGGTGAAATTCTAATTCATTAGAATTTTGTTAATTTTGCAAATGACAAAATTGGCATAGTTGTGGATAGCGGTGAATGTGGCCAAAGGATACAACAGGTTATGGGTCATACGGGAAAATTGGGGGAGAAATAATAGATGGGGTTTAATCCAGACTAATGTAGAGTGTTGTAGTTTAGGAGATCAGATGTAAGAGGAAAGTCTACAGTGAAAGGTAGGATGCTTAGAAACATTGATGCACAGTGAGATTTTCTGGTACACATAGATGGCTCCATGAAACTGCTAACGTTAACAGATAGGGTGATAAAGAAGGCTTGTGGCATGGTCAGGTCGCTGTGTATGGAAGCAGGGAAGCCCTGTTGCAGCTGCACTAAACTTGTTAGGCCACATTTGGAGCATTGTGTGTGTAGTTCTGCTAGCTGGTTATAGAAAGGATGTGTAAGATTTCATAAGAACATAAGAAGTAGGAGCAGGAGTAGGCCATCTTGCCCGTTGAGCCTGCTCTGCCATTCAAAAAGATCATGTCTGATCTGGCCGTGGACTCATCTCCATCTACCTGACTTTTCCCCATGACCCTTAATTCCCCTACTCTGCAAATATCTATCCAAACTTGTCTTTAATATACTTACTTAGGTAGCCTCCTTCACTGGGCAGAGAATTCCACAGGTTCACTACCCTCTAGGAAAAGCAGTTCCTCCTCATCTCCATCCTATATCTATCTACTCCCCCAAATCTTGAGGCTATGTCCACTAGGTCTAGTCTCACCTACCAGTGGAAACACCTTTCCTGCCTCTATTATCTATCCCTTTCATAATTTTATGTGTTTCTGTAAGATCTATCTTAATCTTCTGAATTCCAGCAAGTACAGTCCCAAGCGACTCAATTTCTCCTCGTTGTCTAATCCCTTCATCTCTGGAATCAACCTGGTGAACCTGCTAGGCCAGTATATCCTTCTTCAAGTACGGAGACCAGAACTGCACGCAGTACTCCAGGTGTGGCCTCACTAGTACCCTGTACAGTTGCAGCATAACCTCGCTGCTCTTAAATTCAATCTCTCTAGCAATGAAGGCCAACATTCCATTTGCCACCTTGATAGCCTGCTGCACCTGCAAACTAACCTTTTGTGACCATGCACAAGCACTCCCAAGTCCCTACGCACAGCAGCATGCTGCTAATTTTTACCATTTAAATAATAACCTGTTCTTTCATTTTTCCTTTCAAAGTGGATGCCCTTGCATTTACCAAATTGTACTCCATCTGCCAGACCATTGCCGCTAACCTATCTATATCACTTTGCAGACTCTCTGCATCTTCTGCACCATTTGCTTTTCCACTCAATTTAGTGTACCATATCCACAGATTTGACAGTGCAGTAGATACGGCAATTACGCTTGTGAATATGCACATGTCAGCTAATTGCTATTTCATTGTGATGGTACTTAACTCCATACTTGTCGTCGTAGTGCTTGTCGAGACTTGGACACAGCACAGAAAAGCTTCGCTGCTTGTTTGTATTTGGCCTCGCCTGAGAAATTGGACTGTCAAGTCAACTGATTCTGAAGACGAGCGGTATTCATTTTATACTTTAATTGTTCTTTTCAGCCACAGCGTAAGCTTCGCTTTTCCTTTTGAGAGTTTTAGTTAACGGCTCTGTTTGGCCTAGGGTTTATTGTTTTCTTTCCCCTTTAACACTGTTCACATTAAAGTCTGTAAACTATTGACCTGCTTCACTGTCTCTCACTCCGCACTTGGGCCATATCTGAACCTGGTGACAAGTATCATCAGCAAACTTAGATTAGTACACTCGGTCCCCTCTTCCAGATCGTTAGTGTATATCGTGAACAGTTGAGGGTTCAGCACTGACCCCTGCAACACACTGCTCACCGCTGGTTGCCAACCAGAGAAACACACATGTATCCCAACTCTCTGCTTTCTATTGGTTAATCCTCTGCCCATGCTAATACATCACCCCCAACTCTATGCAACCTTATTTTATGGATAAGTCTTTTACGCAGCACCTTATCGAACACCTTAATGGAAATACAAGTAAATAACATCCATCTGTTCCCCTCTGTCCACTGCACTCGTTTTTCAAGCAGGACCAGCCTTTGCTGAATCAATGCTGTGTTTGCCCGATTAATCCATTTCTTTCCAGATGCCTCATTACTTCTTCTTTAATGATTGCTTCAAGCATTTTCTTAACTACAGATGTTAAACTAACTGGCCTATAGTTACCTGCCTTTTGGCTTACATCATTTTTTTCAATACTCTTGTTTTTCCTCAGGACGCTGAAGAAAGCTGGTCTACCTGAACAGATGCAGGTGACCTTTTACCGCTGCACCATAGAGAGCATCTTAACATACTGCATCTCTGTGTGGTATCTCAGCCGTACAGCAGCCGATAGGAAAGCACTTCAGCGGGTCGCCTCTAGCGCACAGAAGATCATCGGGACACGGCTCCCAGCCCTGGAGGACACCTACAGCTCTCGCTGCCTAAGGAAAGCTTCAAGCATCTGTAAGGACAATACACACCCATGCAATCATCTGTCTAAACTTCTTCTATCTGGCAGACGTTATAAGATTTTCTATGCCCTCACTTCCAGACTGAAAAATAGCTTTCTCCCCCAGAACTATAATTGCTCTGAACCAATCAATTAAGCATCATCCATAAATTTGTTATATTGCTACTTTAATACTGGATTTATGCCTGTCATGCACCTGAGTTGCACTTTTGTACTGCTGGACAGTGATTGTACTGGCTGGTTACTTGATTTTATTTATTGTTTATTTATTTCATTTGTTGTTTTATAGCATTGAGTATGAGAGTTGCAAACTCATTTTTGCTGTATTGGTGCATGACAACTGTACTGTGAAATGACAATAAAGGTATTTAATTTAATTTAATTTCATTTCACTGTCTTCCAATCCACTGGGACCAGCCCAGAGTCCAGAGAGTTTTGGTAAGTCATCACCAAAGCCTCTACTATAACTCCTGCCATTTCTTTCAGTACCCTAACATGCATTCCATCAGGACCAGGGGACTTATCTGTCTTCAGGCCCACAAGTTTGCTCAGCACTACCTCTTTCGTGATGGCTATTGCATCAAGGTCTTCACCTCCCATTGCATTTCTGAATGGTTTTGATGAGGTTCTCTCGGGTGATGTCCTGATTAGAGAATATTACCTATAAGTAGATGTTGGACAGACTTGGCTTATCTTCCCTGGAGCACCAGCAGCCGAAGACAGACTTAATGTAAAATTAGGAGAGGCACAAGTAGAATAGATAGTCAGAGTCTTATTTCTAGTATGAAAATATTAAATGTTAGAGGGCATAGCTTCAAAGAGAGTGGGAGAAAGTTTAAAGATCTGTGGAGCAACTTGGCAGGGGCAGGTGCCTAGAATGGGCTGCCACGGGAGGTGGTGGAAACAGATATGATAGCAACAATTAGGAGGTATTCAGACTGGAACATAACCACACAAGAATAGAGGGATATCGACCGTGTGCAGGCAGATGGGATTAGAATAATTTGGTATCATAGTCAGCACAGACATTGTTGGATGAAGTGCCTGTTCTTGTCTTCTACTGTTCTATTGTCTATATTTTAATAATGTGTATGTACGTTGAATTAACAAACAGCAGCAGTTGTTGAAATTGAGCCTTAAGCATTGCTTTTGGAACAGGTATGGAATGTGCATTAGCTTTCCAACATGAGAAAGTGTGTTGTTTCAGGCATAAATTCTGTTTCTCTGAGGATGTCAGAGGGACTAATCCAGCAGCCTAATGCTCCTGACTGGGTTCTGCTGTGATAATGGAAACTGATAGGCTCTAATCTACTTACCTTTTCTCATTGCAGGTTCATAATTTGAATTCGAGCACAGTTGTGAGTACATGGAAAACTCTACTGGGGATAAATCTGCTAAACCTCAAAATCATGCTCAGGTAATAACCTGTGCTTGTTCCTTTATAATCCAGGAAGCACAGTAATTTCCTGTCACTTTATAATAACAATTACTGCAGCATGCAAACTGTACTTTTTCATTTAGTTGGTGCTTCAGCGGGGGTCAGACCTCACCTGTTAATCCTCGTTCATTTTGTTTAAGCAATACACACAAAATGCAGGAGAAACTCAGCAGGATATAGCATCTATGGCAGTTCCTGTGCTTATTTTGTTTAAAACCAGACTGCAGCCCTTAAAGAGCAACTTCCCTAAGACAATGCCTGGTATGGAATATTTCACTTATGAGGAGAGAGACTGGGTAGGCGGGGTTGGTTTGGAATAAAGGAAACAGAGGTAGGAAGGATAGTAGGAAACTGGCCTCTTTTCAGAGGTGTTTACAACTAGAAGGCATAAAATTAGAATCAGGGATGAGAGGGGATCTGAGAGGGAATTCTAAAAGTCAGAGGCTGGTACACGTTATTTTACAGGGTGCTAGAGGAAGCTGAGGCTCTAATCACAGTTGAGAAAAATCTTGATGAGTACTTGAATGAGCAATGAAAAAATCTGCTTTGTATATGGTTCATATATATTACTTCATTACAACAATGCATTGAGGTAGTACAAGGGAAAAACAATAACGGAATGCAGAATAGAGTTTTACCATTAAAAACAAAGTGCAGTGCAGGTAGACAATAAGTTGCAAGGTCATAACGAAGTAGATTGTAAGGTCAAGAGTCCATCTTATTATACTAGGAATGGTTTAATAGTCTTATAGCAGTGGGACTGAAACTGTCTTTAAGGTTGATGATACACACTTTCAAGATTTTGTATCTTCTGCCCAATGGGGGGTGGGGGAGGAGAAGAGAGAATGTGTGGAGTGTGTGGGGTCTTTGGTTAAACTGGCTGCTTTAGCAAGGTGGTGATGAAGGAAGCTAAAACCAGGAAGGATGCCTGGAGACGCCCAGACACATGGTTGAAAAGCATTCAAGTTCAATTCCTGAAGTCAATCCCTGGAGTCTGGATACAGTGTTCTCAATTGTCTGGATGAAGAATCCTTAATAGAGAGCCAAGCTGCTGGTTTTCCAGGCAGGTAAGTTGGATAATGAGTGGAGACAGCAAATGGAAGAACTTGCTTTCTATACAGACCAAAACACACCAAAGCAAAGGTAATGTTAGTGGTTACAGGAACAGAGATTTTGAGAGCCCTCAGCTGAAACACTGCAATGTAAATATATTGCAACTTTCTTTAACAGGAACAATCAAACATTACCCATTGTTTTCCTTACAGCCAGGAGCAGAGTGAAAACTTCGTATTTTGTTGACTGAGCTAAAACAGTTAGAAGATAATTGCTGATTTGTAGGAATCTTTCAACAGTGGTTAGATTATTTGTAGAGTTTGGCAGTTCATCCTGAGGAAATGATTACTGTGTGAAACAGAACTAACTCAAAAAACGTGTGCACAGAGTCACAAAACTGTAAAGCTGCACCAATCTAAGCTGGAAAAAGTGGAATCTAACAGAGGGAAGTAAGTGCGGTGATGTGTGAGACAAAAGGTGAAACCGGGAGAATCCAGCCAAGTTGACTTAGATGTTACAGATACTGTAGATGGTAACATGAGAGGTTGAAAAAAGAGTGCCTGTGATGTGTACTAGAAAGCGATTTCTATAAGCAGGGCACAGGGAGCACAGTGAAGGCCATGGAGTGGATGTGATGAATCATGTGACAAATATTCTGTACAACAAGCATATATCTATTCTAAGATTGTGAATCAAATGTCAGTAACTGGGAAGTTGTTGATTGCATTGTTCATGTATGTCACTTGAAGAGATTTTCCCAATGATCACAGCAGCACGATTCAGTAAAGGCAGCAGCAAGATCTTGAAAAACAATGGTTCACACAGAATTTGACAAAAAAGCCTTTCATGGGAAATCCAAATATGTTTTTCTGGGAATTTGCATTAAATGTTCTTTATAGGATTACTAGGGTTGCCAGAAAGTATGAAGGGAGTTTTTGACTCTTATTTCCTATTCTGTAAAGACAGCCTGTAGAAACAAACCACCTTCTCTCAGTATAGCAGGAACTCAAAAATGCCAGTGCTGATGCTGGTGACTACAAGGGGAGTTATCCTTGGATAAGACTATAATACATAGGAGCAGAATCAGGCCGTTTGGCACAACGAGTCTGCTCTGCTAATTCATCATGGCTGATCCAGTTTTCCTCTCAGCCCCAATCTCCTGCCTTCTCCTCGTATCCCTTCATGCCCTAACCAATTCATGTCTTAAATATACATGAAGACTTCACACCTTCAGTGACAAAAAATTCCACAGGTTCACTACTCTCTGGATAAAGAAATTCCTCCTCATCTCCATTCTAAAAGAGTGCCCCTCTATTCTGAGGCTGTCCCCTCTGGTCTTAGACTCTCCCACCATAGGAAACATCCTCTTTACATCCACTCTAGTAGAGTGGATAGGGGAGAACCAGTAGATGTGGTATATTTGGATTTTCAAAAGGCTTTTGACAAGGTCCCACACAGGATTTTAGTGTGCAAACTTAAAGCACACGGTATTGGGGGTAAGGTATTGATGTGGATAGAGAATTGGTTGGCAGACAGGAAGCAAAGAGTGGGAATAAACGGGGCCTTTTCAGAATGGCAGGCAGTGACTAGTGGGGTACCGCAAGGCTCAGTGCTGGGACCCCAGTTGTTTACAATGTATATTAATGACTTAGATGAGGGAATTAAATGCAGCATCTTCAAGTTTGCAGATGACATGAAGCTGGGCGGCAGTGTTAGCTGTGAGGAGGCTGCGAAGAGGATGCAGGGTGACTTGGATAGGTTAGGTGAGTGGGCAAATTCATGGCAGATGCAATTGAATGTGGATAAATGTGAGGTTATCCACTTTGGTGGCAAAAACAGGAAAACAGATTATTATCTGAATGGTGGCCGATTAGGAAAAGGGGAGGTGCAATGAGACCTGGGTGTCATTATACACCAGTCATTGAAAGTGGGCATGCAGGTACAGCAGGTGGTGAAAAAGGCGAATGGTATGCTGGCATTCATAGCAAGAGGATTCGAGTACAGGAGCAGGGAGGTACTACTGCAGTTGTACAAGGCCTTGGTGAGACCACACCTGGAGTATTGTGTGCAGTTTTGGTCCCCTAATCTGAAGAAAGACATCCTTGCCATAGAGGGAGTACAAAGAAGGTTCACCAGATTGATTCCTGGGATGGCAGGACTTTCATATGATGAAAGACTGGATCGACTAGGCTTATACTCGTTGGAATTTTGAAGATTGAGGGAGGATCTTATTCAAACATATAAAATCCTAAAGGGATTGGACAGGCTAGATGCAGGAAGATTGTTCCCGATGTTGGGCAAGTCCAGAATGAGGGGTCACAGATTGAGGATAAAGGGGAAGCCTTTTAGGACCGAGATTAGGAAAAACTTCTTCACACAGAGAGTGGTGAATCTGTGGAATTCTCTGCCACAGGAAACAGTTGAGGCCAGTTCATTGGCTATATTTAAGAGGGAGTTAGATATGGCCCTTGTGGCTAAGGGGATCAGGAGGTATGGGGGGGAAGGCTAGTAAAGGGTTCGGAGTTGGATGATCAGCCATGATCATACTGAATGGCGGTGCAGGCTCGAAGGGCTGAATGGCCTACTTCTGCACGTATTTTCTATGTTTCTATGTGGGGGCTTATATGGGAGGCAGGGTTTGAGGGTCGGCACAACATTGCGGGCCAAAGGGCCTGTACTGTGCTGTACTATTCTAGGTTCTATGTTTCTATCAAGGCCTTCCACCATTCAATAGGTTTCAATGAGGTCACCCCTCATTCTTCTGAATTCCTGTAAATACAGGCCCAGAGCCATCAAATAATCTCTGATTAATCCAATAATTATGTTCAATAAAGTTGAAAAATGTATTTGATCCTTTATTATGAATTAGAAAAACAGACAATCTTGAAGCAATAAAACTAAAATTGGTGAGTTTAAATGTCCGTAAGCAGAGTTAAGCAAAGTACTTGTACTTTATACTTTATTTTTGCCAAACAATTGATACTAGAACGTACAATCATCAAGCAACATTTGATTCTGCGCTTCTAAATACTAAAAATATTAAAAATAGTAAAAATTGGTAAGTATTAAAAATTTAAATTATAAATCATAAATAGAAAATAGAAAAATGGAAAGTAAGGTAGTGCAAGAAAACCGAGAGGCAGGGCCGGATATTTGGAGGGTACGGCCCAGATCCGGGCCAGGATCCGTTCAGCAGTCTTATCACAGTTGGAAAGAAGCTGATCCCAAATCTGGCCGTACGAGTCTTCAAGCTCCTGAGCCTTCTCCCGGAGGGAAGAGGGACAAAAAGTGTGTTGGCTGGGTGGGTTATGTCCTTGATTATCCTGGCAGCACTGCTCCGACAGCGTGCAGTGTGAAGTGAGTCCAAGGACGGAAGATTGGTTTGTGTGATGTGCTGCGCCGTGTTCACAATCTGCTCTCAAACGCATCTCCTCCATTTCACGTACATCTGCTCTCACTCCATCCTCCCGCCACCACACTAGGAATAGGGTTCCCCTGGTCCTCACCTACCACCCCACTAGCCTCCGGGTCCAACATATTATTCTCCATAACTTCTGCCACCTCCAACGGGATCCCACCACTAAGC
Organism: Mobula birostris; assembly: GCF_030028105.1. Classification (NCBI taxonomy): domain Eukaryota; kingdom Metazoa; phylum Chordata; class Chondrichthyes; order Myliobatiformes; family Myliobatidae; genus Mobula; species Mobula birostris. The sequence continues at coordinate 193,014,448 of NC_092371.1, forward strand.
ACATCTTTCCCTCCCTCCCTCTCTCTGCTTTCCGCAGGGATCGCTCCCTATGCGAATCCCTTCTCCATTCGTCCCCCCATCCCTCCCCACTGATCTCCCTCTTGGCACTTATCCTTGTAAGCGGAACAAGTGCTACACATGCCCTTACACTTCCTCCCTTACCACCGTTCAAGGCCTCAAACAGTCCTTCCAGGTGAGGTGACACTTCACCTGTGAGTTGGCTGGGGTGATATATTGTGTCCGGTGCTCCCGATGTGGCCTTCTATATATTGGCGAGACCCGACGCAGACTGGAAGATTGTTTCACTGAACACCTACACTCTGTCCACCAGAGGAAGCAGGATCTCCCAGTGGCCACACATTTTAATTCCACTTCCCATTCCCATTCTGACATGTTTATCCACGGCCTCCTCTACTGTAAGGATGAAGCCACACTCAGGTTGGAGGAACAACACCTTATATTCCGTCAGGGTAGCCGCCAAGCTGATGGCATGAACATTGACTTCTCTAACTTCCGCTAATGCCCCACCTCCCCCTCGTACCCCATCTGTTATTTATTTTTATACACACATTCTTTCTCTCACTCTCCTTTTTCTCCCTCTGACTATACTCCTTGCCCATCCTCTGGGTTTCCCCCCCTCTCCTTGTCTTTCTTTCCGGACCTCCTGTCCCATGATCCTCTCGTATCCCTTTTGCCAATCACCTGTCCAGCTCTTGGCTCCATCCCTCCCCCTCCTCCTATCATTTTGGATCTCCCCCTCCCCCTCCCACTTTCAAATCTCTTACTAACTCTTCCTTGAGTTAGTCCTGACGAAGGGTCTCGGCCTGAAACGTCGACTGCACCTCTTCCTAGAGATGCTGCCTGGCCTGCTGCGTTCACCAGCAACTTTGATGTGTGTTGTTCACGATCTTCTGCAACTTCTCCTGGTCTTGGACAGGACAACTTCCATACCAGGTTGTGATGCACCCTAGAAGAAGGCTTTCTACGGTTCATCTATAAAAATTAGTGAGGGTTTTAGGGGGACAGGCCAAATTTCTTTAGTTTTCTCAGGAAGTAAAGGCGCTGGTGGGCCTTCTTGGCAGTGAACTCTGCATGGTTGGACCAAGTCAGGTCATTTGTGATATTGACCCTGAGGAACTTAAAGCTTTTGACCTGTTCCACTTGCGCACCACTGATGTAAGTTGGGTTGTGCGGTCCGCTACTCCTTCTGAAGTCAACAACCAATTCCTTCGTCTTGCTGACATTGAGGGATAGGTTATTGTCTTCTCACATTGCCATCAGGTTCTTAATTTCCCCTCTGTACTCAAACTCATCATTACCCAAGATACAGGTACAATTGTTGTGTCATCAGCAAACTTATATATTGAGTTTGATGGAAACTTGGCTACACAATCATGGGTGTACAGTGAGTACAGCAGGGGGCCGAGTACACAGCCTTGTGGGGCACCGGTGCTCAGAGTGATTGTAGAGGAGAGCTTGTCCCCTATTTTTACAGCCTCGGTCCTGTCTGTGAGGAAGTTGAAGATCTAGCTGCAGATCTGAGTGCTAAGGCCCAGGTTCCGGAGCTTGGGAATCAGTTTATTTGGAATAATGGTATTAAAGGCAGAGCTGTAGTCAATGAGAAGGAGCCTTATCTATGCGTCTTTATTCTCCAGGTGTTCTAAAGAGGAATGTAGGGCCAGAGAGATGGCATCTGATGTTGACCTGTTGCTCTGGTAGGCGAATTGCAAAGCGTCGAGGTTGACCGATAGGCTGTGGTTGATGTGTGCCATAACCAATCTCTTGAAGCACTTCATAGCAATTGACGTCAGAGCCACAGGTTGATAGTTATTCAGGCATGTCACCTTGCTCTTCCTTTGCACTGGGATTATCATTGAGTCAGTGGTGTGGAAGGCAAATGCAATGTTCGTATTCAATTCAAGAGGTCTAGAATATGAGAGCAGCAATATATTGTTGAGGCTTCATAAGGCACTGGTCAGGCCTCACCTTGTGTATTGTTACAGTTTTGGGATCCTTATCTAAGAAAAATGTGCAGACATTGGAGAGGGTTCAGAGGAGGTTCACAAGGATGATTCCAGGAATGAAAGGGTTATCATATGAGGAACGTTTGATGGCTCTGGGCCTGTACTCACTGGAATTTAGAAAGATAAGGGGGATCTCATTGAAACCTTTCAAATGTTGGAAGGCCTAGTCAGAGTAGATGTGGAAAGAATGTTTCCCATGGTGGGGGAATCTAGGACAAGAAGACACAGACTCAGGATAGAGAGGCGTCCATTTAAAACAGAAATGTGGAGAAATTTCTTACACCAGAGTGTGGTCAACCTGTCGAATTTGTTACCACAGGCAGCTGTCGAAGTCAGGTCGTTGGGTGTATTTAAAACAATAGACAATAGACAATAGGTGCAGGAGTAGGCCATTCAGCCCTTTGAGCCAGCACTGTCATTCACTGTGATCATGGCTGATCATCCACAATCAGTAACCCGTTCCTGGCTTCTCCCCATATCCCTTGACTCCGCTATCGTTAAGAGCTCTATCTAACTCTTTCTTGAAAGTATCCCGAGAATTGGCCTCCACTGCCTTCTGAGGCAAAGCATTCTACAGATCCACAACTCTCTGGGTGAAAAAGTTTCTCCTCAACTCCGTTCTAAATGGCCTACCCCTTATTCTCAAATTGTGATCTCTGGTTCTGGACTCCCCCAACTTTGGGAACATGTTTCCTGCCTCTAGCGTGTCCAATCCCTTAATAATCTTATATGTTTCGATCAGATACCCTCTCATCCTTCTAAATTCCAGTGTATACAAGCCCAGTCACTCCAATCTTCCAACATATGACAGTCTCGCCATCCCAGGAATTAACCTCGTGAACCTCCGCTGCACTCCCTCAATAGCAAGAATGTCCTTCCTTAAATTTGGAGACCAAAACTGTACACAGTACTCCAGGTTTGGTCTCAGCAGGGCCCTGTATAACTGCAGAAGGACCTCTTTGCTCCAATACTCAACTCCCCTTGTTATGAACACCAACATGCCATTAGCTTTCTTCACTGCCTGCTGTATCTGCATGCTTACTTTCAGTGACTGATGAACAAGGACACCAAGATCTCATTGTACTTCCCCTTTTCCTAACTTGACACCATTCAAGTAGTAACCTGCCTTCCTGTTCTTGCCACCAAAATGGATAACCTCACATTTATCCACATTAAACTGCATTTGCTATGCATCTGCCCACTCACCCAACCTGTCCAAGTCATCCTGCATTATCTCAACATCATAACATTAGGTGATAGAGAAAATGGTTCTGCATCTTCCATGACAGGTAAGCACTTGTAAAAGTGTTTGCTATTCCCCATATCCAGTTATAGTCGCTTTTTGTTCATTCATTGGTAATATGTTATCATTTTTCAAAGCCACAAACTTTATTTGTATAATAATTGTTTTTTCCCTTGCAGTGGTCTTAGTGCAATAAGTGTATGAAATACTATAGTAAGATGTTGTTCCAAGGCAGTAAATTTGTGTTCTATTGGGGTAAAATTATATGAGGCATAGTAGCTGGGGGCTTGTGTTCTTCTCCCTTGTTATAACAGATGACTATAGGAGATTTTTGGAAAAGTACGGATTTGCAGAACAAGGGATTACGTTAGGTCTCTTGTCTGGAAGTCTATAGCCTGCTGAACAATATCCATCAATTTCTCTAATGCGTCATAAAACTAAAGGCTTTTCATTTCTTGTTTTACATCTGTTGTACAATGGCTTTGACAATTGAATATAGTTAGATATGAAAATTCTAGTATAATTCAATAGACCTAAGGTTGATTATAAGGCTTTTAGGACCTTTGGATTTCCTACTCACCCAAATTTTTGTCTAAATTCAGGGTTAAACCAGGTCCCTGATTGGTAATTGCCATACCTAGAAAATCAACTTTTGTGACAGCGCTGCAATTTTTAAATATTATTACATAGCCGCTGTCTGTTACTTTGAAGAATTGAGTGTGACCAGAAGCCATTAGCTAGATCTCTGTGCAAGATTTATACTTCTACGTGTCAATCATTGCATCATTTTGTAAAGTCTGTTACAGTATCAAAATGACAGGATTGATTTTTGCTAAAAATATGGATTTTGGCCAACCATTGCCTACACCCAATACAACTCTCCTCAAGGAATTGCAAGTGTTTATGGGATTCAAGAGAAAGCAAAAGAACCTGACAAGGAAGTTTGGAGACCTCAAAAAAGGGTCTGGGCCCAAGAAAAGAATTTCCATAAAGATAATTCTAACCCTAGTTTCTATACTAGATGGAAACTTTCTTGTCTCATTACCCATGTTATCAACAATAGGATTGTGGTAATTGAAACTGGCAGGGGAAAAAAGACTGTAAGTAAAACTGTCCCTATAGATAATATCAAATCATGTTCACTTCTGCTTTTCACAGACAAAATTACATTTACTAGAGAAATTGGCTTATCTGGCTTGGACATCCCTAAAACTAAATGACTCAGAGAGCATTAGATTTAAAGGATCTACGAGCACAAATAGCCCTTACCTCCTAGTCATATGTGAACTAATACACTGGAAGCCTTAATCCTTACCATTGGTAAGGTGATAGTTCTTGTCCACTTAAATATTCGCTCTGAATGCATTGCAGATAATAGGAGCACATTGTAGATATGTGGGAAGGCAAAGAATCACTTGTGAAAATGATTAACCCCTACAGAACTGAAATATTCCAGCCCAGATATTGAAGGTAAACTAATAAAGGAATCCCTTGACATGAATCCCTCTAGATTTGAAGAAAAATATAGATACTTATGTCATTGAATGATCCCACTCATGGGAATGTGATATTGAAATCATTAGACTAGAGCAGTGGTCCCCAACCACCGGGCCGCAAGGCATGTGCGACTGGCCGCAAGGAAATGATGTGAGTCAGCTGCACCTTTCCTCATACCGTCACGCCCACTGTTGAGTTTGAATGCATGCAAAGTCATTACGCACACGAGGTCATTACCAGCGCGTCATCCATGTCAGCGCGGGAAGAAGATCAACTCCTCGAGTTTGCAAATGACTGCGGGCTGAAAAGTATGCTTGACATAACATCTCTGGCGGCATTCTGGAACAAAGTCAAGGCTAAATATCCTCAGATAGCCACAAAAACACTGAAAACGTTGCTTCCATTTCCAACATATCTCTGCAATGAATGCAACAAAAACTAAACTGCGGAATAGACTGGACATAAGGACCCTCCTTCGAGTATCACTGTCTTCCATCACCCCTCGGTGGCACTGTCTTGTTGCAGGGAAACAAGCCCAGGGCTCCCACTGATTAAGCGATATTGGTGTGTTGCAATGATTTTGTATGTTCATACAGGGAAAATATGTGCTGTGTGTTTAATATCAAAACGTTACTTAAAATGTTATGATGCTATTGACTTATAAGTGACATATAACCATATAACAATTACAGCACGGAAACAGGGCATCTCTGCCCTTCTAGTCCGTGCCGAACGCTACTCTCACCTCGTCCCACCGACCTGCACTCAGCCGATAACCCTCCGTTCCTTTCTGTTCCATAAGTATATACTTATCCAATTTTTCTTTAAATGATAATATCGAACCTGCCTCTACCACTTCTACTGGAAGTTCGTTCAACACTTACTTCAAGCTCCCCCTGTCCTCCCCTGATAATTGACATAATTGACACTATATTCCTGCGAGGAAATATGTTTAATATTAAATTCGTTAGATAAACCCTTTTAGAAATGAAATTGAGTGTATTAGCCACTTATGACCTATATTCCAGCCGTGATCAACTCCCCCACCCCCGGAACAGAATCGCCAAAAGTGATTTGTAGAAAAAAAATCAGCACGTACACGCATGCGCACACAGATGCCTGCGCAAGGCTTCATGGCCATGGTAGTCTTTCCCGGGGTAAACACAACGTATTTGACTGCTACTCTTCTCCGTTGGCAAACCTACCCCCCTCCCCCGCCCCAGTCGGGTCAGCTGGTCTGCAAGAATATTGTCAATAATAAACCAGTCCACGGTGCAAAAATGGTTGGAGACCCCTGATCTAGAGCACTGTGGAAAAACCCAGTTTTTAAATGACGTCTCTATTAGACCGGTATCTCATTTTACTATCCTTTTATGGCCAACAAATGTATGAACATACTTATTACGAAGATGTTAAACTTTTCCATTTCTTCAATAATGGTCACTATTCCACTTCATTGTTAAATGTCAATGCAGCAGGAGAATTTTCTGCATTTCTGTGGGTTTACTTGTTATTATTTACATATTTTGTCTCATCTGCATTCTTTAACCGAATCTCAGAAGAATCACATCTTCTTTTCCTTAAAAAGAAAAAAACAAATAACAACATTCACCAATAAACAAATCTATATCAGCTATCTGAAACTTTGAAGTTGGCTCTTCGCTATCTGTGCTATGACTCTTCTTGTGCTTCTTCATTTTCTTCTTCTTTGCTGCTTTAAGCTTTTCCTCAGGTATCTCAACTAAACTTTTTGGTATACACTCAGGTCTCCTGGTTAGAATCTGGAATTTCAGATAAGCAGTTCACGCTATCCTCCTCAGCAATCTGCTTCCCTGCACTGTATCTTTCCTAATTCCTTCTACTTCCATTTGTAAGGAAATACGAATCTTCTTTTCTTCATCTAATTCATTCATTAACTATGTAATCTCTTTTTTATGCTGAGACTTCATCATTTCAATAAAACTTCTCAATTCCATTACTTGTGCTTTCACTTCTTGCTTATACTGTGCCCACTGTGAGTGTTCTTGCTCTAAATGGTGATTAGACTGTATCTCATATTCTCTCAATGTCTCTTTCATTATCGCTTGCGTTGAAGCAACCTCTTCCTGCCATTGCTTTTTCACATCATCAATTGCCTCCTGTTTGGTTGCCTCAGACACTGCAGCAACTGCTTTTATATTCTCCATGTCAGCATTTTCATAAAGCACATCTATATAAAATTCCTCACTTTCATCTTCAATCACTGCATTTACTTGTTTCATTTCATTTTCCTTCTTTCTACTTCTACAAAAGCGTGAAAAATGATTAATCTTACCACAGCTGTAACAAAGTTTGCCATATGCGAAACACTGATTTGGACTGTGTTCCTTCGCACAGCGATCACATGGCATTTTTTTCAAATGCCATCTTGCTCTCTGTCTATTTTGTCGACGTATTATTATATTTCTTGATATATTCGCGTTTTTACAGCACTTACATTGTAGTTTTCAACAAAAAGCTCTTCAGCCTGTGACATTATTGTCTCAGAAGCTTTGCAGAGCGTGAAAGCTTTTTCAAAATTTTAATCTTGCTCACACAAAAGCCTTTCTCTCAGAGCATTATCTTGAATACCACAAACCTTTAATAAGAGGTTCTGTGAGCAATCCAAACTCGCACGTTCTACTATGCTTTCTTAACTCTGAAACATACTGATCAATTGTTTTAGTAGCCTTCTGCACACCTGTGAAGAATTTATACCGTTCATACGTTAAATTACGCTTCGGTATACAGAGTACTTTAATTATCTCTATCTTCAAAGACAAAATTATTGTATACCCCTACTGCGTCATTTCCGATTACATGGAGCAAAAGTACCGCTTTGACTTTGTCCGATTTTTCTGCATAATCAATCGCCGATAAGTACAGTTCAAATTGTTGCTTGAATATCCTCCATTTCTCAGCTACATTCCCAGTCAGCTGCAATTTTTGTGGGGATTGTAAACCCTCTATATTACCGATTACCATTCGAACTTTTTTCTTTTTTTCGATTATCTCCGTTTCTCAGTTCTCCCGTACTATTCTTCCAACAGCAGTTCTGACACCATGTTATGTTACTTCTATTTAAACATTCCGTGGGTTAATCACAAAGAATCACATCCTGGAAGAATTAGAGAACTTTTATTTACAGAAATAAAGAAACACATCTTAACCCTGCCACATTGCTGATACATGCTGGCAAACCCCGCACATGCTCAGTGCTGTCCGATCAGGTACTGGCACATCATTGCACGTGATATCACCACAAACCCAATTATATTTTAGATAGACTGTGACTACAAGTTGAAAAATGGGAAATCAAGGCTATGACAAAGTTTACTGTTGGAGACCAAATGATAAATTTTGGGGTTACACAGATGGCATTACTTTTCAAATAGACCATGTTACATACGCAGACAAAACTTCAGTTATTGCTGTGTATTCAGTCGCAATGTGTTACCATCAACAGGCAGAGAAGAAAAAGCATGATCCGGCCCTAAACTAATTTCATGATTTAAAAATAATAAATTAAAGTTGCCTGCACAGTCATGTACTGACAGTTCTCACTCTGATAATGAGAAAAGTTGTTCAAACATAATTGTTTATTCACTTTTTAAGGTTTATGGAAACAATGATTCTCGGAGTAACGTTATTATTTAATTTATGTTGCATAACTCATGACAGAAATACAAGTCCAGTTTTAAAGAACAATTAATGATGAATGAAACAAAGAATGTTCTGGATGAAACTTAGTCAAATTAAAATAATTTTTCTTTATGCACAATGAGAGTCACTAAACAGACACAATCAGACAAGTGAGGCACCTAATTGCACAATTTCTTTGTAGACTTATTCCAAGCCCCTGACAGGCTTAAAGCTTTAGCAGAAACAGTATTTAAGACCTTCAAGCTTTGCACATTTAGCTTCTGCAGCAAAAAATACAGTTTCTGAGTGGATTGGCACCACTTTAAATTGGGTTGAAGATGTTTTTTTTGCAGTTTTCTCAAAGGACAATTCTGTTAGCCATTGCTCTTTTGTTGAGACGTTGAAGCCTGAAAGGATGGAAGGTTGGAGACTTCTGCTTTTCTACAACAGCTCCATTCCTAAGACTCTGTTAACACCAATACCTGACCATCACTACTATGGGTATTTCTCATATAACTGCTTTGATTACACCTCGTTACACTCGCCTCTTTACCTGTTTCTATGGTTTGTCCTCAAACTGCAAGAGTGAAGAGCAGGGACCACCTTGATCATATTACCCTTGCTCCTCTCCTTTTCCTAGTCCTGATCACTTATGTTGTGTATGGGTTTGCATGTTTCTCACCTCGAGTAGGGGGTAGTGGTTTGGGATGTATATGTTACGATTAGCGGATTTAATAACACAATCCCACAAAAAGATGAGGCAATAAACATTATTTTTAACTTACCTATTTAGATGTTGCATTTTTACTTTTTATAAATACGGTTTTTAACATTTTATATAATGTACTTTGTGTGTTGTGTGTAATGAGTATTGTTCATTGCTAATGACAGCATTATACTATCAAGGGTTACAACTTTGACTTTTAAAACTATCTATCTCACTATTTTGTGTCTAATGTTATACCATGGTAAAACATTTAGCAGGAGGAGAAAGATGGCTATTTGAGGGCAATGAACACTGCAAGGAGCAAGAATAATAAGATCAAGGCAGTTTGTGCTCTTCATTCTTCCAAGTCTGAGGACAAAACAGAGGAATAGGTAAAGAGGCGAGTATGAGGAAGTGTATAGCAAAGCAGTTCATAAAGAAATAACCCATGGTTGTACTGGTCATGTATTGATGTTAATGGAGTCTTAGGAATGGAGCCATTTTACAAAAAGCAGAAGTCTCCCAACCTTTCATCCTTGCGAGCATCAACATCTCAACAAAATGAGCAATGGCTAGGGGAATTGTCCATTGGAAAACTGCAAAAAAAAATCTTCAACCCAATTTAAAGTAGCGCCAATCCACCCATAAACTGTATTCTTTGCTGTGAAGACTAAATCTACAAGTTAAATGTGCAACAGCTTGAAAGGTCTTGGTAATTGTTTCAGCTAGAGCTTTAAACCTGAGGGTTGCTACTCTCCTGATATTTTTTACCTACTCTGTTTTGATTTCTTCAGAATCGGAGATGAAATCCTAGGGCCTCTGAGGTCTACAAAGCATTGTATTGTTACAAGGTAGAATTAGTTATATGTGTTTTACTTACTATTTGGTTATAAGTATATACTACAATGCAACAAGTTGGACCACCAAGCCTATTAATATTGCTATTTATGTTATATTTAATGTTACAAGACCAATTTGTATATTTAGTTGATAAAATCCCATGAATTTACAGAACAGACTGAGTAGCCCTTGCTCAGTCAAAATTTTCAGGGAGAACACAAAAGTTATTTTAGTTAGGCCCAAACCTTAATAAAGTAATGGGGGAAGACTTGAACAATTTTTATACAGAGTCCAGAATCACTGAAATGGGAAGAAACATTTGCCGGTGGTATGGTTGGTATTAGAATGACAATTTACAGCATACTAATTGGTGTTCACTCCCATGGAAAGGATATAATCAATCTCTATGTTGTGACTTTTCCTGGAAGTTTAGAAATAATGGTATAAACAGAATCCTCAAAAGGGCAACTGTACTCTTACTTATTTTTTAAAAAAGCTTAACAAGTATATATTATTATATTGTATCATTTAAATGATGGATATAATTTTCTTTAACTAAAATACAGGATTACTGATCCTTAGGCAAAAGACTCATAGACTCATGAAGTCATAGTAAAGTACAGCACAGAAACAGGTTATTTGGCCCATCTGGCCTGTGCTAAACCATTTTAACAGCCTACTCCCATTGAACTGCATTGCCCTCTGTATGTCTACCATCCATGTACTGTACCTATCCAAACTTCTCTTAAATGTTATAATTGAGCTTGCATGCACTACTTGTGCTCCAAACTCTCACAACCCTCTGAGTGAAGAAGTTTCCCCTCACATTCCCCTTGATCTTTTCACCTTTCACCCTTAACCCATGATCTCTAGTTGTAGTCCCACCCAACTACAGTGGAAAAAAGTCTGCTTGCATTTACCCTATCTATACCCCTTATAATTTAGTATACCTCCATCAAATCACCTTTCAATCTTCTACCTCTCAAGGAATAAAGTCCTAACATATTCAATCTTTCATTATTACTTTCAGGTCCTCCAGACCTGTCACCATCTTTTTAAATTTTATCTGTACTCCTTCAAACTTATTCAAACATCTTTCCTGTAGATAGGTAACCAAAAGTGCACAATATACTCCAAATTAGGCCTCACCAATGTCCTCTAGAACTTCAATATTAACATCCCATCTCTTGTGCTCAATAATTTGATTTATGAAGGCCAATGTGCCAAGAGCTTTACTTTATTATGCTACCTACCTATGATGCCACTTTCAATGAATTATGGACCTGTATTCCCAGATCCCTTTGTTCCACAGTACTCCTCAGAGCCCTACCGTTTGATATCTAAGACCTACCCTGAATGGTCATCCTAAAGTGCAAAACCTCACAGTTGTCTGCATTAAATTTCATCTGCCATTTTTCAGCCCATGTTTTTCCAGCTGGTCCAGATCCCACTGTAGGCTCTGATAATCTTCCCTGCTGTCCACTACACCCCCAATCTTGGTGACAACTGTAAATTTGCTGATCCAATTACCCACAATATAACCCAGATCATTGATATAGATGACAAACAACAATGGACCCAACACCAATCTCTGGCACTTCACTAGTCACAGGCCTCCAGTCAGAGAGGCAACCATCTACTACCACTCTCTGGCTTCTCCCACAAAACCAATGTCTAATCCAATTTACTACCTCATCTTGAATGTTGAGTGATTGAACCTTCTTGATCAACCTCCCATGCAGGGCCTAGTCAAAGGCCTTGCTAAAGTCCATGTAGACAACATACACTGCCTTGCCTTTATCAACTTTCCTCGGAACTTCATTAAGACTCTTTAAGATTGGTTAGACATGACTTACGATGCACGAAGCCATGTTGACTATATCTAATCTGTCCATCTCTATCTAAATAATTATATATATATATTTGGTCCCTTTGAATACCTTCCAGTAATTCTTACTGGCTAACTGGCCTATAATTACTTGGTTTATTTTTAGGCCTTTCTTAAACAATGGAATAACATTAGCTATCATCCAATCTTCTGGTACCTCACCTTGTCACTAAGGCTGATTTAAGTACCTCTGCTAGGGCCTCTGCAATTTCTGCACTTGTCTTACACGGGGTCTGAGGGAACATCTTGTAAGGCCCTGGAAATGCACCTACCTTAATTTGCCTCAAGACAGCAAACACCTTGTCCTCTGTAATCTGTATAGGGACCATTAAGTCAATGATGCTTTGCCTGACTTCTATTAACTATGTCTGTCTCCTGTGTAAATACAGATTCAAAAATCCATTCATTTTCTTCATCATTTGCATTTATGCAATCTGTCCCAACTACTTTCTGCAGTATCCATTCGATATTCTGACTCTCATCTAGGAAAATAGCTTTCTTATGAATTCAATATTCTGACTCACATCAAGGAAAATAGCTTTCTTAGGAATTCATAGTATCTTTTTATATTGATTGTAACTCTCTCAGAAGCAGAGATGTATAATTCTATTAAATATTTCATAATTTTAAAGATTTGAATGACTTAACAGAGCAGGGGGAGAGGGTGGCGGTGACACTATTCCTCTTCTGTCTGCCTGCAATTTGTTTTTCAGCGATGAAGGGTGGTCATTAAGGTAAGTGAATCATTTAAATTTTTGTGTCCCTTGAAGGTTAGTAGTTGACATTGACTGCACATAACCAGAAACATACATTAAACATTGAGGCCTTCTTTGTCTTTGTCTAGAAAGGGAGTCTTATAGGGTCAATACTGCTCTACGTGTTGACTTCCATATACTCCCTAATGAGCTGCCTAATTGGGGAAAAGGGCACTCAGAATATCAGTTGAACAGTTGACTCATTCTTGCAGATCTGTGGAGAGGCCAGAACATGGAAGCTGGGAAGATAGAGGTAAAATTACTACAGTGCCACCTGCAGTATGAGAAATTCCGCAAGCACATACAGGCTTCCCTCTGTCTGCGACTGATATAAAATTACAGAATGTATCTTGCAGCAGAATGTTGCAACATAAGCAATTTTACATTTGACCTTGGCTTGGGCTATTTTCAAATTCAGTTTCTCTTCTCAGTAAGCCAAGGCAAGTATTTAACATTTTCTCTGAAAGAAGATATCAACGTATCTATTTTTCCAAAGGAATTTTGTTTAGTTTCATACACATAAGGCAATTTTTGTCATTAATTGGTATAATTAAATAATAATAGTTAATGATAATTAACAACTAGCTGTCATCAGAAGTATATGTGGCTAATACTAATTGTCTAGTCATTCTTTGACTAAACACAAGAGATTCTGTAGATGCAGGAATCCCAGAGTAACAGACACAAAATGCTGGTTAGGCAACATCTATAGAGTCAGTGTTTCAGGCTCAGACTCTTCATCAGAACTGGAAAGGGTGGGGGGGGGGGGTGCGGTGGGGAAGAAGCCAGAATAAGAAAGTATGGGGAGGGGAAGAAGTACAAGCTGGAAGGCAACAGTTGAGGCCAGGTGAGGAGGAGGAGGGTGGGTGGGTAGTGGAGGGAGGATGAGGTGAGAATTTCAGAGGTGAAAGGTGGAAAAGGTAAAAAGCTGAAGAAGATGGAATCTCATAGGAGAGGAGGGTGGACCACAGGAGAAAGGGAATGAGGAAAGGCACCAGAAGGTTGATAAGCAAATGAGGAGAAGAGAAGGGGTAAGAAGGAAGCCAGAATGTGGAATTGAAAAGAAGGGGGAGGGGAGAAATTAGTGGAAATTGGAGAAAACTGATTTTCATGCTGTCAGACTAGAGGTTAGCTAAACAAATTACGAGGTGTTACTCCTCCAACCTGAGAGTGACCTCATCATAGCAGTAGAGGAGGCCATGGACTGACATATCAGAATGGGATTGGGGAGTGGCATTAACATGGGGGGGGGGGGGGAATGCAGATTGGAAGACTGCTTTGTTGAGCACCCTTGCTCTGTCTGCAACTGGGTGGATTGCCCAGTGGCCAACATTTAAGTTCCACTCCCCGTTCCTATTCGCTCATGGCCTCCTCTACTGTCACACTGGGGACATTCTTAGGTCGGTGGAGCAAAACCTTGTAATCCCTTTGGGTAGTCTCCAACCTGAAGAACTAACTGTATCTGTGTTTGAATTATGTTCTTTATATTGTGACGCTCTGGGGAGGGGCGTGGTCAACAGCCCATCCCTGCATTTCTAATGACCTGTACTGTTTATTGTTCTTGTGTTAAAATGCTTTTGTGGGATTATGGTGGGAATTTCCAGTTCATTTAGTGTTACATTTTAGCTTGGGCTGTACAGTTCTTCACTTGTGTACTTGTGGATCACCCTAAATGTAACCAGGGTGTGTGATGGTCACCTCCCCCTTCTGTATGAGACCATTTGGGCTTACTCTCCGGGTCATGGTGCCCGGTCTGTTTTGTGTTTATCACAATAAAATGGTTGTTGAGTTCAATGAGCTACTTCATCTGTCATTTTGGACCAAATGCTTGCCACAATATTCTATTTGGTAAACAAATAATGCCTGTAGTCCTGTTTCCATAATGTTTCTTGGAAATGCACAGGTTTGTACAAATGTTTGTACTTTACTTGCAGTTGTATTAAGTACAACCACTTGTAAAATGCTTTACATTTGTGTTTTTTTACTCCAGTTATAAAGGACTTCCTCAGGAGGCAGAGTTTGATGTTACTCAAAGCTATGCTTAACATTTACTGTACCTGCTATGCTGATAGATCCAAAAATACCAGAGACATTCAACTTGTGTTGCACCAAGTCTAAAAACAGAAAAGTTATCTGTAATTAACCTTGGAAAATTGAGATAATAGTATTTATCAACCATTTCCTGGAGAGTACATTTTCTAATTCAAAGCTCTTGTTACCATTCCAGGCACTGAAAGATTGAAGCACTGTGTGAACAGGCTTTTGGCATGGGTGTGTAACTAGATTATTTCCAATTCAAGATTCCAAATTTGATCTGAATTTGTTTGCAAATCCTCAAATATCTTTTAAGACCTAGAAAGTCTAAGCAAGAACATCCAACAAGTCTTTGTTTATCCACATTGGACTGACAGGTCCACATTCTCTGTGCAAGTTTCTGTTTGCATTCAGGTTGTAAATATAATATTGCAATGTATTTTTCACTGGTGAGTGAAACAGCAAAATGCTGATTTTGCAAAACAAATAACACAGAGATCAAAGTCAGAAGGGAACATTTGGGAATGTGTGTTTCATCATTTGCTAGAAGTTGTTGCAATATTTTTGCATAACTGGGTTGAATATACTTAGATCCAGCTCATTAACTAGTGGCTACATCGGTTGTTCTTACCTGGGTAACCCTCAGCAGCAGGAACTGAGTGGTGAGGCAGTGCAAAGTGTCAGGATGCATGTAGCTAGGGCTTCACCCACAGAACTTCCATCAGCCCTTCACAGGCTGAGGGTGAAGCCTTATTTCCTGGGAGTCCTGTGAATGTTGGACTGTCCCGTGACACCACTTGATATGCAAGGAAAACAACATAAAATTAGAAACAGCAAAGCATAACTCATTGAAACGTATTTAATTCTAGCTGGCTCATAATGTAATTCTTTCACAGAGTTCACAATGCCATATGAAA
Organism: Mobula birostris; assembly: GCF_030028105.1. NCBI lineage: Eukaryota > Metazoa > Chordata > Chondrichthyes > Myliobatiformes > Myliobatidae > Mobula > Mobula birostris. Next base: position 193,030,012 of record NC_092371.1, read on the forward strand.
GGTCTTTAATATCTCAATTAAAACGAATCAGTAGGGGAATACACAGATGATCTGTGAGTCTATGAAGAGAGTCCTTGACAGGAATGGTTTGGACCCAAATGCTGGAGTATCCGCAGCAAAGATCGAGACGCGGTATCAAACTGGATCAAGAACTGAGCACAAAGCAAAGACTAGATGACATCACTAGTAGGGCTTACGAATGAGCACTGAACCTCAGTTCAGGTGCTCTTTAAATACTCAATTCTCAGTGCCCAAAACATTATTGCAATTAGAGGGACCATCCTGAATACTTAAAGCCAGCTATCCGTATTCTGGAGAGTTAGAGCGTTTAAACCCTGGACGCCGATGCGGTTGGGAGCGTCTCGTAACAGGACTCCCTCCCCTATGGCCGACTCCTGACAGCCCTGGTTGCTCAGGGGGATGGTGATGGTGGTTGTGGTTGTGGATGAGAGCTGGATCCAAGATGCTTCCTTCAGGCACCATCACCTCTCCTCAGGTCAGAATTCTTTTTTGGCCATGAAGTACTGCCAAACACCCAGAGAAGTATGGGAGTCCAAGAGTCTTCTCACTGTGGAGACCTGTTCTGTATCGATAAACCTGGGTGGCGGCAGGGCTGATGGTGGTGGGATGAAAGGGCTGGTGCAGACAGGTTTTAATTTAGAGATGTGTAATGTGGAAATGAACTTTTGGGTCATGGGAGCTGCAAGATGTAAGCCACTGGTTTACTTTCCTCAGGACTTTAAAGCGTCCAGTGAACTTGAGCACCAACTTTATAGACTCCACCCCGAGAGGCAAATCATGAGTGGACAGCCAGACCTGCTGCCCAGGCTGCAAAGTGGTCTCTGTCTTTTCCTTTAGCTTGCCTTGGTTTCTGCTCTCTAGGGAGAGGCCAGCAAAATCTCTCTTGCCCCAATTCATTTTTCCTTGTGTGTTGGATGAGATCTTTGGCCACAGGGCCCCAACTATAGTCTCGGGCGGCAATTAGCACTCGATCTGTGACACCCTATGAGCCGAGTTCTGTAAAATGTTGTGGATGACCTCTGCCCACATCAAATGGTCGCACCACTCATTAGGTCTTTCTGAGGCCAGGCATCTTAGTTCTAAATCTTGGTTGGTCTGCTCCATCTGGTCATTGAAGCAGAATCTCTCCTTATGCTTGGGCTTGCGTCGATCTCCCAATGAATTGGCGCTACCACCTTGGCTTGGGGAAAGACGGTGGTAGGCTGCTCCTTTCATTCTGGTTCACCAAACTGATGGGACAGGGCATCTGGATTCTGTTTTGTTGACCCCGGTTGATAGGTCAGGATGAAATTAAAGTGGTTAAAGAACAAAGACCACCTGGCCTACCTGGAATTCAGCATCTTGGCTTCCTGAATACAAGCCAGGATCTTGTGGTCTGTCCAAATGATAAAAACATTCGGCCCCCCTTTAGCTAGTGATGCCATTCCTCCAAAGCTAACTTAATTGCAAGAAGTTCCCAATTCCCAGTGTTACAGTTTCTCTCTGCCGGGGACAGCCATCTGGAGAAGAATGCACACCGGTGATTGCTGAGACAACACTGCGCCCAGTCTGATGTCTGAGGTGTCCACCTCCAACATGAAGGGAAGGTCCAGGTTAGGAGAAATCAAAATAGGAGCTGATGTGAACCACGGTTTAAGCTCTGCAAAATCAGCCTTCACCTCAGTAGTCACCTCTCATCCTCCTCCACTCCAAAGGATAAAGCTCTATCTCACTCAACCTTTCCTCATAAAACATGTTCTCTAATCCAAGTTGTAACCTGGTAAATCTTCTCAGCACCCTCTCCAAAGCCTCCACATCCCTCATATAATGAGGGGAACACAATACTTCAAGTGTGATCTAAGCAGTGTATAATACAGCTGAAGCATTACCTCACAACTCTTGAACTTAATCCCCCAACTAATGAAGGCCAATACACCATACACTTTCTTATCAACTTGTGCAACAACTTTGAAGGATCTATGGACATAAACCCCAAGATCCCTCTGTTCCTCCACATTGCTAAGAATCCTATCATTAACCCTGTACTCTGCCTTTGTTTGACTTTCCAAAGGGTATTACATCACGCTTTTCTGGATTGAATTCCATCTGCCACTTCTCAGCCCAGCTCTGCATCTTGTCAATGACCTATTATAACCAAAGAAAATCTTCTGTACTATCCACAACTCCACCAACCTTCATGTCCTTTGAAAACTTACTAACTCACCCCTGCACTTCCTCATCCGAATCACTTAATACAATCACAAAGAACAGGGGTCCTGGAACAGATCCCTACAAAACATCTCTGGTCAATGACCTCCAGGCAGAAACTGGTCTATGTACTACAACCATCTGCCTTTTGTGAGCGAGCCAAATCTGAACTCATGCAGCCACGGCTCCCATACCTCCTAGCTTTCTGAATGAGCCTATCACAGGGCACCTTACTAAAATCCATATACTGTACACCACATCCACTGCTGAATGCAAATTCATCAACGTGCTTTGTCACATCCTCAGAGAATTCAATCAGGCCCACGAGACACAACAAACCCCTCACAAAACCATGCTAACTATCCTTAATCAAATTACGCTTCTCCAAATGCTTGTAAATCCTGTATCTAAGAACCTTCTCCAATAACTTGCCCATCACTGAGGTAAGATGCACTGGTCTATAATTTCCAGGGTTTACCCTACTGCCTTTCTTGAGTAAATGAATAACATTTGCCACCACTCCCATGACCAGGGAGGATGCACAGATTATTGCTAAAATGCAGCAATCTCTATCTTCACTTCCCGTAGTAACCTGGGTTATATCCCACCCATCTCTGAAGACTAAACTACCCTAATGTTTTTCCAAAGTTGAGTAAACTTTCTTCCTTAATGTTGACAAGCTCTAGCATGTCAGCTTGCTTTATGCTGTCCTCACCAACGACAGGCTCCCACTCAATGGCAAGTGCTGAAGCAAGGTATGCATTAAGGACCACTCCAACCTTCTCGGTCTCCAATTACATATTTCCCCTTCTATCCCTAATTCAGTCATATCCTCACTCCAGTCTTCCTTTTCTTCACAGATGTGTAGAATGCCTTCTGGATTTCCTTAATCTATGGAACAAAAACCTTCCCATACCCACTTTTAACTCTCTTAAAAATTCAACATTCAATGCAAATGTCTCATCAAAGTACATACATGTCATCACATACAACACTGAGATACATTTTCTTGTGAGCATACCCAGGAAATCTAAGAGACACAGTAGAATCAATGAAGGACCACACCCAGCAGGAAGGACAACAACCAATGTGCCAAAGGCAACAAACTCTGCAAATACAAAAGAGAAAACAAATTAAATAATTAAGCAATAAATATCAAGAACATAAGATGACTCTTTGAAAGTGAGTTGATAGGTTGTGGGAACAGTTCAGTGAGGGGCGAGTGGGGGCAAGTGGAGTTGAGTGAAGTTATTCCCACTGATTCCAGAGCCTGACGGCTGAGGGGTAATAACTGTTCCTGAACCTGGTGATATGGGTCCTGAGACTCCTGTACTTTTTCTCCAATGACAGCGGTGCGAAGACAGCATGGCCTGGGTGTGGGGTCCTTGATGATGGGTGCTGATTTCCTGCAACAACATTCCGTGTGGATGTACTCAATGGTGGGGAGGGCTTCACCAATGATGGACTGGACCGTATCTACTACTTTCAGTGGGATGCTCCATTCAAAGGCATTGATATTTCCCTATCAGGCTCTGATGCAACCAGATGATATACTCTCCACCACACACCTACAGAAGTTTGTCAAAGATTTAGATGTAAAGCTGAATCTTTGCAAACTTCTAAGGAAGTAGGGATGCAGTAGCTGTCCTTTCTTTGTAATTGCAATTATATGCTGGACGTCTGAAATGATAACACCGAGCAATTTAAAGTTGCTGACTCCCTCCACTTCTGATCCTTTAATGAGGACTGGTTCATGGACCTGTGGTTTCCTTCTCCTGAAATCTATAACCAGCTCCTTGCCTTTGCTGGCATTGAGAGAGAGGTTGTTGTTGTAGCACCATTCAACCAGATCTTCAATCTCCCTCCTGTACGCTGATTCATCACCATCTTTGATTCAGCCATCGACTGTGGTGTCATCAGAAAACTTGAATATGGCATTGGAGCAGTGCTTAGCCACACAGTCATAAATATAAAGCTAGTAGAGCAGGGGGCTAAGCATACAGCCATGTGGGGCATCTGTGCTGATGGAGGCTGTGGAGGAGATGTTGTTGCTAATGCAAATAACTGGGATCTGCAAGTGAGGAAATCAAGAGTCCGATTGCACAAGGAGGTGTTGAGGCAAAGATTTTGAAGCTTGTTGATTGGTTTTGAAGGAATGATGATAATGAGTCCAGAGCTGTAGTTGTTAAGGAGCATCCTGATGTATCTTTGCTGTCCAGATGCCCCAGGATTGAGTGAAGAGCCAGTGAAATGGACAGTTAAGTCCATTCTTAAGCTCCTCTCTGACTACCTTGTAACTCACTAGAGCACTGTTTGATCCTTGCTTCCTAAACCTTAAATAAGCTTCTTTCTTCTTCTTGGCTAGATGTTCTACATCTCTTGTCACCGTGACTCTTTCACCCTATCACCCTTTCCCTGTTTCAGTGATACAAACTTATGCAGAACCCTATGCAAGTTTTCCCCTAAAAAACTCTATTTTTCTATTGTGCATTTCCCTGAGTACTTTGTTCCCAATTTGTGCTCTCAGGTCCCTGTCCATTAGCATTATAATTTTCCCCCTCCCTCCACTTTTTAGCCAGAGGGTGGTGGATCTATGGAATTTGTTGCCACAGGCGGCAGTGGAGGCCAAGTCATTGGGTGCATTTAAGGCAGAGATTGATAGGTATCTGAGTAGCCAGGGCATCAAAGGTTATGGTGAGAAGGCGGGGGAGTGGGACTAAATGGGAGAATAGATGAGCTCATGATAAAATGGCAGAGCAGACTCAATGGGCTGAATGGCCGACCTGCTCCTTTGTCTTATGGTCTTAAATATTTTCCAATGTCATCTGCACTTATCCCCATCCAATGCTTTAGTAAAGGTTAGGTAGTTGTGGTCACTGTCTCTGAAAGATCTGTCACTTGACCTGCTTCATTGCCTAGTGCCAGATCCAGGATGGCCTCCCCCCTAGTCATTGACATATTGCGTGAGGAATCCTTTTTGGGCACTCCTAATCTGCTATGTTTAAATGCTTTGCACTAAGGAGATGCCAATCAATATTAGGGAAGTTGAAGTCACCTATGACAATTATCCTGCTATTTTTGCATCTTTCCAAAACCTGCCTCCTGATCTGTACCTGTCATGGTCCGGTCCGTGAAATCCGCATTCCGGTTCACAGTCCGGTCCATGTTCCTTATTCCAGGTTTTCCGGTTTTCCCCAGTTTCTGTTGAGGGAGCTGATTCTCGTTTGGGCTGGTTTCATAAATACCTTCAGGATTCAGCCTCTGGCTGCTGGATTGTTCCTTTCCATACCCCTTGTCTGAATCCCTTCCCCTTCCTTTGCTTGCCTCGCCTGCACTGCTGTCAAGTTCTATCACTGAAGCAAGATAAGGAACTGTCTATTGTTGTTTTGAACTGTCTCTGTGTCCACGCCTTCACTAGGTAGGTCTGGCTGTTTGCTGCTGCCTTGTGTTGGGAACTGTCTTGTTGTATTCTGCACTCTATGTATGAGTCCTGGCCCTATGTTCTGTTTCCAAGGAGGGGTCCTGGCTCTGTGTTCCATGTTCCTGTCTCTCCCTCGACCAAGGCTCTGCGTTCCTGTCTCTCCCTCGACCAAGTCAAGGCTTCGGGGGTCTCGTCCAGTCCTAGCCACGATCCAAGAACCTTGTCCTGTCCAAGCCATGGCTTTGTGTTCTCGTCTTGTCCATGTGTCTCGCCCAGCCCAGGAGTACTTTGCCCAGCCCGGTGCTGGGGTTCCCTCGTCCTGTGCTGGGGTTCCCTTGTCTAGTTCAGGAGTCTCACGTCCAGTCCTGTTACCACTCCTCATCCTGGAGCCATGTCTTGTCCTTGCCTAGTTCTGGAGGCCGAGCCCGAATCAAGTCCCAGGTTCTGGGTTCTTGCCCAGTCTTTGGCTCGGAGTCCATACCCAAACCTCGTCATGTCTTCACCTAGATCTGGGGTTTGAGCCCAAGTCAAGACCCAGTTTTCTGGTCCTTGTCCAGTCTCTGGCTCGGAGTCCAAGCCCAGGCTCCTAGTTCTAAGTTCCATGTCCTGGTTCCGCTCTCCTAGTCAAGTCCTAGCCCAGGCTCTGTATCCTTGTCTTGTCCAGGGCCTGTGTCATGTCCAGCATCCTTTCTTCCCCACTTCCCTTACTTTCTTGACTAATCTAGTCCTGTTCCTTGCACTTCAGTGTCTGTGCCTCGCATTTGGGTCCACCACCAATGCCCTCCCCACATGACAGTACCTCTGTCTCTGTTGTTTATTGGGAGGGTCTATAGAATACTGCCAACAGAATGATGGTTCTCTTTTTGCTTCTGACATGCACCCACACTGATTCAGTAGATAAACCCTCCATGATGTCACCCCTTTTTGCAGCCATGATACTATTTCTGACTAACAATGCCACTCTCCCACCCCTTTTGCCTTCCTCGCTGGTCCTTTTGAAACATCTAAACCCCAGAACGTCCAGCAACCATTCCTGCCCTTGTGACAGCAAAGTCTCTCCATAACGGCCATAACATTGCAGTTCCACATAATGACCCATGCTTTGTTCATCACCTTTGTTCCTAATATTTTTATATTTAATTAGACACGTTTTAATTCATCCAACCGACAGCAGTTTTGCCCTATCAGATGCCTGTCCTTTCTCAGTCTCTCAACAGGCTGTATTTACCTGTCTTTGGTTCACTTCCCTCTGCCAATTTTAAACCCTCTCCAACATCCCTAACAAATCTACATGACCCTCAAGGTCAGGTGTAACCAGTCCTTTTTATACAAACCATACCTTTCCCAGAAGAGATCCCAATGATCCATAAATCTGAAACCCTGCCTCCTGCACCAATTCCTCAACCACACATTCGTTTGTCAAATCATCCTATTCTTGTTCTCTCTGGAATGTCCTTTATGCTATTGTTTCATAAGGGCTCAAGTGATTCAGAAACTGATTGTTTTCAGAAGACAAAAGAAAACGAGGAGTGTAAAAATAACAGGCTGCTTTCTGTGCACTTTGAAAATAGTGACTCCAGGGTCAAAGGGCAACAGATGTCACAGTCCTGACCGTTAATTCCTCATATTCTCCTAATTCCCTTTTCCCTGTGTTCTCCTGGGCTCCTTGATTGCGACGTCTGATTCTCATCTAAACCCGCAGCATAAAAACCCTGGCTTTGCATCCACTCATGGCCAGATTGTTGTTTCAGCCACTGTGGTAATTCACGTTCCCGGCCGCTTAGGATTGTGTATTCTAAGTTTTGTTTTAGTACCGTGGTTTGCCTGTGTTAAACTCTGTCTTTCCGTGTCAAGATAAGTATTGCTTGCCGCCTGCCTTTCTGTTCATTCTCCTATTTCCCGTTCAGCTCCAGCAATGCTCCACATCAAGATAGGGATCGCCTGCCGCCTGCCTTTCCGTTCATTCTCCTGTTTGCCGTTCTGCTCAGCTTTGCTCATTCCCCAGCCTTCCCTGCAACCATTAATGAACACTCTTTAGATTACTCTACCTCTGTATCAGTGTCCTGTGTTTGGGTTCACCCGTTCCACTCAAAAGAATGACCTGGCCCAGCAGACACAAACACCATCCAACAAGCCCTCGCCAGCCAGGGTTCCCTACTGGGAAAGCACGACTGACTTCTCCGGGAGCTCATGGAGAACCTTCGTTCCCTGTCTGCTTATGTCACACAGATCGGTAACCAGGGGAACCGTGTCTCCACTCATATCACCTGGAACCCTGCCCAGAGAGCCTCATGTACCAGAGCCGGAGCACTATGCTGGAGAACTGGGGAAGTGCCGGGGTTTCCTCCTTCAATGCTCCTTGGTGTTTGAGCAGCAGCCATCGACCTATTCCTCAGATAAGCCTAAAGTCGCTTATGTCATTGGGTTGTTAAGGGGGAAACGCATTATCGTGGGCCACAGCAGTTTGGGACAACCAACCTGACATCTGCTCCTCTTCCACCAGCTTCATTGCGGAGATGAGAAAGGTCTTCGATTACCCAGTCCAGGGTAAAGACACCACTAAGCCCCTACTCACTCTCTGCCAGGGCTCCCGCAGTGTTGCTGAATATTCAGTAGAGTTCCAGACATTAGCAGCCGACTCAGGGTGGAACGATGAGTCGCTCTAGGGGGTATTTCTGGGTGGACTTAGCGACCTGTGAAGGACGAGTTGGTGGCGAGAGACGATTCCGACAGCCTGGATTCCCTGATTTCCCTGGCCACCAGGTTGGACAATGGCCTCTGGGAGCGCTGTAAATAGAGAACTGGTCATCCACCATCTTTGGCCACTTCTCGGCTCTCTTTACCGCCTCCCGCCAGAACGAGCCTCTCTTCCCCCTCCTGCACCCCGAGTAGCTCCCAGCCCTGCCGGTTCGATCCCCGGGAGAGGAACCCATGCAGCTGGGGCGGGACCACCTTTCTCCCGCTGAACGACTCCAGGGAATGAGAGCGGGCGAGTGTCTATATTGCGGTCAGTCCGGCCACTTCGACCCCCGGGAGAGGAACCCACGCAGCTGGGGCGGGACCACCTTTCTCCCACTGAACGACTCCGGAGAACGAGAGTGGTCGAGTGTCTATATTGCGGTCAGTCCGGCCACTTCCTTGCTTCCTTTCCCCTTCGGCCAAAAGAGGGGGGATGCTCACCAGTAGCAGTGAGGACCCTGGTGAGCCAGACAACCTTCCCTTTCGTCCCCCGACCCCGGATGCAGCTTCAAGCCACTCTATGTTATAATCAACAGTCCTTGCCTTTGCTAGCGCTAGTGGACTCCGGCGCAGAGGGAAACTTCCTGCACGAAAGCCTAACCCTCCAAGCTGGTATTTCTCGTGAGACTCAATGTACCTCCCCGGACGCCAATGTGCCAGATGGAAGATTCCTGGCCCATGTCACGCACTGCACGGAACCCCAGCCGCTCCTTCACTACGGGAACCATTGAGAATAGATATGGTTCAATCTAATCTCCTCTCCTCAGGTCTCTTTAGTTCTCGGTCACCCGTGGCTAAGCCGTCATAACCCCCACATCAACTGGTCCACCAGGAAGATAGTCAGCTGAAGCTCGTTCTGTCATTCCTCTTGCCTGAAATCAGACCTTCTCCCCGGAGCCTCATGACCCACCAGTTGGCCGTATAGCCTGTCCCGTCCAGAAAGAATGCAAGCAAAGTCCAAAGATGAAGCAGAAGGTGGTGAGAAAGGATTTGAAGAGGGTAATTTTGAAAACAACTCAGTCATGTTCTAAGGATAAAGTGCCAGATTTGCTTTGTAATGAAAAATTAGAAGAAAAATTTGAAAATACATTCTCTAACTCGTGAAAAATTTGAAAATGATCATTCTAATTTTGAAGGAACTGATACAGAAGATTCCCAGTCGCATTTAAAAGGAAGCAGACTGGATACTAAAGAAATTGCACACGTTTCTCCAGGAAACATGGTGCAAATTGAAAATTTGATAAAACCTGAAAACAAATTAGAGGAGAAATCAGCTGTAGTGGATGAAACTGTTGAAGCCACACCAGTTCAAGCACAAGGGGAGTAAAGTCCAACACATTCGCAAGAAAAGACTACAAAGGTTGAAGGTAAAGCAAGAAACCTGACCAGTGATGTAAGTAGCCAGAATAAACCAACCACTCGTGCAGCTCAGGAAGTAAGCAGATGTGAGCATTTGTCTGTAAATAAACAAGAAAAGCGTTCACTGACTTCCATGAAAGAGAAACCAACAACTGATTTAAAGTCGCGAAAATCTCTAGCATCATTATCAGTTACAAGATCAAGAAATCAACCACCTCCTGTGATTAAAAGAGGTGTAAAAGAGAAGCAAGTCCAGAACGCAAAAGATGACAACAAAAAACTCAAGCTACCCAGATCCAGGTGCATTTATCCCACGTTACACGTCTCCCAACTGAAACCCGTGTCTGTCAGCCCGTTGTACCCTCCTGCCGAACCCCCTCCACCCGCCCGGGTCGTCGACAATCCGGGCGAGCCTGGTAGCTCGCCTGGAAGCTCCCGTTGGTGGGGTGGGGTGGGGGGGGGGCTGGAACTATCACTGTCCCGAGCATAAATTCCTCATATTCTCCTAATTCCCTTTTCCCCGTGTTCTCCTGGGCTTCTTGATTGTGGCACCTGATTCTTATTGAAACCTGCAGCATAAAAACCCTGACTTTGCATCCACTCATGGCCAGATCGTTGTTTCAGCCAGTGTGGTAATTCACATTCCCAGCAGTTTAAGATTGTGTATTCTAAGTTTTGTTTCAGTACCGTGGTTTTCCTGTGTTAAACGCTGTTTCTCTGTGTTAGAGTGGATTTCTTTTTGGGTAGATGATTTGTTAACACTTAAATGACTTTGGCCACCAGACTTCTATTTTAACTGTTTGACAAAGGACTGTGGATTGAGTCCACCACAATGGGCTTCCTAAAAGGTGTAAATACCAGATACTTCTGGTGCCTGATGCTGTAGTTTCGAAGACAGTCTTATCTATACATTATAAATATTAATTGTCTTCTATGTTAGCATGTAAAATGCCAAATAAATGTACTGTGGATTGAACTAAAGGCTGTGGATACAGAAGGAACACAGAAGGAAAAGATGAAATCCAAATGTGTGGTGTTTGTATGTAACTTCAAAAGGAAGCACTGTCTGTAACTTTTTAAGTAGCGATTGCCTTTGTGTTTAGCATATAAATATCGAGCCCACATTTTAGCTAGCAGACCTTTCTGCGGGAAGCATCTCCATCCGTTAAGATGCCTGCAGTACCTTGTGTCAAATAAAGAAGCTGCTTTGTATCTATCAGTGACTCTCTCTCTCTCCGGTAATTTCATCCACACTACAACACTCTGTGTCAAGATAAGTATTGCCTGCCGCCTGCCTTTCCGTTCATCTTCCTGTTCGCCGTTCTGCTCAGCCTCGCTCGCTCCCTGGCCTTCCCTGCAACTGTTCATAAACACTCTTTAGATTACTCTACCTCCGTGTCAGTGTCCTGCGTTTGGGTTCACCCGTTCCACTCAACAACAGAAGTGGCAGAAACAGGTCTTGAAGGTTTAATCTCCTGACTCTAAGCCCTGAAATCCATTTTGCATGGGTACTACAGGTCAGATCAGTGGAGGGCCCAAGACAAAAGTGTTCATAAAACAGCAGCACTCTTGGTTGAAATCTGATCTGGCTGAGTTTTAAAGTTGAATCAAAGCAGGGAAGGTGTTAATCTGCAAATAATAGAACAAGCTAAGAGTAAAATGAGAACACACAAGAGGCTTAACCATTGTAATGTTTGGCTGGAAAAAAATGGATATGGCAATTCAGGCACAAGGAGATATTTTAAGCAGACCTACGGGATACAACAAGCCATGTCATTTTTAATAAATATTTAAGTTTTAGACGAAGTTCTTAAATGAAAGAGATATTGAGAGTTGCAGAGAAGGAATATGAGAAAGTACATTAAACGCTGGAATCTGGCTTGAATTTCATCGCACACTGACTAACTCCACAGCAGTGTACAGATAACGTTTTTACAGTGATAACCTAGAAAATGGAAGAAAATTTCAGTCCACAGATGTTTGAGATAGTGGAATTCTTTTGGTTCAGTACAGACGGAGAGCTGGGAAAAATTGAGAAATTATGACATTGCACAGAGAACACTATTAAAGCATTGTAACTTGGGAGAGATTGTAGATTCGATACAGAGGGCTTGCTCAACATGAGGTGTACCAGGTAGAAACATCCAGCCCAGGCTTCAATAATCATTGCTCAAGATGAATGTCATTCAGATTAACTCAAGTTTTACCGGACATCAATAGTAAAAGTTTACTTTCTACACTGAAATTTGTAATAGAAGGTTTCCCAGTAGCAGTCATCGAGTTAGCTCAGCCATCTCAGCAATCTGCAGAATGAAGGCAGGTCTACATACACATTTTGAGAACATGAGATACATACCCAAATGAAGTTCCAGCAACAATTCCAGTTTAAGATGGCACAGGGAGGTCAGCAACTACTAGCTGGGGACAAATAAAACAAAGAAAACAACTAAATACTTCACTAATTATGCTTGTTCTGGTAAATAATCATTGCAAACAATGGATTGTAACTGCCCTGTTGGAGTTGAGTTTTTGAACCTGGCATTTTTGCAGTGGGAACTGAAGTCTTGAAAGTGCAGTATGGTGCATACGGGCTGAACTGAGGTGGTAGAATCCAGGCCGGAAAGTGGGAAACGGTAGGTGTGGACTTGGAGGCAATTCAATTCGGCAGAACCGAGGCGAGGGGAATGGAAGTGATGCAGAGTCAAGGCAGCGGCACCCGGATCCGGGCCTGAGGGCGAGGGAAGGTCCAAGGTTTGATCGACTTAAGCGCCAAGCTGAATTGGAAAAGTTGAGTACCGGCTGAATTGAGGTGGCAGGGCACTGGCCCAAGAAAATATCAAAACGGCAGGGCTCAGGTCTGAGAACAAGGAGAGACCTGAGGTTTGAACAATTTAAGCGCGGGGGATGATTGAAAAAGGCCAGGGTGTCTGGGCCAGTTCAATCGTAGCTCAACAAGGTTTACTCATCCCAGCATGAACTCTTGATTGTTGCTTACAACTATCAAAGTGTGGACTCACTTTCGTGAACTTCAGCTCTGAATGCTGTTTGCTTACTTTGGTTTGTACATGTTTGGTTTTCCTCCACACATTTGGGTGTTCGACATTCCTCTGTTTTAATAGGTTCTATTGGGTTCCTTTGTTTTGTAGCTGCCTGTCAGAAAACGAATCTCCAGGTTGTATAGACATACATACTTCGATAATAAATGTACTATGAACTTTGAACTTGAATTCTATAATCAGCGTGTATTTAATGTTTCAATAATAATTAAGTAAATATATTATTCGATTAAGCAGTCTTTGTTGTTCAACATAATATAGATCATAGAAATCTACAGCACATTACAGGTCCTTCGGCCCATAATGTTGTGCCGACCATGTTACCTACTCTAGATACTGTCTAGAGTTTCCCTAGCACATAGCCCTCTATTTTTCTAAGCTCCATGTACCTACCTAAGAGGCTCTTAAAAGACCCTATTGTATCCACTTCCACCACCGCTGCCGGCAGTGCATCTCACTCACCCACCATTCACTGTGTGGAAAAACTTACCCCTGACATTTCCTTGGAACCTATTTCCAAGCAGCTTAAATCTATGCCCCCTTGTGTTAGTCATTTCAGCCCTGGGAAAACGCCCCTGGCTATCCACATGATCGATACCCCACATCATCTTGTACACCTATCAGATCACCTCTCATCCTCCGTTGCTCCAAGGAGAAAAGGCCAAGTACACTCAACCTATTCTCATAAGGTACGCCCTCCAATCTAGGCAACATCCTTGTAAATCTCCTCTGCACTTTTATCCTCGTCCTTCCTGTAGTGAGATAACCAGGGATGAATACAGTACTCTAAGTGGGGTCTGACCAAGGCCTTGTATTGCTGTAACATTACCTCACAGCTCTTGAACTCAATCCTGTGGTTGATGAAGGCCAACACACCATAGCCTTCTTAAAAACACTGTCAACCTGCGCAGCAGCTTTGAGTGTTCTATCAACATGGACCCCAAAATCTCTCAGATCTTCCACACTGTTTTACCATTTATATTATAGTCTGCCTTCAAATTGGACCAACCAAAATGAACCACTTCACATTTATCCTCATTGAACTCCATCTGCCACTTCTCAGCTCAGTTCTGTATTCTATCGATATCCTGCTGTAATCTCTGACAACCCTCGAGACTATCCACAACACACCCAAACTTTGTGTCATCAGCAAACTTACTAACCCACCCATTCTACTTCTTCATCCAGGACATTTATAAAAATCACAAAGACGAGGGGTCACAGAACAGACCCCTGTGGAACACCACTGGTCACCGAACTCCATACAGTTCATTATGGGTTATATGTAAAAGTACGCGAATGGCATATGTCATTACTCCACCACGTCATAAGTGTACATTTCACTAAAGTAGATACAAAACTGAGAGTACACGATTTTATCCCTGGGCTCCCATATTTTTCTTTTGATTAGGTTTTGGAGTTACAAAACATAACACATAGGTTTGAGCCAACCAAGGATGTCTAAAATGGGGACATCTGGCCACTAATACAGGAAATGAATTGTAGGTGAGTTATGTCTCCTACACTTTGGAATTATCAAACCCATTTTCAGGGATTTTGTGTATTGCATAAACTTTAATATAGTGCTTGAGGAAGTTACGTCCTTACGGAGAGTTGTCAACAATGCCAAGCAAACCATCCATGATTGCATTACAACCAAGGAAATGAGTCCATGTTGCCTTTTGTTCAAAGAATCAAGGACACCTTCAAAAGGCGATTCCTCAAGAAGGCAGCATCCATCACCAAGGATCCCGATCATCCAGGACATGTCCTGTTCTCATGGCTACCATAAACCTGATTCTAATTCTGACTCTGAAGAGGAAAGATTATGTCCTTCTCATCATCAACCAAACAAAAGGTCAGGCAAACACTTGTATTACAAGGAAATATACCACTGAAGAACTGAAACCGATCTATGCAGTACTTGGAACACGCACAGAAACTACTTGACAATGGACAACAGTTTCTACATGTTGGAGTTTTATGAAATATTGCAGCTGTAATATATATATATTTCTCTGCAGCTATTTGCTTTCAATATTTAAGATATGTTTGAGTATAAAAGAAGTCTTGAAGAAGAATGTTTTCCAAGGTTAATCTAGCTTCCCAATGAATCATCAGCTTGCTAACTTTCTGTTTAAATTCTGTAAGACTCAACACTCAACTATCAACTTCATTTTAACAGCTGCATTGTTCACGTATTGTTTTCACTGTCCCCTTGGCACAGCAAGAACATTTAGCACAGACTCGTAATGAAGATCACGAATTGTATTAAACTGCAAGTATCATAGAGCATTTGTCTGTCATATTCTCCATTCTTTTAAAATTTAGACCACATTGAACAGTTCAGAGTATAGCTGAAGGTAGAGGCACAAACACAGTCTGGCCAGGCTCATTTATTAGGAGGCAACAGTGATTGATGTTTTGATAACTAAAAGATAACTTAAAGCATATATCACAGTCACAGAAATTGAGTTTCTTTTTCCAGATAAATACACCACAAAGAGATGAAATTCAAACAACTTTGCCAATTCATCTATCATACTCAGACACTGTCAAAAAATGATGCTCAAAAATGTTGACAGATTCAGAGACCAGAGTGCCACAAGTTAAAGTGAGTCCATGTATATCAGCATAAATTCTGGCATGACTTGAAAGTACTGCTGATCAATGGCTGATTAGTAACTGTTCTACTAAGACTGTATAGTTGCAGATGATTTGCCAGTTATGATAAGTTGTTGAAAATAAATCAGTCTGATTTAGATTGAGAAATATTTGAACTGGATTTTCTGGAGTGCTCTTGTTTCCTATTTGCACCGACTGGCTAGGTTTGAAACACTTAACCTTCAAGGTGACTTACATAGATCACAATACCTTCTGGCCCTACATTACGAAGGAGACTGGCTTCAAAGCTCACCTGATTATTTTTGTTTAATATTGTTTAGATTATAATACCGTCACACAATATATGTGACAGAATTATTGCAACAGGCCCACATCAGTCACTAGCTATACCATTTCACATTACTATCCACAGTCAGCATCCTTTATTTCAGCAGAAACAAGTAGGCAGGTCTTCAGTAATGCAGAAACAGCAGAACATGTATACAATTGTCTTCCACGACAAAGTTCTTGAAATAAGCAGTAGATGGCAGTGTTTTATTGGTAAATATGGGATCATTGTAGAAGTTATGTTGTATTACATGAGAATTATTGTCATGATGCTGTTGTATAAATAATTAATAAAGCGTGCTCACATTTGAGTGATACTGTGAGGCGTAAGTCTAAGGCTGTTGTGCTAAAATTGCAGGATGGTGTGGACTGGCTACACATTGGTGGATATGTTCAGCTCTGTTTACCAGAGCATAAAAGGATCCATCCAAATCCTTGAAGTATGGAAATTCAATCCATAAAGATGATCTTTGAAAGATCAGAGGCATATGCTTTCTAAAAATGTTAAAGGAACTTGAACTTTTTAGTCCTGAAAAGAAGTGAATAATAGGAAATGAATAAAAACATTTAAGTGACTTGGGTAAACAGAAGGTCTCATGGCATTTCAGACTGCATTATGACTACAAAAGAAAGGGACAATCTTACAAACTAGTGCTATGCCTGAATGAATGCTTTCATAGAAAACTTGTTCCGTCCCTGAAAAACACCTGGGTAGGGTAGTGGAGGTAGAGACTGTGGAGTCAGTTATTTGTGTCTTTGTTGATATGACCATTAATTTCTATGGAAAGATGTGTCCTTAAATATGTTTTTATTTGAACTTCATTTTTAAAATTGTTAATTACTTAGACCCACTAGGACAGCGATCATTGTTCATCCCATTGAAATATGATTTCAGACTCCCATCCATTGGTTTTGATTCTGACACTGCATGCAATTTAAAGACTATCAGAGAGCCCTGACAGGCACAGAGGCATAAGCATCCTGAACCAATAATGGTGTATGTGCCAGCACACCGCAGGGCAAGATCTTATATCTTCTGCTGCAGAGAAATTTAATGGGAGAGGTTGGCACAATCACTTGCTTGACACCCAACAGAGGGCCTTTGTTTAACATTAAAGAGGTTTCACTCTGCTTGAACTGTCTTTAAAGAATTTATCCCAGTCTGCTATCAGTAATCACAGCCCAATTTCCACATTCACAGTCTTACTTTGCCTTTCTTTTATCGATGACCATGCCCAAAATAAATCACAGTGCAAAAATAAATAATGTTCCAAAATAACATTTCTAAATTGGATTTATAATGAAACTATGTCAGATTATGCACAATCTTCAGACAAGTCCAAATCAGTAAAACTAAAGGAAGACAGAGGCTGAAAATCTATGGGAAAAGAAACAGAGCCAATTTCTCAGATCAAAGACCCTTAACAAAATGTTTCAGATGGAAGATGAAGGATCTTCAAACTGAAATGTTACTCTGTTTCGCTTCGCACAGATGTGTATTATTTCCAGCAATTTTTGTTTTAATTTTTGACATCCAACCAGCATTATTTAATGTAGTAATGGACCAGGAGCATATCTGAGACCTAGGGTAAATATATTCCTTGCACTATACTGTGCTGAGTTTTCACTCTGAATGCTCTTTGCAGTGTTTTATCTTGTTCTTCCACCCTTGCTGGGATTTCCTTTGTTTTAAATACTTCTGCTCCACCTGGTTCATTGATTTTGCTTTCTTTTTGCGTTTCCTCCTGAGTTTCTGTCCTGACATATCCAATGTCAAAGTGATATCCTGGAGATGATGTCCATGTGAGGATTAAGTCTGTCTGTCTGTGATTAAAATGAGTGTGTGTGTGTGTGTGTGTGTGTGTGTGTGTGTGTGTGTGTGTGTGTGTGTGTGTGTGTGTGTGTGTGTGGGTGGGGGAGGAGAGAGATCAATGGCCTGTAAAGGCCATGGATGATACAATTGAAATAGACAGGAAACAAAAGATTTTCTCATATTGAGCAGGAGTGGGTGAGAAAATAAACTAAAAGGGTTAGAAACTCCACCTGATTACAAAGATTTTTTAGCATTCTTCATTCATTTTTGTGAACAAAATGAACAGGTGCTTTTGCACTTAAAAGTGTGTTCCAAATAAACCTCATGCATGTGGAGTGTATTCACAAACGGCACTCGACACATTTGTGGTATTGCTGTGGCATCAGTGGCACACTTTGTCATTACTGGCACAAAATCTTCTCCCCAGATAAGATCCATGAATGGTATAGTCTTGGGCTTTGAAGCAGCCCAAGCCAGAGTGCTGATGTCTGTTTAGGTGCAAAATGAAGGTCAACTGCGAGGAATCCTAAGCTGGTCCTCCCTTAACTGTTTTTCTTAGCTTTTGCTCCCGTTATTTGCACCCCATTCTTTACTGGTTCCCTCAGTTCCTTAAGGTTGTTATAGCAGGGGGTAGTAGTGGGGATAACCTCTGTACCAACTAAATGCTCCTAATAGCCTCTGACAACCAAAATTCAGCTCCCGCACTAAGCCCGGCGGAACTGTATTACAGACAGGAGAAGGGGAAAAGGCAGGCTGTTGTCACCTTAAAAGCAGCTGCTCTGGGCAAATGGGCGTTCGTCAGCCATGGTTGGCAGTTTGTCTAAGAGAAGGAAAATTCTGTTCTCAAACTTCCATTGCCTTGCGGCTACACCCTCTCATGGAGAAGGTTTCCAAATTAACCCCTGGGGAAAACTCCGGGGCGCAAGTTGCTAAGGTAGTCCTACATTGAGTTCAATGCTAACTGCCAACTCTTGTTTCACCGCTGCTGCTAAACTGTATCGGTCTCTGCCGTTCCTTTAGATTCATGATCTGCGTAGAGAGGGAGAGTCTGCTGCATGGGCAGCCTCTCCCTACCTGCTGTCTGTGGTAACTTATTTTTATTCTTTCTACTTCTGTGCACTTGTAAAGCTACTGTGACACTGTAATAAAGTATCTATCTATCTACCTATACTGCCCTGGCTTGCCTGGCTCACAGGCAGCTGGCACACTACATCCATTGTTGACCCTGAACAATTGACAGCCTCCTAATGGTCCCCACTGTCCACCTGGCCAACCTCCAGACTGAACTATGGGTGAATTACTATTCCATCTAATACTACCATCACCATCCCTGTCTGACTGTTAAGCTGACTTCATCTTGACTTCCAATTTCCTGTGTAATCAAACTGATCACCTGGCCTCGACCTCTGATCCTCCGATTCCTCATTTGTCTGACGCCATCTTCTGGTGCACTTTCCATGGAATCCTCTTCCCAGCATCACAACCACGCCACGACCCCCCCCCCCCCCCCCCCCCCGCCGACAACCTCCCTCTGTGGCCTAATTCTGCCTGCACAGCTTACTCTAACACCCCCAGGTCTTAGTCACGGCCTTTACGTTCTGCTTTGTGAACTGCAGGCCAACCGATTCCTTTCTCAAGCTCCATCAAGGTAGGTGGAATTTTGCTGCTGTATGCCATCTATGTAACTGTTGACCTGGCTTATGCAATGTACAGTTTCGAGTCTTGCGTCTGAAAGTTCAACAGTATACAAAGAAACTGTTGTGAGTGATTAACCTTACTGCAAAATCTTACTCATGCAAGATAGAATCTAATAAAGGATAATTGATTCTTTCATAGGATTCTATACCCTGTTGCTTTGAAGGCACATTGTTCCATCATTGTACTACAACAAAGAGAGACAAATATTCAGGGATTCTGAATTTTAAAATAGATACACTCAGTGGTCACTTTATTAAGTACACTTGTATGTCTCTTTGTTAATTTAAATATCTAATTAGCCAGTCATGTGGCAGTGGCCCAATGCAGAAAAGCAAGTAGACATGGTCCAAAGGTTCAGTGGTTTAGATCAAACATCATCATGGGGAAGAAATATGATTAAAGTGACTTTGACCATGGAATGATGGTTGGTGCCAGATGGATTGGCTTGAGTATCTGAGAAACTGCTGATTTCCTGGGATTTTCACGTACAACTATTTCCAGAGAGTTCGGAGAATAGTACGATAAACAAAAAATAATCTAATAAGCAACAGTTCTTTGGGCAAAAATGCCTTGTTAATGCTGTTGAGGGGGATGACCTGACGGGGGATGACCTGACGGGGGACGCCCACGGTGACCGGGTCTCTGGCACTGAGCCTGGCGCTGTTGTGCGGGAGAGGAGGAGGGAGAAGAGAAATGCAGTAGTCGTGGGGGATTCCATGGTCAAGGGAACAGACAGGAGATTCTGTGAGCCTGACAGAGATACCCGCATGGTGTGTTGCCTCCCAGGTGCCAGGGTACGGGATGTCTCGGATCGGGTCCTGAATATTCTAAAGGGGGAGGGTGAGCAGCCAGTTGTCTTGGTACATGTTGGTACCAATGACATAGATAGGACAAAGGAGGAGGTCCTGAAGAGAGATTTCCAGGAGTTAGGAAGGAAGCTGAGAAGCAGGACCTCCAGGGTAGTAATCTCGGGATTGCTACCTGTGCCACGTGCTAGCGAGGGCAAGAGTCGTCGGATCAGGCTGATGAATGCCTGGCTGAGAGACTGGTGTAGGGGGCAGGGCTTCAGATTCTTGGATAATTGGGATCTCTTCTGGGGAAAGTATGACCTGTTCAAAAAGGACAGGTTACACCTGAACCCGAAGGGGACCAATATCCTGGCGGGAAAGTTTAATAGAGCTGTTAGGGAGGGTTTAAACTAATTTGGCAGGGGGATGGGGACCGGAATGATAGAGCGGAAGAAGGGGAAAACAGAAATAAATCTAAGATAGTGAACAGTAAAGATGTCAGGAAAGACAGGCAGGTGATAGGCCAAATGTGTAGCCATTGGGATGAGTTGAAGTGCAAAAAAGTTGCAGTGAAATCAAAGCAAAAAGTATCAAATACTGGTCTTAAGGTGTTATAATTAAATGCACGCAGCATAAGGAATAAGGTGGATGATCTTGTTGTACAGCTACAGATTGGCAGGTATGATATTATGGCCATCACTGAGACCTGGCTAAAGGATGCATGTCTCTGGGAGCTGAACGTCCAAGGATACACGGTGTATCAGAAGGATAGGAAGGTAGGCAGAGGGGGAGGTGTGGCTTTATTGGTAAGAAATGATATTAAATCATTAGAAAGAGGTGATATAGGATTGGAAGGTGCAGAATCTTTATGGGTTGAGCTAAGGAATAGCAGGGGTAAAAAGATGGCAGTTATTTATAGGCCTCCAAACAGCTGCAGGGACGTGGACTACAAATTACAACTGGAAATAGAAAAGGCTCGTCAGAAGGGCAGTGTTGTGGGGGATTTTAACATGTGAGTAGATTGGAAAAATCAGGTCGGCACTGGATCTCAAGAGAGAGAATTTGTAGAATGTCTGCAAGATGGCTTTTTAGAACAGCTTGTTGTTGAGCCCACTAGGGGATTGGCTGTACTGGATCGGGTATTGTGTAATGAACCGGAGGTGATTGGAGAGATTGAGGAGAAGGAACCCTTAGGAGACGGTGATCATAACATGATTGAGTTCACTGTGAAATTAGAAAAAGAGAAGCCGAAATCTGATGTGTCGGTGTTTCAGTGGAGTAAAGGAAATTACAGTGGCATGAGAGAGGAACTGGCCAAAGTTGACTGGAAAGAGACACTGGCGGGAAAGACAGCAGAGCAGCAGTGGCTGGAGTTTATGCGAAAAATGAGGAATGTGCAAGACAGGTATATTCCAAAAAAGAAGAAATTTTCGAGTGGAAAAAGGATGCAACCGTGGTTGACAAGAGAAGTCAAAGCCAAAATTAAAGCAAAGGAGAGGGCATGCAAGGAAGCAAAAATTAGTGGGAAGACAGAGGATTGGGAAGTTTTTAAAACCTTACAAAAGGAAACCAAGAAGGTCATTAAGAGAGAAAAGATTAACTATGAAAGGAAACTAGCAAATAATATCAAAGAGGATACTAAAAGCTTTTTCAAGTATATAAAGAGTAAAAGACAGGTGAGAGTAGATATAGGACCGATAGAAAATGATACTGGAGAAATTGTAATGGGAGATGAGGAGATGGCAGAGGAACTGAACAAGTATTTTGCATCAGTCTTCACTGAGGAAGACAGCAGGATACCGGACACTCAAGGGTGGCAGGGAAGAGAAGTGTGCGCAGTCACAATTACGACAGAGAAAGTACTCAGGAAGCTGAATAGGTTAAAGGTTGATAAATCTCCTGGACCAGATGGAATGCACCCTCGTGTTCTGAAGGAAGTAGCTGTGGAGATTGCGGAGGCATTAGCGATGATCTTTCAAAAGTCGATAGATTCTGGCATGGTTCCGGAAGACTGGAAGATTGCAAATGTCACTCCGCTATTTAAGAAGGGGGCAAGGAAGCAAAAAGGAAATTATAGACCTGTTAGCTTGACGTCGGTGGTTGGGAAGTTGTTGGAGTCGATTGTCAAGGATGAGGTTACAGAGTACCTGGAGGCATATGACAAGATAGGCAGAACTCAGCATGGATTCCTTAAAGGAAAATCCTGTCTGACAAACCTATTACAATTTTTGAGGAAATTACCAGTAGGCTAGACAAGGGAGATGCAGTGGATGTTGTATATTTGGATTTTCAGAAGTCCTTTGACAAGGTGCCACACATGAGGCTACTTAACAAGAGCCCATGGAATTACAGGAAAGTTACATACGTGGATAGAGCGTTGGCTGATTGGCAGGAAACAGAGAGTGGGAATAAAGGGATCCTATTCTGGTTGGCTGCCGGTTACCAGTGGTGTTCCACAGGGATCCGTGTTGGGGCCGCTTCTTTTTACATTGTACATCAACGATCTGGATTATGGAATAGATGGCTTTGTGGCTAATTTTGCTGACGATACGAAGATAGGTGGAGGGGCTGGTAGTGCTGAGGAAACGGAGAGTCTGCAGAGAGACTTGGATAGATTGGAAGAATGGGCAGAGAAGTGGCAAATGAAGTACAATGTTGGAAAGTGTACGGTTATGCACTTTGGCAGAAAAAAATAAACGGGCAGACTATTATTTAAATGGGGAAAGAATTCAAAGTTCTGAGATGCAACGGGACTTGGGAGTCCTCGTACAGGATTCTCTTAAAGTTAACCTCCAGGTTGAGTCAGTAGTGAAGAAGGCGAATGCAATGTTGGCATTCATTTCTAGAGGAATAGAGTATAAGAGCAGGGATGTGATGTTGAGGCTCTATAAGGCACTGGTGAGGCCTCACTTGGAGTACTGTGGGCAGTTTTGGTCTCCTTATATAAGAAAGGATGTGCTGACGTCAGAGAGGGTACAGAGAAGATTCATGAGAATGATTCTGGGAATGAGAGGGTTAACATATGAGGAACGTTTGTCCGCTCTTGGACTGTATTCCTTGGAGTTTAGAAGAATGAGGGGAGACCTCATAGAAACATTTCGAAAGTTAAAAGGCATGGACAGAGTGGATGTGGCAAAGTTGTTTCCCATGATGGGGGAGTCTAGTACGAGAGGGCATGACTTCAGGATTGAAGGGCGCCCTTTCAGAACAGAAATGCGAAGAAATTTTTTTAGTCAAAGGGTGCTGAATCTATGGAATTTGTTGCCACGGGCAGCAGTGGAGGCCAAGTCATTGGGCGTATTTAAGGCAGAGATTGATAGGTATCTGAGTAGCCAGGGCATCAAGGGTTCTGGTGAGAGGGCGGGGCAGTGGGACTGAATAGGATAAAATGGATCAGCTCATGATGAGATGGCGGAGCGGACTCGATGGGCTGAATGGCCGATTTCTGCTCCTTTGTCTTATGGTCTTAATGAGAAAGGTCAGAGGAGGTTGGCCAGACAGATTCAAGACTGGTAACTTAAATAACCACATCCTAAAACGGTGTAGAAGAGAATCCCTGAATGCACAACATATCAAACCTTGAAGTGAATGGACTACAGCAGCAGAAGACCACAATATGTTTCACTCCTGTCTGAGTAAAGTAGCCAATGAGCGTAGTTCAATGGATAGTAAGCTGACTGGCATCAGCAGAGGAGAGTTAGGTTAAATGAGAATTGGCCAGTGGTGCAAATCGTTTCAGAAGCATGAGTTTGAATGGTCTTCCAAACCTTCCTATTACTTGTTACTGTGATCGATGTCTCTGGAGAGACACTGAAGCTGGTGATATAAAGGTCTTTATTCATCACAACAAGCAGGCATCATTCTGGATACATTCTTAGTAGAGGCTCACAAACCCAAAGGTACATCACATTTTATACCCTTAAGATCAAAGGTAACAGGAAGTAATTCAAAACAAGTTCATTTGTTACAATGACATTGTTTATATCAATATTTTGGGTTAATAAGTGATTCCTTTGAGATCATAGTGGAAGCACATTGTAATTGATAAAACACCTCTGAAGGCCCAAACACCTTTGGAAGCAACACACATCAAAGTTGCTGGTGAACGCAGCAGGCAAGGCAGCATCTCTAGGAAGAGGTACAGTCGACGTTTCAGGCCCAGACCCTTCGTCAGGGCTAACTGAAAGAAGAGCTAGTAAGAGATTTGAAAGTGGGAGGGGGAGGGGGAGAACCCAAATGATAGGAAAAGACAAGTGCTTATCCTTGTAAGCGGAACAAGTGCTACACATGCCCTTACACTTCCTCCCTTACCACCATTCAGGGCCCCAGACAGTCCTTCCAGGTGAGGCAACACTTCACCTGTGAGTCGGCTGGGATGATATACTGCGTCCAGTGCTCCCGATGTGGCCTTCTATATATTGGCGAGACCCGACGCAGACTGGGAGATCGTTTTGCTGAACACCTATGGTCTGTCTGCCAGAGAAAGCAGGATCTCCCAGTGGCCACACATTTTAATTCCATGTCCCATTCCTATTCTGATATGTCTACCCACGGCCTCCTCTGCTGTAAAGATGAAGCCACACTCAGGTTGGAGGAACAACACCTTATATTCCGTCTGGGTAGCCTCCAACCTGATGGCATGAACATTGACTTCTCTAACTTCTGCTAATGCCCCACCTCCCCCTCGTACCCCATCAGTTATTTATTTATATACACACATTCTTTCTCTCACTCTCCTTTTTCTCCCTCCGTCCCTTTCACTATACCCCTTGCCCATCCTCTGGGTTCCCCCCCCCCTTTTCTTTCTCCCTGGGCCTCCTGTCCCATGATCCTCTCATATCCCTTTTGCCTATCACCTGTCCAGTTCTTGGCTCCATCCCTCCCCCTCCTGTCTTCTCCTATCGTTTTGGATCTCCCCCTCCCCCTCTCACTATCAAATCTCTTACTAGCTCTTCTTTCAGTTAGCCCTGACGAAGGGTCTCGGCCCGAAACGTCGACTGTACCTCTTCCTAAAGATGCTGCCTGGCCTGCTGCATTCACCAGCACCTTTGATGTGTGTTGCTTGAATTTCCAGCATCTGCAGAATTCCTCGTGTTTACCTTTGGGAGTAACTAGTTAACACAAATATTCTAAAACCTTTTGACGCAGAGAGTCAGAAACCCAAAATTAATGTTATTCGGGCTGTCTCTGAGTACACAAGTACACAATATCTATTGAATGCCTATACCTGTGACCATGCTAAGTGACAACAACTGTCTGGTCTCAAGTCACAATGGAGCAAATAACTTAGTCCATGTTGCCTGGTTTGATGCAAGCCAATTAGCACAAACTCATTGTCTAAACATTTGGCTCTTGCATATGCAATCTCTTAGTCTGCGGATGAGTCTGTGCTTTAACTTCAATTTACTGCCTGCAATTTACTAATAAACTAAGGCTAATTACAAATTTCCTGAACTTATTTCCATTTACAAAAAGAAGTGAAGCCTTGTTCTTGTTTGATTAATATCTGCTATAATCACACAACTCTAGACTACTCCCTAACACTACCTACATCCGCTATCCAAACACTAATTGTAGGATTCGAACATAATTCTGGTAAATATTTTTTATGGAACTTGAGTTATTGGCACAGCTATAATAGAGCACATTGCAGCTGAGCAAGTATTCTTGCCATGTCAAAACAAGTAAGATTTAGTTTTGTGTAAATGAGATAGTAGGCTGAACAATACAATGCAAACAAGACCAGACCATTGGAATGTTTCCTTGCACATAATGAAGTAACTGAGATGATATCGATCTTTGCAGCAACATCTATTGTTCTGGGTTTACTTCTGGTAAGATGGTGGTGTATATATACACAGCAACCTCTCGGGGGCCAAACAAAGGTGCATTTTTCCTTGTTAACTGTGTTTTTATACATTGTAAGGCTATTCTTGACTCAAATGTCTACATGTATAGCAGGTCTGCTGTGTTAGTGAGCTGCTCATTGTTTAGAGTAGCGGGCCGGGGTGTCGTAAGAGCTGGCCAGTGGTTTAGAGAAGGCTGCTCCACTGTTGGACCGAGGGAGTTGTGCTGGGTGTTTGGGCCGCAGGAGGAGCCAGATTGTCTTCAGAGGAACAGACCTGTGTGTAGACCATGCTGCTGCCTGCTACTCGGAGGCGCCAGAGTTGGTGCTTTCATGTTGGCGTGAAGGTGGCAAGTAATGAAACCATAAAGGACTGTCTTGGAAGTTTCTTTTGCGATTGCAAGACCTTGTTGGACATTGATTACCATAGGCTGCTTCCTTTGTTTGATGGTGAGATAGGCGGCAAGGTAGCAGCGTTGCCTCAGTCGAAGTGAGGACTAAGCCTCAAGTCTCAGGCTTGTGTTGTAGCGTGGCACCCAGGCTCGGTTGGGGGTGGCCTCTCCTGTCAGTGCAGCCCTCCAGTGTTGAATTGGTGGAATTACAGGCTGGACAGCCGGCAACCATCAATTTGTGGGACTTAGTGCTTTGGGTTTTGGACTAAAAATGTGTTTTCTTATGTAGCTATGCAAACACGAGGAAATCTGCAGATGCTGGAAATTCAAGCAACACACACAAAATGCTGGTGGAATGCAGCAAGCCAGGCAGCATCTATAGGAAGAAGTACAGCTGACGTTTCCGGCCGAGAACCTTTGTCAGGACTAACTGAAAGAAGATATAGGAAGAGATTTGAAAATGGAAGGGGAAGGGGGAGATCCGAAATGATAGGAGAAGACAGGAGGGGGAGAGATAGAGCTAAGAGCTGGAAAGTTGATTGGCAAAAGGGATACAAGGCTGGATCATGGGACGGGAGGCCTAGGGAAAAGGAAAGGTCGGGGGGAGCACCAGAGGAAGATGGAGAGCAGGCAAGGAGTTTTTGTGAGAGGGACAGAGAGAGAGAAAAAAGGGAAAATATAATAAATAAATACATACATACATCAGGGATGGGGTAAGAAGGGGAGGAGGGACATTAATGGAAGTTAGAGAAGTCGATGTTCATGCCATCAGGTTGGAGGCTACTCAGACAGAATATAAGGTGTTGTTCCCCCAACCTGAGTGTGGCTTCATTTTGACAGTAGAGAAGGTCATGAATAGACATATCAGAATGGGAATGGGATGTGGAATTAAAATGTGTGGATGCTGGGAGATCCTGCTTTCTCTGGCGGACAGAGTGTAGGTGTTCAGCAAGACGGTTTCCCAGTCTGTGTCGGGTCTCGCCTATAGAAGGCCGCACCGGGAGCATCAGACGCAGTATATCACACCAGCCGACTCACAGGTGAAGTGTCGCCTCACCAGGAAGGACCGTCTGGGGCCCTGAATGGTGGTAAGGGAGGAAGTGTAAGGGCATGTGTAGCACTTGCTCTGCTTACAAGGATAAGTGCCGGGAGGAAGATCGGTGGAAAGGGATGGGGGGTGGGGGGGCTAATGGACAAGGGAGTCGCATAGGGAGCGATCCCTGTGGAAAGCAGAAGGGGGGGGTGGGAATGATGTGCTTGGTGGTGGGATCCCATTGGAGGTGGCGGAAGTTACAGAGAATTATATGTTGGACCCGGAGGCTGGTGGAGTGGTAGGTGAGGACAAGGGGAACCCTATCCCTCGTGGGGTGGCGGGAGAATGGGATGAGAGCAGATGTGAAATGGGAGAGAGCAGAGTTGATGGTGGAGGAATGGAAGCCCCTTCCTTTGACTTCTCTAACTTCCGTTAATGCCTGTCGTCCCCTTCTTACCCCATCCCTTATTTATGTATTTATTATTTTTCCCTTTTTTTTCTCTCTCTGCCCCTCTCACAATAACTCCTTGCCTGCTCTCCATCTTCCTCTGGTGCTCCCCTCCCTCTTTCTTTCTCCCTAGGCTTCCCGTCCCATGACCCTCTCCCTACTCCAGCCTTGTATCCCTTTTGCCAATCAACTGTCCAGTTCTTGGCTCCATCCCTCCCCCTCCTGTCTTCTCCTATCATTTCAGATCTCCCCCTCCCTCTCCCACTTTAAAATCTCTTACTAGCTCTTCTTTCAGTTAGTCCTGACGAAGGGTCTCAGCCCAAAACGTCGACTGTATTTCTTCCTATAGATGCTGCCTGGCCTGCTGCATTTCACCAGCATTTTGTGTGTGTTTTTTATGTAACTATGTTCTTTTTTTTTCCTTGCTTGCTATTTTGAAAGCATGTGTATGTTTTTGCACCTGGGCCCCAGAGGAATGGTGTCTCGTTTGGCTTGTCCATGTATGGCTTGAATGACAGCTAAATTTGATTTGATAGTACAAGGATATGTCAGGAAGGACAATATAGATGAGATAAAAAAGAAAGAACTTATGGCCACAAATCAGCAGGAAATGGAACTGTAGTTGTATATTGATAAAAATAGATAGAATAAAATTAGAGGGGACAGGGTGGAGTAGAAATTAGCATAATACTATTACAGTGTGAGCAACATGGGTTAAATTCCACCGTTGTCTGTACGGAGTTTATATGTTCTCCCCGCCACCGACTGGGTTTAGTCCAGATGATCCTGTTTCCTCACACATTCCAAAGATGTATGAGCTAGGAGGTTAATTGGTCACGTGGGTGTAATTGGACAGGATGGGCTCGTTGGGCCAGAAGGGCCTATTATCATGCTGTAATTACAAATTAAAAAATTAACTCTGTTTACAATTATATGTTAATTGTTTATAATGTTCATACATAAAAAGGTGCAATGAAAAACTTAAATTGTATACTGCTTGTATGAATCATTTCATGTACACTGTTGTAATACTTGTAAAAATGGTATTCATTTTTCACTCTACCTCAGTATGTTGAATGAGACAATAATAAACTAATTTATCAGTTTACTGATTTACATGTAATCGTGCTTGAAACATCATAATCTCTGAGTGAACTGTGATTTTTAAGTCATCCCAGAGAACTAACAGGAGGGAAGCTCTCACCAATATATCTGTCAATGGTATTGGTAAGAAGGATTAGCATAGAGACCTTACACAGCAAGAGTACACTCCACTGTGTTGTGTGAAACTCAAGTTTAATAAGAAATAAAATGTCAAGTAATTGAAGCTAGTAATTGAATGTAAAGGACAAGGCTGAAGTGTTTGCAGTTTTATTGAATAAGCTATTGATCATTCTTGGCCTTCAGCTGAGATCTCCAGTGTGACAAGTGCCAATTTTCAACCACATTAATTCAATACAGTAATATCAAGAACTGGCTGAATACATAGAGTGTCAGCCTTGCCAACATCGTTACTGGTAAGTCTCAGGATCCTGATCTTTTTCCAGATAGCAGGAGTCAAGACTTGGAGTGAGAGACAGAGGACATATAAAGATGTGAGTTTTGTGTCCCTGTTACCTTCAAGAATAATAAAAGAAGCACAGCCACACATTGCTAGTTGGTAATTGATATACACTTCCTGTCTCTTTGCTCCACACTCCAACTCAGTAGGTGGTGGTAATGCACCTCATGCTGTTGTGCCAACTACCATTAAACCTTACAAGAAGAAGAAGAAGGAGTAGCTATTGCCTGAGTGAACAGTGATAGAGTGGGAATGGGGTGTGTGTGTTGAGGCTTTGGCTCAAGAGGTGGAGGCTAAAATGAGGTTCCGTTAAGGTTTTTCATTCTTTATTATTGCACAGATAGAGCAGTGGGAATGAGAGCCAAGGCAGAGGTATGGTCCTCTTGCAGGACCTGGGGAGCCAGGGAGTCCCCTATTGCCCCTGATGTCCACAGTTGTGAAAAGTGCATCTGACTGCAGCTCCTTACAGACTATGCTAGGGAACTGGATGACCTTTAGATCATTCAGGAGACTGAGGGGTTTACAGATAAGAGTTACCAGGGAAGCAGTCACACCTAAGTTGCAGGAGGCAGTTCACTGGGTGACAGTCAGGAGAGGGAAAAGAAATAGGCAGATTGTGCTGGGAACATTTGTGGCTGTTCTCCTCATTAACAGGTATAGTGCTTTGGATACTATTGGGTGGGATGATCTACTGGGGAAAAGCTGCAGCAACCGGGTCTGTGGCACTCAGACCAGATCTGTTTCTCAGAAGGGATGGGGTAGAAGAGAGGAGTGGTGGTGATAGGGGATTCATTGGGAGGGGAACAGACAGGAGATTCTGTAGACCTGATAGAGACTCTGGATGGTTTGTTGCCTCCTAGGTGCCAGCTTTTAGGGCATCTTGGATTAGTCCACAGCATTCTAAGGGAGGAGGTGAGCAGCAGAATTCATGGTCACATTGGTAGCAAAAATATAGCTACAGAGGGATGAGGTCTTGAACAGGAAATATAGGGAGTTAGAAAGGAAATCAAAAATCAGGTAGCAATCTCTGGATTGGTACCTATGCCACATGCCAGTGAGGTAAGAATAGGGTGATATGGCTGAAGAGTTGGTGCAGACAGCAGGGATCAGATTTGTAGGTCGTGGGGATCTTTTCTAGGAAAGGTGGAAACCGTACAAAAGAAACAGGTTTAGGAAGAGTTTAAACTGAGTTGGCAGGGGATGGGAACCAGAGTGGTAGGTCAGATAATAGGGCAGTTGATATAAAGGTTGAGGCAATTTGCAGAGAGACTGACAAAGAATACACTGTGGACAGGGCATGAATTCAGTCAGTTGCATTGGTTGAAATGCTTTTTCTTTAATGCAAGAAGTATTAAGAACAAGACTGATGAACGTAAGAGGAAATACATGGAAATACGATGCTGTGGCCATTACTGAGACTTGGCTGTTGCAAATTCAGGATAGCTGCATGAGGTTCCGGGGTTTAGATGGTTCAAAAGAGATAGGGAGGGAGATAAAATGGGGAGTGGCATTGCTAACCAAGAATAGTATCACAGCTGACAAACCAATGGAGAGGATTTTTAGGGGTATGGTTTATGAGCATTTTGTGAGACAATCTTATTAGAGATAGTATGGCTTTGAGGAGCAAGCCTGATTGACTTTTTTGAGGAAGTGTTAAAATAAACTGATGAACGCAGTGGTGGATGTGGAATATATGGATCTGACAAGATTCTCCATGGAAGGCTCACCCAGAAAGGAGTGAAGAATGGATTAACAGAAACTGGGTAGTATAGATTCAAAATTGGCTAGAAAGCAGAGGGTAATATAACTGGATTGTATTCTGCATAGACCACGTTCCACAACGATCTGTTCTGGGACCCCTCCTCCTTGCAATTTTCATAAATGACTTAGATGAGGAAGTGGAAGGGTGAGTTAGTAAGTTTGCAGATGACATGAAGGTTGGTGGCATCATGGATAGTGCAGAGGGGTGTCTTAGGTTACAACAGGTCATCGACAAGACGCAGAAATGGACTGAGAAGTGGTGGATGGCAGTCAATTGTTAGAGTGAAGTGATTAATTTTAGAAGGTCAAATCTGAAGGCTTAATGGCAGGATTCATGGCAGTGTGGAGCACAGAGGGATCTTGGGTCCCTGTCCATAGATCCCATAAGGCTTGCTCGCCAAGCTGATAGTCTTTTTTTTTTTTTATTTTTTTTTTACAAAGGTGTATGATGTGTTGGCCTTCATTAATTGGGGGATTGAGTTAAAGAGGGATGCAGTAATGCAGTAATGTTGCAGTTCTATAAAACTCTGCTTAAACCACTCGGAGTATTGTGTTCAGTTCTGCTTCCCTTATTATAGGAAAGATATAGAAACATTAGGGAATGTGTAAAGCAGATTTATCAGAGTGCTGCCTGGATTAGAAAGCAAGTCTTATGAAGAACGATGGAGTGAGCTAGGGCTTTTCTCTTTGGAGCAAAGGAAGCGAGAGTTGCCTTGATAAAAGTGTATAATATGATAAGAAGTGTAGATAGAGTGGACAGCCAATGCCTTTTTCCTCTGGCATTATTTCTGGATAATATCACAGGGCATCCTGTTGAAGGTATAGGGATACATTAGAGGTTGGTTTATTACACTGAGTGGAAATGCACTGCCAGGCTGGTGGTTGAGGCTGATACATTAGGGATATTTAAGAGACTCCCAGATAGACACATGAATGAAAAAAGATGGTGGTTTATGGGTTACGTAGGAAGAAAGGTTTAGATTGATCATGGAGTAGTTTAGGTGGTCAGTACAAAATCATGGGCTGAAGGGCTGGTACTGTACTGTTCTTTATTCCAGTAATAGCTACACTTCCAACCAACCTATCTTAGAACACCATGCCACTAGCTACTACCTCACAATATGGCAAAGTGCACAATTATGTTCTGTATACAGGGTAAATCTAAATAGTCGAATTACTGTTTCAAAACTCTGTCAAATGAGCTATAATATGGACCTTCCTCACTGATAAATTCATTAATGGTCATTTGGAATTTTACCAAAATTCTAATTAGATCTGAGCCTCATACTTTTGGTCCAATAATTCCAGAGTTTGAAATAAGGCTGCTTTGAACTGGATAACATTGAGCTTCTTAATATTGAAACAATATTTGACTATATGGCAGAAAGGAGTCTAAGTAAAATTGAAGTTAATTTGGAACTGGCGGGTTGCTATTCACTGGCTATCTAGGGGAATGTCCCATACCCAGGATGTCACAGCAGGAATTCCTCAGAGCCATGGCCTTGGTCCAACTGAACTCAACACCTTTACTGGGGGATTGCTATTCACTGGCTATTGAGGGTAATGTCTTATCCTCACCATTTCATGGCAGGAATTCCTCAGAGTTGGGCCCTTGGTTCAACCAAACTCAACAGCTTTATTACTGCCATTCCTGCCAACATGAGATTAATGTTCAATCCCATTCACAACTCCTCCTTAAATGAAAAGTCCATGTCTGCTTACAGGTGAACAAGACAAAATCTGAACATGCGCAGGTAAGTGTGAAGTAACATACGTGACATGCAAAAACAGGCAAAGACCTTCTCCAGCGGAAATCATCTCTCCCTAACATGCAATTGCATTATCATCACCTATACTGCCACTGTTTATACATTGGTGAAATCTTGATTTGAAGCTTAGTTGGCTACTTAAATGTTTTGCCTACAGAAGCAAACCAGAAGCCATGCAGTCTAAAGTGAACCATTCATCTCTACCTCCATAAAATCATACAACTTTCTGTAAGGCAGCACAGGAATGCAATAAAATGCCAAAACGGTTGCAGCTTCAGCAGCACTCACAGTTAACCAATTGTGTAAAGTCCTGGATCCAATCCTTTACATTCTCTCCTTCCAAGATACACTGCAGCAGCTCTCCATTTTCTTCTGCAGTAGCTCCTGTCAAGCTTTAAAAGCATAATGGCTACTACTGGCATGGGGACATTGCCAACTCCAGCATACTATGGCAATCACACACCTTCCTGACATAGAAAATATCAGCCCTTCTCATCATCCTCCCATGGCAACCAGGTGCAAGCAATAGGTCTTGTTCTTAACAGTAAAAACCACTGATTGTCAATAACTTAATCATAAATAAACATGAAACAGGAGGAAGATGAATATTAGTAGACAGCAGAAAAGTAAAGAACAAAAAATATCACTGAGAATCAGGAATCTATTTTCTTAAGATCACTTC
Organism: Mobula birostris; assembly: GCF_030028105.1. Taxonomy (NCBI): domain Eukaryota; kingdom Metazoa; phylum Chordata; class Chondrichthyes; order Myliobatiformes; family Myliobatidae; genus Mobula; species Mobula birostris. Next base: position 193,063,537 of record NC_092371.1, read on the forward strand.
AACTTCTTTCCAAACAGAATTGTTTTTGGCATCAGATATCAATTGAAGTGTTCTGTTATTCACCTTCCCAGTTATAATTTACATGCTGGCATTTCATTTAACATAAATTTTGGTTCCCAGAATTTCTAGATTCAAAATAAATTAAAATCAATACTGCCTGTTTGAGTTGGGTGTAAATGAGAAAGGATACAGGATTCAGAGACCTCTATTAATTTACTCTATCACACCAATACCAACAGAAAATGAAAGAGAATATATAGATTCTTCCCTGAACAGAAAATTATGTATACATGCAGCCAAACCGTTAATCTTGTAACATGTGAATAAGAACAAACCATATCATAGTATCCTACTATATACTATATATCCAGCAAAAGCATTCCTGACATCTGAAAAGATTTCTGCACATATATTGCATATAAAAAGTATTCTCTCCCCTTGGAAGTTCTGTTTAACAACATTGAATCACAGTGGGTTCAATTTGGCTGTTTTTGACACTGATCAACAGAAAAAGACTCTTTTGTGTCAAAGTGAAAAGAGAGTTCTAAAAATTGGTCTAAATATCACAACTATTAAACACTAAAAACTGATTGCATAATCACTCACCCACTTCAAGTCAGTATTTAATAAATGCATCTTTGGCACCAATTACAGCATTGAGTCTGTGTGGATAGGTCTCTATCACCTTCGCACATCTGGACACCGCAATTTCCCCCCATTCTTCTTTACAAACTGCTCAAGCTCTATCAGATTGGATGAGGGTTGTGAGTGAAAAGCCCTTTTCAAGTCCAGCCACAAATTCTCAATTGGATTGAGGTCTGGCCTCTGACTTGGCCACTCCAGGACATTAACTTCATTGTTTTTATATAACCATATAACCACGTAACAATTACAGCATGGAAACAGGCCATCTCCGCCCTTCTAGTCCATGCTGAACACTTACTCTCACCTAGTCCCATCTACCTGCACTCAGCCTATAACCCCCCATTCCTTTCCATATACCTATCCAATTTTTTTTTAAATGGCAAAATCGAACCTGCCTCTACTGCTTCTACTGGAAGCTCGTTCCACACAGCTACCACTCCTTGAGTAAAGAAGTTCCCCCTCGTGTTACCCCAAAACTTTTGCCCCTTAAATCTCAACTCATGCCCTCTTGTCTAAATCTCCCCTACCATCAATGGAAAAAGCCTATCCATGTCAACTCTATCTATCCCCCTCATAATTTTAAATACCTCTATCAAGACCCTCCTCAACCTTCTACGCTCCAAAGAATAAAGACCTAACTTGTTCAACCTTTCTCTGTAACTTGGGTGCTGAAACCCAGGTAACATTCTAGTAAACCTCCTCTGTACTCTCTCTATTTTGTTGACATCTTTCCTATAATTCAGTGACCAGAACTGTACACAATACTCCAAATTTGGCCTCACCAATGCCTTGTACAATTTTAACATTACATCCCAACTCCTAAACTCAATGATCTGATTTATAAAGGCCAGCATACCAAAAGCTTTCTTCACCACCCTATCCACATGAGATTCCACCTTCAGGGAACTATGCACACCATTATTCCTAGATCCCTCTGTTCTACTGCATTCCTCAATGCCCTACCATTTACCATGTATGTCTTATTTTGATTAGTCCTACCAAAATTTAGCATCTCACACTTATCATCATTAAACTCCATCTACCATCTTTCAGTCCACTCTTCTAACTGGCCTAAATCTCTCTGCAAGCTTTGAAAACCTACTTCCTTATCCATAACGCCACCTATCTTAGTATCATCTGCATACTTACTAATCCAATTTATCATCCCATCATCCAGAACATTAATGTATATGACAAACAACATTGGACCCAGTACAGATCCCTGAGGCACACCACTAGTCACCAGCCGCCAACCTGACAAACAGTTATCCACCACTACTCTCTGATGTCTCCCATCCAGCCACTGTTGAATCCATTTTACTACTTCAATATTAATACCTAAGAATTGAACCTTCCTAACTAACCTTCCATGTGGAACCTTGTCAAAGGCCTTACTGAAGTCCATATAGGCAACACCTACCGCTTTACCCTTGTCAATTTTTCTAGTAACCTCTTCAAAATATTCAATAAGGTTTGTCAAACATGATCTTCCATGCACAAATCCATGTTGACTGTTCCTAATCAGACCCTGTCTATCCAGATAATTATATATACCTATCTAAGAATACTCTCCATTAATTTACCCACCACTGACATCAAACTTACAGGCCAATAATTGCGAGGTTTACTCTTAGAACCCTTTTTAAACAATGGAACCACATAAGCAATACACCAATTCTCCAGCACCATCTCTGTTTCTAATGACATTTGAAATATTTCTGTCAGAGCCCCTGTTATTTCTATACTAACTTCCCTCTATGTCCTAGGGAATATCCTGTCAGGACCCGGAGACTTACCCACTTTTATATTCCTTAAAAGCACCAGTACTTCCTCTTCTTTAATCATCATAGTTTCCATAACTACCCTACTTGTTTCCCTTACCTTACACAATTCAATATACTTCTCCTTACTGAATACCGAAGAAAAGAAATTGTTCAAAATCTCCCCCATCTCTTTTGGCTCTGCACATAGCTGTCCACTCTGATTCTCTAAGGGACCAATTTTATTCCTCACTATCCTTTGCTATTAATATAACTGCAGAAATCCTTTGGATTTATTTTCACCTTACTTGCCAAAGCAACCTTGTATCTTCTTTAGCTTTTCTAATTTCTTTCTTAAGATTCATTTTACATTCTTTATATTCCTCGAGCACCTCATTTACTCCAAGCTGCCTATATTTATTGTAGATATCTTTCTTTTTCTGAACCAACTTTCCAATCTCTCTTGAAAACCATGGCTCTCTCAGACTTTTAACCTTTCCTTTCAACCTAACAGGAACGTAAAGATTCTGTACCCTCAAAATTTCACCTTTAAATGACCCCCATTTCTCTATTACATCCTTCTCATAAAACAAATTGTCCCAATCACTCCTTCTAAATCCTTTCGCATCATCTCAAAGTTAGCCTTTCTCCAATCAAAAATCTCAACCCTGGGTCAGTCCTATCCTTCTCCATAATTATATTGAAACTAATGGCATTGTGATGACTGGACCCGAAGTACTCCCCAACACATACCTCCGTCACCTGACCTATCTCATTCCCTAACAGGAGATCCAACACTGCCCCTTCTCTAGTTGGTACCTCTATGTATTGCTGCAAAAAACTATCTTGCACGCATTTGACAAACTCCAAACCATCCAGCCCTTTTTACAGAATGGGCTTCCCTGTCTATGTGTGGAAAATATAGAATCTCCCACAATCACAACCTTGTGCTTACTACAAATATGTGCTATCTCCTTGTAAATGTGATCCTCCAATTCTCGTTCCCCATTTTAGCCATTCTTGTGTAACTTTGGCTTTATGCTCGGGGGTCATTGTCTTGCTGGAAGACAAATCTTCTCCCAAGTCGTAGTTCTCTTGCAGACTGCATCAGGTTTTCCTCCAAGATTTTCCTGTATTTTGCTGCATTCATTTTACCCTCTACCTTCACAAGCCTTCCAGGGCCTGCTGCAGGCAAGCATCCCCACAGCATGATGCAGCTACCTCCATGCTTCACAGTACGGGTGGTGTGTTTTTGATGAGGAGCAATGTTTGGCTTACACCAAACATAGCGTTAAGTTTGATGACCAAAAAGCTCAATTTTGGCTCATTAGACCATAAAACCTTCTTCCAGCTGACTTCAGAGACTCCCACATACCTTCTGGCAAATCCAAGCTGAGATTTCATGTGAGTTTTTTTCAACAGTGGCTTTCTCTTTGCCAATTTCCCATAAAGCTGCAACTGGTGAAGTATATGGTCATTCAGTTTTTTAGGATGGCCTGCTCTAGGGAGATTTGCAGCTGTGCCATATTCTTTCAATTTCTTCATAAATGACTTAAATGTACTCCAAGGAATATTCAGGGGCTTTAAATTTTTCTTGTATCCATCCCCTGACTTATGCTTTTCAATCTTTTTTTTTGTGAAGTTGTTTGGAGTGTTCTTTTGCCAGGCTACTGACTTACCAACAGTTGGACCTTCCAGATATAGGTGTATTTTTACTACAATCAATTGAAACACCTTGACTGCACACTGTGATCTTCAGTTAAATAATTATGTGACTTCTAAAACCAATTGACTGCACCAGTAATGATTTGGTGTGTCATATTAAAGGGGGTGAAAACTTATGCAATCAACTATTTTGTGTTTTATATTTGTAATTAATTTAGATCACTTTGTAGAGATCGGTTTTCACTTTAACATGAAAGAATCTTTTTCTACTGATCAGTGTCAAATAAAAGCCAAATTAAATCCACTGTGATTCAATGGTGGAAAACAGTAAAACACAAAAACTTCCTGGTGGGGGTGGGAGGGGGGAGTGAATACTTTTAATAGGCACTGTATAATGCTTATTGTTTAGGCAGTGTGAGCATTACCATCAGTAATATGGTTAGGAATATACTATACGGTCATAACTGGTTCAGAGCTAAACATGTTAATTGACTCTGTCTGTATGAACACTACCTATGATAGATGCAAGTTATGTTCCAATAATAAGAATACTTCCTAAAGATATTTCTTTATATTGCAAGATCAAAATGAAAGCCAAATTTTATACTAAAAGCATAGAATCACATTGTCACATTAGTGTTAAGAAACTTTAATCTTTTTCTCAGTGATACAGCCTAGCAATTAATATTGACAATATTAGTGTACTCTCACTTAATATGTTAAATGATTGCTTAAAAAGAATTTTTCATACACCTTAAATAGGTTAACTCTTTATCTAGTACTGCACGGCAGCATATTAAACCATTAAAAGTTCACAGCTAATATTGCAGCTGCCATTCTTGACACAGTGATCTGATCTTAAATTGACTATTTTCTCACACAACAAGAAGCATTTAAGGAAATTGAACCTGCAGTTTATCATATAACGCAAACTTACTTAAAATATGAAATGTAGAATACCTGTGTGCTTCTATGAGAAACTGGAATAAAAATGATGTTGGGTAATAGATTGCTTTCCTGACATGGATCTTACGTGATGCAGCATTGGGAAACAGAGAGAGGCCATTATATATTTCCCTTTTAGCTCCTACTATTCATTACAGCAATCAAAAAGATTTTCTGTTCACAAGAGCATTACTGACATAGTGCTGTAGTATACATTTAATCACTGACTCTCAAGAGAGGCTTTGCTCTGGAGATAAGAGAGTAGAAATTTGTCCTCCCTTGTAGGCACAGTGCTTTTGAGATTTGGTCCTGTTGAAGGATGCAAACATGTTTTTTTTTGATTTTTTTTGGGTTAGCCTTAAAATAAATACTAATGAGGCCCATGTGACAATGTTTGCAGGACAGGTAGCTAATTGTAGCTGACGTAATAGGATTGAGTGGCTGTACAGGAGTAATTTTGTGATCCATAAGCCCAGGACTTGACCAGAAATTTAATAAACTAGCCTTCTCTGAGAGAACTGAAGTTCTGTAAATGTACAAGTTGCGAGAATAAAATAACAGAGGAGGAGAGATGGGAGAAAAGGGGCTAGATTGTGATTTAGTCTTGGCATTTTTTTTTCTCCACAATACAGACAAAAACTTACAGTAACTCCTGTATGCCTCAGTGCTATGTTCAGAACTCTTTAGAAATTCTACCAAGTGGAGGGAGGGCATTAGATCAAAGGGAAAGCTGCAATTACATTTCTTTACGGCAAGCAGGGCTTTACCTGGGAAGTAAGATTTCCTGTGCTCAGAAACCTTTAGATATGGTAATACAAAGGACTTCTTCTTTGACACATGGCGTTTCATGTCAAAACAGGATCAGCTTAATTTGCACAGAGAACAGCTTCCAGAAGTTTTTAAGGTTTGTATTCTGAAATTATGGCTGTGATATATTAAAATTTATATTAACCTTCAGGCACAAAGACAGAAGGTGGTGGGGGGGGGGGGGGGAAGCTGAGCTGCCCTTCATCAAGCCAGGTATGAGTGAAGGCCAGTGAAGGTATGATCAATGGGAAGGGTAAATTATAATTGTTTATGATAAGCAAGATCATGCCTTAAAACATCTCCCAGCCACAAAGACAGTGCAGACACAAACGGTGGCCCCATAATTCACTTAAAATCATGACTCATGGATTTGAGAGCGGATTTACCCTCAAGGTTGCTGTGAGTCTACGCAGCATTCATATCCTAGCATAAAAGCAGAGAGTAAAAAGTTCAAAGTTCAGAGTTCAGAGCAAATTTTAATATCAAGGTAACCACATACAACCCTGAGATTCTTTTTCTTGCGGGCATATTCAGCAAATCTAAAGAATAGTTACTATAGGACGGGGTCCCCAACCTTTTTTGCACTGCGGACCGGTTTAATATTGACAATATTCTTGTGGACCGGCCGACCGGGGGGGGGGGGGGGGGGGGTAGGGTTGCCAACGGACAAGAGTAGCAGTCAAATGTCCTGACGAAGGGTCTCGGCCTGAAACGTCGACTGTACCTCTTCCTACAGATGCTGCCTGGCCTGCTGCGTTCACCAGCAACTTTGATGTGTGTTGCTTGAATTTCCAGCATCTGCAGAATTCCTGTTGTTTTTGTAGGTCAAATGCGTTGTTTACCAAAAAAGACTACAATGACCATGAAGCTTTGCGCGGGCACCAATGCGCATGCGCATCATGACCTGCCGATTTCCCCCTCCCCTTCTAAAAGGCTTAAAGGGTTTATCTAACGAATTTAATATTAAACACACAGCGCATATTTTCCTCTCATGGATATAATTATCAGGGAAGCTTGAAGTAAGTGTTGAACGAACTTCCAGTAGAAGTGGCAGAAGCAGGCTCGATATGATCATTTAAAGAAAAATTGGATAGATATATGGACAGAAAAGGAATGCAGGGTTATGGGCTGAGTGCAGGTCGGTGGGACTAGGTGAGAGTAGCGTTCGGCACGGACTAGAAGGGCCGAGATGGCCTGTATCCGTGCTGTAATTGTTATATGGTTATATAAGTAAGTCAATAGCATCATAACATTTTAAGTAACATTTGGATATTAAACGCACAGCACATATTTTCCCCGTATGAATATATAAAATTATTGCAACACACCAATATCCTTGAAGCAGTGCGAGCCCTGGGCTTGTTTCCCTGTAACGTGACGGTCCCATCGAGGGGTGATGGGAGACATCGATACTCAAAGAGGGTTCCTGATGTCCAGTCTAATCCGCAGTTTAGTTTTCGTTGCATTCATTGCAGAAAACTCCGCTTCGCAGAAAAATGTTGAAGATGGAAGCAACGTTTTCAGTGCTTTCGTGGCTATCTCAGGATATTTGACTTTGATTCAAAATGCCAACAAAGATGTTATGTCAAACATACTTTTCAGCCCGTCGTCATTTGCAAGCTCGAGGAGTTAATTGCCTTCCCGCCCTGACACGGATGACGCGCGGGTCATGACCTCGCGTGTGTAATAGCTGCTCAGTGGCCGTGACGGGGAATAAGGAAAGCTGCAGCTGGCTCATATCGCCAAATCATATCGTTTCCTCGCGGCCCGGTAGCGCATGCTCCGCGGCCCGGTGGTTGGGGACCGCTGCTATAGGAGGATCAATGAAAGATCAAGTAGAGCATAGAAGACAACAAACTCTGCAAATGCAAATATAAATAAATAACAATAAATAACTGGAGCAGAAATAACAAGATAAAGAGTCCTTAAAGTGAGATCAATCTGTCACCCAATAGATGAGTGTAGTTCGCAAACACGAGGAAATCTGCAGATGCTGGAATTTCAAGCAACACATACAAAAATTGCTGGTGAACGCAGCAGGCCAGACAGCATCTATAGAAAGAAGTACAGTCGACGTTTCAGGCTGAGACCCTTCATCAGGACTAACTGAAAGAAGAGCTAGTAAGAGATTTGAAAGTGGGAGGGGAGGGGGAGATCCAAAATGATAGGAGAAGACAGGAGAGGGAGGGATGGAGCCAAGAGCTGGACAGTTGATTGGCAAAAGGGATATGAGAGGATCATAGGATGGGAGGCTGAGGGAGAAAGAAAGGGGGAGGGGGGATGCCCAAAGGATGGGCAAAGAGTATAGTGAGAGGGGCAGAGGGAGAAAAAGGAGAGCGAGAGAGAGAGAGAGAGAGAAAATAATAAATAACGGATGGGGTACGAACAGGAGGTGGGGCATTAACGGAAGTTAGAGTAGTCAATGTTCATGCCATCAGGTTGGAGACTACCCAGACGGAATATAAGGTATCGTTCCTCCATCCTAAGTGTGGCCTCATCTTGACAGTAGAAGCTGCCCGGCCTGCTGCGTTCACCAGCATTTTTTATGTGTGGTGTTAGATAAGTGTATTTATCCTCTTTTGTTTAAGAGCCCAATGGTTGAGCATAGTAACTGTTCTTAAAACTGGTGGTGTGAGTCCTGAGGCTCTTGTACGTTCTACCTGATGGCAGTAGTGAGAAAAGGGTGGTGAGAATGTTTGAAAATGGATGCTGCTTTTGTACAATGGCATTTCATGTAGATGGACTCAAGGGTTGGGAGGGCTTGGCTCGAGAGGTACTGGGCTAAATTCACTACCTTTTGTAGGATTTTCTGATAAATAGCTTTGGTGTTCAGTGCACCTTATTAGACAATAGACAATAGGTGCAGAAGTAGACCATTCAGCCCTTTGATCCTGCACCGCCATTCTGAGATCATGGCTGATCATCTACTATCAATACCCGGTTCCTGCTTTGTCCCCATAACCCTTGATTCCCCCATCCATAAGATACCTATCTAGCTCCTTCTTGAAAGCATACAGAGAATTGGCCTCCACTGCCTTCTGAGGCAGCGTGTTCCACACCTCCACAACTCTCTGGGAGAAGAAGTTCCTCCTCAACTCTGTCCTAAATGACCTACCCCTTATTCTTAAACCATGCCCTCTGGTACTGGACTCTCCCAGCATCTGGAACATATTTCCTGCCTCTATCTTGTCCAATCCCTTAATAATCTTATATGTCTCAATCAGATCACCCCTCAATCTCCTTAATTTCAGCGTGTACAAGCCCAGTCTCTGTAACCTCTCTGTGTAAGGCAGTCCGGACATCCCAGGAATTAACCTAGTGAACCTACGCTGCACCTCCTCCACAGCCAGGATGTCCTTCCTTAACCCTGGAGACCAAAACTGCACACAATACTCCAAGTGTGGTCTCACCAGGGCCCTGTACAAATGCAAAAGGATTTCCTTGCTCTGGTACTCAATTCCCTTTGTAATAAAGGCCAACATTCCATTAGCCTTCTTCACTGCCTGCTGCACTTGCTCATTCACCTTCAGAGACTGATGAACAAGTACTTCTAGATCTCTCTGTATTTCTCCCTTACCTAACTCCACACCGTTCAGATAATAATCTGCCTTCCTGTTCTTGCTCCCAAAGTGAATAACCTCACACTTATTCACATTAAACGCCATCTGCCAAGTTTCTGCCCACTCACCCAGCCTATCCAAGTCATCTTGAATTCTCCTAACATCCTCATCACATGTCACACTGCCACCCAGCTTAGTATCATCAGCAAACTTGCTGATGTTATTCACAATGCCTTCCTCTAAATCATTGACGTAAATTGTAAACAGCTGTGGTCCCAATACCGAGCCCCGTGGCATCCCACTAGTCACCACCTAACATTCCGAGAAACACCCATTCACTGCTACCTTTTGCTTTCTATATGCCAACCAGTTTTCTATCCATGTCAATATCCTCCCCCCAATGCCATGAGCTCTGATTTTACCCACCAATCTCCTATGTGGTACCTTATCGAATGCCTTCTGAAAGTCAAGGTACACCACATCCACTGGATCTCCCGCGTCTATCTTCCTAGTTACATCCTCGAAAAACTCTAATAGATTAGTCAAGCATGATTTGCCCTTGGTAAATCCATGCTGGCTCGGCCCAATCCTATCACTGCTATCAAGGTATGCCACTATTTCTTCTTTAATAATGGATTCTAGCATCTTCCCCACTATTGATGTTAGGTTAACAGGGCGATAGTTCTCTGTTTTCTCCCTCCCTCCTTTCTTAAAAAGTGGGATAACATTAGCCATTCTCCAATCCTCAGGAACTGATCCTGAATCTAAGGAACATTGGAAAATGATCCCCAATGCATCCGCAATTTCCAGAGCCACCTCCTTTAGTACTCTAGGATGCAGACCATCTGGACCTGGGGATTTGTTAGCCTTCAGTCCCATCAGTCTACTCATCACCGTTTCCTTTCTAATGTCAATCTGTTTCAGTTCCTCTGTTACCCTATGTCCTTGGCCCATCCATACATCTGGGAGATTGCTTGTGTCTTCCCTAGTGAAGACAGATCCAAAGTACTTATTAAATTCGTCTGCCATTTCTCTGTTTCCCATAACAATTTCTCCCAGTTCATTCTTCAAGGGCCCAACATGGTTCTTAACTATCTTCCTTCTCTTCACATACCTAAAAAAACTTTTGCTATCCTCCTTTATATTCCTAGCTAGCTTGCTTTCATACCTCATTTTTTCTCCCCGTATTGCCTTTTTAGTTAAGTTCTGTTGCTCCTTAAAAATTTCCCAATCATCCCTCTTCCCACTCACCTTAGCTCTGTTATACTTCTTCTTTTTTAATGCTATGCTATCTCTGACTTCCTTCGTGGCCACTTTCCCCCCTTTGAATCCTTCCTTCTCCGAGGGATGAACTGATTTTGCACCTTGTGCATTATCCCCAAGAATACCTGCCGTTGCTGTTCCACTGTCTTTTCTGCTAAGATATCCGACCAGTCAACTTTGGCCAGCTCCTCCCTCATGGCTCCATAGTCTCCTTTGTTCAACTGCAATACTGACACTTCTGATCTGCCCTTATCCCTCTCAACTTGCAGATAAAAACTTATCATATTATGGTCACTACCTCCTAATGGCTCCTTTACTTCAAGATCACTTATCAAATCCTGTTCATTGCACAACGCTAAATCCAGAATAGCCTTATCCCTGGTCGGCTCTCGTACAAGCTGCTCCAAAAATGCATCCCGTAGGCACTCTACAAACTCCCTATCCTGAGGTCCAGTACCAACCTGATTTTCCCAGTTGACCTGCATGTTGAAATCCCCCATAACTACTGCAACATTTCATTTGCCACATGCCATTGTTAACTCCCTATTCAACTTGCACCCAATATCCATGCTACTGTTTGGGGCCCTTACAGTTCCTCAATTCTATCCACACTGATTCTACTTCTCCTGATTCTATGTCCCCCCATGCAAGGGACTGAATCTCATTCCTCATCAACAGGGCCACCCCACCCCCTCTGCCCACCTTTCTGTCCCTTTGATAGCACGTATACCCTTGTACATTCAATTCCCATGTCTGATCCTCCTGCAGCCATGTCTCCGTTATCCCAACAACATCATAGTTACTCATTCGCACCTGAGCTTCAAGCTCATCCGCCTTATTTCTGACACTTCGTGCATTCAGATATAGAATTTTTAACCCATTTCTCCTCTCTCTGTCTAAATCGCTGCCTATTGTGCATAACCCAGCTCCCCGAACTCTCACCAAGCTATACGCCCCTTGAATTTTGTTGTCCTTCTTAAATTTACTTACTCTTTCTGCACATTTAACTCCATGCTCGGTCAGACCATCCCTCTGCACATGTATTGTCAGCTGTCACATTACAAATGCTGTAATCTGTCAACTTCAGATAAAATTATTTCATCACGGAAGAAGGAATTATGTTCTTTTGTCACTTATTCAAAATCCCATCAGGATTTCTGTACAGGAGACAAAAGATACCAGAGGTGCAGGAATATGGAGCAACACAAAAAGAGATGGAGGAACTCAGCAGGTCAGGCAGCATCAATGATGGGAAATGAACTGTTGACAATTCGGGTCAAGTGCACATTGAAGGTTTTTGTATAGTTTGGGAAGGTTAGTTAATGGTGCATTGTGTGATGGTCAAGGAGCATTTAGCTTAAAGGTCCATAACTGCAAAATTCAGTAGCGTTAGGAGATACTGGGAATCCAAAGATCAGGATGTCTTAACGTAAAATCCAGAAAGGGACAAATAACTAAGGATAATTTCTAAGCAAGAGTTAATTATTGAGAACAAGAGTTAGTTTGGTTCTTCAGACAGTGAACAACCTTGAAAAGTCATTTAGATTAAATGTGTATGTCTCTGGAGTAGGGCTAGTGTCTAAAGCCTCCTGACTCAAAGGTGAGAGTACTCCTACTGCGCCAACGCTGAACTTTACTGAATGCTACTAATATTAAATCTGAATAATGTCAAGAAGTGAAAATATGACTTTTAATTATTTGATAAAAGCCTTCCCATGGTTTTAAGGAACAGTTTTCGACCAACTTAGATAAAGATTAGGCAAATTCCATTTTATCTCACAAAAACCCAGTGTCCTTTCATCTGAGCTTGATAATCTGAGTCCAGTGTGCCCAGTTACTAACCTGAATCAGTAACTCATATGTCCAGGTCTTTCTTCTCAGAACTTTGCTGAACTATTATTAATGCAATCTTGAGTCGATATTTAGAATGGTTAGCACAAAAGCTGAAGGGCATGGTTGGCAGGAGCAGAAGTATCTCGGCAGCATCAAGACAGCTAGCTCTATACAGAGCTGGGAGCTGGGACCTATCAGAATTGGGAGCAGGAAGATGATGTGATGTAACTGCAGGGTCATTGATTCGGTTATATAAATCAAAGATGAATAATAAGTGTAAAAAGTACATTACAAAATAAAGAAAAATATTTAACTGACTTGCTGTGAGAACATTAGTCAATTCAAGGCGAATAGAGTGAAGCTGTTTTAGAGCTGAGAAAATTTAATTCACTTTCCAAGGTCAAGAAATAGGTATCACATCCATATATAATGTTGCGTTGCTTTCAGGATGATATCTTATTTGCACATCATTATTTCCCTGCCTTAAACATGGTTTGGGGGATATACACAAGCTGTCCTTTATCTTCTCCAATGTAGCAAGCTATTTAGTGGGAAAATTAGATTTGTGGTCTTTAATTAGTATTTGTAAGTAGATCTATTTTTTCAAATACACTGCTTGTGGTGAAGATATTAATTGATGAGCATGGTTATGGTTCACTCCTTTTCACAGACACTTAATTGCCTACCTGAAATGCTGGATGCAAAGAGGTCAAAAGTCGGCCTTAACTTTTCCTATTAATGATCTTCCAGTGAATTCCCCCACATATATTTTAATGGATTAGCTCTGCTGAAATATATTATTAGTGAAAGGTGAAGACAGGTCAAAGGTACAATTGCCACCTCCGTGATCATAGTACAGTATACAATGTAATAAACTGGAATTCTGTAGATAACCATCAGCACTGTATTACGGACTTCTATGCTTGTGCACCGGAGGGCACACTTCAGGTCTTTCTACCCCAGAGTAGAGGGGCATTCTGTGAACATCTGAACTGAGGGAAATTTCGTATCTGCTGCTGGATCTCTATGCCGGTTACTTAACTTGGCTTCAATAATTCAAATTAGTTTGCTGAACTTTAGAAAAAAGTTAACTTTAGCAGGATCCTTTTTCTTTATTTCGCTTTATCTTTATGTTTTAATCAATTAGCAATGCTATATTATGTTCTAAATTAACTTAATCCAAATTTAATTAAAATTAAAAAAATGATTTTATTAGATTTCAAATTTCAATTGCATTTAATTGTTCTCATGGAGAATGGATCAATCACAGCCTGATCCAAGTACAATTTATCCTCCAATAATGAATTGAGCTGCCTGCTATGATGTTATAATTCCTTTAACAGCTCATTGCATAGACAAGTAAATATCTATAAAAACATTATATTGATGAACATTTGAGTTAGGAGCAGAAGAAGGCCCCTTGCCCTCACCAGCTTGTTCCAACTTTAAGTAAAATTGTGGCAAATCTGGCATCTTTATCTATATCTATCTCTGATATCTTCTAAATTGTCAAATAGCCATTGTTTTGCTTTAATTTAAGAAAAAAATTGACTCCCACTACCTTTTGTAGAAGAGAGTTTGAAAGATTCATGGTCCTCTGAGAGAGGAAAAAAATCTTAGTCTTAAATGGACAATTTAAACAGTGGCCCTTTGTTCTTTTGTTACAACAAGCACCTTCTCCATATACACCCTGTGAAAAATTCCAGCAGGTATCAGCCCAGACTTTACTGCACGTCCTCATCCGAGAACCAATGTTTCTGAGGTATTATTATGCTAATCCTTTTATCAGCTGACAACTGTGCATTAATATGCTTACCAAAATTAGACAAATTCTTTTTGTAAGCACAAGAGATTCTGCAAATAATGGAAGCCCAAAGCAACACACACAAAATGCTGGAGAAACTTAGCAAATCAGGCAGCATGCATGGAAAGGAATAAATAGTCAACGTTTCGGGCTCAGACCCTTCATCAGGATTGGAAATGGAGGGGGAAGAAGCCAGAATAAGAAGGGTGGGGAATGTTACAAATCACATAGAACAGTACAGCCCCAGAACAGGCCATTTGTCCCGTAATGTTGTGCTAATCCAATTAAATTAGTAATCAAATGGCCACTGAACTAATCCCTTCTGCTGATGCAGTGTCCATGTTCTCCCATTTCCCTCAGTCATGTGCCTGCCTGGACTGTGCACATCTATACTCATGTCATTCTACAGATGCTCAGTACAGAGTATCCGAACAAGCTGCATCACTTCATGATAAGGACATTGCACTACAGCAGACAGGAAGGTTCTACAACGGGTAGTCAAAACTGCGCAATGCATCACTGGCACCAGCACACCTGCCAGCAAGGACATAGATACAGAAAGGTGCCAGAAGAGGGCAAGTAACCTCTGTTGTCCCACTACCATCAGGGAGGAGGCTGCATAGCATCCCTGCCAGTACTACCACACTCAGAAACAATTACTTTCCCCAAGCTATAAGGCTGATCAAAACCTCCTTCCACTAATCCATCCCTTCACATCCCCAACCACCACTACCTGAGGCACTCCTATGCCTAGAGTCACCTGAGGCACTCCTATGCCTAGCATCAGTTTATGGACATACAATCAACTTATGAATATAAGCTATCTTATGTATTTATATATTGTTTGCTATTATTGTTTCTTTATCTTGCATTTTTTTGTGCTGCATCTGATCTGGAATTCCTATTATTTCATTCTCCTTTACCTCTGTGTACTGGAAATGTCACTCCATTCTTTAAGAAGGGAAAGAGGCAGAAAAAGGGAATTATACCCAGTTAGTCTGACCTCAGTGGTTGGAAAGGTGTTGGAGTCGATTGTTAAGGACGTGGTTTTGAAGTACTTGGAGGCACATAATAAAATAATCCATAGTCTCCATGGTTTCCTCAAGGGAAAATCGTGTCAGTCAAATCTGTTGGAATTCTTTGAATAAATAGCAAGCAGGATAGACAATGGAGAGCAGGTGGTTGTTGTGTGCATAGATTTTCAGAAGGCCTTTGACAAGGTGCCACACATGAGGCTGCTTAACAAGTTAAGAGGCCATGGAAAGATACTAGCGTGGATAAAGTAGAGGCTGATTGTCAAGAGGTAAGGAGTGGGAATAAAGGGATGGTTGGCTGTAATGTTCTAGTGACGTTCCTCAGGGATCGGTGTCAGGACCTCTTCTTCCTATGTTACATGTCAACGATTTGGGCTATGGAATTGATAGCTTTGTGGCAAAGTTTGCAGATGATACGAAAATAGGGTGAAAGGCAGATAGCTTTGAGGAAGCAGAGAGGCTACAGAAGGTCTCAGACAGATAAGGAGAATCAGCAGAGAAATGGCAGATGGAATACAGTGTCAAGAAGTGTATGGTCAGGCACTTTTTTTAGAAGAGCTAAAGGGTAGAGTATTTTTCTAAATGGAGAGAAAATTCAAAAATCTGAGGTGCAAAGGGACTTGGGAGTCCTTGTGCAGGATTCCCGAAAAGTTAATTTTAAGGTTGAGTCTGTGGTGAGGAAGGAAAATGCAATGTTAGCGTTCACTTCAAGAGGACTAGAATACAAAAGCAAAGATATAGTGTTGAGGCTTTTTAAAGCACTGATAAAACCATAAGACCTTAAGACCATAAGATATAAGAACAGAAATACTCCATTTGACCCATCGTGTATGTTCCTCCATTTGACCCATTGTGTATGTGCCTCCATTTCATCAAGGCTGATCCAATTTTCCTCTCAGCCCCAATCTTCAGCTTTTTCCTCATATCTTTTCATGCCCTGACCAACCTAGAATCAATCAGCCTCTGCCTTAAATATACATAAATATATGGCCTCCACAGCTTCCTGTTGCAAAGAATTTCAAAGATTCACTACTCTCTGACTAAAGAAATTCCTTCTCGTCCCTGTTTTAAAGGACGTTCCTCTATCTTGAGACGGTGTCCCTGGTCTCTGGTAAGGCATCACTGGAGTATTGTGAGCAGTTTTGGGCCCCTTATCTAAGAAAGGGTGTGCTGACATTGGAGAACATTCAAAGGAGGTTCACAAAAATGATTCCAGAATTGAAAGATATGTCACATGAGGAGCGTTTGATGGCTCTGGGTCTCTACTCACTGGAATTCAAAAGTATGAGGGGTGTCCTCATAGAAACCTATCGAATGTTGAAAGGCCTCGATTGAGTGGATGTAGAGGGGATGTTTCCTATGGTGGGAGAGTCTAAGACTCAAGGACACAGCCTCAGAATAGAGGGGCATCCTTTTAGAACAGAGATGATGAGGAGATTCTTTAGCTAGAGAGTGGTGAATCTATGGAATTCATTGCTACTGGTGGCTGTGGAGGCTAGGTCATTGGGTATATTTAAGGCAGAAATTGATAGATTGTTGAGTCAGGGCATGAAAGGATGCAGAGAGAAGGTAGGAGATTAGGACAGAGAAGGGAGATGGATCAGCCATGATGAAATGGCAGAGCAGACTCGATGGGATAAGTGGCCTAATTCTGCTCCTATGTCTTATAGTCTAATGGAAATTACATAAAACAATCTTTAATTTTGAATTTATATCAGGTCTCAACAATGTAGAGGCATCACTGGGAGCACCGGATAGAATAAATGAACCAGACAGATTTGCAGGTGAATTGTAGTGTCACCTGGATGGGGATGAGGGAGAATGTGAAGAGGCCGGTGTAGCACTTATTCCTGCAAGCGGGACAAGTGCCGGGAGGGAGATTAGTGGGGAGGGAAGAATGGACAAGGAAGTCAAAGAAAATGCAGTCCCTGTGGAAAGTGAAGAGTAGGGTGGTGGTGAAGGGGTGAACAGTGTTTAGTGGTAGGATCCCATTGAAGATGGTGGAAGTTATGAAGAATGATGTACTTCATGTGGAAGCTCATAGGGTGATAGGTAAGGACAAAGAAAACTCTATTGCTGTATTAACGTTGGGAAGATGGGGTAAGAAGGATGTTCTGGAAATGGAGGAGATGTGGATGAGGGCAGCATTGATGGTCAAAGAAGAGAAACTCCATTCAATGAAGGAGGAGGAGATTGCAGATGTTCTGGAATGGGAAGTCTCATTTCTAATTTCATTGAAATACTATATGTAATTCAGCAAATGTGATTTCACCACTACCCTCTGTAATTGGAGCATTGCCTCCTTATACATGTAATCAATTCCCCAAACAAGTAGCCTTGTGCAGTTTTTGACACTATGTAATATTACTGAACACTTTATAGTATGTTGGCAGCCTATTTTATGCCTTCTGATTTGCTATTGATTTACCTGAAGATTTAAAAAAGACAACAGATGTAAATGGGATATCATTTCTCTATCATTTGCTTCATACCACTTCCAAATTGCAGACCTACTCCTTTAATTTGTATTGTCATTGACACTATTTTTGTTCATAGTACTGCAGCCAACATGTTACAGAGCATATCACCTCATGTGTTAGAACCATAGAACATTACAGCACAGAAACAGGCCTTTTGGCCCTTCATGCCTGTGCCGAACCATTTTTCTGCCTAGTCCCACTGACCTGCACCTGGACCATATCCTTCCATACACCTCTCATCCATGTACCTGTCCAAGTTTTTCTTAAATGTTAAAAGTGAGCCCACATTTACCACCTCGTCTGGCAGCTCATTCCATACTCCCACCACTCTCTGTGTGAAGAAGCCCCCACTAATGTTCCCTTTAAACTTTTCCCCCCTCACCCTTAACCCATGTCCTCTGGTTTTTTTCTCCCCTAGCCTCAGTGAAAAAAGCCTGCTTGCACTCACTCTATCTATACCCATCATAATTTTATATACCTCTATCAAATCTCCCCTCATTCTTCTACGCTCCAGGGAATAAAGTCCTAACCTATTCAACCTTTCTCTGTAACTGAGTTTCTCAAGTCCCGGCAACATCCTTGTAAACCTTCTCCGCACTCTTTCAACCTTATTAATATCCTTCCTGTAATTTGGTGACCAAAACTGCACACAATACTCCAAATTCGGCCTCACCAATGCCTTATACAACCTCACC
The DNA here is from genome assembly GCF_030028105.1 of Mobula birostris. NCBI lineage: Eukaryota > Metazoa > Chordata > Chondrichthyes > Myliobatiformes > Myliobatidae > Mobula > Mobula birostris. Next base: position 193,082,028 of record NC_092371.1, read on the forward strand.
ATGACATTCCAACTCTTACGCTCAATACTTTGATTTATAAAGGCTAATGTACCAAAAGGTCTCTTTACGACCCTATCTACCTGTGATGCCACTTTTAGGGAATTTTGTATCCGTATTCCCAGATCCATCTGCTCTACTGCACTCCTCAGTGCCCTACCATTTACCTTGTATGTTCTACCTTGGTTTGTCCTTTCAAAGTGCAATACCTCACACTTGTCTGAATTAAGCTCTATCTGCTATTTTTCCAGCTGGCCCAAATCCCTCTGCAGCTTTGAAAACCTTCCTCACTGTCCACTACCCCTCCAATCTTTGTATCATCAGTAAATCTGTTGATCCAACTTACCACATTATCATCCAGATCATTGGTATAGATGACAAATAACAATGGACCCAGCACTGATCCCTGTGGCACACCACTAGTCACAGGAACTAGTGTTACTGAAGAACTTTTTCATTTGGTGTGGCAACTCATCATTAGTACCATAAATTCTGATGTGGAAAACATGAGTCCCTTTTGCATGTCCAGGTAGGTGTGTTGGATTCAATACACACAGAATCTGGAATGGATATTTGTCCAGCGCTAATGAGTTCATTTTCCACTTAATCAAAATGAACTGTTGAAAACTCTGAAAGAACTTGCTCTTCGCTCATGACTCATTCTGATTTTATGGAGTTAGTTACAAAGAATAATGAAGGAAATAATTTCCAGAGGAAAATAATAGTGGGCTATTCAGTAGGGGCATCAAAATTTAACTGATGAACTGTTAAGAAACTTGTTTGAATAAGTCAGGCTGAAGAATCCCTTATGCTGTGTGTTCAAATTATCTATTGTAGGTGGAAGTTCATGCAAATTTGGTGAGGGATCAAGTTGAATGAAAAGAAGTTGTTGAGAGGTTTCACAATCATTAGAAGGAGAATCTTCCAGAGCTATGGGAAAAACCTATAGTTTTGTTAAGGTTGAAAAATTCCTGTGAGTTTTACTGTGAATTGACTAAACAATACATACTCATGGAATTTCAAACATTGCTGCCGTTGCATAATTGGCATTTCCGTGATAGGTTCCACAGTGGTATTTCAAAGGTGAGATGAACTTGCAAATGAGGGTAGGATGAGGTAGTTAAAGTGGAGAGAGACTATAAATTTCAAAGTCTATATTTTTAGCAAAAGATAATGACTTTGGTACAACATGCTAGTGCAAGGTTAAAGGAATTGCTGTAACTTTCTTTTTATGAATAAAGTGATTGCAAGAAATGTTTGGCATACTCAAAATGGAGCTAAAGGCATAGTTAGCAGTTTGCAGAATGTCCATTGCTATAGTCAGTGGGACTTTATAGATATTTCTATTTTTTTACCATTCATTTTACTTTCTGTACTTTGACCATTCTGTTTTGTTTATAGGTTATGTTTTCTGTTCACTAAAGTTTTGTTATCATGTTCAGTATATACTGTATCATATTCCCATTTAAAAGTAACTAGTAAATCTGTTCTCATCATCTTTTAAGGTGTAACAAATTTTGTGTAATTACATTAAATTCTTCTCAGTTCTCCTTGGGGTCTTCTGCAAGCCGTAGTCCTTTGGCTACTGATCCTCAAACAACTTTTTGACTCTATCAAAACTCTTTATGATAAATATTTGTGAGCACTGCATTTCAGCTAAAATTATCATTGATCAGGTGGACATGAATGAGTGCTGAACAACTGCTAGCCTGAAATATCCCTGAGTAGAGGGAGCAGTGATATATATATATTATACATATAGATACACATTTCTTATACTAGTGCAGTGCGTCATTTTGTGAAACAGATGGCAGGGTGCCAAGGTTCTGAGTGGAGATAGAAATCTAAGAAAATAAAGATACATGGGGTGGTGCACCAGTTGTTGTCAAGGTCTTTGTTGAAAATTTTAATGGCAGCCTCCACTTGATTATTTTACACATGTTTACGTGGAACAGACTTGAAAGGCTTAATAGCCCACTCCTGTCTTCTCATGTGGCAAGATGCTGAAGGCTGGATAACCAGAAAGTTACTGTTTCCTCTTCGATCAGATTCCATCATCTTCAGCTCATTATCACCTTCACCTATCACCACCCATTTTCTGATGCTATTTTCACTCTTCCCTCCTCACCTGGATCCACCGGCTATCCCCTTGCTCCACCCCTTTCTGGTACTTTTCCATACTGGCTATCTCCCCTCTTCCAGTCCAAATGAATGGTCTTACCCTAAAATGTTGACTGTGCATTTCTCCCTACAGATTCTGCCTGACCCACTTAGTTTCTCTAGTATCTTGTTTTTGTTTGCTCTGGTCTCGAACATCTGCATTCTCTGTGTTTCCCTATGTATTTTAAGGCACCTAAACCTGGACAGAGATAGAGTTGTCTTTCTTAATGTAATCTGTGGTATTACTGTACAACTGGAAAGTCGAGGTCCTAGACAAGATTTCTGGCTGCTAATCTCCATTTGTTACATAAACCAATGGCAGTGTGATCCCTGCAATGAAGCAGTGCATAACTTTGCAGAATGGGCACAGGAAGAAGCAAACTGAATAGCTGGATAGCTCTACGATAAATATATATATATATACACACACCGTAAATTCCACTCTCTTTACCAGGCTTGTACTTCTCAAGTAGCAAATGCTTAGTTAATAAATAGTTTGTTAAACTGGGTATACTGTATTGTCAATGCAAGAAAACTTTTACATCCAAATCAATATTTATGGTTTTCCCAAAGCCAAAGGCTTATGCTGGAAAAAAAATGCCTTCTCTTCAACTATTATTTTGGAAATATACACAGTCTCTCGAAGGAATCCTCTTCATAATTCATATCAATAAAACTTACAATCCATACAAGAACTCAGAGTACAAGCTGAAAAAATCTGCAATAGGCTGATATTTGCATACTTTCTTGCTGTAAGGGATGCAGCTGTCATTTTAAGGAACAAGAGCAGATGAGAACTTGTCTTCAGGGCATATTTGTTATTAAAAATGTAAAAGTTTTGGCTCAATAGCTTATGTGGTACATAGCTGAGCTGCAAATGGGGAAACATGTGCAAGGTCTGACAGATCAATGATGGACTGGCTGATTTTTGCTTGGATAGTAAAAGTGTTACTTCAGTTCACTCCATGTCCTTGAGTTGATGTTAAGATGATGTTGGCTAGATTCTATTATTATTCACTGTCCAGCAAAAAAGTGTTCCTGTGTGAATGGAGACTGAACTGATCTTGTTGGTGATTATTTCCAGAATTTCTTGCACAGATGGACTATCAAACCCATTTCATGGGCACTTTTTATGTAAGACAAGGGTATGTGGTGCTATCTTGGCAATAAATCATTAGCTTAGGTAGGAGTGAAATGCAAAAGTGGGTGTTGGTGAGAAGAAGATATCAAGTGACCATTTTTCTTTCTTCATGTCTGAACAAGCTAGGATTGCATCAAATGGAAACTGTATTGTAAGCTACTGAAGTAAACAATATACTATGAACACACAATGGAAGGGGCAAGCTTAGAGTAGACTATCCAGAAGATAAACACAGATGCTGGAAACACTAGGGAGGCCTCTATTGTCTCAGGAAAAATGGCTGTAGGACAGGGCTTTGGGCAAGACTGAAGTGCAGGGTACTCAAGTGCTCCTTCCTGGCATCCTTATGGACAATACGTAGACATTAGAAAACAAGACTGAAGACATTAGAACAAAACTTCTTTATCAGAGGGACATGAGGAACTGTTGAGTATTTTGATTCACAGAGACATGGCTTACTCCTGTTTCTTCAGACATGGCGCTCCAGCCCAAGTGTTTTACAGTCCATCATATAGTGACTGGCCAAGGTTTAAAAAGCAGACCACCATATACAGCGGCCATCGTCGGAGTGGACTGAGTCAGAGTGGGGCGGCTTTGGCTCAAACAGGCTTCGCCGAGAACAGGCAGAGGCCAGGGTAGGTTCTGGTAAGTTTTTTGTTCAGATTGTCTAGTGTAGAGAGAATGCCAGGCAGGATGTTGGAATGCTCCTCTTGCAGGATGTGGGAAGTCAGGGAGCCCTCCGGTGTCCCTGACAACGACACCGGCTGGAAGTGCATCCAGCTGCAGCTCCTAACAAACCGCGTTAGGGAACTGGAGCAGGAGCTGGATGACCTGCGGATCATTCGGGAGAATGAGGAGATTATAGATAGTAGCTACAGGGAGGTAGTTACGCCAAAGGAGCAGGGGACAGGAAATTGGGTCACTATCAGGCGATGGAAGGGGAAAGGGCAGGCAGAACAGGGTTCCCCTGTGGCCATTCCCCTCAGCAACAAGTATACCACATTGGATACTGTTGGGGGGGATAACTTACCTGGGACTAGCTGCAGTAGCCGGATCTCTGGCATTGAGACTGGCTCTGCAGTGCAGAAAGGAGGGGGGAGAAAGAGGAGAGCCGTAGTGATAGGGGACTCAATAGTTAGAGGTGCAGATAGGAGGTTCTGTGGTCGTGACAGAGAATCTAGGATGGTTTGTTGCCTCCCAGGTGCCAGGGTCAAGGATGTCTCTGATCGATTGCATGACATTCTGGAGTGGGAGGGTGACCAGCCAGATGTCGTGGTGCACATAGGCACCAATGACATAGCAAGGAAGAGTGAGGAGGTCCTGGACAGTGAGTATAGAGAGCTTGGTAGGAAGTTGAAAAGCAGGACCTCGAGGGTGGTAATCTCAGGATTGCTACCTGTGCTACGTGCCAGTGAGGGTAGGAATAGGATGCTTTGGAGGAGGAACAAGTGGCTGAGGGACTGGTGTAGGGGGGCAGGGTTTCAGATTTCAGGATCATTGGGACCTCTTCTGGGGCAGGTGGGACCTGTACAAGAGAGACGGGTTACACTTGAACCACAGGGGGACCAATATCCTTTCAGGGAGGTTTGTTAGTGCTATTGGGGAGGCTTTAAACTAGATTTGCAGGGGGATGGGAACCAGAGTGCCAGAGCTGACAGTGTGGCTGGGGTGAAAATAAATGATGTTGAAAGTTTAAGCAAATCCGCTGATAGAAAGGTTGTGAGTGGTGGTAAAAATCTTCTGAGGTATATATATTTCAATGCTAGGAGTATTGCGGGGAAGGTGGATGAGTTGAGGGCGTGGATTGACACATGGAATTATGATGTTGTAGCAATTAGTGAAACTTGGCTACAGGAGGGGCAGGACTGGCAGCTTAATATTCCAAGGTTCCGATGTTTCAGATGTGATCGAGGCAGAGGAATGAAAGGTGGGGGAGTAGCATTGCTTGTTAGGGAAAATATTACAGCAGTGCTCAGGCAGGACAGATTAGAGGGCTTGTCTACTGAGTCCTTATGTGTGGAGCTGAGAAACAGAAAAGGTATGGCCACATTAGTGGGATTGTATTACAGACCACCCAACAGTCAGCGAGACTTGGAAGAGCAAATCTGCAGAGAGATAGCAGGCAACTGCAGGAAACATAAAGTTGTGGTGGCAGGGGATTTTAATTTTCCATACATTGATTGGGACTCCCATACTGTTAGGGGTCTAGATGGTTTAGGGTTTGTAAAATGTGTTCAGGAAAGTTTTTAAATCAATATATAGAGGGACCAACTAGAGGGGATGCAATATTGGATCTCCTGTTAGGAAACGAATGAGGGTAAGTGACAGAAGTCTGTGTAGGGGAGCACTTTGGTTCCAGTGATCATAACACCATTAGTTTCAATTTGATCATGGACAAGGATAGATCTGGTCCTAGGGTTGAGGTTCTGAACTGGAAGAAGGCCAAATTTGAAGAAATGAGAAAGGATCTAAAAAGCGTGGATTGGGACAGGTTGTTCTCTGGCAAAGATGTGATTGGTAGGTGGGAAGCCTTCAAAGGGGAAATTTTGAGAGTGCAGAGTTTGTATGTTCCTGTCAGGATTAAAGGCAAATTGAATAGGAATAAGGAACCTTGGTTCTCAAGGGATATTGCAACTCTGATAAAGAAGAAGAGGAAGTTGTATGAAATGTATAGGAAACAGGGGGTAAATCAGGTGCTTGAGGAGTATAAGAAGTGCAAGAAAATACTTAAGAAAGAAATCAGGAGGGCTAAAAGAAGACATGAGGTTGCCTTGGCAGTCAAAGTGAAGGATAATCCAAAGAGCTTTTACAAGTATATTAAGAGCAAAAGGATTGTAAGGGATAAAATTGGTCCTCTTGAAGATCAGAGTGGTCGGCTTTGTGCGGAACCAAAGGAAATGGGGGAGATCTTAAATAGATTTTTTGCATCTGTATTTACTAAGGAAGCTGGCATGAAATCTATGGAATTGAGGGAATCAAGTAGTGAGACCATGGAAACTGTACAGATTGAAAAGGAGGAGGTGCTTGCTGTCTTGAGGAAAATTAAAGTGGATAAATCCCCAGGACCTGACAGGGTGTTCCCTCGGACCTTGAAGGAGACTAGTGTTGAAATTGTGGGGGCCCTGGCAGAAATATTTAAAATGTCACTGTCTACGGGTGAAGTGCTGGAGGATTGGAGAGTGGCTCATGTTGTTCCGTTGTTTAAAATAAGGATCGAAAAGTAATCCAGGAAATTATAGGCTGGTGAGTTTAACGTCAGTAGTAGGCAAGTTATTGGAGGGAGTACTAAGAGACAGAATCTACAAGCATTTGGATAAACAGGGGCTTATTAGGGAGAGTCAACATGGCTTTGTGCGTGGTAGGTCATGTTTGACCAATCTGTTGGAGTTTTTCGAGGAGGTTACCAGGAAAGTGGATGAAGGGAAGGCAGTGGATATTGTCTACATGGACTTCAGTAAGGCCTTTGACAAGGTCCCGCATGGGAGGTTAGTTAGGAAAATTCAGTCGCTAGGTATACGTGGAGAGGTGGTAAATTGGATTAGACATTGGCTCGATGGAAGAAGCCAGAGAGTGGTGGTAGAGAATTGCTCCTCTGAGTGGAGGCCTGTGACTAGTGATGTGCCACAGGGATCAGTGATGGATCCATTGTTATTTGTCATCTATATCAATGATCTGGATGATAATGTGGTAAATTGGATCAGCAAGTTTGCTGATGATACAAAGATTGGAGGTGTAGTAGACAGTGAGGAAGGTTTTCAGAGCCTGCAGAGGGACTTGGACCAGCTGGAAAGATGGGCTGAAAAATGGCAGATGGAGTTTAATACTGACAAGTGTGAGGTATTGCACGTTGGAAGGACAAACCAAAGTAGAACATACAGGGTTAATGGTAAGGCACTGAGGAGTGCAGTGGAACAGAGGGATCTGGGAATACAGATACAAAATTCCCTAAAAGTGTCGTCACAGGTAGATAGGGTTGTAAAGAGAGCTTTTGGTACATTGGCCTTTATTAATCGAAGTATTGAGCATAAGAGCTGGAATGTTATGATGAGGTTGTATAAGGCATTGGTGAGGCCGAATCTGGAGTATTGTGTTCAGTTTTGGTCACCAAATTACAGGAAGGATATAAATAAGGTTGAAAGAGTGCAGAGAAGGTTTACAAGGATGTTGCTGGGACTTGAGAAACTCAGTTACAGAGAAAGGTTGAGTAGGTTGAGACTTTATTCCCTGGAGCGTAGAAGAATGAGGGGAGATTTGATAGAGGTATATAAAATTATGATGGGCATAGATAGAGTGAATGCAAGCAGGCTTTTTCCACTGAGGCAAGGGGAGAAAAAAAACAGAGGACATGGGTTAAGGGTGAGGGGGGAAAAGTTTAAAGGGAACATTAGGGGGGCCTCTTCACACAGAGAGTGGTGGGAGTATGGAATGAGCTGCCAGACGAGGTGGTAAATGCGGGTTCTTTTTTAACATTTAAGAATAAATTGGACAGATACATGGATGGGAGGTGTATGGAGGGATATGGTCCGTGTGCAGGTCAGTGGGACTAGGCAGAAAATGGTTTGGCACAGCCAAGAAGGGCCAAAGGGCCTGTTTCTGTGCTATGGTTTCTGTGGTTTCTAACTGCCGGAGATATCAACCGGCTCAACTTCAGCAAAAGGCAGCAGTGTTTGCTTTATGATAAGAGTACTGTGCTTAAATGGGGAAGTTTTGTCCCTTGTTATTCCCAGGCAGTGAAGTACCGACCATTCTACCTTTCACGGGAGTTCTTCGTCCTCCTGACTGCAGAGTACATCTTACCTCAAGCAGACATTAAGCAAGCTTTTGAGAAGGTAAGGTCTGTGATTGGGAAGAATGAAGCAGCGTCCCCCAATGTCTATCATGTCATGGTGAGAAAGTAGGTCAGACTAGACAGAAATCTCTGCTTAACTACCATCAATAGCTCGCTTTCAAGGACTCCTCATTTCATGTTCTTGATATTCATTGTATGTTTATTTATTTATTATCTATCTGTATATTTATTTATTTGTTAATTTATTTATGTATTTATTTATTTATCTGTCTATCTGTAATTAATTCATTAATTTTTCTATTTTGTATTTACACAGTTCATGGTCTTTAGTACAATCGTTGTTTGACCTTCCAGTGGGGTGTGACCTTTCATAGATTCTACTACATTTCTTGCATTTACTGAGTAAGCCCACAAGAAACTGAATTTCAGGGTGGTATATGATGACTTACACATTATGTATTTTGATAATAAATTTACTTTGATCTTTGAGCACCTACAATACTTGAGGAATCAAACACTCGACCACTGCTATACCACAGTCAAGAACAGTTACTACTCCAACCCGCATAAGCTGTTTGGTAAATCCAATTATTAGGGCGTATTCTCGAGTTAGGGTAAATAATAAATATTAAGTTTAACAGCAGCCGTGCTTCAGACATGACCATGGATTGTAGATTAAATTTGAAGTGCGGCCCTGGACAATAGTTTTCCTGAAACTCAGGACAGCAATTGATTGAAAACCAGACAATGCCGATTAACATTCATTTTGGGTGTCTAGAGTGTGGGTCTGAAGAAGAAGGCATGTGAAAAATATATGTAATTCAAAAGAAGCATTGTACCTATAAAGTTGTCCTGTTACGTTTGTTCTTCAATATATAAAAATTGTTGTAATGTTGGATTGAGGAGCCCCTCTCTTTCTCTCTCTCAAGTGTCTCCAAAAGGCTGTCAGCTTGTGTGTGTATGTGTCGAATTAAAGACTACTTTATATCCTCCAGCTGTGTCTCTTCGGTGACTTTGTTCATGATACAACATTTGGGTACTCCTCTGGGACACCTGCATGACCAGAGGAGAGAGACAAGAAGTTGTAAAGTGCCTGTGGTGAATATAACTGCAGGGACATCAGAGATGACTTGCTTCGTGTGCCGGCAACTGGGGTATGTAGCAAGGAACTACTGGAATAGATGTGGGAGGGTAAAGGAGATGATTAGTTACTGCTGCAGCTTCTCAGGGCATGGTTGAAAGCAGAGTCCTCAAAAGAGAGCAAAGTGTGAGAATCAGTCACCAAAGCAGATAGAATCCAGAGCAACAATCCCTCTTTACAATTTGACTGCTGACCAGATTATAGAGCTGATGGCAGCCTCAATTACCAGTGATGGTCAAACATGTATGTATATAAGAGATTTATTAGAGGGCCAGCAGTGTGAAATGTTAGTGGACATGGGAGTGGCAATTTACATTACAAGCGTAGAAGGTGAAACAGTGAGGGCAGAGAGAAGTCAGTCCCAGCTACGAGAGATTGAGGAGTGCAGCCTCCTGTAGATTTTTGGGCCTGCCCGAACAATGAAGGTACTATCCTGGGGATGGACACACTGAGTAAGGCAGGTGCTATCATAGACTCAGGAAAAGGAGAAATAACATGGACAACACAAAGACAGTGAACAGGTGTGACCCACAAAGCAGCTTACATGGCCCACAGAGAAACAGCAGCCCCAAGCAGGGAGGAGATGTGTGGGAATCATGTCAGGAGGTCCCAAGCAGAGGGGTCAAGCACAGCCTGGGGCTGTTAGAAGCAGTGCAGCTGGCTGAGGAGGGAGTATTGATTATAGTAAAGGCTCATCAGAAAGGGATAGTAATGAGTAGAAAGGAAGTGAGTAGGCAGACATCAGTGCAGTGGAAGAAAAACAAGCAACAGAAATTACAAGTGTACAGGAAGAAACTACAACTGCCAATTTATTATAATTACATAGAGATTTCAAGGACCCCTGTAACCAGGGTAACACACTTAGGGACCAATCAAAGCAGCAGCGACATATTGAGGATCAGAGAAAGCTAGAGGAAGAGAAGATAGTCTTCCCACAGCCAGGTGACCAAGTCATGGAAACAGAGTTGGTTGAAAAGGCAGGCTTCACTCCCAGGTGGATAGAACAAGGTACACCATGCAAGGCTTATAAAGAAAGTAGGGAGGCATGGGATCTAAGGGGACATTGCTTTGTGAATCCAGAACTGGCTTGCCCACAGAAGGCAAAGAGTGGTTGTAGAGGGTCATATTCTGCATGAAGGTCGATGACCAGTGGTGTGCCTCAGGGATCTGTTCTGGGACCCTTACGCTTCATGATTTTTATAAATGACCTGGATGAGGAAGTGGAGGGATGGGTTAGTAAATTTGCTGATAACACAAAGGTTGGGGGTGTTGTGGATAGTGTGGAGGGCTGACAGAAGTTACAGCCGAACATTGATAGGATGCAAAACTGGGATGAGAAGTGGCAGATGGAGTTCAACACAGATAAGTGTGAGGTGGTTCATTTTGGTAGGTCAAGTATGATGGCAGAATATAGTATTAATGGTAAGTCTCTTGGCAGTGTGGAGGATCAGAGGGATCTTGGGGTCTGAGTCCATAGGACACTCAAAACTGCTGCGCAGGTTGACTCTGTGGTTAAGAAAGTATACAGTGCATTGACCTTCATCAATCGTGGGATTGAGTTTAGGAGCCGAAAGGTAATGTTGCAGCTATGTAGAACCCTGGTCAGACCCCACTTGGAGTACTGTGCTCAGTTCTGGTCGCCTCACTATAGGAAGGATGTGGAAACCATTGAAAAGGTGCAGAGGAGATTTACAAGGATGTTGCCTGGATTGGGGAGCATGCCTTATAAGAATAGATTGAGTGAACTCGGCCTTTTCTCCTTGGAACGACGGAGGATGAGAGGTGACCTGATAGAGGTGTATAAGAGGATGAGAGGCATTGATCATATAGATAGTCAGAGGCTTTTTTCCAGGGCTGGAATGGCAAGCATGAGAGGATACAGTTTTAAGGTGTTTGGAAGTAGGTACAGAGGAGATGTCAGGGGTAAGTTTTTTATGCAGTGGTGCGTGCATGAAATGGGCTGCTGGCAACGGTGGTGGAGGCGGGTATGATAGGGTCTTTTAATAGACTTCCGGACAGATATATGGGGCTCAGTAAAATAGAGGGCTATGGGTAACCCTAGGTAATTTCTAAGGTAAGGAAATGTTCGGCACAGCTTTGTGGTCCAAAGGGACTGTATTGTGATGAAGTTTTTCTGTGTTTCTATAATTCTAACCACAGGTGCTGCTCTTGTTGGTATACAGTCCCCAGTGAGGCAGCCAGGGGAAACATTGGACTCAGGGCACCGAGAGAGCTTGACAGCAAACCATATTAAAGTGTAACAGCAATGGTTCTCTGTGATGAAAGATGGTTGCTGAAGGCAAATAATTTGTTGTATAGCTCAGTATAAAAAACCATTTGGGAAAAATAGAGGGGAAGGGACCTGAGTTATAGCAAAAACATCAGGTTCCTCAACTTTAATGGCGTGGCAGACTAAGAAAAGAAAATGCACACAGCTGGGCCCTTTCAGTAGTTAGGCCAGTGATCAACAGGACAGTCCATAAGCGGGTGCCACCGGGGTGAGGTCCTTGCAGTCATCCAAATAGAGGCCACCCCAACCCCTCCTGTACATCGATAAGAGGATCTGAGTGACTAGTCGTCAAGATTCTGACAACCCTTTCCCATGAGATGGAATGTGAACTACTGCCTGTGAGCCCGATACATGAAGGGATGAAGTTAAAAAATGTGACTAAACTGCAATTGGTCAGCAGGGAAGGAGGAAAAAAGGCTTATGAATGATGAAGCTGCATGTTAAAAACAGTAAAATTTCTGGAATAATCTCTGCTTAGAGTCTTGTAGGTATCAATTAGGGATAATAGCATAGATGTAGATGCACATGATAGGTAATTGGGGAAGGGGGTTCTGAAGTACAGGGCATTTTTTGCTACCCTATTTGATTAGATCCTCCTTAAAGTTTGATCTTTCCTGGAACTAATTTATTTTTGAGCAGGAGGGCCAAGTGAATGGACTGTTGGGGAGTATTCTGGAGATTGGGTATATAACACATATTAAATTTAACAGCAGCCATACTTCAGATATGAACATGGATTATAGATTAAAAATTTAAAAAAACAGCCCAGAACAATAGTTTTCCTGAAGCTGCTGACAGCAGATGATTGAAAAACAGCAAATGGCAATTAACGCAACACACATCAAAGTTGCTGCTGAACGCAGCAGGCCAGGCAGCATCTCTAGGAAAGGTACAGTCGATGTTTCAGACCAACACCCTTCGTCAGGACTAACTGAAGGAAGAGTTAGTAAGAGATTTGAAAGTTGGAGGGGGAGGGAAAGATCCAAAGTGATAGGAGAAGACAGGAGGGGGAGGGATGGAGCCAAGAGCTGGACAGGTGATTGGCAAAAGGGATACGAGAGGATCATGGGACAGGAGGTCTGGGAAGAAAGACAAGGGGGAGGGAAACCCAGAGGATGGGCAAGGGGTATAGTGAAAGGGACAGAGGGAGAAAAAGGAGAGAGAGAAAAAGAATGTGTGTATATAAATAAATAACGGATGGGGTACGAGGGGGGAGGTGGGGCATTAGCGGAAATTTGAGAAGTCAATGTTCATGCCATCAGGTTGGAGGCTACTCAGACAGAATATAAGGGGTTATTCCTCCAACCTGAGTGTGGCTTCATCTTTACAGTAGAGGAGGCCATGGATAGACATATCAGAATGGGAATGGGACGTGGAATTAAAATGTGTGGCCACTGGGAGATTTAGTATGCCTTTCTTGCAAATATCTATAGATTACGGTGGAGAGCATTCTGACTGGTTACATCACAGCCTGGTAGGGAGCCTTCAATGCATAGGATAGCAAGAAGCTGCAGAGAATTGTAGATAAGGCCAGCTCTATCACGGACACAGCCTCCCCACCATCGAGAGGCAGCTCCTCAAGAAAACAGCATTCATCACTAGGTGTTGTTCCTCCAACCTGAGTGTGGCTTCATCTTTACAGTAGAGGAGGCCGTGGATAGACATGTCAGAATGGGAATGGGATGTGGAATTAAAATGTGTGGCCACTGGGAGATCCTGATTTCTCTGGCGGACAGAGAGTAGGTGTTCAGCAAAACGGCCTCCCAGTCTGCGTCGGGTCTTGCCAATATATAGAAGGCCACATCGGGAGCACCGGACACAGTATATCACCCCAGTCGACTCACAGGTGAAATGTCACCTCACCTGGAAGGACTGTCTGGGGCCCTGAATGGTGGTAAAGGAGGAAGTGTAAGGGCATGTGTAGCACTTGTTCCACTTACAAGGATAAATGCCAGGAGGGAGATCAGTGGGGAGGGATCGGGGGGACGAATTAAACAAGGGAGTCACGTAGGAAGCGATCCCTGTGGAAAGCAGTGGGGGGGGGGAGGGAAAGATGTGCTTAGTGGTGGGATCTCATTGGAGGTGGCGGAAGTTACGGAGATTAATATGTTGGACCCGGAGGCTGTTGGGGTGGTAGGTGAGGACCAGGGGACCCCTATTCCTAGTGGGGTGGCAGGAGGATGGAGTGAGAGCAGATGTGTGTGAAATGAGGGAGATGCGTTTGAGAGCAGAGTTGATGGTGGAGAAAGGGAAGCCCCTTTCTTTAAAAAAGGAGGACATCTCCCTCATCCTGGAATGAAAAGCCTCATCCTGAGAGCAGATACGGCAGAGACGGAGGAATTGCGAGAAGGGGATGGCATTTTTGCAAGAGACAGGGTAAGAAGAGGATTAGTCCAGATAGCTGTGAGAGTCAGTAGGCTTATAGTAGACATCAGTGGATGAGCTGTCTCCAGAGATAGAAACAGAAAGATCTAGAAAGGGGAGGGAGGTGTCAGAAATGGACCAGGTAAACTTGAGGGCAAGGTGAAAGTTGGAGGCAAAGTTAATAAAGTCAACGAGCTCAGCATGCGTGCAGGAAGCAGCGCCAATGCAGTCGTCGATGTAGCGAAGGAAAAGTGGGGGACAGATACCAGAATAGGTTCGGAACATAGATTTTTCCACAAAGCCAACAAAAAGTCAGGCATAGCTAGGACCCATACGGGTGCCCATAGCTACACCTTTAGTTTGGAGGAAGTGGGAGGAGCCGAAAGAGAAATTATTAAGAGTAAGGACTAATTCCGCTAGACGGAGCAGAGTGGTAGTAGAGGGGAACTGATTAGCAATTAACATTCATTTTGGTGGTCTGGAATGTGGGTCTGAAGAAGGAGGTGTGTGAAAACTATATGTAATTCAAAGGAAGCATTGTAACTATAGAATTGTCCAGCTCTCACCTTTAAACTTTAGGATATAAAGTATCATGCAATATTGGGGTGAGCGAGCCTCTTCATTGCTGCAGTCTAGATGAAAGGGGTGAGCCACATCTGGTAACCCTAGTGCAGGTGCAGAGACCAAGGCTTTCTTGATATCTGTAAAAGCCATTCCCTTATCTGGCCCCCATCTTACTTTCTCCAGAGGGGGCTTCCCTCCTTTAGTTAAAGCCTGTATTGGAGCCACTAGTGCTGTGAATACTGATATGAAATTACGATAGAAATTGAATAAGGCCATTACCCTCCTTTCCACCTGGCTATTAATCTTCTGCCTCCATACGGAGGAGCGCAGCAGCAGTGAAGAGGTCTACAAAGAGCAGAGGAGCAAATTCAGAATTGCTTTGGACCATGGACCAGAACACATATAAAGATTCATCAATGGATCTAAATGGAAATGCCATAATTGTCACCATTCTTCAAAAGGATGTGGATGGATGACTGTGTATCCACAAAATACATTCCTAGTATACTGAACCAAAAGACCTGGATGAATGAGGAGATTTATAATCTGCTGAAGGCTGGATCAGTGACATTTAGGGCTGGCATCCGAGAGTTCTATAAAAATTTCAGGTATGACCTTCAGAAGGCTATTGTGAGTACAAGGAGGCAGTTTCACATTATACTAGAATAACAGATGGATGCCCCACTGCTGTGGAAGTTGTCTGAATTGTCTGTAACAGCAAGCATTCAGATTAATATGCATATATTGTAGTGAGGCCACTACACTGAAGAAATCTCCTTTGAAAGCCACGGACCAGGAGCAGTTTGATTCTTACCTCTTTCTCCAGTGCAACTAAAAAAAAAGAAACTTGAGGGATCAGATGGGAATCAGAGAAAAAAAATCTGTGTTAATTAATGTGTGTGGGTCAAATATGATGGCAGAATATAGTATTAATGGTAAGACTCTTGGCAGTGTGGAGGATCAGAGGGATCTTGGGGTCCGAATCCATAGAATGCTCAAAGCAGCAGCGCAGGCTGACTCTGTGGTTAAGAAGGCATACAGTGCGTTGGCCTGCATCAACCGTGGGGTTGAATTTAGGATGTGAAAGGAAATGTTGCAGCTATATAGGACCTTAGTCAGACCCCACTTGGAGTACTGTGCTCAGTTCTGGTCGCCTCACTACAGGAAGGATGTGGAAACCATAGAAAGGGTGCAGAGGAGATTTACAAGGATGTTGCCTGGATTGGGGAGCATGCCTTATGAGAATAGGTTGAGTGAATTTGGCTTTTTCTCTTTGGAGTGGCGGAGGATGAGAGGTGACCTGATAGAGGTGTATAAGATGATAAGAGACATTGATCGTATGGATAGTCAGAGGGTTTTTCTCAGGGCTGAAATGGCTGCCACAAAAGGGTACAGGTTTAAGGTGCTTGGGAGTAGGTACAGAGGAGATGTCAGGGGTAAGTTTTTTACACAAAGATTGGTGAGTGCGTGGAATGGGCTGCCGGCAACGGTGGTGGAGGCGGATATGATAGGGTCTTTTAAGAGACTTTTGGATAGGTATATGGAGCTTAGAAAAATAGAGGGCTATGGGTAACCCTAGTAATTTCTAAGGGAGAGACCTGTTTGGCACAACTTTATGGGCCGAAGGGCCTGTATTGTGCTGTAGGTTTTCCATGTTTCTATGTTTCTACGTTTCTAATTCTCTTCAGAGCAAAATTACCAATAGTAATGAAATGACTGGTGGTGAACCTGCAAGAAATCTGTGATATTAATGCAGTTTCCTATGAACACCCAACAAAGGGAACCCTGAATTCAACATCCGTATCGTGCCTGAGGATATCATGCTGACATTGTCGAACATTCTGATCAGAGATCACCTTGAAAAGCATACCAAGGATTAATCAATGAGATAGAGTGCTAATGTTCAGCCTTAAATCAGCATAGAACATGTTTCAAGGCTGCTTCCTTCCATTAGAAGAGGAACAATAGGAACAAGCTTGATTTCCAGCTTCAAGGTAACTTGGAAAGGACTGCACTGAATGGAGGTACAGTAATTAAATGGGATAAATGGAATGGAAGTGTAAATGCATTGCTTCAATCTATATCAGTAGATCAAAGAACAGAGTTTCAAAGGGAGAAGAGCAGATTTCAGATTATTAATGGGAATTATTTTCTCTGAACAAAGTGTTGTCTTCACATGGAGCAGAATGGTGCTGGGAGAATTTGTGGAATTTCATAAAAATAATGAAATTGAGAAATGGAAGCATACTTCTTGCGATTTTACTCTATGTGCTTGTACGGAATTGTTTATTTATCTGGAACATGATATCATGTGGATTTTATCACATTCATAAATGAGCTGATAAATATAAACAAACAGCCCAGGTGTTGTGTATTATACCTTCTCATGTACACAATACTCCAACAAACTTTTTGATGTTTCTACCTCAGGGAAATAAGTGGAATGTTCCATTGATCTTGCTTGTGAAGTAGGTTAATAATAGAAACCCCAGAGCTTGAATTAAATTCTTTGGATTTTACCAGTAACAAAACATTTTTAAATTGTAAGAAACGTAAAAATCCCTAATATTTATACAGCCACTTTGCTGAACTTTTCTGCCTGGGCGAAAAAGGCTACTAGAATGAATAACATCGTGTATCGCAAATTTAATTTGGTGTAATGGTGCATGCTGAGTTGCAAAGTGGTTGTTCAGTGGTTGTCTGCACCTAAGGAATTGATAACACTTTTGAATGACATTGGTCTGTTAGTGGAGGTGCTGCCTTTAAAAATTAAAGATTTTGTAGAAACACGAGTCTCATTTTTACCAACATATTTCCAAAACAATTGTTCTTCAATGGCACTTTATTTTCCTCACTAGATTGGAAGTGGATGTGTCCTGAATTTTGCAAAAACCCAAGTCCTGGGTAGGCCTTCTGTGGCATTGTAGACAGGGACAGTCGTCTCGCTATTGGTTGTGACCCACTAATATAACCTGTGATAAGAAGACTGTTGGTCTAGGCCCATTCTGGGAAATAAGATCTAGGTTTTATCCTCCAGAACAATATTGTGATGTACCAATGGAAATGACTCATCAGCTCCATCGCTGACCACTCTATCGAAAGGATTAGAAAATTTCCAAAGGCTAGTTGAAGAAACAAAACTGAGTCTTCACAGATATTCCCCAAATATGTATCCTTTAAACAAAATTATAATAATAATTATAACACAATTGCTTATCTCATTATTATTATCAATAATTTGCAAAGTGATTATACTTCAAAAATATTTCTCTCTCTAAAGGGAAAAGGTTCTCTGATGTTATGAAAGATGCTGTATGACTGTAATGCTACATAACTATGAATTTCTTTCCGTCACCTGGCCTCTGTTTTCTTTTGTCACCTTTACTTTATGTTCCAGTTAGCCACTCCTCTTCCTGCTTATCTTTACATGATACTCTACTTACATAATACTCACTTCTTGATCTGCCCATTTAACTTTTCCCTTTCTCATTCACTCTCTTTTCTTTTCCCTCACCACAATACACCCCACCAACACAACCCCAATACACACCCTCCATCACCCCCTTCTTTCTGCAGCTTCATATGCAGAGCATAAACTTCAGCTGTTGGAGAAAAGAAGTTATGTTTTTAAAAACTTGACCAAAAAATTTCAAAATGAAAATATGTGCTTAAAGAATTGAAAGGATTCTAATGCATGGCCCAAGTGAACCTAGTAAAATGCTGCCTTTCTGTCAATGAAGCTAAATAAACAAAAGTTTACTGTGGATATTTATTCGATTCTAGGACTGAAAGAGTGAGAAAAAGGGTTATGAGGTCACTGAGGCAAAATGCAACCTGCAGTCGTTTGACAATTCAGGAAGACTAAGAAAATCATAGGGACTGGGTATAAGAGAGTAAAATGAGGTTTGATATGGGCCTCAGGTCAGAAATGAAATAGCGCAGGCAGTTGCAGATGCAAGTGCAGCCAAGGTTAGCCTGGATCACAGTGAGTTAAAGACGGGTGGAAATTAGCAGCTAGTAGAAGAAAATGTTAGCATGCACTGCAATCACTGTGGCACTGACACATTGATGAATAGCTAGAGAACACTTTGATTTAGGATGGGAGAAGCTACATTGCAGCTTCTTTAGGATAAGGTGCTGGAAATCAGATGTTGCAGTAGCACTCAATCAAATGAGGGTACAGAAGGCTGGCAGTTCTCCTGCAGCAAAGCACGGTGAAGTTCTTTCAGAAGCGACTGCCATCTGGAGGAGAATACTTCACCCAAATTAATCCCTTTTTAAAACTTTACTGTTCAGAATCAAAATTAAAGTCTGGAAACTGACCAATATAGGTAGTATTGTAAAGGAGATGTCTGGCATGCTGGCCTTTATCAGTTTGGGCATTGTGTTTTGAAGTTGGGAAGTTATTTTGCAGTTATATAAGCTGTAGTTGGAGTATTGTGTAAGCTCTATTTGCCCTGTTATAAGAATGATGTTATTATACTAAAAAGAGTACAAAAAAGATGTTGCCTGGATGCTGTCTTGATTCTGGGGCCTGAGTTTCAAGGAGATGTTGCAGAGACTGGGACTCTGAAATTTAGGATTAGGGTGACCTGATAGAGGTACAGTATATAAGACTGTGAGGGGCATAAGACAGGGTGAAAACACAGTCATTTTCCCAGAGTGCTAAAAGCAAGAGGGCATAGGTTTATAATCAGAGATGATAGGTTCAAAAAGAACCCAAGGGGCAGCATCTTCACGCAAAGGGTGGTGTGTATTTGAAATGAGCTGCCAAAATAGAGAACGAGACAGGCACGTTAGAAACATTAGTAAGGCACCTAGGTAAGTACAGAAATAGGAGAGATTTAAAGAGCTGTAGGCTATGTTCAGCAAATAAGACTAGCTTGTTGAACGGCACGGACGAGTTGGGCTGAAAGTCCTGTTTTTGAGCTACATGACCATGAATTCATCTTGAGTTCCCAGGCAACTTTGATTAAGACATACAAACATTTCACTAATTGTTAGCTAGAGACTTCAGACATCGGTTTCCTGCTTCTCTGAATGGGATTAACTGGCAGAATAGAGGGTAGATACTGCTGGACTGCTGGTGTCAGCTGCTCAGCTACTTCTGGGTGGTTTTGATTTGCAAAATAAGTTGGTCTGACACATCTGCTTGGCAGCAGTTAAAAGCAATAGAGTGGAATCTGAACAAAACAGTGAAGACAACTATCTTTTATGTTGTCAGAACTTTCAGTTTTCATTCCCTCTGCTTCTGTTTATCAATTTAATATTTGCACATAGTTTAGTATCGCTGCATTTTGCTATTGCTCTATCAATTCTAAAAAAAACCTAAAAATCCATTAATATATGGCTAAAATTAATTTGTTTCACATGTATTATGCCCACTGCCAAAAGTTACCCTTGGGAGCACAAGCAATCCTTTTCAGATTGGGGCTTTTGGAGGTCTGTTCCTGTTTGGAGGAATGAATCCACTGATTTTCCTACTAATTTGCAGAAGGTACCCAGTTAAGCTAAGCTAAGCTATGGCCACTTGAGCTATATATTAGGTATTTTTAAACATGATTTCTGCTACAAGTTTAACAATGTGAAGTTAAGCAGCAGATACTGTGAAACCCAATGGCAACCTGCCTTGCCACTACCCCATAGAAATCATAAATAGGCCAAAACTGTTCCACCAATATTTACTCCTGGGCAGAAACTACCACCCCCATCAATCTATCTACATGTTGGGTCTCCTACTACTCTCTCCACCACCACCAATCTCTCAGTACTCTTAGCATAATACACCCTCATCAATTTCTCCACACTTTGAGCATCTCGTCACCCCATCAGTCTCTCAGTGATTGAGCATCCCATTACCTCCACCAATCTACACCTATACTTTCATCTATCAATGACACTCAACACAACAGCAGCATAAGCATTGCCATTTTCAGTGAGCCCCAAGGAGACATTCCTGCAACTGACTCCTGCTACCAAGCTCCTCTCGTTAAAAAAAAGCGGAATCTTTTGGATCTCGCATCCAGAGCCACAACAGTGCATCTCGTGGAGAGAGCACATCATGCATTATGCCTTTACAAAGCTGAGCTATCATGGACCAAGTCCAGTGATGGCTCTTGCATTCAATCTAGTCTACATATAAAACCGTTCAAAACTTATGTATGAGTCATGAAGAGCAACAGAAGAATTCCACTTGTATATTCAAGGTGGAGTGTTTGAACAACGCAAGAGCCTTAAACAGGCATTTTGGCTATGGTATGATTATTACTGCTGTTGGGCCAAAATCAACATTTACTCTGCAAGATGAGGGATTCTGGAACCTCAGAACCCTGGATTTAATTAGGTTTGCAGAAAAATAAATCCCTTTATGATGTATTTTATTAAAAATTATATTAATATGTTCTGTGCAGAGCAGAATAAGCTCAGCTGAAGTGAGGTGATAAATGGAGCATTCTGATAATTTGACGTTATCTCCTGTTCTTCATGCTGTCAGAGCTAATGTTTTTCTTATGACAGACATTTTGTCTTTCTGATCAACTGTTTGTCCCACTCTTATCAGGCAGGAGGCTACGTAGCATCATTGCCAGCATCACCGGACTCAAAAGCAGTTACTTTCCCCAAGAGTAAGGCTGATCAACTCCTCTGCCCACTAAATAAACCACTATTTTATTATTTCCTGATAATCACCTTGTGTACCACTTAGCATCACTTTATGGATATACAATCAGTTGATGTGTATGAGCTATATTATTTATTTATTTATATTTATTGTGTTTCTTACCTTATTATTGTGTTCTTTATCTTTTGCGTTTTTTTTGTGTTTCATCATAGAAACATAGAAAACCTACAGCACAATACAGGCCCTTTGGCCCACAAAGCTGCTTTCTTAACCACAGAGTCAACCTGCGCAGCAGCTTTGAGTGTTCCATGGACTCAGACCCCAAGATCCCTCTGATCCTCCACACTGCCAAGAGTCTTACGATTTTACCACTCATCAGATACGGAGTAACAATTATTTTATTCTCCTTTACACCTGTGTACAGGAAATGACATGAAACAATCTTGAATCTATTCTGATTTTAAAAATGAAATACTAGTGGTGAAGTACCTTATTTTGTTATTTCTTTAAATAATTACTTGCATTTAATGGTAGGGCATAGACATGAGAATTTGGCTCAGCTATCTCTACTGGGAAAAATAAACTTCGGTAATTGGCTTGAATAGAACATTTTTTATATATAGAGAGGAGCATTTATTGCAGTCACTTAGGTGCTAAAGCTTTCTCTGACATTGTTACCTTTAAGTCAAATTTAAAACTGTTAATTAATCACACAAATTAAGCATTTCTGTCCATGCAGAAAATCAGCAATTAAACTAATAATTAAGGGCAGGAAGGACTAAATTAAACTGAACAGTGAAAGTGAATCACTTTTTTGAGCACCAAATGTATTTGCAATTAACTCCCACTTGAACTAGAATTGAATTCTTTCCCTGTGCAGAACTTGGACTTAGTCACTGCTAAATTACTCCACTCAGCGGAGTGTTGTAGCTTAAAAATATCTGTGACTGGTAACATCAGCTCTGACCTATAGATTGTGTTCAATGTGGGGATGAGGAATTGCAGGTGGAAACCTGGAAACTGAATTCTTTCAGGTCACTGAAAGAAATCAGTTGTTATGGCAACAAGGACAACTTGGATTTAAGACTGTGTAGGCATTGACCTAATTTATGAAAAAACATCTGTCATCCAGTGAAGCTCCAAGGCCACAGAATGTCTGGGATTGTCCCCAACAACCAGGAACCTAATACAAGGACAACCAATCCTGCTAAATCACTGGCTGGTTGGCTTCTGGGGTGGGCAGGGCTTCACCATGGCCAAGTTGATGCCAGAATTCATGGACATTTTGACAAAAAGTTATGTTTCAATACACCTTTATAATTGTTTAATTTTGAAATACTGTCAAAATAATATTTTACCATGATAAAATCTTTGCAAACATGTTGCCTTGTCGGATTTTGTGAGTAGTCATCTCCTATATATCATTCACAAGGTCGGCTTCACTTTAAGGCCTGGCACTGATCTCACCCAGGAGCCCGTCAAAAAGCACAACTGATGCCATCCCTAGTGTATAGAGGAAGATAACAGATGGTGTAGTCAGTGGATAAATGAGAGAGCAAACCTGCTCAACTAATTCTGTCTAAGCAACTTCGATATGTTGATGGAATGTGTCCATACAGCGAGTGTACAATGTTGATTCCCTTTGTCCTTGGGGCACTGCTTTCCTTTTGTTATTGAGTAGTATCAGATCAAGAGGTGGTGAAGTCAATATCATCGTATGTAGCTACGGTATTTCATTATATTGTTCAAGAGCAATGAGTAAAATCTTGTGATTTTCTGCATTGATACAACAGAAGTTCTTGCAAGTAAATTGAGCTGTAATTGAACAAGATTTCTCTACAATCACTGTTGTTATAATCAGTGGCTAGAATTCTGTAGAAACACAGATGCCATCTTCCTTCTGTTCATCAACTTGCTTCTCATATCCTACAACAGTACTACATTCAATAGTGCACTAAGATGCAATTTAATGTTAATGTTTTGAAATCCCGTGAACTTACATGAATTCATCTTAAGCAGGATTTGAGTAATTTTTGTTATCTGCAACACAAGAGATTTTAATTATTTATTCATTCATGAGCTATGGTGCATAATAGGCCCATCTGACCCTTTGAGCTGCGCCACTCAGCAACCCCTGATGTAACCTTAGCCTAATCACGCAACAATTTCCAATGACTAGGTAACCTACCAACCAGAGCATCCTTGGACTGTGGGAGGAAGCTGGAGGAAAACCACACGGTCATGGGGAGACCATACAAACTCCTTACAGACATTGGTGGGAAACAAACCCAGGTTGCTGGTACTGTAAAGCGTTGCGCTGACCTCTGTGCTACCATGGCACCCTTGTCTCTGCCCTTCGAAAAGAAGACAGAGGATTCTGAATATTGATCTCATTGTAATTTTATGCATGTGTCCTGTTTGAAGAGACATCACCTGACCTAATCAATGGTAAAACTGCATATAGCAATACACCGCTGTGAGGTGTGAGCTGATTAAAAGGCCAGTAATCACAGTGTGCACCTCAGAAGTGATAGGAACAAAGGCTGCAATCAATGAAGAGATGCCTACTGTTCACTAGCCATGATGCTGATTATTGGAATCTGAGACTGGCAGATGTTACACAGCAGATATTGACAAATACCATCTATAAATTTGCTAATGATACAACCGTTGTTGGTAGAGACTCAGATGGAGATGAGAGGGTGTACAGGAGCAAGATATATCATCTAGTGGAGTGCTGTCACAGTAAGAATCTTGCATTTATTGTCAGTAAGACAAAAGAGTTGATTGTGGACTTCAGCAAGGGTAAGACAATAAATAACAAACAGTACACAATATGCAATTAAACGATTGAGCTTTATAATTCTTAATTTGACAATATGGTTAGTAAAGAAACAAAAGAAAAGATGAGGGCCCATTCTCATGAAACAGACTAATGCCCAATGTTGGAGTTCACGGTACAGTCCACTGGTTCCCCCTCGACCTCCTCCAAGCATAACCAACCCTCGGACCCTCACTCCAGTTCTTCCAAGGTGGATCCAAACACTATAAGGTCATCCAGACACACCAACACCTCAAGCAAGTTCATATCACCCACCGTCTTCTCGATGACCCGCTGGAAGGTCGCAGGGGCTCCCAATATGCCCTGGGGCATCCTTTTGAACTGGAAGAATCCCAGGGGACATATAAATGCCATCTTCTCTTTGTCAGCCTCACTCATGGGGATCTGGTAATATTCACTTCTCAAACCCAGCACACTGAACCACTTCACACCACTCAGGCAGGCCAGCACATCTTCAGTTGTCGCGACCATATACTGGTCAGGGACGGTGCGCCTGTTCAGAGTCCTATAGTTCACACATACCCATACCTTCCCATTCTTCTTTCGAGCCACTACTATTGGGTTGCATAGGGACTTTGGGACTCGGTGATGATCCCAGCTTTCTTCAGCTGGCACAAATGTTGCCAAATGTCCTTCACCTCTGCAGGGGCCAGCCTCCGCGATCAGTCTCTAAACGGGGTGTCCTAGTGTGACAAGCGCTCTTGGAACAACCCACAGCAAACTTGTCAGTGGAAAAGATACCTTCCAGCTTCAACATCTTCTCTACCAACCTCCTCTGCCAACCGACAGAAACCCGGGAGTCCCCGAAGTGGAATGACTCAGCGGTTAACTTTCCCCCTTTTTCTAATTGGTAAGTCACATGGACCAGATGGTGTACATCTCAGAGTTCTGAAAGAGGTGGCTGAAGAGATCACGGGGGCATTAGTAATGATCGTTCAAGAATCACTAGATTCTGGGATGGTTTCAAAAGACTGGAAAAATGGCAAATATCAATCCACTCTTCAAGAAAGGAGAGAGGCAGAAGAAAGGAAACTAAGGGCCAGTTAGTCTGAGCTTGGTGGTTGGGAAAATGTTGGAGTTGATTATTAAGGATGAGGTCTCAGGGTACTTGGAGAGGCACATGATAATATAGGCTATAGTCAGCATGGTTTCCTCAAGGAAAAATCTTGTTGGAATTCTTTAAAGAAGTAACAGGCAGGATAGACAAAGGAGAATTGGTTGATGTTGTGCACTTGAATTTCAGAAGGCCTTTGACAAGGTGCCACATGAGGTTGCTTGACAAGCTACAAGCCCATGGAATTGCAGGAAAGATTTTAGCATGGATAAAGCAGTGGTTGATCGGCAGGAGGCAAAGAGTGGGAATAAAACAAGTCTTTTCTGGATGGCTGCCAGCGACTACTGGTATTCCACAAGTGTCTGTGTTGGGACGAATTCCTTTTACTTGAATGATGGAATTGATGGTTTTGTACAAAATTTGCAGATGATCTGAAGATAGGTGGAGGGGCAGGTAGTTCTGAGGAAGTAGAAAGACTACAGAAGGACCTAGATAGATTAGGAGAATTGGCAAAGAATGGCAGACGGAATACCATGTCGGTAAGTGTATGATCATACACTTTGGAAAAAGAAATAAAAGGGTTGACTATCTTCTAAATGGAGAGAAAATACAAAAACCTGAGATGCAACGGGACTTGGGAGACCTTGTGTAAGATTTCCTGAAGGGTAATTTGTAGGCTGTGTCTGTGGTGAAGAAGGCGAATACAACATTAGCATTCATTTCACGAGGACTAGAATATAAAAACAAAGAGATGATGTTAAGATTTTAAAAGCACTAGTGAGGCCTTACTTGGAGTATAGGGAGCATCTTTGTGCCCCTTATCTTAAAAGGGGTCTGCTGAAACTGGAGATGGTTCAAAGGAGGTTCACGAAAATGATTCCAGGATTGATTGGCTAGTCACATGAAGAGTGCCTGATGGCTCTGGGCTTGTATTCACTAGAGTTCAGAAGAATGAGGGGTGACCTCATTGAAACCTATCAAATGGTTAAAAGCTTTGATACAGTGGATGTGGAGAGGATGTTTCTATGGTGGGAGAATCTAAGACCAGAGGGGACAGCCTCAGAATAGGGGGTGTTTTTTTAGAATGGAGGTGAGGAGGAATTTCTTTAGCCAGAGAGTGGGGATTCTGAGGTATTCTTTGCCACAGGCAGCTGTGGGGGCCAAGTCTTTTTGTATATTTAAGGCAGGTTGATAAATTCTTGATTGGTTCGGGCATGAAGGGATATGGGGAGAAGACAGGAGCTTGGGGACTGAGAGGAAAATTGGATCAGCTGTGATGAAATGGTTGAGTAGACTCGATTGGCCAAATAGCTTAATTCTGCTCCTATATCTTATGGTCTTACAGTAATTCTGAATGTCATAGTCTGTCAGTCTGGCATGTAAATACAAAAGCTTTTCACTGTATCTCGGTACTCATGACAATAATAAACCAATATCAATTTGAACATCAACTTTATGCTATTCTGAGACATATTTTTCCAATCTCACTTTACTCTGATAACAGCAGCAGTAATTATTTCTGGCTGTTGGAAATGATCATATGGTTTATTTCCAATAGTTACTTTGCATGATTACATCAGACTCTTATTTGGATTATACTTTATAAATAGCTAACAAATTAAATGTGACGAAGTAGTAGATTACCAACCGAACAATGAACTTGTGAAAGGGAGCCATTCATCACCCAGATAATGTGGAGTGGATTTGTTTGTCCATGTTGAGTTTCTGAGCTGATCATGGTTGAACACTGTCATGATGGATAGAGGATTTCAGGTAATGTTGCAGAATGCACAAAGACAGATTAGTATAAATATGATAGTAGTTAGGCGTCTTTGGTTTGGTAACTGGTAATTGCTTTACTGCTGTCACATGTCCTGAAATGCAGTGAAAATCCTTTTGCATGTCATGTAGTCAGATCTTTCCACATATAGATACACTGGTGTAGCATAAAAGGAGCAAAAGACAGAATACAGTGCTACAGTTACAGAGGAAGTGCAGTGCAGGCTGACAAAGAAGGTGCAAGGTGCATGAGGATGTAAGTTGTGAGATCAAGGGTTTACCTGTTTGAAAGTCTGACGTACCACCTGGCTCGAGTAGCTGTCCGTGAGCCAGTTGGGATGTTCTCCAAACTTTTGTGTTTTCTGTCTGACAAAAGGTGGCGGAGGGGGGAGAGAATGACCAGGCAGCAGGCAGGGAGGGGTCTTTGTTTATGTTTCCTGCTTTACTGAGGCAGCAAGAAGCGTAAACTGAGTTAGTAGTGGGGAGGCGGGTTTAGATGATAGACTAGCTGCACTCACAACTCTCTGCAATTATTTTTGCTACTTTGGGCAAAGCAGTTGCCATACCAATCTGTGATGCATTCAGATATGACGTTTTCTATGGTGTTTGGTGAGAGACATGCCAAATTTCCTTAGCCTACTAAAGAAGAGGAGGTGTTAGTGTACTTTCTTGGCCATAGCATCCATTTGGCTGGACAGAACAATTTGCTGATGCTATTTAAACCGAGGAATGTAAAGCTCCAAGCTTTCTTCACCTCAGCACTATTGATACCTACAGAAAATTCAACTCCACCTCATTAATTGCAGTCAATGACCAGGTTTTTAGACTTGTTAACATCGAGGGAAAGGTTGTTGATACTTGATGTTCTAACTCCTTTCTCTTCCTATGGTGTCAATGCAAACTGGTGAATGGAGCATATTGTTATGGTTTTACAACCAGGAAAGACATCTTTAAGCAGTAAATGAAGGCCACAAAGTAGTGTTGTATACAAAGCATAAACTTTCCAAAAGGAGCAATCTGACATTACACCTGTGTGAGTGCAGAACACCATTGCAGAATGCACAGCCACCCCTTATTCTTCCCATTAATCTCCTGTGGAAATTGAATGTAAAAAGAAAAATCTTTGAAGAAGAGGAGCTTTGTCATATTTCTCTTCAAACCCAAAAGCGATCAAGAGAGAAAACTTAATCCATCCTAAATCTGTTATGGATACTTCAACAATAATAGATCCAAGATTAACTTCACATCTGGGCAAGGGGTAAACTGAAGTTTTCCCATCCTTTTGTTGAAAATGCAGTGACTGTAACTCTATGAACCCTCTACATTTACAGAATACACCTGACACAATTTCTTTGGTGGAGGTGATAGTTGGTGCTAGGAAGGTAGTGAAGGTGCAGGGCTGCAAACTGCACAAGCACATTTTTCACTGGGATATCTGACGTCCCTCTGAGTTATCCTCAAACTTTGAGTTCCTTGTATATTTTTTTGGGAGTGTCCATCATAAGACCATAAGATGTAGGAGCAGAAGTAGGCCATCCGGCCCATCGAGTCTGCTCCACCATTCAATCAGGGGCTGATCCAATTCTTCCAGACATCCCCACCCCCTGCCGTCTCCCCATACCCTTTGATGCCCTGGCTAATCAAGAACCTATCTATCTCTGCCTTAAATGCACCCAAAGACTTGGCCTCCACAGCCGCGCGTGGGAACAAATTCCACAGATTTACCACCCTCCGACTAAAGTAATCTCTCCGTATCTCTGTTCTAAATGGATGTTCTTCAATCCTGAAGTTATGTCCTTTTGTGCTAGACTCCCCTACCGTGGGAAATAACTTTGCCATATCTAATCTGTTCAGGCCTTTTAACATTCAGAATGTTTCAATGAGATGCTCCTTAATCTCCTGAACTCCTCAATATCACATCCCTGCTCTTATATTCTATACCTCTAAAAATGAATGCCAACATTGCATTCGCCTTCTGCACCACTGAATTAAACTGAAGGTTAACCTTTAGGGTATCCTGCACAGGGTCTCCCAAATCCCTTTGCATCTCTGCATTTTGAATTCTCTCCCCATCTAAATAATAGTCTGCCTATTTATTTCTTCCACCAAAATGCATGATCATACACTTTCCAACATTGTATTTCATTTGCCACTTCTCTGCCCATTCCCCTTAACTATCTAAGTCTCTCTGCAGGCTCTCTGTTTCCTCAACACTACTCGCTCCTGCACCTATCTTTGTATCATCGACAAACTTAGCCACAAATCCTTTAATCCCATAGTGCAAATCATTGACATACATCGTAAAAAACAGCAGTCCCAACACCAACCCCTGTGGAACTCCACTGGTAACTGGCAGCCAGGCAGAATAGGATCCCTTTATTCCTCCACCCATGCTAGTAACTTCCCTGTAATTTCTTGGGCTCTTATCTTGCTCAGCAGCTTCATGTATGGCACCGTGTCAAAGCCCTTCTGAAAATCCAAGTACACCACATCTACCGCATCTCTTTTGTCTACCCTGCTTATAATTTCCTCAAAAAATTACAGTAGGTTAGTCAGGCAGGATATTCCTTTCAGGAAACCATGCTGGCTTTGGCCTATCTTGTCATGTGCCTCTAAGTACTCCGTAATCTCATCCCTAACAATCGATTCCAACAAATTCCCAACGACTGATGTCAAGCTAACAGGTCTATGGTTTCCTTTCTGCTGCTTCCCACCCTTCTTAAATAGCGGAGTCACATTTGCTAAGCTAAGATCAGCCAAAAGGATGGCATGATGATACCTGTCAGAAATCCTGTCAGTAAAACCTTTACTGCCTGAGTGCTAAGTACATCAGCATAAAAACTGAAGTCCACATTTTTTTCAGAAGTCAGTTCAAGCTGCTGTGTGTTCCTTGATACACAGTACATGTCTGTACATAATAGTGAGCCCAGTGACAATGGACTTTTTCTGTATTCTGACAAGAACAGTTGAATAATGCATTGAAAGTGAGATCATTTGAACTTTAATATAATGAGACATCTAATTAGGTATTATTTGTTTGAAGTGTACACACAATTAGCATAATGAAGCCAGAGTTCATTTACTTGTTATTATTATCCCCCCCTTTATCAGAAGAATTACAAATTATGCAGATAAATCTAGGAAGCAGGAACCAAAACTAATAACAATTCTTTAAATTATCTATGTAATGATTTAATATACAGACTATGTTCTATATTTACAAGTTTAATGAAACACTATTATATCTTTTGTGTAAGTAGGCTTTGCATATTCAAATTAATTGCATTAGATCATTATTGCATAACTTTGTTTTTATGCTCAGTGCAGAGTGGCTTTGAAAAAAATGATAAAAATTTTAAAATGAAATATAAGCATGTTAGATATGGCCCTTGTGGCTACGGGGGTCAGGGGGTATGGAGGGAAGGCTGGGGCGGGGTTCTGAGTTGGATGATCAGCCATGATCATAATAAATGGCGGTGCAGGCTCGAAGGGCCGAATGGCCTACTCCTGCACCTATTTTCTATGTATGTTTCTATGTATGTTGTTGAATATGATGGGATCTCCATTTCTTCATAATGTACTCCCAATTGCCAAATTATTAAGTACATTTGCTTGCAGCTATCTAATCAGCCAGTCATGTGGCAGCAACTCAATGCATAAAAGCATGTAGACATGGTCAAGAGGTTCAGTTGTTGTTCAAACCAAACATCCAAAGAGGGAAGAAATACAATCTAAGTACCTTGAGCTTGGAATGATAGTTGGTGCCAGACAGGGTGGTTTTAATACCTTAGATAATGCTGATCTCATAGGATCCTCTCGCAAAGCAGTCTCTAGATTTTATAGAGAATGGTGCGATAAATAAAAAAAGTCAGTGAGTGTTACTTCAGTGGGTGAAAATGAGAGAGGTCAGAGGAGAATGGTTAGACTGGTTCAAGCTGACAGAAGATGATTATAACTCTAATAACCATGTGTTACAACAGTGGTGTGCTGAAGAGCATCTCTGAATGCACAACATGTTGAACCTTGAAGTGGATAGACTACAGCAGCAGAAAGCCATGAACGTACACTCAATGGTCACTTCTTTGGTGCAGTAGGCATATTCCATATGAACTTAGTTAGTTAATCAGTCTGTGCAAATTATACATTTGAAAGTCCATAAGACCGTAAGACATAGGAGTAGAATTAGGCCATTCGGCCCAAAAACTCTGCTGCACCATTTAATTATGGCTGATCCTTTTTCTCCCCTCCATAGCCCCACTCCCTGGTCTTCTCCCCGTAACCTCTGATGCCATGTCCAAAGTCGGTCTTAACTCAGTGGCACTCATGCCTTTAAGCTTGAAAACCATGTGGACAAGTGACTCCAGAGACAAGGGAATGATCTAGACTGACACTGAAGGACTTTTTGAATATTCATGCTGACTTTCAAGTGACATGTTGTACTGAAATCATTGGTGGAGCTTTAAGATACCATTTGAAAAGAAGGCTGGAGTTAACCATTGTCTTAAGCATTTATTGTCATGTCATTTACCTCAGTTGTTCATAGGAACTAGCTGCTTGTAAATTGGCCATCTTGCCTTTCACTATAATTGTGAAAGGTGAAGGGCACGGAATTACAGCAATGGAGTTGTCAGTTTGTGCAGTCATGCATATTTGCTGAGTTGCTTTCATATTTTGAAGGTGGAAGTATTCTAATTGTTTCACTACAAAATAGCTAGAAAGGCTTTTTGAATTCGGGCTTATTGTTAAAGTAGGATACCTACCACAATAACATTAGAATGACCAAGCTTTTCGCCATTCCAATCAGAATAGTTTAAGAACCTAAAAACGTGTCCAAATCAAGTGACCTGTCAACTTGCTAACATTTAGGCAGAGATGTTTTTTTTAAAATTACAACTAGCTTTTAATTTTACTATTTCCAAATCAG
Source organism: Mobula birostris (assembly GCF_030028105.1). NCBI lineage: Eukaryota > Metazoa > Chordata > Chondrichthyes > Myliobatiformes > Myliobatidae > Mobula > Mobula birostris. The sequence goes on from NC_092371.1 coordinate 193,113,692, forward strand.
AAAAGTTTCAACATTTCTAGGATGGCTTAGTTGTGGGTCTTAAAATTTCATCATGCATTACCAATGATATGCCCATTTCCTAAGATGTGATACAGGTCAGGTGTGTATTTGCACACATGGGAGCATACAGGGGGTAGTTACTTGATACAAATGATGCACATTACTGATACGGGGAAGTACATCACTGATACAAACAAGGTACATTACCTTATACAGGGATGGCAAATTACTGATGCAGGCAAGGTATTGCATTGACACAGATGAGGTACAGCACCGATGTAGGGTAAGCACATGATTGACATGGAGAGGCTACAGCACTGATATGAAGAAGTAGATCACTGACACTCATCAGGGCAGCACTAATATAGGGAAGATGCACATCCATTTGTTGATGAAAACAGGTGACCCAATGATCAAAAAATGAAAATTATGTTTGCTGATAATGTATGAACATGTGATAAAGAATCAAGAGACCAATATTGAAGAAATGAACCTACCTTTGAAATTTAAATTATGTGCCTCGGCTGCATCGTGTCCTGCTGTATTAGAGGTCTGAGCCGAATTGGCTCCAGAGCACCAGCTGCAGCAATGCTCTGGAAGAGGTTTGGGGAAGATCTTGTGGTGTGGCATTGATTGAAGTCCATAGAATTGAGTTTTAGATTGAGGTATACAATATGTAGAATTGATGGACAGATTTATAGTCACAACCATTTTGCAACAACAACATAGTAAGAATATAAAATAAAATCGTGATCTCTACATGATATTTTTGTTATTTTTCATGAGACCATAGGTAAGAATGCCAGAAGTTATGTGAATTGCAAATTATACTTTGCCTCTGTCATGCTTCTTTGGCCTTAAATTGATAGACTTGCAGTGTGGAAATACAGTGCTTATAAATGGATGCCTAGCTGAAATGATCATCATTTGCAAAACATGGTTGCTTTGATTGAGCTAGTAAGCCACAGCCAGGCTGTAATTAGTTTGATTTATAATCTTTGTGCAAAATAACAAATCACTAGTTTGGAAGAAATATGAATAAAATCCAAAAAAAAGGCATCATTAAATATGATTGCAAAATTAGTCACTCAGATATTTGCATGAATTCAAGTGAGTGTCACGAAAAAAATGTTAATTTTAGATTTCTTTGAAGTTTTAATGCATCTAATAACACTACCTCAACTAGAACATTGTGAAGTTTAAGTGAGACAAAGTCACACTATTTGATTAAAGCCCCTTCGTGGTATTGCAGAATAGTTTTCATCAAAGCACGTAGATTATCTGGGATAGGAATTGCATCTAAACTGCCATTGCTAGTGGGCAGCTTCGAATCTCTAGGATAATGTGTACTTTACCACATTGGCTTTTGGTTGCTATCAGGCATTATTGGCAACCACCATGAGCTTAGCTTCTTGCATGCACTATTGAAGGATTTATTGATGACATGTTTCAGAACCCTCAGTGAAGTTTGTTAGTGCAGAGTATGCTCTGCCCAGATTTCACTCAGTTTGCTGTATACTAGCGGCCAGCACCAAAACGAAGTGTTGTCTTTGCAGTGAACCAGAAGAATTATGTGAACATCCATTAGCAAGGAGGAAGGACTTTATCAGGCCTAGGAGTAATTCCTATTTGTAACTGGTGTTATCCCTGTTAAACCAGTCGAGGAATGTAACGCACTTTCGTTTACAGGGAATGATCACCACGTTGATACAAACTTGATATTGCATAATGCTATTGCAGCATCAGTGACCTGAGTTCTGTCTGTGAGAGGTTTGTACTGCACCTGGAGTGTCACTTCCTTCCTTCAGCCTCACGGGTTCCGTGGTGGCCAAGGGTTGATATGGTGCCGGCCGATCCCAGTGCAGCATGACTGCCTTCTGCTGCTCAGGCAAACACGCTCGGTTTACCACATTGGTGATGCAGTCAAGCACGTCTCCCAGCTTCCAGTGGCTTCCCAGGCTGGGGGATAGTCCCTTCTCTGGGAGGGGCAGTAGGCCCATACTCGGTTTCCCCTCAGTAAATTCCTGTCCCTGGCCGCTGGCATCATAAGTCCGTTTTTGGCGGCTGCTAGTTGCACTTTGGTTCTGCCGAGCTGCATCATGAACAGACCGCAGGCGCTGCAGATAGTCCAATCCGGCCTCCCCATGAATCTCTGGCTGAGGAGGGGGGCCCAAGCACTAGAACCACCAGCTTGTGCAGCTCCCGTCCAAACATGAGCAGAGCCAGTGTACACCTGGCGATCTTCTGAACTGCTGTCACATGTGCCCTCAATGCTAGGGATAGGTGGCGGTCCCAATCACACTGGTGCTGGCTCACGAGGATGGCAAGCTGTGCAGCCAGGGTGCGGTTAAGGCGTTCCACCCGACCATCATTTTGTGGGTGAAGGGGGGGCTGCTCCACATTTCAATGACTCCCAGCCACCTGCAGACCTCACCAAACACCTGCGCCTCAAAGTTGCACCCCTGGTCACTGTGGAGTTCCTCAGGACACTGGAACAGTGGAAGAACTTCTCCACAGGTCTCAGCAGTGGCGGTAGGGTTCTGGTCTGGGACCAGGTACACCTCTGGCTACTTTGTGAAGTAATCCACGGCCATGAGAATGTAGCATTTCCCAGCGTCAGTGCGGGGGAAGGGGCCCAGGATGTCCACCCCTATGCACTCCATTGGGGCTCCCACCAGGCACTGCTGCATTGGCGCCCTAGACTGGCAGCTTGGCCACCTTCTGGGACATCCAAGGGTCACAGCAGCGCACGAACAGCTCCACATCCTGCATGCACCTCGGCCAATAGACCCATTCCTGCAGCTTGCCCAACGTCTTTGCACCCCGAAATGGATGGACCCCAGCAGCCCGTGCACCAATCGCAGCACCATGGTGTGGAGCCCCCAGCAGTGGGATCTCCAGCTGCAGGAGATGTCTGTTGCCATTGGTAACTACCACCACTGGAAAAGCAACCTATCACCTACCTCCAGCTTGCCCCACTGAAAGTAGAGAGCATTGGTCTCTGATTCCAGGGCCAGGACCTCCCCACCCCCATCCCAGCCACCATCCCACGCTTATGGGGGGCAGCACGGGATCACTCATCTGATCTGCTCACTGCACAGCTGCTGGTGGTCCATGGTGGAGAAGTCTACCTCGCCTCCAACACCACTTGCCTCTGGTTCAGCTCTATTGCATCGGGCTGCTGTGAGACCAGTGCCGGCTGTTGCTGTGACCTCCTGGAGCTACCCTGTCAGACAGCCATGGCTTCAGTGCCGAAGCAGAGTGTTGACCCTGGCACATCCACACGGGGCCCCCAGCGGGACAGCACTGTCAGGCCAATGGTGCAGAATCTTGCTAGAGCAGATGTTGGCTAGCCTCACCTCATGCTCCATTGTGTTTCTACCCCAGCTGCGATGCTCAGCCGCCTTTTCCCTCTCACCGCCATACAGTCACTGGTTACCGTAGCCAGCTAGTTCGCCATTGTTGTACACCTAATTTCTTTTTTACAAAATATCTTTATTACAAATTCATTTCTGCAATATATGCAAATCAGTGACTAACACAATTACTACACTACAAATAGACAATACACATTAAACTAAAATGTTTCCATCTCTGTCAATGAGGGCAATAACCCCCCGATTTTTGTCCACCCAGGTGGGGATGGCTGGGCCCGTGTTGGGGAGGACTCCGGGACAGACAATGGCCACGACAGCGCCTCTCCCAGAGCACTATAGTGCATTCTCCCCACCACTGTGGGGGTTTCCTCTGGTGTTCTGGCTTCCTCTACGTTCCAAAGTCATACAGTTCAGCAGGTTAGTTGGTGCTATTGGACAGAGCAGGCTCACTGGGCCAGAGGAACCTGTTACTCTGCTGTATCTCTAAACATAAACTAAATATAAATATAAAATTTTTATATATGTAAGATATATTATCAGCGACACAGCCTCAAGAGGGGGCTGGTGGAGAGGAATGCTTGCTTGTCAAAAAGCCTACTTAATTTATTTATTTATGTTTGGACTTTGGCAAGGCATTTCATTACGGTCCCCGTGCTGGGCTCATTCAAAAAGTCAAGAGACATGGGATCCAGGGGAACCTGTCTGTGTGGGTACAAGACTGGCTTGCCCTTGGAATGCAGAGGGTGCTTGGGATGAAGAAGGAGGGGCTGGCCGTGGGGTCAGGGAAGAAGAGGCCGGACGTCAGAACGGAGAAGGAGGCTCGGGGGAGCTGACCTGGCTGCAGACCGTGCTGCTGCCTGCCGATATTGAAGTTGGTGCGCGAAAGCAGCGTGCAGTGTAACCGTGAGTAACTGTCTTGGATGTTTCTATTGTGTTTGCAAGAACCTGTTGAACATTGATAACTTGAGGTGCTACAGTCCTGCTTTCCTTGCTTTGTGGTGAGACAGGAGGCGAGGCAGCAGCTTGGCCTCAGTTGTATTGAGGACTAGGCATCAAGTCGTGGTTTTACCTGCTGCTGCAGTCTGGATGAGAAGATGCTGGCGATGGTATAGCATGGAGTCCATGCTCGGTTGGGAGCTGGCCTCTCCTATTTGTGCTGTCTTCCAGAGTTCCAATGGTGGAATTACAGGGTGGATTGTTGGGAGCTGTACCATTAATATGCATGTTGCTCAGGAACGTGGACTTTTCATGTGCTTTCTTGCACACCGATGTGTCTGTTTTATTCTCTCTCTTGCTTTTTGAATGTATGTTATGAAATTAGCCCCAAAGGAATGCTGTCTTGTTTGACTGTATGATTTGTGATTTGAGTGATAATTAAAATTGATTTGAGTTGTGATGGAGTTCAACCTGGAGAAGTGTGAAATGATTCACGTTGGAAGGTCAAATTTGAAGGCCGAATAAATGGTTAACAGTGGGATTCTTAGCAGTGTGGAGGAATCTTGGGGTTCACATCCCAAAATAAAATAACTAAAAGGTTGATCATAGGCTTTAATGAGGGTTTTAAAATAGGAAAGAGGTGGAGCAAAACAAAGTTTTGAAGAAGAAATTCTGGAATTTGGATTTTATTCAATGTACGCTGAAGAACCGAGACTACAAGAGTCATAGCAGCAAATGAGCTGAGGCAGGAGCCAACCTGGGTGCTGTGCCCAAGTGAAAATATGTTCTTTTAGTGATCTTATTGGGGCAAATTCTACAAAAAAAAAACACACCAATCAGTCTGATAGATTATTGCCAAATACTGGTCTAAAACCAAAATTGCCACTCACATGTTTATATAGAAATCTTTGGAGTCAAACTTTCATTCTGCTGACCTTTCTGAATTTTGCCCCTCTACTGATTCTCATAAAATAATTTCCATCACTGATCAGTGTAAAAATGGCCTTGTATTTGAATAATAGGACCCTGTAACAAATTAATCTTAATTGATTGGTAACAAAGGTTAATCTTACAAATATGGAAGAGCGAATACTTGGTCATGGCTCAGGAAAGAGAGGAGGGGGGCTGGGGAGAGTGGTGATCCCTGGGTGGATCAAGTTGCAGGTTAGGCAGCATGAGCACTACTTTTCTGAAGCCGGGAAACGTATTCCTCACCTTCCAAATCTCAGTCATGTCATCACTTCTGGACCATTCACCAGAGCTTGTTAAAGATCATATTTGCAGTGGCACCAGTGTTGTTGACGTGTACCCCAGATTGTATATTGGGGCAGTAGTAAGCTTGAAACAGACAAACATGCTGCTTGCCAATCTAACATTATGCGTTCCTAGGCTATCAAATGTCAATTGCCTAGTTGGAGTTCCCCTCCCACATCCTCACTGTTGAATTTTTATTTGCTGGTTTTCTGTTTCTAAGATTGGAGGCTAGGGCTGGCGGCTGACAAATTGCCCTTGCTGTGAGCTAAATTTGTTGCATATCCTAACCACATAAGAAAAGGCTTTCAAACAATGCTCGGAATGTGAAAACATTTGCTAAACAGCAATGACAGTACCAAAAATATCAATAAATGTGGCATTAGGTAGCTGTAACCCAAGCTCAGCATAATTATGGATCCCTTATCACTTCAGCCAGGTTTGCCTTTCAATATCACATTTAAATGTTCATATTTACCTAGTTTTATTGCAAATGGTGTGCGGGCAGACGACCAACGATATTAGGGCCAACGTTCACTTTCTAGATAGAGGAAGATATTCAGCAACTGAATTTGTTGGTCAACTCCATCAGCTCAAAGTGAACAAGAAGAAAAAAGTCCTGGAGATCTACTTTTTTATCCTTCAATCATTGTCACTGCTTCCTTCTCTGCGTGACTTGCATTTGATTAAGAAATTTGTTTCAGCCTCCCCCATATCCCAACTTCTCACTGTCACCTTGAAAATATATTCTGATTCTTTACATTACCCACATTATGTAGAAACTGAGAAAATATAATTAATTTTGAATGTCTGACTATTCCAGCAAATCTTTATTATTTATACAAAATTGCAACTTAATAAACTAAATGCAGTTTTCTTTCATCGAATTTTCTCAAGATTTTAAAATAAAGGCAGAATTGCATTTTCTACTGTTATTTACTCTTGTTTAAAAAATTCCATTTGTTATTTTATCTATCAAGCAGAAGGAAGAGTGCCTACATTTTTATTGTTCTTTTTTAAATTATTAATTTTATTTTTGCTTTGAGGAAAGACTGCATGGTGATGAACTCCTCTTTACAATATAGTTATCTATCCAGATAGTGGCTGCTGATCAATGTTTCTATGCAGATATAAACTTAATTTCTTTGTAAGCATTTGTGGTTCTCCTACCTATGGGGCAGAACCAGTCAATTAAAACTAAGGTGACCAGATAGTTTCAGCATTGATTTATATATCTATATGTCATGTCAGGAGTAACAATAAAGTCAATACTTATGCTTCTTAATTCAAGAACATACAAGTCAGGTGGGAGCACATCATCAATATAAAAATACAAGGCTGACTAATGACCATAGATTTATTCAATATGATTCACTAAGCAGCCAGCATTAAAATAACACTCTCACTTGGCAGTCCATATTAAGTCAAAGTAAGTGGAAATGATGGAATTGTAATCTATTATTGATATAATAGAATACCAAAGTGCCAATTCCAAAATTCTCATTTCATTTCCTTGAAGTTGAACTGAAATAACAAACATCTATCTTATCCCCAAATAATTCCTAAGGCAAGTGTATCCTTCCTGAAGTAAAGAAGGAAGCCAATTGTGTCCAGTTTGGGTCTACTGACATATTTGCCTTGGAGACAGTGCAGAGAAGGTCAAATTCAAAGTTGAGTTTATTGCGATATGCACAAGTACAGTACATAAATGCACAGGTCCAAAACATAAATGCACAAGTCCAAAGAAAGACCTGCTTACTGCAGCATCATCACAGGCACATAGCAACATTCACAAGAAAAACAAATTATGTTAAAAAAGAACGCAATTAGAATAAAATAAGTCTATTCCCGTTCTAAGTGGTCATAATGTTGCGATACTGAAGTAGTGATTAGGGTTGTGCAGGTTGCCACCAACTGAATAGTTGAAGGGAAGTAGCTGCTTTGAACCTAGTTGGTGAGAGGCTTCAGGCTTCTGTACTTCTGTCTGATGGTAGCTTGTGAGATGGTATGGCCTGGATGGCAGGGGTGTTTGATGATAGATGTTGCCTTCCTGAGGCAATGTTTACATAGCTCCTTTAATGGTGGGAGGGATGTGCATATGATGTATTGGAGTGAGTCAGTATGCCAGTAAACCTGTCAGATTAGACTTAACAGTACACATGTATAAGCTAGAGTGCTTGGTGGTGTGCTGAAACTACTTTACCTTTTAAGAAAGTAAAGACACTGGTCATTAGGTGGTAAAGAGGTTATTTTATGAGGAAAAATTAAGTAGATTAGACAATCTTGCTGGGGTTAGGGAGACAGAAACATCTTATTCATGTATATAGGATTCTGTATGGATTTGACTGGGTAGAAAACGAACGGGTTCTTCCTTTGCTCAGGAAAGCTAGAAATATGGGGAAGAGCTACAGGATAAGGATTAAGTCTTTTGGATCGGGACTACAGAGCGTCGTGGGAGCTGAATTCTGAAGGAAGGCAGTTTTTTAAAAAACTTCCTCGAGTGCAAGAAGGACGAGACTGCGCAGGCGCGTGCCGTCAACAGGACCGCGCGGAGAATTTAAAAAGGAGACCACCCTATACAGCGGGCAGTGGAGTGAGTGGTAGCAGACTGTAGGGCTTTGGCTTCAACGGGCTTCGATGGTAAACAGGAAGAGGCGAGAGCGAAGCACCAACTCTTTTTTATCTCCTCCCCCCCACCTTCGCTAATCGGCCGGACAGACAGGAACAGCAGGTCTCACACAGCTAACGGTACGAGCTAACCGTTTAAAAAGTTCGTTTGTTTGGCGAGGTAAGTGGGTGAGTAGACTTATTTTTCCTGTTTCGTTCCTGTAGAATTAGATAGCATGCCTGCAGGGTTAGTGCTTTGTTCAGGGTGTCAGATGTGGGAATCCTGGGAGACCTCCAGCCTCCCTGATGGCCACATCTGCGCCAGGTGCACCGAGATGCAGCTCCTCAGAGACTGTGTTAGGAATCTGGAGCTGCAGCTTGATGACCTACTGCTTATCAGGGAAAGTGAGGAGGTGATAGACAGGAGCTACAGGGAGGTAGTCATCCCTAGGCTACAGGGGTCAGAAAACTGGGTCACTGTCAAGAGAGGGAAGGGAAATGCCCGGATAGTGGAGAGCACACCTGTGGCTGTCCCCCTCAGTAACAAATATCTTGTTTGGGATGCTGTTGAGGGGGATGACCTGACAGGGGACGCCCATGGTGACCGGGTCTCTGGCACTGAGCCTGGTGCTGTTGTGCAGGAGAGAAGGAGGGAGAAGAGAAATGCGGTAGTCGTAAGGGATTCCATAGTCAGGGGAACGGACAGGAGATTCTGTGAGCCTGATAGAGATACCCGCATGGTGTGTTGCCTCCCAGGTGCCAGGGTATGGGATGTCTCGGATCGGGTCCTGAATATTCTGAAGGGGGAGGGTGAGCAGCCAGTTGTCTTGGTACATGTTGGTACCAATGACATAGATAGGACAAAGGAGGAGGTCCTGAGGAGAGATTTCCAGGAGTTACGAAGGAAGCTGAGAAGCAGGACCTCCAGGGTAGTAATCTCAGGATTGCTATCTGTGCCACGTGCTAGTGAGGGCAAGAGTAGTAGGATCAGGCAGGTGAATGCGTGGCTGAGAGACTGGTATAGGGGGCAGGGCTTCAGATTCTTGGATAACTGGGATCTCTTCTGGGGGAAGTATGACCTGCTCAAAAAGGACAGGTTACACCTGAACCCGAAGGGGACCAATATCCTGGTGGGAAAGTTTAATAGAGCTGTTAGAGAGGGTTTAAACTAATTTGGCAGGGCGGAATGGCAGAGCAGAGGAAGGGGATGACAGAAATAAATCTAAGATAGTGAGCAGTAAAGATGTCAGGAAAGACAGGCAGGTGATGGGGCAAATTTGTAGCCATTGGAATGAGTTGCAGTGCAATAAAGTTGCAGTGAATCAAAGCGAAAAGTATCAAATACTGGTCTTAAGGTGTCATACTTAAATACCCGCTGCATAAGGAATAAGGTGGCTGATCTTGTTGTACAGCTACAGATTGGCAGGTATGATATTGTGGCCATCACTGAGACCTGGCTAAAAGATGCATGTCTCTGGGAGCTGAATGTCCAAGGATACACAGTGCATCGGAAGGATAGGAAGGTAGGCAGAGGGAGAGGCGTGGTTTTATTGGTAAGAAATGATATTAAATCATTAGAAAGAGGTGATATAGGATAGGAAGGTGCAGAATCTTTATGGGTTGAGCTAAGAAATCGCAGGGGTAAAAGGACCCTGATGGCAGCTATTTATAGGCTTCCAAACAGCTGCAGTGATGTGGACTACAAATTACAACTGGAAATAGAAAAGGCTTGTCAGAAGGGCAGTGTTATGATAATTGTGGGGGACTTTAACATGCGAGTGGATTGGAAAAATCAGGTCGGCACTGGATCTCAAGAGAGAGAATTTGTAGAATGTCTGCGAGATGGCTTTTTAGAACAGTTTGTTGTTGAACCCACTAGGGGATTGGCTGTACTGGATTGGGTATTGTGTAATGAACCGGAGGTGATTAGAGAGATTGAGGTGAAGGAACCCTTAGGAGGCAGTGATCACAACATGATTGAGTTCACAGTGAAATTTGAAAAAGAGAAGCCGAAATCTGATGTGTCGGTATTTCAGTGGAGTAAAGGAAATTACGGTGGCATGAGAGAGGAACTGGCCAAAGTTGACTGGAAAGGGACACTGGCGGGAAAGACGGCAGAGCAGCAGTGGCAGGAGTTTATGCGAGAAATGAGGAAGGTGCAAGACAGGTATATTCCAAAAAAGAAATTTTCGAGTGGGAAAAGGATGCAACTGTGGTTGACAGGAGAAGTCAAAGCCAAAGTTAAAGCAAAGGAGAGGGCATACAAGGAAGCAAAAATTAGTGGGAAGACAGAGGATTGGGAAGTTTTTAAAACCTTACAGAAGGAAACCAAGAAGGTCATTAAGAGGGAAAAGATTAACTATGAAAAGAAACTAGCAAATAATATCAAAGAGGCTACTAAAAGCTTTTTCAAGTATATAAAGAGTAAAAGACAGGTGAGAGTAGATATTGGACCAATAGAAAATGATGCTGGAGAAATTGTAATGGGAGATAAGGAAATGGCGGAGGAACTGAACGAGTATTTTGCATCAGTCTTCACTGAGGAAGACATCAGCAGTATACCGGACACTCAAGGGTGGCAGGAAAGAGAAGTGTGCGCAATCACAATTATAACAGAGAAAGTACTCAGGAAGCTGAATAGCCTAAAGGTAGATAAATCTCCCGGACCAGATGGAATGCACCCGCGTGTTCTGAAGGAAGTAGCTGTGGAGATTGCGGAGGCATTAGCGATGATCTTTCAAAAGTCGATAGATTCTGGCATGGTTCCGGAGGACTGGAAGATTGCAAATGTCACTCCGCTGTTTAAGAAGGGGGCAAGGAAGCAAAAAGGAAATTACAGACCTGTTAGCTTGACATCGGTGGTTGGGAAGTTGTTGGAGTCGATTGTCAAGGATGAGGTTACAGAGTACCTGGAGGCATATGACAAGATAGGCAGAACTCAGCATGGATTCCTTAAAGGAAAATCCTGCCTGACAAACCTATTACAATTTTTTGAGGAAATTACCAGTAGGCTAGGCAAGGGAGATGCAGTGGATGTTGTATATTTGGATTTTCAGAAGGCCTTTGACAAGGTGCCACACATGAGGCTACTTAACAAGATAAGAGCCCATGGAATTATGGGCAAGTTACATACGTGGATAGAGCGTTGGCTGATTGGCAGGAAACAGAGAGTGGGAATAAAGGGATCCTATTCTGGTTGGCTGCCGGTTACCAGTGGTTTTCCACAGGGGTCTGTGTTGGGGCCGCTTCTTTTTACATTGTACATCAACGATTTGGATTATGGAATAGATGGCTTTGTGGCTAAGTTTACTGACGATACGAAGATAGGTGGAGGGCCCTGTAGTGCTGAAGAAATGGAGAGTCTGCAGAGAGACTTGGATAGATTGGAAGAATAGGCAGAGAAGTGGTAAATGAAGTACAATGTTGGAAAGTGTATGGTTATGCACTTTGGCAGAAGAAATTAACGGGCAGACTATTACTTAAATGGGGAAAGAATTCAAAGTTCTGAGATGCAACGGGACTTGGGCGTCCTCGTACAGGATACCCTTAAAGTTAACCTCCAGTTTGAGTCAGTAGTGAAGAAGGCGAATGCAATGTTGGCATTCATTTCTAGAGGAATAGAGTATAGGAGCAGGGATGTGATGCTGAGGCTCTATAAGGCACTGGTGAGACCTCACTTGGAGTACTGTGGGCAGTTTTGGTCTCCTTATTTAAGAAAGGATGTGCTGACGTTGGAGAGGGTACAGAGAAGATTCACCAGAATGATTCCGGGAATGAAGGGGATAACATATGAGGAACGTTTGTCCGCTCTTGGACTGTATTCCTTAGAGTTTAGAAGAATGAGGGGAGACCTCATAGAAACATTTTGAATGTTGAAAGGCATGGACAGAGTGGATGTGGCAAAGTTGTTTCCCATGATGGGGGAATCTAGTACGAGAGGGCGTGATTTAAGGATTGAAGGGCGCCCATTCAGTACAGAAGTGCGAAGAAATTTTTTTAGACAGAGGGTGGTGAATCTACGGAATTTGTTGCCACGGGCGGCAGTGGAGGACAAGTCATTGGGTGTATTTAAGGCAGAGATTGATAGGTATCTGAGTAACCAGGGCATCCAAGGTTATGGTGAGAAGGCGGGGGAGTGGGACTAAATGGGAGAATGGATCAGCTCATGATAAAATGGCGGAGCAGACTCCATGGGCCGAATGGCCGACTTCTGCTCCTTTGTCTTATGGTCTTACTTATTTGTAAAGGTGATAATGAAGAATTTAATTTAACAAGGGGAATGAAACATTAAAATCCTATAGCACAGGGAGGCTGAATACAAGCTTCTTTGCTTCCTTTGCCACTTACCTACACTAAAGACTTAATTAGAGTGGCTAATCTGTGCAATATTTTGTGATGCACAGTTTCCTCAGCAACTTTGGTAAATATCCTTTATTGATATTGATCAATAGGATAAACATGAAGGTTTTTGGCCACAATTAATTCTGCTGGAGTCATTGGATTAAGGAAGGAACCCAAGACACCCAAGGAAACTCCCCATATGGTCACAGCGAAAACATGCATTCTCTACCCGAACTCTGAACATTGAACAATATCCACTTTCCCTGAAGGAGTTTCGGTTGACTTAGATTAGTTCAGAAACTTTCATGCTCTAGGTTATTGTTCAGCATCAAAGAACATGTATCAAAGCAGTTAATGGAAATACACATTAGAATATATTGCATGGATTGGCAGGCAAGTTGTAGTAAGATGGTTAATGAGTCAAACCAATGAAGTTCACACTTATTCAGCATTGAGAAATCCCACCATGGAATTCACCAGAGTCTTGTTGAACCACAGACCTAATTGATCATTCTATGTTACACAAGTGGGGTACACATTAATGAACTCTCAGTAGATGGACCACAGCTTGTCTGCTCACATTATTTTCACCTGTACTATCTTGCTCAAGAATTCATTTCTGATGAATGCCTCATCAGCCGTTCAGGTAGCTTTTAGTCCTGCACTTCAATGAATACAAGCAGAGAATGGAGAATATTGAGTAATTCTTTCATTCCACCACATGAACGGAATCATTTTCTCAGCCTTGCATAGGAGGCCCTCTTATAGAGATCTGGCATTATACACACCTTTGATGAGCACAGCAAGAGGAGAGATTATTCTTGAGATAGGAAGTGGTTTAACATCAGAGGCCACATTAATTCATCACTGGAATGTTGTGGTAGTGAATTCATCCTTATTTCTCACTCATGTTGTGCTTCAGTGAGCCAATCCTTTTCACTTGAAAAACAATTTGCAGTGACCAGCAGCAAGCATAACCTCAATTCCAGTTGATATTTGATATCAGCACGGTTACCAGGTGAGACATCATGAAGCATGCAACACAGCTAACAGTTACTGAAGCTCAGTGACTTGCAAATAACATTGTTTTCCCTAAATATGAACAGTTTCAACAATAGGCATATTGAAAATCATATACAATAATCACATTATATATAACTAAAACACGGCAATTCTCTTTCAACTTAAGCACCTTGTTGCTGATCTCCTTCTGATCACCTTGTGGGTGGGTTTACTGGGTCTGCAGTCTTGTGGTGATTCCGGCTGCAATCTTGCAGCTGGAATACTGCCCACATAGACTTAGATACCTTTGATGACACACAAGAAACCCGTGGCTTGGGTGGGACTGTCTTTTACTTCTCCAGGGCCAACTGAAGGAACAATTTAGTGAAGCTGGGCTATGGGTGAACATAATATCTGTGACAATGGGTAAACTGGTGCCACTTTAAGAGAGAATGTCAAAGTACTGAAGCTGTCTGATGGGACTATAACTGTTATCTAGCAAATAACTGCTGAGAGGAGGTAATATTTTGCTGGCTCTGTGCACTCTCCTGTGGCAACTTGAAGATGGACTCCTCAATGTTCTGTGTCAACTTCTCGTGCAGTCAGGTAGGCCTGATTGCACCCTCATCACTTTACTGTGCAATCTTGTCACGAGAGCATATCAGAAATGATGCTTCATCTGGATCCTCTGGGCAGTGTGGAGAGATAATCTCTTCCTCTGGTTTGTCCCTGTCCCCACCTCATGTTAGATTTCAGTCCATTAGAGATGATTGTTTTTCTGAGCGATGTGTTTCTCCATCTTATTTTCTTTGCCGTTGCAGGGCAGGTCTCTGAGGTGATACTGTGAGTATCAAGCACGATGAAGTACTTTATTATTATACATACCTTTATATCATTGTCCTCTTCCCTATCATCATTATCATCCTCTTCATCATCACTTCTGCTTTCTTTATTCCAGCTTTACCATTTTCTGTTCTTTCTGGCCTGTGTCCTGATATTCCATTCAGGGAGAAACAGACAGGGTATCTTCCCTGACCCAGGAAAGACCAAATAGAAAAGAAAAACAACCATGACCCCTTTAAAACAATCCTGCAGCACACAAGATAATCAAGCTATTTCATTTAGATCAAATGATCAATGACTTAGATGATGGAATAGATGGCTTTGAACCCAAGCTTACAGATGATACGAAGACTGGTCGAGGGGCAGTAGGGTTGAGGAAACAGGAAGGCTGCAGAAGGACTTAGACAGATTAAGAGAATGGGCAAGAAAGTGGCAAATGAAATATAATGTGGGAAAATGCATGGTCATGCACTTTGGTAGTAGAAATAAATGGGGAGAAAATCCAAAAATCTGAATTGCAAAGGGACTTGGAAATCCTTATGCAGAATACTCTAAAGGTCAACTTGCAGGTTGAGTTGGTGGTGAGGAAGGAAAATGCAATGTTAGCATTCGTTTCAGGAGGTCCAGAATACAACAGCAAGGATGTGATGCTGAGGCTTTATAAGGCACTGGTAAAACTTTACCTTAAGTACTGTGCATTGTTCTGGGCCCCTCATCTAAGAAAAGATGTGCAGGCATTGGAGAGGGTTCAGAAGAGGTTCACATGGATGATTTCAGAAATGAAAGGGTTGTCATATGAGGAATATTTGATGGCTCTGGGTCTGTACTCCCTGCAATTTAGAAGGATGGGGGAGGAAGCTCACTGAAACCTTTTGAATGTTGAAAGGCCTAGACAAAGTAGATGTGTAAAGGATGTTTCCCATGGTGGTGAGTCTTGGACAAGAGAACTCTGACTCAGGATAGAGGGGTGTTCATTTAAAATAGATGCAGAGAAATTTCTTCAGCCAGAGGATGAGGAATTTTTTACCACAGGCAACTGTGGAGGAGAGGTCATTGGGTGTATTTAAGGCAGAGATCGATAGTTTCTTGTTTGGCCATGGCTGGGGGAGTGGGGCAAAGAAGGGAGAAAAGAAGGAGATCAGGCATGATTGAATGGCAGAGCAGATTCGATGGGCCAAATGGCTTAATTCTGTTTCCATTTCAAATCGAAGAAGATGTACAAATCCCATTGAAACAGTGTTAATAACCCAATTTTGTAGACCTTTTGCTTTGGTAGATCCCTACCATCTAAGAAGGAGGAAGATTGACTCCTCTAACCAGGTGAGGATCTGTATGTTTCCATCCATACGAGCTCCTCCTTCTATTCCATGTTCTCTTACACTAAATGGAGGTGCAGAAGGAAATACAGTAAATTTTTTGCACTCATCATGAACATTTTAGGTTGTGTTTTAACATGTGCTTCTGGATCTAAAAGACACTAATATACCACATTGCATACTTGCCTTTCATTAATTTTCAAACCTGGAGGGGCCAGTTTGACATTGGTGCTATATGAGTTAATGTTTAAGCGCATCAGTAAATATAGTTACAATGCACTTTCAGCTTAAGGGGAGGCTGTGGCTGACAAAGGAAGTAAAGGACAGTATAAAGATAAAAGAGAAGAAGTATAACATAGCAAAGATCAGTGGGAAGCCGGAGGATTGGAAAACTTTTAAAGAGGAACAGAAGATAACTAAAAAGGTAATACATGGAGAAAAAATGAGGTACGAAGGTAAACTAGCCAAGAATATAAAGGAGGATAGTAAAAGCTTCTTTAGGTATGTGAAAAGGAAAAAAATAGTTAAGACCAAAACTGGGCCCTTGAAGACAGAAAAAGGTGAATTTATTCTGGGGAACAAGGAAATGGCAGACTAGTTGAACAGGTACTTTGGATCTGTCTTCACTAGGGAAGACACAAACAATCTCCCAGATATAATAGTGGCCAAAGGACCTAGGGTAATGGATGAACTGAAGGAAATTTATATTAAGCAGGAAATTGTGTTGGATAGACTGTTGGGTCTGAAGGCTGATAAGTCTCCAGGACCTGATGGTCTGCATCCCGGGGTACTTAAGGAGGTGGCTTTAGAAATCATGGACGCATTGGTAATCATTTTTCAATATTCTATAGATTCAAGATCAGTTCCTGTGGATTGGAAGGTGGCTAATGTTGTCCCACTTTTCAAGAAAGGAGGGAAAGAGAAAACAGGGAATTATAAACGGTTAGCCTGACATCAGTGGTGGGAAAGATGCTGGAGTCAATTATAAAAGATGAAATTACGACACATTTGGATAGCAATAACAGGATAGTTCTGAGTCAGCATGGATTTATGAAGGGGAAATTGTGCTTGACTAATCTTCTGGAATTTTTTGAGGATGGTGGGACTGTCATATGTTGAAAGATTGGAGCGAGTGGAATTTAGAAGGATGAGAGGGGATCTGATTGAAACATATAAGATTATTAAGGGATTGGACACGCTGGAGGCAGGAAGCATGTTCCCGCTGATGGGTGAGTCCAGAACCAGAGGCCACAGTTTAAGAATAAGGGGTAGGGAATTTAAGAACGAAGTTGAGGAAAAACTTTTTCACCCAGAGAGCGGTGGATATGTGGATTGCTCTGCCCCAGAAGGCAGTGGAGGCCAAGTCTCTGGATGTTTTCAAGAAAGAGATGGATAGAGCTCTTAAAGATAGCGGAATCAAAGGTTATGGGGATAAAGCAGGAACTGGATACTGATTGTGGATGATCAGCCATGATCACAGTGAATGGCGGTGCTGGCTCGAAGGGCTGAATGGCCTACTCCTGCACCTATTGTCTATTGTCTATTAACAGAGTTTTAAATATTTCAGAAATACAATCTTTGTTTAACTTACTAGAATTATGTGAGATCTCCAACTTCCACAATATGTATACTGTGCCTATGCTTCAGCTTAATCATTAACATGAAGGGTTAACTACAATAATAAATTGAGGATGATCCTTTCCTCAATATGTATGATGGAAGATTATAATGATGTCCTATAGCCTGCAGAAAGTAATGAATCAGTAAACACGGAGAACTGAAATCAAATAAATTTATCTTTCTCTCCCATCACGGATTACTGGGCACTGTTCATATAAAAATGCCAGGAGCTAGATTTACAATAAGCACATAGCTCATAACAAGCACAGACTTCATTTGATTTAAGGAATTGAGATCTCTAACATTCTTTTGTCATTAGTAACAAAAGTATGCGATGAGCTTTCCAACACTGCTTTCAGCCCAGCTGGATAAAGCAAAACACACAGATGTTCTGCTTCCTGAACTTTACTTCACCAGACAAGAACGTTTTGAGGCACTGTGAAAATGTGAAGAGGGGGCCACTGCTCGGATGCACTAGGGATAAATAACTTAGACTGAACTGCTTTCTGCCTTGAGCACAAAGTGAGACTGTGCATGTATGTAGTTAAAAGGGGCAATCAATGAATAGCGTACCTCAGTGTGATCTACAGTAGCAGGCAGCAATGTGAAGTGAATTTGTTAATGCCACTTTCAGTAAGGTTGAAAGGTGGATGCAAGGTAGATAATGATCTTCTAGTTTCCAGCTGCCAGATGAACACCATTTATATATCAGTTAATTAGTGAAGATTTTGGCATTATTTAATTTTAAAATGGAAAGAATGGTTATAATAATGACAGTACCACGCAAAAAAGTCTTATGCACATATATATACCTAGGGTGTTATAAAAGAATTTAACACTGTACTGTAGTGATTTTATGCATTACACTGTATCGCTGCCACAAAAAAAAACAAATTTCATGGCATATGTGAGTGTTGATAAAGCACATCTCTAATTTAGACTGAGAGTGGGAGGGGTGCAGGGAGAGAGAATCATGGTTGGGAACAGGGGAAGCAACAGCGGAGGGAAGCACCTGAGAGACATTCTGTAATGATCAATAAACCAGTTGTTTGGAATCAGCTGACTTTGCCTGGTGTGTCTGCACCCGTGCCACCATTCTGCCCCTGGCAACCCTCCTCTCCCACCTGTCCCACATCCTTCCCATGGTGCTCCACCCTTAACATTCCCAACATCTTTTGCTGCCACCAGATTTACAAACTCTGCTCTGCTCTACATTGACAAATACAGAACTGTGCAAATGCCTTTGGCACCCTAGCTATATACATATGCCCAAGACTTTTGCACGGTACTGTATTTAATAACTTGTTAATTGTATTATTTTGTCATGGGAGCTGCCTTTCAGTTTTAATATAGATATATTATTTTCACCATAACATCCTCCTCACACCCCTTAATATTCTCAAAGCCAACTCCAAACCACAAAAAACTAATAACACAGAATTCACCTTCAGTTTAAAATACGGAGCCGCGAGTGAGGATTATTTTTGTTTTGCCCACATTTCTATGATCATTCACTGGAAGAAAGAATACTTCATTCTCCTTCATGTTTCACTTTTGCTTGCAAATGGCTTAATAAATGGCAATTAAAGAACAATTTCTTCATTTGCCAGGATAGATTTCCTGCTACATCAGACTTTTCACTCTTATTTATATTTTACTAGAACACCAGAGGGAGCTAACAGATTTTGGGAGATAAAAATTTAGGATTGATTGTCCAAAAGGTTGTTCCCAGACAGGAGTGGTGATTGTGGGAATATTGTTCAAAGTACATTATGCAACCCTGAGATTCATTTTCTTGTGGGCATACTTAATAAATCCAATAACCTTAGTAGAATCAATGAGAGACTTCACCGACCAGCGGGCAAAAAGACTGTGCAAATGCAAAAAAAAAAGGAATAATAATAATAATAATAACAACAACAATAAATATCAAGAGCATGAGATGAAGAATCCTTGAAAATGAGTCCATAGGTCCTTGGAACAATTCAGTGATAGAGCAAGTGCAGTTGAGAGATACTAAATTCGACGCAACAAAATGTCACCAACCCTAGCACAGAATAACCAACAATCACACAGATAATGAATTTTGATCTCATATCTGGTCAAATAGGGTGACACACAATCAAGAAGCAACACATACAAAATGCTGGAGGAGCTCAACAGGCCAGGCAGCAACTATGGAAAAGAGTAAAGAGACCACGTTTTAACCCTTCATCAGGACTACAAAAGAAAGTGAGAATTCAGATCAAGAAGGTGTAGGGGTGGGAGGGAGAAACACCAGGAGAGGGGGAGGGATGAAGTAAAGAACGAGGAAGTTAATTGGTGGAACAGATATAGGGCTGGAGAAGGGGGAGTCTGACATGTGGGGTTAGAAGACCATGGAAAAAAGGGAATGGAGAGGAGCACCAGAGGAAGGTGAAGGGTAGGTTAGGAGATAAGGTGAGAGAGGAAATATAGGAATGGGGAATGGTGAAAGGGGGCTGGCAAGTACCAGAAGTTTGAAGAATCAATGTTCATGCTATCAGGCTGGAAGCTACCCGCTGGACTATAAGGTGTTGCATATTCAACCCGAGTTTGGCCTCATTGCAGCCAGAGGAGGCCATGGACTGACATTTTGGAATGGGAATAGGAAGTAGAATTGAAATTGGTGGCCACTGGGAGATCTCACCTTTCCTGGTGTCGGTGCTCAGCGATGCAGTCTCCCAATCTACAGTGGCATGCAAAAGTTTGGGCACCCCTTGTCAAAATTTCTGTTACTGTGAACCTCTACCAGTAAATGTTCCCTATGCCACCGGCTGCAATACAAGCCCAAAGCATGATCGATCCACCCCCATGCTTAACAGCTGGAGAGGGAGTCTTTTCATGAAATTCTGCACCCATTTTTCTCCAAACATACCTTTGCTCATTGCGGCCAAAAAGTTCTATTTTAACTTCATCAGTCCACAGGACTTGTTTCAAAAATGCATCAGGCTTGTTTAGATGTTCCATTGAACCTTTTGAAAGGATGTAAAGAACTGATAATAGATTCTGTAGTTCTAAATCAAGCCTGGCAGAAAAGCAGAAATCTTTCATGTTGTTATATTGACTACAAAAAACGTCTGATTCTGTCCCACACTCGTGGTTCAAATTACACACATATACATACACACCTCGTGAAATTCCCACAACATCTGATGAAGCATTGGCATTCTATAATGACCCTATCTATTGACAACCAAAAGAGAACAACCACTTATCAAAATAAACGAAGGCATTTTTAGGGGCAACTCCCTAATCCAACAAAAGTCTTTTTCTAGCTTTAAACTTGCTCTCTAATATACTGAATCGGATGAAAATAGGGTATCAAATCAGAAAAAAACAACCTAATTATACTTTGATACACTTTCTATACATGGACAATTTGAAATGATGTGCTCCTTCATCAGTAAATTAATTCAAATAGTAGAATAATTTTCTAAAGGTATAAATATGGACTTTGGAGTGGATAAGTGTGAATATTAAACATAAAGAAAGATGCAGCAGAGCGAGTAGAATACAAAACAGAGCAGCAGGATGTAATACAACCAATTGATGAATATGTAACAAGTATGTGGGCTATGAACAAGCTTCAGAAAATAGATCATAGTGCAATAAATTTACTTCAAGGCTAAAGAAAATTTGCCAAATACAGCTCAATAGTAAAAACTATAACAAGTGCAATAAATACTTTCGGTGTACCCATATTAACATATTCTTACGGCATAAAATCTTGGTTGGAAACTGGTCTGGAAATTTTACAAAGATAGTTAAGAAATGAAATGATAAATTTTAGAAAACACTAAAAATTTTACAAAGATAGTTAAATGAAATGATAAATTTTAGAAAACACTAAAAATTGGTGTACACCCGAACACACTTAAGTTTACACTTACTGCTGTTGTTCAGTCGCTAAGTCAAGTTCAACTCTTTGTGACTTCATGGATTCTTGCACACCAAGCCTTCTTGTTGGAAACTGCCTCTCTACGATTCCCCAAGGTCATATGCAATGTCTAAGTAATATTATCGCCCCCATCGTCACCTCTGTCATCCTCTCCTTCTTTTACATTCTGTTTTACCGAACATGAGAATCTTCTCCAAGGAATCGTGTTTTTTCATGATGTGGCCAACATATTTGAGCTTTTGTCTCATAATCAACCCTCCTAGTGAGCAGTCTGGCTGTATTTCTTCAAGTATTGACTTGTTGGATCTTCTTGCTATCCAGGGAACTCTTAACACTTTACTCCAGCATCCAAGTTCTTTTGTATTCAGCCTTACTAATAGTCCAGCTCTCACAACCATAACATCACAATTGGAAATACCATAGCTGGCCATACGGATCTTTGTAGACAATGTTATGTCTCTGCTCTTCTGCTCTAAGTTAACACTACCTAGGACAAAAGGAGAAAGAAGAGTAACAGAGATAAGAAATTTACATAACAGTAAATTTCTGAATGCACAATGAAGCCATGAACACTACCTCTCTACTTCTTAAAATTTTTATTTTTGCACTACTTATATAATTTAACTATTTAACATATATGTTCATCCCCCCCACAAAAGATTTCATACTTTATTATCTTACAACATTGAATCTCAGTGGATTTAATTTGGCTTTTTTGACACTGAAAAGACTCTTCTGCGTCGAAGTGAAAACAGATCTCTACAAAAAGTGATCTAAATTTATTACAAATATTAAACACAAAATAATTAACTGAATAATTACTCACCCCCTTCAAGTCAGTATTTAGTAGATACACTTTTGGCAGCAATTACAGCCTTGAGTCTGTGCGGATAAGTCTCTATCAGCTTTGTACATCTGGACACCACAATTTTTCCACATTCTTTTTTTACAAAACTGCTCAAGCTCAGTCAGATTGCATAGAGATCATAAGTGAACAACCCTTTTCAAGTCCAGCAACAAATTTTCAGTTGGATGGAGTTCTGGACTCAGACTTGGCCACTCCAGGACATTAACTTTGTTGTTTTTAAGCCTTGGCTTCCATACTTAGAGTCATTGTCTTGCTGAAGAACTAATCTTCTCCCAAGTCATAGTTCTCTTGCAGACTGCATCAGGTTTTCCTCCAGGATTTCCCTGTATTTTTGCTGCATTTATTTTACCCTCTACCTTCCCAAGCCTTCCAGGGCCTGCTGCAATGAAGCAACCCCGCAGCATGATATAGCCCCACCATGCTTCACAGTAGGGATAGTGTGTTTTTGATGTCAGTCCATGACCACCTCTACTGTTGTGATCAGGCCACACTCAGGTTGGAGGAGCAACACTTTATATTTCATTTGGGTAGCCTCCAACTTGATGGCATAAGTATTAATTTGTTGAACTTCTGGTAGTATCCCCTCCACCCCCTTCACCATTCCCACTCCCATTTTCTTCTGTCACCTTATCTCCTTACCTGCTCATCCACCTTCCTCTGGCACTCCTTCTCCTTTTCTTTCTTCCATGGCCTTCTGTCCTCTCCTATCAGATTCACCCTTCTCCAGCCACGTATCTCTTTCAGCAATCAACTGCCAAGCTCTCTACTTCACACCTCCCGCCTCCCAGTTTCATCTGTCACCTTATGGTTCCTTCTCTCCTCCTCCCTCCTTCTTACTCTGACTTCTCATCTTTATTTCTCCAGTCCTGATGAAGGGTCTTGGCCCGAAACATCAACCTCTTTTTCATAGGTGCTGCCTGGCCTGCTGAATTCCTCCAGCATTTTGTGTGTGTTACTTGGATTTCCAGCATCTGCAGATTTTTTTTTGGAATTAATACTGAGGCTGTATAAGGCACTGGTGAGGCCTCACTTGGAGTATTGTGAACAGTTTTGGGCTCCTTTTTTAAGAAAAGATGTGCTGACATTGGAGAAGGTTCAGAAGAGGTTCACGAAATGATTCTGGGAATCATATGAACAGCGATTCAAGGCTCTGGCCCTGTACTCACTGGAATTTAGAAGAATGAGGGGGGATCCCATTGAAACTTATTGAATGTTAAAAGGCCTAGATAGAGTGGATGTGAAGAGGATGTTTCCATTGGTGGGGGAGTCTAGGACTGAATATAGAGGGATATCTATTTAGAACAGAGATGAGGAGGAATTCCTTTAGCCAGAGGGTTGTGAATCTGTGGAATTCACTGCCACAGGTGGCTGTAAAGGTCAGGTTACTGGGTGCATTTACGACAGAGGCTGATAGGTTCTTGATTAGTAAGGGTGTCAGTAGTTACAAGGAGAAAGCAGGAGAATGGAATTGAGTGGGAAATAGATCAGCCATGATGAAATGGCATAGCAGACACAATGGGCCATAATGGGTCTAATTCTGCTCCTATATCTTGTTGTCTTAGCATCCAACAGCAGTTCCAAACACATGTAACACGCTGTAAGGTTTCACTGCTAATGCTACAGTAATGGCTTCTATGTAATGTTCCACTGTTAAGGTAATGGTTTCTCTATAGCAGCAATGTTTGGGTTATGACTTGAAATGACGGGACTTTGGATTTCAGTGGCTATCCAATGGGAGAAATGTTGTTCTTTCTTGTGCGTCTGGGAGCTGGGTTTTTCGCAGTCTTTTGTCGAGGAGAGATGAAGAGGGAAGATGCATGTGGGGAGAGCTGGTAGACCACCGGACAGAGTGGACTGGGATCTGAGGTTGCAAAGGTCGGCGATGCTTGGAGGAGATCGATGGTGGAAGAATGACTACTGAGTGAGCTCCAACGTGACTTTGACTTGACTTCGGGCCCTTTTTTGTTGTTTATTTTCATTACTAACCCTATATTCAGATTAAGATTCATAACGTTCTATCATTTAATTGCATATGGTGTACTGTCTGATATTTTATGTTATGGGTTTGTAACTGGGGGTACATTACACAGCATCCACAGAAACGTGATTCCCCAGTTTGGCTGGGCTGAAGGCCGATTCCCCTAGGCGAACGTGAGCTGGGCGAGCCTGGGGGTTACACACAAATAACATACAGAAGTCAATAAGTGTAAGGCACCAGAAATATACCGAATTAAAAGAGGGAATTGAAGAATATTCAATATGAACAATATATACAGTGTCCTAATAGTAATATCTACAACTGGTATCATCCCAAAGTCACTACACAATAGCATTATACAATTAGGCATACACAGCAATACTTATGGAACTGTTCAGAGAGTCACAATTCTAAACACTACTAGAATAGTCTGAAAGTTCCTAGCAATTGAGAATGAATGTGCTTGGCTTTGCCTGTACCTCAGGTTTTACCATCTTGAGCTGAGAAAAAAATAGAACATAGAACAAAGAAACATAGAAAACCCACAAAGCCTGCCAAACATGTCCTTATCTGGGAAATTACTAGGGTTACCCATAACCCTCTATTTTTCTAAGCTCTATGTACCTATCCAGGAGTCTCTTAAAAGACCCTATCGTATCCGCCTCCACCACTGTCGCCGGCAGCCCATTCCATGCACTCACTACTCTCTGCATAAAAAACTTACCCCTGACATCTCATCTGTATCTATTCCCAAGCAACTTAACACTGTGCTCTCTCGTGCGAGCCATTTCAGCCCTGGGAAAAAGCCTCTGACTATCCACACGATCAATGCCTCTCATCATCTTATACACATCTATCAGCTCACCTCTCATCCTCCATCACTTCAAGGAAAAAAGGCTGAGTTCACCCAACCTATTCCCATGTGGCATGCTTCCCAATCCAGGCAACAACCCTGTAAATTCCTGCACGCATGCTGAGCTCATTGACTTCATCAACTTTGACTCCAACTTCTACCCTGCCCTCAAATTTACCTGGTCCATTTCTGACACCTCCCTCCCCTTCCTTGATCTCTCTGTCTCTGTCTCTGGAGACAGCTTATCTACTTATGTCTGCTATAAGCCCACTGACTCTCACAGCTACCTGGACTATTCCTCTTCCCCGCCCTGTCTCTTGCAAAAATGCCACCCCCTTCTCTCAATTCCTCCGTCTCTGCCGCATCTGCTCTCAGAATGAAGCTTTTCATTGCAGGACGAAGGAGGTGTCTTGTTTTTTTAAAGAAGGGGGCATCCCTTCCTCCATCATCAACACTGCTCTCAAACGCATCTCTCCCATTTCACGCACATCTGCTCTCTCTCCATCCTCCCACCACCCCTCTAGGGATAGGGTTCCCCTTGTCCTCACCTACCACCCCACCAGCCTCCGGGTCCAACATATAATTCTCCATAACTTCTGCCATCTCCAACGGGATACCACCACCAAACACATCTTTCCCTCCCCCACACTTTCTGCTTTCCGCAGGGATTGCGCCCTATGCGACTCCCTTGTCCATTCGTCCCCCCCATCCCTTCCCACCGATCTCCCTCCCAGCACTTATCCTTGTAAGCGGAGCAAGTGCTACACAAGCCCTTATACTTCCTCCCTTACCACCATTCAGGGCCCCAGACAGTCCTTCCAGGTGAGGTGACACTTCTCCTGTGGGTTGGCTGGGGTGATATACTGTGTCCAGTGCTCCTGGTGTGGCCTTCTATATATTGGCGAGACCCGACGCAGACTGGGAGTTCGTTTCGCTGAACACCTACGCTCTGTCCGCCAGAGAAAGCAGGATCTCCCAGTGGCCACACATTTTAATTCCACATCCCATTCCCATTCTGATATGTCTATCCACGGCCTCCTCTACTGTAAAGATGAAGCCACACTCAGGTTGGAGGAAAACACCTTATATTCCGTCACGGTAGCCTCCAACCTGATGGCATGAACATTGATTTCTCTAACTTCTGTTAATGCCCTTCCTCCCCTTCTTACCCCATCCCTATTTATTTATTTGTTTGTTTGTTTGTATATTTATTTATTTCTCTCACAATAACTCCTTGCCTGTTCTCCATCTTCCTCTGGCGCACACCTCCCCCCTCCCTTTCTTTCTTCCAAGGCCTTCCGTCCCATGATACGCCCCCTTCTCCAGCCTTGTATCCCTTTTGCCAATCAACTTCCCAGCTCTTTGCTTCATCTCTCCCCCTCCTGTCTTCTCCTATCATTTCAGGTCTCCCCCACCCCCTCCCACTTTCAAATCTCTTACTAACTCTTTTTTTCCGTTAGTCCTGACGAAAGGTCTCGACCCGAAATTCAGCTGTACTTCTTCCTATAAATGCTGCCTGGCCTGCTGCATTCTACCAGCATTTTGTGTGTGTTCTTTGTAAATTTCCTGTGTACACTTTCTATGGTTTCCACATACTTCCTGTAGTGAGGCGACCAGAACTGAGCACAGTACTCCAAGTGGGGTCTGACCAGGATCCTATATAGCTGCAACATTACCTCTCGGCTCCTAAACTCAATCCCACGATTGATCAAGGCCAATGCACCATATGCTTTCTTAACTACAAATAAAAATAAAAACATTAATATATAAATAAGCATTAAAAATCAAGAATATGAAATGAAGATTCTTTGAAAGTGAGTCCGTAAGTTGTGGGAACAGTTCAGTGATGGGGCAAGTGAAGTTATCCTATGTTTCAACAGCCTGATAATTGAGAGTTAATAAGGGCTCCTGTTGATCAGGACCCTGTGATCTTGGGCCTGATTTCACAAGTACTTCATTTGATTTTACAGGAAGAGGAGTGCTGTGGTCTTGGAAATTTATAATCATAACTCTGCTGAAAAGTCAGCCCCATAGAGGAAGCATTGAATAGTACTTCCAAGGGTTTGATGGGTCAAGTGTTCTCCTCTTGGAAAGTGTCACTGAAACATGGAGTGAGAATCAGTGAATTGCTAAAAGATACATTTTCATTGATCCATGCAGAATCTGTTCAAGTCCTGTCTGTTAAATTGTTACACAGAGAATAATCGGCAGTGGCATAGACCATAAAATGGGAAACACTACCGAAATTCAAAGATTCTTTAATCAATTCCTCTCATTGACCCTCAATGTTGGACAATGTTCAGGTTGGCTTTGTCACATTCTTCCAGTTATCAATATATTGATGAGTCTCTACATAATACTGTCTCATCAAAGAGGTAGCAGTCGATAGGACTTCAGTCATGGCACATAATAGGTGATGTTGAAAAAGCAATCTGCTTTACAATTTGCCAAGTCATCTGTTTTATTTGATTTCAGTGAAAGAAAAGACTGAGTAATCAATTCACTATTGAATAGAAACTTCCAAAGCTAGCTATAAGGACAGACCTATATAAAGTTATGTTGGGCATAGATAGGGTGAGTAGTCCTTCATCAAAACTGGGGAATTGAAAAGTGGAGGACATTGTTTGAAGGTCAGAGGGGAAAGGTTTAATAAAGACATTAGGAACAACTTTTTCACACAGTGCATGATAGATTATATATATGGAACAAGCTGCCAGAGGAAGTCAGTTGTGGCAGGTAATTAGATGCATGTAAGAAGTGTGCAGACAAGCATTTACAGCAATATGGGCCAAGTGCTGGGAAACGGGATAGCTTGAATGTACTTGGTCAGCATGGACGTTACTATCTTTTGTAACACTAAAACATAGTTTTGTTTTTACTCGAAGTGAGGCATGCCCGTATGACATGGTAATGATGTATGCCATTCACGTGCGTACTTGTACATAACATCTGGAATGAATTATTTAAATGGACAAGAATGCTGAAACAAATAAAATATTTACAATAATATTACTCAAATATTACTGAAATATTAAACATACAACAATCTTCACTGCTTATACTCCTACTGAATATACATTGAACCTCAACCTACATACGGGATGAGATGAAAGCCAGGCTACTGTGGGAGGTGAGGGAGGAGATGCTGAGCCTCTAGCGATGATCTTTGCTTCATCAATGGGGACAGGAGAGGTTCCGGAGGATTGGAGGGTTGCGACTGTTTTTCCCTTATTCAAGAAAGGGAGTACAGATAGCCCAGGAAATTATAGATCAGTGAGTCTTAATTCAGTGGTTGGTAAGTTGATGGAAAAGATCCTGAGAGGCAGAATTTATAAACATTTGGAGAGGCATAATATGATTAAGAATAGTCAGCATGGCTTTGTCAAAGATAGATTGTGCCTTATGAGCCCGATTAAATTTTCTGAGGATGTGACTAAACACATTGATGAATTTAGAGCAGTAGATGTAGTGTATATGGATTTCAGCAAAGCTTTTGATAAGGTAGCCCATGCACGGCTTATTGAGAAAGTAAGGAGGCATGGGATCCAAGGGAACCTTGCTTTGTGGATCCAGCATTAGCTTGCCCACAGAAGGCAAAGAATGGTTGTAGAGGGGTCATTTTCTGTATGGAGGTCAGAGACCAGTGGTGTGCTTCAGAGGTCTGTTTTGGGACCCCTTCTCTTCGTGAATTTTATAAATGACCTGGATGAGGAAGTGAAGGGATGAGTTTGTAAATTTGCTAACAACACAAAGGTTGGGGGTGTTGTGGATAGTGTGGAGGGCTGTCAGAGTTTAGAGTGGGACATTGATAGGATGCAAAACTGGCTGAGAAGTGGCAGATGGAGTTCAACCCAGATAAGTGTGAAGTGGTTCATTTTGGTAGGTCAAATATGATGGAAGAATATAGTATTAATGGTATGACTCTTGGTAGTGTGGAGGATCAGAGGGATCTTGGGGTCCGAGTCCATAGGATATTCAAAGCAGCTACACAGGTTGACTCTGTAGTTAAGAAGGCATATGGTGTACTGGCCTTCATCAACCATGGGATTGAGTTTAGGAGCTGAGAGGTAATGCTGCAGCTATATAGGACCCTGGTCAGACCCCACTTGGAGTACTGTGCTCAGTTCTGGTCCCCTCACTACAGGAAGGATGTGGAAACCATAGAAAAGGTGCAGAGGAGATTTACAAGGATGTTGCCTGGATTGAGGAGCATGCTTCATGAGAATAGGTTAAGTGAACTTGGCCTTTTCTTCTTGGGGCGACGGAGGATGAGAGGTGACCTGATAGAGTTGTGTAAGATGATGAGGTATTGATTGCGTGGATAGTCAGAAGCTTTTTCCCAGGGCTGAAATGATAACACAAGAGGGCACAGTTTTAAGCTGGTTGAAAGTAGGCACAGAGGAGATATAAGAGGTAAGTTTTTTATGCAGAGAGTGGTGAGCGCATGGAATGGGCTGCCGGCGATGGTGGTGGAGGTGGATACGACAGAGTCTTTTAAGAAACTCCTGGATAGGCACATGGAGCTTAGAAAAATAGAGGGCTATGGGTAATCCTAGGTAATTTCTCAGGTAAGTATATGTTTGGCACAGCATTATGGGCCAAAGAGCCTGTATTGTTCTGTAGGCTTTCTATGTTCTATGTTCATGAAGCTGGGTGGCAGTGTTAGCTGTGAGGAGGATGCTAAGAGGATGCAGGGTGACTTGGATAGGTTAGGTGAGTGGGAAAATTCATGGCAGATGCAATTTAATGTGGATAAATGTGAAGTTATCCACTTTGGTGGCAAAGACAGGAAAACAGATTATTATCTGAATGGTGGCCGATTAGGAAAAGGGGAGGTGCAACGAGACCTGGGTGTCATTATACACCAGTCATTGAAAGTGGGCATGCAGGTACAGCAGGCGGTGAAAAAGGCAAATGGTATGCTGGCATTTATAGCAAGAGGATTCGAGTACAGGAGCAGGGAGGTACTACTGCAGTTATACAAGGCCTTGGTGAGACCACACCTGGAGTATTGTGTGCAGTTTTGGTCCCCTAATCTGAGGAAAGACATCCTTGGCATAGAGGGAGTACAAAGAAGGTTCACCAGATTGATTCCTGGGATGGCAGGACTTTCATATGATGAAAGACTGGATGAACTAGGCTTATACTCTTTGGAATTTAAAAGATTGAGGGGAGATCTGATTGAAATGTATAAAATCCTAAAGGGATTGGACAGGCTAGATGCAGGAAGATTGTTCCCGATGTTGGGGAAGTCCAGAACGAGGGTTCACAGTTTGAGGATAAAGGGGAAGCCTTTTAGGACTGCGATTAGGAAAAACTTCTTCACACAGAGAGTGGTGAATCTGTGGAATTCTCTGCCACAGGAAACAGTTGAGGCCAGTTCATTGGCTATATTTAAGAGGAAGTTAGATATGGCCCTTGTGGCTAAAGGGATCAGGGGGTATGGAGGGAAGGCTGGTACAGGGTTCTGAGTTGGATGATCAGCCATGATCATACTGAATGGCGGTGCAGGCTCGAAGGGCCGAATGGCCTACTCCTGCACCTATTTTCTATGTTTCTATGTTTCTATACTATAAGACTATAAGATATAAAAGCATAATTAGGCCACCTGATCCACTTCCATCTCAGCCCCAATCTCCTGTCTTCTCCACACATCTCTTCATGCTGTGACTAATCAAGAATCTATCAACTTTTGCCTTAAATATACCTAATGACTTGGCCTCAAAGTATATTATAGTGTACCATATAATACAACTACTATATATTACTGTAAATTTTAAATTTTTTTTTCAGGCCTAAAGATTTAATTGCTGAGAAGAATTTCTTACTCTTATAGGATAACATCTTTCCTGACAAGGGCGGGGTGGGGAGGGGCGGTGTGTGTGTGTTCAGTCTGCTTGGCAGGGGAGACTTGCAGCTGTAGAACTTTCTCAGGTTCTGAGATCTCTTCCATGGTCGTTTTAGGAGTTGACTCTGGGACTGTAAAAATTAGAACATAGGACATAGAAATCTACAGCACATTACAGGCCCCTCGGCCCACAATGCTGTGCCGACCATGTAACCTACTCTAGAAACTGCCTAGAATTTCCCTAGCGCTTAGGCCTCTATTTTTCTAAGCTTCAAGTACCTATCTAAGGGGCTTTTAAAAGACTCTATTGTATCCACTTCCACCACCGCCGCTGGCAGGGCATTCCATGCACCACCACTCTCTGTGTAAAAAAACTTGCCCCTGACATCCCCTTGGTACCTTCTTCCATGCATCTTAAAACTCTGCCCCCTCATATTAGCCATGGTTTCTGAAAGTTCTGGATACCTTTCTTCTGGATGGGTTGGCATGGCAAGCTTCACTGGACACTATGGATCATAATGTCTGAGTACAGTGTCTGATCACAACATTTTCTTTCACTTTTGGAAAGCCACCTCACACTACTTTGTCTTTTGCCATTTCTTCCTGACCTGTAGTAATGGGTTCAAGGGGTGGATCACAGTAGCCAGGTTTGGCACAAACTTGTTATAGTAATTGACAAATTCTAACAAGGACCACAACTGGGACATGTTTGGCCTTGGGGCATCCACAATAGACTCATAGAGTCACAGAGTCATAGAATCTATGACTGCTTGAATTTTCACAACAGACTTGTGTAAAGTCTTGCGTGTCGATGTTGTGACCACAGAAAGTGATGCTTAGTTTAAAGAATTCAATCTTGTTGCATTGTGCTCTGAGCCCCCATAACCTTCCCATCCTTTTAACACTATCTTGAGATTTTGGAGATGTTCCTTGTCACCCTTACTGGTAACAATGATGTCATCCAGGTAACTGAGTGCCTGCCTGTGCAACCTTGTAGCACCTGGTCCATAGCTTTCTGCCAGAGTGTAGGTGCAGATGCTACTCAAAAATAAGTCTATTATAGCGATAAAGTCCTTTGTGAGTGTTTATGCTAAGAAACACTTTGTACTCAAGATGGCGGTGCAACGCGGTGCGCACGGCTGCTCCGAATTGATATCGTATTTGTGAACTAGGATGCCGTGCACAATCCTGATTTGATGGAGACAGCTGTGAGAAGCATGGAGGAACATCTGGAGAAACACTTCTGAAATGCCTGCTTCGTTGCCGCTGCAACTGTGCAGTCGAGAATCTCCAGAGGGGAAGGCCCCAAATCCTCGGCTTTGCCTATTGCCTGTTACCGGGGCCGGGATCGAAGTGCTCGGCAGAGATGGTGCTCAGTACTCAGTGGCGGAGAGCTGGTCGAAGGCTCGAAGTTTTCGGATGGACTCGGAGTCAGACTGTGGTCTGGTGCTTCCAGGGTGCTGCGTCGGCAAGTTTGCGGCGCTGGAAGCTCATGGCAGGAAGAGTTTTCTTCCTTCAACTCTCTGCATGAGATGATGGGAATTTCGAGTGACTTTGAGACTTTTTACCGTGCCCATGGTCTGTTCTTCTATCAAATTACTGTATTGCTTGCACTGTTGTAACTATATGATATAATTGTGTGGTTTTTGTCAGTCTTTTTAATCTTGGTTTGTCTTGTGTTTCTGTGATATCATTCTGGAGGAACAAATTATGTCGTTTTCTTAATGCATGCATTACTAAATGGCAATAAAAGAGGACTGCGTGTCCTCATAATCTAATCTAATCTAATCTACTCTTTTTACAGCTCTATCTATAGGTAAGCATCAGCGAGGTCCACATTACTGAAGTGTTTTCCTTCAGAAATGTTTGCAAATTTACCCTCTATCCTGGGAAGAGGTTATTGATCTACTTCCAGTACTGGGTTGATAATAACTTTAAAAACACTACAGAACCTGACAGATCCATTCTCTTTGCTATAGAGACAACTGGTATTGCCCATGGGATCCACTCAAAATTTGAGAGAACACCTTCAGTCTCCATGTAATCGAGCTCACTGGCTAACTTATCAGGGATGGCAAAAGGAACTGAATGGGTTTTGTAA
Organism: Mobula birostris; assembly: GCF_030028105.1. Lineage (NCBI taxonomy): Eukaryota > Metazoa > Chordata > Chondrichthyes > Myliobatiformes > Myliobatidae > Mobula > Mobula birostris. The sequence continues at coordinate 193,146,552 of NC_092371.1, forward strand.
ATTTGGGTGTGGGATTTTCAATTCACACTATATTACCCTGATATATTTGTGTTTTACACTGCCATCCTTGAACACTGCTCTCACATCATCCAGTAACTTTCTTAACTTGGTTTCAGTTGACCCTATTACAGGGGATGTGGCGTGCAAAAGATGGATGGTTCTCCAATCAAGCTGTAGATATCTCAGGTGATCACATCCCACAATGCTGTTTTTACCACATATAAGCCCAATGTGCCTCGTTGGTCGTTGTACTTCACTGTTGCAAATGTCATACTCAATGTGGTTATCTTTTCTACTTTACATGTTCTTAGATGGATATCTGCAGACTTCAGTTCAATATCTTTGAAAGGCCCTTCAAACTCATTTTGTGGAATCACTGAAACAGCTGAGCCAGTATTGAATTCCATTTTAATTAATTTGCCATTCTCTTCTGGTGTAATTGGTTGTCTCAGTAGTTTTCATAATATAAACCTCAAGGCTACCTAGTCCTGTGTCACTCTCATTGTTACCAGATTTTTCATCAACAACATGCAGATTAATGCTCTTTCTGCAACTACAAATTGACTTTTGATCTTTTTCTCTTCCCTGTGTAGTCCATTTACTTTGTCTGCCGATATTCTCTTTACATGTGTCCTACTTTGTTGCATTATCTGCAGTGTTTCACCTTTAAACCTGCATTAGTCCGGTATATCTGAGCCCCTGCCAAAATGGAAACATGTTTTGTTCAGCCAGGCCGGTTTCCATTTAGACATTACTATTTTGTTCACGTTCACTTTCATTCTTGACTGCAACTCAATTGTGTGTCTATCTGCTGTTTCCATCGAAACAGCCATTTCAATTGTTCTTTTAAATGTAAGTTGTGTTTCAATTAGGAGCCATTTTTGAATGATTTCTTGTAAGATTCCACAAACTTAATGATCTCTCAGTGCATCATTAAGCCTATCACTAAACTGACAATGTGCAGACAACTTCTTCAATTCTGCCGTATATGTTGAAATGGTCGTCACATCCTTTTGATTCCACTTATGAAAGCTAAAGCATTCTGCAATCAACAATGGTTTTAGATCTAAGCCTTCCTGCAATATTTTCATGATATCAGCAAAGCTCATTTTAGCTGGCTTAGTTGGAGAAGTTAAACTTCTAAGCAAACTATTTGTCTTTAAATCTAATACACTCAGCAAAAGTGGCACTCACATTTCATTGGGTATTTCATTTGCTTCAAGCTACAGCTCAATTCACTCAGTAAACAAATTCCAGTTACCTTTTGTGCAACGGAACATGTCTATCTTTCTGCTTTTATAAAATTTTTGATTATTATCACTTGGCACTCACTGTTTATGAACCTGTGGATTTGTCTGACTTCTGCCTTCTTAAATCTTGAATATCTTCAGCAGGTAGGTTGCCACTTCAGATTTGCTTAAAACTCTCTAGTTACCACTGGTAAGTTTTATAACTGAAAGGAAACACGGAGTCAGGAATGTGTGGTGTTAGTTTTGTTTTTACTTTAAATGGGGCATGCATGTTAGAAGCATTGGCGTGATAACATATGTAACTGAAAAATAATGCTTAATTAAACAATAAATTTACAATATTATTCAAATACAGGTTTCCCCCTCCATCTGAAGGTAGAGCGTTCCTATGAAACGGTTCATAAGCCGAAATGTCGTAAAGCGAAGAAGCAATTACTATTTATTTATATGGGAACATTTTGTGAGTGTTCACAGACCCAAAAATAACCTACCAAATCATGCCAAATAACACATAAAACCTAAAATAACAGTAACATATAGTAAAAGCAGGAATGATATGATAAATACACAGCCTATATAAAGTAGAAATACTTTTCCACAATCATTACTGTCCTGTTCTCCAGAGCGAAAATCTCACACAAGCGCTGTTGGCAAAAACACGGTGCAAGAGCTCTCCAGTAACCTTTAAGCTATGAAGCGGCCAAATTGTACCAAATAACACGTAAAAATACACAGCCTATATAAAGTAGAAATAATGTATGTACGGTGTAATATCACTTACCGGAATCGGGAAGACAGCGCCGAGCACACTGATGGTGGTGTGTTAGGCTGAGTCGTCGCAGGTTGGGTGGTGCAGTGGCCCCCACCCTCCGGGTCGCCGAGCGAAACATTGCCGCAAAGCATGCAGGAATGCAGTGGTAGCCGGGAGGCAAGCAGCACATCTTTAAGAAAAAAGCCGAAACAAACATGCTAATTTATTAGGTGCTGCCTGGCACGTAATTCTTGGCCCAGATTAGTGCCGATTTCCAATTGCGTCGTCTCTGATCTGGACCGACAATTACGTGTCGGGCAGCACCTAATTAATTAGCATGTTTATTTCGGCTTTTTTCTTAAAGATGTGCTGTGTGCCTCCCGGCTACCGTTGCATTCTCCGCGAATCGGTATTTGTCTGTGGCCCGGGGGTTGGGGTGGTGGGACACTGGGGTGTCATCTCATCATCGTCTGTTTCCATTAGAGCAGGCAGCTCATCTTCTTCTGTCTCTGCCCGCTTCGATGTCGAAGGTCGAGGTTCGTCGTCTGCTGTGGCTGATGTGGAAGGCTTGCTTGACTGCTGAGCCTCGCGCATTTTTCTATCACATAGTTCTTTCTAAGGACTCAAACCATCCTGCAAATATCCCCTAAACCGACGTACCCTTTCAAAATTAAAGTCGTACTTTATCATTACTCATTCGGTTTCGATTGTTATCCTTTTTTCTTCCAATTGCGTCAGCTCTTCATCTGTCAGTTCTTGGTGATGGGATGCCAAAACCTCTTCGACATCATGTTCATCAGCTTCCACAAGCCAAACTCACGTTGTCCTTACTTCATTCACCACGATCAAAACGCTTAATTATGTCTAGTTTTACCGTAAGTGTAACACCCTTACGAGCTTGTTTAGGCTTTTCTGATACCATAGAACTCATCTTGCAAAGAGCTGCTCACAGGCACATGTTTAAGCAATGCCGGCGAGAATCCGGGGGAGAGCGGCTGTTCGGGGTACACTCTGCCTTTTATCGTGCGCTGCTTTTTTTTTCGTAACAGTGAAAACACCTTCTGAAAGCGAAAACAGGGTACTAATGTAGGTCTTGCGTAACAGTGAGGTTTCGTAAAGCGAATGTTTGAAAAGCGGGGGACACCTGTATTACTGAAACATTAAATACACTACAGACATCTATAAAAAAAAGCCTTTTTCTTTGTTGTATAACACTATGGTTCCATTACCTATCATGTAATATTACTTCAGAAAATTTATAAATTCATTGTATTCAACTTCCTATCCATGCCTTACATCTAACTATTGAACATTCAGATGATATGTGTCAACAAGAAATAAGTTTCGACTGATCAGGACTCAATTTCCAAGAAAATCCATTGAATACCAAAGGCATTGCTAGTTGTTTAAAAGTTTTATTACTGATGACATTGAGAGAAAACCCCATAAATATAAAAATATATAACTTACCAGAAAATAAAATGATAGTCAGAACCTTGGTCGCACATCAATATTTTCACTCCATGAACAATAAGGCAATGCATTGTAAAGTGAGGTAGTAAATGTTATGTATTGCAATACACTATCAATAAATAGATGTGATGCTGAAAGCCCCAGAAGAGAGGTGCAACAAAACAAAATATTGTAACCAATATATTATGTACTAAGTAAGTTATTTTTTTCCACTATTTATTTATTAATTTCAGAATTAGAATCTGGTTTATTATCACTGACATATTTCTTGAAATATGTTGTTTGTGGTAGCAGTGCAAGATATAAAAGAAGTCACTATATGCCACAATAAAAAATAAATTAAGTAAAAAGTGAAGAAGAGTAAGGTAGTGTTCATGAGTTCATGGATCGTTCAGAAACCTGATGCAGAGGGGAAAAACTGCTCTTAAAATGTTGAGTCTGGGGCTTCAGACTCCTGTACCTCCTCCCTTATGGTAGCAATGAGAACAGAGCATGAACCAGATATTGCGGGTCCTTAATGATGGATGCTGCGAACCAGATATTGCGGGTCCTTAATGACGGATGCTGCTTTCCTGAGGCACCGCCCTTTTAAAGTATCCTTAAAGGAAGGAGGCTTGTATTCGTCATACTGCTGGCTGGGTTTACAAACCTCTGCAGCCTTTTTTGATCTTGTACATTGGAGCCTTCATACCAGCAACCAGTCAGAAACTTTGAAAAGTCTTTGGTGATATACCAAAGTTCCTCAAACTCCCAATGAAGTACAGCTGTCAGCATGCCTTCTTCATGATTATGTTATTTCTGTAGAAAGTAGTGAGTTTTCAATAGCTACTTTTACTATTGTGTAAGTGTGTATGTATAATATATCTAACGGGAAATTGTTACATGGCCTTGGTCCTTTATAAATGTGTGTTGTGTTCCATGTCATTATCAGAACAATTTCCTCATGAAGGATCTTGTGAGAGGTCATTTGAACACATGCCTTTACTTCCACTGACCATCTGCTCCTGTGTTATAAAGGAGATCTGCAAAGTTCAGTACATATTCTGAAGACAGTCTGCCTTGATCTTCCTGCTGGGATCCCTCTACTCTTTGAGGCACTTCTACACCTTGTCAATACTAGTAAGAGAACTGCATCAATGCGATCGTAATCACCAGGTGATTGAACATAACGATTTTCTGATTGGCTCCTCGACTGAACTTCTGTTTCAGAAATGTGATATTCATCAGAATTCTGGAGTATCGTTCTTCATGATTGCATAATTAATCAGTAATAGGTATTTATGTATCTGAGTTCTGATGAAGTATACATTTAGTACAATATGTATCCATTACTTATAAAATTGCAGCTATTCGACAGCAATCCTGGACTTAGAGACAGTGAAAATGAAGAATAATATGCAAAATATATAGAATAAGCTTTTGTAAGAGGAATCCACTGTTTTTATTCAACATAAACTATGTTAAATACCCGAATAAAAGTACTGCTGTAAGTACTCAGTAGGCAATTGTAAGTGCTAAGTTAGTAAATTGTGAGGTTGGGGGACTGTGTAACCTACTTCAAAGTTCAAAGTAAATTTATTACCAAAGTACATACATCATATATATGTCGCTGTATACAACCCTGAAATTCATTTTCCATTCAGGAATAGCTTCTTCCTCTCGGAAGGGAATGGGAATTCTGAATGGAAATTGAACACATGAATGATACCTCACTACTTTTATTTTCTCTTTTTGCACTGCTTATTTAATTTGACTATATATATGTATATATCCACTTACTGTAACTTACTGGTTTTTAATACTAAGTACTGCAAGGTACTGCTCCCACATAACAACAAATTTCACAACATATGCTGGTGATATTAAGCCTGATTCTGAAACAATAAATATTGAGAACATAAGATGAATACTGTAGTCCTTGAAAGCTAGTCTATAGATTATGGGAGCAATTCAATGAAGGGGTGAGTGAAGTTGAGTGAAGTTATTCCTACTAGATCAAGAGCCTAATACTTAACTGTTTCTAAACCTGGTTGTGTGGGACCCAAGGCTCCTGTACCTTCCTCCTGATGGCAGCAGTAGAAGAGAACATTTTCCCCAATATCCACAATCTGTATTGTCCAGATAAATCAATTGTTTCATCTTGCTTTGGTCCCATGTAATCTTTTTTGCTTGCCTTGACTCAATTCTTTCCTTCCTTGTTCAGTCCCTTCCCACAGCTCTGCCATCTTCGCCAGTACATTTTCACCATTGATGTCTATTCTCTTTGCACCTCCTTTCAACACTAGGACAGCTTGAAGTATCTCTGCTTCCTTTGTGAACACACATCTGTTATCACCCTCCTTCACCTGGCTGATTACTTTTTACATTCAACAACTTCTTATTTCACTCCATTTACTTTCTCCAAATAAGATAGTTATCGCTGTTAGAGAGTAATCTGGAGTTATGTGAATGTAGCAGATATTAATTTTAAGAAGAGCTTGTAAATTGCAAGCTGTAAACTGAAGTTAAAAGCCAACAGACAAAGAGATATAGTTTACAAAATGGTGACCGTCAGACATTTGCATATGCAACAACCAGATGTAAGACAATGGGGTAGTGAAAATTGACTTGTATCAAACCAAGCAACATGGCTAAGTTCTTTCCACCATTTTGACTTGAGTGCAAGCTGGCAGATCAGACAGATGCAGTCACTTAGCATATCAAACTTGGTCACAAGTCTAGGCAATCAATAGTTTTTGTATATTAATCATATTTGTGTACTCAGACAGTCCTGACAACATTAATTTTGAGTGTCTTGTTATCTGTTTTCAAAAGATTGTAGAATATTTGTGTTAATTAGTTTCTGTCAAAGGAACTTGGATGTTCAGAGGTGCATTATCAAAGTTCAAAGTCCATTTATAATTGAAGTATGTTTACAGTATACAACCTTGAGTTTTGTCTTCTTGCAGGCAGCCACTAAACAAAGAAAAACAATAAAACCTATTTAAAGAAAAATCTTACAAAACAAGACCATCAAACAACCAATGTGTGGAAAAGAAGAAATTGTGCAGACAATAAAAAGTAAACAAGTAACTTTAGCTGCAGAGTTCTCAAAAGTAAGTCCTTAATGCTGTGCTGATTGTTGCAGGCCATGGCTTCAGAGCCCAGTCGGTGCTGAAGCCCATCCAGAAGCACGATAGCTGCAGGGTAAAAATTGTTCCTGAACCCGGCAGCACGGGACCCTAGATTCCTGTAACTTTCGCCCGCCGGCGCAGCGAGAAGAGACAGGTCAAATGCAGACAAACAGCAACAAACACCTGTTTGCTTTCTGCTCTTGTCCTTAACGACTTTAATCTTGCTTGACACTTTAATTAATATTGAGTAATGGAGGTGACCATGGGTTCATGTTCCGCCATTAGGAATTGATGCAATGTACACCCCAAACGATGGCTGTAGTTGCACTCTCCGCTCTCATCAATGCCAAAACCTCCAGCTGATCACAGAAGCACCAAGACATTTAGTCAGCTCAAAAATACACTCTTAAAAGAGAAATAACAGGCTGTAATCAATTGCAGTTCATAGCAAGGGGAAGAAGAAGAGTATCTAGTAGTTTTGTAAGGGGTCTGCAATGCGTCACTGTTGGTCGCTGGCAACTACAATTACAAAGTGTATTCATTATGTATCGCAAAGGGTCCATTTGCAAACCCAAAGTATCGAAGTAAACAATGTCATTGTAACTATGGAAATTGTACTGAATAATCTACTGCTAGCTTTGATCTTAAGGGTTTAAAGTGTGATGTACATACCTTTGGGGTTGTGAGCCTCTACCCAGGAGTGTCTCCATGAGAATGCCTGCTTGTTGTGTTGAGTAAAGACTCCTATATTACCAGCTTCAGTGTCTCTCCAGAGACTTTGAATCCAGCCACAGTGGTACATATAGTAAACAGGGAGCCTTTTCATTTACTGGCCATCTTCAACCAGGCACTGTTATCCTTCCCCTTTCCTGCCAATACCTGAAGTCATCACCGATATTGTTGTAGCATTTGTATTTCCCGATTCACTCTTCTAATACTCATTTCCCATGCAAACATAGATGTTACACTTGCCCTTTCATCTCTTCCCTTGCTAATACCTTGGCCTTTGAATCCTTCCTGTTCTAGAGAAGCCCAAACAAAGGGTGAAGAAAAGCATTTCGTCTCTCGATTGGTTATATGACATCCAGTTCTGATGAACCTGTGAACTTTTTTTGCTCTCCATGAATGTTGGCTGATTTGCTAGTTTATTTTCAGCAGCTGTAAAAGATTACCATTATAACAAGGGTCTCGGCCCGAAACATCGACTGCACCTCTTCCTACAGATGCTGCCTGGCCTGCTGCATTCACCAGCAACTTTGATGTGTGTTGCTTGAATTTCCAGCATCTGCAGAATTCCTGTTGTTTACCATTATTTGTCACTTGTACATTGAAACATACAGGGAAATACTTTGTTTGCATAAAATCAAATCAGTGAGGATTGTGTTGGGCGCAGCCTGCAAGTGACACCACACTTCCAACATCAACAACGTCCCCACGACTTACTAACCGCAACCCCATCTATAAGTCTTTGGAATGTGGGAGGAAACCAGAGTACCAGGAGGAAACCCATAAGGTCACAGGGAGAATATACAAACTCCTTGCAGACTGTGGCAGGAATTGAATCCCGATTGGTGATCACTGACACTGGAATGTGATTGTGTCATTAAGTTGAGAATTTCACTTTTGCAGCATTATATTTTTCTCCTTACTCCTCTATTTTCATATTTCTCCTTTTTTTCCATCTGCATGGATAAAGCAGCTGCTGTTATAAATTCTTCAGCTCTCTCTCTCAGCCAATAGCACTATCATTGGTGTCATGAAGTCTTATTTGGTCGCCATATTCAACTAATGGAAGAACTCATTGGGTCAGGCAGCATCTCTCGGGTGAAATGGACTCCTGTGTCTTCCTTTTGTTTTTTCCACCCCTCTTCTTTTTCTGCAATATAAATTGCTAACGTTTTCTTGTCCAAACAAAAGGTCATTCATCTGAAACATTAACATTGTTTCCCTTGCTACTATTGCTGCCTGACCTGCTGAGTTTTACCAGCACTTTCTGTTTTTGTATTCTGTCATGATTATGATTGTTTTTACTACTTCAACAAAGCTGTGTGAGAAATTCTCACCATCTGCATTATTAATCAATATATACTTATTGATAGTATAATCTGCCAAAAGTCAACCATGGCACTTTTTACTTTGCATTTATTTTGATTAAATAATACATTACGAATAATATCTGTCAGGGAAAAGAATTCTTATTTCAAATTGACAGTTCCACTGATTGCATTCTCCAAGGATGTGCAGAGAATTGCGGAGTGACTAGATGAATAGTTAAGAGATTATGCTTCACTAAACCCATCAATCAACTTAATACTTTTTTGTATAAACTGCAGGCAATTGCATTGTCTTTTTCCTTCACCTTTTAGTGAAATGATCATCCTGCAGTGTTAAGAAAATCACAAAATACCCTGTATTTACAATGATATGGCTGTTATTTATGCTCAAGTACATTAACATTGACGTGGTAGCATATTGCGCTACTCCCTTCGTATAAATGTGAAAATTTATGGGTAGAGAAAGTGGTTGGTTACTGTAAAAAGCTCATTATTCATTTGTTATGAACTTTGTGTTTGTAGGCTTGCTGCTAGTATATTCAGCAGCAGCACTAAGTAAGACTATATAGAATAAAGAACACAGAAATAAGCCGTTCATCTCATCCTGTTCCCTCCGGTTTTTCCTCATCTAAATTTATCAGCTTGCCTTTCTATTTTCTTCTCCCTCATAGGTGTGGCCAATGTTCTCTTAAATGTATTGATGCCATTTGCTTCAGCCGCTGCTTTTGTAGGTGAGCTCACATTCTCACCACTCTTCGGGCTCCTAAAAGACTAACTTCTATCAATTACCTTTTGTTTGGTGTAAAACAGCTTGGTAGAGCAACTGTTCTGCCCGTGACCATAAGAAACTGGTAGACACAACTCAACACATCACAGAAACCAGACCTCTCCCCATGGACTCTCTACACTTCTCATTGCGTCGGTAAAGCAGTCAGTATAATCAACGTCCCCATAGTCTGGCCATTCTCGCATCTCTGCAGATATACTGTGCAGAGCATTCTAACAGGCTGGATCACCATCTGGTAGGAGAGTGGTGCTACTGCACAGAGTCGAAGTAAGCTGCAGAAAGTTGTAAAATTAGTTAGCTCCATAATGGCCACAATCCTTCATAGTGTCCAAGACATCTTCAAGGAGTAGTACCTCCATCACTAAGGACCACCATCACCCAGGATATGCTCTCTTCTCATTGCTACCATCAAGCATGAGTACAGAAGCCTGAAAGCACACACGCAATGATTCATGAACAACTGCTTTCCATATGCCATCAGATTTCTGAACGGAATTTGAACCTATGAACACTACCTCACTATTTTTTCATTTCTTTTTTTGCACTACTTATTTAAATTAACTATTTAATATACATTATCGATAAAAAGTATTCACGCTCCCTGGAAGTTTTCATGTTTTATTATTTTATAGCATTACATCACAATGGATTTAATTTGGCTTTTCTGACACATCGACAGAAACTCTTTCGTGTCAAAGTGAAAATAAATTTCTACAGATTGATCTAAATTTATTACAATTATTAAACACAAAAAAATTGATTGCATAATTACTCAACCCCCCTCCCACCTTCTCCTTCAGCTTTGCACATCTGGACACTGCAATTTTTCCCCATTCTTCTTTATAAAACTGCTCAAATTCTGTCAGATAGCATGGAGATCATGAGTGAACAGCACTTTTCAAGTCCAGCCTCAAATTCTCAATGGGATGGAGATCTGGACTTTAACTTGCCCACTCCAGGGCATTAACTTTGTTGTTTTTAAGCTATTCCTGTGTAGCTTTGTCTTTATGCTTGGGGTCATTGTTTTGCTGGAAAAGAAGTCTCTCAAGATGCAGTTCTCTTGTAGAGAAATCCTCCAGGATTTCCCCGTATTTAGTTGCGTTCATTTTACCCTCTACCGTCACAAGCCTTCCAGGGCTGACTGCAGTGAAGCATTCCCACCGCATGATGCAGCCCCTCTACGCTTCACAGTAGGGATGGTATGTTTTTGATGATGTGCGATGTTTGGCTTATGCCAAACATAGCATTTAGTCTGATGGCAAAAAGCTCAGTTTTGGTTTCATCAGACCATACAGCTTACTTCCAGCTGACTTTAAAGTCTCTCACCTGCCTTCTGGTAAACTTTAGCCAAGATTTCATGTGAGTTTTTTTCAAGAGAGGCTTTCTCTTTGCCACTCTCCCATAAAGCTACAACTGGTGAAGCACCCGGGCAACAGTTATTGTATGTGCAGTCTTTCCCACCTCAGCCACTGAAGCTTGTAACTCCTCCAGAGTTGTCATAGGTCTCTTGTATCTTCACTCACTAGTCCCCTTCTTGCATGGTCTCTCAGTTTTTGAGGACGGCCTGCTCCAGGCAGATTTACAGTTGTGCCATTTTCTTTCCATTTCTTGATGATTGACTTAACTCTACTCCAAGGGGTATTCAGTGACTTGAAAATTTTCTTGTATCCATCTCCTGACCTGTGCTTTTCAATAGCCTCTTTGTGGAGTTATTTGGAGTGTTCTTTTGTCTTCATGGTGTAGTTTTTGCTAGAATACTGACTCACCAGCAATTGGACCTTCCAGATACAGGGGTAATTCCACTGCAATCAATCAAAACACTGTGTGCTCCATTTAACTAATTATATGAATTCCAAAAACCAGTGATGATTTGCTGTGTCATATTAAAGAAGGTAAATACTTATGCAATCAATTATTTTGTGTTTTATATTTGTAATTAATGTAGTTCACATTGTAGAGATCTGTTTTCACTTTGACATGAAGGAGTCTTTTTCTGTTGATCAGTGTCAAAAAACTCAAATTAAGTCCACTGAGATTCAGTGTTGTAAAACAATAGAACTTGAAAACTTCTAAGGAGGTGAATATGTTTTCTAGGCACTGTAGGCACTGTATATATGAATAGGTTTCAGTAGGTACATTTAATGTCAGAGAAATGTATACAATATACATCCTGAAATTCTTTTTCTTTGTAAACATCCACCAAAACAGAGGAGTGCCCCAGAGAATGAATGACACTTAAATGTTAAAAACCTGAAGCTTCCCCCAGCACATCCCTCCCACTAACAAGCAGCAGCAAGGCAGTGATCCCTCCCCCCACCAGCAAAAAAAACATTGGCGCCCCCTACTGAGCACTCAGGCATGCAGCAAAGCAACAACAAGAAACAGACTTGTAGTACCCCGAAGACGACTCGTTCACCTGGTAATTCGACATACCACAGGCTCTCTCTCTCCCTAATAAGGGAAAAAGACGAGTCCCCATTTCAGTATATACTTATTGCAATCACAGTTTTCTCTCTCTATTAATATGCATTGTATTACACATGCGGGTGACATTAAACCTGATTCTGATTCTCTGATCCCATCAGCCAAAAGATACAAAAGCCTGAAAGCATGTACTGCCAGATTCAAGAACAGCTTCAATCCTGCTGTTATAAGACTATTGAATGGTTCATAATGCAATAAGATGGACCCTTGCCCTTACACTCTACTTTGTTAAGACTATGTACCTAATTGTCTACCTGTATTGCACTTTCACTGTAATTGTAACACTGTATCTTGCACGCTGGTATTGTTTTCCCTTGTATTACCTCAGTGCATTGTTGTAATGAAGTAATCTGTATGAAGGGTATGCTAGAGCAGTTAGTCACTGTACATCGATACATTTGACAATAATAAATTAATTTAGAAACATTTAGTTGTGGTCCTTCCCACAAGAGGAAAATTTCTCATCACTCTTTATAAACACTTCATAGTTTAAAGAACTTCTGACAGGTCAATTCACAGAGAAAATGAACATAGTCTATTCACCTTGCTATCAATTATATACACTTGCATTTCTTGTATCATCCATATATTTTCAGTGAATCCTTTCCAGAGTCTTCATATCCATTTTACAATGTACTGATACAGAACATCAACAATCCTCTAAACGTGGTCAAAGCAGAATTTGTTGCACATTTATCCTAACCTCAGAAGATGTTGGAATTACTCCCTATGTTGGACAAAATGCTTCTGATGAAGGGACAATGACCTGAAATAATAACTCTTTCTTTCTGCATAGATGCTGCTTGAACGGCTGAGTATTTCTGACATTTTCACTTATTATTTTATTTTTCCAACATTTGGATTGATTTTTTTGCATTTGTTCATCTCTAATTCACAGTTCTATTACTTTAGTAATAAGCCCAAATGCTTGGTTTGCTCTTTGAAAATATTTTTAAGAGAAAGGTCATCCCATCCTGGGCTTCTGACTGAGGAGAGAGGCCAGGAAACCAGAAGGAAGTCCTGAGATTTAGGATTATGAGAATGATCCTGGAGATGAAGAGGTTAATATATGAGGAGCATTTGATGACTCTTGTCCTGTATTTACTGGAGTTTAGAAGGATGAGGGGAATCTCATTGAAACCTACCAAATATTGAATAGTCTGGACAGAATGGATATGGAAAGGACACTTCCACAGGTGGGAGAATCTAGGACTAGGTGACACAGCCTCAGAATAAAAGAAGATGTATGTTTAAATCGGAGATGAGGAGGAATTTTCTTTAGCCAGAAGGTGGTGAGTATGTGGAATTCTTTGTCACAGATGGCTATGGAGGCGATATCATTTGATATATTTAAAGCAGAGAATAAAAATCCATAAAGCTGCATATGCTGAAAATCTGAACTAAAAAAGGAATATGAAGGAAACATGGGGTAGGTCAGGCAATATCTGTGGAATAAAGAATATTTTAGGTTAAATATACATCAAAAACACTTCTGTGGCAATGCAGTAGTTAGGAAAAGGATTCATGGAATCAGTGATGTGATGGCTAGATTAGGAAGTGGTAGGTACAGTGGTATGCAAAAGTTTGGGCACCCCGCTCAAAATTTCTGTTACCATGAATAGCTAAGCGAGTAAAAGATGAACTGATTTTCAAAAGGCATAAAGATAAATATGACACATTTCTTTAATATTTTAAGCAAGAAAACTTTTTTTATTTCCATCTTTTACAGTTTCAAAATAACAAAAAAGGAAAAGAGCCCGAAGCAAAATTTTGGGCACCCTGCATGGTCAGTACTTAGTAACACCCCCTTTGGCAAGTATCACAGCTTGTAAACGCTTTTTGTAGCCAGCTAAGAATCTTTTAATTCTTGTTTGGGGGATTTTCACCCATTCTTCCTTGTAAAAGGCTTCTAGTTCTGTGAGATTCTTGGGCCGTCTTGCATGCACTGCTCTTTTGAGGTCTATCCACAGATTCTCGATGGTGTTTAGGTCAGGGGACTGTGAGGGCCACGGCAAAACCTTCAGCTTGTGCCTCTCGGAGTAGTCCATTGTGGATTTTGAGGAGTGTTTAGGATCATTATCCTGTTGTAGAAGTCATCCTCTTTTCATCTTCGGCTTTTTTTACAGACGGTGTGAGGTTTGCTTCCAGAATTTGCTGATATTGAATTGAATTCATTCTTCCCTCTACCAGTAAGTGTTCCCCATGCCACTGGCTGCAATATAAGACCAAAGCATGATTGATCCACCCCCGTGTTAACAGCTGGAGAGGGGTTCTTTTCATGAAATTCTGCACCATTTTTACTCCAAACATACCTTTGCTCATTGCGGCCAAAAAGCTCTATTCAAAAGGTTCAAAGGAACATCTAAACAAGCCTGATCCATTTTGGAAACAAGTCCTGTGGAGTTAAGGTAGAACTTTTTGGCTGCAATGAGCAAAGGTACGTTTGGAGAAAAAGGGGGTGTTACTAAGTACTCACCATGCAGGGTGCCCAAACTTTTGCCTCAGGCCCTTTTCCTTTCTTGTTATTTTGAAACTGTAAAAGATGGAAATAAAAAAGTTTTCTTGAATAAAATATTAAAGAAATGTGTCATCTTTAACTTTATGCCTTTTGGAAATAAGTTCATCTTTTACTCGCTTTGCTATTCACAGTAACAGAAATTTTGATCAGGGGTGCTCAAACTTTTGCATGCCACTGTATATGCGGTGGAAGTCCAGGGAGGGAATGGATGAGTAGATTTGTGTGGTGAGACTGCATAAATGGGGATTTGAGCTGAAGGGGTTGATGGTGGGTATAGAAATTGGTTACTAGAGATTATGATAGGCCCTCAGAGAAGGGTTAGTTGAGTTGAGGGTTGTAACTGGCATTTAGGGCAGGCATAACAGGGTGCAGTTGGTGCAGGCATATCAGGGGTATATTGAGTGTGAGGTGCAATGGGTAGATAGGGAAGTGTGTGGTTGAGACTGTGGATGTAATTGGCAATTTGGTGGTTAAATTTGGACAAGGGTACCATGGACAGTGATTGGGAGGGAAGAGTTGAGTTGGGGTCCAATGGGTAATTAGAGTGGTTGAGATAAAAGAGTGATGAGCTGTTTGGAATGATGGTTGAGTCAGCGAATGATGGATCGTCAACCTTTGGGATTGTTGAGTTATGGATGTGGTTGACAGTCATAGTTGGGACGGTTGAGTCAGAAATGTAATTGACAGTCTGAATTGGGGCAGTTGAATCTGGGGTGTTGGGTAGCCTGGAAAATAGTTGGGTTACAAGACATGTGTAGCCAAAGGTGGGGGCAGTTGAGCAAAATGGTGCCTTCTTGAGAAGTAGTTAAGCTGGTGGTGTTGTCAGCCAATAATCAGAGTTTGTAAATAGTTGTGTTCAGATGGTGTGGTTCGCAAAGGGGATAGGAGTAATTCAGTAGTTGGTAAACGGGAACTTAAGTAAGATCCACTAGTGGGGAGGGCAGTTATGTGGTTATGTGTTTGAGGGTAGTGTAGCTATCCTGGGGATGTTCAAAGAGATCATGAGGCTTTAAGTTTAAGACTTCTGGATAAGTTCAAAATAAATGTATTATCAAAGTACATATATGTCACCACATACAACCCTGAGATTCATTTCTTTGAGGGTATATTCAGTAAATCCAACAGCCATAATAGAACCAGTGAAAGACCATACCCAACAGGACAGATAGACAACCAATGTGCAAGAGACAACAAACTGCAAATACAAAAAGGAAGAGAAAAGAGTAAGCAACAATCATGGGATAATGAGTCCTTGAAAGTGAGTTCACAGGTTGTGGGAATATTTCAGTTATGGGTGGAGTGAAGTTATCCCCTTTAATTCAAGAACCTGGGGGTTGAGGGGTAATAATTGTTCCCAAGGCTCCTGTTACTCCTTCCTGATAACAACAACCAGAAGAGATGCTTCATTCACTCCATGTCAATGTGTTCAATGGTAGGCAGGCTTTTTCCCATGATGCACTGGGCTGTATGCACTAGTTTATGTTGGCTTTTCCATTCAAGGACATTGGTGTTTCCACACCAGGCCCTGATACAAACAGTCAATATACAATGGGAGAGACCAGTGAATATAACCTTGCATTAGTTTTCTGGTTCCAGACTATGGTGTATGAAACAGGATCCTTTAGGTCATGCAATTGCAGACTTTGTTTTTGCTGTCAAAGCTACCATATGAATGATCTTCATAGGCACAAGACATGATTGAGGAATTGAAGATTATGGTGATGGAATCCAGTTGTGTATTGCCTGGGTTGACACACTGCATGGGTTCCTCTGATCATGTGCCAAACGCACAATGATCCTGAACAAAATTCACAAATTTCACCAATTCACATTGTGAATCTTACATCTGATTTTCATACAGTCATTCAAATGTGGTACATCAAGAAAAATGTCCTTTCCTGTTGGGTGAAGCTTTGACAGACAGAAAATGAATACTTAATTATTTAATGTTCACCAAGTCATTCACAAGAATTATTGAGATATTACTGCTCTTATTGCTTTGAATATGAGACCATGTTGCCCAGATTCTTCAATGGGACTGAAAACAGGTTCGTTTAGTTCATTTTAATTGCATCTTGTTGAAGTTACTGATTAAATAACATTGAATTGCTGATGCTCACCAGTATTAATTTGTATACAATTTCAGCAACTTTCAATAAAGACTGACCATGAGTTACAAGTATTTGAATCTTTTTGGAATTAGTATCGCCCTGCCAGAGCTTTGACAATATTTTTCTGTGTGCCCTTCCTTTGCAGTTCATTCCTCAATATGAAATATTTGGACTTACACAGCTAATGCAAATTAGTCTCCCTGCAGCCACTTTGGCTGGTAATTCACATTGTAAGGACTCTGTTAATGATGTGATTTATGCTCCTGACATGCCACTCAACTTCAGAGGCTCAGGAAGGAAGCAATTATGTGATAGAGTTTTACCCCTGCAATTAGTAAATTGTTTCTGATTGTACCAACCTCACTATTTGTAATACAGTTAGTGTCAAAAGAACTTCAACTTTCCAAGGACTCCACAAGTAAGCTTTCAGCCTTACCCTGCCTGGTGGCCTTCTGTTCATCTATCCATCTCATCTGATTCAAAGGAATGGATACTCATTTCCAATGACTATCTGAATTGCTTCTAAATACTTACTGTTGATAATATTCCTTCAAGGTAAGAAAGGTATTGCTTGTCTGCTTATAGAACATTGTTTATTCAATCATGCAATGAAATGAAAATGGATTAGCGAGAGGGAATTCTGTCATTACAAGAAATAGGTCTCAGACTTGTAGAAGTATTGAGATAAATCTAACACTAATTTATTTCAGAAAATACCCGATTTGTCCTTGACAGAGTTGCAAAAGGAAATGAAATCTTCATCTGGTGATTAGCATTGGGTAACTAAGGTTACTTCAGATTATTTTCTTATTGGTACTGCTTTTGCCAAGCTACAAAAGAAACGCACTTATAAATTATAAGGCATGGAAGGATGGGATTTTCTAGCATGCTTCTCCCTAGTTGTGCAGTATTACCTATACTGAACAAAGCTGCTGAAAAGAAAAAATAAAAGATAAAATGCTGACGACATGCTGCCATCTCAAAGTCAGTAGTGTTCATTCGTTAACCTCCCCACCCTCCTGGACCTAACTGACAAGGACATGTCGGCTGCTGTGATAATTGACCACTTACTGCCTTTCCAAAGTTTTTAAATGATCTCCAATTATCTGTTGTTATTCAAAGCACTGGCTTGTTCAACTACGTCGGAATTCAGCTTTCAATTTGGTCTTTGGGCTCTGAGTAATTGATCTAAGAACTGTGTACATGAATGTTTTCCATTTAAATGATGTTATTTCACAGTTTCTTCTCATCTCATATTGG
Source organism: Mobula birostris (assembly GCF_030028105.1). NCBI lineage: Eukaryota > Metazoa > Chordata > Chondrichthyes > Myliobatiformes > Myliobatidae > Mobula > Mobula birostris. The sequence continues at coordinate 193,164,353 of NC_092371.1, forward strand.
ATTTTAAAATGCTTGCTCTATTCCTGCCTAATTTTAATTCCCAAGCTTAGTGACTAAAAAGAGCCTTTTAAAACTGTCTGAGGATTCTTCGATATATTATTAAAGTTATTATCTAAGAAAATTTAAAATATTTAATTTATACACTTACCATGGAATATCTCTACCACATTGGTTTCATTTCCTTTGCGCTCAGCTGAATAATTCCATGAATCCATTACAATCTATTTTCTTAATGCCTTCTTTATTTCTTTTTTTGCAAATTATTGTGACATTTTGCCTCAGTAGAATCTATCCTAGCAATACATTTGAGGTCATAATTCTCTGTAACTCTCATACCTTCGAAGTGCTCTTTTAGCTCTAGACACCATTTTAATTAGAGGCAGTTCTGCTAACAAATAAATGAATTGTTTTTAAATGTGAGTGCTTTATGGTGAGGGCTCATTGTCCTGAAGAAATGGGAAGCTTCCACATAATTACATAAACTGAGATGATCCTAAAATATTTGAAAGGAGAAAAGTCTTGCATTTTTGAAGTTTTTATAGCCTTTGAAATGAATTCATTTGTGTGGTAGGAACTATAGCAACCAGCTTACAGATAGTGCAAGCTCCCACAAATAATAATATGTTAATGATCAGACAACCTGCTTTTTCTAAAGACAAATCATTCTGTGATAAATATCAAGCAAAACACAGTTGGACTTTTTCCAAAATACTGCCAGGGAATCTACCTGTCCATCTGAAACAGCAGAGGTCTCATCTGAATCTTGGCACCTCCTGCAGTGCAGCACACCACAGTGATGTGTAGAACTGCCAGTACAGACATTTGCACTCAAGTCTCCATAAACACTTCTAAGTCTTACAACTTTCTAACTCACAGACAGGTTTGGCAACAGTGAAGGATTGTACAATTTATATTTATTGAGTCATACTGCACAGAAAGAGGCACTGTTAGTGCACCATGCCACACCGACTGTGACGTTTACTAATCCCACTTCATATTCCTTTCTGCCTTTCTTATTCATATACCTCTCCAAATGTCTTTTCAACATTGTACTTGTATCCACTGGCAAATGGTTCCATTTACGCATCACAGTCTGTGCAGGAAAAAACTTGTCCTTCAGTTACAGGCAACGTGGTAGTTTGGTGGCCAGTGCAATCACTGTACAGAGTAGTGTTTGCCAGTTGGGGTTTAATTCTGCCACAGTTCGTATGTTCTCCCTGTGACATGTGGGTTTCCTCTGGCTGCTCCGGATTCTTCCCATATTTGAAATACATTCGGTTAGATTTAGTGAGTTGTGGGCATGCTACATTGGTGCTGGAAGAGTAGCTGCTGCTAGCCCCCTCGGATTCTGTTGGTTGTTGACGCACTGTGTATTTTGATGCTTCGATGTACGTGTGACAAATAAAGTTAGACTCTTAAATCTCTTGTATTTCTCCCCTCTCAAAAGCATTCTTTGAACTTGATATTGGAAGCAGAATGAACGAACAAATATTAATTAAATGTTCTCCTTGAGGTTCCTTAAGCAAGTAGAATTTGACTTTCATTGTATCAAGCAATATTTCTAGACATTTTCCATATGTCCAGTTGTGCAGGTGATTTAAGTTTCAATTCTATGAAGGTTACCTTAGCTTAGACTGAAAATGTTCCTGTGTTATAATTGATAAAGCCGCTATTTGTGGTGTCCCTAATAATCACAGGCCATAACTGAGATCTGCTGTCCCTGATAGCATAATTGAAGAGCTGTTCATTGTCAGTCTTACAATGAGTTAAAATGTTGGTTTCTTCGTTTGCTTTGCTTTTTGATCTAATTTTAAAGCATCCATTTTGATTCAACTTGTAAAATTTTATTTGGATACTTGTGTTTTACCAATTTTCAGAGAGCTGTTCTTTTACAAGGTTTCACAAGACAATTTTTTCTTTGGGTATAATTCACCTTTATTATTGAGCTCTTAAGTACAGAAGAAAAAAACATCCACACTTAATGTGCAGGAAGAGTTGAGAACTAAGGAGATTAGTTTGACACCTTTGCGTTTTGCTTTCTAGTATACATGGCTTCACACTAAGTGGCAAAAGGTGATAGTATTAAGTACATTTAAGGTGAAGGTTCTGTATTAATTTGCTTTACAAATATTTTACAGCTTCTTGACTTCCTCACAAAACTGACCTTTGTACCTTCTACCACTTAGGAGTCTGTTTGAGAGATGGAGTTTAGAGGCAAGGAGGGTTTCTGCAGTTGAGTGGAAAAGGGTTCAAGGGGAGGGTGGGAACAGAGGACTAAGGGAATCTGCTAGGGGGAAGGGAACAGTGAGAAATTTAGAAAAGGGGGATAAAGGATGAGCATGTGTGGCTAGAAGGATCAACATTTGTTCATGTTGAAAGTGGCTAGGGTGAAAGCAACATCACAACAGTAGGCATCAAAGCGCCTTAAATAAATAATAATATAAAATGGAGAAAAGTCACACTTCATCTTTCAAAATGAAGTACTGACCAGGTATAATGGGACTTAACCATAGTCCTTTTCTGTGGTTTTCTAGACTGAGATTACTATTTGGGTCTCTGCTCGTCAGTATTGAGGCCGCTTGGCTGGATAAACAGGGTCACTGAGTATTAGGGTCATTGTTCTGGCTCAGAAACAGTGAAATAAGTTTCTGGGTAAGCATCAAGGGATAACCTAGAACTACCTATCATTTGTTCAGGAGATGATTAAATTATCCCCTTATACCATATTAGACATCTGGCTGGGTATATCTGAAACGTCTGCAACCAATTGATCTGTAGGTATTTGGGGATGTTTTCCTTTGTCTTGGAACACATGCAAATTTTCTCTACCAATAATATGCAGTTATAAAAACATTTTTGGTGCTTTAAATGGAACTAGGTCCTATGCAATTTTTTTGATTGCCCATTTTCCCTAACAATTCCCTTTCATGTATGTTAGTAGTCTACCCACATTCTATGTTATACCATTTTATCTATTTTTGTAAGTTCAGTCACGCACTGGAGCTTTGTCTTCAATCATGTCAGCCCTATTTACCTTTGGGTTAAACCGTAGCACTGTTGAGATCACATGATAACTGGTGTGCAATCAGCTTCATTAACAGAAATTCTGCACTCCTTGAAAACGGGTCATCTTAAACCCCAAGGCGCTGTCTAAAAAAAAGATTATCAATAACTCACAGCCTCATACAAATTCACTGCACATAAAAATGTAATAATCAGATCTCCTGAATCTCAAACATGGGGAGTTGCATTTTGAGTTATTTCATGTTTTATGCATTGATTCAGTTTTAAATCTGAGAACAGATGAAATGAGTGGCAAACAGCAAATATCTTGGTCATTATCACCAAGTTGTAGAGCACTGTGTGATGGCAATTCACTGTCCAGGGCCAGGGGTTCTTTTTGCGAAGCTCAGCTGTTTAACACAGCAGTAACACTTCTAGAGATCAAAGAGTTGTTTTTGACCAAGTTCCAAACAATACTTTGTTCAGCTTCTGGTAATAAACAGGGGGGCAGTATTCATTTAATGTAAATGGCAACCAGTAATCAGTCTGAAGTTAAAAGTACAGCTTTGCAAACAAACCACACTGCTTAAAGAGTACAGATTGCTGGCCTACAGCTTGGGGCTGACTGCTGAAGGGATGGGGTGAAGATAATTGGCCAGCATCAGAGCAGGCAACACTGGCTAAGCCATTTAATTCAAGGAAGCTTGCAGACAGATTGATGCTATCATCATGCACATCAAACAGCTAATCTATCAACAGTTTTATGTATTTAAAAGATTTATGTATTCAGAGAGTTAACATTCAAAGCATTAATTTTGTGTGTCTGGGGAAATCTGTCCTCAGAAGTTTTTAGACTATCTGTGTGATCAAGTATCTGAAAAAATATCACAAGCATTTGAAGTCACCAAGTGGCAAAACAAAAAAAATGCATAAATGTTAGAGCAGTCATCCTTGTTAGGAATTGTCAAGGATCAGTAAGACGAATTACAGAAAAATGAGCTGAACAATAATCCATTCCTCTGCCTTTGATTCCTGCGTTGGATGACTCATTCATTTGCAATTCTTCGGTATGTCGTTTAAGTTTATAGGAATTTTATCTGTGTTTTGGTAAATCCTTTGTTTTGGAAATCCTTTGTTTTAGATAGCATTTGTAATTTGGAAATCTTTCATTAAAAATCCTATGAGTTTTAAATATGTTTTAAGAATCTTATCTAAATTTAAATCTTCATCTCTAAAAATAAATGAACTGTGTTTAAAGTAAGAGAAAATCTGCAGATGCTGGAAATCTGAGCAACACATAAAATGCTGGACGAACTCAGCAGAACGGGCAGCATCTAGCAAAAGAGTACAGTCAACGTTTCCGGCTGAAACCCTTTGGCAGGACTGGAGTTAATAAAAGTGGAGGAGTAGAATTAAAAGGTGGAGGAGGGGAGAGAGAAACACAAGCTGATAGAACCATACCATAGAACCATAGAAACTACAGCACAGAAAAAGGCCCTTTGGCCCTTCTTGGCTGTGCCGAACCATTTTCTGCCTAGTCCCAGTGACCTGCACACGGACCATATCCCTCCATACACCTCCCATCCATGTATCTGTCCAATTTATTCTTAAATGTTAAAAAAGAACTCCCATTTACCACCTTGCCTGGCAGCTCATTCCATACTCCCACCACTCTCTGTGTGAAGAAGCTCCCCCTAATGTTCCCTTTAAACTTTTCCCCCCTCACCCTTAACCCATGTCCTCTGGTTTTTTTCTCCCCTTGCCTCAGTGGAAAAAGCCTGCTTGTATTCACTCTATCTATACCCATCATAATTATATATACCTCTATCAAATCTCCCCTCATTCTTCTACGCTCCAGGGAATAAAGTCCTAACCTATTCAACCTTTCTCTGTAACTGAGTTTCTCAAGTCCCGGCAACATCCTTGTAAACCTTCTCTGCACTCTTTCAACCTTATCTATATCCTTCCTGTAATTTGGTGACCAAAACTGAACACAATACTCCAGATTCGGCCTCACCAATGCCTTATACAACCTCATCATAACATTCCAGCTCTTATACTCAATACTTTGATTAATAAAGGCCAATGTACCAAAAGCTCTCTTTACGACCCTATCTACCTGTGACGACACTTTTAGGGAATTTTGTATCTGTATTCCCAGATCCCTCTGTTCCACTGCACTCCTCAGTGCATTACCATTAACCCTGTATGTTCTACGTTGGTTTGTCCTTCCAACGTGCAATACCTCACACTTGTCAGTATTAAACTCCATCTGCCATTTTTCAGCCCATTTTTCCAGCAGGTCCAAGTCCCTCTGCAGGCTCTGAAAACCTTCCTCACTGTCTACTACACCTCCAATCTTTGTATCATCAGCAAAGTTGCTGATCCAATTTACCACATTATCATCCAGATCATTGATATAGATGACAAATAACAATGGATCCATCACTGATCCCTGTGGCACACCACTAGTCACAGGCCTCCACTCAGAGGAGCAATTCTCTACCACCACTCTCTGGCTTCTTCCATCGAGCCAATGTCCAATCCAATTTACCACCTCTCCATGTATACCTAGCGACTGAATTTTCCTAACTAACCTCCCATGCGGGACCTTGTCAAAGGCCTTACTGAAGTCCATGTAGACAATATCCACTGCCTTCCCTTCATCCACTTTCCTGGTAACCTCCTCGAAAAACTCCAACAGATTGGTCAAACGTGACCTACCACGCACAAAGCCATGTTGACTCTCCCTAATAAGCCCCTGTCTATCCAAATGCTTGTAGATTCTGTCTCTTAGTACTCCCTCCAATAACTTGCCTACTACTGACGTTAAACTCACCGGCCTATAATTTCCCGGATTATTTTTCGATCCTTTTTTAAACAACGGAACAACATGAGCCACTCACCAATCCTCCGGCACTTCACCCGTAGACAGCGACATTTTAAATATTTCTGCCAGGGCCCCCGCAATTTCAACACTAGTCTCCTTCAAGGTCCGAGGGAACACTCTGTCAGGTCCTGGGGATTTATCCACTTTAATTTTCCTCAAGACAGCAAGCACCTCCTCCTTTTCAATCTGTACAGTTTCCATGGTCTCACTACTTGATTCCCTCAATTCCATAGATTTCATGCCAGCTTCATTAGTAAATACAGACGCAAAAAACCTATTTAAGATCTCCCCCATTTCCTTTGGTTCTGCACAAAGCCGACCACTCTGATCTTCAAGAGGACCAATTTTATCCCTTACAATCCTTTTGCTCTTAATATACCTGTAAAAGCTCTTTGGATTATCCTTCACTTTGACTGCCAAAGCAACCTCATGTCTTCTTTTAGCCCTCCTGATTTCTTTCTTAAGTATTTTCTTGCACTTCTTATACTCCTCAAGCACCTGATTTACCCCCTGTTTCCTATACATTTCATACAACTCCCTCTTCTTCTTTATCAGAGTTGCAATATCCCTTGAAAACCAAGGTTCCTTACTCCTATTCAATTTGCCTTTAATCCTGACAGGAACATACAAACTCTGCACTCTCAAAATTTCCCCTTTGAAGGCTTCCCACCTATTAATCACATCTTTGCCAGAGAACAACCTGTCCCAATCCACGCTTTTTAGATCCTTTCTCATTTCTTCAAATTTGGCCTTCTTCCAGTTCAGAACCTCAACCCTCGGACCAGATCTATCCTTGTCCATGATCAAATTGAAACTAATGGTGTTATGATCACTGGAACCAAAGTGCTCCCCTACACAGACTTCTGTCACTTACCCTCATTCGTTTCCTAACAGGAGATCCAATATTGCATCCCCTCTAGTTGGTCCCTCTATATATTGATTTAGAAAACTTTCCTGAACACATTTTACAAACCCTAAACCATCTAGACCCCTAACAGTATGGGAGTCCCAATCAATGTATGGAAAATTAAAATCCCCTACCACCACAACTTTGTTTCCTGCAGTTGCCTGCTATCTCTCTGCAGATTTGCTCTTCCAAGTCTCGTTGACTATTGGGTGGTCTGTAATACAATCCCACTAATGTGGCCATACCTTTCCTGTTTCTCAGCTCCACCCATAAGGTGATAGGTGAAACCTTGGGGGGGGAGGGGGACGAAGTAAAGAGACAGAAGGCCATGGACGAAAGAAAAGGTGGGAGAAGCTACAGAGGGAGGTGATGGTTGGGCAAGAAGATAAGGTGAGAGAGGGAAAAGGGGATGGGAAATGGTGAAGCGGGGTTGATTGGAGAGCATCACCGGAAATCGAAGTTTGAGACGTCAGGATGGAGGCTACCCAATTGGAATATAAGGTGTTGTTCCTCCAACCTAAATGTGGCCTTCTCATGACAGTGGAGAAGACCATGGATAGACATGTCGGAATGGGAAGTAGAATTAAAATGGGTGGCCACTGGGAGATCCCACTTTTTCGAACAGACGGAGCATAGATGCTTGATGAAACGGTCTCCCAATCTACGTCGGGTCTCACCGATATACAGGAGGCCACATCAGGAGCACAGGGCACAGTAAATGATCCCAACAGGCTCACAGGTTAAGTTAAGTCTCACCTTACCTGGAAGGACTGTTTTGGGCCCTAAATGGAAGTGAGGAGGTGGTAGGGGCAGGTGTAGCACCTGTTTTACTTGCAAGGATAAGTGCCAGGAGGGAGAGCAGTGGGGAGTCAGTATGGAGCGATCCCTGCAGAAAGCACATCTTTCCCTCCCCGCCAGCCACTTTCTGCTTTCCACAGGGATTGCTCCTTATGTGACTCCCTTTGTCCAATTTGTTCCCTTGTCCCTCCCCACTGATCTCTAAAAACAAATGAACTTTGTTGAAACTACTTTTTTTAGCTGGAAGTATCTCCTCACTGGTGGTGGTGGGGGGGGGGGTGGTTACTGCTCAAATAGTGGGCATTGGCAGCTAAACTCAGCATGGAGGATAAATAGGGAAGTGATTTAGCCTTTTCAAGAATAGGTAGCTACAGTATAACCGCTATTCAGTAAGGATACCCGTAGCTATTTATGTCTGATGGGGTTTAAGATCTTCGTCTGACTTCAGAACTTCATGGACAGTAAACTCAATATCATCACAAATGCAGCATAGGAACATGGCCTTTGGTCCATCTAGTCCATGCCAAGCTGTCATTCTGTCTAGTCCCATTGACCCACACCTGGACCATAGACCTCCACACCCCTCTCATGTACTTATCCAAATTTCTCTTAAATGTTGCAATCAAAACTATATCCACCACTTCCACTAACAGTTTGTTCCAGACTCACACCTCCCTCTGAATAAAAATGGTTCTCCCTCAGGGTCCCTTTAAATATTTGGCCTTTCATCCTTAACCTATGACTTCCAGTTCTGGTCTCACCCAACCTCAGAAGAAAAAGTCTGCTTGTATTTACCCTATCTATGCACATCATGATTTTGAATATCTCTATTCCCTAGAGTAAAGGGGAATGGGGGGAGATTTGATAGAGTTCTGACCTATTCAACCTTTCTCTGTAGCTTGGATCCTCAAGTCCTGACAAAATCCTTACAAATTTCTCTGTACTCTTTCAATCTTATTGATATCTTTCCTATAGAAGTGACCAAAATTGCATCTTGATAAGCAATCTGGTGCTCTAGTGCCTTCCTCCTAGTTATTTGGCACAACATATTTAAACAGGTATGGCATTAAGAATGTAAATTGGTAAACCACTTAATCCATCTGAATGGGACAATTGCTAGCAGATAAATTATGATTGTATTGAACATTGGAAGTAGTGAAATCTAGATCATGGTCAATGAGAATAACAGGAGGGTTCTGAATTAGGAGGAATGGGCTGTGCGTGTGGGGGCTGGAGTAATTGTTGTATTTTAAAGTATATCTGGTTTGTAATACAAAGTCACCTTACCTGAGGCTACAACTTGAATGTGTACCTGAATACACCTGGTACCTCTGAGAGCTGAATGGCAAAGGAGCACAGGAATATCAAAGTTGAAGTGTGCATATATTTCTGTAAGACAAATGGGGCTATAGCTGTTATTTAAAAATAAACTTTTTACTGGGAAGAGACAAAATTTAGAGCAAGTCCAAGAGATTCTGAAGATTCAGAAAAAAACTTGTCAGTTGAACTCGGAGTCGAGGTATGAAGCCAGGCTGATGCCAAGACGGTCAATCAGAGAATTAGGCGTAGAGATTGGCCACTTAATAATAACAGGAACATTCAGTAAGGCATGGCAATGGTTGAAATGGCATGCTAGAAAAAGAAAAAAATGATAGGGAAGGCATGATAAGGATATATCCCCTTTTATACAGAGTGATTTCCTCAGAGCAGCATCTGAACATTCCATTTAGAAGAGGCAGAAAGAATAAATCGACCTTGGCCTTTGACCAGGTGAAAAAACGATTTCAATGAGTGCAAAAGTTTGAAGTTAGTGGGTTTACTATTTATTTCTTAAATTAATGCTTTTCAACATATTGAAATGAAATAATGGATGCACATGAGTAAGTTACAGACATACATATGGCCCAAATAGATTTGGACCACATATAGTGTCTACAAACAGTAACTAAGAGTGCATGCACAGACTCAACACTAACCATGGGCTCCATGCACATCTTTAATGAATCTACCGATTTTCCTTCCAGGTGAGGCGACACTTAACCTGTGTACCTCTTGGGATCATTTACTGTGTCCGATTCTCCCAGTGTAGCCTCCTGTATATCGTTGAGACCCAACGTAGATTGGGTGACCGTTTCAAGAACAGTTATCATTAGCTAGGCAGCTGTTTTGTTTAAAGACTTTTAAAATTATTATTTCTTGTTACAATTTGGCTAAAAACATATCACGGCAGTATTAATCAATTTTTGATTAGTGAAAATAGCAAGTAGCTCCAACAATTTTTGTTGAATCATTGAAAAATAATCAAATTGTTATGAAATAAATTGGTCATTTCACAAAGGAGAAGATCTGGCTTAAAATATGCAAAAGTTCTAATGCTTTCATTTGAGAGATTCTATTTAGATGTTGAAATTCCTGTTTTATCCATCCAGTGACAGAATCATCCCAAGGTGATACAGTTTCAAGAATAAAGCACGAGTCATTTCAATGCACATTATTCTCAGTTTGACATGATTCTTCTATCATCAAACTGAAATATAAAAAAAATCCAATAATTTTTCACCTCATTTGAATGACTTGCTATTTTGCCATTAGTTTCACTAGAAATAACTTGATCCCATTTCATTCTAGTTGAAAGCAATGCAAAACCATAGGTGAGTAGAATTCATGCTGCAGCAGCCTCTTATTCTATTGCAGTGCAATAACTCATAGAAGTGGAATAATTTTAATTATTCTCTACAGCTAGGCTTGAGATATTTTTTAAGATATGTGGGCCTCAATAATGCACAAAAGACATGTTCCAAAAAAAAATGTTGCAAAAGAGATCTGTGCCAGTTTTCTTCAGTACTGTTTCACACACAAATTCACATGTACCATTGCTATGTAATTCCACTGACAGGCATTCAGTGCAGATAATGCCATGAATCACCAACAGATAAAACCAACCTTTGCAAATTTCAGTGCATATCCAGCCACTGCCAAAGGTTATTTCATGAGGAAGATAGGAGTATTAATGGTAAGACTCTTGGCAATGTGGAGGATCAGAGGGATCTTGGGGTCTGAGTCCATAAGACACTCAAAGCTGCTGTACAGGTTGACTCTGTGGTTAAGAAAGCATACGATACATTGGCCTTCATCAATCGTGGGATTGAGTTTAGGAGCCGAGGGGTAATGTTGTAGCTATATGGGACCCTATATGGTGTGCTGAGTTCTGGTTGCCTTACTACAGGAAGGATGTGGAAACCATAGAAAGGGTGCAGAGGAGATTTACAAAGATGTTGCCTGGATTGGGGAGTATGCTTTATGAGAATAGTTTGAGCGAACTCGGCCTTTTTACCTTGGAGTGACAGAGGATGAGAGATGGCCTGATAGAGGTGTACATGATAAGAAGCGTACAAGATGATAAGAGGCACTGATCGTTTGGATAGTCAGAGGCTTTTTCCCAGGGCTGAAATGGCTATCATGAGAGGGCACAGTTTTAAGGTGCTTGGAAGTAGGTACAGAGGAGATGTCAGGGGTAGGTTTTTTTTAATGCAGAAAGTGGTGAGTGCATAGAATGGGCTGCTGGCAATGGTGGTGGAGGCGGATACAATAGGGTCTTTTAAGATACTCTTGGACAGGTACATGGAGCTCAGAAGAATAGAAGGGTATGTGTAACCCTCAGTAATTTCTAAGGTAAGGATATGTTTGGCACAGCCTTGTGGGCCGAAGGTCCTGTATTGTACTGTACTGTAGGTTTTCTATGTTTCTAAACTTTGACTGGTGGAGAAGGTGTACAGCTGGCATGAGGTCCAGGATGTTCAAAAGTCGAGGAAGGATTGAACTGATGCATTATTAGAAAGAGGTGGCTAGAAAGTTCAAGTCGTAAAATGATCACTGTGGAGCTGATATTTGTGCTGGAAGAATTTATTTTGCCTCTCGCATCTATTTGTGAAGCAAGTCAGTTGACGTTGTACAAGTGCAATTTCCACAGCCAGAACCCCTCATCCACATCTCACAGTTCTAGCTACTCGCCTTGAGAGGCAGATTATATACACACTTTGTAACACGCTCAGTAAAACTCTTCTTTCTTGCAGGGCAAGGGTCATCCTACTACAACCACTGTCGACAGGTCAGCAGGGATCTTCACCACACCTAAAGGATGAGTGCTCAAGTGGAGCTGGTGATGCCAAGAGTTGATGACTGATGAAGAAATGGAAATCATGAAGGATGATGGGATCCTCCTCGCATCCTTGTTCTGCCTCATTTCAGTGTCAGTACATTATTACATTTACATTATTTAAATCCAGTCTTCTCGCTTGACTGTCCTTACATGTGACCAAACGGCTGTGCTTTCCTCACTCAGATATATAGAAATACTGGCTGGGTACGAGTTGGCAATGCAGCAGCAAGTTCAGGAGAAAAAAGGTTACTGCATCACATCTGCTGGTTGTAATCCTGGCACTCTGTGCATAGTACTTCAAGGGGGAGTTAGAGATACGACTCAAGCATAGAGACACCAGGCACAAGTGGATAGTGGCCAGATCAGTACAAAAACTTAGCTTGTGCCAGCTCCATCAAAGAGCTCAGAAACAGGTCCTTTGGCCCAAATCATACATGCCATACAAGTTGCACTCCTAAGTTGGTTCTATTTTGGCCTATATCCTAAATCTTTCTTATCCATGGAGCTGTCCAAAGGTATTTTATGTTGTAATTTGAACCCTTCTCTATCACTTCTACTGCTGCTCATTCTATATACTCACGACTGTGTGTGAAGAATTTATCCTTCAGGTTCCATTTAAATCTTTCCTTTCTCATATTAAACCTATGACTCCTAGTTTTAGATTCCCCTACCCTGGGAAATTGACCATCCACTTAGTGCTCACAGACCCAACCAGAATGCAGCATCTGATAGCAGAGTGTGGGTCTCCATTTAAGCAAAAGCAGAAACCATTCAAGTTAGCTGATCACAATAGATGTAGCTCTAAAATATATTCATAATCATTACTGTAGCAGGGCCATATTTTGTCAAGTACAGATTTTACTCCCGGTCAGCACCATATGAAATTTACTTAATCTAATTTTGCATTTTAAAAGTAAATTAAAGCTATTTAAAATAAAGTCTAATCAGACAGCTGAATGCTTTATGATTAGTATCTTTCTCATTCTTTTTGCAACTTAATTATTAATTTTCAATGCACAACAATGAGTTTTCAGTTATCAATATAATTTCTAGCTGCAGGTGTATGCTTCTCCCATACAATGTCATCCAAAAACACAGCATTAATCATATAATTGTTCAAGTCAACCACTCCAATAACTTGCAGAATCCCTTTACTAGATTAGTAGGCTGCTTTTCTGATATTAATTACTAGATAATTTTTCTTTCTAATTCCACAATGGGAAGCACTTTTTTAAGCTGTAAGAGACTGACTTGGAGAGCAAAACCTTTTGCACAAGTTTGTTGAAGTACTTGGCAGATAAAATCTACATCAGAAAAATAATCTAAGGACCCAAGCTTTCTAACCCTCCAAGATTTCTGGACTCTGCTAATCATAGCCTCTCTATTATGTTTAAGGTGAATAGCTTCAGTATTGGTGACAAGGACTTCTGTTGCCAAAGACTTAAGCCACCAATCTCTTCCTCTCCTCCCCCCGCCTTTGATTTTAAGATGCACCTTTCCCCTAATTCTTGGATAAAACCATTGGCTATCTATATTATATTTCTTGCTGTGTGCTGGCTTCAATATTTATGCTGCAATGTTCCTGTGAGCCACCTGGCAATATTTTGCTATATTCAAGTTTTTATGTACACAGGGGTTATTGTTGTTGCATCAATTACCAGTTGCTGATGTGCTCATCAGCCTTTATTACCTCCTGGTGACAGTTTCAATCCCAGTCCAGCTGGCTTCCCCTTTACTCATCAGTAATCTTAATGCCCTCCAAAGATCTGTTGCCTACATGTATTACATCCATCTCCTGTGTGCTTGATGACCTATTCTGGATCCCAGTAAAGTAACGCCTCCTCTCAAGTCACTGGTGAAATGATAGAGTTTAATTAAGACTGTGAGAGGTGATGCATTCTGGATTGTCTAATACTGGCAGGACAGGTACAGGGAAGGGCAGGAACCTTAGAAGCATTGATGTAGAGAGATGCCTTTGGGTACAAGTTCACAGCCCCCTGAAAATGATAACACAGATAGTTCTGATAGTGAAGGAGGCGACTGGCTTGCAGGCCTTTGTAGGCAGGGGTTTTGAGTACTAGAATTGACATCATGCTGTGCTTGTACAGGTCACCTCTCATCCTTCAAGTCTGTCTCTGTTGCATCTTCAGTTCTATAAGACCATGAGACATAGGAACAGAATTAGGCCATTTTGCTCATTGAGTCCAGTCCACCATTCAATTATGGCTGATTTATTACCCCTCAACACCATTTTCTTGCCTTATCCCCATAACCTTTGATTCCCTTACTAATCAAGCACTTATCAAGCTCTGTATATATACACACACCCAATCACTTGGCCTCCACAGTCATCTGGAATAATGAAATACACAGGTTCACTACCTCATGACTAAAATTCCTCCTGATCTGTTTGAAAGGGACATCCTTGCACTCTGAGGCTGTGCCCTGTCGTCTTAGACTTACATATTACTTCCTCTCCGCACCCACTCTATCTACCCTGTCAATGAGATCATCCCTCATTCTTCTAAACTCCAGCAAGTACAGGACCAGAGCCATCAAATGCTACTCATACAACTTTCACCTCCCACGATTGTTCTTGTGAATCTCTTCTGGACCCTCTCCAAAGCTAGCACATCCTTTTTGGATAAGGGGCCTAAAATTGCTCACGATACCCCAAGTGTAGTCAGACTAATTTCTTATAAGGACTCAGCATTACACCCCTGCACTTGTATTCTAGTTACCTCTAAATGAATGCTAACATTGCATTTACCTTCCACCGACTCAACCCACAAGTTAACACTTAGGGATTCCCACACAAGGACTACGAAGTCCCTTTTCACCTCTGAATTCTGGATTTTCACCCTGTCTATAAAACAGTTTACACTTTTATTCCTAGTTCCTCAACACTGAATGTTCTTCCACCTATGTTTGTATTGACGAAGTATATACTGACCCCTGAACCCTGAGAAGCACCAGAATAGGACCCCTTTATTCTGACCCTTTGCCTCCTGCCAATCAGCCTATGCTCTACCATGCTAGTATCTTTCCTGTATCATCATTGCTTCTTACCTTTCTAAGCAGCCTCATGTGTGGCACTTGATCAAAGGCCTTCTGAAAATCTAAGTAAACAACATTCACTGACTCTCTTTTGTCTATTCTGCCTGCTACTTTCTCAAATAGTTCTAACAGATTTGTCAGACAAGATTTCTCCTTAAGGAAACCATGCTGCCTTTGGCCTAATTTCCATGCACCTGCAAGTACCAGAACCTCATCCTTAATAATGGACTCCAACATCTTCCCAACCACGGTGGTCAGGCTAACTGGCCTATCATTTCCTTTCTTCTGCCTCTCTCCCTTCTTAGAGTGTAGTGACATTTACAATTTTCCAGTCCTCCAGAATGATTCAAGAATCTAGTGATTCTTGAAAGATCACTACTAAAAGCTCCACGATCGCTTCAGCTCTACAGCCTTCCATCATGCCAGAGCTCCCCTTGAATCTACCTCCAGAATATGCTTTGTTTTAATCTCTCCTCTTAGCTGCAGTTTTCAGTTGCTAAGTATCTAAAACTCTGAGGGTCTACTACTGTATTTTCCCCCATCCCCTTTCTTACCATTGTTTCCAACCTACGCTCACCTCCAAAATTTTGAACACCTGTCTATATATGGACCCATGTTAAATTTTCTTTCACAATGCTTCTATTAAATACCTATTTCCTATTACATTAAAAATGTTTGTGAGCAACTGCTTGTTCTTAATTAAACTACTTCATAAATTATGTGAAGCAGATGTGGAAAAAGTTGAATACAAGTTGGAAGATAAAAGTTAGATTGACCTTTTATTGAAGAATTTACCTAAAGTGTTAATTTTTATCAAACTGATCTAATCATATTTCAGCTCTTTGTTTGTATCCAGGGTGGAATCATTCCTTGCATATTGCCAAATTTAGTACCGAGGCAAGAAAAGTGCTGAAAGAAAACAGAAAATGGCAGGAACACTCAGCAGATTAGGCAGCTTCGGTGAGGGGAGGAACGAGTAATATTTCGGTTTGATGACCTTTCAATATGACTAGGGTCAGAAATACCATCTGCACAGATGCTATCTGATCTGCTTCCCATTTCCAATACGGATTTCCAGTATTTTGCTTCTTAAAATCCAACCAGAAATTTGAAGTTCAATAGCTTAGAATAATACTGTTTGGATTGTAGCAAGAATGGAGGGTGGCAGGTTTACTCTGAACTTGCATCATTAAGCCTCAACCTAAGTGTATCATACTCCTGTGCCACTTTGAAACCCTTCAGTGGTACTGAAAATAGAAAAATTACATGTATAGGGATTACTTTGCAAGCAAAGTGAAATTGGAGCCCTGTGTCACTAATCAGCTATTCACGCCATTATTCTGCTGCCAGAAACAATCACATTTAGTTATATAGTGAGCATGTTGGGAATTGTTGGCACAGGAGGCTAAGCACCATCTCGAGCTGCTAGTATGGCAAAGGGGAGTTATTGTTGTCAGTAATTTACAACTATTTTGGAATGTCAAAGGCAGGCAAATTCATCCTTATTAAAGGAGAATAGCAGACATTTTATACAAATTGCTAGACTGTTACCACAAAACAACTGAAAGAGTGCTTGGTGATTCTCTACTCTATAATTGGTACATTGATCAACTGATTAGAGTGAAAGGAAAGAGTACAGAGCTTCAAGCACAAACCAGAGGCCTCTGTTTTGGCCATCCCCTTGGGTGATAAAATCAGGGGTGGCTCACAGCCAGTATTGATAGGCTAAGCTCCACTTAAATAATGAATGACCAATTCTCATCATATGAACAAAGATAATGAAGCCAAAAGTGCAAAGCCCATCCAGCACAGTCCCTCCCAAGATCTGATGGAAATGGTTGTCTGGAACAAGTATAAGGAAGGTGATGGCTCTTGTGTAAGCAGCTGAACCTTAACTCAATCTTTAAAACCATAAACATCACAAGGGTTTGACCTGAGAGCAAGAACTGTGATTCTAGGTTTTCAAGTCATTGCCCTCTCATTTGGCAGAAAAAGTTGGTTGTTGATACAGCCAAAGAGATGAGAGCATCAATCTCATTCTACCTGAGCTCAACATTACATTATGTCCCTTATGATAGAAGTTTATCTGCTAATTCAGATATTTCTCCACACTAAAAGCTCATGCTGATTTTAGGAGTACAACAAGCAGCAGAATAAGAAATAGGCTATTCAGTCTTTTGAGCACGATTCAATAAAATCATGGCTCATCTAAATGAGTGAGTACCATTTGAGCTTGTGACGTGATAGATGGGGCTAGTATTTGTGACATTGCATGGGGGAATGGTGATGGAAATTTGAAAATGAGAATGTTGTTACAGGTGGGAGATAGGAGAGGTAGAATTGGCATCCAGTAGGTGAGAAGGCATTACTGTGATGGTGATGGATCTGGCCAGTTGTGCATTGAGTCCAAGTGACTAAGGGCTGGCAGTTGGGTATTTTTATACTCTGTGAGATGGACTATCACTTTCAATGTGAGGTCAGGGAGTTGCAGACCAGAATCTGGCAAGATGAGATGAAGATTATGGATTGATGGAAGCAGGTCTGAAAATTGATGGGGACAGTAAATAATTCAACTTTAAGCCAATGTGTTAGTGCTGGGTTGTGTAAAGACTTATCCTGGGATCGTCTAATAAACATTCAGAAGACAACCTGGCCGAATTCCTTCAAACAGAAAATGATGTCATCACATGCAAGTCATAGGAGGTAGTCACATCAGTGATGCTGGTTTATTTTATCCTGTGCTTTAATGAGGGTCTAGTGCTTTAAGATATTATAAATGTGTTAAAAAAAAACAAACAAGCTTTAACATTCTATCTGTCAGACACATTTAAAACATTTCAACTAGAATTGATTAAATAATAAATCTGCCTAAAATTAAAATTAAGTTTAAAAATAATGTAAAATAAAGAAAATCACATGCCGACCTGCTTTTTCCCGTCAAACCTGGTGATCTGATTCAAGGGAATGAGGCTGTATTCTTTTGCCAGCCAGTTGGAGTATAAGTGAAGGGGCCGAAGTGAAGAATATCCAATTCCTCAGCTCAAAAGGCTTGAATTCAGGTTCTGGACAAAATGAAAGGTCAGAGGTGTTCACCAGCATGCCTGACTTCTATCTTGCAATGCATGGAGACATGCCGACCCCACCAGAATAATGTTGCCAAAATTTCTGTCAAGCTGTCAGCTAAATATGAATCTGTTGTAGCCCTATCACAAAAATCTGTGGGTCAATTGTTTAAGAAAAATAACAAGATGGTTTGAGTCACAAAACTAGATTGAGGTGCTTTTATCAACCTCAAAACAAGACAAAAACAAAAAAAAAAAACAACAATATATAGCTACCTTCAGACTAAACACAAAAGAAAACTAACCCCAAAGCCTGTCTGTCTGTATCTTGTTTTACGGCAGTTGGCATCCAGTATAATGGTGCATTACCACCACCCTCTGCTCCAGAATGTGCACTAGACATACATTCTAAATCCCTTCGCACAATCACTCACACGCACAGAAACCTACACTTCACCCTCCCAACCCCAAAGCCTGTCTGTCTGTATCTTGTTTTACGGCGGTTGGCATCCAGCTTAATGGTGCATTACCGCCACCCTCTGCTCCAGAATGTGCCCTAGACATACATTCTAAATCCCTACACACACACACACACACACACACACACACTTCACCCTCCCATCTTTGACCATCCTAGTATCCTATTCCTGTTTATTCGTCATATTCTATAAAAGACCCCTGTACCCCTTAAAAACGCTAAAAATACCCGGACTTGTGCTCTCTCACCCATGCCCAGCAACCCTTTTAATGTGAATTCCTGCATCCCCAACTCCCTTAATTTATTTCTCATCATCTCTCTCTGTATCCCATACTTCCTGCAACACAAAACTACATGTTCTACTGACTCCTCTTCCTGACATTCCTCACACAATCCTGTCTGGTGTTTCCCTATCATTTTCAATGTTTTGTTTAATGCACAATACCCCAGCCTTAACCTAGTCCACATAATTTCCTCTCTCCTGTTTCCATTACCTACCCTAGTAACTGCAACACTCTTTTGTATTTGATATAAATACCTCCCTTTCCCCTCCCTGTCCCATCTTTCTTGCCACATTCGGTTGACTTTTTCCCAGATTACACACTTAACCTCTGCTTTACTGATACTAATGTGCATTTCCACATTTTCCTTCTTTAACACCCTCTTTGCCAACTCATCCACCCTCTCATTCCCCTTCACCCCTACATGTGCTGGAACCCATAGAAATTTTACCTGACCTCCCTGATTTGCAATTCTTGTAACTAACTGAAGGACTTCATAAAGTACATCTTGCCGACTGTTTGTGTGAAAAGACCTTAAACTTGCTAGAACTGAGGATGAATCTGAACATATCAATGCTTTGACTTGCCTGGCTTTCTGCACCCATTGCAACGCAACCAACACCGCCAGCATCTCCACTGTAAACACTCCTAACTTATTAGATGTTCTTCTGCTGATTCCAATTTCTTTTGCTGGTATGAACACCCCAAACCCTGTCACTCCTGTTGCAGGTTCCTTCGCACCATCCGTATAAATGTGAGTATAATCACATACTTTTCCATCACATGACAGTTAAATGCATTTACCAGATCTGTTTTATATCTTTCTTTCCTTTTTACCTCTAACAAATGCCAGTCTATGTCAGGCCATACAAGCTTCCATGGAGCTACAACCAGATAAACTACTGAAGGACTTATCCTCAGATCAAATACTCCACATTCTTTCGCGATATCATTCCCTACCCGACTAAAGGTATCCCTCTGAAACCTCCCATTTTCCCAGCACTCCTGCAACACTCCTTTAGTAGGGTGAGAATCATTGTGCCCCTGCAAGTTAGCCCAGTAGTTTGCCATCAGTTGCATCCTTCTTAGTTCCAA
Source organism: Mobula birostris (assembly GCF_030028105.1). NCBI lineage: Eukaryota > Metazoa > Chordata > Chondrichthyes > Myliobatiformes > Myliobatidae > Mobula > Mobula birostris. Next base: position 193,184,083 of record NC_092371.1, read on the forward strand.
AGGCATTATTCCCATTTCTACCTGTAGGGCTGACGCTGGTGACGTTTTAAGAGCCCCACTGCACACTCTCAAGGCCTGAGCCTGAATCACATCCAGTTTCCTTATAAGAGACCTAGCTGCTGATCCATATACTATATTTCCATAATCCAATACAGATCTTACTAAAGCCACATACATTCACTTCAAAGCTGAACAACTTGCTCCCCATTCTCTACCAGTCAAACATCTCATCACATTTATTACTTTTTTACATTTCTCCTCAACTTTCCTGATATGGTCTGCCCACGTTAATCGTGAATCAAATATAACTCCCAGAAATTTAAATGATGCAACCCTTTCTAATTCAACCCCATACATCCTTAACTTCTTCCCTACCTCAACCCTTTTCCTGGTAAAAAATACAGATTGAGTTTTGTCTACTGAAAATCTACATCCCCAATCATAACCCCACTCCACCACTTCATCAATTGCTTCTTGTAGTTTCCTCATTATATGGTCCATGTTCCTGCCTCTTTTCCACAAGGCCCCATCATCTGCAAACAGTGACCTACCTATATCCACTGGTACCTTTGTGAAGACATCGTTGATCATAATCATGAAAAGTAATGGGCTAATCACACTACCTTGAGGTGTGCCATTTTCCACTATGTACTGTTTTGATAATTCTGATCCAATCCGAACTTGAATTTTTCTACCAAACAAAAAAATCTTTAATCCAATTAAAAACTGACCCACCAACCCCCATCTTGTGCAGTTTAATTAATAATCCTTCCTTCCACATCATATCATAGGCTTTTTCAATGTCAAAGAACACGGCCACTACTGACTCTCTATTTGCCTGGGCCTTCAGTCTCTAACATAATCACTGAGTCCATGGAATTCCTTCCCTTTCTAAAACCACTCTGATAACTTGCCAGCATTCCTCTTTTCTCAAGCTCATATGATAACCTTTCTGTTATCATCCTTTCCATTATCTTACATATACTTGATGTTAATGCAATTGGTCTGTAGCTAGTGGGTTTTGACAGATCCTTGCCAGGCTTCCTTATTGGAATTACTACTGCTTCTTTCCATGCCCTTGGTAATCTTCCCTCCTCCCACACTCTGTTATAAAAATGCAGCAACTTCAAGAGCGCTCCTTCTCCTAGATTTTTTAGCATCACAGAGCATATCAGATCTTTCCCTGGGGAGGTTGGTCTCGATCTCTTTATTGCTCTCACCATTTCTGCTAATGTAAATGGATCATCAATTATATCATCTGTTCCTTCCCTCCTGCTTAACACACCTGGGTGTTGGCTCATTATTCTTTCCCTTCTTCTCCCTTCTTCTTCTCCCTTCTTCAGACAAATTTTCTGAACTGTGTATCAGTACAAATGACTTGGCCATGACCTCAGTCTTATCCCTACTGGAGACTGCAGTTTCCTCCTCAGATATCATTACTGGATATTCCCATTCCCTTCTATCTCCTCCCATCCTCTTAATCATTCCCCATATCTCTCCCACAGGTGTTGTTCTTCCTACCTTGTCGCAGAAACTCCTCCAACTTGCCCTTTTAGCTTGACGTATAGTTCTTCTCACCACTGCCTGTGCTTTCTTATATTGAACCAAATGCTGCATATTATGGGTTCTTTTAACTAGCCTGAATGCTCTATTTCTGTTTTTTACAGCCTGACAACATTCCTCTGTCCACCATGGTACCAGTTTTCTATTCATCCTATTTTTACTCCTAGGTATAGATCCTTCTGCTGCCATGATAATTGCTGAAGTCACCTGACTGTTTAATTCATCTACATTTCCAGAAATATCAATCTTTGTCAACCCTTCTTCACTCAACTTCTGGAACTTACCCCAATCAGCTTTTTCAAACACCCACTTTGGGGTTCCGCCACCTGGTCTTACTTCAACTCTTTCACCCACTGAACACAAAACTGGGTAGTGATCACTGCCTACTGTTGAAGCAGTCCAAACTCCCCAGTTACTAATGCCAGCCAAGGTATTAGACACTAACGTAATATCTAACACTGACTCAGTTCCTGTTGTTATATCTATCCTTGTGCCACTACCATCATTCATACACACCAAATCCCTTTCTTCCATCAAATCTTCAATTACCTTTCTATTTGGATCTGTAATCTGATCCCCCCATATTGTGCTATGAGCATTGAAATCTGCACACCACACTACTTTAGTCTGTTTTGTCCTTGTATCTTTAATAGGCTGTCCAAATCCAACCTTTTACATGGATTGTAGTAGTTAATTATAACCACTCCCTCCCCTCTCTCCCACACTTCCACCACTATGTATTCCTGATCAGCTCCTTTTTCCAGTACCCTATATGGTATACCTTGCTTGATTAACATAACACAACCCCCTCCTCCTCCTAGATTTCTATCTTTCCTTATCATTGTATACCCATATACCACAAAGTCTAAAGTTGGTTTCAACCAAGTTCCCTGAATACACACTACATCCGGTTTTACAACCATTTCTTTAATAAAGTGCTTGAATTCCTGGCTATTGGCCAGTAAGCTCCTTGCATTCCATTGTAAAAGAATCACCATAATTAGTATTAACCAACACATGACACTTCCTGGCTTGACTGATTACTGAGGTTCTCCCTCACTTCCTCCCATGTCAGTCCTACTAACCCTAAATGGTTTACTGCTGCTTTTACCACCAGCTGAATTTTGTCACTTTTTGACTTTACCTCAGCAGTACTATTAATCACTCCTGCAATGAATGTTACTAGAGCCTTTTTGTTTACATAAATCCTGTCATTTGTTCTTTGTTGCATCCCTCGTATCCCTATTGCTCCCTGTTCATTAGGAACATTATTCTGTTCTCTTGACATTCTTACAGCTTCTGCATAAGTGATCTTTCTTTTCACTCTTATTTCTTGAATTTTAGTCTCCCGTCTCACAACCTCACACCCACTATATGCAACATTATGAGCTCCTCCACAATTGCAGCATTTTGGTTGAACTCTGTTCCGCACTTTCCATATTCATGATCACCCCCACATCTAGCACATCTCCTCTGTCTTTTACAGTTTTTAGCCACATGTCCAAACCTTTGACAATTATAGCACCTCAGTGGCTTTGGCACATACACCCTTACTGGGTAACTCATGAAACCCAGGAACACCTTCCTTGGCACTCTTTCTTCTTCAAATTCAATCAATACTGATTCACTTTCCTTTTTCACTCCCTCCTTTGTTGTTTTCAGTCTTTGAACATTCATTACTTTCCCTCCTTTGATATTCCTCTTTATCTCCTCCATATTTATACTCATTGGTATCCCCGTGATCACTCCTTTACAACCACTGTTTTGTGCTCCCACCCTCCCAGTGTATTCCACCTTGCATTTTCCTATCTCTTTTAGTTTGAGTGCTTTCTCAAGTTGTTCCTCATTCGCACATCTTACCAATAAGTTGCCATCATTAAGGACTTTTGCAAATACTATTTCCCCTATCTTATTTGTCAGAGTTGTTGTTAGCACAAATGGATTAATTTTCTTCATATGTCCCTGAGCCTTCTCATTAAACCTAATTATGACAACACCTCCTCTCTGAGCTTGTTCATCTTCCTCACTTTCAGAGCTTTCTCCACTATCATTTCTTATTCTTTTATTCCCTTTGTCTTGGTTTTTATTCATCCAACCCCTCACTACCTCCTCATTCCCTTTATTTTTCCCTTCACAATAATCCACCTCTCCCCAGCTGCCTACCTCTGGTCCCAAGTCCGGAACCTTTGATGGTAGGTCTCTGAAGAGATGTCAAATTTGGCCACCAGCGCCTCCCTTGGGACGGTATAACAGTTGGATTTGTTTTCATCCATGGCCGTGTAGGCCTCCAGGGCTTTCCCGATCAGCAGGGGAATTAGTCGACAGGGCCACTGCCATGTTTTTGCCATGCATTCAAAACGTAGAAGGTAATTTTCAATGTCCTCACCTTGTTGATACACTGGCATCTTGGGTTCCTTACACTGGACTGCTGGGGGAGTGAACAGAAGGATTACCCAGTCTGCCAGGGGAAGACACCAACGATTGCCCAAAGTCGGAGATGTTAGGTGGGCCTCCCCTTCTGGGCGCTGGAGTTGGAAGTTCCAGTCTAAGGCTCCCACGTTCTGCTGTGGGGGACTGCCCTGCTGGGGATGGCTGTAGGACCGGCTGTCGGGAGGCCTCCAGTGAGATACGCAGGCCCCAGAGCTCTTCTTGGAGAATGTCATCTCTCTTCTGCTGGGTGGCTAAAAAGTCCCTGAAGAGATTTACCACCTCTAGGGTTGAGGGACCCACCTTCTGGCAATGGCCCAGGCTGCAGCTGTCGGGTTTTGGATCTTGCCCCTTGTGCCTCTTCCTCTGACGTCGCCGCTGTCTCCCACTCATCCTCATTCTTCATCTGAAGTTGCTGGCTTTGAGACCAGTTCATTTTTTAAAAGCACGCTTAGTTTTGTGACTGGCCATCCCACCGCTGCCACCATATGTCACAAAAAACTATGAGTCAATTGTTTAAGAAAAATAACAAAATGGCTTGAGTCGCAAAACTAGATTGAGGTGCTTTTATCTACCTCAAAACAAGACAAAAACTGGAAAAAAAAACAAAATATATATAGCTACCCTCAGACTAAACGCAAAAGAAAACTAACCCCAAAGCCTTGGTAACCTTCTGTAATCAGTGACGAACCTTCGTCAGAAGCCCAATATGGGCAATAGTAATGTAGCAGGAACAAAAGAAGAGTTGTGAATTAAGATAAAATTTAACATAGGAAATTGTAAAGGGGTTCTATTTGGTAGGAAGAATTGTTCACTGTGGCCCTCTGTTGGTCAAAATTGCCCATGGATGTTGCATCCTAGCTGTCAACATTGTTGGTGCAGCGCCATCTGTGGCTGACCAGACCAGTGCAAGGCTGGAATTCTGTTGCAAAGGTCACATATCCAAGTGGTCTCAAATCTGCTGGGATGCAGCATTCCTTTCTATGGTTTATTTATCTTCTGTTTCTTTCAGGAATTTTTCTTCGCCTGACTTCAGTTGTTTCAGTGTGCTTCTCCACCTGGTCCAGTTGGCTGCAAGTTCCTCCTTGGGCACAATGTTGATGTTCAGCACCTTCATGTCCCGCTTGCAGACATCCTTGCAGTGCAATTGCGGGTGGTCAGTGGTTCTCTTGCCTGAAGTCCACTTACCTTGGAGGATGTCTTTGGTAAGTGGCCATCCTCCAGGTGGCAGGCATGGCCTAGAAAGCACGGCCTATGTTGCCTGAGCAGGGTGTACATACTAGGGAAGCTGGCATGAGGGAGGATATTAACCAAATGCTTACCTCAGGAGAAGGGCAAAGAAGATCGTGAAGGGCATTGAGGTGAGAACACAGCCTTGCTTAACGCCACTGCTTATGTCAAAGGGATGTGAACAGCAGCTGTTCTACTGCACAGTCCCCTTATGCTGTTGTGGAAGGATCTGATCATACTCTGTAGCTTTGGCAGGCAGCCTACCTTAGAGAGGATGTGAAAGAACACTCCGCTGACCAAGTCAAATGCCTTGGTGAGATATATGAACACAACATAGAGGGTCTCCTTCTGTTCTCTACACTTCCCCTGGAGTTGGCAGAGAGAGAAAGTTCTGTCCACAGTTGACCTTCCAGCATGGAAGCCACACTGTGACTCTGAGTAGACATGTTCAGCTAAGTTCTGTAGTTGGACCAAGAAGACTTGGTTAAAGACTCTACCAGCATCACTCAAGAGGAAGATGCCACTGTAATTGTTATAGTTGCTTCTTTCATCTTTGTTTTTGTAGAGGTTAATGACCTTGGCATCCCTCATATCCTGTGGTACAGCAGGTTTCTGCCAGCACTGACAGAGGACTTCATGCAATGGGTGCAGTTGGGTCATCATGCAGTACTTGATCATCCCTGAAGGGAAAACCAGTCGTTGCCTGGTGCATTCCCTGAGGTCAAGCTGGCGGTGGCCTCTTGTGGCAGTCATTTCAGCCCCGGGAAAAAGCCTCTGATTATCCACACGATTAATGCCTCTCATCATCTTATACTTGTCAGTGCTGCGGTCTGGATTTCTTCACTGAGCTGCATCCACTACTCATTGTTGCAGGGCCTGCAGTCTGCTGAACTTTATTTCTAACAGCCCTGAGGATCTGTAGTTTCCTCTCAGTTGGTGAACAATTAGACTCAGCTAGGGCAACAGGTTTCACTTCAATAACGGGTCATCTCATTTGATTTGGCTTCAAATCAGTCCTTTGTTTTCAAGATCTTCTTCCCAAAGGTAGCTAAGGCTGTGCTGTTGATGGTGTCTGCAGAGATTCCCATTTCTCTGTGACAGCATTTCCAGGCTGCTAAGCAATTAGTTCTTTCCCGAAGGACTTACAAACCACCCCCGCAGGTCTGGATGAGACATCTTGCTGCCTTCATTGTGCAGGTTCACACCTTGTTAATCATGATGGAATTTCTTTGACTGTAGTCTGATCTTCCAACACACCAGAGAGTGGTCTGTGTCGCAATCTGTACTATGGTAGGAATCTGTGTAAAGCAGGTTGCCGAGGAAGGAGCGACTGACCAGGATCAAGTCCACTTGGTGCCAATGTCTGGAGCGGAGGCTGTCTCCAAGAAACCTTGTGTTGAATCTTGGTTTGGAAGTATCAGTTGGTGATACATGGATCATGAGATGGTAATTGGTGCAGAACTCCAGCAATCACTGTCTTTCATCCTGCTGATGCCAAAGTGACTGAGGCAGGAGGGCCATGAGTCATGATCTGCACCCACTTGGATATTGAAGTCACTCAGGAGAACTAGATGTTCCTTGCTGGAGGTATTTCTGACGGTGGCTACAAGGTTCTCATAAAAGTCATTCTTTGCTTCAGATGTGGAGCATGAAGTGGGAGCATACAAACTGACAAGTTTGTTACACACTGTAATATAAAGGGTTTAATACATGATGAGGTGCTGGAATAAAGATGATGGTAGGGTAGGGGATTGGATAATTTAAATATAAATATACAAAGGTGACAGGTAAAAATTGGAACCTTGTCATTAATGTATATTGGTTTGTTGCAAATAGGGACTGAGAATAAAAAGCCGTATAATTATGCTAAACTGTTCTAAATCTGGCCAGTACACAGCTTGAATGACGGTTCTATTTTTGGGAAACACACTTTTGGAAAGATGTCAAGGTCATGGTGGAGGTGTATAAGGCAGTTACTCAGCAAGTTGCAGAAATCAAGGACTCTGTTACTTCAAGAAACTAGAGCACAAAAGGTTAAGGAAAGATTTAGTGCAATGAAAGTTATGTAATGATTTAATCAAGTGGCATAATACTTAGTAATCAGAATACTTAGAGTTCAGATAATTGGCAGAAGAACATGAAGTGATATGAGTAAGGAGATCTTATGCAAACAATTTCTCGAATCAGGAATGCACTGAAAGGATTTTGAAACAGGTTTAATAATATGTGTGGGGTGGGATTTGCACAAATACCTGAAATGAAAAATTCTACAATTTGATGGGGAAAGTGTAGGGGAGCTAGACCATAAGACATAGGAGCAGAATTAGGCCATCTGGACCATCAAGTCCACTCCACCATTCAATGATGGCTGATCCTTTTTTTCTCTCCTCCTCAACCCCAGTTCCCGGCCTTCTCCCTTAACCTTTGATATCATGTCCAATCAAGAATCTATTGATCTTTGCCTTAAATACACCCAACTACCCGGCCTCCACAGCTGCCTATGGCAACAAATTTCACCAATTCCCCACCTTTTGGCCAAAGAAATTTCTCCATATCTGTTCTGAAAGGGCACCCCTCTATCCTGAGGCTATGCCTTCTTGTCCTACACTCTCCCACCACAGGAAACATCCTTTTCACATCTACTCTGTCTAGGCCTTACAACATTCAAAAGGTTTCAATGAGATCCTCTCTCATCCTTCTGAATTCCAGCCAGTACAGATTCAGAGCCATCAAATGTTCCTCGTATGATAACCCTTTCATTCCTGGAATCATCCTTGTGAACCAATGCCAGCACATCCTTTCTAAGGTGAGGGGCCCAAAACTGTTCATAATACTCAAGGTGAGGCCTCACCAGTACCTTAAAGCCTCAGCATCACACCCTTCCTCACCACCAACTCAACCTGCAAGTTAACCTTCAGGGTGTTCTGCACAAGGACTCTCAAATCCCTCTGCATCTCAGATTCCCGGATTTTCTCCACGTTTAGAAAATAGTCTGCAGATTTATTTCTACTACCAAAGTTCAAGACCATGCATTTTCCAACACTGTATTTCATTTACCACTTTCTTGCCCATTCTCCTGATCATCTAAGTCCTTCTGCATCCTACCTGTTTCCTCAACACTATCTGTCCCTCCACCAATCTTTGTATCATCTGCAAACTTGGCCACAAAGCCATCTATTCCATCATCTAAATCATTTCTATACAACATAAAAAGGAGTGATCCCAACACTAGCCCCTGCAGAATACCATTAGTCGCTGGCAGCCAACCAGAAAAGGATCCTTTTATTCCTGCTTGCTGCCTCCTACCAATCAGCCAATGATCTAACTATGTTAGTAACTTTCCTGTAATACCATGGGATCTTACTTGGTAAACAGCCTCATGTGTGGCACCTTGCCAAAGGCCTTCTAAAAGTCCAAATATGCATCATGTACTGCATTCCATTTATCTATCCTACTGGTAATCTCCTCAAAGAATTCCAGCAGGTTCGTCAGGCAGGATTTTTCCTGAAGGAAACCATGCTGACTTTGTCCTGTCTTGTCCTGTGTCACCAAGTACTCCATCACCTCATCCTTAACAATTAACTCCAACATCTTCGCAACCACTGGGGTCAGGCTAACTGGTCAAAATTTCCTTTCTGCTGCCTTCCTCCATTCTTAAAAAGCGGAGTAACATTTGTAATTTTCCAGTCCAATGATTTTTGAAAAATCATTTCTAATGACACCACATTCTCTAATGCAACCTTTTGTTGTGATAGTGTTGCAGTTCATCTAGTTCGGGTGACCTATGTACCTTTAGTTCTTTCATCTTTTTGAGCAGCTTCTCTCTTGTACCAGTAACTGTACCCACTTCTCTTCCTTCACACACTACAACATCAGGCATATTGCTAGTTCCTCTGCAGTGAAGACTGGTGCAAAATACTCAATTAGTTCATCAGCAATCTCCTTGTCCCCTGTTGTTACTACTTCCACCTCATTTTCTAGTGGTCCTATATCCACTATCATTTCTCTTTTATTTTTAGCATACTTGAAAAACTTTTACTATCCACTTTAATATTATTTGCTAGCTTCCTTTCATATTTCATCTTTTCCTTTCTAATGATTTTTAGTTGCTCTCTGTAGGATTTAAAAAAACTTCCCAATCCTCTATTTTCCCATTAATTTTTACTTTGTTGGATGCCCTTTCTTTTTCTTTTACAATAGTTTTGACTTCCCTTGTCAGTCACGGTTGTACTATTTTGCCTTTTGAGTATTTCTTCATTTTTGGAATACACATGTCTGACACCTTCCTCATTTTCCCCAGAAACATATGCCATTGCTGCACTGCTGACATCCCTTTCCAATTTACTTTGGCCAACTCCTCTCTCATACCACTGTAGTTTCCCTTACTCCACTGAAATACAGCTACATCAGACTTTACTTTCTCCCTATCAGATTTCATGCTGAACACAATCATAGTGTGATCTCTGGTTCCTAAGGGTTCTTTTACCTTAATGGCCTCCGTTGTAATTAATGAATGTTTCTTTCAAAGAGCAGATCCAGACATGGTGGCCTGAATGATCTTCCGATTCTGAGACGTGGCATTTTATTACTCCTCTGCTAAATACAGTTCTTATTTTATAGAAACCAGTCAATTCTAAATTTTCTCCATGTTCTAATTTACATTGACTTTTCTGTCAGGGAAGATATATTCAGAGTATCACCTCTCATATTTAGCTTTAAACAAGATATACAGTGGCATCAGCCCATTGGGTTTTTAGATGGAATTTAAAAGAATGATCTTTAGAGGCTCGTGATTCTGAATAGCAGAATTGGGCAGGGATGAATTTCTAGACAATTACTTTTTTGCTACTAATGGGATTAAAACCACCACCCTATCTCCCATGGACATTCTCCTATTCACTGTTTTGGTGGAAATATTACACTCGAGATGCTATAATTATAGTGTGTTTATACTGCATTCCCTTTGATGTATTAATGTTATTTTGCTAAGAAAGTGTAAAAAGAAATGCACTCACGCTGGAGCATTCAAGGACATCTTCAGTCCCTTATCACTGCAGTCTGAGGTTTCCACTGCTTCAAGAGGGCAGCAATCATATCGGTGTTTAAGAAGGACAAGGTGAGCTGCTTAACAATTATTGACTGGTGGTATTCACATCTACTGTAATGTTCTTCAAGAGATTAGTTATGGCTAAAATTAACTTCTGTCTGAGCTAAGACCTGGAACCGCTGCAATTCTCCTTCTGCAACAACAGGTATACAGTATTTGCCATTTCACTGGCTCTTCAGTCTGCGTTGGGGCACATAGACAACATATGTCAGACTGCTGCTTGTCAATTACAGCTCAGCGTTCAATATCGTCATTCCCTCAGTAGTAATAAACAAGGTTTAAAGCCTGGGCCTCTGCCGTTCCTTCTGCACCTGGATTCTCAACTTCCACATCAGGAGACACAGTCAGTACAACTCAGTAATAAACATCTCCTCCTCGCTGAATATCAACAAAATCGCATTGCAAGGTTAATACAATCTTTACATTCATGATTGTATGGCTAAGCACTACTACAATGTCATCTATAAATTCACAGGTGAAAGCACCGTTGGTAAAGCCTCAGATGGTGACAAGGAGCTGTACGGGACTGAGACAGGTTGAGTGGCCTGATAACAATATTGCACTCGACATTAGAAAGACAAAGGAATTGATTCTGAACTTCTGGAAGGGGAAGTCAGAAAAACACTCAATGAGGGTCAGTCGTATAAAGGGTGAGCAACTCCCTACCTGGGCACAACACATTGATGCAATTAGTCGAAAGGCACTTAAATGGCTCTTTTTCTTTAGGAGTTAGAAGAAATGTGGTATGTCACTAAGAACTCCTGTAAATTTCTACAGATGTACTGCAGAGAGCATTCTGAATAGTTGCATCACAGCCTAGAATGGAAGCTCCAATGCACAGGATCACAGCCAGCTCCATCAGGGACATAGTCATCCCCACCACTGAGGACATCTTCAAAAAGTAGTGCCTCAAGAAGGTAGCATCCATCATTAGGGACCGTCACCATCTGGAATATGCCCTCTTTTTGTTTCTACCATCAGGGAGGAAGTACGAGAGCCTAAAGACCCACACACATTGATTCTGAAACAGCTTCTTCTGCTCTGCTATCAAATTTCTAAATAGTAAATGACCATGACCTCATTATTCTATTTTACATGATTTATTTATTTTGAAATTTATAGTAATTTTTACATCTTTGCACTCTTGTTGCTGCAGAACAACAAAAAAAATCACACAATGTAAGACTGTGGTAATAAATCTGATTCTGATTGTAATCAATTTTTTAAAATGATTTTGTGATACTCAGCATTTATTTAAAACTTTCAATCATATCGACCATCCTATTTGTTTCCCTGCTCACACAATTAGGAAGTCATGCCTTTCTCCCTCTAGACTCCATAAATTTAGACCCTTGAATATCTTTCTATTATCATAATACCCCAGTTCCTTGTGTTACATCTCCAGATGTTGTACCTCACACATATCCATCATAAATTTCATTCATGTGTTTATTCTTAACTTTAAACTTATTTCGCCCACTAAAATGCAGACTTGGCACAAAAACATCTTTGTTCAAGGAAGGAAAACATTATAAAATTGAGCTTTGCTGAGCATAATCAATCTGCAGTACCTTCTCTCATGAAGCACCACTTGATTTATTGCATGCTGTGATTTAGATCCTCTGAAAACTATGCTGTAGAACATGGAAATATCCCAATTAGTTTGCTGCAACAAAATTCCTTCAGTTTGCAAATTACTAGATATACTACCACCTGTCAATAATTACCCCTGTGTAGCTGTGGAATGAAATTCATATAAGGCTGGTATCAGCATATCACCTTTCTGTGTCACAGAGCATCCAAAGGCACTTCAACATTGAGTGAATTACTCCTTTGAAGCAATTAATAGCCAATTTAGACAAAGCATTTTCAGTGACTGGATAATCTATTTCAGTAACGTTGGTTGAGATCTTAACTCTTGTCTAGACAACAGAAGAATTTTCCTGTTCTTTGATGGATAATGCTATATAGTGTGTAGTGTCAACATTAGATGTACACGGCGCTCAGTTTTAAAATCGTAATGAAAAGCAGCTTTCTAACAGAGTAGTCTTGTTTCTGCTGAACCTGTGCTACTACTTTTTCCATGCAACTGTAATCAGGAGTAAGACAAAACTCTGCAGATTCTGGAATCTGTAGCAAAGAGCAAACTGTTGAATTGGGTCAGGTAGAATCTGTGGAGGCAAGTTTATGATTGAAATTTCAGATCAAGAACATGCATCAGGCCTCAAAGTGCAGAGGGAAGGCAGCCAGCATATAGAAGTGAAAGAGGTGTGAGGTGGAAGAGTGGTTGGAAGAACCAGATGAGAGAGAGGGATGATGGGCAGCTGGATCCAGATGGGGCAGGGAAAGGAGGAAGTATTGAGATAGAGGCTGGTAGATGAGAGGTAGATATGGACAAGGAAACAGCAAGTAGATAGGTACATGGGTAATGGCACATGGAAGCAGATTGGGGAGGATAATGGTAATTGGGGGGGGTGTTGAATAGAAAAAGTAAACAAAGGGAGACTGAATCTAGAATGACTGGTGGTAGTGAAGAAGGAATACAAGAAGTCTGGGTTACCTGAAATTAAAAAAATCAATGTTCATACCACATTATGGACATTTTGTAGGCTTCCCAGGCAGAATATGAGAGTCCTCTCTTATAGTCTATATTTGGCTTCACTCTGGAGAAAGCCAGAGACAGACAGGTAGGTATAGAAATAGGAAAAGGCGGTGAAATGATATGCAACTGGAAGCTCATGTTGGCCATTGTGGACAAAACACAGGGGTTGCTTAGTGTACACTTGTTTTCATTGACATAAAGCAGGCACTGAATGAGCACTGAATCTATTAAATTGCATCGGAGGAGGTGCACATGAAGCTCTGTCTCATCCGTAAGGGGAGAGATTGGCAACCTCACTCCTGATTAACAAAGGAAACATTTAATATGTCAACTGCATCCTTGTTCTTCACATTTGGATTTATGCTTCATGCCTTTGTGGTTTTACCTTTGCTCATAAAATACCCTGTACACTTACTACTCTATGTTTATAAGCATAAGTTATTTTCATTTATCTCATCATAAATTTTCTTCAGAATGGCAGCAGCTCTGTGTGGAGCTGCTGGCATTCCTTCACGAATCAGGAGTTTTGGATTCCAATAAGAACTTCCTGACAGATTTTCACTGCTGTGTAGTGGGCTGCAATCCATGTTGAGCTCCAACAACAGATTGACAACGTTCTACAATTCCCCAGCACTTACTAACTTTGGAGGATTGCGTAAAATGGGCAGTAACAAATTAACCAGTTTTGCATCTTTCTTGATTCAATTTTCGATGATTTGAATGGAGTTAACCAGTTCCAAAAATAGCTTTCTACTTGTATTCATTTCTCTTTCTTGGGATACAGGGCATCATACCCTTTGCTTTTCTAATTGTTTGGTGTACATATATCTTAACTTTCAGTTAAGGAACCCAAGTTTTCCCTGAAAATCAAACTTTCACCATTTAAGAAATCACCTTGTCTTTCTATTTTTTTTCTTCCTCACATTTTTCCACGTTATATTCTTTTCGACATAAGATCATCCATTTGTGTACATAAGCTTCATATGCTTTCCCCTAAGCATCTCAGTACCAATCAGAATCAGGTTTAATATCAGTAGAATATGTTGTGAAATTTGTTGACTAATGGTTCTGACCAATTGTTCTGCCAAGTAACTTTAACCATATAACAATTACAGCACGGAAACAGGCCACCTCGGCCCTTCTAGTCCATGCCGAACTCTTACTCTCACCTAGTCCAACCGAACTGCACTCAGCCCATAACCCTCCATTCCTTTCCTGTCCATATAGCTATCCAATTTAACTTAAAATGACAACATTGAACCTGCCTCAACCACTTCTGCTGGAAGCTCGTTTCACACAGCTACCATTCGCAGAGTAAAGAATTTCCCCGGCATGTTATGTCCATTTATCAGCATTAAACTTTTGCTCTTTAACTCTCAACTCATGTCCTCTTGTTTGAAACTCCCCCACTCTCAAAGGAAAAAGTCTATCCACATCAACTCTACCTATCCCCCTCAAAATTTTAAATACCTCTATCAAGTCCCCCCTCAACCTTCTACACTCCAAAGAATAAAGACCCAACTTGTTCAACCTTTCTCGGTAACTTAGGAGATGAAACCCAGCTAACATTCTAGTAAATCTTCTCTGTACTCTCTTAATTTTGTTGACATCTTTCCTATAATTCGGTGACCAGAACTGTACACAATACTCCAAATTTGGCCTTACCAATGCCTTGTACAATTTCAACATTACATCCCAACTCCTATACTCAATGCTCTGATTTATAAAGGCCTGCATACCAAAAGCTTTCTTCACCACTCTATCCACATGAGATTCCACCTTCAGGGAACTATCCACCATTATTCCTAGATCACTCTGTTCTACTGCATTCCTCAATACCCTAGCATTTACCATGTATGTCCTATTTTGATTAGTCTTACCAAAATGTAGCACCTCACATTTTTCAGCATTAAACTCCATCTGCTATCTTTCAGCCCACTCTTCTAACTGGCCTAAATCTCTCTACGAGCTTTGAAAACCTATGTAACATTCAGTTATATTAGCTCGTGTATGTCTGGGGAAATCCAGCCCAGCACCCGCCTCAACACTCCCCACAGGGTCGGTTGCCGCCGGAATCAATCACAAACATCAATCATCAGCCAGCACACCCAGTAAATTTTAACAAATACACTTTATAGATATTACTAATTCTATGACATTAATATATATTTGATACAGAGAGGAAAGTAATGAAAAAAAAGGCGCCAACACTTATCAAAGTCCAAGTTCTTCGCGCGCTACGTTGGAGCTCAATTTGACTTCAGACGACCACTCGAATTCCGTCGACTCACGGCTCGGGACCACCCTGAGTGATTGACCGGAGCCTCTCCACACGTCTGCGGTCCTCCTCGTCTCTCCTCCGACTCACCGCCAAAACTCAGTCCAAAGTCATATCATACAGCATGGTATCCGAAAACAAAACGATACATAACCACCCATTGGCTAATAGAACCCTGTTATCTCATTTTAAAGTAAACAAACTGCTAGCGCAAACTCTCTTCAGCGTTAAAGCACAACAAAGCCGCTTTCCCCAGATTAACATAACAAAGTCGCCATTTTAAACGTAACAAAAGAAAGACCCCGTACACCTACTTCATTATCCACAACTCCACCTGTCTTAGTAACATCTGCATACTTACTCATCTAATTTACCACCCCATCATCCAGATCATTAATATATATGACAAACAACATTGGACCCAGTACAGATCCCTGAGGCACACCACTAGTTACTGGCCTCCAACCTGACAAACAGTTATCCACAACTACTCTCTGGCGTCTCCCATCCAGCCACTGCTGAATCCATTTTACTACTTCGATATTAATACCTAACGATTGAACCTTCCTAACTAACCTTCCATTTGGAGCCTTGTCAAAGGCCCTACTGAAGTCCATATAGACAACATCCACCGCTTTACCCTTGTCAACTTTCCTAGTAACCTCTTCAAAATGTTCAATAAGATTTGTCAAACATGACCTTCCACGCACAAATCCATGTTGACTGTTCCTAATCAGACCCTTTCTATCCAGATAGTTATATATGCCATCTCTAAGAATACTTTCCATCAATTTACCCAACACTGACATCAAACTCACAGGCCGATAATTGTTAGGTTTACTCTTAGAACAATTTTTAAACAATGGAACCACATGAGCAATATGCCAATCCTCCAGCACCATCCCCATTTCTAATGACATTTGAAATATTTCAGTCAGAGCCCCTGTTATTTCCACACTTATTTCCCTCAAGGTCCTAGGGAATACCCTGTCAGGACCGGAGACTTATCCACTTTTATATTCCTTAAAAGTGCCAGTACTTCCTCTTCTGTAATCATCATAGTTTCCATAACTACCCTACTTGTTTCCCTTACCTTACACAATTCAATATCCTTCTCCTTAGTGAATACCTAAGAAAAGAAATTGTTCAAAATCTCCCCCATCTCTTTTGGCTCCGCACATAGCTGTCCACTCTGATTCCGTAAGGGACAAATTTTATCCCTCATTATCCTTTTACTATTAATATAACTGTAGAAACCCTTTGGATTTATTTTCACCTTACTTGCCAAAGCAACTTCATATCTTCTTTTAGCTTTTCTAATTTCTTTCTTAAGATTCTTTTTACATTCTTTATATTCCTCGAGCACCTCATTTACTCCAAGCTGCCTATACTTATTGTAGATCTCTCTCTTTTTCCGAACCAAGTTTCTAATATCCCTTGAAAACCATGGCTCTTTAACAGACTTGGATATTTTGTAACTGAATCCCCATTCAAATATGTTTTTTTTTCTGAAGGCCCTTGGGATTGAATCCTTTAGAACTCCTCTGTCATAGCTTCCCAACTGTGGTTTTAAAGTGGAAAAGTAGGGGCAAAAATGTACTGTGATATGTAGGTGGTTCTTGCAATAGCTGGTAGATCCTCAACATAAGATCAAGATGAGAAGAATGTGCACCATTTGGAGAAGAGTTTTGACTCAGGAGGTAATAAGCAGAGTTTTTGGAAGGGCTAAACACAACACATAATTGGAAGAAGTTGGAAATTATTCCGGGCTGCATTTCAGATAAGGAACCTAACAACTCTGAAGCAATGGAAGGGTTAATTAGGGGTGCTGAGATGAAGGTGTTGTAGAGGTGGAAGGGGACATGTCGTGGGATGATATCACTTCCAGAGAGTGTGTGGATGAGCAAAAGGAACCATTGCTTTTTCATAGTGATCCTCTATTTGTATCATTTACTCTCTTCCTTTAATTCACTTCATTTCAAGTTCCACTCAGTTAGAGAGTATCTCGGAGCTACAAGTGAATATAGCAGATATTAATTCAAACAAGAACCAACCTTCAGCTTATAATGTAAATTGTAAATTGCCAACAGTAAATTTGAAGTCAAGAATATGTCTTTACAAATAAACATTAGTATCTGTGGAGCACAGGCTGGTCGACAGCAGAGGACTGACTACTCAAGAGCTGCAGTGTAGAACAATGGGGTTATGTTAGTTGGTCCTGTATCAAAACACCATCATGAGCTATAATATTTGTACCATTATGACTTGAGTTCAAGCTGGCAGACCAGACTGATGTTGTCAATTAAGCATATCAATAGGCAATCAATAGTTGGGATATCTGTATACTCAGTCAGTCCTAACGGCGTTACTTTTGGGTGTCCTGGATCTCTGTCCCTAGAATTATTTAGAGTCATAGAACACTACAGAACAGAAACAGGCCCTTTGACCCATCTAGTCTATGTCAAACCCATTAATCTGCATAGTCCCATTGACCTGCAGTTAGACCATAGCCTTTCATACACCTCTCAACCATGTGCTTTTCTCTTAAATGTTGAAATTCACCATGCAGTCACCATTTGCGTTTGCAGCTTAGGCCAAGAATTCTCACAAATCACGACAATATTACAATTGTTCAAGGAAGTTCTGTGAAGGGATGCGCTTAGATAGACGGTTTGAGATGTATCTATTTTAACGCAAGGAGTATTGTGAACAAAGTGGATGAGCTGAGACGAGGATCAGTAATTGGAGCTATGATGTGGTGGCCATTACAGAGACTTGAATGGCTCAGGGACAGGAATGTTTATTTCAAGTGCCGGGTTTTAGATGTTTCAGAAAGGACAGGGAGGGAGGCAAAAGAGGTGGGGCCTGGCACTGCTGATCAGAGATAGTGTCACGGCTGCAGAAAAGGTGGACCTCATGGAGCGATTGTCTACGGAGTCTCTATGGGTGGAGGGTAGGAACAGGAAGGGGGCAATAACTTTACTGGGTGTTTTTTCTAGGCTGCCCAATAGTAACAAAGATATCGAGCAGCAGATAGGGAAACACCCTGGAAAGGTGTAATAATAACAGAGTTGTTGTGATGGGAGATTTTAATTTCCCAAATATCGATTTGCATCTCCCTAGAGCAAGGGGCTTAGATGGGGTGGAGTTTGTTAGGTGTGTTCAGGAAGATTTCTTGACACAATATGTAGATAAGCCTGCAAGAGGAGAGACTGTACTAGATTTGGTATTGGAAAATGAACCTGGTTAGGTGTCAGATCTCACAGTGGGAGAGCATTTTGGAGATAGTGATCATAATTCTTTCTCCTTTACAATAGCATTGGAGAGAGATAGGAACAGACAAGTTAGAAAGAACATTTAATTGGAGTAGGGGGAATTATGAGGTAATTAGGCAGGAAATTGGAAGGTTAAATTGGGAACAGATGTTCTCAGGGAAAAGTACAGAAGAAATGTGGCAAATATTCAGGGGATATTTGTGTGGAGTTCTGCATAGGTACGTTCCAATGAGACAGGGAAGTTATGGTAAGATACAGGAACAGTGGTGTACAAAGGTTGTAATAAATCCAGTCAAGAAGAAAAGAAAAGCTTACAAAAGGTTCAGAGAGTTAGGTAATGTTAGAGATCTAGAAGATTAACAGGAAGGAGCTTAAAAAGGAAATTAGGAGAGCCAGAAGGTTCCATGAGAAGGCCTTGGCAGGCAGGGTTAAGGAAAACCCCAAGGCATTCTATAAGTATGAGAAGAGCAAGAGCATAAAATGTGAGAGAATAGGACCAATCAAGTGTGACAGTGGGAAAGTGTGTATGGAACCGGAGGAAATAGCAGGGGTACTTAATGAATACTTCAGTATTCACTATGGTAAAGGGTTTTGGTGATTGTAGTGCTGACTTACAGCAGACTGAAAAGCTTGAGAATGTAGATATTAAGAAAGAGGATGTGCTGGATATTTTGGAAAGCATCGGGTTGAATAAGTCACTGGGACCGGATGAGATGTACCCCAGGTTACTGTGGGAGGTGAGGGAGGAGATTGCTGAGCCTCTGCCAATGATCTTTGAATCATCAATGGGGACGGGAGAGGTTCCAGAGGATGGGAGGGTTGTGGATGTTGTTCCTTTATTCAAGAAAGGGAGTAGAGGTAACCCAGGAAATTATAGACTCGTGAGTCTTCCTTCAGTGGTTGGTAAGGTGATGGAGAAGATCCTGAGAAGCAGGATTTATGAACATTTGGAGAAGTATAATATGGTCAGGAATAGTCAGCATGGCTTCGCAAAAGGTAGGTCATACCTTACCAGCTGGATTGAATTTTTGAGGATGTGACTAAACTCATTGATGAAGGAAGAGCAGTAGATGTAATGTATATGGATTTCAGCAAGGCATTTGATAAGGTACCCCATGCAAGGCATATTGAGAAAGTGAGGAAGCATGGGATCCAAGGGGACATTGCTTTGCAGATCCAGAACTGACTTGCCCACAGAAGGCCAAGAGTGGTTGTAGATGGGTCATATTCTGCATGGAGGTTGGTGACCAGTGCTGTGCCTCAGGGATATGTTCTGGGACCCTTGCTCTTTGTGATTTTTATAAATGACCTGGATGAGGAAATGGAGGGATGGGTTAGTAAGTTTTCTGATGACACAAAGGTTGGAGGTGTTGTGCATAGTGTGGAGGGCTGTCAGAGGTTACAGCGGGACATTGATAGGATGCAAAATTGGGCTGAGAAGTGGCAGATGGAGTTCAACCCAGATAAGTGTGAAGTGGCTCATTTTGGTAGGTCGTATATGATGGCAGAATATAGTACTAATGGTAAGATTCTTGGCAGTGTGGAGGATCAGAGGGATCTTGGGGTCCAAGTCCATAGGACGCTCAAAGCAGCTGCGCAGTTTGATGCTGTGGTTAAGAAGGCATATGGTGTGTCGGCCTTCATTAATCGTGGAATTGAATTTAGGAACCGAGAGGTAATGTTGCACCTATATACAACCCTGGTCAGACCCCATTTGGAGTACTGTGCTCAGTTCTGTTCGCCTCACTACAGGAAGGATGTGAAAACCATAGAAAAGGTGGAGAAGAGATTTACAAGGATGTTGCCTGGATTGGGGAGCATACCTTATGGAAACAAGTTGAGTGTACTCGGCCTTTTCTCCTTGGAGCGACGGAGGATGCGAGGAGACCTGATAGAGGTGTATAAGATGATGAAAGGCATTGATCATGTGGATGGTCAGAGGCTTTTTCCCAGGGCTAAAATGGTTGCCACAAGAGGATACAGGTTTAAAGTGCTGGGGAGTAGGTACAGAGGAGATGTCAGGGGTAAGTTTTTTATGCAGAGAGTGGTGAGTGCGTGGAATGGGCTGCCAGCAACTGTGGTGCAAGCGGATACGATAGGGTCTTTTAAGAGACTTCTGGATAGGTACATGGAGCTTCGAAAAATAGAGGGCTGTGGGGAAGTCTAGTAATTTCTAAGGTAAGGACATGTTCGGCACAACTTTGTGGGCCGAAGGGCCTGTATTGTCCTGTAGGTTTTCTATGTTTCTATGAACAGCCTTGAAGAGTTCTCTCTTTCCTCCGTGTAAACCCATGATGCGACTGCAGCACAAAATATACAGTCTTCTTTGGGAGTTGGCTGTTGGAATTTTAAATGATGTGAGTCAATCATGAGAGTTGATTAAGTATAATCAAATTTTCAATGCCAGGGATGTTTCCTGGTAGAAAGCACAATTAACTTGGCTATCCTCAGAAACTCACTGTACTTCTGTGAATGCTTCATGATGATGGGTATATACCATCAATCTACCTAATGGGTTCAACACAGACCCCAGCCCAGAACGGACCAAACAAAAGAATGACATTGTGCCTACTCTATTTGTTCATCTTTCTCACCATAAGATTGCACCTCACGTCCAATAGGTTTTCTACGGGAGTGGAAGGGAAATTCTTCAAACTATTTAATGCCTATCCAGAATAGAGATAATTCTAACCTCAGTCATTGAGTGGTAGTATGAAGTGACACTTCAATATTCACACAGGTGGACACTGAGCTTCTTGCCATTGTTGATATTGAACAACAAAGAGAATGTTGCTTTGCGCAATCCTAAAAATCTGCCCTCCCATTACACAAAACTGTGTGTTCCTTAACAATAGAAGTGCTTGACATGCCTTGGAAAACACTGGCCATTTCAGAATTATTTCTCAGAGGAGACAGGCGTTAGTGGATTAGGCGCAGAATTGTTACTACTGTTCCTGGACACACTTAGCCTGTCTGAAGAAAGGAACGTTCGTAGATCAACTCCTCAAAACCAGCACGAAACTCAGTCTTCCCAGCTTCACTGATTACTCCCTCTTGTACACTTCGGGGACGTGGACTATTGAGGCCCCTTAAAACACTGATGAAGTGTCATCAACACTTTCCCTGCACAATTCTTCAAATTTACTGGCAGATTAAGTAAATTATTGTCAGCAAAATGTACCTCCTAATTTGGCCATCATACTTGCAGTGTAGGTGTATTGAATTGTTGCAGTAGCAATATTGGAAACAAATCCTTTTAATGGAAATCCAAATTGCATAAAACAGAGAATGCTGAAAAAAAATCAGCCATTAGCAAACACAGAGTGGGTGACTACTTTGAGGAAAACACTCGTTAATCCGTCAAAGTCACACTGAATTTAGAGTTGCCTGCCAGTTTGATTCTCCATTTCATTCTGCCCTGTTGATCTGTTCCCTCCTGCACAGGTGTAATCAGAGCACACATGAGCATGGAGAGCAGCACTTCATTTTCCATATTGATAAGTTGCTAAATTAGTTTATTATTATCATGTATACTGAGCTACACTGAGAAACTTTTTTGGGATGCCATCCATACAGATAATTACATCACATTAGTGCATTAAAGTAGTGCAAAGGAAAACAGTAACGGAATGTTGAATAAAGTTCAAAGTAAATTTATTATCAAAGTACACATGCCACAATATAGAACCATGATATAAATTTTCTTGAGGGAATAGTCAAAAAATCTCTAATAGAATCAGTGAAAGACCGCACCAATTTGTGCATTCAACCAGTGTCCAAAAGACGACAAACTGTGCAAATACAAAAATAAGATAGTAATAATACTAACTAAGAAATAAATGTCTAGAACATGAGATGAAGAGTCCTTGAAAGTGAGCTCAGAGTTTATGGGAACATTTCAATGATAGGGCAAGTGAAATTATCCCCATTTGTCCACGAGATTGGTGGATGAAGGTTAAGAACTATTCCTGGAACTGGTGGTGTGAGTCCTGAGGCTCCTATACCTTCTTCCTGATTACAGCAGTGAGAAGAGATTATGACCTGGGTGGTGGGGTTCCCTGAAGATGGGTGCTGTTTTCCTGTGACAACACTCTGTTTAGATGTGCTCAATGGTAGGGAAGATTTTACCTTTGTTGGGCTGGGCTCTATCCACTACTTGCATTCAAGGTCGTTGGTGTTGCGATACAGCCAGCTAGTATAGGGATTCCATAGTCAGGGGAACGGACAGGAGATTCTGTGAGCCTGACAGAGATACCCGCATGGTGTGTTGCCTCCCAGGTGCCAGGGTACGGGATGTCTCGGATCGGGTCCTGAATATTCTAAAGGGGGAGGGTGAGCAGCCAGATGTCTTGGTACATGTTGGTACCAATGACATAGATAGGACAAAGGAGGAGGTCCTGAAGACCTGTGCCACGTGCTAGCGAGGGCAAGAGTAGTCGGATCAGGCAGATGAATGCCTGGCTGAGAGACTGGTGTAGGGGGCAGGGCTTCAGATTCTTGGATAATTGGGATCTCTTCTGGGGGAAGTATGACCTGTTCAAAAAGGACAGGTTACACCTGAACCCGAAGGGGACCAATATCCTGGCGGGAAAGTTTAATAGAGCTGTTAGGGAGGGTTTAAACTAATTTGGCAGGGGGATGGGAACCGGAATGATAGAGCGGAGGAAGGGGAAAACAGAAATAAATCTAAGATAGTGAGCAGTAGAGATGTCAGGAAAGACAGGCAGGTGATGGGGCAAATGTGTAGCCATTGAGATGAGTTGCAGTGCAATAAAGTTGCAGTGAAATCAAAGCAAAAAGTATCAAATACTGGTCTTAAGGTGTTGTACTTAAATGCACGCAGCATAAGGAATAAGGTGGATGATCTTGTTGTACAGCTACAGATTGGCAGGTATGATATTGTGGCCATCACTGAGACCTGGCTAAAGGATGCATGTCTCTGGGAGATGAACATCCAAGGACACACGGTGTATCAGAAGGATAGGAAGGTAGGCAGAGGGGGAGGCATGGCTTTATTGGTAAGAAATGATATTAAATCATTAGAAAGAGGTGATATAGGATCGGAAGGTGCAGAATCTTTATGGGTTGAGCTAAGGAATAGCAGGGGTAAAAGGACCCTGATGGCAGTTATTTATAGGCCTCCAATCAGCTGCAGGGATGTGGACTACAAATTACAACTGGAAATAGAAAAAGCTTGTCAGAAGGGCAGTGTTATGAAAATTGTGGGGGATTTTAACATGCGAGTAGATTGGAAAAATCAGATCGGCACTGGATCTCAAGAGAGAGAATTTGTAGAATGTTTGTGAGATGGCTTTTTAGAACAGCTTTTTGTTGAGCCCACTAGGGGATCGGCTGTACTGGATTGGGTATTGTGTAATGAACCGGAGGTGATTAGAGAGATTGAGGTGAAGGAACCCTTAGGAGGCAGTGATCATAACATGATTAAGTTCACTGTGAAATTAGAAAAAGAGAAGCCGAAATCTGATGTGTCGGTGTTTCAGTGGAGTAAAGGAAATTACAGTGGCATGAGAGAGGAACTGGCCAAAGTTGACTGGAAAGAGACATTGGTGGGAAAGACGGCAGAGCAGCAGTGGCTGGAGTTTATGCGAGAAATGAGGAAGGTGCAAGACAGGTATATTCCAAAAAAGAAGAAATTTTCGAGTGGAAAAAGGATGCAACCGTGGTTGACAAGAGAAGTCAAAGCCAAAGTTAAAGCAAAGGAGAGGGCATACAAGGAAGCAAAAATTAGTGGGAAGACAGAGGATTGGGAAGATTTAAAAACCTTCCAAAAGGAAACCAAGAAGGTCATTAAGAGAGAAAAGATTAACTATGAAAGGAAATTAGCAAATAATATCAAAGAGGATACTAAAAGCTTTTTCAAGTACATAAAGAGTAAAAGACAGGTGAGAGTAGATATAGGACTGATAGAAAATGATACTGGAGAAATTGTAATGGGAGATGAGGAGATGGGAGAGGAACTGAACAAGTATTTTGCATCAGTCTTCACTGAGGAAGACAGCAGGATACCGGACGCTCAAGGGTGGCAGGGAAGAGAAGTGTGCGCAGTCACAATTACGACAGAGAAGGTACTCAGGAAGCTGAATAGGTTAAAGGTCGATAAATCTCCTGGACCAGATGGAATGCACCCTCGTGTTCTGAAGGAAGTAGCTGTGGAGATTGCGGAGGCATTAGCGATGATCTTTCAAAAGTTGATAGATTCTGGCATGGTTTTGGAGGACTGGAAGATTGCAAATGTCATTCCTCTATTTAAGAAGGGGGCAAGGAAGCAAAAAGGAAATTATAGACCTGTTAGCTTGACGTCGGTGGTTGGGAAGTTGTTGGAGTCGATTGTCAAGGATGAGGTTACAGAGTACCTGGAGGCATATGACAAGATAGGCAGAACTCAGCATGGATTCCTTAAAGGAAAATCCTGCCTGACAAACCTATTACAATTTTTTGAGGAAATTACCAGTAGGCTAGACAAGGGAGATGCAGTGGATGTTGTATATTTGGATTTTCCGAAGGCGTTTGACAAGGTGCCACACATGAGGCTGCTTAACAAGATAAGAGCCCATGGAATTACAGGAAAGTTACATACGTGGATAGAGCGTTGGCTGATTGGCAGGAAACAGAGAGTGGGAATAAAGGTATCCTATTCTGGTTGGCTGCCGGTTACCAGTGGTGTTCCACAGGGATCAGTGTTGGGGCCGCTTCTTTTTACATTGTACATCAACGATTTGGATTATGGAATAGAGGGCTTTGTGGCTAAGTTTGCTGACGATACGAAGATAGATGGAGGGGCCGGTAGTGCTGAGGAAACGGAGAGTCTGCAGAGAGACTTGGATAGATTGGAAGAATGGGCAGAGAAGTGGCAAATGAAGTACAATGTTGGAAAGTGTATGGTTATGCACTTTGGCAGAAAAAATAAACAGGCAGACTATTATTTAAATGGGGAAAGAATTCAAAGTTCTGAGATGCAACGGGACTTGGGAGTCCTCGTACAGGATTCCCTTAAAGTTAACCTCCAGGTTGAGTCAGTAGTGAAGAAGGCGAATGCAATGTTGGCATTCATTTCTAGAGGAATAGAGTATAGGAGCAGAGATGTGATGTTGAGGCTCTATAAGGCGCTGGTGAGACCTCACTTGGAGTACTGTGGGCAGTTTTGGTCTCCTTATTTAAGAAAGGATGTGCTGACATTGGAGAGGATACAGAGAAGATGAAGATTCACTAGAATGATTCCAGGAATGAGAGGGTTAACATATGAGGAACGTTTGTCCGCTCTTGGACTGTATTCCTTGGAGTTTAGAAGAATGAGGGGAGACCTTATAGAAACATTTCAAATGTTAAAAGGCATGGACAGAGTGGATGTGGCAAAGTTGTTTCTCATGATGGGGGAGTCTAGTACGAGAGGGCATGACTTAAGGATTGAAGGGTGCCCTTTCAGAACAGAAATACGAAGAAATTTTTTTAGTCAGAGGGTGGTGAATCTATGGAATTTGTTGCCACGGGCAGCAGTGGAGGCCAAGTCATTGGGTGTATTTAAGGCAGAGATTGATAGGTATCTGAGTAGCCAGGGCATCAAAGGTTATGGTGAGAAGGCGGGGCAGTGGGACTAAATATGATAAAATGGATCAGCTCATGGTAAAATGGCGGAGCAGACTCGATGGGCCGAATGGCCTACTTCTGCTCCTTTGTCTTATGGTCTTATGGTCTATACTCTCCACTACACATCTACAGAAGTTTGTCAAAGCTGTAGATGTCATGCCAAATTTTCACAAACTCCTAAGTAAATAGAGGCACTGTCATGCTTTCTTCATTGTTGCATTTATGTGCTGGCCCCAGGACAAGTATTCAAGAATAATAATCCTGAGGAATTTAAAGTTGCTGACCCACTCCACCTCTGATTGCCTGATGAAGATTGGCTCATGCACCTTGGATTCCTCCTCCTGAAGTCAATAATCAACTCCTTGGTCACTATGGAAGTAAGATGTTGTTGTGGCACCACTCAGCCAGATGTTTAAGATAAAAAGACAGATAATTTAATGTTCCAAAAGGAAATTACAGTGTCATAATTGCATTATACATGCACAAGTATACAAATATTAGAAGAGAAGTAAGAAAGAATAAAAATAAGTTACGTTAAAAATAATATGTGTAAGATTTACAAGTCAAAGATTATAAGATCACATCCCTGGCTACAAGTTGACTCATTATAGAGCCTGATGGCTGAGGGTAAGAATGACCTCATATGGTGCTCCTTGGAGCAGTGCAGTTGTTTTAGTTTATTACTGAAAGTGCTCTTCTGATAAGCCAAGGTGGCATGCAGAGGATGAGAGAAATTCTTCAGAATTGCTAGGATTTTTCTGGAGGGACCTTTGTTCTATCACAAACTCCAGTATGTCCAGTTTGATGCCTATAACAGAGCCAGCCTTTCTAATCATTTATTGAGTCTGTTGGCATCACCTGTGTTGGTCCCATTGCCCCAGCACACTGGGCCAGATAGAAGACTGTACTGGTGACAACAGACTGGTAGAGCATGCGCAGGGGGAGGACTGCATACTCCAAATGACCCCAGTCTCCTCAGGAAGTAGAGGCAACTCTGACAATTCTTCTACACAGCATCTGTGTTGGTATTTGTAGGTTCTCACCACATCCACATCCTCACCACCAATAGTAATGCAGGCTTAATCTTCCTAAAGTCCATCACTATCTCCTTTGTCTTACGAATGTTGAGGGGCAGATGATTCAGCTTGCACCATTTGATAAAGTCCTCCACCAGGGCCCTGTATTCATTCTCCTTTATACACCCAACTATTGCTGAGTCATCAGAGAATTTCTGCAGATGACATGACTCAGTGTTGTATCTAAAGTCAAACAGGAAGGGAGCCAATACAGTGCCCTTGTGGGGCCCCAGTGCTGCCTATAGCCATGTCTGACACACAGTTCTGAATTAACACAAACGGTGGTTCCCCAATCAGGTAGTCCATTATCCAGGGTACAATGGAAGTGCCAACCTGGGGAGTTTCTCCCCCAGCAATGAAGGCTGTATGGCATCGAAGGCACTAAACAAATCAAAAACCATGATCCTCACAGTGCTGCCCTGCTTATCCAAATGAAAGGAGTTCTGTTCAATGGTAGGCAAACTGCAGGGGATAGAGGACTGACCTGACCAGGAGTCAGAGGTGAGCAGGGACTTTCCTCTCTAGGATCTTCATGATGTGTGAGGTCAGGACCGCTGGTACTCATTCGAGACCTTTGGTCGGCACGTTTTGGGTACTGGGACCACATGTGATGTTCCCTCTCCAGTTGGGAACCTTTCCAGGCTGAGACTCAGATTGAAAATGCACTGGAGAACTCCACACAGCTGCTCAGCACACTCCTTCAGGGGTTGTGGTTCGCATCATCCGGTCCCAATGCTTTGCCGTGTCTGAGCTTCCCCAGAGCCCTTCTCACCTGCTCAGTAGTGAAGCAGGTGAGTCCGTGATGACCATGGGGTTGGTGGAAGGTGGGTCAGGGGGAGATGAAGATCGGGACAATAGCAGTTGGTATGTGGAGGTGTGGATAGTAGGTGCAGGACAAGGAAGTGATGTAGATGGTGGTAGCCTGTGTTGTTCATCCATGTGTTAAGCTGGAGTGGGGAGGAGGGAAGAGGGAGCATTGGGTGTTTCGGTACCGGGGCTGGTGCTCTGTGGGGGGTGTGAACAGGACAGCAATCGTCAAACCTATTGAAGAATTGGTTTAACTCATTAAGCCATTCATGACTGCATTCTGGAGCTCCACAGCTAGGCTGACTGAAGCCAGTGATGCTCTTCATGCCTCTTCACACCTCCCATGTGCTACTCTGCCGAAGCTTGTTCTCCAGCTCTCTCCTGTATTCCTCTTTAGCCACCTGGATCTTCTCCTTTAGCTTCCTCAATCTTCCTCCTACATGCTGATTCATCATGACCTTTGAGTCTGCCAGTGACAGTGGTGTCAGCAAACTTACATATGGCATTGGAACTGTGCTTAGCCACACAGTCATAAGTGTAAAACATGTAGAGCACGGGTCTACGCACATAGACATGGTGTACCTGTGCTTTATAGAGAATGTGAGGGCTATATTATTGCCAATCTGAACTGACTGGGGTGTGCAAGTGAGGACATTGAGGATCCAATTGCATAAAGAGGTAATGAGGCCAAGGTCTAGAAGATTATTGATTAGATCTGAGGGGATAATGCTATTGAATGCCGTGCTATAGTTTATAAAGAGCATCTTGATGTGTACATCTTTGCTGTCTGGATGCTCCTGGGTTGAGTGAAGAGCCAATGAGATGGCACCTGCTGTGCACCAGTTGTGAGAGTAGGCAAATTGGGGCAAATCCAAGTTGCTTCTCAGGCAAGAGTTGATGTATTTCATCACCAACCTCACAAGTCCTGACGAAGGGTCTCAGCCTGAAACGTCGACTCTACCTCTTCCTAGAGATGCTGCTTGGCCTGCTGCATCCACTAGCAACTTTGATGTGTGTTGCTTGAATTTCCAGCATCTGCAGAATTCCTCGTGTTTGCGTTATTACTGTGGATGTAAGTGCTACCAGGCGATAGTCATTGAGAAGGTTACTATATTCTTCTTAGACATCAGTATAAGTGAAGTCCTCTTGAAGCAGGTGGGTAGCTCAGACTGCTGATGCGAGAGCTTAAAGACCTCAGTGAACACACCAGCCTGTTGATCAGCACAGGTCCTTAGTACTCGGCCCGGTACCCCATCTGAGTCAAATACTTTTCTTGGGTTCTCCCCCCGAAGGATGCTCACATGTCAGCCTCAGAGACTGAGATCGCAGAATCAACGGGGGCTTTGGAAATGAGTTCCTCCATGTTGTGGTGTGGTCAAAGTAAGCGCAGGATGCACCAAGCTCATCTGGAAGCGAAGCCTGTTGTTGCCTATGTTGCTTGATTTTACTTTAAAAGAGGTGACAGCATTCAAGCTCTGCCACAAGTGTCAAGCATCCTTCATTGATTCAAGTTTATTCTGGAATTGTCGTGAGATAGCTTTCTGGAGATCGTACCTGGACCTCTTGTAACTTTCCTAGTAACTGGACTTGAATGTCTCTGACCTGACCAAGAACTGCAGAGAAAGTGCAGTACAGGTAGACAGTAAGGTGCAAGGCCATAACAAGGTAAATTGTGAGGTCAGGAGGCCATGTAGGGTACTGTTCAATATTTTTTTAACAGCAGGATGGAATCTGTCCTTGAGCCCGATAGTACATGCATCCAAGCTTCTGAATCTACTGCCCAAGGGGTTAGGGAAGATAGAAGCAAGAAAATCTGTACTGGGCGGGGATCTTTGATTAGTAGACTGATTTACTGAGGCAGAATATCCATGGAAAGGAGGTTGGTTTCCATGATTTGCTGAGCTGTGTGCAAAATCCTCTATGGTTTCTTGAGGTTTTGTGCAGAGCAGTTTCCATGTCAAGCTCTGATGTATTTGGATAGGATGCTTTTTATGGTGCATTTACAAATAATTGGTGAGGGTCAAAAATGCCAAATTTCTTCATCCTCCTGAGAAAGTAGAAGTGTTGCTGCAATGTTTTGGCCATGGTATCAACAAGTTTGCACCAGGACGGGCTATCGGTGATGTTAACCCCTCAGAACTTAAAGCTGTCAACCGCCTTGAAGTCAAAATCATTGATGTAAGCAGTAAAGTGTGCACTGTCCCACTTCCTACAGAGAATGACCGGCTCTTTTATTTTTGTTTCAGAGAAATGTTGTACGGACAACATGCCATGAGGCTCTCTATCTCATTCTTATGTTCCGATACATTGTTATCTGAGTTGAATTAACTTTATTATTTACATCATTCATATACATGAGGAGTAAAAATCTTTACGTTATGTCTCCATTCAAATGTGCAATGTGCAATTATAGTAATTTATAATATTATGTACAACAGGATAGTCAATATAACATAGAAATACAGTTGCATCAGCATGAATTAAGCAGTCTGATGGCCTGGTGGAAGAAATTGTCCCGGAGCCTGTTGGTCCTGGCTTTCATGCTGCTGTACCGCTTCCTGGATGGTAGCAGCTGGAACAGTTCGTGGTTGGGGTGACTCGGGTCTCCAATGATCCTCCCGGGCCCTTTTACACACCTGTCTCTGTAAATATCCTGAGTGGTGGGAAGCTCACATCTACAGATGTGCTGGGCTGTCCACACCACTCTCTGCAGAGTCCTGCAATTGAGTGAAGTACAGATCCCATACCAGACAGTGATGCAACCAGTCAGGATGCTCTCAATTGTTCCCCTATAGAAAGTTCTGAGGATTTGGGGGGCCATACCAAACTTTTTCAACTGCCTGAGATGAAAGAGGCACTGATGTGCCTTTTTCACCACACAGCCAATATGTACAGACCACGTGAGATCCTCAGTGTTGTTTATAGAACATAGAACATAGAATAGTACAGCACAGTACAGGCCCTTCGGCCCACAATGTTGTGCCGACCCTCAAACCCTGCCTCCCATATACCCACCCCACCTTAAATTCCTCCATATACCTGTTTAGTAGTCTCTTAAATTTCACTAGTGTATCTGCCTCCACCACTGACTCAGGCAGTGCATTCCACGCACCAACCACTGAGTAAAAAAACTTCCTCTAATATCTGCCTTGAACTTCCCACCCCTTACCTTGAAAGCCATGTCCTCTTGTACTGAGCAGTGGTGCCCGAGGGAAGAGGAGCTGGCTATCCGCTCTATCTATTCCTCTTAATATCTTGTATAGCTCTATCATGTCTCCTCTCATCCTCCTTCTCTCCAAAGAGTAAAGCCCTAGCTCCCTTAATCTCTGATCATAATGCATACTCTCTAAACCAGGCAGCATCCTGGTAAATCTCCTATGTACCCTTTCCAATGTTTCCACATCCTTCCTATAGGGAGGTGACCAGAAGGCGACGCAATACTCCAAGTGTGGCCTAACCAGAGTCTTACAGAGCTGCATCATTACATTGCGACTCTTAAACTCTATCCCTCGACTTATGAAAGCTAACACACCATAAGCTTTCTTAGCTACCCTATCTACCTGTGAGGCAACTTTCAGGGATCTGTGGACATGTACCCTGAGATCCCTCTGCTCCTCCACACTACCAAATATCCTGCCTTTCTACTCTGCCTTGGAGTTTGTCCTTCCAAAGTGTACCACCTCACACTTCTCTGGGTTGAACTCCATCTGCCACTTCTCAGCCAACTTCTGCATCCTATCAATGTCTCTCTGCAATATTCGACAATCCTCTACACTATCTACAACACCACCAACCTTTGCATCATCTGAAAACTTGCCAACCCACCCTTATACCCCCATATCCAGGTCGTTAATAAAAATCACGAAAAGTAGAGGTCCCAGAACCGATCCTTGTGGGACACCACTAGACACAACCCTCCAATCCGAATGTACTCCCTCCACCACCACCCTCTGCCTTCTGCAGGCAAGCCAATTCTAAATATACCTGGCCAAACTTCCCTGGATCCCATGCCTTCTGACTTTCTGAATAAGGCTACCATGTGAAACCTCATCAAATGCCTTACTAAAATCCATACAGATCACATCCACTGCACTACCCTCACCTATATGCCTGGTCTCCTCCTCAAAGAACACTATCAGGCTTGTTGGACACGATCTGCCCTTCACAAAGCCATGCTGACTATCCCTGATCAGTCCATGATTCTCTAAATGCCCAGAGATCCTATCTCTAAGAATCTTTTCCAACAGCTTTCCAACCACAGACGTAAGGCTCACTGGTCTATAATTACCCGGACTATCCCTACTACCTTTTTTGAACAAGGGGACAACATTCGCCTCCCTCCAGTCCTCCAGTACCATTCTCGTGGACAATGAGGACATAAAGATCCTAGCCAGAGGCTCAGCATTCTCTCGCCATGTGAAGCAGCCTGGGGAATATTCCATCAGGCCCCGGGGACTTATCCGTCCTAATGTATTTTAACAACTCCAACACCTCCTCTCCCTTAATATCAACATGCTCCAGAACATCAACCTCAGTCATATTGTCCTCACTGTCATCAAGTTCCCTTTCATTGGTGAATACCAAAGAGAAGTATTCATTGAGGACCTCGCTCGCTTCCACAGCCTCCAGGCACATCTTCCCACCTTTATCTCTAATCGGTCCTACCTTCACTCCTGTCATCCTTCTGTTCTTCACATAATTGAAGAATGCCTTGGGGATTTCCTTTACCCTACTCGCCAAGGTTTTCTCATGCCCCCTTCTTGCTCTTCTCAGCCCCTTCTTAAGCTCCTTTCTTGCTACCCTATATTCCTCAATAGATGCATCTGATCTTTGCTTCCTAAACCTCATGTATGCTGCCTTCTTCCACCTGACTAGATTTTCCACCTCACTTGTCACCCATGGTTCCTTCACCTTACCATTCTTTATCTTCCTCTCCGGGACAAATTTATTCCTAACATCCTGCAAGAGATCTCTAAACATCGACCACATGTCCATAGTACATTTCCCTGCAAAAACATTATCCCAATTCACACCTGCAAGTTCTAGCCCTATAGCCTCATAATTTGCCCTTCTCTAATTAAAAATTTTCCTGTCCTCTCTGATTCTATCCTTTTCCATGATAATGCTAAAGGCCAGGGAACAGTGGTCGCTGTCCCCCAGATGCTCACCCACTGAGAGATCTGTGACCTGACCCGGTTCATTACCTAATACTAGATCTAGTATGGCATTCCCCTTAGTCAGTCTGTCAACATACTGTGACTGGAATCTATCCCGGACACACTTAACAAACTCTGCCCCTTCCAAACCCTTGGAACTAATCAGGTGCCAATCAATATCAAGGAAGTTAAAATCACCCATGATAATAACCCCATTATTTTTGCACCTTTCCAGAATCTGCCTCCCAATCAGCTCCTCTGTATCTCTGCTGCTACCAGGAGGCCTATATAATACCCCCAATAGAGTAACTGCTCCCTTCCTGTTCCTGACTTCCACCCATACTGACTAAAAAGAGGATCCTGCTACATTACCCACCCTTTCTGTAGCTGTAATGGTATCCCTGACCAGCGATGCCATCCCTCCTCCCCTCCCCCCCCATCCCATTTAAAACACTGAAATCCTCGAATATTGAGAATCCAATCCTGCCCCGGTGCCAGCCAAGTCTCTGTAAAGTCTCATGTATGTATGCAGGCTCTCAGTTCATCACCTTTGTTCCTGATGCTTCTTGCATTGAGGTGCACACACTTCAGCCCTTCTACCTTACTACCTTCACACCGTTTATTCTGCTTCTCTTTCCTCAATACCTCTCTATATGTTAGATCTGGCTTACTCCACGCATTTCTTTCACTGCTCTATTGCTCCAGGTCCCATCCCCCTTGCAAATTAGTTTAAGCCCTCCGGAACCATGCTAGCAAACCTACCTGCAAGGATATTGCTCCCCCTCGAGTTCAGGTGCTACCCATCCAATCTGTACATGTCCCACCTTCCCCAGAAGAGATCCCAGTGATGCAAAAATCTAAAACCCTGCTCCCTGTACAAACTCCTCAGCCACGCATTCAACTGCCATCTCCTCCAATTCTTACCATCACTATCACATAGTACTGGCAGCAATCCTGAGAACGCCACACTTGAGGTCCTGTTCTTCAGCCTTCTGCCTAGTTCCCAAAACTCACACTTCAGGGCCTCATCCCTCTTCCCGCCTATGTTGTTGGTGCCAACAAGTATCACGACTTCTGGTGGCTTTCCCTGTCGTACCAGGATGTCGTGCACCCAGTCAGAGACATTCCATGTCCTGGCATGCAGAGGCAGCAAATCATGCGAGTGTCCTTCTCACGTCCACAAAATCTCCTGTCTGCTCCCCTGACTATAGAGTCTCCAATGACGACAGCTCTCCTCTTCTCCATCCCACCCTTCTGCACCACCGGGTCAGGCAGTGCCAGAGGCCCTGCCACCATGGCTCACACCTGGTTGGTCGTCTCCACCAACAGTATCCAGGACAGTAAACTTATTATTCAGGGGAATGGCTGCAGGGGTGCTTTGCACTACCTGTCTGCTCACCTTCGCTTTCCCCTCTCTGACTGTCACCCAACTACCTGCTTCTGACAGCCTAGGTGTGACTACCTCCCTGTAGCTCTCATCTATGACTGCCTCATTCTCCCTTATGAGTCAAAGGTCATCTAGCTGCTGCTCCAGATTCCTTACACGGTCTCCCATATCGCCCAGCCGCATGCACTTCTGGCAGATGTGACTCGGCAGGAGAGGGGAGTTCCCCCAAGACTGCCACACCTCACATGAGAGGCACATCACCGTCTCAGGAAACTTTGTAAAGACTGACTGGAAACAAGCTCGTCCTTAGCCTCTTCTCATTGAAGCCTCTTGAGTCAAAGTCTCAAAGCTTCTCTCCTTCACTGGCTGAGTTTATGCTGAGGAAATTAAAGCTGTTCACCCTCTCATCTCTTTGAGGTTCATCCCACTACAGTGGTGTCACCTTCAACTTGTAGATGGAGGTAGAGCGCAATCTGGCCATGCTGTTGTGAATGTACAGAGAGTAGAGTTGAGGGCTGAGGACACAGCCTTGTGAGGCACCACTTTTGAGGATTATCATGGCACAGGATACCTGACCTCTTGTCTAGCAGACTATGTCTTTACTGAAGATAGTCTGATAGACAAGAAGTCAAAGTATCTAGATGCAAAGGGATGTGTTCTGTCTCAGGTTGAGGAATCTGGAGATGAGATTGTTTATAGGACATTGCATCCATCTCAAGTAATGTTACATTTTAGAGCTTTGGGGAATTCACTTTTTTGTATCACTGCCCATTTCTGCATAGGTCAGCCATTTGTAAAATGTGACTTGCTGTGATTTTTATTTGTTTTGTCTCTAAGTGACCTCACTGATCTACCAACAGGGCCAGAGAGACACTGGAGAGCACAGATATTGGAATCTGAAACAAAGCATGAAACTACTAGAGGAACTCAGCTCTTCAGGTAGAATCTGTAGAGGGGAATGGAGAGTCCAGACGAAACATCAACCGTCCATTTCCTTCTACAGATTCTGGCTTTCTTGCTGAGTTCCTCCAACAGTTTGTTTATATGAACAGGATCACTTATCTTCTGCATAATTCCATTGCAACCTTGACCTAGCCCTATCAGAAATATTCCTTTTATCATATGAACCCCAACCCCAACATTGTGCAATATCAGGCTAACTGGTTTTCACTCTTCTCTCAGTTCCGATGAATGGTTTTCAACCTCAAGTATTAACTCTGTTCGTCCCTCCTTAGATGCTTCAAAGATTTCCTGATTTTATTTCACTAATTCCTTCACATTATGCTTTAACATTGAAGGAAGCACCAATCTGAATTTTAATCTTTATTTTTAAGCTATAGCAACCTGTGAATTCAAACTGCTGAGATTCACGGTGGAGTTAACAGTGGAAGATTTAAACAAAAATTATACCTGTGTACTCTATGACAATAGAGAATCTCTGCAATCTATTAAGGCTTTATAAATGCAGGCTGTTATTGATCTCAGTTCATGAAAATAAAGATATACTGGTTACAGAAATGACTTCTATTTATGTATTTGAATAGATTGCTCAGTGAGTATGATTATAATAATGATTTCCCAACCCCAAACTCCACCAATAAAATGTTATTCTCTGGAGCTGCATAATGAGGCATCATTATGCGTACTTTTTCACCACAATTATTATTGGATTTAAAATAGATGCACATGAAGAGATCACTGAATGGCAAACTGAGGCAGGGAAGTGGACCAGTGTAAAATTAAAGTTAATAGCCAGAGCATTAAGAACACTGATAATCAGTGGGGTTGAAAGCGATATCCTATACAATGATCAATGTGCTTACCACGGGAAATTCCATAGCCAGATTCTCTGAATACCCTTCACAAACTGATTTGCCTATCTGCTCCAACCTGATGGCATGAACATTGATTTCTCGAACCTCCGGTAATGCCCCCTCCTCCCCCCCATCTCCTTCACCATTCCCCATCCCCTGTTCCCTCTCCCACCTTATCTCCTTGCCTGCCCATCACCTCCTTCTGGTGCTCCTCCCCCCTTTCCTTTCTTCCATGGCTTGTCCTCTTCTATCAGACTCCCCCTTCTCCAGCCCTGTATCTCCTTCACCAGCTCTTTACTTCACCCCTCCCACTTCAGGTTTCGTCTATCAGCTTGTGTTTCTCTCTCCCCCCCCCCCCCCAGCTCCCCCCCCCCCACCTTTGAGATCTACTCCTCAGCATTTTCTCTTCAGTTCTGCAGAAGGATCTGGGCCCAAAACATTGATTGTTATCTTTTCCATAGATGCTGCCTAGCCTGTTGAATTCCTCCAGCATTTTGTGTGTGTTGCCTATTTGCTTCTGAATTGGGGCACTAATCTTGCATTTCATTGTTTACCTATGTCAATACACGTCCAATGCTTGGACTTCAATCCCTGTATCAGAGTGCAGGGACACTGTTGCTGGCTGATGCTACCGTATAAGTCTAACAGCATGGATCCCAATAATGATGCAGTTATGCATAATTGTGCTGCTACCATTTATTATGCCAAATCATATCAGGGCTGTAGATTTAGAAAGGAACACCACAAAATGCCACAGCCCTGTACTGTGTTCTGGCGACTCAGATGTTGAGTTGTCTGAAAGCTAAAAAGCAGGGGAGAAGACAGATTGTGTTATCTGTTGTAAAACCCCCACCTCCAGGAAAGTAGGAGTGAGATCCTTTGCACTTAAGGGCTAGGAGTTCAACATAACAACTGAAGGGGCGTTAAGGGAAGTGGTCTGAAAACTACCCTTTCACAGGATCTCCCTAGAATGTGGAGACTTAGCTGATGACTCCAAGTATGTGCACATTTGTTGCAATTCTTGAAGAAGATAACTACCTCACGCATTTTTCTACTTGAAACCTAAAACATATGCTTTCATTGCATTAATGACATAATTCATTGTAAAAATGCTTTCTGGGTTTGTAATTAAATCTGAGTACCTTTATCTATCACTGGCTTAACATTGTTACTAATGAACTAGATGGAAATAATCAGTCTGTCTGATTATATGCTAGTAGGTAATCTATTCTTGAGCAAACTGACCATAACATTAATTAAATTCCAATTTCATAATTGGCTTCCATTCATGAAATTCTTTGTTAATTTAATGCTGTAAAGGAAAACAAAATCAACAGAATATGCAGGATTTGAGATTATGATAACACATTAAGTAGATAATGTGGATAATAAATTTCATGTCACCAATTTGCCTCGCCAATTGTTGCAAAGGCGTTTTCTAGATATTTAACCAACACCACTAATATAGGCTTAGCCAGTCATCCATCATTTTGATGGCCAAATGAGTGGTAGATTCAAAAGCAATTTTCATGTCACTAAAAGCAGGGGCCACCTCTGCATTGCAGTATTAACACAGTGGAGAATCTTCCTTAATTGTTGCTTGTCAAAGCAAAATAGGACAGACGTGTACAGTCTAGGTTGTAACCTGGTACTTGAGGGAGATAGAAACTAGAGTTTCAGGAATAGGAGTGGCCATTGTGCGAGGGGGCCATCGTTAGAGTGGTGCAGCTTCGGCTCAACAGGCTTGGGTGAGAATGGGCTTGAGCAAACACAGGTGGAGGTTCTAAGTAAGTAAGAAAGCTTCAGGTGCTTTTTTTCTGTTAGTACATAGCTAACGCATTGAGAGTAGATCCAGAGGTAGTGGTATGTTCCTTGTGAAAGGTGTTGGAAATTTGAGAGTCCTCCAGCTTCCCTGATAACTGCACCTGCATGAAGTGAATCAAGCTGCACATCCCTAGAGGCTGTGTTAAGGAACCAGTGCTGCAGCTGGATGAACTTTGTCTCATATGGGAAAATGAGAAGGTGATAGATAGGAGCTACAGGGAGGTAGTCACCCCTAAGTTGTAAGAGGCACGTACCTGTGTGACTGTCAGGAGAGAGAAAAGGAATCAGCAGGTAATGCAGAGAACACCTGTGGATATTCTCCTCAATAATAAGAATACTGATTTGGATACTGTTGGGGTGGGAACAATTTACTGCCTCTCATAATCCTGTAAGCCTCTATTAGATCTCTGCTCAGCCTCCGATGCTACACAGAAAAGTTTGTCCAACCTGTCTGGATAGCACATGCCCTCTAAACCAGAGAGAATCCTGGTAAAGTGCTTCTGCACCCTCTCCAAAGCCTCAACGTCCTTCTTATAGTGGGGCAAACAGAACCATATGCAACACTCCAGATGTGGCCCAACCAGAGTTTTTAAAATTACAACATAACCTCTTGACTTTTGAACTCAATGCCCTGACTAATAAAAGCAGGTATTCCATAAGCCTTCTTAAGGATCTTTACAGGTGTGAAGGTAGATGATCTTGTGGCACAGTTAGAGGTTGGTAGGTATGATGTTGTGGGCATCTCTCAGTCGTGGCTGAAAGAGGATCATTAGATTAGATTAGATTCAACTTTATTGTCATTGTACTGAGTACAGATACAAAGCCAATGAAATGCAATTAGCATCTGACCAGAAGTGCAAAAGAATAGCATTATTTACAAAATAACTGTGAATAAAAAGTAAGTGCTACAGCATACAAATATAGAAGTTCTGAGACAGTCCAATATGGGTGCAATATTGCTTAGCGCTGTGATGTGAGGTTCAGCAGGGTCACGGCCTCATGGAAGAAGATCTTCGTGAGCCTGCTGGTGCAGGAGCGGAGGCTTCTGTAGTGTCTACCAGATGGGAAGAGAGTAAAAAGTCCATGGTTCGGGTGAGATGCATCCTTGATAATGCTTTTCACCCTGACCAGGCAGCGTTTAGTTAGGAGCTTAACATCCAAGGATACACATTGTATCAACAAGACTGACGGGTAGGCAGAGCAGATGGGTAGCTCTATTAGCAAAAGATAAAATCAAATCCTTGAAGGAAAGGTGATATAGGATTGGAAGATGTAGAATTCTTGGGGGTAGAATTAAGAAACTGACTGCAATATAAATGATGGAAGTTATATACAGGCTTCCAAACAGTAGCTAGGATGCGGGCTACAATCTGCAATGGGAGATTTTTTTTTTTAAGCGTGTCGTACCAGACATTCAGCCTTCTTGTCTGGCACGTGGTGTTAGGATTAACCGGGTCATGTTATGAATGTTCCTGACTCGACCCTTGTATTTTTTATGAGGCTGAGTGGCTAACACTACACTCAACCCGGCACGGATGGAGACCGTGGCCTGACCTGGATTCGAACTGGGGAACCTTCGCTCTGGAGTCCACTGCTGATCTCACTGTGCCACCAGCCGGCGAATATGGGAGATAGAAATGGCATAGAGAAAGGGCAATGTTGTGATAATCACTTGGGATATCAATATGCAGTAAAATTAGGAAAATCCCATTGGTGCCAGATTCCAGAGGAAAGAATCTGTAAAAAGCTCATGAGCTTGCATTTCAAAGCACTTTGTGGTTGAGTCAACGAGGGGAATGGTATTTCTGGAATGGGAGTATATAATGACCCAGGTTTGATTTGGAAGCTTAAGGTGAAAGAACCCTGAGGAGGCAGTGATCATCATTTGATTCACCCTGCAGTTTGAGAAGGAGAAGTTAAAATTGAATATATCAGCATTAGAGTGGAGTAAATGGAATTACAGAGGTGTGGGAGAGGAGCTGGCCTCCCTTCATTGGAAGGGTACACCAACAGGGATGATGGCAGGTGCAGGAAAGTTACATCCCAAAGAAAAAGATGTATTCTAAAGGGAGGATGAGGTGACCATGGCTGATAAGGCTAGTCAGAGGCAGCATAAAAGCAAAAGTGAGGGCAGGTTTGTCAGTGATTGAGATAATGGGATTGATAACTTAGAGGCAAAGTTTGCAGATGATACAAAGTTAGGTGGAGGGGTAGGTAGTGCTGAGGAAAGAATGTGGTTGCAGCAGGACTTAGACAAATAGGAAGAATGGGCAAACATGCGGCAGATGGCATACAGTGTTGGGAAATGTATGATAAGGCATTTTGGTAAAAGGAGCAATAGTGCAGAGTATTATCTAAATGGAGAGAAAATTCAAACTTTAGATGTGCAAAGGGACTTAGGAGTCCACGTGCAAGACTCCCAGAAGGTTTACAGGGTGAGTTGGATGTAAAGAAGCCAAATGTAATGTTGGTATTCATTGCAAGGGGAAGAGAATATAAAAGCAAGGAGATAATGCTGAGGCATTATAAGACACTAGTCAGGCTACACTTGGAGTATTGTCAACAGTTTTGGACACCATATTTCAGAAAGGACATGGTGTCATTGGAGAGAGTCCAGAGGAGGTTCTCGAGGTGATTCTGGGAATGGAGGGGTTAACATAAGAGGAGTGTTTTGAAGCTTTGGGCATGTACTCACTGGAATTTAGAAGAATGCGTGGAGATCTCATTGAAACCTACCAAACGTTGAATGGACTAGATAGGGTAGATGTGGAGAAGATTTTTCTGTGGTGGGGGTATCAGAACTAAAGGGCACAGACTCAAAATTGAGGGCAACCTTTTAGAACAGAGGTAAAGAGGAACTTTTTTTTTAGCCAGAGAGTAGTGAATCTGTGGAATGCTCTGCCACAGACTGCGGTGGAGACCAAGTCCGTGGGTATATTTAAAGCAGAAGTTGAAGGTTTCCTGATTGGTCAGGACATCAAAGGATATAGCAAGAAGGCAGATGCATGGGGTTGAGTGGGATCCAGGATCAGCCATGGAGCACACTCGGTGGGCTAAATGGCCAAATTCTTCTCTAATGTCTTATGGTCTTAATATAGCAAATAAAAGCAGAAAGATAGAGGATTGGGAAGCTTTTAAAAAAACAATGGAAAGCAACTAAAAAAGCCATAAAGAGAGAAAAGATGAAATATTAAAATAAGCAAGCCAATAGTATAAAAGGGGTTATATTAGAAGTTTTTTCAGATATATATATACAGACTAAAAGAGAGAGACGAGAGAGGATATCGGACTGTTGGAAAATGACGCTGGAGAGGTACTAATGGAGAACAAAGAAATAACGAAGGATTTTAATGAGTATTTTGCATCAGTCTTCACTGTGGAAAACACTATTCGATGACAGAAATTAGAGCATGTCAGCAGGAGAAGAGTCATTACTATTACTAAGGAGAAGGTGCTTGGGAAGCTAAAAGGTCTAAAGGTAGATAAGTCACCTGGACCAGATAGACTACACTCTAGAGTTCTAAAAGAGGTGACTTAAGAGACTGAGGAGGAATTAGTAATGATCTTTCGAGAATCAGTAGATTCTGGAATGGTTCCGGAGCACTGTAAAATTGTAAATGTCACAGCATTCTTAAAGAAGGGAGGGAGGCCAAAGAAAGAAAATTATAGGCCAGTTAGCCTAACCTCAGTTGTTGGAAAGATGTTGGAGTCAATTATTAGGGATGAGGCTTCATAGTACTTGGAGATACAAGATAAAATAAGCCAACGTCAGCACGGTTTTCTAAAGGGGAAAACTTGTCTGACAAATCTGTCGGAATTCTTTAAGAAAACAGCAAGCAGGATAGACAAAGGGGAGTCAGTGGATGTGGTTTATCTGGATTTTCAGAAGGACTTGGTCAAGGCACCACATATCAGGTTGCTTAACAAGATAAGAGCCAATGGCATTACAGAAAAGGTACTAGCATGGATTTGTCCTGGGTATGACTCCAAACTGCAACCGGTGATGAGGCTCTAATTGGAGACTTTCAGAGCTTTGGGGAAAGTGGAGTTACCCCTTAGTCATTCATTGCTCCCAGGGTCACTCTGACCCGGAACGGTAGCACCTGCAAGGGTTCCTGCTCAGGATACGAGCGAAGGCCAACGGCAGATCCGGCAGGTTCAGTAATTGAACTTATGACAGAGAAGGCGGACGAGCTAGGACCTCAAATGTCAACGGCTGTTGTACAGGCGGATGAACATTTGGGAAGAGAAATGGCGATTTCTTTAGTTTGCCCAACGGTAGGCAATAGCAAACCACCGTTGCTAGATACCAGGTTTCCTAGAATCTATTTGCGAAGAAAACCATGGTCAAACTCACAAAATGTATCACACAACAACAGCGTCAAGAGGATATTCAAGACAATTCTGAAGATGCTTCGCTCGGTAGGGTTGATTCTGGTAAGCAGG
Source organism: Mobula birostris (assembly GCF_030028105.1). Lineage (NCBI taxonomy): Eukaryota > Metazoa > Chordata > Chondrichthyes > Myliobatiformes > Myliobatidae > Mobula > Mobula birostris. Next base: position 193,226,680 of record NC_092371.1, read on the forward strand.
GGATCCCCGACCGTCATCAAGCTACTGCTCATAAAATTCAAGTAACACAAAAGAAAATTATTGCCACTTGGAATGTAAAAACCTTATATCAAGCAGGACGATTGGACAATGTGATAAATGAAATGGAAAGACTAAAGATTAGCATCATGGGAATTAGCGAAGTTCGTTGGATACGTGCTGGAACATGTCAGAATAGAAATAAAACACTAATTTATTCTTGGGACATCCTATACTAATGGAGTAGGAATTCTTATGGATGAAAACATGGCAAAAAGTGTTTTAGGACATTGGGCAATATAGAAACATAGAAACATAGAAACATAGAAAATAGGTGCAGGAGTAGGCCATTTGGCCCTTCGAGCCTGCACCGCCATTTATTATGATCATGGCTGATCATCCAACTCAGAATCCCGCCCCAGCCTTCCCACCATACCCCCTGATCCCCGTAGCCACAAGGGCCATATCTAACTCCCTCTTAAATATACCCAATGTACTGGCCTCAACTGCTTCCTGTGGCAGAGAATTCCACAGATTCACCACTCTCTGAGTGAAGAAGTTTTTCCTAATCTCGGTCCTAAAAGGCTTCCCCTTTATCCTCAAACTGTGACCCCTTGTTCTGGACTTCCCCAACATCGGGAACAAACTTCCTGCATCTAGCCTGTCCAATCCCTTTAGGATTTTATACGTTTCAATCAGATCCCTCCTCAATCTTCTAAATTCCAACGAGTACAAGCCCAGTTCATCCAGTCTTTCTTCATATGAAAGTCCTGCCATCCCAGGAATCAATCTGGTGAACCTTCTTTGTACTCCCTCTATGGCAAGGATGTCTTTCCTCAGATTAGGGGACCAAAACTGCACACAATACTCCAGGTATGGTCTCACCAAGGCCTTGTACAACTGCAGTAGTACCTCCCTGCTCCTGTACTCAAATCCTCTCGCTATAAATGCCAGCATACCATTTGCCTTTTTCACCGCCTGCTGTACCTGCATGCCCACTTTCAATGACTGGTGTATAATGACACCCAGGTCTCGTTGCACCTCCCCTTTTCCTAATCGGCCACCATTCAGATAATAATCTGTTTTCCTATTTTTGCCACCAAAGTGGATAACTTCACATTTATCCACATTAAATTGCATCTGCCATGAATTCGCCTACTCACCCAACCTATCCAAGTCACCCTGCATCCTCTTAGCATCCTCCTCACAGCTAATACTGCCACCCAGCTTTGTGTCATCCGCAAACTTGGAGATGCTGCATTTAATTCCCTCATCCAAGTCATTAATATATATTGTAAACAACTGGGGTCCCAGCACTGAGCCTTGCGGTACCCCACTAGTCACCGCCTGCCATTCTGAAAAGGTCCCGTTTATTCCCACTCTTTGCTTCCTGTCTGCTAACCAATTCTCCATCCACATCAATACCTTACCCCCAATACCGTGTGCTTTAAGTTTGCACACTAATCTCCTGTGTGGGACCTTGTCAAAAGCCTTCTGAAAATCCAAATATACCACATCCACTGGTTCTCCCCTATCCAGTCTACTAGTTACTTCCTCAAAAAATTCAATGAGATTCGTCAGACATGATTTTCCCTTCACAAATCCATGCTGACTTTGTCCGATGATTTCACCGCTTTCCAAATGTGCTGTTATCACATCTTTGATAACTGACTCCAGCAGTTTTCCCACCACCGACATTAGGCTAACCGGTCTATAATTCCCCGGTTTCTCTCTCCCTCCTTTTTTAAAAAGTGGGGTTGCATTAGCCACCCTCCAATCCTCAGGAACTAGTCCAGAATCTAACGAGTTTTGAAAAATTATCACTAATGCATCCACTATTTCTTGGGCTGCTTCCTTAAGCACTCTAGGATGCAGACCATCTGGCCCTGGGGATTTATCTGCCTTCAATCCCTTCAATTTACCTAACACCACTTCCCTACTAACATGTATTTCGCTCAGTTCCTCCATCTCACTGGACCCTCTGTCCCCTACTATTTCTGGAAGATTATTTATGTCCTCCTTAGTGAAGACAGAACCAAAGTAATTATTCAATTTGTCTGCCATGTCCTTGCTCCCCATAATCAATTCACCTGTTTCTGTCTGTAGGGGACCTACATTTGTCTTTACCAGTCTTTTCCTTTTTACATACCTATAAAAGCTTTTACAGTCAGTTTTTATGTTCCCTGGCAGCTTTCTCTCATAATCTTTTTTCCCCTTCCTAATTAAGCCCTTTGTCCTCCTCTGCTGAACTCTGAATTTCTCCCAGTCCTCAGGTGAGCCATTTTCTCTGGCTAATTTGTATGCTGCTTCTTTGGAATTGATACTATCCCTAATTTCTCTTGTCAGCCACGGGTGCACTACCTTCCTTGATTTATTCTTTTGCCAAACTGGGATGAACAATTGTTGTAGTTCATCCATACAACCTTTAAATGCTTGCCATTGCATATCCACCGTCAATCCTTTAAGTGTCATTTGCCAGTCTATCTTAGCTAATTCACGTCTCATACCTTCAAAGTTACCCCTCTTTAAGTTCAGAACCTTTGTTTCTGAATTAACTATGTCACTCTCCATCTTAATGAAGAATTCCACCATATTATGGTCACTCTTACCCAAAGGGCCTCTCACGACAAGATTACTAATAAACCCTTCCTCATTGCTCAAAACCCAGTCTAGAATAGCCTGCTCTCGAGTCGGTTCCTCGACATGTTGGTTCAAAAAACCATCCCGCATACATTCCAAGAAATCCTCTTCCTCAGCACCTTTACCAATTTGGTTCACCCAATCTACATGTAGATTGAAGTCACCCATTATAACTGCTGTTCCTTTATTGCACACGTTTCTAATTTCCTGTTTAATACCATCTCCGACCTCACTACTACTGTTAGGTGGCCTGTACACAACTCCCACCAGCGTCTTCTGCCCCTTAGTGTTACGCAGCTCTACCCATATCGATTCCACATCTTCCCGGCTTATGTCCTTCCTTTCTATTGCATTAATCTCTTCTTTAACCAGCAACGCCACCCCACCTCCCCTTCCTTCATGTCTATCCCTCCTGAATATTGAATATCCCTGAACGTTGAGCTCCCATCCCTGGTCACCCTGGAGCCATGTCTCTGTGATCCCAACTATATCATAATCATTAATAACAATCTGCACTTTCAATTCATCCACCTTATTACGAATGCTCCTTGCATTGACACACAAAGCCTTCAGGCGCTCTTTTACAACACTCTTAGCCCTTATACAATTATGTTGAAAAGTGGCCCTTTTTAATGCTTGCCCTGGATTTGTCGGCCTGCCACTTTTACTCTTCTCCTTAGTACTTTTTGCTTCTACCCTCACTTTACACCCCCCTGTCTCTCTGCACTGGTTCCCATCCCCCTGTTGTGAACTAACCTCCTCACGCCTAGCCTCTTTAATTTGATTCCCACCCCCCCAACCATTCTAGTTTAAAGTCACCTCAGTAGCCCTCGCCAATCTCCCTGCCAGGATATTGGTCCCCCTAGGATTCAAGTGTAACCCGTCCTTTTTGTACAGGTCACGCCTGCGCCAAAAGAGGTCCCAATGATCCAAAAACTTGAATCCCTGCCCCCTGCTCCAATCCCTCAGCCACGCATTTATCCTCCACCTCATCGCATTCCTACTCTCACTGTCGCGTGGCACAGGCAGTAATCCCGAGATTACTACCTTTGCGGTCCTTTTTCTCAACTCCCTTCCTAGCTCCCTATATTCTCCTTTCAGGACCTAATCCCTTTTCCTACCTATGTCATTGGAACCTATATGTACCACGACCTCTGGCTCCTCACCCTCCCACTTCAGGATATCTTGGACACGATCAGAAATATCCCGGACCCTGGCACCAGGGAGGCAGACTACCATCCGGGTCTCTGGACTGTGTCCACAGAATCGCCTATCTGACCCCCTTACTATCGAGTCCCCTATCACAACTGCCCTCCTCTTCCTTGCCCTACCCTTCTGAGCCACAGGGCCAGACTCTGTGCTGGAGGCACGGCCACTGTCGCTTCCCCCGGGTAAGCTGTCCCCCCCAACAGTACTCAAACAGGAGTACCTATTGTTAAGGGGTACAGCCATCAGGGTACTCCCTATTACCTGACTCTTCCCCTTCCCCCTCCTAACCGTGACCCACTTGTCTGCCTCCCATGGCCCCGGCGTGACCACCTGCCTGCAACTCCTCTCTATCAACTCCTCACTCTCCCTGACCAGCCGAAGGTCATCGAGCTGCAGCTCCAGTTCCATTACACGGTCCCTTAGGAGCTGCATCTCAATGCACTTGGCGCAGATGTAGACGTCCGGGAGGCTTGGAGCCTCCAGGGCCTCCCACATCCGACACCGAGAACAGCAAACTGCCCTCACACTCATACTGCCCCAGAAAGAGTATGAGAAAGAGTACTCCTTTTTAGATTCAGAGGACAACCAATTGATTTAGCAATTATACAGGTATATGCACCAACAACAGATGGAACAAATGAAGATATAGATAAATTCTGTGAAGAGCTTGAACAAGCAAAGAATGGATGCAAATCTCAAGATATTGAGATCTAAACGCTAGAGTACGACAAGGTGCTGATGGAAATACCATAGGAAAATTGCAGACTGTAATAGTGACCATAACCCAGTAGTATGTCATGTAAAAGTAAAACTTGAAAAACTGAAGAAGCAAGAACCTGAAAAATCCCTTGATTACTTGCAATAAATTAAAGAAGAAAACTTAAGACAAAAATTTTCAATTGAATTAAGGAATAGATTTTAAAGTCTAGAAATAGAATCTGTTGAAGATGATAGCAATCATGTAGAAATGAAATTTAACTGTCTAAAGGATGCCTTGGTAGAATCAGTAAAGTCAGTGATTCCTAAAAAAAAGCACAAAAAATAAATGGATGACAGATGAAATCAAAAATCTAATGGAAGGAAGGAGACAGAAGAAAGCAAATCCTATAGAATATAAGTCCTTTGATAAAAAATTTAAAAGCTTATGTCAAAAAGCCAAAGAAGAATGGTTAAACCAGGAATGTGAGCAAATAGAAAGAATCCCTATTACTGATCCAAAAAGGTTACATCAACAAATCAAGAATATCACTGGTAAAAAGCTCTTCTGTTCTATAGGTGGATGTTTGAAAACAAAGGACGGTACCATTATCATGGAAAAAGATGAGATTATGAACAGATGGACTGAGTATATTCAGGAATTATTTGAAGACGATCGAGGCGAAAAACCAGAAATTAAGAAAAACATTGAAGGTCCAAGTATTTTAAAATTTGAAGTTCGTAATGCAATAAATAAGATGAAGAAAGGAAAGACAGCAGGTCCTGATGAATTAGTAATAGAACAAATTATCGCCCTTGAAGATTATGGAATTGAAAAACTTACTGATTTAATCAATGACATTTATGAGACTGGAATAATACCAGAAGAGATGAAAAAATCAGTATTTATCACTCTTCCTAAGAAACCTGGAGCAATCCAATAACAATTACATAGGACCATAAGTTTAATGAGTCATATCACCAAGATATTTCTAAGAATTTTGATGACAAGAGCTAAAAGTAAGATACAAGCTGAAATAGGTGAAGAACAAACAACAGGAATTCTGCAGATGTTGGAAGTTCGAGCAACACTGACGAAGGATCTCGGCCTGAAACGTCGACTGTACCTCTTCCTAGAGATGCTGCCTGGCCTGCTGCGTTCACCAGCAACTTTGATGTGTGTTGTTAGGTAAAGAACAATGTGGTTTTGTGAAAGACAAAGGAACTAGAAACGCAATATTAATGTTAAGGATGCTATCAGAACATAGAAACATAGAAACAGAAAATAGGTGCAGGAGTAGGCCATTCGGCCTTTCGAGCCTGCACCGCCTTTCAGTACGATCGTAGCTGATCTTCCAACTCAGAAACCTGTATCTGCCTTCTCTCCATACCCCCTGATCCCTTTAGCCACAAGGGCCATATCTAACTCCCTCTTACAGATAGCGATGAACTGGCCTCAACTGTTTCCTGTGGCAGAGAATTCCACAGATTCACCACTCTCTGTGTGAAGAAGTTTTTCCTCATCTCAGTCCTAAAAGGCTTCCCCTTTATCCTCAAACTGTGACCCCTCGTTCTTGACTTCCCCAACATCGGGAACAATCTTCCTGCATCTAGCCTGTCCAATCCCTTAAGAATTTTATACGTTTCAATCAGATCCCCCCTCAATCTTCTAAATTCCAGAGGGTATAAGCCTAGCTGATCCAGTCTTTCATCATATGAAAGTCCTGCCATCCCAGAAATCAATCTGGCGAACCTTCTTTGTACTCCTCCTATGGCAAGAATGTCTTTCCTCAAATTAGGGGACCAAAACTGCATACAATACTCCAGGTGTGGTCTCACCAAGGCCTTGTACAACTGCAGTGGTACCTCCCTGCTCCTGTACTCGAATCCTCTTGCTATGAATGCCAGCATACCATTCGCCTTTTTCACCGCCTGCTGCACCTGCATGCCCACTTTCAATGACTGGTGTATAATGACACACAGATCTCATTGCACCTCCCCTTTTCCTAATCGGCCACAATTCAGATAATAGTCTGTTTTCCTGTTCTTGCCCCCAAAGTGGATAACTTCACATTTATCCACATTAAATTGCATCTGCCATGAATTTTCCCATTCACCTAACCTATCCAAGTCACCCTGCATCCTCCTCACAGCTAACACTGCCATCCAGCTTCGTGTCATCCGCAAACTTGGAGATGCTGCATTTAATTCCCTCATCCAAGTCATTAATATATATTGTAAACAACTGGGGTCCCAGCACTGAGCCTTGTGGTACCCCACTAGTCACCGCCTGCCATTCTGAAAAGGTCCCGTTTATTCCCACTCTTAGCTTCCTGTCTGCTAACCAACTCTCTATCCACATCAATACCATACCCCCCAATACCGTGTGCTTTAAGTTTGCACACTAATCTCCTGTGTGGGACCTTGTCAAAAGCCTTTTGAAAATCCAAATATACCACATCCACTGGTTCTCCCCTATCCACTCTACTAGTTACATCCTCAAAAAATTCTATGAGATTCGTCAGACATGATTTTCCTTTCACAAATCCATGCTGACTTTGTCCGATGATTTCACCGCTTTCCAACTGTGCTGTTATCACATCTTTGATAACTGACTCCAGCATTTTCCCCACCACCAATGTCAGGCTAACTGGTCTATAATTCCCCAGTTTCTCTCTCCTTCCTTTTTTTAAAAAGCGGGGTTACATTATCCACCCTCCAATCCTCAGGAACTAATCCAGAATCTAAAGAGTTTTGAAAAATTATCACTAATGCATCCACTATTTCTTGGGCTACTTCCTTAAGCACACTGGGATGCAGACCATCTGGCCCTGGGGATTTATCTGCCTTCAGTCCCTTCAATTTACCTAACACCACTTCCCTACTAACATGTATTTCTCTCAGTTCCTCCATCTCACTGGACCCTCTGTCCCCTACTATTTCCGGAAGATTATTTATGTCCTCCTTAGTGAAGACAGAACCAAAGTAGTTATTCAATTGGTCTGCCATGTCCTTGTTCCCCATGATCAATTCACCTGTTTCTGACTGTAAGGGACCTACATTTGTCTTAACTAATCTTTTTCTTTTCACATATCTATAAAATCTTTTACAGTCAGTTTTTATGTTCTCTGGCAGCTTTCTCTCATAATCTTTTTTCCCTTTCCTAATTAAGCCCTTTGTCCTCCTCTGTTGGACTCTGAATTTCTCCCAGTCCTCAGGTGTGCCGCTTTTTCTGGCTAATTTGTATGTTTCTTCTTTGGAATTGATACTATCCCTAATTTCCCTTGTCAGCCATGGGTGCACTACCTTCCCCGGTTTATTCTTTTGCCAAGCTGGGATGAACAATTGTTGTAGTTCATCCATGCGATCTTTAAATGCTTGCCATTGCATATCCACCGTCAACCCTTTAAGTATCATTTGCCAGTCTATCTTAGCTAATTCATGTCTCATACCTTCAAAGTGACCCTTCTTTAAGTTCAGAACCTTTGTTACTGAGTTAACTATATCACTCTCCATCTTAATGAAGAATTCCACCATATTATGGTCACTCTTACCCAAGAGACCTCTCACGACAAGATTGCTAACTAACCCTTCCTCATTGCTCAATACCCAATCCGGAATGGCCTGCTCTCTAGTTGGTTCCTCGACATGTTGGTTCAGAAAACTATCCCGCAAACATTCCAAGAAATCCTCTTCCTCAGCACCCTCACTAATTTGGTTCACCCAGTCTACATGTAGATTGAAATCACCCATTATAACTGTTGTTCCTTTATTGCACGCATTTCTAATTTCCTGTTTAATGCCATCCCCAACCTCACTACTACTGTTAGGTGGCCTGTACACACCTCCCACCAGCGTTTTCTGCCCCTTAGTGTTATGCAGCTCTACCCATATCGATTCCACATCCTCCAAGTTAATGTCCTTCCTTTCTATTGCATTAATCTCCTCACTAACCAGCAATGCCACCCCACCTCCTTTTCTTTCATGTCTATCCCTCCTGAATATTGAATATCCCTGAATGTTGAGCTCCCATCCTTGGTCACCCTGGAACCATGTCTCTGTGATCACAACTATGTCATATTCATTAATAACTATCTGCACATTCAATTCATCCACCTTGTTACGAATGCTCCTTGCATTGACACACAAAGCCTTCAGGCTTGCTTTTACAACACTCTTAGCCCTTATACAATTATGTTGAAAAGTGGCCCTTTTTGTTTTTTTTCCCTGGATTTGCCGGTCTGCCACTTAGAACGAGCTATTAAAGTGCAAAAAGATTTGTTTGTTTTATCGATTACACAAAAGCATTTGATAAGATGAAGCACAATAAGTTATTTGAAATATTGCAGAAAACTCTACATCTAGATTCGAAAGACCTCCACCTAATCAGAAATCTGTACTGGGAACAAACTGCCGCTGTAAGAATAGATGGAGAAGTGAGTCAGTTTATGAAAATCAAGAGGGGCGTTAGACAAGGGTGTGTTTTCTCCCCTGATTTATTTAATGTGTACAGTGAAACAATATTACAAAAAATAAGAGACATCTTGGGACTCAAAGTTGGCGGTGAAAACATCAATACTTTCAGATACGCAGATGACACTGTGTTAATTGCAAGTACGGAGGAAGAACTCCGTACTCCTTCCATTTCGGCGGGAGGAGAGAGAGAGCAGCATGCCACGCGTGCGCAGCCCTCCGATGAAAAATGATATGGTATCGTATCCGTTAAATAGGGGTCGTGGACAATTCTAATTTGATGGAGACAGATGTGAAAGCACAGAGGAACATCTGGAAAATTTCTGAAACACTCATTCACTGCTGTTGTTACTGCGTGGTCAGGAATCTTTCAGAGGGAAGGCCTCAAAATCCCCGGCTTTGCCTGCTGTTGGTGACTGAGATGGAGGTCGAATCATTCGGACAGAGATGGCGCTCAGTACTTGATATCGGACAGCTGATCAGAGCTCGAAGTTTTCGGATGACTCAGAGTCGGACCGTGGTCAGGTATGGCAGGGAGAGTTCTTCTTCCTTCTCCCATCCGCGTGAGATGTGGGACACTTGAGAGACTTTGAACTTTTACTGTGCCCATGGACTTCTTCATCATTATGGTATTGTTGCACTGTTGTAACTATATGTTATAATTCTGTGGTTTTGTTAGTTTTTTTCAGTCTTGGTCTGTCCTGTGTTTTGTGATATCACACCGGAGGAAATATTGTGTCATTTCTTAATGCGTGCATTACTATAAAAAATAAAAGAGGTCCGCGTGTCTTCGTAATCCAAAGAACTACAAAACTTAATTGATATAGTTGTTGAAGAAAGTGCAAAATGGGTCTATCTAACAATTGCAAAAAGACAGAATGTATGGTGATATCCAAAAAGAAGGAGAATCCTATCTGCAGGCTGACAATAAACGGGGAAGACATAAAACAAGTACAGGACTTTTGCTACTTAGGAAGCTGGGTGACATCAGATGGCAGGTGCGACACAGACATCAAAAGAAGAATAGGGTTAGCAAAAGTCACCTTTACAAGAATGAAGAGTATACTGACCAATACTAAACTAGGCATTACAACCCGCCTCAGAGTAATGAAATGTTACCTTTATCCAGTTATGTTATATGGCTCAGAATGTTGGACAATATATAGTAACATGAGGAAATGAATTGAAGCAGCAGAGATATGGTTTTTGAGGAGGATGCAAAGAATATCATGGACAAAGTGATTATCTAACGATGTCATGAACAGAGCAAACACAAAAAGAGGAATAATGTATGAGATCATGAAAAGACAACGTAACTTCATTGGACATGTGATTAGGAAAGAGGACTTAGAATGGGAAAGATTGAAGGGAAGAAAGCAAGAGGAAGACAAAGAGAAATGATGATGGAGACAGCAGCCAGAGAACTACCAATGAACTGATCGGCTTGACCCGAAGCAGGAGTGTGTGGACCATGGCGGTCAAAGCTCAAACTGAGCACGGCACCTGATGACAATGATGACTAGCATGGATAAAAATTTGGCAGAAGGTGATGAATGGGAATAAAGACGACCTTTTCTGGTTGGCTGCCAGCAACTAGTGGTGTGTCACAGGTGTCAGTGTTGGGACTGTATCTTTTCACGTTATACGGGGACTGATTTGGATGGTGGAATTGATGGCTTGTGGACAAGCTTATGAATGATTTGAAGATAGGTGGAGGGACAAATAGTGCTGAGGAAGCTGAGTGCCTGCAGAAGGATTTAGCCAGATTGGAGGAATGGGGAAAGAAGTGGCAGATGGAATACAACGTAGGGAAGTGTATGGGCATGTAGTTTGGCAGTAGGAATAAAAGCTGGAATGTTTTCTAAGTGGAAGAAAATTCAAAAATCAGAGGTGCAGAGGGTCTTGAGAGTCCTCATGCAGTATTCCATAACAGTTAACTTGCAGATTGAGTCAGTGGTAAAGAAGTTAAATGCGATATTAGTATTCATTTTGAGAGGACTAGAATACAAAGGCAAGGATGCAGTTCTGAGGCTTTATAAAACATTGGTCAGGCCACACTTGGAGTACTGTGAGAAATTTTGGACTGGCATTGGAAAGGGTCCAGGGGAGGTTCACGAGAATGATCCTAGGAATGAAAGGTTTAACATTTGAGGAACATTTGATGGTTCTGGACCTGTACTCACTGGACTTTAGAAGAATGAAGGGGTATCTCATTGCAAACTATCGAATGTTGAAAGGTCTGGATAAAGTGGATGTGGAGAGGATGTGGGTGAGTCCTGGACCAAAGGGCACAGCCTCAGAGTTTAGGGATGTTTATTTAGAATAGTGACAAGGAAAATTTTCTTTAGCCAGGGGGCAGTGAATCTGTGGAATTTATTGCCATATACAGATGTGGCTGTACAGGCCAAGTCATTGGTTATATTTAAGGCAGAGGATAATAGGTTCTTGATTAATCAGGACATCAAAGGTAATGGGGAGAATGCAGGAGAATGCAGTTGAAAGCAATAATAAATCAGTCAAGATGGAATGACAGAGCAGATCCAATTGTTGGAATAGCCTAGTTCTGCTTCTGCCTTATGGTGTTATCAATCGAGATACGAGAAATGAAGCTTGTTGGTGCTCTATGTTAGTTAAATACCAGCATGATCCACCTCACTCGCTTATTTCTGTTTTGTTGGTGGACAACAATAGCAAAGCAAAATAATAACAATAGCAAAGCAGGATAATTACCTTAACATTTAAATACTTAGTTACATAGTATTGTACTGGAGTCATATAAGTCAGTCTAGATAGGAGTACCAGGACCCCTCCTGAAAGACACCATTGATAGAATAAAAACAATAAAGTTTTTGAAGATTGATTCCTAGTATTGAGGTGGGTTAAGAGGTTTGTCCTAAGAGGAGATATTAAGGATACTGGTCTATACTTTCAAAAACTTAAAAGAATGAAAGGAGATCATATTCAAACATATTGCAACTCTGATAAAGAGGAAGAGGAAGTTGTATGACATGTATAGGAAGCAGGGAGTAAATAAGGTGCTTGAGGAGTATAAGAAGTGCAAGAAAATACTTAAGAAAGAAATCAGGAGGGCTAAAAGAAGACATGAGGTTGCCTTGGCAGTCAAAGTAAAGGATAATCCAAAGAGCTTTTACAGGTATATTAAGAGCAAAAGGATTGTAAGAGATAAAATTGGTCCTCTTGAAGATCAGAGTGGTCGGTTATGTGCGGAACCAAAGGAAATGGGGGAGATCTTAAGTAGGTTTTTTGTGTCTGTATTTACAAAGGAAACTGGCATGAAGTATATGGAATTAAGGGAAACAAGTAGTGAGATCATGGAAACTGTACAGATCGAAAAGGAGGAGGTCCTTGCTGTCTTGAGGAAAATTAAAGTGGATAAATCCCCGGGACCTGACAGGGTGTTCCCTTGGGCCTTGAAGGAGACTAGTGTTGAAATTGCAGGGGCCCTGGCAGAAATATTTAAAATGTTGCTGTCTACAGGTGAAGTGCCAGAGGATTGGAGAGTGGCTCATGTTGTTCCGTTGTTTAAAAAAGGATCGAAAAGTAATCCGGGAAACTATAGGCCGGTAAGTTTAACATCGGTAGTAGGTAAGTTATTGGAGGGAGTACTAAGAGACAGAATCTACAAGCATTTGGATAGACAGGGACTTATTAGGCAGAGTCAACATGGCTTTGTGCGTGGTAGGTCATGTTTGACCAATCTATTGGAGTTTTTCAAGGAGGTTACCAGGAAAGTGGATGAAAGGAAGGCAGTGGATATTGTCTGCATGGACTTCAGTAAGGCCTTTGACAAGGTCCCACATGGGAGGTTAGTTAGGAAAATTCAGTTGCTAGGTATACATGGAGAGGTGGTAAATTGGATTAGACATTGGCTCAATGGAAGAAGCCAGAGAGTGGTAGTAGAGAATTGCTTCTCTGAGTGGAGGCCTGTGACTAGTGGTGTGGCACAGGGATCAGTGCTGGGTCCATTGTTATTTATCATCTATATCAATGATCTGGATGATAATGTGGTAAACTGGATCAGCAAATTTGCTGATGATACAAAGATTGGAGGTGTAGTAGACAGTGAGGAAGGTTTTCAGAGCCTGCAGAGGGACTTGGACCTGCTGGAAAAATGGGCTGAAAAATGGCAGATGGAGTTTAATACAGACAAGTGTGAGGTATTGCACGTTGGAAGGACAAACCAACGTAGAACATACAGGGTTAATGGTAAGGCACTGAGGAGTGCAGTGGAACAGAGGGATCTGGGAATACAGATACAAAATTCCCTAAAAGTGGCGTCACAGGTAGATAGGGTCGTAAAGAGAGCTTTTGGTACATTGGCCTTTATTAATCAAAGTATTGAGTATAAAAGCTGGAATGTTATGATGAGGTTGTATAAGGCATTGGTGAGGCCGAATCTGGAGTATTGTGTTCAGTTTTGGTCACCAAATTACAGGAAGGATATAAATAAGGTTGAAAGAGTGCAGAGGAGGTTTACAAGGATGTTGCCGGGACTTGAGAAACTCAGTTACAGAGAGAGGTTGAATAGGTTAGGACTTTATTCCCTGGAGCATAGAAGAATGAGGGGAGATTTGATAGAGGTATATAAAATTATGATGGGTATAGATAGAGTGAATGCAAGCAGGCTTTTTCCACTGAGGCAAGGGGAGAAAAAAAACAGAGGACATGGGTTAAGGGTGAGGGGGGAAAAGTTTAAAGGGAACATTAGGTGGGGCTTCTTCACACAGAGAGTGGTGGGAGTATGGAATGAGCTGCCAGACGAGGTGGTAAATGCGGGTTCTTTTTTAACATTTAAGAATAAATTGGACAGATACATGGATGGGAGGTGTATGGAGGGATATGGTCCGTGTGCAGGTCAGTGGGACTAGGCAGAAAATGGTTCGGCACAGCCAAGAAGGGCCAAAAGGCCTGTTTCTGTGCTGTAGTTTCTATGGTATGGTTTCTATATTAAATTCTTAACAGGCTTATCAGAGTGATTCAGGAAGATGCTTCCCCTGTCTAGGTATTCATAAAACAGATGTTAGAATATTAAAATAAGGGGAGGCCTTTGAAGAAATGAAATTTATTCACACAGAGGGTTGTGAATGCTAGGGATTCAGAATCAGAATCAGGTTTACTATCACCAGCATGTGTCATGAAATTTGTTAACTTAGCGACAGCAGTTCAATGCAATACATGATAATATAGAAAATATAAGTGAATCAAATACATTAAGTATATATATATGTACATTAAGTAGTTAAAATAAAAATAGTGCAAAACAGAACTAATTAAGGAAAAAGTGAGGTGGTGTTCATAGGTTCAATATCTATTTAGGAATCAAATGGCAGAGGGGAAGAAGCCTTTTCTGAATCGCTGAATGTGTGCCTTCAGGCTTCTGTTCCTCCTACCTGATGGTAATAATGAGAAGAGGGCATGTCCTGGATGAGGGGAGTCCTTAATAATGGATGCCACCTTTCAGAGGCACTGCTCCTTGGTGATTTTCTGCATACTATGGAGACTAGTACCCATGAAGGAGCTGATTAACATTACAACTTTCTGTAGCTTCTTTAGATCCAGTACAGTAGGCCCCCACCTCATACCAGACAATGATGCAGCCTGTTAGAATGTTCTCCATGGTACATCTGTAGAGGTTTTTGAGTATTTTAGGTGGCAAACCAAATCTCCTCAAACTCTGAATGAAATTTAGCTGCTGCCTTGCCTTCGTTATAGTTGCATCAATATGTTGGGACCAGATTAGATCCTCAGAGATCTAGACATCCAGGGACTTGAAATTGCTCACTCTCTCCACTTCTGATCCCTCTATGAGATCCTATATGAGTATTTCAATCCAAGATGGTTGTGAAGTCTCAGTCATTGAGTATAATTGAATCACACATCAATAACTCCTCCCTCACCATAACTCAGGACCTCAAACCCTCCTTCCAGGTGCGGCAGCTCATCACCTATACTGTATCCAGTGCCCCGGTACAGCGTTCTCTACACTGGTAGAGATGTAGATTGGGGGACTGCCTCATCAAATGTTTTTCCTCCATCCACCTCAAAAGGCAAGATTTCCTGGTGGCCACCAATTTTAATTCTACTTCCCACCCATTCTAACATGTTGGTCCATGGCCTCCTCTACTGCCACAATGAGACCACTTTCTAGTTAGAGGCACAGTACCTTATATTCAATTGTATAGCCTCTGGCCTGACAGCATGACCGTCAATTCCTCTAGCTTCTGGTAACTCCTCCCCTCCCCTTCTCCCTTTTTCCATTCCACCTTCCGGCTCCCCACATACCGCTTCTCTTCACCTGCCAATCATCCCCTCTGATGTCCTTCTCTCTCCTTTTCCCCCATGGTCCACTCTTCTCTCCTATCAGATTCCTTCTTCAGCCCTATACCTCTTCCACCCATCAGCTCATTCCATCCTCCTTTACTTGAGCACCTACCTTTTCCCGCATCTAGTGTCACATAACACTTGCCAGCTTGTATTCTTTCCCCTCCCTCCACCTTTTTATTCTGTCTTTCTCCCCCTTCTTTTCCAGTTCTTATGAAGGATCTTGATTCAAAACGTTGTCTATTTATTTTTCTCCATAAATGCTGAGTTTCTCCAGTATTTTGTGCCTGTTGTTCCACATATCAATAGATGTATGTAGGAAAATGTCAATGAGTTGAAAGATTAGCAATAATTTTATTGATTATGGAAGCATGCTTGAGGGGCCAGATGGTTTCTATTTCATATGCTCTTAAGTACTTCTGTTCAAGTTACCCACCATTTATAATAGTTCTCATTATCATTTACTGCCAGTCCATGCAGATTAGATTTATAAATTTTAAATGCCCAATTTGCCAAACCAAAATTGCGACCTTCAACTTCCACATTGCTAATCCTGGTTTGAAGAGGCTACTATTTCAGCATAGCAGCAAAGGTTCATAAGTTGTTGCAACAAAGGAAAAGGACGCTGTAAAATACAGCACAGAAATGCAAAGTCTAGTTATGGTTGTTCATGCAGTGCTTGAAGTAATGAGTAACTGGAGCTTCAGATCAGACCAGTGGTACATTAAAGCAGGCAAGGCTGCTGCTTATGTGTTCAGATAATCAGGAAGCTGAAGGCTAATTCTGATGAAGGATCCAGTTTGGGTAATATACCAGAATGATTACTTGTCTGCATAGTAATGGAATAGAAATTCTTTCACCTGGGTGTGCTATTTGATTGATTGCACAAATTATTGTTGTGTGACAATGGTTTCTCCTTCCATGCAATTACTAACCCTTCCAGCCCCCTGGAATAGCACTGTAGGCTCTTCCTGAACAGGAAAATTTCCTTGATTAATAACTCTGTGGTCCTCCTGGACTTCTGAAAATAATTTATTTTAAAAAAGGCTCTGTATTGTGATGTTATCCAGGTTTCAGCTTTACATTTAGTGCAACTACTTTTCCCTTCTGTTTGTTCAATCTTTTTCTTGTGTGACTCCAGGGATAAGGTCAATGTAATTCATTCTTGCCCCCTGTTCCCCTACATATAGATACACTCCTCCCCTTAATTTCTTCCTGCTCTGCTCCTTCTATTTACCATTTTTCTGGCTCATTCTCTAGAGAACGATGGTTGCTTGTGCAACAAAGGGCTTTTTGAATGATCCTAAAACACTGGCTCAGAAGTTACATTGTATCCACTGAGAAGAGATTAAACTGATGGTGTCTTTACTCTCGGTAGTTTAAAAGAATGAGAGCTAACCTCATTGAAAATTTTAAGCGACTCGACATAGGTGAACACGGAGGTTGTTTCTTCTGATTAGTGTGTTCAGTTTCAATGTAAGGAATCAGCCAATCACAAGTTTACTAAGAAGAAATTTCTTTACCTTGAGTAAATCCACAAAATTCTGTACTTGAGAGCTTTGAAAGCTCAGTCACTCTATTCAAGAGAGAAATTGATGGACTTTTGGTAATAAGGCAGTCGAAGGATATGAGCTGAGTTCATTGAGGTACTGTATAGGTCACCCAAGGGAGTAGGCATGGGAAGCCAACCCCTGCTTTTGCTTCTTATCTTCTCATGTTAACATCCAGTTAGGCTTTTTACAATGGTTTCTATAAACATTTACTGTCAGTCCATGCAGATCAGATTTATTTATGCATGAGCACAATTTATTCTGCAACTTTGGTGAATATATTAGTCTATTCACTTCAAATGGTTAGCTCAACTGCTGTGAGGAATTTCAAAGCTATCACACATATTCACTCTAGTATTATCCTTGTGAATTTGGAAGTTGCTTAGTTCGGTCTTTTCTGTTGGGGTATATCAGTCTGCAGCTTTCCCGCTGCTGCAGTAAATCTTTGCAGCTACGTGGCTCTCGGTCTCTTCAAGGGCTCACTGCCGCAGCTCTTCTGCAAAGGAGAGTTGTTGACAAGTGGCAGCCTGACCTGAGGTAATGCAAACCGAGGCCTTGCCCCTGGACTGCTTTGATGACCTTCTCAGAATTTATTCTGACAAAAGGATTGATGTTCAGAGAAGTTTAGCAAATGTTGAAATACAATTAACTAATTAAAATGTTAAAAAATATTTAAACCTGTTTTTTAAAAAAATTTTTTTTTCAATCTTTAAGATAATGTCTTTTTTTGAGACATTGTAAGTGTTGTTACTTCAATGTACTCGTGTTATTTCTTTTGTATAATATAACAACAAAAAGATTTGAAAAGAAAGAGACCTGATTAAAAAATCAAGTATTAATGCAATTAATGAATATTTGAAATAAAATATACTACTCAGTTTAATTTATATTTTTTCATGCAAGCTGGCCAATGGTATGTCTATACTGTTAAGGTGGTGGGAAAATGGGTTGTATGGGAAATGGACGAGATGTGGGTGAGGGCAGTATCAATAGTGGAGGAAGGGAAACACCATTCTTTGAAGGAGGACATCTGTGAAGTCCTGAAAAGGAAAGCCGCATCCTGGGAAGAGATGCAACAGAGGTGAAGGGACTGAAAAGAGGGAATAGAATCTTTACAGCAGATGAGTTGGGAAGAGGTATAGTCCAAATAACTGGGAATCAGTAGGTTTGTAGAAGATGTTGGTTGACAGTTTGTTTCCAGAGATGGAGACAGAGAGGTTGAGAAAGGGGAGGGAGCTGTCAGAAATGGACAAAGTGATTTAAAGGGCAGAGTGGAAGTTGGAGGCAAAGTTGTTGAAATTGACAAACTCAGCATGGGTGCATGAAGCAGCACTAATGTAGTCGTCAATGTAGTGCAGAAGGAGTTGTGGAGTATTACCAGGAAAGACGTGGAACGTGGACTGTTCCACATAGCCAGTGAAGAAACAGGCATAGCTGGGCGTCATGTGGGTGTCCATGCCTACACCTCGAGTTTGGTGCAAAGGCAGTGGCAGGAGCCAAAAGAGAAATTGTTGAAAATGAGGATCAGTTCCTCCAGATGAAGGAGAGTGGTGGTGAAAGGGAACTGGTCTGGTCTGTTGTGAAAGAAGCAAAGAGTTTTAAGGCCTTCTTGGTAGGGCATAGAAGGATATAGGGACTGGACATCCATGAGGAAAATAAGGTGGCCAGGAAAGTTGTTGAGGTGATCGAGAACATGTGGTGCACAAATGTAGGTGGGAAAGGACTACACTAAAGGAGATAGAATGGAATTAAGGTATGTGGAGACAAGTTTCATGGGTCAGAAGCAGGCAGAAACAATAGGCCTACCCAAACAGTCAGGTTGGTGGATCTTGGGTAGGGGGTAGAAACAAGCAGTGCTGGGGAAGGGAACTATGAGGTTGGTGGCAGTGGATGAGATCTCTGGAGTGGATGAGTTCTCTGGAGTAGATGAGGTTAGTGACGGTGTGGCAGACAGTGCCTGATGCTCCAGAGTGGGGGTCTTTTCAACAAGGTAGAGGTCAGTCCGCCACACTACAACAGCACTCCTTTGTCTGCTTGTTTGATGGCGAGGGTGGGATTGGTGCAGAGAAGGTAGAGGGCAGTGTGTTCAGAGAGGGTAAGGTTTAAAGAGGAGAGTGCTGATGTTGAGCTGGTTGATGCCTCCATCACATTAGAGATAAAATGATCCTGAGCAGGCAGAGAACCAGAGTGGGGTGTCCAAAAAGAGGAGAAAGGTTGGAGACAGGTTAGGGAGCTTTTGGTGCAGGGTGAGGAATTCTTGCCAAAGAAGTGGGCTCGGAGACAGAGGTGACAGAAGAAGAGCTCGGCATCATGGTGGGTGCAGAACTCACTGGGGTGCAGGTGAAGGGGAACAAAGGTAAGGCCCCTCCTGAAAACAGAATGTTGCACCTCAGAGGGCAAGTTCAGAGGGAATGGTGAAGACATGGCAGGGATTAGAGCACACATCAAAGCGAGGAAGAAAGTTGATAGTGCCAGAGGAGAGGGGAAGTTTGGAGTGTTCAGGGAGGATAGGGTGAGAGTAAGATGGAGGCTCTGAGGACCCAAGGAGGTTATCACCAAATATTCTGACCTTTTGAAAAAGTCATGCCATTGTGCTAAAATGTTGAGTTTAGCAATAATCCCAACATATCGATGTAGTCATAAAGAAGTCAAGACAGCGGCTATACTTTATTAGGAGTTTGAAGAGATTTGGCATGTCAACAAATACACTCAAAAACTTCTATGTTTGTACCGTGGAGAGCATTCTGACAGGCTGCCTCACTGTCTGGTATGGAGGGACTACTGCACAGGACCAAAAGAAGCTGCAGAAGGTTGTAAATCTAGTCAGCTCCATCTTGGGCACTAGCCTACAAAGTGCCCAGGACATCTTTCGGGAGCGGTGTCTCAGAAAGGCAGCGTACATTATTAAGGACCTCCAGCACCCAGGGCATGCCCTTTTCTCATTGTTACCATCAGGTAGGAGGTACAGAAGCCTGAAGGCACACACTCAGCGATTCAGGAACAGCTTCTTCCCCTCTGTCATCTGATTCCGAAATGGACATTGAAGCTTTGGACACTACCTCACTTTTTTTTTAATATACAGTATTTCTGTCTTTTCACATTTTTAAAATCCATTCAATATATGTAATTGATTTACTTGTTTATTTATTATTATTTTTATTTTTTTTCTCTCGCTGTTAGATTATGTATTGTATTGAACTGCCACTGCTAAGTTAACAAATTTCATGTCACATGCCGGTGATAATAAACCTGATTCTGATTCTGATTCTGATTCTGAATCCTCTCTGGCCCTGAAAAGTGAACATCTATCACAAGGATATGGGTTAAGACATTTTGTACTGTGATGCAGAGATATCTTTTCACTTAAGTAGCTGGTGAATCACAGACTTCTCTATCATAGGTGAAGCTGTGGAGGCCAAGTTGTTGAATGAATTTAAGAGCAAGATAGCTTGGTAGAGTTATTATTTTATTTACACTATTTAAAGGTACAGTAAACATGTGCACAGATCCAAATATTCAAGATTCAAGAGATTCAAGATTGTTTAATGTCATTTCCAGTACACAAGTGTAAAAACCATAAGCCATAGAAGCAGAATTAGGCCATTTAGCCCATCAAGTCTACTTCACCATTCTGTCATGGCTGATTTATTATCTCTCTCAATCCCATTTTCCTGCCTCCTCCCTGTAACCTTTAACATTCTGACGAATCAAGAACCTATCAACCTCCATTTTAAATACACTCAATGGCTTAGCCTCCACAGGCCTTTCTGGCCCAATGAATGGCACCACCCAACAACCCCTAGCCTATTCTAGACATGTAAGACATCATGGGGCCTGGGGAAAGATCAGGAATGTAGCATTGATATATAAAAGAATACACATGATCGTATAGAGAGGCACAAGTGGACTGAATGACTAAATGATCTTCTCCTTCGACAAATTTTCTGTTTCTGATGTTCAGTAATACTTCTCTGCAAAGTCACTGACAGCAGTGCGAATCCAGCCCAAATAGTGGGTAACAAAAAGAATGCAGCAAAAGTAGCAATTGACAACTCACATAGAGTAAACTGATAGATATACTTCATACTTAATTGTCGCCAAACAACCAATATTAGGACGTACAATCATCACAGCGGTATTTGATTCTGTGCTTCCCGCTCCCTGGATTACAAATCGATAGCAAATATTAAAAATTTAAATTATAAATCATAAACAGAAAATAGAAAAATGGAAAGTAAGTGTAAACAAACTGAGATGCAGGATCGGTTCAGCAGTCTTATCACAGTTGGAAAGAAGCTGTCCCCAAATCTGGCCTTACGAGTCTTCAAGCTCCTGAGCCTTCTCCCAGAGGGAAGAGGGACAAAAAGTGTGTTAGTTGGGTGGGTTGTGTCCTTGATTATCCTGGCAGCACTGCTCCGACAACGTGCGGTGTAAAGTGAGTCCACAGACGGAAGATTGGTTTGTGTGATGTGCTGCGCCGTGTTCATGATCTTCTGCAGCTTCTTCCCGTCTTGGTCAGGACAACTTCTATACCCGGTTGTGATGCACCCTAAAAGAATGCTTTCTACGGTGCATCTATAAAAATTAGTGAGGGTTTTAGGGGACAGGCCAAATTTCTTTAGTTTTCTCAGGAATTAAAGGCGCTGGTGGGTCTTCTTGGCAGTGGACTCTGCTTGGTTGGACCAAGTCAGGTCATTTGTGATATTGACCCTGAGGAACTTAAAGCTTTTGACCTGTTCCACTTGCGCACCACCGATGTAAATTGGATCGTGTGGTCCGCTACTCCTTCTGAAGTCAACAACCAATTCCTTTGTCTTGCTGACGTTGAGGGATAAGTTATTGTCTTCGCACCATGCCACCAGGTTCTTAATTTCCTCTCTGTACTCAAACCCGTCATTACCCGAGATATGGCCTACAATTGTTGTGTCATCAGCAAACTTATATATTGAGTTTGATGGAAACTTGGCTACACAATCATGGGTGTACAGTGAGTACAGCAGGGGGCTGTGTACACAGCCTTGTGGGGCACCAGTGCTCAGAGTGCTTGTAGAGGAGAGCTTGTCCACTATTTTTACAGCCTGGGTCCTGTCTGTGAGGAAGTTGAAGATCCAGCTGCAGATTTGAGTGCTAAGGCCCGGGTTCCAGAGCTTAGGAATCAGTTTATTTGGAAAGATGGTATTAAAGGCAGAGCTGTAATCAATGAAAAGGAGCCTTACGTATGCGTCTTTATTCTCCAGGTGTTCTAAGGAGGAATGTAGGGCCAGAGAGATGGCATCTGCCGTTGACCTGTTGCTCCGGTAGGTGAATTGCAAAGCATCGAGGTTGAGCGGTAGGCTATGGCTGATGTGTGCCATAACCAATCGCTCGAAGCACTTCATAGCAATTGATGTCAGAGCCAAAGGTCGATAGTCATTCAGGCATGCCACTTTGCTCTTCTTCGGCACCGGGATTATCGTTGACTTCTTAAAACATGAGGATATCTTAGACTGAAGCAAGGAGCAGTTGAAGATGTCAGAAAACACTCCAGCTAGCTCACTTGCACAGGCCTGGAGAACCCGTCCTGGGACTCCATCTGGGCCTGTCGCCTTCCTTGGGTTTATCTTCAGGAAGGCCCTTCTAACGTCCTCCTCGGTGACGATGAATCTCGATGCCACCAGGTCCGATTCATCCGGAGGGAGCGGGATGCTCCTCTTCTGTTCGAATCTTGCGTAGAATACGTTAAGTTTATTAGTAAGAGAAGCGCCACAGTTACTGATATTCCCAGCCTTTTCTTTGCGCCCAGTGATCTCATTTAGACCCTGCCATAGTCTACTGGCATCCCTCTGGTTAGCCTGGGCTTCCAACTTGGCTCGATATTGCCTCTTGGCGCCCTTAATGGCTTTCCGGAGTTCACGCCTGGATTCCGTGTAGCGACTGGTATCCCCGGAACTAAAGGCCGCAGCTCTAGCCTTTAAAAGGGACTTGATCTCATAATTCATCCAAGGTTTCCAATTAGGCAATACCTGGATCGTCTTGCGAGACACACAGTCCTCTGTGCATTTCCAGATAAAGTCCGCGACACCTACTCATCGAGGTTAGCTGCCGAGTCCTTGAATACTAACCAGTCCACTGATTCAAAGCAGTCACGGAGGACCTCATCCGTTTCCTCCATCCAACGCGACACTACTTTTGACACCGTGACCTCCTGCTTCAGTTATGGTGTTTGGAGTCTCATATACTGTATGGTGGTTGAGACTGGGAGAGGAGGGCCACTCTCTAAATGAAATCCACAATCCTGCTGGGTGTTTACAGTTCATTCTTTCCAATCTCTAGAGCTTAGATTTATAAATTTATAAACTTCTAGTTTGCCAATTCTCAATAACTCTAAGATACGTTACTTGCTGATTTGGTCCACTGATAATAATAAAAACTTAGTTTCACATTGTTTTCCAGACTTAAATGCCTTAAGCTGTTTCACCTAGGTCCATACTGCTTGCTTATTTTGATCTTGTTTGATGATTTTAATTTCCTGAATTATCACTGACATTAAGTATATTGCGAATGAAAACTAAATGTTTACTCACCATTTTTGTTTGAGCAATCTGGGAATTTACAAACAATCCAAATGTTTTTTTTCTTTAAATAATTCAGAGAATTTTGCAATTACCAATATGAGATCAACCATTGCTCAGTTACACCAGTATCAGTTCCAGTTTACTGCAAATTGCTTGAAGATTAAAGCTCCCAATAATCCTCCAACTTTGAAATAGTGAAATATTTACCTGTCCTGCATTAACTACTTATAGGCTCATTAAGTTAATTACTATTTTTTAATAATTTTTGAGCTTTTTAGACGCTCACCTCTACAAATGTATTTTACTTAAAGCAACACACACAAAATGCCGGAGGAATTCAGCAGGTCAGGCAGCATCTATGGAAATGAACAAACAGTTGATACTTTGGTCCGAGATTCTTCACGACCCACATACCTTCTTCAGGACTATTTTACTTAAACTGGATGGAATCTAAATTCAGAAATGAAACATATCCTGCTATCCTGAATTCTGCACAGCACCAGTATAAACATATTTGATTTTAACTCGTGGAAGGATTTGGTTGGAGTGAGACAGTGTTGTTTAATTATGCAGCTTGACATTCGTTGTTTTAGGCTTTGCTTGGTTTAAATTGAACAGCTCTGCAGCTCTCTGTCATTACCCTATTCAGTTGCTTGTTCTTACACCAACAGTGAGGGTCAATTGACGAATGGATTACAACGTGAGAGGAAAGCTACAGGTTGAGGGGAATACTCTGGGCATGTAGTTTATTTGTAGTAAGTAAGTTCTAAGTGAGCACTGAGGTGTGGCAAATCTAGAACAAGATAAGTCTTGAACTTGCTTCATCCTACCTCCAAAGGTATTAATAATTGAGTGTTCCTCTAAAGAATTAGAAGCATTTTATTAGAACAAATTTACATCATAATTTCAATTTATATTTAAATAATGTAAATCTAATGCCCTCCAGATCCACCTTTTTGCCTTTATGTTCTCTTGGTGGTTTCCTGTTCTGATAACTGAACAAAATCTTAGCTGTGCAATTTTTGTTGGTTGTGATTATCAGCATGCAATCAATTTTCAGAATGCAGCAACACTTCAAAATAATGAGTAATCATGGACTTAATTATCCAGCATTAACTAGTAGGTGATTATTAAGCAGATATATATTTTTTATAGAAATGTAGATTGTGACTGTAGTTAATATTTTCTGTCAGATGACCTGTCATCACATCAGCCAAGTATTAAAGCAACGAAAATCAAGCAGAATATTAGTTTTGGCACCAAATAATAATTGGGTGTTACTCCAGAGATTTAGAAACATTTTATTGGAACAAATTTACATCTTAATTTCAATTTACATTTAAATAATTTACCCTCAGGATGCTATCAAATTATTTTGTGGCATGGACAACATTTTATGTCTTATGGCTGTGCTTTGTGAGTTATACACAAAGAAAATAGATTCAGCTTAATGAAGTTTGTTTTTTTTTATGCGTGCCTTGCATTTAAAAATGCTGTTTTCTCAAGTTAATAATGATTTTTAAAATGTATTTGCATCTTGAACAACTTAGTTGATCATATCTTGCTTTCAATAATTTTAATTGTCTCCACCTGGCAAAAGAATGGAGTAACTGGAGAAAGTACAGATGGCAGAAAGGAAATTGGGATTGGAGAATGGGCTTGGTGGGACATGGCAGGAGGGGAGCAGTTCATCTCTTGTCAGCCTCTAAACCTCACTAATTGCCATCACATATCCACTCAAGCAGAATGGCGCATTTATATCTGCAAATTGAAGCCAACCTTGTTATAAATTTTAGAAGTTGTGACTGGGAACAGTGGTGGTATCACGATGAACAAATACCTTAACATCTGGATCCTGGGCAAGAAGATGATAAGTTATTAAGAAAACATTTTAGGCTTCCTTATTGATTTGGAGGGGCTGGAATTCCTGGCCGAGCTTTGGAAGGAAGTTTGAGCTTTTCTTCTAGAACCAGAACCATTTCCCTTCTTTCAGCTTTTCAAAGTTTCATTTTAATACAGCATAGTAATCCGGGATTAATCTAGATATGTGATCCTTGAGTCTTACTTGTTATGCATCTCCAAGATAAACAGAGGCCTGGGGAAACTGGAGGGTTATCTTAAACTTCAGAAAGCATACTCCATGACAGATGATTACCAAAAGGCATTAACACTATGTGCCATTCGCAGGAAACTTAAATTTGACTAACATTTTCAAAACAGCAGGCTTTATTACTCCGCCAACAATGCCTCTCACACCATTGCCAGAGCCGACTATTCTGGAAAAATACATGTGTCTATAGAAAGGTGTTATTTGGAGTGTGCGATAGGTTGTTATAAAAAGTTGTAGATATATAAAACACTGTATCAGCTGATGTACTGAAGAAGGAAACACAAGGTGTCAGTCTTCACTTCAGGGGAACAATTGGCTGTGATTATTTATTTATTTATTTTAATTTATTCATTTACAGGATGTGGGCGTTGACGGCTAAAACAACATTCATTGCCCACCGCTAGTTGCCCTTGAGAAGGTGGTGATGAGCTGTCTTCTTGAACCGCTGGAGTCCTGATGTGTAGGTACATCCACAGTGCTGAAAGGAAGGGAATTCCATGATTTTGACCCATTGACAATGAAGGAACAGCGAAATGTTTCCAAGTCAAGATGGTGAGTGACTTTGAGGGGGATTCCCAAGTGGCAGTGTTCCCAGGTGTCTGCTGTTCTTGTCCTTCTAGATGGTAGTGGTCGTGGGACTGGAAGGTGCTGCCTTAGGAACTTTGGTGTGTGTTGCAGCGACTGTTTGTCGATGGTGAAGATATTGGATGCTTGTGGAAGGGGTACCAATCAAGTGGACTGCTTTGTACTGGATGGTGTCAAGCTTCTTGAGTGTTGATGGAGCTGCACTCATTCAGGCGAGTGGTGAGAATTCTATTACATTCCTGACCTAAGCCTTGTAGATGGAGGACAGGCTTTGGGGAGTCAGGAGGAGAGTTACACACCACAGGATTCCTAGCCTTTGACCTCCTCTGGTAGCCATGGTGTTTATATGGCTAGCCCAGTTCAGTTTCCCGTCAGCGGCAACCCCAGGATGTTGATAATAGGGGATTCAGTGATGGTGATGCCACTGAACGTCAAGAGGTGATGGTTAGAGCCTCCCTTGTTGGAGATGGTCATTGCCTGGCACTCGCATGGCTCGAATGTTACTTACCACTTGTCAGCCCAAGCCTGGACATTGTCCAGATCCTGTTGCACTTGGGTATGAATTGCTTCACTATCTGAGGAGTCACGAATGATGCAGAACATTATGCAGTCATCTGCAAACATCCCCACTTTTGATCTTATGATGGAAGGAAAGTCATTGGTGAAGTAACTGAAGATGCTTGGTCTGAGGACACTTCCCTGAGGAACTCCTGCAGTGATGTCCTGAGGATGAGATGATTGACCTCCAATCACCACAGCCATTTTCCTTTGTGTCAGGTATCATTCTAACCAGCTGAGAGTTTTTGGTCAAATGTTACCTTGATGTCGAGGGCTATCACTCTGGTGTTTAGCTCTTTGGTCCATGTTTGGACCAAGGAGGTGAAGAGGTCAAGAGCTGAGCGGCCTTGACAGAACCCAGACTGAGCATCCGTAAGCAGGTTATTGCTGAGTAGGTGCTGTATGATAGCACTGTTGATGACCCTTCCATTACTTTGCTGATGATTAAGAGAAGGCTGCTGGGGCAGTAGTTGGTTGGGTTAGACTTGTCCTGTTTCTTGTGTACAGGACATACCTGGGCAATTTTCCACTTTGCCAGGTAGATGCCAGTGTTGTGGCTGTCCTGGAACAGCTTGGCTAGTGGCGTGGGAAGTTCTGGAGCACAAGTCTTCAGGACTGTTGCCAGGATTTTCTCTGGGCCCACAGCCTTTGTAATATCCAGTGCTTCCATCCATTTCTTGATATCATGTGGAGTAAATCGGACTGGCTGCGTACTGACATCTTGGATGCTGGGGACTACTGGAGGAGGCCTAGCTGGATCATCTGAAGATTGTTGCAAATGCTTCAACCTTATCTTTTGCACAGGTGTGCTGGGCTCCTCTATCATTGAGGATGAGAATATTTGTGGAGCCTCCTCCTCCAGCGGGTTGTTTGATTGTCCACCGATATTCATGGCTGGATGTGACAGGACCACAGAGCTTTGATCTGATCCATTGGATGTGGGACCACTTACTTCTGTCTATTACTTGCTGCTTATGGTGTTTGGCATACAAGTAGTGCTGCATTGTGGCTTCACCAGGGTGATACCTCATATTAAAGTGTGCCTGGTGTTGTTCTTGGCATGTCCTCCTGCACTCTTCATTGAACCAGGGTTGATCCTCCTGGCCTGGTGGTAATGGTAGAGCATAGGACATGCTGGGCCATGAGATTACAGATTGTAGTTGAGTACAGTTCTGCTACAGCCAATGGCCCACAGCACCTCATCGATGTCCACTCTTGGGCTCCCACGTCTATCCTATTTGGCATGGTTTTAGTGCCACAAAATGCGGTGGAGGGATTCTTCAATGGGGAGATGGGATTCGTCTCCACAAAAAATGTGTGGTGGTCACTTCTACCAATGCTGTCATGGACAGAAGCTTCTGCGGCAGGCAGGTTGATGAGAATGAGGTCAAGCATATTTTTCCTTCTTGTTGGTTCCCTCACCGCCTGCTGTAGTCCCAGTCTAGTAGCTATGCCCGGTAAGACCCAACCAGCTTGGTCTGTGGTGGTACTACCGAGCCACTCTTGCTGATGGACATTGAAGTCCCCTACCCAGAGTACATTCAGTGCCCTTGCCATCCTCAATGCCTCCTCCGAGTGCAGCTCAACATGGAGAAGTACTGATTCATCAGCTGAGGGAAGATAGTACGTGGTAATCAGCACGAGATTTCCTTGCTCATGTTTAACCTGGTGCCATGAGACTTCAAGGGGTCGAGAGTCGATGTTGATAGTTGCCAGGGCAACTGCCTCTCTATTGTATGCCACTGGGCCACCACCTCTGCTATGTCTGCCCTGCTGGTAAGATTCCAATACATGCATACACTCCAGTACATACTCAGGAATGTGGAGCCTAGAACATTAACTCTAGGTTATGATTCTGTCAGTACAACTATGTCAGGCTGTTGCTTGACTAGACTGTGAGACAGCTCTCCCAACTTTGGCACAAATCCCCCAGATGTTAGTAAGGAAGACTTTGCATGGTTGATAGGGCTAGCTTTGCCATCTTTGTTTCCAGTACCTAGGTCAGTGCTGGGTTATCTGTTGGGTTTATTCCTTACGATTTTCTTTTTAGCCGTTGGATACAACTGAATGGATTGCTAGACCATACCAGCGGGCATTTAAGAGTCAGCCACATTGCTGTGGGTCTGGAGTCACATATAGGCCAGACCAGGTAAGGACAGCAGAATCCCTCCCCTAGTGAATCAGATGGTCTTTACGACAATCAGCATGGTTTCATGTTCATCAGTTCTATGGTCAATCAATTTCGATCAATCAAGTTCTATGGTCAAGCAACACACAAAGTTGCTGGTGAATGCAGCAGGCCAGGCAGCATCTCTAGGAAGAGGTACAGTCGACGTTTCGGGCCGAGACCCTTTGTCAGTGTTGCTTGAATTTCCAGCATCTGCAGAATTCCTGTTGTTTAAGTTCTATGGTCAGTCAATTCTGGCCAACTCCTCTCTCATGCGTCTGTAATTTTATGATCATTTACCTCTATAGGTACTTTTACTTTAAAGTCTCTAACCAATTCTGGTTCATTGCATGACACCCAGTCCAGAATAGCTGATCCCCTTTAAAAAAGCCGTCTCAAAGGCATTCTAGAAATTCCCACACTTGGAATCCTGCACCAATCTGATTTTACCAATCTACCTGCATAATTGAAGTCCCCCATGACTCTTGTAACATTGACCTTTTGACATGCATTTTCTATCTCTCATTGTAACTTGTAGATCATATCTTTAATGCTGTTTAGAGGTCTCTACAGTTGAGGTCAGAAATTTACATACACCTTAGCCAAATACATTTGAACTCAGTTTTTCACAAGTCCTGATATTTAATCCCAGAAAATATTCCCTGTCTTAGGTCAGTTAGGATCACTACTTTATTTTAAGAATGTGAAATGTCAGAATAATAGTAGAGAAAATGATTTATTTCAGCTTTTATTTCTTTCATCACTTTCCCAGTGGGTCAGCAATTTGCCTACACTTTGTTAGTATTTGGTAGCATCGCCTTTAAATTGTTTAATTTGGGTCAAACATTCTGGGTGGCCTTCCATAAGCTTCTCACAATAAGTTGCTGGAATTTTGTTCCGTTCCTCCAGACAGAACTGGTGTAACTGAGTCAGGTTTTTAGGCCTCCTTGCTCGCACATGCTTTTTCAGTTCTGTCCACATTCTATTGGATTAAGGTCAGGGCTTTGTGATGGCCACTCCAATACCTTGACCTTGTTGTCCTTAAGCAATTTTGCCACAACTTTGGAGGTATGCTTGGGGTCATTGTCCATTTGGAAGACCCATGTGCGACCGAGCTTTAACTTCCTGGCTGATGTCTTGAGATGTTGCTTCAATATATCCACATTATTTTCCTTCCTCGTGATGCCAGTCCCTCCTGCAGCAAAGCACCCTCACAATATGATGCTGCCACCCCCAAACTTCACAGTTAGGATGGTGTTCTTCTGCTTGCAAGCCTCACCCTTTTTCCTCCAAACATAACGATAGTCATTATGGCCAGACTTGACATCATTTTCTGACCTCAATCCAATAGAAGATTTATGGGCAGAACTCAAAAAGCGTGTGTGAGCAAGGAGGCCTACAAACCTAACTCAGTTACACCAGTTCTGCCTGGAGGAATGAAACAAAATTCCAGCAACTTATTGTAAGAAGCTTGTGGAAGGCTATCCAAAATGTTTGACCCAAGTTAAACAATTTAAAGTCAATGCTACCAAATACTAACAAAGTGTATTTAAACTTCTCACCCACTGGGAAAGAGATGAAAGAAATAAAAGCTGAAGTAAGTCATTCTCTCTACTATTATTCTGACATTTCACATTCTTAAAATAAAGTAGTGATCATAACTGACCTAAGACAGGGAATGTTTTCTAAAATTAAATGTCAGGACTTGTGAAAAACTGAGTTTAAATGTATTTGGCTAAGGTGTATGTAAATTTCTGACTTCAAATGTATATACTGCAACTCCTATGATTTGATTTTTTTTTACCTACAGAGCCACACCACCCCTTCTGCCTTCCTTCCTATCCTTTCAATACAATGTGTATCCTTAGACATTATATTCCCAGTTATAATCTTCTTTCAAACATGATTCAGTAATGCCTACAACATCATATTTGCCAATCTGTAAATGTGCTGCAAGTTCATTGATGTTATTCCGTATAATGCGTGCATTCAAATGTAACACCTTTAACTCTGTATTCAGCTTTTTCAATTTTTGTCTGCTGCAACTCATCCTGCTCACTGCAATTTTGCCCAATCATCGGCCTTTCCTTGCTAGGTGTCTCATTACACATTTTGTTTCTCACCTACTATGGATGGTGTGTTTGTGTATTTCCCCTCAATTTCGGGTCCTCTGCCAGAGGCCTGGGAGCTTGAGGGTTTGGCGTAGTATCCTTGCTATTCCTAGTAGTGCGCTATGCTGGACCGAGATCTCAGATGTTGATCCTGAGATTTGTTGGCACCACTGCCAGTCCAGGTGTCACAGCTCCAAGTCCTCCTGTCACCACTGAGAGTACTCTGACTTTAACCTTCCCCATCCTTTCTATCTGCTCTTTCAAGCCCTGGTATTTCTCCAGCGTCTCATATTCGTTCTTCCTAACATTACTGTCATTCGGGATTGGCACATCTATTACTATTGCTTTCTTCTGTTCCTTGTCCAGTATTACTCTGTCTGGTTGGTTGGCCAGTGCCTGCTTATCAGTCTGTATTTGGAAGTCCCACAGGATCTTAGCTCTGGCATCCTCCAATACCTTCTCGGGTGTTTCCCATTTGGACTTAGGAGTGTCCAATCCCTATTTAGCACTGATATTCCTGTTTGCAATTCCTGCAACTTGGTTGTTCCGTTCAGTGTACGTTGTCCCTGCCTACATCTTGCAACCTGCTACAATGTGCTGAATGGTTTCAGCGGATTGCCTGCACAGTCTGCATCTTGGATCTTGCCTGATGTGATAGACCCCTGCTTCTATTGGCAATATGATCAGCACCTGTTCTTATGTAGCCATGAGCTGCGCCTCTGATCTGTCCCTCAGCCCTGCTATTTCCAGCCATTAGTAGATCTTTCTTATGTCAGCCACCTCTGATATCTGGCGATGGTACATCCCGTACAGTGGCTTATCCTGCCATGGTCTCTGGTTCTCTGGCTGTATTTCACCCACTTCCATTTCCATGTCCCCTGCCTGCTGTCTGAGGAGAATACCTCAGAAGAAATCCTGGAAGTCCTGGAAGAAATGTGAAACATCCATTTCTTCCAGGACTGTGGCCTTGACACTTCCGAGTCCCCGTCCTCCTTTATTCCAATGGGTGTTCAGTCACTCGACTTTGGATGGAATCCTCTATGTACTGTTAGTAGCTTCCAGGTCTTGATGTCCGTGGCTTACAGTTCATTCCTTGGCCAGCACTCTGTTGTGGCTGGGTGTCTGATGACTGGTAGGGTGAATGTGTTGATAGCTCTGATCTTGTTCTTCCCATTCATTTTAGGACTTGTCTCACTCTTTGGAGGTACTTGGATGTTGCAGCCTTCCTTGTGTCCTCATCGTGGCTTCTATGCACCTGCAGGATACACAAGTATTTGTAGTGCGTGGCCTTCAGGAAACTTGGCTCTTTCAGTCCTGATGAGTTTGCCTCTTTTCACGACCATCTGGCTGCACCTTTTCAATTCAAATGGCATCCCAATGACTCTGCTGTACACCCTTGTCAGGAGGATTAGTGAGTCAGTGTCTCTTACATCTCTGGCATAGCACTTGATGTCATCCATGTACAGGAGGTGGCTGATGGTTACTCCACTCTTGAACCTGTATCGATATCCACTCTTTGAGACGATATGCCTGAGGGTGTTCAAGCCTATGCAGAACAGCTGTAGGGAATAGTGCACCAACCTGGTATATTCCACATATGATGGTCACTTGTGCTGTTGGCTTTGAGTTAATGTCCAGCATTGTCCTCCAGTGGACCACTTGAGTTCCTGGTGAAGGTGCTTAGTGTCTTATTCACCTTGTATAGAGACAGGCATTCCAGGATCCATGTGTGGGGCATAGAGTCGTATTCTTTCTGGTAGTTGATCCGAGCTGTGTTTAGGTTGGTTTGCCTGGTCTACTAGTAGTTGGTGCTTGGAGTCTCTGGTTCCATTACCAATCCCCCTCTGAAATTTATACACATTTTCCTTCAGCTAGGTGGCTACGATGCCCGATAGGAGCTTTCACATTGTTGACAAGCAAATTATAGGCCAGTAGTTTGATGGTACTGCTCCTTTGTGAGGATCCTTTTTTATGAATACTGTCCTTCCTTGAGATAGCCAGTCAGGGTGGTAGCCTGCTTTAAGCAGTTGATTCATTTGAGCAGCCAGCTGTGTATGTAATGCAGTTAATTTCTTCAGCCAATAAGTGTGGATCAAGTCAGGCTCTGGTCATGTTCATATTTGCTACAGGTTGCTGGACATCTACAGTTGTGATGGTGACTGGTTCTTCCTCTGGGAGGTTGCAGAAGCTCACTTATGGGTCTTTCAGCCACTGGGCACTGGTGTTATGCGATGTTTCTTTCTCCCATATACTCTTCCAGTACCCCTCAGTTGCTATTTTGGTTGGTTCAGGTACTGGCATGTTGTTGCTCTCGAAATGTGCAATTCCTTTCCCTGGCATTTTGAAGAAGAGTACATTCATTCGTTTGGCCTCTGCACCCTTAGCGTACCTCTGTTGTCTGGTAGACTGAGCTGTTAACCATTGCTCGGCGGTTTCCAGGGCTTTGGCTATGGACATACCTCTGTACTCCCTTAGTAGCCGAGATGGGTCTTTGGTATTCCAACCTTTCTGCAGCTCAGTTAGTCTGCTGACCTTCACCTTTGTGGTTTTCAGCTTGGCTTCCAATTGTCATCTCCAGTGGGGTATAACAGTACTCTCCATGGTATTTCATTTTGTAGCTCGGCATTTCTAGGATTGCTGCTGCTGATGTATATACCAGGTTATTGGTCTCAGTTGTGAGTGTGCTTCATTGGCTGCTTCTAGCTTGTTACTATACCATACATGTTTATGCTATTATATAATAAATATATATATTTATTTTATTATATAATCATTAAGGTCCATCACTGAGGATACCCATCACCCTGGACATGCCTCCTCTTATTGCTGCTATCAAGGAAGAGGTACAGAAGCCTAAAGACACACCCTAGGTTTCAGGAATAGCTTCTTCACCTTCACCACCAGATTTCTGAATGGACATTAACCCCATGAACACTGCCTCTCTATTTTTTCCCTCTCTTTTTGCTTTACCTATTTATTTTAAATTTCTCTTTTATATATATGATACTTATTGTAATTCAAAGTTTGTATTATTGTGCGTTGCAATGTACTGCTGCCACAGAGCAACAGATTTCACAACATATGCCAGATTCTGATTCTGCACAGCTGCTCTGGTGGAGTGATCAGGAGATCCTGCTGAATTCCCATTGCTACATTGGAGGTAGAAGTGACAGGCAAGAATCTTTATTAAAAAGGTGTTTCCATTGTACTGGTGAAACAGTGCAACCTGAGTCCCCTATATAATGGCTGAAAATCTGTTGATGCCTGACGGGACTGTGGTCAGGCTTGGTGTGACTGCCACCTTCTCCATGTGAAAGCTATCAGCAATCGAGCAAAACCCAGTGATGAAATCATCGAATGTGCCTGCAAATGACTGGGGAAATGGTGGTGCATTTCAAGTTTTCTTATCTCAGATGTAGCTATAATGCTGCAGACAGAGAGCTGAGCAGCTGGTAGGTTCACCGCTTGACAACACAGCATTTTCAGTCCTTCCCATATGTACCTGGAGCAGAAGTCACAGTGGAGATATATCACACTGGAAAAGTCTTGTCAATAGATATAATCCAAACTTTTCTTGTGAGACTTTGAGGAGCATTCCAGCAAACCGAATCCACTGCAGTAGCACTATAGAGTTATTACCTCACAACACCAGACATCGAACCATTCCTTTGTGTTTCTGTTCATTTTTATCTTCTTCCAGTGACCACATGTTTCTTCTGGTTCTCTTGTTCTATTTCCCCCAAATCCCAAATATATGCAGGTTGGTAGGTTTACTTGCCACTGTTAATTAGCCCCAGTATGTAAGTGATTGGGAGGAGTGGTGGTATACTGGAAGAACAGGTTACAGTGAAAATCAGTGAATGGGATTGCTCTAAGAACAGTCAAAGAAGTTATACAATTTGCAGAAGTTCTGTCAAGTAACCACTGAGGATGTGTCACTTAACATAGTACCAAGGAAACGAAACGAGAAAATCTGCAGATGCTGGAAATCCAAGTGACAAACAAAATGCTGGAAGAACTCAGCAGGCCAGGCAGCATCGAGAAAAAAAGTATAGTCAAAATTTCAGCCCGAAACATCGACTGTACTCTTTTTCTAGATGCTACCTGGCCTGCTGAGTTCCTCCAGCATTTTTGTGTGTGTTACCAAGGAAAGAGAACTGCCAGGAACTTGTGAAATAGAAATTGATGAGTAGAGAAATGGCTGGGAACTCAAAACTCCACAGATGACAACTGAGGCACAATGGGTCAGTAGAGTCATATCTATTGGTCAGCACGAACACTTAAAAGGATGGTGTGACAGAAACTGACAACCAGTGAAAGCACAGGAGAATTGAACATGGAGCTGAGGAGTCTCCGGTGCATCAGCATGGCTGTTTAGGTAGGAAGCAGGGCAAAAAAGGCAAGATAGCCAGCCAGCCTAGGAGGATACAAACAAACATTTTAGTCTGTCACATTATGCATGGAGAGAATGAAAATATTCTCCATGGCAAATAATCTCTTGGAGGGAGAAGGGTAGTTGAAAATGTATTGGAGCTAAAAGTGAATGCTAAGAAAGATACTATCTTGACAGAGATTGCCACACACTTTCTAATCCCACAGCTCCACTGGAGACTAAAAATATTTCATTCACTAAATTAGTGCAGGCATTGGATGATTATTTCAATCCACTGCCATTTTACATAGTAAATATTTACAAGTTGGATGCAAGGAATCAAAGTGCAGATGAAACTGTGTATAAAAGAGAGCATTAAAAATTTTATCCAGACCTTGCAACTTTATTGAATTTTTAAGCCTAGCCCTAAAGGGTAGATTTCTGTGTGTTGCAATTACAGGCATTCCATCTAAGGTAGTAAAGTGCTTACATATCAGAAGAAGGAACATATTGTAACAGCATATAAATCTGAGCACCAAAAAAAAAACTAACCTGATTATTCGAGCATTATGTTACCTTGACAGAGAACAAACTTAACCTATAGGACAATAAATTTTCACATTCATTTCCGTAGAGTAGAATTAAAATTATATAGGAGCCATATATTAAGGGAGCTGGTTAGCACTAACATGATTTGAGGTTTAAAGATATAACAAGGGTAGGGTTGCGCTTGTCCTTACCAATCACCCTACCGGCCTCTGTATCCAGCACATCATTCTCTATAACTTCCGACATCTACAACTGGATCGTATCACAAACACATCTTTCTTTCCTCCAATCACGTTCCACTTTCCATAGGGACTCCTTTGTCCGCTCTTCCCTCCCCACTGATCTCCCTATAAGTGGGACATGTGCTACACCTGCTCCTACACCACCTCCCTCACCACCATTCAGGGCCCCAAACAACCCTTCCAGGTGAGGCAACACTTCACCTGTGAGTTTGCCGGCGGTAGCTATTGTATCCGGTGCAACCTCCTTCACATCAGTGAGACCTGACATGGATTGGGGTACTCTTTCATCAAGCACCATCATTCCATCTGCTATAAATGGCAGGATTTCCCAGTAGCCACCCATTTCAATTCAACTTCCCAATCCCACTCTGGTATGTCAGTCCATGACCCACTCCAGATAAGGCCACATTCAAATACGAAGAGCGGCATCTCATATTCCATCTGTGTAGCCTCCATCTTGATGGCATAAACATTGATTTCTTAAGCTTCTAGTAATTTCTCTCAGCACCTTCTCACATTTTCATTCCCCATTCTTGTTCCCCTCTCCCTCTCTTCTCTTCTCCTCACCTGCCCATCACCTCCCTCTGGTCCCCCTTCTCTTTCCCTTTCTTCTATGGTTCACAGTCCTCTCCTATCGGATCCCTCCTTCTTCAGCCCTTTACCTCTTCACCTATCATCTCCCAGAATCTTATTTTATCACCCTTCCCCCATCACCCACCTTACCTTGCACCTGGTATCATCTATCACTGCCAGCTTGTACTCCTTCCATCCCCCACCTTCTCAGTCTGGCTTTTTCCCCCTTTTAGTCCTGATGAAGGGCTCGGCCTGATGTCCCTCCATAGATACTCTCTTACCTAATGTGTACTGAGCCCTTATATTTCTTTCACAACTCCTTCCTCTCACTTTAAATCTATACCCTCTTTTTTTTTTTGATTCCTCTACCATGGGAAAAAGATATTGACTATCTGCCCTACCAATGTCTCCCATAATTGTAATACCTCTGTAAAGTCACATCACCCACTTTAGTTCCAAGGAAAACAAGTTCAGCCTTTCTAATATCTTCCCATAAGTAAAGTTCACTAATGTAGGAAACGTCATGATGAATGTCTTTCTTAATCTCTCC
Source organism: Mobula birostris (assembly GCF_030028105.1). Taxonomy (NCBI): domain Eukaryota; kingdom Metazoa; phylum Chordata; class Chondrichthyes; order Myliobatiformes; family Myliobatidae; genus Mobula; species Mobula birostris. The sequence goes on from NC_092371.1 coordinate 193,263,958, forward strand.
AGCACCCTCCTATAGCATGGATACAAGAACTAGGTGTAGACTAAAGTTGCAACATAATTACCAACTCTTATATTCTATGCCCCAAACCATGTCAGCAAGCATGTCATACTTCCTCAAATACATAAGCAGTGTACACTGCATTCAACCTCCTCTGTTACCTTACCAAATATTCAGCCAGATTTGACACATTTGACCTGTTTTTTACAAATCAGTGTGAGCATGTGGCCAAGTGGTTAAGGCATTGGACTAGCTACCTGAAGGTCGTGAGTTTGAGCCCTAGCCGAGGGAATGTGTTGTGTCTCTGAGCAAGGCACTTAATCACACATTGCTCTGCGACGACACTGGTGCCAAGCTGTATGGGTCCTAATGCCCTTCCCTTGGACAACATTGGTGTTGTGGAGAGGGGAGACTTGCAGCATGGGCAACTGCTGGTCTTCCATACAACCTTGCCCAGGCCTGCACCCTGGAGAGTGAAGACTTTCCAGGCGCAGATCCATGGTCTCGCAAGACTAACGGATGCCTTTTTTACAAATCAATGCCGGGTCTCATTAATTAACACAAACTTCTACAAGTCACTGTTCATTATTGCTGAAATATTATCCATCAATGATGTTAAACCAACTGGCCCTTATGTATTTATAATATTGTGTTATTTCTTAAATAAGAATGCTACTTTTGTCACTTTTCATTCCTAGTGCACCTCACCTATGTTTTGGAAATTTATGCAAAGGTGTCATCTCCATCCCAATTTCCCTAGTAGTCTGAGATGCAGCCCATCTGGATCTGATAAGTATAAACAGGTCTTCCAGTACGTCTTGCCTCTCAGTTTTCACCTTGCCCACTGCATCTACTGTATTTCAGATATTTTATTGGCATCCTTTTCAAGTTCCCACCTTGTCAAGGATTTATCAACTTTTAAGTTCCGGTGCGTATCAGACTCACATTCTTCTGGAGCATTGCAGGTGAATTAAACCAACAAAGTGACTTATTCTGGAGAGGGACATGCCATTTCCTTCCTGACTGCTGACTATCCAACTAGCAACCAGTCCAACTGGTTCAATGCACTTAATTATAGGTAGAACAGCTGGCTCAGAAGAATATACCCAATGTTACACAGGCCACTCATGTTACAATCACCTGTGCTTACTAACCACTTACTAGTTACATTTTAGGATTCCCCGTTACAGTATTTCTCATTCTTTTCTCATATTATCTTTGATAGTCTTATTTCTTTTCACTTTCCTTTCAACTAATTGTAAATAGCCTGGTGCCCACTTGAAAATAAATATTTGAAATGCATCAATAATCAGTTATATAGGTGTTTTGGGCTGATTTTATCCACAATAGTGCTGGAACACACATTCAAAATAAATCAATGGCTAAATTTATATATCCCTGGGTTTTCGCTTTAACTATATTTGTTTCAGCAGATTTTTTTGCTAATTTAACCGAACACATTAATCACACTGTTGCATTTGGTAACTTAGAATCTGCAGTGAAATCTGTAGTGCAACTGTTTCTACTTTTTATTTCCCTTGCCAGTGCTTTTGGTTCCGTCTCCAGACTCCGCACATAGTGCTGATCACCACGTTACAAGAAAGGTGTAACTTGGGATGTAAAGAAGATTGCTTCTGAAACTGAATTATTTCAGTAGTGATCTGACCTTCGATAGACTGGTGTCATAGAATGTAGAACAGTACAGATTCCATCAGATCAGAAGGCTGAGGGGAATAATTAATTGAAGTGCACAAAATTCTGTGTTATATGAATTATCTTTTACATAAGATTAATGATTAGATACATGACATATGCTAACAAGCCTAGATTTAAATCCCTAGCCCTCCCAGTAAGTAATGGTGTAACTTCTTATAATGTCATTGTCCTGGTGTTGCCACAACTGTAGTAGAGAATTCCTAAGTGCCTTTGCAAAGAAGACATGACATCACCTCTACCTTCTTAGAGGTTTGTGCAGATTTGGCATGTCATCAAGAACTTTGAAATACGTCTATAGATGCAAGTGGGGAGTGTCCTGACTGGTTACATCATGGTCTATTATAGAAATACCAGTATCCAAGAACAGAAAAACCAACTAAAAGTGGTGGACTCAGCCCAGTCCATCGCAGGAAAAGCCCTCACACCATTGAGCACATTTACAAGAAGCACTACCACAAGAAAGCATCATCCATCATCGATGGCCCCTACCATCCAGGCCATGCTCTCTTATAGCTGATGCAATCAGGATGGAGGTACAGAAAGATTGAATTCAATTCAGTAATATTGATCTTCCAGCCATGACTGTAACAAATGCAATCATCCGATGAGCTGAAGAGGTCAAGTGACTTTGATCTATCATTGGTAAACCAAAAATTGCAGTAATGGGGTGAGGTTGTAAATCAATATCCAGAATAGTTGAAGTAATATCAAGAATATCTTCCCAATATTTTTTCAAAATATTTTTGGAAAGAGATTAACCCTCCCACTACATTTCAATGGTTCTCTCAAATTAGGTCGTGTTTAAATTTAGAAAAAATCAGAAGTGTCATTTCTGATCCTTCTATTAAATGTTAAAAGATTTGGAGGCCATTTATTCAACACTTCCATATGGTGTAATTTGACCCTCTCCAATCTTATTCTATTGTTTTTAAATATATGGAGAGAGGAGCGGAGTTAATGACACTAATGGTCCTATCTGACGTAACACAACAGCCCATGTCTATTTCTTCAGTTTAGTTGATTAGTATTGTTTAGGTTAGTGGTTTTTTTTTCAAATTGGGGTATTTTGTTTTTTTTTTCATTTTTTCATGATATTTTTGTATCTTTTTTTCTTATATTTGTATTCTGTAAGATTTTGGGAGGTTTAATATCTGTGTGTTAACTGAGTTTATATTTATATATGCTAATTATTAACAATGTAATCCCAATAGCTCTGTATTAATATTCCATTATGTTCAATATTTTGATATTAATAAAAAGATTGAAAAAGAAAGAAAGATTGACTCCCACAACACCAGGTTCAGGAACATGTATTAGCCGTCAACCGTCAATCTCCTGAACCACTGTGAATAACTTCATTCATGTCAACTCAGAACTGATTCCACAATCAATGGATGTACTTTCAAGGACTCCACAACTCACGTTCACAGGTTTCATTTGTCTGTCTGTTTATTTATTACCATTTGTAGTTGCCCATTATTTCTGGTTTAAGATGGCACTGGTGAAGCACAGTGACGACTTTCTGGCAGCAATCCCAACTATTACCTACTTTATTACACATACATTTTCTCAATCACTAACCCCTAACTTCACTGTCGGAGCTGATCTTTTGAACCACTTGTATGACTTGGCATTTTTACAGTGTGAACTAAAGTCTTGAATGTGCAAGACGGTTGTGGTGTGGCACGTATGGGCTGAATCAAGGCATCAGGGCCTGGATTCAGGCCTGGGAGTAGGGAATGACCCAATGTCTGGCCACTGCTGGAGCAGTCTTGGAGGCAATTCAAATCAGCAGAACCAAGGCAACAGGGACCGGTCCTGAGCAAGGAATAATCCACTGTTAGGCCAATGTAAGCACTGCGCCAGATTGGAAGGGTTGTGTACAAGCCAAATCAAGGCAGCGGGGCCTGGGACAACAGCGTATCAAAGTAACAGAGCCCGGGTCCAAGCCCGAGGAATGACGCAAGATTTTGCCGATTTAAGCACCTAGCCAGATTGAAAAACTCAGGGTGATAGTGCCAGAAGTGAACGATGGGCCGGTGTTCAGCCCATGCGCTTTACTCATCTTGCACTGATCTGAGCCAACAACCTGCAACTAATGGCCTCCTAGATTGGCTGTGACTGGCCTCGTGGCTCTGTTCACTTTCGTGAACTTCAGTGCTGAATGTTACTTGCTTACTTTTATTATTTCCACTGGACCTTGCTTCTGCACATTAAGTGTTTGATGGTCTTCATTTTTTTATTGGATTCTATTGGGTTTCTTTGTTTTGTGGCTGCCTGTAAGGAGACGAATCTCAAGGCTGTATGTTGCACACAAACTTTGATAATAAATGTACCTTGAACTTTGAACTTCAGTTGTTTGTCAATGCCTGTGTATTTTTTTTAATTGATTCTATTATATTTCTTTGTTCTACTGTGAATCCCTGCAAGAGAGTGAATATCAGGGTAGTATAAGGTGGTAAAGGTGTTATATACTGTATATCAGGCAGGTGGGGCTCGTCAACCTTGGACGGCAGCCCACCTAGGAGAAGGAAAACTCTGATTTTAAACCTTCACTGCCTTGCAGCCATACCCACCCATGGGAAAGGCTTTGGGAGTAAATGCTGAGGAAGAAATCCGGAGCTGGGATCCCTAAGGCAGTTTGATGTTGTTTACAACTTCACTCTGGCAATCACTGCGATGACACTGGTGCCAAGCTGTATCAGCGCTTGCCCTTCCCTTGGACTACATCAGTGACGTGGAGAGGGGGAACCCGCTGCATGGGCAACATCCAGTTCTTCAAATCTTCTCACCCAGGCTTGCACTCTGGAGAGGACACAGTCCACCAGAGGTACAAACCCATGATCCCTTGGGATTGACTGCTGCCTACTATACTGTATGCACTTTAACAATAAATTTACTTTGAACTTTGAGCATGTTATGCCTCAGAGGAAAGCATGCAGGTAATAATGACAGTGTTATTCTGCTACCTATTAGTTTAGAAGGTTATTACTTTTGAAGTAAGAGAAGTTTGGATAAGTACATGGATGGTAACCTATCCACATGCAGGTCGATGGGAGAGGGAGTTCAAATAGCTCAACACTGTCTAGATGGGCGATAAGGCCAGTTTCTGTGTTGTACTTTTCTATGACATTATGACTAAGTAATCTTGCCAAGCTGAAATGTTACTTCTTATATATGGATGGTAGAGGGTTGGTAAGAACTCTGATGGAAGGAATTTCAAACAGATAGAGCACTTTGTCCTGAAAGGCATCCATTATGTTAATATCTGTTCTACTTCCCACGTGTTGTATTGAGGAACCAAGGAAGAATGGTGAGGTATGATCATGTGATCAACACCTAGACATCTGGCCAGTATTAATGAGAGGTGTGCCAACACAACTCTGTGAGCTGACCTTGGGCACAGAACTAGCACACGAGAATGTCTTAAGAACAGACATCCTGTGCAGAGATTCAAACAGACACTCCGATAATCACAAAACTGATGGTTGAGGTGATTATGGAATACCACAGCAGAAGTTTGAAGAAAATGCAACTATGGAAAAGGAGTTGAATTTTAGTGATACAGCGTGGACTTGGCCCTTCCAGCTCTTCATACCACTCCACAAACCATTTAACCCTGAGCTAATCACAGGGCAATTTACAATAAACAATTAACCAATTAGCCTTTGGACTGTTGGGGGGAAACTGAAGCACCTGGAGAAATCCCACACATTCCAAGGCAAGATATCAGGCTAGGACATGTACAGGGAGATGTACAAATTTGAGCTGTACAGGATAACTGATAGACCAACCGTTTTCAAGGAGACAAACCCTGAGATGACGACACAGAAGATATCACAGTATCAGATCTCAGCCAGTGTTAGTTTAGTTTAACTCGCAACAAGTAATATCTGAATCCAAGCAGTGAGTCTTTGAATTGTTTGCAACTATATAGTCTTTGAGTCATTTAAAAAGAATCATGATTATTAAAGAAAAATAGGTACTAGATAGGTAATTTTCTGGTGAGGTAATTAACTGCAGACGGGACATCAACCATCTCGACTTCACCGCACCTTGTTCCCATTCCAACCTTACTCTTTCCGAACGCTCTGCTCTCCATTCCCTCCACACTAATCCTAACCTTACTATCAAACCCGCCGATGGGGGGGGGGGAGGGTGCTGTTGTAGTCCGGTGTACTAACCTCTACCTCGCTGAGGCACAGCGACAACTCGCGGATACCTCCTCTTATTTACCCCTCGATCGTGACCCCACTAAGGAGCACCAGGCCATTGTCTCCCACACCATCACCGACTTTATCCGCTCAGGGGATCTCCCATCCACTGCTACCAACCTTATAGTTCCCACACCCCGCACTTCCTGTTCCTACCTCCTACCCAAGATCCACAAACCTGCCTAACCTGGCAGACCTATTGTCTCAGCTTGCTCCTGCCCCATGGAACTCGTTTCTGCATACCTCGACACAGTTTTATCCCCCTTGTTCAATCCCTTCCTACTTATGTTCGTGAAACTTCTCACGCTCTTGAACTTTTCGATGATTTTAAGTTCCCTGGCCCCCACCACTTTATTTTCACCATGGATGTCCAGTCCCTATAAACTTCCATCCCCCATCAGGAAGGTCTCAAAGCTCTCCTCTACTGTTTGGATTCCAGACCTAATCAGTTCCCCTCTACCACTTCCCTGCTCCGTCTAGCGGAATTAGTCCTTACACTTAATAATTTCTCCTTTGGCTCCTCCCACTTCCTCCAAACTAAAGGTGTAGCTATGGGCTCCCATATGGGTCCTAGTTATGCCTGTCTTTTTGTTGGCTTTGTGGAACAATCTATGTTCGAAACCTATTCTGGTATCTGTCCCCCACTTTTCCTTCGCTACATCGACGACTGCATTGGCGTTGCTTCCTGCACGCATGCTGAGCTCGTTGACTTCATTAACTTTGCCTCCAGCTTTCACCCTACCCTCAAGTTTACCTGGTCCATTTCCGATATCTCCCTCCCCTTTCTAGATCTTTCTGTCTCTATCTCTGGAGACAGCTTATCTACTGATGTCTACTATAAGCCTACTGACTCTCACAGCTATCTGGACTTTTCCTCGTCTCACCCTGGCTCTTGCAAAAATGTCATCCCCTTCTCACAATTCCTCCGTCTCCGCCGCATCTGCTCTCAGGATGAGGCTTTTCATTCCAGGACGAGGGAGATGTCTTCCTTTTTTAAAGAAAGGGGCTTCCCTTCCTCCATCCTCAACTCTGCTCTCAAACGCATCTCCCCCATTTCACGCATATCTGCTCTCACTCCATCCTCCCATCACCCCATTAGGAATAGGGTTCCCCTAGCCCTCACTTACCACCCCACCAGCCTCTGGGTCCAACATATTATTCTCCGTAACTTCCGCCACCTCCAACGGGATCCCACCACTAGGCACATCTTTTCTTCCCCGCCCCCTCCCCTTGCTTTCCACAGGGATCACTCCCTACGCGACTCCCTTGTCCATTCGCCCCCCCCCCCCCAATCCCTCCCCACTGATCTCCCTCCTGGCACTTATCCTTGTAAGCGGAACAAGTGCTACACATGCCCTTACACTTCCTCCCTGACCACCATTCAGGGCCCTAGACAGTCCTTCCAGGTGAGGCAACACTTCACCTGTGAGTCGGCTGGGGTGATATGCTGTGTCTGGTGCTCCCGATGCGGCCTTCGATATATTGGCGAGACCCGACGCAGACTGGGAGATCGTTTTGCTGAACGCCTACGCTCTGTCTGCCAAAGAAAGCAGGATCTCCCAGAGGCCACACATTTTAATTTCACATCCCATTCCCATTCTGATATGTCTATCCACAGCCTCCTCTACAGTAAAGATGAAGCCACACTCAGGTTGGAGGAACAACACGTTATATTCCATCTGAGTAGCCTCCAACCTGATGGCATGAACATTGACTTCTCTAACTTCCGCTAATGCCCCACCTCCCCCTCGTACCCCATCCGTTATTTATTTTTATACACACATTCTTTCTCTCTCTCTCCTTTTTCTCCCTCTGTCCCTCTGACTATACCCCTTGCTCATCCTCTGGGTCTTTTTCCCCCTTCCGCTCTTTCCTTCTCCCTGGCCTCCCTGTCCCATGATCCTCTCATATCCCTTTTGCCAATCACCTGTCCAGCTCTTGGCTCCATCCCTCCTCCTCTTGTCTTCTCCTATCATTTTGGATCTTCCCCTTCCTCTCCCACTTTCAAATCTCTTACTAGCTCTTCCTTCAGTTAGTCCTGACAAAGGGTCTCGGCCCGAAACGTCGACTGTACCTCTTCCTAGAGATGCTGACTGGCCTGCTGCTGCGTTCAGCAGCAAATTTGATGTGTGTTCCTCGTGTATCTGGTGAGTTTAATGTGTTCTGCATTGAATTCATAACAGGTTTGTTTCTGCTGCAACCACATAGCTGAGTAATGATTATTCAATTACTCTTCAATCTTTAGTATTGCTAAGAGCGGAGAAGCATTAAAAAATCAAGAGTTGAGCTATACATTCCTGCGTGCTGTCTCTGTACTGTAATTTAGAGTCATACAGTCATACATTATGGAGAAAGGCTATTCAGCCCAACTGGTCTATGATGACTGGGATTCTCATCTAAGCAAGTTCCATTTTCCTGTGTTTGGCCTGTAACCTTCAAAACTTCCCTATCTATATACCTGTCCAAATATATTTTAAATGTATTGAATGTACCTGCATCAACCACTTCCTCTACAGCCTATTTTATACGCTGCGTAAAACAGTCGCCCCTTAGGTTCCCATTGTCTCTCCTTTCTCACCCTAATAGTATGCCTGCTAGTTCTTGATACTCTAACTCTAAGGGAAAAAGGATTGCACAATCACCTTTCCTATGCCCATTATAATTGTATATAACATGTTTGCAACACTTCTGATTTATGTAAGTTTCTGGTTCCCCTCAGGATACTAGTGATAGGAAAATTTAGAGAATACTCTTGGTACTAAAGGTGATGGAGAGAGAGTTTGGTCACAAGTTATCTGGATGTATTAGACTTGTCAGCAAGACCTCTGAGAAACATTATTAGTTCATTCATTCATCTTCATTCATGAACTGCCAGGTCTATAGCACTAATTCCAATGTGAAAATATTCTTCTGACAGCTCCAAATATGCATACTAATATTTACAATATAGTCATTATTAAATGATGTCGCCTGCTTCCATGGCTCGACAAGACTTTGAAGGCAAACAGTTCTAATGTATCATTATGTTTTTTCTAGATCTGCGGAAATTTGCTTCTTGTGAAATACTGTTGAGTCAGGATATAACATCAAGGATTTTAATCTGATGGTCATCGTTGATAAGTAACTTACATTCATTTGACTATGGATTTAATTTTAATTGAGGCATTTGAAATTCTTCATTTTTCTTTCCATGAATACTGAATTGTTGCCTTAAGAATGCAAAATCTTTTGCAACTTTTTTAGCTGTGGTCTTTAATATCATAGTTGACTTGTTTTGTAACAATTAATTCGTGTTTGTAGAATGTGTTTTTTATCATTACAGTGAGCTCAGTTCTCATTACCAATGTAATCAGCCATCAACTTCAAGAACATAAAGTCTATAATCTGTCAATATAGATCCTAACTTAAATGGTACTAGCACGTTTTCTGTCTATCCCATCCCATTTGAACAGCTATTCATAGATGTCTTAAAAACTATCACTAGTGATTTTTTATCCCCTGGGCAAATCTTATAAGCTAAGCTTGCTATTTTAGATTGTTTTTTGGGGGGTAACTGCAATCTAGTTTAAAGAACTTTAGATGATCATGTTTTACTCCAATTGAGGTGCAATTATCCACCACCCCCCATACATTACAGCATGATTACTTTCTCCAGAGGAATACGGAAGGTGAATTGTTTCTCTGAACAGATCACATTGATTCATCACTGGCAATATAAAACCCATTTCAGATCATTATTTGTCAAAAGATGACATGTGTAATTTCCTGTGTAACACACACAAAATGCTGAAGGAACTCAGCAGGTCAGGCATCAGCTATGGAAATGTATGAATGAAATAATTAATTTTAGTGATGCAGCATGGTATTGGCCCTTGCAGCTCTTTGAGCTGTGCTGCCCCAGCAACCCCCAACAACTCCGATTTAAACCTAACCTAATCACAGGGCAACTTAGAATGACCAACTAACCTACCCCGTACATCTTTGGATTGTGAGAGGAAACCAGGGTGCCCGGAGAAAGCTCACACATTCCATGGGGAGAACGTGCAGACTCCTTACGGTTGACGCTGGAATGGGACTCTGAACTCCAACACCGTGAGCTGTAATAATGTCGTACTAACCGTATTGTCACCCTGGTTTTCTAGCTTGTCCTCCTTTCCCTCCTGGCATCTTCTTATTCTGGAATATTCCACCTTCCTTTCCAGTCCTAATGAAGGACCTTGGGCAGAAACGTCGATTGCTAAATCATTTCCCTAGATGCTGCCTGACCTGCTGAGTTCCTCTAGCATTTTGTGTACATTGCTCTGGATTTCCAGCATCTGCAGAATCTCTTGTCTTTATATGTAATTCCCTGGTCCTTTCAAGGAAGTTTCATTGTATTTTAGTGTTGATTCTTCTGTTCAAGAGAATAAATGATCAGGATATGAATGAGTTTAATAATTCTGTATTTTTTTTTTAGTTTGATAGAGCATATTAGGTGAGGAGAGAAACAATACAATTACATTATGTTGGTAAAATTCGTAAACTGCTTCCTGTTATGTTGACTTTGAGCTGTTTAAAGCTACACTTTTTGTAATTTGTAATAATTGATTGGAACACAGAAGTTTGTGCTGTTAACAAAATAGTAAACAGTTGTAGACAGATCAATAACATCACAAATTGAATGTGTTTTTCATTATCATTGAAACAGAGCACATTGATTTTTTCATCATGAAAAATGAAATACATAAATATTCCTGTCCCTTAGTGACTTTCAAAAAGTTGCAGGGTTTTTTTTACTCTTTAAGTACTAGAAAATGCCTTATTCCATGATCCCTACAATCCTTTCCACTTGAAGGTGGTGGAAGGGATGGGGGGGCGGCGAATGGCCTTTCTGAATTGGCAAGATGAGCTGAATCTGAAGATGTTTGTCTGTTCAACTTAAATTTTATGAGAGCAACCTGGTAAATATGAACAGTTGAACTTATGCAGTTCATACAGCTCCTTAAGCTTATTCCACTATCCAAAGATCCATGCCTGATCTGTACTTCAACTCTACTCATCATTGTTAGCACAATTCCTTACAAGTAAGAATTTCTGTACAATATCTTTTTTGAATGGCCACAAGACACTGCAAATGCTGGAATCTGGAGCAACACACAAAGTGCAGGAGGAGCTCAGCAGGTCAGATAGCACCTCTGGAGGGAGATGGATAGTGGATATTTTCAGTCAACCACCCATTTCCTTCTATTGTTCCTACCTGACCTGCTGAGTTCTCTCGGCACTCTGTGTTTTGCTCTTTTGTGGAATGTTCCATATTTCCATTAAATCTCAAATGGAAAAGTGCTTCCTGGTTTCATATCTGAAATACTCTTATTTTAGACAATAGACAATAGACAATAGGTGCAGGAATAGGCCATTCGGCCCTTCGAGCCAGCACCGCCATTCACTGTGATCATGGCTGATCATCCACAATCAGTATCCAGTTCCTGCCTTTTCCTCATAACCTTTGATTCCGCTATCTTTAAGAGCTCTATCCATCTCTTTCTTGAAAGAGATCTTATGTCATAAGACCATAAGATATAGGAGCAGAAGTAGGCCATTCGGCCCATTGAGTCTGATCCGCCACTCAATCATAGGCTGATCCAATTCTTCCAGTCATCCTCACTCCCCTGCCTTCATTCCATACCCTTTGATACCCTGGCTAATCAATTTATGATAATCTCCTCTTGGTTCAAGTGGAAATAATTAATCTGTATCTGTCCAGTCATTCACTTTTTTAGATATGTAATTTAAATCATCAACATTCTTCATAACTGAATGGGCTACAAGCCAGTTTTATGAAACCTACTCCACTATATGATTCCTTAAGCTCTGTTATTCTGGGTAATCTGTGCTGTACTTTTTTTAAGCCAAGGCCAGAAGAGCAACGGGCAGTTCAATCTCCAAAATTGTTTACATGGACATGCAAACTTCTTTGTTCTTCCATGGCTTCTATATTCTCATCATCATTGCAGTCTCTAACTACCTCAATTTTCCCATGGAACCCCTGGGTGTCTATCTTTTGTAAAGTTTTCCCTTTTTGGAACAAATTGACAATAACATTACAATATTTTCAATGCCCTCAACTTAATGTTACTAATTGTTTAAAATATGGGTTTATTTCTCAGTGCTGAAGGAAAGGCTTGTGATGTATCCTATATGGCAATGAACATAAATTAAGAAGCACTTCCTCCTTGTGCCAAACAGATAGTTGTTTTCATCTATTAGGAACTCAGCCCTTCTCTAATATCCTATTAATTAGCTTCCCAGATTATTGATTTGGCAAATGTACAATGGGTTTTCTTCCTTGTCTCTTATCAGTTGAAAATGTTTCACATGCAGAGGTTTGTTTCTAAATTATTCTATATCCTTTATCTTTAATTGCTTCAATTGAATTTAACTAAGTTCTGTCCTCAGAGCAAGCATCTGCTACTTCACACTGCAAACCTGCTGGGGTATGCTCTTTTTAATTTTCGACAAAGCTGTTTAGGGCTCAAGTTATATATTGCCTTATCTTTTTTTTTCAGTTTAATTTGTTACAAGATCAGCAGCAGAAACAAGCAATATGTGGACGATTTTATCTGTTGTAAATATATGCACCAAAAAAATTCCACATATTTTAAATGATTTTATCTGTCAATGAAAACTGTATAAGTTAAATATAAAGCATTCTTATGGTGAATTTATGATGCACAAGACGGAGCTGTCCCCTCCTACAGTATGCACATAGATACTACTATTCATTATTTATTATTCTCAAATACTGGTCTCTTGGAAGGAGAGATAAAAAACACTCCTATGAGTTTTTTGTAATGATATACACAGTTTTCTACTTACCAGCTGCCTCTATATGTTACAGGGCGAGACGAGATGTGTACCAGAAATAAATAGTAGAGTATAGAAGCTTGGCTGCTTTGAGTCATCCTTCTGTCAGGTTCTAAACAGGAACCAAATGCACCTGTTGTCTATTGTCAGTGCTGCTGTACTTTCCTCACTCTCAGACTAATTGATGAGATTGGGATCTCAGTTATCCAGAGTTATCTATCTCGTATAGATAGGTCTATTTTTACGAAGACTAAATTGCCAGATAGCTTGTGCAATATTAATTCTTGGAAACACTCAGGAGGTCTTGGGTCTCTCCAGCCAAAGAGACATTGATGAATGGTATGACATTATTATCTCAAACTGTGTTTCAATATCTGCTCAAAATCCCTTGCCCTGTGTGTTCCAATTCTGCAGAGCCTAAATTATTTTCATCCTGCAACAAACTTCCTCCAAACTTCACTGTATAGAGGACATAGTTGATTAGATCTCTTTTCAATAACTTCCTGCAAGTTTATTCCATTGTCCTGGACTTCACATTTTTCTGGAAAGTTTTTTAATTGCTTAAGGTTTTGTGTAACTTTTTAAAATTTGGATTTCAATTTATAATACTATCTGTTACAATGGCTATTAATGGCTGTGTTTAAAACATAAACATGTGTTACCTTTTCCAAATCAACCCAATAAATTATTAGTTCCAATTTTAACCCCAATCAACATGCATTTAGTTCTGCCCTAGGAGGACTGCCTTTGTCCCAAACTCCACTTGTCCACCTCCTCTAGGAAGTTGTCCTGTCACTGTGGATAGGGAATTTCCTGGATCAGCTTCAGTTTTGCTAGAACTATATCACAATAGATTTAATTTGCAACACCAGCAAAACCATGCCTGTATGGAGAGAACAGATCTGTAATATTTTCCTTCTTGGGATTTCTGCTGTCACATTTAAAGTTTGTATTGGAACTCAAATGTCAGATTTACAGATTCATATGACATGTCTTATTAGGTGTAAGACAGCTGAATGCAAATATCTGTAATGCATAATTGTTATAGTATCTGGAATGTATATATTGGCTTCATCAGTGACCTCAGAATGCACAATACCCAAGTAGAAGCGAGTTAGCTGTCTTACCTCTGCCCCTTCCTTGATGTATATCAAGGACTTCACATATTCTCACCAAAAACTGTTGCATCCTGTCAAGTCAGCATGCTTGGGCTGATTTCTTCAAAGTTGTCTGGGTTGTCTAGAGTGTAGATGTACATATGGATCTCACAGTACCAGATTCCTGATTTAGACCAGCTAGTTTTTCTGTGACCGTAACTCTGATGGGATAAGCAAACAAACATTGTCAGGTGTATGCTATACAGTTTCAGGTTGGATCACAAATACAGCTTTAAAGGTGACCAATTACTCAATACAGAAAGCTTTGTTTTCCCACAGATATTATAATACCTCATTAAATATCACCGATTTAGGTTAATCATCACATGGGTGTCATGGTGGTGCAGTAATGTGTGCTGCTGCATCAGATGTTCACAAATCTCACTTCATCCCTGACCTTAAGTGTGGAATTTGCATGTTCTCTCCATAACCTTTTGGGTTTCAGCCTTGTACTTCAAAATTCTCCCACTATTACTATAAATTGCACATTGCACATTTAGGCGAAAAAGGCATGTAAATATTTTTACTCCTCATGTATATGAAGGATGTAAGTAATAAAATCAATTCAATTCAATTCAAAACTTGCAAGTAGTTTTGTTTAATTTCTGGCCATAAATGGGAGTCAGTTTTCTGTTCTTAAAATGTAACTGGCAAACAGTAATCAGTTTGAAGGTAAAAGCACAGCTTCACAAACAAGCTCTGTATATATTGAAAACTCCATCAGTATAAGCAGACACTAGTTTATTACATCTACTTTATTACTGCTCATAGAATCAGTATAAAGCAATTGGGTTGTTTGTTTAAAACAGGCAAGCTGAGTCTAAGTTGCTTAGTTTAAGGAAGCTTGCAGAACAGATAGATAATGATATTTAACATATCAATAACTGTGCTTATGTAGTCAAGGAAGTTAGTTTTACATTCATGGTGGGAGCTGAAATTTATGTTTTCAAAAGATGTTTTAGACTGTGCTTAAAAGAAATCTGGGAAAATATATGCACGTATGGACATTCAGTTGGGAGAGGAAAAGGGTATAAAAATAAAGAGCAGTTCAGGCTTACTAAGAATGGAGTAAGGAACATCAGAAAATATGGAAGAAACATGGGGAGCTAGAATTCATTCCTCCACCTCTGGTTTCTGTGGCAGATGATTCTCTTATCTGCACCATGCTGGTATAACAGTACCTGTGTTTTGGAAATCCTTTGTTCTTTGTGTTTAAGAAATGCCTTTTCCTTTGTGCTTTATGCTTTATGTTTCAGAAATGCTTTGTGCTTTAGAAATGGTTTGTTATTTGGAAATGCTTAAGTAAAAATCCTGACTTTCATATGTGTTTTAAAAATGTTGTTTGGATTTAAATGTGTATCACTGAAAGTAAATGAACTGTCTTTTAAATTACTTTCCTAGCTGGAAGTATCTTCTCCTTGGTAGGGAGAGGGGTATTGGCACTTGGATAGTGGGTATTGGCAGCTAAATTTGCAATGGAGAATAAGCAGTGAAGTAACGTAGTCTTTGAAGATTGGATAGTTGCAGTACTATCTCCCTTTAGTGAGAGTTGTCATGGCTATTTATATCTGTTAGGATTTAAGGTCGTCATATGAGTTGAACTTCACAGTCAACAAGCACAATACCATCTTAAATGGTGAAAGAAGTAGAGAGGAACAGATGGGCATGTGAGATAGGGATTTGCAGGATATGGGAATGGATTGGTGGGGTGTGTTCAGCTGGCATGAACTTAATAAACTTTCTTGTAAACTGTAAAACATAGTCTGAAAAGCAAACCTTCTATCAAAATTTATGCTTTTTTTGTAAGGGACAAATCAACAAAATGCAAGTTGGCTGGCAAACACGTGGGATGAAATTAAATTGTCAGGCATGGTTGAAACTAAAGTATCATGCTAGTTGAAATTAGAAAAGCAGAATGGAGATCCAACTACATTCATTATTTCTAATTATGCATAAAGAGGCTAGGGACTCTAAGACTGGCAGGCAAAGTGCTTGGCTGCTTCTCATGTCTTGCAATGATACAGAAAATTTCTTATTACCTCATTTATGACTAGTTAGTGATGATCCCTGATTATCCAAGTTATCAATCCCCAAAACAGCTAAAGGCAGTGGACACTTGCAATGTGTTTCTATTTTTAAAATGTAATATGATCCATCAACGTTTCAGGCTGAAATATCGACTGGACATTTTTTTCATAGATGCTGCCTGGCCTGCTGAGTTCCTCCAGCATTTTGCATGTGTTGTTTTGATTTCCAGCATCTGCAGATTTTGTGTTTAGGGTTAGTGTTAGGGTTTGTGTTTAAATTCATTCATGACTTTGACTGTCATATTATCTGTTAATTCAGTTCAGACTTCTGTATTCCTCATTCCCAGTGTCCCTTCTGTTAGTGGTTATGCCTAATGCCACATAAACCCTCACTCTCAAACTTCTCCTTCATCTCTTCTTCCCTTTCCCATTTTAAATATCTTTCAGTTAAACTTGCTTTCTTGAAAAATCCTTCGATTGCCATCTCACATGTATCTCCAGCTCAGTCAACATCCATTCTCATTATCCTTCTGCGTTTAAAGTACACATTAAATACAAATTGTTGGTCTTGTCTTGTTCACTGTTGTCTCTCCAACAGACCAGTTTTCTTCCACTATCATTTATTCAGTATCACAATTGGAGAGATTCTTAAGTCAATTTTCAAGAGGTTTTTTTTCTCCCTGTTAATTACATGCCATGTGAAAATGCACGATTCATCAAATGAAATGTAATTGTGTTCTGCTTATAAATGTGAATAAAGCTTATTGACATCATAGATTTTATCAACTTTAATGTCCTAAAGAACTAATTGTACAAATTTGAATCAAATTAGAGCTTTTGTATTGACTGAGATGATGAATTAGTCCACAGCAGGCTTTAATTCACGTGAATAGAGTTGATAGAGAGGGAATCAAAGAGTAGCTATGTAACATCTCAGAAGAAATTTTGTGGATTTAAAAAGCAATTTGTTAAAGGCTTCGTGCAAGGCAAGAGCATGACAGAGCCAGTAATTTTTGCTCTTTTAATGGTTTGTTTTAATCTTAGTGCTTTTGTTAATTGGTGTTCCTGTGGCAGCGCTATAACAGCAGCATAAGCCTGGCCACACATAATGTCCTGTCCATCTCCCGAATGATGATGATTTTGACATGTTCCCTTGCTAAGCAAAAATTAAAACGGTAAAATGTTATTCATAAAACTTATAAAGTTCCATGGGAGATTTTCAGTACCTCTATCTTATGAGCCTGGAAATCAGCATAGGATTTTTTTTTCTGTGCTTTTAAAAGCTCTTGTAAGAATTAGGTACCAATGAGAAAACTCCATTGGCAGTTATTCCTTGTATTCTGATTTTGAGATACAATGAAAATCTGCAAGATAAACAGTATAATGAGAACATCAGGTCATTACTCAACTTTATGAGATATCATTCACACTCAATATAATTGGTAAAATGTATGGCTATGGCAGTTCTATGCCATTGAAAGCTCACTAAGATGGAACTCCCATTGGAAAGTTCAGTTAGGTGGGAAGATGAATCAGAGAACTGATGATGCAAATTTAGGTTCTCAATTTTGACTGCTATTCATTTTTATATTTAGCCTCTATGAATTATGTATTCTTATCTGTATTTATTCCTTTGGTGACGTCTACTGAATTATTCACTGAGCTTCATTTGCAACATTGACTTATTAAGAAATGACTGCCCCTGTACAGCTTGTATCTCACTTGATTCTGGACAATTGCTTGTTGTCACTTCGATTGCCTAAAGCACTTGGACCAAAGTTCAGACATTGATTTCCATCACGATAGGATCACAAGCTTCCATAGGTTTGTTGCAGAGGAGTCCAAATACTGATTTTCTGCCAAGAAATGAACATGAAGTGCTCATATATTTGGGTTGTTTTGTGTGCATGACCATTTTAATAACTTTCCTAAACTAAAAGAAATCCTCAGTGGGTTTGTATGACTTACATAAGCAACGAAGGTGGGAAAAACGAAAGAATGTGTGACATGGAGAAAGGTTAAGGGATTTGATTCTTCGTTGATTAATTCATTCTTATTTTGCAGAAATTAATAAAAACAAACTGAAAAAAGGCTTGAAAAGTCAGTGAAAATTATTATCCTACCACCAGTCTGGTCCATTGTGAATTTAATAATATCTTCAAAAGAAAACTGGACAACAGTGACAATGTGATCTTCCTACCACTAGTAGCAAGGTTATTGATAATAAAGGGAAACCCATTTTTGAAAGGATAGAAAATTGAAGGCATATTGAATTTATTGAGTGCATGACTTGCAATATAGCATAATGAAAAGGTCTTAAATATTTGGATGGTAAGCATTACTGTATGGAGTTAAAGGTTTCAGTAAAATATGATCAACCACAAGCCAAATGAATGAATATAATGCAAGCCCTTGCTCAGCCTTTTCTTTTAATAAGATTGTGGGGGATATAGAAAATTCCAGATGTTCAAAACCAAAAGGGTTTTCCTCACCTTAGTGCTAAATTGAAAAACTCCTTATCTGAGAAAGTTATCCCGAGTTTTTGACTTCTTGGCCTGGAGATGCATCTCTCAGAATCTATTGTGTTAAACAGCGGAAGAGTTTTATTTGTTTCATGGAAGTCACCACTTATTCTTCTGAAATCAAGGGATTATGACCAGGGCTATCAATTCCTTCCACTTTGAACAATTCCCTCATCTGAGAAATCAGTGTCTCTCTTAAGTCAGGAATTCCCGACCTGCAGTCCACAGGTAAGGGCCATGGCATAAAAATGTTTGGGGACCCCTGCTGTAAGATTATGGAATTTTCAAAGTGATGAGTTGTTGCAACAGCTCAAGTGAGGAGATACTGTTTCCTCTGATAGAAGGATCTTTAACGAGAGGAGGCAAATTTCAGGTGATTGACTAGAAAGGTGAAAGGCATTCTGTTTAAACAGTGAGTGGATATAATCTGATAACTGTGTGGTAGAATTAGAATTGGATCAATGCTTAAAAATGGGAAGGTTTACACAACTATAGAGGAAGAACAGGGATAAACTGTGCAGTTTTATCAATGAGCCAGGACAGGTGTAATGGCCTAATTGGTTCCTCTCTCACCTGTTTGTTTCTCATCTAGCACGTATGGGAAAGGCTTTTAAATTTGGATTATTATTGAATGACAGAATGGATGTCTGTATCATGGTGCTTTGTTCCTTTATGCATGTAACTATTCTTGCCACTTTGTTTTTCTGCTGGCTGTATCTCCAGCCCAGTTTCCAGACACTAGGCCTTGCCAGAGGTTGAAGTTCATCAGGTGAATGTACCTAATCATTTCACCATAATGCATTACAGTTAGGGTAGATTCTGAGTGTGTTCTTCTTGCCTTGAATCCAGGGGCACAGGACCCAGAGAAAGCTGTTTTCTCATCATCTACCCAAGAACCTGAATAATTCTCATTTGTGAGAACTGTAAGGATAGTGTATTATAACTCACCCTTGATTTTTGTAATATGTGCTTATAATTTAGACATCCATATTGGGAACATGGCAGAGAAGTTTACAGATATGGTCCTGTTCCCACAGTACTCTGATGTCTTATTGATAGGTAGTTATTCTCATAAGCAGTTATTAAAATTACATAAAACCCAACTGAAAAGAAATACTTAAAAATCATGAGCATATGGGGGAATAAAAAAAGGATTAGTCTCAAACTAGTGTATTAGGTCACTGTGGTCCCATGGGCCAGGGGTCTGTTTCCAAGCTGTCCCTCTATGACCTTATGCTCAAATAGGCTTAAGTGATTTAAAAATAAACAAGTAATTAAAAACACCTCAAAGCCACATAAATTAATCACGAAAATAAATAAAATTAAGTAAATCTCTTATCTGCACATATATTTTTGTAAATAAAATATTTTAAAGCTTATTAAGTTACATTAAATTAAAGCTATGATATAAAATATTAAAACTCTCATAATTTCCAACCATCACTGCAGTATCCTCTTGACTACTTTCATTCCATAATAAAAAGTCAAGGCTCCATACAATTTTCATAACTTATGAATGCACGTAGAATTACAGAATTATACATCACCAGAAGCAGGCTGCTCAGCTTATTATGCCTGCTTTGCACTTTAAAAGAGCTATACAATTACTCTCCTGCTCTTTCTCTATAGTCTGACATTTTTTTCCCTTTGCAGGTATTTATCCAATTTCCTCTTAAAATTTACTGTTGTATCTCCTTCCAGTGCCCTTTCAGGAAGACCATTTCAATCATGGTAGCTTTTCTTAATTTTTTTTTTGCAATGCAGAGGGGATGGGCAAAAGTTCTGTCTCGTTTTTCCTGGTGTAATATTCTGATCTATACAGAGTACTTTCATTCAATGAGGATGCTATGCAGTTCCAAATTGACCTCCCTTGTCTTCTATACCCAACCTAATAAACACATCTGTTCCTTATGGCCTCTTA
Organism: Mobula birostris; assembly: GCF_030028105.1. Classification (NCBI taxonomy): domain Eukaryota; kingdom Metazoa; phylum Chordata; class Chondrichthyes; order Myliobatiformes; family Myliobatidae; genus Mobula; species Mobula birostris. The sequence goes on from NC_092371.1 coordinate 193,284,355, forward strand.
ACTACATAGTCTATGTCTCTTGCCAACTTCAGTGATCTATCATGATGGGCTTGAAGATCCCTCTGTTCCTCCAGTCTTATTAGTAGCTTATTATATATTCCCTTGGCTTTTGTTCCCTTCTCCAAATTTGTTACCTTACACTTATCCAGACTGTTTATCAGCTTTGTGGCCATCTGATCAGTGCATTAAAAGCTTCCTGCCATGAAGAACCTCTGTCCCCGTTATCAACCGCACTGCCATTTTTACTATTGTCTGCAGACTTCTTAATCATGACCCTTATACTTAAGACCAGATACTTTAGAACTAAGCTCTGTGGAGGTATATCACATATAGTCTTCCATTACTGAAGTTTCTCTTGACCAATCTCCAACTTTCTCCCACTATACTAACTTTGGATCCAATCTGTCACTTTCCCATGGATCATTCAGTTTTATTTTCCCGATAATGCACCATGTAGGAAATTGACAGATTTCACATTGCCTTATATAATACAGCAAATATTCACGTCTCATTTTACCTTCTCAAAACTTTAGTCACCACTTCAACGCACAAACCTTCCTGAAAAAAATCCATACAGCCAGCTCTCAAAAACCTGTGTCTCTGTATGCATATTTGTGTCTTTTTCCTAATATAATTTTCCAACATCAATGTTTCACTGACTGAATAATACCAGCATGGATTTAGACACTTCCTATCTTATCTCACTGCAAGGCTTTGCATTAGATGACGACACCTTCATCAAATTATGACAACTATCTGATTTGTTCAGCACCTCATTCGTCCAATGAATTAATCTCTGTAAGAGTGAAAATAGACATAGCTTTATAATTCGTCATTGAATCTTTCCAGATAGCCTCCAGTAACTTTGCCACATAACAACAACAGCAATCAATATGTTGCACCTTTATGTAGTGAAATATACCAGTGTACTTGGCAGGAATATAATAAGAACAAGTTGACACTTGCTAGAGGAGGAGCTGCTATAGAAGTTGACTTAAAAGCCTGAACAATGTGGCAGAATTAAAGGGTATTCCAATGAAAGAGCAAGAAATTTAGAGGGGGAGCAGATTTTAAGGAAATACAACTTTTAGAGTCTAGACTGCTGACAATCATGGCATAAATAAGGTTTCTGATGCTCATTTGTCAAATGTAGCTTATAGAATAATAAAGAAGAATACTGATGTTCTTATTTTAGGTTTATTATATAATTGTAACTTTCTCAGTGTTACCGACAAGCACACAGTCCAACTGACACACAAAATGCTGGGGGTAATCAGCGGGCCAGGTAGCATCAGTGGAAAACAGTAAACAGTGAACATTTCGGACCAAAAACCCATCATCAGGATTGGAAAGAAAAGATGAGAAGTCCTGGCTTGCTGAGTTCCTCCAGCATTTTGTGCTGCTTGGATTTTCAGCATCTGTAGGTTTTCTCATGTTTGTGACACAGTCCAGTTCTGTAGGTAGGCTTGTGGATCAACTTCAAAAACAGCAGGGTACAGTTGACAGAACACATGTGCCCTTTAAATCTCATTATGCTGACATTTTAAATTTCCACATCAAGGAAGGACTTAATTCTGTCTAATCAGCGTGGAACCGTAAAAACTGTCATGAGATTTCCATCATGTGATAGTTTTCCACGAGTCCTTTTGCTACCAAATTATGCATCAGGTTGATTTGTGACCAGGGATGTGCCCTGCAGTCATAGCTAATGCTGCCAATGCAGCATATGTACATGGAAGTAGCCAATGATTATAATGAAACACATGGAATCTCAACAACATGAGTACAAACCATCAACATTCTGAAGTTTTATATCAGGTTGATGGCCAGAACTAGTGGAGCCCTGGAATGCAGTATCATATTGGTTAGCAACAACTTGTTCAGTGATACATGAAAATGGTATTATACTTATCATTTGCTCAACAAAGGTTTTCTCCAGCCTGCTCTGCTATTACCTGTCCTCTAACAATAAAGGTGAATGATGAGACCTTGGAGAGTGTGGGTTATTTATCTCAAGTTGGGAGCTACCAGTCAAAGACGGCAGACATTACTGAAGAAACTCTCATCCATAGTACGCTAGCATGGCCTTTGGCCATCTATGAAAAAGAGTGTTTGAAGATTAAGATCGCAATACTAACACAAACTTGTGACCTATGAGACATTAATGATCCAGAATTTGTGTGACATCTGCTATCTCCAGTAGACATCCGGAAATGCAGGAGAGGTATTACCATTGCTACCTCCACAAACCTTCTAAATACTCTTATAGGTGGACCAAAGTTAACATTCTCCCTGTCGAACACCCTCGGTACCAAGGATCCTAATTTCTCTCAGCTGTGATGACACATAATGTTGTTTTTTGTGTGTCATGCACCAGACTCTTAAAACAGACACTCTTTTCCAACGTAGCATATACTAAATAGTGAGGAACTCAGCAGATCAGGCAACACTCTTTTCAAAAATCTATCACGGTGGAAAAAATTGCCAGGAGGACAGATGAAGCTGTTTAAGGATATTGCCAAAGCTTCTTCGTAAAAAAAACACAAGATCTCTCGTGTCTTATGACCATATGGAAAGGAGATGGAATCTTCAGGATGGCAAACCTGAGTCCATTGATTGGACTTACACAGAGGTTGGATATTGCTCATGGTTACATTAGTGCTTAGGCTGCCATTTCTCTTTTTGCAATCCTCAAGCCTTGCTATTTTTGTTTCCTGAAATGCAGCTTGTCAAGAGTTTAACCTTCAAGATCAACACTTTCTGCAGTTTAAATTGTTTTATTATTCCAAGCACTAATGTTATGATGTTACAATGAGCATTGTTGCTGAATCTACATTTTGCATTTTGAATCCACCTTTATTATAAGCTGAACCTTCCTTGTTAATAAAGAGAGTGTCAGTAACCCCCTGCCCATTGTTTTCCTATAGAAGCTGACTTTCTCACTGGCAAATCCCACATAAGATTTTGGTACATAAGCAGTGAGAATACTTAAAGTGACACAAACCAATGTTATACTTAATACAAATGTTATATACCGTTGATAATTGAAAGTGAAAGGGAAAAACACATCCAAAGTTGTCCAATCTCTTAGCATCTTCTAGTTTTCTTGTGCATGAATCACAAAAAACAAGGTTTGAAACAGGTGCAAGCTAAAAGGGCAAGTGATTTATTGGTTTTTATTTTAAGAAGGATGGAGTTTGCAAATTGGGATTTTTTTTGCAGTTCTACAGGGTGTCGGTCTGTATTCTTCAGAGTTCGGAGGTGATCTTATTGAAATATGCATAATCCTCAGGGTGGATGACAAGATTAATTGATTCATAAGGTCATACAGCACAGAAACTGGTCCAGGTCAGCAAAGATGTCTATCCTGCATTTGCTCCATATCTCTCTCAACCTCTCCTTTCCTTTTACCTGTCCAACTGTCTTTTTAAATGAGTTATTGTTCCTGCATCAATCACTTTCTCTGTCAATTCATTCCATTTACATACATGCCCTATGTACAAAGAAAAGTTGCTCTTATTAAATCTTTCCCCTCTCTCCTTATACTATGTCCTCTTGTTCTTGATTCCCTCAGTACTAGGAAAAAAATTGAGTGTATTCACTTTACATATGTTCCTCATTGTTTTTTGCCCCTCTGTAAGATCACTTCTCAGTTTCTTACAGTCAAAGGAAAATAAGGGTCCTAGCACATCCAACCTCTCCATATAACTCAGTCCCTTGAGGCCTAGTTGAGAAGTTTTCTCCAAAGGAATGCCTCAAATGAGGCAACATTATTTCAAGGTAAGAAGTCAACTATTTTAATCTGTAATACATTGAAATCTTTTCTCATGTAGGGTTGTGAATCTCTTGAACTCTCTAACCTAGAGACTCACAAAGGTTGGAAATATTTTTGAGTAGAAGTAAATAAATATTTGGAAATTTGAGAAAATTGATAGCTGAGTGCATCTAATATAGAGAGAATGTCCTTGTAAGCGGAACCTGCCCCTACAGTTCCTCCCTCACTACCATTCAGGACCCTAAACAGACTTCCAGGTAAGGCAACACTTCACCTGTGAGTCTGTTGGGGTCATTTCCCGTTTTTGGTGCTCCCGGTGTGGCCTCCTGTATATTGATGAGACCCGACATAGATTGGAAGACCACATTTACGAGCTGTCCACCAGAACAAGCGAGATCTCCCGGTGGCTAGCCATTTTAATTCCACTTCCCATTCATCATTTCCCATCCCCTTTTCCCTCTCTCACCTTATCTGCCTGCCCACACATCACCTCCCTCTGGTGCTCCCCCCTCCCATTTTTCTTTCTTCCATGGCCTTCTCTCTCTTTCATCAAACAACTTCCTAGCTCTTTATTTCATCCCTCTCCCTCCAGGTTTCACCTGGTGTTCCTCTCTCCCCCCTCTCAACCTTTTAAATCTACTCCTCGGCTTTTTTTCTCCAGTCCTGCCGAAGGTCTTCTGCCCGAAATGTTGACTATACTTTTTTCCATAGAGGCTGCCTGGCCTGCTGAGTTCCTCCAGCATTTTGTTTGTGTTGCTCAGATTTCCAGCAACTGCAGATTTTCTCTTGTTTGTGACAGAGATGATGTTGAGGTCTGGGATAGATTAGCCATGATCATACTGAATTATGGAGAAGGATTGAGGGGCTGAATGGTCTACTCCTGCTCCTGTTTCCTTGTGGTCTTGTGTGCTTGTGTGCATATGATCCATTAATTATATGTCTGCAATGACTGCTTGCATTGAAATAATCTTCATGAACCTCTTCTGCTGAAACATCATTGACCTGAAAGATTAACTCTGTTTCTACCCTCTCCCTACCTGACCTGCTGAACTTTTTCTGTTTTATTCCAGATTTCTTGCGTCTATAATTTACTTGGTTCATGGCCCTGTCATCGTCCCATCTGCTATATTGTAGTATTTTTTTGAGTCTGTGTGAAATCTTTCTGGTTTACTGTAATGAAATGCACATCATATCTGTCTAGATTTTTTGTGTTTACAATCCTGCCAGAGCATTTCTCAGCCAGCTTCATTGATAGTGCATGACTCGTTGATTTTAATTGTACCAGTTTGCAAGTGATGGCTTGCAAATCTAATACATTACACTTTACTCCCAAGTCAAGTTAAAATATCCTTGAACCGACACCTAGGAGCAGATACATATATCATGCATAACTTTATGGTGAATTGTTTGAATAAATTATTTTCAAGTAACACTTTGAAACTATCCCTGCCACACTTCCTGCACGATTCTTTTCATGCAGTGCATGTTGTTTTGATAAACATGAGAGATTCTGCCAAAACTGGAAATCCAGATCGACACACACAAAATACTGGAGGAATTCAGCAGGTCAGGCAGAATCCATGGAGATAGGTAAACAGTTGACGTTTTAGGCCAAGATCTTTCAGGACCCATGCATTGTTTATGTTCTCTTCATTGTGCACTGCCTACAGAAGTGATTTTTCAATCAACATTGTGCATATATTTTTCTATATTCTGGGGTGTTTATTTTTCAATCACTGGATTTGGCAAACACAATTCTTTCAATACCTACAGAAGATTTCCTTTTTCTCTGCCTTTGCCTAGCATTTCACCATTCTGTGGGCCTTACAGGATTTCCAGCCTGGATCCGGCTTGCTTCACAACTTTGCATGTCCGTGTGCATTTTTTTAGATTTCACCCTGACCCTATTTCCCCATTTCCTCAGTCTAGACTCCTGGATCTCACGGACAAATCTTGATCCCTTGTGTGCAAGGGGCACAATCTGTGAAATACCAGCTATCTGCCAACAAATATTAGTTTAGTTAATAAAGTATCAAAGGCTTTTCACTGCTGCTAGTAGCATGAAAAGAGATATTAACAGCCAACTGTTACAACATGCTTGCAATGTATCTAAGAATCTTCCAGGATGTGATGTGAAGGCTCATGGTACGATACAATTCTCTCTCTTTATGACCAGTGAGGTGTAATAATATCTTTAGTTTTGACCACTCAGATTTATCTGTCACAGACTCCTTAACATGAAGTGTAAACCCTTTCCTCCTTTGTTTCCAGTCTTTAAGCAGAAAAACTTCACCTGGAAATCCAGTGGTTTGGGTGCTTTGATTTATTGTACCATCTCAGCTGAATCTGACAGCTCAGTGATTTTCTGTTCATGTCTATGTGTCCACTCAATTTAGAGAAATCAAACCAGGCATTCTGTATTTTGTTTCAGGCACAGCATCTAAATTTGTCCGTTTCATCAACCAGTACATTTGACAACACGCCTCAGTTGCTCCTTTACTCCCTGCTAAATAAATATTAATTCAAACTAGCAACAATAGAAGCTTACAGTGTTCTCTTTCCTAAGGCTTTCTCCACAGGAAGATTTCAATTTTGCAATACTAAGTGAGGGAAAAGTTAACTAAATATTTACATATTGAGAAGTTCAGCAAATAATTCTCTGGAATCACTGCGGAGGGAGAGGAAGACACCCTCTCTTTCCATCCATCAAATGGAGAAACTGCTTGCCACTTCTCTTGGATCCTTTCCCTGTGTCTAAGAGGTATCCTTAAGGTCATTGTAGACATCAGTAGCAAAAAGGTGAATCTTTTGGGTAGTTGGGCACTATCTTTCTAACGGAGTTTAATTGTAAAGGGACAGCTTCTGGAAGGTTTCAGCTTGGAGCAAAATGGAATGGTTGATCTTGTTCGCTCATTTTATGACAGAATTTTAGATTTTAGATTATGAGAACACTCAGTCCTCTTTTATTGTCACTTAGAAATGCATACGTGCATTAAGAAATAATACAATGTTTCTCCGGGAGTGATATCACAGAAAACAGGACAAACCAAAGACTAACACTGACAGAACCACATAATTATAACATACAGTTACAGCAGTGCAAAACAATATCATAATTTGATGAAGAGCAAACCATGGGCACAGTAAAAAAAGTCTCAAAGTCCCGGAGTCAATCGATAGCAGGTGGCAAAAGGGAGAAAAAGGGAGAGACTCCCTGCCATAAACCTCCAGGCACAGTCAACTTGCCGATGCCTTGGAAGCAGCCGACCACAGCCGACACTGAGTCCATCTGTCTGAAAACTTCAAGCCTCCAACCAGCCCCTCCGACACAGCCTCCCGAGCGCCATCCTCTGCCGAACGCCTTCGACCTAGCCCCGGCCACTGAAACAAGCAAAGCCGAGGATTCAGGGCCTTCTGCTCCAGAGATTCCGGTTACCACACAGTAGCAGCGGCAGTGAAGCGGGCATTTCAGAAGTTTTCCAGATGTTTCTCTGTACTCTCATGTCCATCTCCATCAAATCAGAATTGTGCATGGTCCCCTACTTAACAGATAACAGATATTCATCACCAGAGAGGCCACACGCGCTGCCGTCGCGCCGTCATCTTCTCCTCTCCATCTTCTGCATTCAACACAAGGAAAAGCCATTCTGCCCCAACTTCTTTTTGTTAATATTTGTGCATCATATAAGACCACTCTACTTCATAAAACACAGTTCAACATCCAAAGTTCAAAGTAAACTTATTATCATAGTATGTATACGTCCTCATATACTACTACCCTGAGATTCATTTTCATACAGGCATTTACAATAGAAAAAAAGAAATACAAATAAAATCAATGAGAAACTACACACAAACAAAGACTGACAGATGGCTGACATGCAAAAGAAGAAAAACTGCACAAATACCGTTAGGGAGTATTCTGAAGTTATGTGAATATAACAGATATTAATTTGAAAAAGGACCAGGTTTATTTCATATTGTAAACATACTGTAAATAAGTTAAGGAAGTTTGTAATAGCCTTCAGTTTTTTTTGTAAATTGCAAGCATTAAATTGAACTTAAAGCATAGTCTGTTCCACAGACTTTGAGATTGCATATGCAAGAGTCAAAAATAGGACAATCGGCACAGAATGCTGGAGGAACTCAGCAGGCCAGGAAGCATCTATGGAAAAGAGTTTGGTTGACATTTCAAGCTGAGACCCTTTATTGTTCCTCCTGCATTTTGTGTGTGTTGCTTGCATTTCTAGCAACTGCAGATTTTGTTTAGTTTGTGTTAAGACAATGGGGTTGTGTTAATTAACTTGCATCAAACCAGGTAACATGGCTAAGTTACTTACACCATTGTGACTTGAGTGCAAACTGACAGAGCAGATGGATGTTGTCACTTGAGAAATCAAATCTGTTCACAGTTATAGACAATCAATAGTTTTTGTGTACTTACCATATTTGTGTACTCAGAGAGACAGCACTGTCAACATAAATTTTGGGTGTCTGGCTCCATGCTGTTAAAATGCTACAATTGCAAAAAAAAAATGATTTGGAATATTTCTGCTAATTAGTTTCTCCCAATAGCATTTGGACCTTCAGAGGTGCCCTATTAATTCCAATATTTTAGGGTCTGTCCAAATAAAGAGGGTATTATCGTTGGAATAGACATACTGAGAGATGGCAGGGGCTGTTGTAGACTATGGAAAGGATGAAAAAACATGGTCAAGTCAGGGACACTGTATACATAAAACCTATAGAGTACACCACCTAGCCAGCGCCAGCATAGCCACAACCACTCTAATCATCAGGGAATGCAGCCACGTTGGTGTTTGTTGGTTACTTTATCAGCAATTCCCTGAGGTGTGGGCTAGACACAAGCAGGTGAAGATAAACCCAGTTAAAATAGAGGAGGCCATGCATAAACCCTATTAGCAGTTCCATCAAAGCTGCTGCACTGACGGTTATCCAGTGTATAGTGAAGGAACTAAAACACCAGGGAGTACCGAGAGACCTCCCTCCCCTCTTTCCCCCCTCCCCCTCCCCTTGTCAACCATTAACTCACCTATGTACAGTAGCGAGTAAAGTAACCAGATGGATCATATCGGTTAACAATACACTATACTACCCTCTATAAGACCACATAAGATGGCATCCCATTGTGGCCAGCCCTGTCACAATCCAGAATGGCCTGTCTCCAGACATAAAATTTTCTCAGTCCAGGAAATTGCTAATGGACTTTGGGGGCTCCTATTAGCAACTGAGTTCCAAGACTGATTTGCCTTTCCCCGGGGTGGGCATGAGTATACTTCAACCCGATTCCCCCAGGGATTTCACAATAGCCCAATCATTTTTCAAAAGGTCATGGCACAGACTTTGGGAAAGTTCAATTTAACACCCGACCACTCAAGCATTTTACAATATGTAGATGATCTACTAATTGCCTCAGAGGATGAAGCAGGTCACTTAAGAGAGATAGCCAGTGTTTTAGAAATACTGTAGGACGAGGGATTTAAAATTAACTCACACAAGACTCACACATACAAGATAGGGAAACAAACAATACAATACCTGGGATACACAATTTCACAGGAGAGGAAAGGCATGTTAGATGACAGACATTCTGTAATCAGCTGCATGTAAAGGGTATGATAAAGATAATGAGTCTTTTCAATTCCTGCTGTAATTTCATACCTGCGTTCTCAGTGCTAGTGGCTTGGATGCAGGCCTTAATCAAAGGAGGGAAGCTGCCTCTGAGAGAATTAAAATGGGGGCCAGATGAGGAAAAGACCTCACAAGTATCAGGAAAGCCCTGGTCTCTGCACCTCTGCTAGGGAGACACAAGAAGACCAGTAGCATATTATTCAACAAAGCAGGCACCTGTTGTAGCAGGATTTCCCCACTGTGTAGCAGCATTGGCTGTGCAGTACGGGCAGTGTATGTAATCATAGCTGTTGTGATGATAGGGCAACACATACTATACACACCCTATACCATTGAGGAGCTCCTGAACGCAGCGAGGATGAGAACAGTCACTGACAGCAGAAGGGCAACTTAGGAGGCAGTTCTCTTCCCTAAAGACATGTCAGTGACAATAGTAAAGGACTGTGGAATGAACCCTGCAAGCACCACCCTAACAGAGGGTGAGGCACATGAGTGTCAAATGAAATTAAACAGGAGGAAGATTTCATTGCGGGGGAAACATCTCTGTAAGGGGAAGCATAGGACATCTGAGGTGGTGCATGATTACCTGATGGCATGGGCATGACAGGGATTAATATCCTCAATTGGGGCAGGTATGCAGTGCGGGCACCGAATACAACAACTGCTGCCAGCAGAGGTTGCAGTGATTAAAGTAAAGGCTCACCAGAAAGGGGATAAGTGGACGAAAATGGCAGCAGAAGAACAAGAAGCAACTAAAATTGCAAGTGTTCAGGAAGGAACTACTGGAGCCAGTTTAGTAAAATGGTATGAAGATGAAGAGGCAGAGGAGAAGGAGAAGAAGAAATGGAGGAGAGAGGGAGCAAAGAAGGGACCAAATGAGAGCTGGACCCATGGGGAGTCGTTGTACCCACACCATGTATTAAGCAGATACTACTGGAGTTGTATCATGGGGTAATGCTTCGGGGAAGATGCACAGCATGACCACAACCCTCTGGCAGGCCTGGTAGCCAGGGATGGGCAGAGATGTTAAGAAATTCTGTTGCTGTTGTATCATTTAATAATAATAAGTACTTCATTGATCCCGAATGGGAAATTCTTTTGTTACAGCAGCAACATTTAAAAACACAGTTAGCAGTGTGCAGACTTAACTAATAATAAAGTACAGAATAATAATATACACAATAATAATGTACCAATGTGCAAAAATGTGAAATAATAATGTATGTACGGGGTCTTTCTTTTTTTTGTATGTTAAATTTAAAATAGCTTCTTTGTTATGTTATAATCGGGAATGCTCCTTTGTTATGTTAAACGCTGAGAAAGCTTTGCGCTAGCAGCTTGTTGTGGGTTAAGGGGTGATAAGAGGATGTTACGAACCAATTGGGATAGTTGTTACGACTTTGGTGTATCTGGAAGATTTGTATGCGCGGGGTTTTGGGGCAGAAGGCGGGAGAGCGAGACAGAGGATGGACCAGGTGCTGTGATGTCCGCTAACGGGGTCGGACCCCAAGGAGGGTGTTCGGCGAGGAGACGGAGACGGACTCGTGTGGAGTGTCTGGTCGACCACCGTTGTTGGTCCCAGGCGGCCGGTCAAGGTGGTCCGAGGGGTCGCAGGGTGAAGAAGAATGTTCTTGAGCTCCAACTGTTTTGTGCACGAAGAGATTGAGCTTTGATAAGTGTGGCGCCTTTTATATTTTATTCTCTATTAATTATGTAGTTCCAGTAATATCTATAAACTGTAAATCTTTTAATCGTATCTGGTGTATCGTCTGTTATTTGGGCGGGGTGTGGTACATCACACAGCATCCATACAAACTAATTACCCAGTTTGGCGGGGCCAAGGGTTGTTTCCCTAGACGACAGCGAGCCGAGCAACCCTGAGGGTGGCCGGGGGGCTACATGTACAAAATAATAAAGCAGAGACATGTGTTCTGATGTGTGTTCTCCTGTCTCACAGTGATGAGCTGTTGCATATGCTTATTGTATTTGGTAGGAAAGATTTTCTGTAGCGATCCTTGTGGCAGTGAAGCTGAATGTGCCTGTTCAAAAGGGTGCTCGCTTCACTTCAGCAGGTCACAGGCAGGCCATAACGGATAACAGTTTGTTTAGTGACCTCCTCTCCGCCACTAACACAAAAGAGTCCGGGTTGTAACCAAGAATAGATCCAGCCTTTTTGATGAATTTATTTAGTCTTTTTGCATCACCAGCACTGATGCCCCTCCCTGCAAAGCAGCAAAGAAGACTCCACTCACTACAACAGACTGGCAAAAGATCTCCAACATCCTGCTCCACACATTGAAGGATGGCAGCTTCCTTAGAAAATAGAATCTGCTCATGCTCTTCTTGAAAACAGCCTTTGTGTTGGTTTTCCCATTAAGTCTGTTGTCTAGGAGTATTTGTGCTCCTCCACTACCACAATGTCTTCTCCCAGACTTGTCACTCTCCTCTTCCTCCTGAAATTAATCACCATCTCCCTGATTTTGGCCACATTCAGGAGCCCGTGATTCCTCCCGCCCCACTCCACAAACATCCACCAGTCCTCTGTACTCTGACTCCGGCCCATCTATGATACACCCAACCACCGGAGAGTCATCAGAGAAATTCTGCAAGTGACAAGACTCAGATTTGCGCTGGAAGTCTGAGGTGTAGAGTGTGAACAGAAACGGAGACAGGACAGTCCCTTGTGGCGTTCCAGTGCCACTCATCACTGTCTCATTTTTATAAAGTGGGGTCTATCTGTCAGGTAGTAAGTAATCCAGGAAATAGTGGATTTGTCTATGCCTATCCTTTGCAGCTTCTCATTCAGAAGAAGTGACTGGATTGAATTGAAGGCACTAGAGAAATAAAAAAATGTGATTCTCACAATTCCACCAGCATCATCCAGGTGGGAGAGAGCTCTCTGCAACAGGTAGATGATGGCATCATCCACTCCCACATGAGGTTGGTAGGCAAACTGTAGAGGGTCCAATGAAGATCTCACCTGCGGTCCAAGGTCCAAGGTCAGTCAGGACCAGGCACTCCAGCATCTAAGATCACTTGAGATGTGAGGGCAATTGGTCTGTAGTCACTTATGCCCAGCATAACCCTGGTAACATTATAAAGGTGCAGTTGGGAAACCAGCCATGGCTAAGCGGGGCCTGGGAAAACATCCAGATGCACTTCATAGGGAAAAGCTACTGTCTGGTAATCATGGATTACATAACCTGCTGGGCAGTGGCTTTCCCAACAAGAGATTGTACTGCCAGCAAAGCGGCAGGGATTTTAGCTCAGAAAATCCTCCCGAAGTGGAGAACCCCAGCATAGGTGGACTCAGGTCAGGGAGCATATTTTACAGGGAAAGTGATGAAGGAATTGTGTAAGTTGTCAGGGATTTCAAAATGACCCCACCACCCTTAGAGCTCAGGAATGTTAGAAAGTATGAACTGAACAATCAAAACTGCTTTAGACAGGAATCCTGATGAAATTGCGAGCCTCCCCAATTTCACCCTTGGTCTGAGTCCTCCCTAACGGGGTGAAAGCAGATTGTAGTGACCTGCTTATCAGGATAAAATGACCCAGTATGTAATCAGTTTAAAGTGTTGATAGACTGAGCAAAACAACGGCAACACACTGCTAATCAGAGAGAGCTCGAGGGAGAGAAGATAATCCTGCCACAACTGGGAGATAGAGTCATGATAAGGAAGCTGCCTGAAAAGGCAAAGTTCGCTCCCAGGTGGATAGGACCACAGGTGGTGCTTCTGACAAGTGACACTTGTGTTTGTGTACAGACCCGGCGAGGCAGCAAGTGAAAACATTGGACTCTGGTTAAACCATATGACTCACTCGCTTGTCACCCTCACAGACTGAACAAGGGGACAAGTCCACCCATGAACAGTGTCAACACGGAGAATCAAAGTGATGAACACCAGCCTGCTGCTTCACCTCTGACCACAGATGATGGAAATAGCCCCACAGATGAAAGTGAATGCAGAAGGCAGAGAGAGAGCATGTCAACAAATTGTGAATAAAGTTTAATGTATAACAGTAACTATTCTTTGTAATGAAGTTTAGTACTTGAAGGCAAATGATTAATTACATAGCTCAGAAGAGAAAGATATTGGAAAAATAGATAGGAAGGGATCTGAGTTAAGGCAGAGACATCAAGTTTCACAACTTTGATGGCAAAGGCAGACCGAGAAAGAGAGAAGAAATTGCACACGTCGTCAGAAGGCAGCCATCCCAGCTGAGTGGAAATTAAACACAAATAAGCTGGATCGATTCAGTGGTTGAACCAGTGATTGAAAAAACAGTCCAAGAGGGGGTGCCACTGGGGCAAGGTCCTCACAGCAATATGAATTAAGACCATCCCAAACCCTTCTGTAGATCAATCAAAAGGGCTGGTTGTCAAGATCACTCTGATAATCCTCTGTCATGATATAAAATGTGAATTGCTGCCTTCGAGCTTCAAATAAGATTACCTCGCTGTGACGCAGCCCACAGAGTAACTACTGACAGCTATTAATGATAGTTTTAGCCATCAGAGATCAAAGGGACAAAGAGGATGTGATAAAATTTCTGGAACATTTCATTGCCATATCTGTTCAGTCTTGTAGATAGCCAATTAAGGATATTAAATAATATCGGTGTAGATATACATAGATTCATAATTGGGCAAGAGATCTGAAGTGAAGGGCATTTTTGCTACCCAAATTAATTAGATGCTTCTTGAAATTTGACCTTCTTGGGACAGATTTCTGTCCAGGGGCCAAGAGGAGGGTATGCTAGTGAGTATTCTGGAGTTGAGTGCATATCGCAGATGTTATTTCAAGCAAGAAACTGGCTTCAGTTCTTATTGTTAATGTAAATAAGTTCAGGAAGTTTGCAATTAGCTTTCAGTTTTTTTTGTAAATAGCAAGCAGTAAATAAAAATTAAAGCACGGGCTGCTGCACAGACTAAGAAACTGCATATGCAAAGAGCAAAGTGTGTGTTAATTGGCTTACATTGAATCAGACAACATGGCTAAGTTATTTGCACCATTGTGACTTGAGTGCAAGCTGGCAGACCAGACAAATGTTGTCACTTAACATATCAAGCATGGTCACAGGTATAGGCAATCAATAGTTTTTGTATATTTACCATATTTGTGTACTCAGAGACAGAGTGACAACATTAATTTTGGGTGTCTGGCATTCTGTCATCAAAAAAGTTTAGAATATTTGTGTTTATTAGTTTCTCCTAAAGGTGTTTGGACCTTTAGAGGTATCTGATTAATTGCAATGTGCTTCCACTATGTATCTGAAAGGAACCATATGTCAAACCAAAGAACTGAAGTAAACAATGTCATTGCAACGAGTGAAATTGTATTGAATCACCTTCTGTTACTTTCAATCTTAAGGGGATAAAAATGTGATGTACCTTTAGATTTGTGAGCCTCTACCGATAGGATCTCCAGAATGATGTCAGCTTGTTGTGCAGAAAAAAAGAATTTTATATTACCAGCTCTCTCTGGTGATTTCTATTACAGTCACAACAAATACAAAATAAACATCATAATAAATAAATCAACCAATAATACTGAGAGCGTGAGTTTTTGAGCCCTTGAAATAAAGTCCACAGGTTGTGGAATCAGTTCGGAGTCCAGGTGAGTGAAATTATCGACGCTGGTTTAGGAGCTTGATGGTTGAACTGTTCCTGAACCTGTTGGCGTGGGACCCAAGGCTCTTGCACCACCTTCCAGATGGCAGCAATGCCAAGAGGGCATGGCCTGGATGTTAGGGATTCAGGATGATGGATGCTGCCTTTTTTGGCAACGTCCCTTTTAAATATGCTCAATGGTGGGGAGGGTTTTGCATATGATGAACTGGACTGTATTCACCACTTTTTGTAGGCTTTTCCCTGTTTTGGCTTTGGTGTTTCCATACCTGGCCACAATGCAACCAGTCAAAATACTCTCCAGTGTGCTCTGTGCAATTAGTATATTCTACTCTCTTACTCAAACTTAATTTGGGATATAAAGTTTAGTTCAATAGATTACAAACAAGTGTTAATGTGCTTCAATTTGCACTGATATTTTGATTTATTGTTGATAATAAATCATTAAGTGCAGAAAATGGGTATGACTGAAGTATTATCTTCATGGTAATACATTATTTTAATATCCAAGTAGCCTTAACGATTTCACCCATCAACTTTTGACTGATGTTGCTGCGGCTTGTCATATTCGCGTTCCAGGAGATGTTGTACCACTGATGTTGTTCATTTATGTAATTAGTTTCAACCTGTTTGAACTCATGTTGTGCATCTATTTGCAAAATAATGAATGCCTGGCAGATTAGTCAGTGCACAAGAACTCTGACTATGAAAGTGATTATCTATAGTGAAGCTTTAGTGTTTCTAGCGACGTCCCAAGTCTGTAATGAAAACTGTTTTTCATACCAGTTTTTCAAAATGATGGTCACAATTCTGTTTACAGCCACCCAGGAGAGAGGTGTCTGAGTAGGTGCACTCCAGGGGGCAGTGTGGTGCAATGTCCAAGCTGATGGCAGAAGACAAGCTATATAGAGCACAGACTGCTACAATGTGCATGGACTCAGGGTCTTGGACTATATATTCTTTTGTGAGACTGTATATTCTTGATATCTTAGATGTGCTTGCTGTCATATACTGTAGATGTTATATGTGCCTTGTGTCTTGGAGTAAAGCTGTTTCATTTGGTTGTATTCATCGGTATTCTTATGTGGTTGAATGGCAATCAAACGAACTTGAAAAAGTGTAAAAAGTCTATCTCATGGATTTGGAGTGGTTAATGTCTTTCCTTAGGATTATGAGGCTGTCCTTCTTCAGACATTCATGCCAAGATTTTTCTAATGTATTGCCATGGCTATTTGTGAATGTAATAAAAATGCACCAAGGAATATACTTACTATTCCTTTGATTGATATGAGTGTCCTCTATATCTTTCTCTCTGATACTTGTTTTTTCATTCCTTTTCCCTATCTTCTACTATTTTCATAACTTTCTCCTTAACTCCCTCAGCAGTCTAGATTTTTCTTTATCCCCTAAATTCTGTTATTCTTTCATGGATCACTTTTCTGCTACTCTTCAGGACTGAGCCTTTCTATGAAGAATCCTGCATTAATTTTAGCAGTGAGGGTTATCTCGTGCCATATTTGCTGCAGGCCAATGGCTTTTCCAAGCAACTGTACTCTTTTGCTGTACAGTCTCTACAGAAGCAAGGCATTCTTTTGTATTGCAAGAGCTAAGTACCAACAAATCCCCCCATCTCAAAAATTATGCCAATATTTAAAGTATGTAATGTCTGAAAATTCAGCCCCTCCTATCAGTTCTAATACACACACTCCTGTTTATATTAGTGGTGCTGAGACTAAGAACATAGAAGAGTACAGTACAGGAACAGGCCCCTCCGTCCAGTGTTGTGATGAACTAAATAAATCAAATGGCCAACTAAATTAATCCCTTATTCCTACACAATGTACATATCCCTCCATTCTCCCCACATTTATGTGCCTATCTAAACATCTCTGAGAGGTCCCCAATGTATGTGCCTCTACTACCAACTCAGGCAGTGCATTCCAGGCACCTGCCTCTCTGTGTAAAAAAAAACTTGCTTCACGCATCTCCTTTGACATTACCCCCTCTGCCGTTGCCCTCTGGTGTTGGACATTTCAACCTTGGGAAATCCATGCTTGTCTACTCTATCTCTACCTCTTATAATCTTATAAATCTCTATCAGATCTCACTTCAGCCTCCACCCCTCCAGTGGAAACAACCAAAGTTTGTCTAGCCTCCTGTTATGGCACATGCTTTCTAATCCAGGCAGCATCCTCTTTTGCACCCTCTCCAAAGCCTTGACATCTTTCCTGTAATGGGTGACCAACATTCTAAACAAACTGTATGCGGAACTCCAGATGCAGCCTCACTGGAGTTTTGTAAAGGTGCATCATAACTTCAGGAACTTTGAACTCAATGCCTCAACTAATAAATGCCAAATGTCTTTTTAACTCCCCTATCAAAATGCATAGCCAATTTCATGGAGCTATGAACTTGGACTCCAAGATCCCTTTCCTCATCAACATTGTTAATGATCTTGCTCTTAACAACCTCTTTACATTTGGCCTCCAAAGGTGCAACACTTCACATTTGACCGGGCTAAACTCCATCTACCATTTCTCCACCCATATCTGCAACTGATTTATACCTCGCTATATTCTTTGCCAGTCTTCTATTCTATCCACAGCACCACCAATCTTTGTATCATCTGCAGACATACTAAACCATTCATGTACAGTACATTTTCATCCAGGATATTTACATACATCATGAACAGCAGATGTCCCAGTACAGATCCCTGCAAAACATCAGTAATCATAGATCTCAAGGTAGAATAAGTCCCTTTGACCACCATCCTCTGTATTATATGGGCAAGTCAGTTCTGAATTCAAACAGCCATTTCACCATTGTCCCATGAATTTTAATCTTCTGGATGAGCCTCCCATGGGAGACCTTGTTAAACACCTCAATCTGTGTATACAACATCCACAGCTCTACCTTCATCATTTGCTTTTGTCACTTTGTCAAAAAACCCAATCAAGTTAGTAAGACATGACTTGCTTCACACAATGCCATGTTGGCTCTTCCTAATTAGGCCATAGTTTCCCAGATGTTCATTAATCCTACTCCTAAGATCCTCTAGTATCTTCTTGACTACTGATTCCCACATTCCGTCCTTGAATAATGGAACAACATTAGCTACTTGCCCGTCATCCGGGACATCACTTGTGGTTAAGAGGACACAAAGATATTGCTCAAGGCCCCAGCAATCTCTTAATTTACCTCTCTCAATAATCTGGGGTATGTCTGCTCCACCCTGGGGATTTATCCACCTTAATGCTCTTTAAGATAGCCAAAACTACCTCCTCCTTTACTTCGAAATGCCCCAACATATGAATACACTCAGCACAGATTTCCCTATCCTTCAAATCCTTCTCCTTGGTAAATACTGATGTAAAGTACTCATTAAGGATCTCACCCACAACCTTCACATTCCAGCAATGGACCCCCTTCATCCTTGAGTGGTCCCACCCTCTCCATAGTTATCCTCTTGTTTCTGATGTATATGTTGAATTCTTTGTGATTCACTTTAATTGTACTTGCCTGGGACTTTTCATGGGCACTCCTAACTTTCCTAATTCCCTTTTAGAGTTCTTTTCTGGCTTTTTTATAATCCTTCAGGCCTCTGTTTGATTCTAGCTTCCTAAACTTCCATATTTTTCCTTTTTATTCTTGACTAAATTCATCATTTCCCTCAACATCCAAGATTCTCCTTGCCATCCTTGTCCTTCCTTCTGATGGGAGCATACCTGTCCTATATTCTGCACAGTTGGTCTTTAAACAACCTCCACATATCAACTGTGGACTTGCCCAAAACAAATGTTCCAATTAACTCTCCCTAGTTCCTATCAAATGCTCCCATGGTTTGCCCTGATCCAGTTTAACACTCTTGCAAGGTCCAGGTCAGAATCAGGATCACATTATTGCCAGTATGTAAAACATACCAGAATTGATTATGGTTTGCTGCCAAGCATAAAACACAGGTCAATACCATAAAAGATAATGCAATAACAACTAAAATTTAAACGACAATAGTGTAATCCTTATCTATAACTATCTTAAAACTTAAGGAGTTATGGTCACTGTACTTGAATTTCTCACCTACTGAAAGGTCGTTCACCTGGCCAGGTCCATTACCCACCACTAGATCGAGTACAGCCCCCTCCTCTTGTTGGACTATTTACATTTTGATTTAAGAAACCCTCCCAGATACACCTAACAATTTCTGCCCCATCTAAACCACTTATGCTAAGAAGGTTCCAGTTTGTATGAGGGAAGTTGAAATCCTACATGGAAACAGCCCTATTGTTTTCACATTTTTAATTAATCAGCCTGCATATGTATTCCTCAATGTCCTGCTTGTGATACAACCCCATCACAGTGATTGCACCCTTTCTATTGTTAAGTTCTACCCATGTTGATGAGCCTTTCATTATGTCCCCTCTGAGACCAGGTGTGATATTGTCCCTCATTAGTAGCGTAATTCCCCCACCTTTTTAGATCCCTCTTATATTTTCGAAACTATTAGAACCCTGGGGCATTAAGTACCCATTCTTGTCCCTCTCTTAATCAAGTTTCTGTAATGGCCACAACATCATAGATCTGTATACTGAGCCATGCTCTAAGTTCGTTACCTTTACACATAATATTCCTAGCATTAAAATACACACTCTTCAAACTGAGAGTCCTAGAATATCTATTACTTTGCTCCTGCTCATTTTTTTTTTTCTGGCGCTGACATCTACCTTCCTCTTTATCCCTCCATGGTTAAAGAGGGAGGAAGATGTCAGGGCCAGTAAAAACAGAAGGCTAAGAGCTTTAAATCTGTAGGAGTGAACATGATCCATTGCCTATTCTGGTTCAATCACATACACACCATGGCCAAAAAAAGCATACCAATTCTTCTACTTTCTCAGGAGTTTAATGAAATTTAACATGCTCCATTTGACGCTCACTAATACATATAGCTGCACCAAAGGAAGCAACCTATCCAGATGCTTCACAGCTTGGTATCCGAACTGTTCTAACCGAGACTGCAAAGAACCTACAGTGGGCTGTGGGCACATATCAGCACATAGTGGAAACCAGCATCCACTCCGTAGACTCTGTTTACACTTCTCACAGCCTTGGTAAAGCAGCCAACATAATTAGCAACTCCACCCATCCTGCCCAATTCTTTCTTCTCTTCTCTGTTGTCTGGCAGATGACTGAAAAAGTCTGAAAGCATGTACCTGCGGCTTCTACCCCTATTTGTCCCCTAATATGATAAGATGACCTTTGACCTTACAAGCATCTTTGTTATGGCCTTGTACTTTATTGTCTGCCCACACTGCACTTTCTCTGTCATACTTTATTCTGCATCCTGTTATTGTTCCCCGGTACTACCCCAATGCAATGCTGTGATGAAATGATCTGTGTGGAAGTCATGTAAAATGATCTTTTTCATTGTACATTTGGTAATCAGACATTTTACCTTTTACATAGAAACATAGAAACATAGAAAATAGGTGCAGGAGTAGGCCATTCGGCCCTTCGAGCCTGCACCGCCATTTATTATGATCATGGCTGATCATCCAACTCAGAACCCTGCCCCAGCCTTCCCTCCATATCCCCTGACCCCCGTAGCCACAAGGGCCACATCTAACTCCCTCTTAAATATAGCCAATGAACTGGCCTCAACTGTTTCCTGTGGCAGAGAATTCCACAGATTCACCACTCTCTGTGTGAAGAAGTTTTTCCTAATCTCGGTCCTAAAAGGCTTCCCCTCTATCCTCAAACTGTGACCCCTCGTTCTGGACTTCCCCAACATCCGGAACAATCTTCCTGCATCAAGCCTGTCCAATCCCTTTAGGATCTTATACGTTTCAATCAGATCCCCCCTCAATCTTCTAAATTCCAACGAGTACAAGCCCAGCTCATCCAGTCTCTCTTCATATGAAAGTCCTGCCATCCCAGGAATCAATCTGGTGAACCTTCTTTGTACTCCCTCTATGGCAAGGATGTCTTTCCTCAGATTTACATAGAAACAAGAAACGTAGAAAACTGACAGCACAATACTGGCCCTTTGGCCCACGATGCTGTGCCAAACGTGTCCTTATTTTAGAAATTATGTAGGGTTATCCATAGCCTCTGTTTTTCTAAGCTCCATGTACCTATCCAGGAGTCTCTTAAATGACTATATTGTATCGGCCTTCACCACCATCGCCGGTAGCCCATTCCATGCACTCACCATCCTCTGCGTAAAAAACTTGCCCTTAACATCTTCTCTGTACCTACTTCCAAGCACCATTTTACAGGATTGCTGGCAATTTTGTTGCACCTTTGACAATAATCTTCCATGTGTACATATTAACCTCTGTTTTCCACCTCAACAATCTAACTCAGGCTACGTCCACACTACACCGGATAATTTTGAAAACGCCGGTTTGGAGTAAAAACGACAGGCGTCCACACTAAGCGTTTTTCAAAGTATCTCCGTCCACATTAGGCGGATATTTGGGTGAATCTCCTCCTACTGGGCATGCACAGGACACACACAGAAAACAAGCGAAGAGGAAACGATATACTTCGTGCGCGTTTGTCCAGTTACAGAGTAGAAAAACTTAAAAGGAATTGCTCTTGGCTCTCGCACAGGAGGACTTAAAACTAAAAAAAAACAAATACTGGAGCATATGGAGGCAACCGACGGGGAGTTCATGGACAGTATGACCCAGCTGACGACGAACATTGAAAAACTAACTCTGTTACATTAATAAAGCACCTTGTTAAATGTATAAAACGTCTGCATCAGCGTTATCTTGTATTCCCATACAATGTTACATTAGGCTGTTACACATCTATTGTCAAAGAAGTACTTGCATAAATAGGTAAACCACCTTCATACAAGCAAGGACAGAAAACAGGGCGAAGTGAGTATACTTATTTATTCAGTAAGCTATGGGTCAACTGGCTGTTCTGAAATTGTTAGGTGGTGGCGTTCAAGAAAACAACGAACATCTGCTCCAGCACGTCATGACAGCGTTTTTAAATAGTCAAAAAAGCTCACTTTACAGTTTAACTCTCACGCCGTTCACACTGACTGCGCATTATAACAGCTTGCGCAGTACCAAGCAGAAGCAGAAAAAAGCATTGCTGTTGTGGTGTTGTCATGACAGTGTTTTAAAATCTCTCCAGTTACCCCGTACACACTACGCCGGATATTAAGCGTTTTCAGATTTATTCACTCTGGAGAGTGTTTTCGAAAATCTCCGTTTTCAGGGGCTGAAAACGCCGGCTCGGTGTGGACAGGAGGGCAAAACGAAGAGAAAAAGCTTCGTTTTCAAAATTATTCGGCATAGTGTGGACGTACCCTCAGTTACATTTGCTTCATCTCAAACCCTTATCTATCCCTTTGTTATCTGTAGTCATGGCTAAACTGATACAGTCCCTTTGGTCTTATCTGTAAAATCTTTCAGCAAATCCCCACAGTTTGTGATTTATCTCACTGTGTTCCTTCCACTATTCCCCTTCTGTGAACTGACCAACATCTACTTGCACTTAGTCGATTTGAACATCCTTCTTTTCAAGTCCATCCACACTCTTGGCCTCTTTATTACTATATTCTTCTCTGACTCTAAATTGAAGGCCCAGTGCTCTTGCAAGAAATATATTGGCTTTTTTTTTCTGAGGATCCCAGCAACTTAGATGATATCAAGAAATAGTTAAGGCCTCAGAACACAGTGAACACATTGGCACCCATTGAGATCCTAGCAGTAAAGCCAATGATGTGCTCCAGAAACAACCACTCTTCGAGCCAAACAATAACAGTCCATCCAACTGTGTAGAAAATTGTCCAGGTGCATCCTGATGTAATCTAATAAAATAATCCCATCACTGGCAAATTGATCCGGGATGCTTTCAATTCTCATCATGCTGCTCTTTAGTACTCAGTTGGACCATTCACCTTATCACCTGATTAAAAAATTGAGCAAAAGTGTGGATTTCCCATGATGAGGTGAAAGAAACTGCTCTTGAATCAAGGGATCTTGATTAAAACTGAAATCAATGGAGATCAAAGCAGAAACCATCCACTGGTTGGAACCATACCTAGTACAAAGGAAAATGCTTGGGGTTGTTGGATACCAATTATCCCAGCCACTGAACATCACTGCTGGATTTCTTCAAAGCTGTATTCAGTGCCGAGGTATCTCAGCTGCTTCATTAATCTTTTGTAAGTTTAGAGGCGAGATTTGCTAATAATGATTAATTTAAAATCCAATCAAATTGAAGCTGTCCACATTAAGCAGAAGAAAATTTAGATATAAACTAGAAAATGAGAAATAATAATTGCTTCACACAAGTGACAAACTTTATCTGACCAGAGTGACTAGTGGCCTCCCCTTTATCTTCATTGACTAGTCTCACATTGTCAATCCTCAAGTGGTTAACTGTTGATTTGAAACTTAGCTGTATCAGCTAATAGTATCTGAGCTTCTATATCCCATTGCACATGGCTGAGATTTCTAATGTCTAAGCCTCCTTTGTGTTTACTAAGGAAAGTATCATGGATGCCAAAGAACAAAAGGAAATAAGTAGCGAGGTCCTGGAACATATGCACATGATGAGGAAGAAGGTATTTACAGCCTTGAAGTACATTAAGGTGGGCAAATCCTCTGGGCCTGACAAAGTGAACCCCTGGACCTTATGGGAGGCCAGGGAAAAAGTCATGGAGGCCCTTGTAGAGATATTTACTTTACCGTTAGTTCCAAATGACCAGAAGGAGACTAATATTGTTCTATTGTTCAAGAAGGGTAGAAAGGACAGGCTAAGGAACTACAAGTTGATAAGTCTGATTTCAGTTGTAGCAAACATACTGGAGGGAATTCCATAGAACCACAGAACACTACAGAACAGAAGCAGGCCTTTTGGCCCTTCTTGGCTGTGCCGAACCATTTTTTTGCCTAGTCCTACTGACCTGCACCTGGACCATATCCCTCCATACACTTCTCATCCATGTACCTGTCCAAGTTTTTCTTAAATGTTACAAGTGATCCCACATTTACCACTTCACCTGGCAGCTCATTCCACACTCCCACCACTCTCTGTGTGAAGAAGCCCCCCACTAATGTTCCCTTTAAACTTTTCCCCTTTCACCCTTAACCCATGTCCTCTGGTTTTTCTCTCCCCTTGCCTCAGTGGAAAAAGCCTGTTTGCATTCACTCTATCTATACCCATCATAATTTTATATACCTCTATCAAATCTCCCCTCATTCTTCTACGCTCCAGGGAATGAAGTCCTAACCTATTCAACCTTTCCCTGTAACTGAGTTTCTCAAGTCCCGGCAACATCCTTGTAAACCTTCTCTGCACTCTTTCAACCTTATTAATATCCTTCCTGTAATTTGGTGACCAAAACTGTACACAATACTCCAAATTCAGCCTCACCAATGCCTTATACAACCTCACGGTAACATTCCAACTCTTATACTCAATACTTTGATTTATAAAGGCCAATGTACCAAAAGCTCTCTCTACGACCCTATCTACGTGTGACACCACTTTTAGGGAATTTTGTATCTGTATTCCCAGATCCCTCTGTTCTACTGCACTCCTCAGTGCCTTACCATTTACCTTGTATGTTCTACCTTGGTTTCTCCTTCCAGCCTGCAATACCTCACATTTGTCTGTATTAAACTCCATCTGCCATTTTTCAGCCCATTTTTCCAGCTGGTCCCAATCCCTCTGCAAGCTTTGAAAACCTTTCTCACTGTCCACTACACCTCCAATCTTTGTATCATCGGCAAATCTGCTGATCCAATTTACTACATTATCATCCAGATCATTGATATAGATGACAAATAACAATGGACCCAGCACTGATCCCTGTGGCACACCACTAGTCACAGGCCTCCACTCGGAGAAGCAATCCTCCACTACCACTCTCTGGCTTCTTCCATTGAGCCAATGTCTAATCCGATTTACTACCTCTCTATGTATACCTAGTGACTGAATCTTCCTAACTAATCTTCCATGCAGGACCTTGTCAAAGGCCTCACTGAAGTCCATGTAGACAACGTCCACTGCCTTCCCTTCATCCACTTTCCTGGTAACCTCCTCAAAAAACTCTAATAGATTGGTTAAACATGACCTACCACGCACAAAGCCACGTTGACTCTCCCTAATAAGTTCCTGTCTATCCAAATACTTGTAGATCCTATCTCTCAGTACTCCTTCCAATAATTTACCTACTACCGACGTCAAAGTTACCGGCCTATAATTTCCCGGATTACTTCTAGAGCCTTTTTTAAATAACGGAACAACATGAGCTATCCTCCAATCCTCCGGTACCTCATCCGTAGATACCGACATTTTAAATGTATCTGCCAGGGCCCCTGCAATTTCAACACCAGTCTCCTTCAAGGTCTGAGGGAACACCCTGTAAGGTCCAAAGGACAAGATAAAGGTGATTCTTGAACTGGCAGCCGATGACTGGTGGGGTCTCCCAGGGGTTAGTGTTGGGACCTCTGTTGTTCATTATTTATGTAAATGATTTGGATGTGAATGTTCATAGCAGAATTAGCTATTTTGGAATGTTGGTGGTGAAGCATGTTGCCATGAATTGCAATAAGGTATTGATCAGGGATATGGAGTGAGGACTGGCAGAAGGATCTCAATTTGGACGTGGTGCATTTTGGAAAATCAGATCAGGGTAGGACTTGTACAGTGAATGGCATTGGTGAGACCATACTTGTGCACAGTTTCTTTTTCTCCATTATAGGAACAACATTGTCAAGATGGAAAGGGTGCAGAAGAGATTTATGGGGATGCTGCACAGACTTGAGGGCCTGAAATATAGAGAGAGGATAGCCACATTGGAACTTTATTCCTTGGAGTGTAGGAGAATAAAAGGTGACCTCATGGAAGTTTATAAAATCATAATGGGACACAGATAAGATAGATGGTCATTGTCTTTTCCCAGGGATAACATCACAGGTATAAGATAAGGGGGCAGATTTAAAGAGTCCTCAAAGGTAACTCCTGTATTCAACTGCACCAGTGTTTCAAGATGGCAGATCACTCACCTTCTCAAGTGCAGACAGGATGGACAATACACATTCACCATTTACTGCAGTATCCATTCCTTCAATTTGTTAGAAAACCTTCTTTAGCAAATATGATGAAAGAATAACATTGAGACATAATCTGGAGCAATAACTGCAAAGGTAATACATGTAAGTTTGTATAGATGCTGCCTGGTCTGCTGCGTTCACCAGCATTTTTTGTGTGTGTTACTTGGATTTCCAGCATCTGCAGATTTCCTAGTGTTTACATGTAAGTTTCTTACTTCTTGGTTTTCTGCTCATTACAAAGGAACAAATTCAGTTAATTTTCTAAAAGTGAATGCATGAATGGAACAAATTAATTTGGAGATAAAATATATGTCTTTGAAAATTGAGATAAAGCATGCTAACCTTGAGGCATATTATTTCACTTGAATATCTACATTTTCAATAAAAAGTGCATATATATGCACAGATTCATGTCGGATAACTCTACGGTAGTACTTAAATCCAAAAAGCAAAAAATGAGAACTGTTATCAGTTTGTGGCAGCAGAAAGTATAGTGTTTCCTTTCTTAATTAACTCCAGAGTTGCCATTTGCTAGTCGTTCAATGAAGAAACACCTATCATATCTAAACCATATTTAAAAACTTCACAGATTGTTAAATGTGTATATTATATTAAATCTCTGCTGCTACTTCACAGATCACTTCATAATTAATGATAGAAGCAAGACTTACAATACATATGTTTGCAAAAGCAGTAATGAGACTACAAACTGACTAAAATGATTAGTAAATAGGATAATCATTGACGTGACTCACATTTGAGACAGATCACCTGATCTGTGCTTGATGGAATCCAAATTCAATCCAAAATAAAGACTGGAAATGCTGGAAAATCTTAGCATTTCCAGTAACAGATGTGGGAAGAGAAAATATCAATATTTCAGGCCTGGAACCCCTCCAAAACTTGTGAACAAGCGCAACTTGTGATCCAAACAAAATTAACAATATTTTCATGGTTGCTTTACGTTTGCCTGTACTACACCTTGGGGATGGGTAAGTCCTGGGCTGGACGTCATGCTCACTTAAGAAAAGTGAAGTGACTCTCACAGCCTCTCCTTTCCAGGTGAGTGATTGGTACAGGATCACTGTTTGGCTTGCAGATATTCACATATGGCCTCAGAAACACCACTGTGCCCATAGCAATACTTTAATGTGGCGTCGCTATTCTTAACTGAGTTTGTTATGTCATGGCATGACTGAATGCCCAGTGGTTAAGCTGGGTGATGGATGGGCAGGCTGGGTTCATCAGCCTTGGTTGGCAGCCAGCCTAAGAGAAGGACAACTCCGATTCCAAACCCTGGTAGATAGAACTCGTTAGCCTTGCCAGGCAGTCTGTCAAGGAGAAGGAAAACTCCAATACTCAACCCACAGCCTTGCAGTTGCCACAGTCGTCGCAGTTTGCCATGCCATTGTGGAACATCCCCCAGCCTAAAGAGTGGGATCGGTCCACGTGAACCAATCCTCACTATAAACCTATGCAGCGCAGGCAGGAAGAAAAGTCCTATAGCGACGGATTTTACCCTATTCTGATCTTCACCAGTGAAGACCAGCCATTATCACCATCATCACTGCACTTAGCGCTGTCATTCAATTGACTATGACATCACTGTAGCATTCATAAGGCCTCCAGAGATTTTCATCTTTTAGAGGAGAAACTAGAGTGGCACATGGTCTAATATGACCATGTTTCAACACCTCATATACCGTCTAGGTAGTCTCCAGCCCCTTGGTATGAACATAGAATTCTCCAACTTCCGGTAATTCCCTCCCCCTCCCTTCCCATATCTCTATTTCACTCTGCCCCCTCCCCCAGCTGCCTATCACCTCCCTCATGGTTCCACCTCCTTCTACTACCCATTGTGTTTTCCCTATTCCTTCTTCACCTTTCCTGCCTATCACCACCCTGCTTCCCCTCCCCCACCCCTTTATCTTTCACCTTACTGGTTTTTCACCTGGAACCCACCAGCCTTCTCCCTCCCACCTTCCCCCCACCTTCTTTATAGGGCCTCTGCCCCTTCCCTCTTCAGTCCTGACGAAGGGTTCTGGCCTGAAACTTTGACTGATAGCTTCCACGGATGCTGGCCGACCTGCTGAATTCCTCCAGCATGTTGTGAGTGTTGTCTAGTATGAGAGATGTCCCTAACATGGCAACTTAACCAATTAAAACTATGTTTTAAATAAAAAGTATCCCAAATCCTTCAACTTTATCACAATACTGTAATTACAGTTAAGCATCTCCACCTAAACTATATCTAAAATCTATGAAGATTTTAAATATGGTTTATATTTCCCTGAAACATCAAGAGTTTTCAAAACAGACACATTTAACAACTATAGTTTTTATTGTTTCTTTCTCCAGTGAATACATTTTGTTACCATATACATAGTCACAATATTTATGCCCTTCTGAAGGCAAATGTGTGCATAAGCAGTTTGACTTCCTGATTAGGTGCACAATCCAGAGAATCATATGTCTGTAACTTCTGATTTTTGGTCCATTAAGAGGGGGATGAGAGAATTTCTTTATATTGCTTGACCGTAGAGTGCTTTGCTTCAGGGAGCTATTGATGAATTCACATTACATGTTCAAAGGGAAGAAAGATTTTTGAAGTATGATACATGTTTCAAATGGGAAGATACTGTAGCATAAATGTGCAGTTAGCTTTAGATTAATTAAACAAAGGCTAGGAGCCATCATAAAGATCTGAAAGACATCTCTGATCTTAGAAATCTATTATCTCTGAAGACTGTGATATTCAAGCATTCATTAGGGAAAAGATTGGAATTGTGATTTTGGGTTGTTATTCCTGATGACATACATTTCAACAGTGGGACAAATTTGTTTTCTAAGCTCTTGCTTCCTTGATAAACAAACAGTGATTGATTTGTCAAAATACAAGCTCTGGCAAAAGATTGAGGTGCCAAACCTGGCTCTTTTATTGTCACATAGTGTCTCCTCTTTTTCCATTAACTTGGCATAATACATGACCACCCACATACATGGCTCATAGCCTTTTCCCATTCCTTCTAATTACTAGAAAAGTTGGCTTACTAACTCACTTTATTTCCATAGCTGCCTTTCTCCCTTTGATTACCCTCTGACCCTATGGTTTGAAGTCCTACCTGCCCTTCCTCATATTATTTTCCCTTGAATGCTGCCCTATATCATGCACACTAATTTTCTACTGTTATCCTTTCTGACTGTCTCAATATCTTGTAGCTGGATTCTCGTTTTTGATCCTCTTTTTGTCACAGTATCCATTCTCTCTGTCAGGTTGAAAATTACAACTAACATTTGATGATTATACAGGATGTATATTCTGTGGTATGGTGGTGGTGGTGAATGATTATACGAGCAGTTGGTGCATATCACAAGTCCTGGTTATGCAACCAGTGACACTAGGTAGACAATCTCTGCACAGTATTGATAATGGCTGGGGTCTTGCATCTTGTAAAGTCACTGCTCAGAAGAAAACAATGGCAAATTAGTCCTGTAGAAAAATTTGCTAAGAACAATCACGGTCATGGGAAGGCCATGATAGCCTATGACATACGACATGGCACGTAATGAACGTACGGTAGTCTGCTATGAAGATAGAAACTATCTAACCATATACACTTGACCTGAGTACAACCTCTGACATGATTTACCATAATTTCCCAGTGCTTCACTATTAATGTCCAGCTGAGTTAGAATGGACGTATATCCATCAAACTTTAATTATCTCAAATAACTTCACTCTTCAATCCAAGACCCATTGGTTTTCATGCCCGATAAGGATCCATCCCTAGAAACTATCACCATAACCATGTTCTAATTTCCATTTTCTTCATGTGCTATCCTACAGTGATATTATTCAGAAACACTGTGGGAGTTTTCAATGATTATTGTCTGCATTAGCTCATCCAACTTTGCCCAGCAGCTCATTCAACATCCATTATTGGATGTGTGAATATTTCCTCCAAGTAACGAGAAGACCAAAACAATTTGTACCCCTGTCCCTTGGCTTTAACTCAAGTCCCTTCACTGAAATCTGTTACAAGCCAAACAGGGCCATCTGAAAGTTGAATGTCTTGGGGATAGGTCTACTGATGTTAACAGAGCTACTACCTCAAAGCTCCAAAGTCCTATTCAATTCTGACCTCTGTGATGTTGGTACAGAGTTTTCATGGTTTCTCCGGCTAATCTGTTCTCCTCCTATGTTATAAAAATCGGGTGTTATTTGTCCGCTGTACACTATCCTAATGTGTAGGTGAGTGGTTGAATCTGCAGACAGTAAATGGAAATATAGGGAGGCTAAAAGGTATTTGTACAAATGTATTTCTGATAGCATGAAGTTGATGGGCTGAAGAGCCTGCTCTGTGTTGCATGGCCCTTTGACGTGATGATTAACCTCAAGAAGAGTTACTAAAGTTTCAATCATGACATCACAAAGACAGTCTAAATTCATGTTTATAAAATCCCCTAATACTCTCTTGCTTGTGCTCCACCACAAAATTAGGATCATCCAGATCTCTGCCGTCTGAATTGATTCAGGGTTACTGGCATTGTACTGGCTCTACTAGCTGTGCCACTGTGTTGCCCATCTGTTACTGACAGTGCCTATTAGAAGTACAACCCCCTTCCCTTGGAAGTTTTCATTTTTTATTGTTTTACAACATTGAATCACAGTGGATTTAATTTGGCTTCTTGACACTGATGAACAGCAAAGACTTTTTTTATCAAAGTGAAGAAAAATTTCTACAAATTGGTCTAAATTTATTACAATTATTAAACTCAAGAAAATTGATTACATAATTACTCACCCCTTCAAGTCAGTATTTAGTAGATGCACCTTTGGCAGTAATTATAGTTTGAGTCTGTGTGGATAGGTCTCTATCAGCTTTGCACAGCTGAACACTGCAACTTTTCCCTATTCTTCTTTACAAAACAGCTCAGGTTCTGTCAGATTGCATGGGGATCATGAGTGAACAGCCCTTTTCAAGTCCAGCCACAAATTCTCAATTGGATTGAGGTCTGGATTCTGACTGGGCCACTCCAGGACATTATCTATATTGTTTTTAAGACATTCCTGTATAGCTTTGGTTTTATGCTTGAGGTCATCGTCTTGTTGCAAAACACATCTTATCCCAAGTTGCAGTTCTCTTGCAGACTGTATCATGTATTCCTCCAGGACTTCCCTGTATTTTCTGCAGTCATTTTACCCTTTACCTCTTAAGCCTTCCAGGGCTGGCTGCAGAGAAGCGTCCCCACAGCATGATGCAGCTGCACCGTGCTTCACGGTAGGGATGGTGTGTTTTTGATGATGTGCGGTATTTGGCTTACGCCAAACATAACATTTAGTCTGATGGCCAAAAAACTCAATTTTGACCATAGAACTTCTTCCAGCTGACTTCAGTCTCCCACGTGCCTTCTGGCAAACTCTAGCCATGACTTCATGTAAGTTTTTTTCAACAGTAAATTTCTCTTTGCCACTTTCCCATAAAGCTATAACTGGAGAAGCACCTGGGCAACAGCTGTTGTTGGTGTAGTCTCTCCCAGCTCAGCAAATGAAGCTTGTAACCCCTCCAGAGTTGTCATATGTCTCTTGGTGGTCTCCCTCACTAGTCTCCTTCTTGGACGGTCACTCAGGGTTTGAGGACAGCCTGCTCCAGGCAGATTTACAGCTGTGCCATATTCTTTCCATTTCTTGATGATTGACTTAACTGTATTCTAAGGGTTATCCAGTGACTTGGAAATTTTCTAGTATCCATCTCCTGACTTCTGCTTTTCAATAACCCCATTGTTGCAGAGTTGCATGGAGTTTTCTATTGACTTCATAGTGTAGTTTTTGCCTGGATACTGGCTCGCAGCAGTTGAACCTTCCAGATGCAGGTGGATTTTTATTACAATGAATTGAAACAACTTGACTGCACACAGGTCTTCAAAAACAGAACTTCATATAACTTATTATATGACTTCTAAAACCAATTGGCTACACCAGTGATAATTTAGTCTGTCATATTAAAGGGGTGTGAATACTTATACAACCAACTATTTTGTGTTTTATGTTTGTAATTAATTTAATCACTTTGTAGAGATCTGTTTTCACTTTGACATGAAAGAGTCTTTTTACTGTTGGTCAGTTCCAAAACAAGACAAGTTAAATCCAATGAGATTCAATGTCATAAAACAATAAAACATGAAAACTTCCAAGGGGGTGAATACTTTTGAAAGGCACTGTCTATCCAGCTTTTCAATCACCTACAGTATTCATATATGACATGATAGCAAATTTTGTTTAACACTCCCTATATGATTTTATGAAGTTTATTGGGTTCTTTTCACTCTGTTTAAAATGCCTTATAAATATTGGGGAGCACTTGGGTCCAATGATCACAATACCATTAGTTTCAATATAATTATAGAGAAGGATAGAACTGGACCCAGGGTTGAGATTTTTGATGGAGAAAGGCTAACTTTGAGAAGATGCGAAAGGATTTAGAAGAAGTGGATTGGGACAGTTTGTTTTATGGGAAGGATGTAATAGAGAAATGGAGGTCATTTAAAGGTGACATTTTGAGGGTCCAGAATCTTTATGTTCCTGTTAGGTTGAAAGGAAAGATTAAAAGTTTGAGAGAGCCATGGTTTTCAAGGGATATTGGAAACTTGGTTTGGAAAAAGAGAGGGATCTACAATAAATATAGGCAGCTTGGAGTTAATGAGGTGCTGGAGGAATATAAAGAATGTAAAAAGAATCTTAAGAAAGAAATTAGAAAAGCTAAAAGAAAATACGAGGCTACTTTGGCAAGTAATGTGAAAACAAATCCAAAGGGTTTCTAAAGTTATATTAATAGCAAAAGGATAGTAAGGCATTTGACAAGGTTCCACACAGTAGGCTTATTCAGAAAGTCAGAAGGCATGGGATTCAGGGAAGTTTGGCCAGGTGGATTCAGAACTGGTTTGCCTGCAGAAAGCAGAGGGTCGTGGTGGAGGGAGTACATTCAGATTGGAGGATTGTGACTAGAGGGGTACCGCAAGGCTCAGTGCTGGGACCCCAGTTGTTTACAATATATATTAATGACTTGGATGAGGGAATTAAATGCAGCATCTCCAAGTTTGCGGATGACACGAAGCTGGGTGGCACTGTTAGCTGTGAGGAGGATGCAAAGAGGATGCAGAGTGACTTGGATAGGTTGGGTAAGTGGGCAAATTCATGGCAGATGCAATTTAATGTGGATAAATGTGAAGTTATCCACTTTGGTGGCAAAAATAGGAAAACAGGTTATTATCTGAATGGTGGCCGATTAGGAAAAGGGGAGGTGCAACGAGACCTGGGTGTCATTATACACCAGTCATTGAAAGTGGGCATGCAGGTACAGCAGGCGGTGAAAAAGGCAAATGGTATGCTGGCATTTATAGCAAGAGGATTCGAGTACAGGAGCAGGGAGGTACTACTGCAGTTGTACAAGGCCTTGGTGAGACCACACCTGGAGTATTGTGTGCAGTTTTGGTCCCTTAATCTGAGGAAAGACATCCTTGCCATAGAGGGAGTACAAAGAAGGTTCACCAGATTGATTCCTGGGATGGCAGGACTTTCATATGAAGAAAGACTGGATGAACTGGGCTTGTACTCGTTGGAATTTAGAAGATTGAGGGGGGATCTGATTGAAAAGTATAAAATCCTAAAGGGATTGGACAGGCTAGATGCAGGAAGATTGTTCCCGATGTTGGGGAAGTCCAGAACAAGGGGCCACAGTTTGAGGATAAAGGGGAAGCCTTTTAGGACCGAGATTAGGAAAAACTTCTTCACACAGAGAGTGGTGAATCTGTGGAATTCTCTGCCACAGGAAACAGTTGAGGCCAGTTCATTGGCTATATTTAAGAGGGAGTTAGATATGGCCCTTGTGGCTACGGGGATCAGGGGGTATGGAGGGAAGGCTGGGGCGGGGTTCTGAGTTGGATGATCAGCCATGATCATAATAAATGGCGGTGCAGGCTCGAAGGGCCGAATGGCCTACTCCTGCACCTATTTTCTATGTTTCTATGATCTGTTCTGGGACCCCTACTTTTTGTGATTTTTATTAACGACCTGGATGTGTGGGTAGAAGGGTGGGTCGGCAAGGTTGCAGACAACACAAAGGTTGGTGGTGTTGTAAATAGTGTAGAGGATTGTCAAAGTTTGCAGAGAGACATTGATAGGATGCAGAAGTGGGCTGAGAAGTGGCAGATGGAGTTCAACCCGGAGAAGTGTGAGGTGGTACACTTTGGAACGACAAACTCCAAGGCAGAGTACAAAGTAAATGGCAGGATACTTAGTAGTGTGGAGGAGCAGAGGGATCTGGGGGTACATTTCCACAGATCCCTGAAAGTTGCTTCACAGGTGGATAAGGTAGTTAAGAAAGTTTATGGGGTGTTAGCTTTCATAAGTCGAGGGATAGAGTTTAAGAGTCGCGATGTAATGATGCAGCGCTATAAAACTCTGGTTAGGCCACACTTGGAGTACTGTGTCCATTTCTGGTCACCTCACTATAGGAAGGATGTGGAAGCATTGGAAAGGGTACAGAGGAGATTTACCAGGATGCTGCCTGGTTTAGGGAGTATGCATTATGATCAGAGATCAAGGAAGCTAGGGCTTTACTCTTTGGAGAGAAGGAGGATGAGAGGAGACATGATAGAGGTGTACAAGATAATAAGAGGAATAGATAGAGTGGATAGCCAGCGCCTCTTCCCCAGGGCACCACTGCTCAATACAAGAGGACATGGCTTTAAGGTAAGGGGTGGGAAGTTCAAGGGGGATATTAGAGGAAGGTTTTTTACTCAGAGAATGGTTGGTGCGTGGAATGCACTGCCTGTGTCAGTGGTGGAGGCAGATACACTAGTGAAGTTTAAGAGACTACTAGACAGGTATATGGAGGAATTTGTGGGGGCTTTCATGGGAGGCAGGGTTTGAGGGTTGGCACAACATTGTGGGCTGAAGAGCCTGTACTGTGCTATACTATTCTATGTTCTATGTTCTATGATAGTGAGGGATAAAATTGGTCCCTTAGAGAATCAGTGTGGACAACTATGTGCAGAGCCAAAAGAGATGGGGGAGGTTTTGAACAATTTCTTTTCTTCGGTATTCACGAAGGAGAAGGATATTGAATTGTGTAAGGTAAAGGAAACAAGAAGTGTAGTTATGGAAAGTATGATGATTAAAGAAGAGGAAGTACTGGCACTTTTAAGGAATATAAAAGTGGATAAGTCTCTGGGTCCGGACAAGATATTCCCTAGGACTTTGAAGGAAGTTAGTGTGGAAATAGCAGGGGCTCTGACAGAAATATTTCAAATGTCATTAGAAATGGGGATGGTGCCGGAAGATTGGTGTATTGATCATGTGGTTCCATTGTTTAAAAATGTTTCTAAGAGTAAACCTATCAATTATTGGCCTGTGGGTTTGAGGTCAGTGGTGGGTAAATGATTGGAAAGTATTCTTAGAGATGGTATATATAATTATCTGGATAGACAGGGCCTGATTAGGAACAGTCAACATGGATTTGTGCGTGGAAGGTCATGTTTGACAAATCGAATTGAATTTTTGGATGAGGTTACTAGGAAAGTTGATGAGGGTAAAGCGATGGATGTTGTCGATATGGACCTCAGTAAGGCCTTTGACAAGGTTCCACACGGAAGGTTAGTTAGGAAGGTTAAATCGTTAGGCATTAATATGGAAGTAGTAAAATGGATTCAGCAGCGGCTGGATGGGAGACGCTAGAGAGTAGTGGTGGATAACTGGGTGTCAGATTGGAGGATGGTGTGTAGCGGTGTGCCTCAGGGATCTGTACTGGGTCCAATGTTGTTTGTCATATATATTAATGATCTGGATGATGGGGTGGTAAATTGGATTAGTAAGTATACAGATGATACTAAGATAGGTGATATTGTGGATAATGAAGTAGGTTTTCAAAGCTTGCAGAGAGATTTAGGCCAGTTAGAAGAGTGGGCTGAAAGATGGCAGATGGAGTTTAATGTTGAAAAATGTCAGGTGCTACATTTTGGTAGGTCTATTCAAAATAGGAAATACATGATAAATGATAGGGCATTGAAGAATGCTGTAGAACAGAGGGATCTAGGAATAATGGTGCATAGTTTCCTGACGGTGGAATCTCATGTGGATAGAGTGGTGAAGAAAGCTTTTGGTATGCTGGACTTTATTAATCAGAGCATCGAGTATAGGAGTTGGGATGTAATGTTGAAATTGTATAAGGCATTAATAAGGCCAAATTTGGAGTATTGTGTACAGTTCTGGTCACCGAATTATAGGAAAGATGTCAATAAAATTGAGAGAGTACAGAGGAGATTTACTAAAATGTTGCCTGGGTTTCATCTCCTAAGTTACAGAGAAAGGTTGAACAAGTTAGGTCTTTATTCTTTGGAGCATAGAAGGTTGAGGGGGGACTTGATAGAGATGCTTAATATTATAAGAGCGATTGATAGAGTTGACATGGATAGGCTTTTTCCATTGAGAGTGGGGGAGATTCAAACAAGAGCATGAGTTGAGAGTTTAAGGGCAAAAGTTTAGGGGTAACATGAAGGGGAACTTCTTTTCTAAGCAAGTGGTGGCTGTGTGGAACGAGCTTCCACCAGAAGTGGTTGAGGCCAGTTTGATGTTGTTGTTTAAAGTTAAATTGGATAGATATATGGACAAGAAAGGAGTGGAGGGTTATAGGCTGAGTGCAGGTCAGTGGGACTAGGTGAAAGTAAGAGTATGACACGGACTAGAAGTGCCGAGATGGCCTGTTTCCATGCTGTAATTGTTATATGGTTATATGGTTATTGTTTTAGAGTGACAGACACAAAATGTTGGAGGAACTCAGAATCGCCCTTTCTTTCCAGTTCTGATGAACATAAGCTCAGTTTATTAGTTGTTGTTATGATGTACTATCAATGATAGAATAGTTGATTGTGTACAGTTAACTAAATGAGTTATGGGCTTGTTGGATCTGTTATTACGCTGCTTCTCTAAGTAAATATTAAATATCAAGGAAGCAACTATCTAAAACAGAAGTAACAAATAACAAAAAGGAAATGAATGAAAGCTAGGATAAAATTAAATAAATGTGTATCTGGTTTGCAAAGGATTGAGAACCCCACTGAGCTATTTGAAATAGAGCTTGAACATCCCTTGGTGCATTGATGGAAGAGTGGATTCATGATGCTGGTACTCAGCCTGAATTGGAGCATGTTGCACGTACATCCATCATCAAACAAAGCTTCAAAGCGTAACCTTTCTAGGCAGTTATATATATGACTCTGCTCTTAAAAGAGAGATGATAAAGTGAATGACTCAGAGCAGTTTTAGAAAGATCACATTCAAGTTTTATTTGCTCATGGTCAAATACAAGCTAGACTTCCACAGAATAAAAGCCTTCCCTGTTGATTGTTGAGTCAGAATCAATGATCAGAATGGATAAGGGCACCTGGATGCCATCAGTATCTCCTTTTGCATCATGAAAAACATTGTAACTTTGAAGATGGCCAGAGTCTGTCATATTGAAGCCTTTTATCCATAGGGAGGCCAAAACGTTGTGAGTACATGTGAGAGAGAAAAATACTATCATGAAAGACTGAATATCAAATTCTGTTTTGTTGGGATATAGCTCAATGTTACTGAAAAAGCCCTGTTAACATTTTATACTGTCATAAATTTGACAACTACCGACAGTTTAGGAGCTTGGGACAAGTTTACCTTACAACTGTGATCTATCTCCTGGAACAGAACCTCTTCTGTAACTGCTCCTAGCTGAGTCCAAGCTGATTGGCGGAAAGGGCACATTTTAAAGATGGGATGTTTGTGAATGCTGGATACTGTGCAGATTCTTGCTTCACATTTTTCCCTTTCGATAGAGAGTCATCGTTTGACGTAACGAGTGAGAGAGCAGCATCACGCATGGCAGGAGCCATTTGAAAATGGCAAGTCGTGTTGGAAGTGAGTCTTGTTTGAGCCAATAAAAAGAAAAGGGGTGTAAGTAGAGCAGCTATTGTTGGAGTGGCCAATTCTCCAAAACTTCCGCCACCTCCAAATGGATCCCACCACCATACACATCTTTCCCTCCCCCACTAATTTCTGCTTTCCGCAGGGATCACTCCCTACACTGCTCCCTTGTTCATTCATCCCTCTCTACTGATCTCCCTCCTGGCACCTATCCTTGTAAGCAGAACAAGTGCTACACCTGCCTCTACACCTCCCCCCTCACTACCATTCAGTGCCCCAAACAATCCTTCCAGGTGAGACAACACTTCACCTGTGAGTCCGTTGGGGTCATATACTGTGTCCGGTGCTCCTGGTGCGGCCTCTTGTATAATGGTGAAACCTGACGCAGATTGGGAGACCACTTCACTCAGCATCTATGCTGTGTCCACCAGAACAAGCAGGATCTCCCAGTGGCCACCCATTTTAATTCCACTTCCCATTCCCATTCCCATTCTGATATTTCCATCCATGGCCTCCTTCACTGTTGGGATAAGGCCATAGTTAGGTTGGAGGAACAACTCCTTATATTCCTTTTGGGTAGCCTCCAACCTGATGGCATGAACATTAATTTCTCAAACTTCCAGTAATGCCTCCATTCCACTCCCCCCTCACCATTTCCCATCCCCTTATCCCTCTCTCAAGTTATCTCCTTGCCTGCTCATCGCCTCCCTCTGGTGCTACACACCCCACCCCTCCCTTTTCTTCCTTTCTTCCATGGCCTTCTGTCTCTTTCACCAATCAACCTCCCAGCACTTAGCTTCGTCCCTCCCCCTCCAGGTTCCACCTATCACCTGGCGTTTCTTGCTCCCCTCCCCCCATCTTTCAAATCTACTTCTCAGCTTTTTTCTCTCCAGTCCTGCTGAAGAGTCTCAGCTCGAAACGTCGACTGTACTTTTTTCCATAGATGCTGCCTGGCCTGCTAAGTTCCTCCAGCATTTTGTGTGTATTGTTGGAGTGGTCTGGCTTTGGCTTAACAGGCTTGGGCAAGCACAATGGAGATTCTAAGTAAGTTTCCAATGTGTTTTGTTTTAACTGTTAGTTCCTAGCTAGTGTGCAGAGTTAGTGGTATGTTCCTTGTATGAGATGAGGGAACTTTGGGAGACCGCCAGTCTCCCAGACAAATACATCTGCATGAAGTGCACCGAGCTGCAACTTCTTAAAGACTGCGTTAAGGAACTTGAGCTACAGTGCAATGACCTTTGGCTCATACAGGAGAATGGGAAGGTGACAGAAAGTGAGTTACAGGGAGGTATTTACCCCTATGTTACAGGAGGTAGGTACCTGGTTGACTGGCAGGAGAGGGAAAGGGAATAGGCAGCTGCGCAGAGTACTCATGTGGCCATTCCCCTCAATAATAATGTACCACTTTGGATAATGTCGGGGGGTGTGATGACCGATTGGGGGGAGTTGCAGTGAGCAGGTCTCTGGCATTGAGTCTGGCTCAGAGGAGAAGGATGGAGAAGAGGAGTGGAGTACTGATAAGGGATTCCATAGTTAGGAGAGCAGACAGGAGATATTGTGGACGTGATAAAGACACCCGGATGGTAGTTTGTCTCCCAGGTGCCAGGGTCAGGGTGCTGGACCAAAGCATTCTAAAGGGGGAGCTAGAAATCATTGAACATATTGGTACCAATGACATAGGCAGGAAATGGAAGGAGATCCTGAAGAGAGAATATAGGGAGTTAGTTAGAAATCTGAAAAGCAGGACCTCCTGGGAGCAATCTCCGGATGCTACCTGTGCCACAACCAGTGAGGGTAAGAATAGGATGATTTGTCAATTGGTGCAGGGTCAGGGTTTCATATTTCTGGATCACTGGGATCTTTTCTGGGGACGATATGACCTGTACCAAAAGGACAGGTTACATGTGAACTGAAGGGGGACTTATAACCTTGCGAGCAGGTTTAATAGAGCTGTTGGGGAGAGTTTAAACTAATTTTGCAAGGGGATGGTAACTAAAATGACAGGGCTGAGGATGGGGCGGATGGTATTCGAGTAGATGCAGCGAGAGTGTACCGAAGGACAGGCGGACGATTGGGCAAAATTGTAGTCAGTGGGATGAGTTGACATGTAACGTGGGAGCAAAATTTTAAAAATTTATGAATATAGGACTGAAGGTGTTATTTTTGAATGCATGCAGTATATGGAATAAGATAGCTGATCTTGTAGCTCAATTAGAGGTTGGCAAGTATAATGTTGTGGGCATCACTAAGTCGCGACTAAAAGAAGATCATAATTGTGAGCATTCTATCCAAGGACATACTGCATTAAAAGGACAGGCAGGTAGGCAGAGAGGATAAGTTGGTAAAAAATGAAACTAAATCCTTTGAAACATATGGCAAAGGGTAAGAAGATATAGAATCGTTTTGGGTAGAGTGAAGAAACTACAAGGATAAGAATACCCTGATGGGAGTTGTATGCAGGTCACCAAATAGTAGCCAGAATGTGGGATGCCAACTCCAACGGGAGATAGAAAAGATATGTAAAAAGGGTAATGTTACGAAAGTCGTGGTAGATTTATATATGCAGGTAGATTGGGAAAATCCAGTTGGTGCTGGATCCCAGGAGAGGGGATTCATAGAGTGCCTTTTAGAGCAGCTTGTGGTTGAGCCCAACATGGGAAAGGCAATTTTGGATTGGATGTTGTGTAACGAACAGGATTTGATTAGGGAGCTTAAGGAAAAGTAACCCTTAGGACACAGTAATCATCCATTAGGAAGCAATGATCATAGTATGATACAATTCTCCCTGCAGTTTGAGATCGAGAAAATAAAGACAGATGTATCAGTAATACAGTGGATAAAGGGGATTACAGGGACATGAGAGAGGAGCTGGCTAAAGTTGATTGGAAGAGGACATGAACAGGGATGATGGCAGAACAACAATAGCTGAAGTTCCTGGGGACAATTCAGAAGGTGCAGGAGTCCCAAAGATGAAGAAGTATTCTGAAGGGAAAGTGAGACAACCATGGCTGACAAGGGAAGTCAAAGACAGCATAAATGCAAAAGAGAGTGCATTATATATATAGCAAAAAATAATGGGAAATTAGAGGATTGGAAAGCTTTTAAACATCAACAGTGGGTAAATAAAAAGGCCATAAAGAGAGAAAAGATAAAATAAGTACAGAAGCTAGTCAACAATATAAAGAAGGATACCAAAAGATTTTTCAAATATATGAAGAATAAAAGAGAGTAGAAAGAGGATATCAGACCACTGGCAAATGATGCTGTAGAGGTAATAATGGGACACAAAGAAATGGCAGAGGAAATTAGTAAGTATTTTGCATCAGTTGTCACTATGGAACACACAAGCAGTATGCCAGAAATTCGAGAGTGTCAGGGGCAAAAGTGAGTGTTGATGCTATTACAATGGAGAAGGGGGTTGGGAAGCTGAAAAGTCTGAAGGTAGATAAATCACCTGGACCAGATGGACTACACCTCAAGGTTCTGAAAGAGGCAGCTGAAGAAATTGTGGAGGCATTATTAATGATCTTTCAAGAATCACTGGATTCTGGAATAGTTCTGGAGGACTGAAAAATTGCAAATATCTCTCCACAAACAAGAGAAAATCTGCAGTTGCTGGAAATCTGAGCAACACACACAAAATTCTGGAGGGACACAGCAGGCCAAGCAGCATCCAGGAAAAGAGTAAACAGCAACACACATCAAAGTTGCTGGTGAACGCAGCAGGCCAGGCAGCATCTCTAGGAAGAGGTACAGTCGACGTTTCAGGCCGAGACCCTTCGTTTACCATCAACTTTGATGTGTGTTGCTTGAATTTCCAGCATCTGCAGAGTTCCTGTTGTTTGTGTTTTTAAAGAGTAAACAGTCCGCGTTTCAGGTTGAAACCCTTCGGCAGGACTGTCAAATGTCATTTCCCCTTGAAGAAGAGAGGGAGGCAGAAGAAATGAAAGTACAGGCCTGTTAGTCTGATCTCACTGGTTGGGAAGATGTTGGAATTCTTTGAGGAAATAACAGGCCAGATAGACAAAGAAAAGTCAGTGATGTTGTTTACTCGAATTTTCAGAAGGTCTTTGATGAGGTGCTGCACATGAACAAGGTAAGAGCCCATGGTATTACAGGGAAGATACTAACATAGATATTAGGTTAGCTGACAGGCAGGAGGCAAAGTATGAGAATAAGGAGGACTTTTCTGATTGGCTGCTGATGACTAGTGGTGTTCCACAAGGGTCTGTGTTGGGACCGCTTTTTTTCACATTATACATGACTGGTTTGGATGACAGAATAGATCCTTTGTGATCAAGTTTTCTGATGAAACAAAGGTAGGTGGAGGGGGAAGTAGTGTTGATGAAACATGGAATCTGCAGAGTGACTTAGTCCAATTGGGAGAATGGGCAAAGAAGAGGATAATGGAATATAGTGTAGGGAAGCATATGGTGATGCACTTTGGTAGAAGGAACTAAGATGTAGACTATTTTCTAAATGGAAAGAAAATCCAAAAATTCAGAAATCAGAGGTGCAAAGGGACTTGGGAATCCTTGTGCAGGATTCCCGAAAGGTTAACTTGCAAGTTGAGTTTGTGACAGGGAAGACAAATACATTCTTAGCATTAATTTTGTGAGGACTAATATAAGAGAAAGGATGTAATGTTGAGACTTTAAGTCAGACTGCACATGGTGTATTATCAGCAATTTTTTGCCCCTTATCAGAATTAGATGTGCTCCCATTGGACAGGACCAGAGAAGGTTCACAAGAATGACTCTGGGAATGAAAAGGTTAATGTATGAGGAGCATTTGATGACTCTGAGGCTGTACTCGCTGGAGTTTAGAAGAATTAAGGGGAAGATCTCATTGCAACCTAATGAATATTGAGATGTTTGGATAAAGTGGATATGGAGAGGATGTTTCCTAAAGTGGGGGAGTCTAGGACCAGCGGGCAAAGCCTCAAAATTGAGGGACATCCATTTAGAACAGAGATGAGGAGTAACCAGAGCATAGTGTATAGAAACATAGAAACATAGAAAATAAGTGCAGGAGTAGGCCATTCGGCCCTTCGAGCCTGCACCGCCATTTATTATGATCATGGCTGATCATCCAACTCAGAACCCCGCCCCAGCCTTCCCTCCATACCCCCTGACCCCCATAGCCACAAGGGCCATATCTAACTCCCTCTTAAATATAGCCAATGAACTGGCCTCAA
Organism: Mobula birostris; assembly: GCF_030028105.1. Taxonomy (NCBI): domain Eukaryota; kingdom Metazoa; phylum Chordata; class Chondrichthyes; order Myliobatiformes; family Myliobatidae; genus Mobula; species Mobula birostris. The sequence goes on from NC_092371.1 coordinate 193,327,654, forward strand.
CTGTTTCCTATGGCACAGAATTCCACAGATTCACCACCCTCTGTGTGAAGAAGTTTTTCCTAATCTCGGTCCTAAAAGGCTTCCCCTCTATTCTCAAACTGTGACCCCTCGTTCTGGACTTCCCCAACATCGGAAACAATCTTCCTGCATCTAGCCTGTCCAATCTCTTTAGGATCTTATACGTTTCAATCAGATCCCCCCTCAATCTTCTAAATTCCAACGAGTACAAGCCCAGTTCATCCAGTCTTTCTTCATATGAAAGTCCTGCCATCCCAGGAATCAATCTGGTGAACCTTCTTTGTACTCCCTCTATGGCAAGGATGTCTTTCCTCAGATTAGGGGACCAAAACTGCACACAATACTCCAGGTGTGGTCTCACCAAGGCCTTGTACAACTGCAGTAGTACCTCCCTGCTCCTGTACTCAAATCCTCTCGCTATAAATGCCAGCATACCATTCGCCTTTTTCACCGCCTGCTGTACCTGCATGCCCACTTTCAATGACTGGTGTATAATGACACCCAGGTCTCATTGCACCTCCCCTTTTCCTAATCGGCCACCATTCAGATAATAATCTGTTTTCCTATTTTTGCCACCAAAGTGGATAACTTCACATTTATCCACATTAAATTGCATCTGCCATAAATTTGCCCACTCACCCAACCTATCCAAGTCACCCTGCATCCTCTTAGCATCCTCCTCACAGCTAACACTGCCACCCAGCTTCGTGTCATCCGCAAACTTGGAGATGCTGCATTTAATTCCCTCATCCAAGTCATTAATATATATTGTAAACAACTGGGGTCCCAGCACTGAGCCTTGCAGTACCCCACTAGTCACCGCCTGCCATTCTGAAAAGGTCCCGTTTATTCCCACTCTTTGCTTCCTGTCTGCTAACCAACTCTCCACCCACACCAATACCTTACCCCCAATACCGTGTGCTTTAAGTTTGCACACTAATCTCCTGTGTGGGACCTTGTCAAAAGCCTTCTGAAAATCCAAATATACCACATCCACTGGTTCTCCCCTATCCACTCTACTAGTTACATCCTCAAAAAATTCTATGAGATTCGTCAGACATGATTTTCCTTTCACAAATCCATGCTGACTTTGTCCGATCATTTCACCGCTTTGCAAATGTGCTGTTATCACATCCTTGATAACTGACTCCAGCAGTTTCCCCACCACCGACGTTAGGCTAACCGGTCTATAATTCCCCGGTTTCTCTCTCCCTCCTTTTTTAAAAAGTGGAGTTACATTAGCCACCCTCCAATCCTCAGGAACTAGTCCATCATCTAACGAGTTTTGAAAAATTATCACTAATGCATCCACTATTTCTTGGGCTACTTCCTTAAGCACCCTGGGATGTAGACCATCTGGCCCTGGGGATTTATCTGCCTTCAATCCCTTCAATTTACCTAACACCACTTCTCTACTAACATGTATTTCGCTCAGTTCCTCCATCTCACTGGACCCTCTGACCCCTACTATTTCTGGAAGATTATTTATCTGTGGAATTCATTGCCACCAGCAGCTATGGAGACCAAGTCATTGAGTATATTTAATGTGGAGGTTAATAGGTTCTTGAGTAATTAGGGAGAAGACAGAAGAATGGAGATGAGAGGGATAATAACTTGACTATGAAGGAATGATGGACCAAACTTGATCAGTAGAATGGCCTAACTCGGCTCCTATGACTAATGGCCTGATGGTCTTGTCCTCATTCTCACCTTACAAGAAAGTCTGGTGTCCTGAATTGTCAAAGGGCTGTCATTTCCCCCCGGGATCAATAAAGTATGACTATGACTATTTTGTCTAGTGATGGCTGAGTTTTTTTAATAGCTTCAATTTCCTGAACCTGATCGTGTAAGACCTAAGGTTCTTGTACTTCTCTTCTCACTACTGCCATCAGAATGTAGGTACAGAAACCTTAGTTCCCACACCACCAGGTTCATGAATAGGTATTACCCTTCAAACATCAGACTCCTGAACCGGCGTGGATAACTTTACTCATCACAGCTCTGAACAGCTTCCTTATCTTATGGATTCACTTCCACAATTCATTTTTCACAGTATGTAATTATCTATCTATCTATCTATTTATTTATTTGTGCGTGCAGATTGTCTTTTGTACACGTGTGTTTGTGTCAGTACCTCCAGTTGAACTTTGCCTTTTTGTGTGTTTCCCCCTAGCTGTCAGTCTGTGGTTTTGTATTGCCATGTGCTCCTGTCCTCGCTCCTGCTCTACTCCAGCCCCTGTATTACTGAGTACTCCGTCTGTCATCAGGTTCTCATCATTACCTGCATTGCTGCCACCTGGGTCTCATTGTTCTCCACCTATCATCTGCATCTTTCTTTATTGCTCAGTGTATTTCAGTCCTGTCTTTTCACCTGTTTGTTGTGAGATTGTGTTAGTGAATTTTCCTGAGCCTCTTCAGCATTTGTATCTGTACTCTGTCCATCTGACTATCGACTCTGCCTGTTTCCTGATTCTGGTTTTTGGATTTCTCTGGATGTTTTGATCTCTGCCTGAACGTTGATGCTGACTTTTTTCTTGCCTTGTGATTTGTTACTCAATTAATATCAGTCTGCGCACAGTACTAGGTCTGCAATTGGATCTCTGCTCCAGTGACCTGACAGTTTGTCACTCTGTGTGTGTAGTTTTGTTTTATTGATTCTATTGTATTTCTCAGTTCTACTCTGAATGCCTGTAAGAAAATGAATTTATATGGTTACACATAAATACTTCAATAATGAAGTTACTTTAAACCTCAAACCATGAAGCAATGTTCATGGGGTTTACCTCAGACATCAGGCAGAGCCTAAATGATAAATTAAAAGGCAAAGAATCTGACTACATTAATTTTAGAAATTACTTGTATCAATTGCCAACACAACCACTTTAAACTTATCCTTAATCCTATTAAATACTGGTTTCATATGCTATTCTTTCCAATTGTTGCAAATATGAAGAAAACTATGTCAGATGTTACAATGTTATTATGTTTCTATCTGCATATTTGCAGTGGGAAATCATGTGTGTTTTATGCAGCTATAGCCTTTTTTTTTCATTGGACTTGAGGGCAAGATTGCTGTATTGGAGGTAAATGAGGAATTGTTGTATTACAAAAACATGGTTTAATCTGAACATGCCAGATTCAGCGATCAAATCCAAATTCTCCTCAATAAACAGAATGGACTGAAATGGCAAAAGTTGGGGTGTGACTTGGAACATGTAACGGTCAAGTGCTGAACATTCTATTTACTGAGAGTTCTCCTCCATAATCCTGGTGAATGATCTTGTTGTACTATTACAGATTGTCGTGTATGATGTTGGCTGTGTGGCTGAAGGATAGTTGTAGTTGGGAACTAAATGTCCAAAGTTACACGCTATATCGGAGGGATAGGAATGTCGGCAGAGGGGGTGGTGTGGCTCTGCTGGTAAAGAGTGGCAGCAAATCAGTAGAAAAATGTGACATGGGATTGGAGTCTGTTGAAGCCTTGTGGGTTGAGTTAAGAAGCTGAAAGGGTAAAGGGAGCCTGATGATAATTATATACAGGCCTCCCAACAGTAGCTGGGATGTGAATTACAGATGACAACATTGATAGAAAAGGCATGTCAAAAGGTATGTTATGATAGTCATGGGAAATTTTAAAATGCAGGTCGATAGGGAAAATCAGGTTGGTAATGGATCATAGGAATGATAGATTTATTTCTGTTTTCCCCTTCCTCCGCTCTAAGATAGTGAGCAGTAAAGATGTCAGGAAAGACAGACACGTGATGGGGCAAATTTGTAGCCATTGGGATGAGTTGCAGTGCAAAAAAGTTGCAGTGAAATCAAAGCAAAAAGTATCAAATACTGGTCTTAAGGTGTACTTCAATGCACGCAGCATAAGGAATAAAGTGGATGATCTTGTTGTACAGCTACAGATTGGCAGGTATGATATTGTGGCCATCACTGAGACCTGGCTAAAGGATGCATGTCTCTGGGAGCTGAACGTCCAAGGATACACGGTGTATCAGAAGGATAGGAAGGTAGGCAGAGGGGGAGGCGTGGCTTTATTGGTAAGAAATGATATTAAATCATTAGAAAGAGGTGATATAGGATCGGAAGGTGCCCAATCTTTATGGGTTGAGCTAAGAAATAGCTGGGGTAAAAGGACCCTGATGGCAGTTATTTATAGGCCTCCAAACAGCTGCAGTGATGTGGACTACAAATTACAACTGGAAATAGAAAAGGCTTGTCAGAAGGGCAGTGTTATGATAATTGTGGGGGATTTTAACATGCAAGTAGATTGGAAAAATCAGGTTGGCACTGGATCTCAAGAGAGAGAATTTGTAGAATGTCTGTGAGATGGCTTTTTAGAACAGCTTGTTGTTGAGCCCACTAGGGGATTGACTGTATTGTATTGGGTATTGTGTAATGAACCGGAGGTGATTGGAGAGATTGAGGTGAAGGAACCCTTAGGAGACAGTGATCATAACATGATTGAGTTCACTGTGAAATTAGAAAAAGAGAAGCCGAAATCTGATCTGTCGGTGTTTCAGTGGAGTAAAGGAAATTACAGTGGCATGAGAGAGGAACTGGCCAAAGTTGACTGGAAAGAGACACTGGCGGGAAAGACGGCAGAGCAGCAGTGGCTGGAGTTTATGCGAGAAATGAGGAATGTGCAAGACAGGTATATTCCAAAAAAGAAGAAATTTTCGAGTGGAAAAAGGATGCAACCGTGGTTGAAAAGAGAAGTCAAAGCCAAAGTTAAAGTTAAGGAGAGGGCATACAAGGAAGCAAAAATTAGTGGGAAGACAGAGGATTGGGAAGTCTTTAAAACCTTACAAAAGGAAACTAAGAAGGTCATTAAGAGAGAAAAGATTAACTATGAAAGGAAACTAGCAAATAATATTGAAGAGGATACTAAAAGCTTTTTCAAGTATATAAAGAGTAAAAGACAGGTGAGAGTAGATATAGGACCGATAGAAAATGATACTGGAGAAATTGTAATGGGAGATGAGGAGATGGCAGAGGAACTGAACAAGTATTTTGCATCAGTCTTCACTGAGGAAGACATCAGCAGTATACCGGACACTCAAGAGTGGCAGGGAAGAGAAGTGTGCGCGGTCACAATTACGATAGAGAAAGTACTCAGGAAGCTGAATAGGCTAAAGGTCGATAAATCTCCTGGACCAGATGGAATGCACCCTTGTGTTCTGAAGGAAGTAGCTGTGGAGATTGCGGAGGCATTAACGATGATCTTTCAAAAGTCGATAGATTCTGGTATGGTTCCAGAGGACTGGAAGATTGCAAATGTCATTCCGCTATTTAAGAAGGGGGCAAGGAAGCGAAAGGGAAATTATAGACCTGTTAGCTTGACGTCGGTGGTTGGGAAGTTGTTGGAGTCGATTGTCAAGGATGAGGTTACAGAGTAACTGGAGGCATATGACAAGATAGGCAGAACTCAGCATGGATTCCTTAAAGGAAAATCCTGCCTGACAAACCTATTACAATTTTTTGAGGAAATTACCAGTAGGCTAGACAAGGGAGATGCAGTGGATGTTGTATATTTGGATTTTCAGAAGGCCTTTGACAAGGTGCCACACATGAGGCTGCTTAACAAGATAAGAGCCCATGGAATTACAGGAAAGTTACATACGTGGATAGAGCGTTGGCTGATTGGCAGGAAACAGAGAGTGGGAATAAAGGGATCCTATTCTGGTTGGCTGCCGGTTACCAGTGGTTTTCCACAGGGATCAGTGTTGGGGCCGCTTCTTTTTACATTGTACATCAACGATTTGGATTATGGAATAGATGGCTTTGTGGCTAAGTTTGCTGACGATACGAAGATAGAGGGAGGGGCCGGTAGTGCTGAGGAAACAGAGAGTCTGCAGAGAGACTTGGATAGATTGGAAGAATGGGCAGAGAAGTGGCAAATGAAGTACAATGTTGTAAAGTGTATGGTTATGCACTTTGGCAGAAAAAATAAATGGGCAGACTATTATTTAAATGGGGAAAGAATTCAAAGTTCTGAGATGCAACGGGACTTGGGAGTCCTCGTACAGGATTTTCTTAAAGATAACCTCCAGGTTGAGTCGGTAGTGAAGAAGGCGAATGCAATGTTGGCATTCATTTCTAGAGGAATAGTGTATAGGAGCAGGGATGTGAAGTTGAGGCTCTATAAGGCGCTGGTGAGAGCTCACTTAAGTACTGTGGACAGTTTTGGTCTCCTTATTTAAGAAAGGATGTGCTGACGTTGGAGAAGGTACAGAGAAGATTCACTAGAATGATTCCAGGAATGAGAGGGTTAACATATGAGGAACGTTTGTCCGCTCTTGGACTGTATTTCTTGGAGTTTAGAAGAATGAGGGGAGACCTCATAGAAACATTTCGAATGTTAAAAGGCATGGACAGAGTGGATGTGGCAAAGTTGTTTCCCATGATGGGGGAGTCTAGTACGAGAGGGCATGACTTCAGGATTGAAGGGCGTCCTTTCAGAACAGAAATGTGAAAAAAATTTTTTAGTCAGAGGGTGGTGAATCTATGGAATTTGTTGCCACGGGCAGCAGTGGAGGCCAAGTCATTGAGTGTATTTAAGGCAGAGATTGATAGGTATCTGTGTAGCCAGGGCATCAAAGGTTATGGTGAGAAGGCGGGGCAGTGGGACTAAATAGGAGAAAATGGATCAGCTCATGATAAAATGGCGGAGCAGACTCGATGGGCTGAATGGCCTACTTCTGCTCCTTTGTCTTATGGTCTTAAGAGAGTGAGTTTGTTTAATGCCTATAGGATGGCTTTTTAGAGCACTTTGTTGTTGAGTCCATTTGGGGATCAGCTGTACTGGATTGGGTATTATATAATAAACCAACGGTGATTGGAGAGCTTAAGGTAAAAGGACTCTTAAGTAACAGTGATCACAATATGATTGAGTTCAACTTGAAATTTGATAGGGAGAAAGTAAAGCCTGATGTAGCAGTATTTCAGTGGAGTAAAGGAAATGACAGTGGTATGAGAGAGGAACTGGCCAAAGTAAATTGGAAGGAGATGTTGGCAGGGATGACAGCAGAGCAGAAATGGTGTGAGTTCCTGGGGAAAGTGAAGAAGGTGCAGCATAGATGTATTCCAAAAACAAAGAAATACCCGAATGGCAGAATAGTAGAACCATGGCTGACAAGGGAAGCTAATGTAAAAGCAAAAGAAAGGGCATACAACACAGCAAAAAATAGTGGAAGGATAGACAATTGAAAAGCTTTTAAAAACCTACAGAGAGCAACTAAAAGAATCAATAGGAGGGAAAAGTTGAAATATGAAAGCAAGCTTGCAAACAATATCAAAGTAAATAGTAAAAGCTTTTTCAAGAATGTAGAAAATAAAAGAAAAATGAGAGTGAATATAGGACTGCGAGAAAATGAGGCCAGAGAAATAATAATGCGGACCAAGGAGATGGCAGATGAACTTCTTGAGTATTTTGCATCATTCCTCATTGTGGAAGACACTAGCAGTTGTTGGAGGGTGCAAGGATAGGGAAGTGAGCGCAGTTACTATTACAAAGGAAAAGGTGCGCAAAAAGCTGAAAGACCTAAGGATACATAAGTCACTCAGACCAGATGAACTGCTCCCTAGGGTTCTGAAAGAGTTGTGGTAGAGATTGTGGAGGCATTAGCAACGATCTTTCAAAAATCATTGGACTCTGACATGGAGTTCCACAGGAGTCGGTGTTTGGACTGCTCCTTTTTATGCTGTTTATCAATGACTTAGATAATGGCTTTATTGCCAAGTTTGTAGATGGTACAAAGACTGGTGAAATGACAGGCAGTGTCGAGGAAACAGGTAGGCTGCAGAAGGACTAGACAGATTAGGAGAATGGGCAAGAGAGTGGCAAATGAAATACAATACTGGAAAATGCATGGCCATGCACTTCAGTAGTAGAGATAAATGTGCACACTATTTTCTGAATGGGGAGAAAATCCAAAGATCTGAGATGGAATGGGACGGGAGTCCTAAAGTTTAACTTGCAGAGTCGTTGGTGAGGAAGGCAAATGCAATGTTAGCATTCATTTCAAGAACTGTAGAATACAAGAGCAGGGATGGGATGCTGAGGCTTTATAGGGCACTGTTGAGGCCTCACCTCGAGTATTGTGAACAGTTCTGGGCTCCTCATCAAAGAAAAGATGTGCTGCCATTGGAGAGGGTTCAGAGAAGGTTCACAAGGATGATTCCTGGAATTAATGGGTTACAATACAAGAAGCGTTTAGTAGCTCTGGGACTATACTCACTGGAATTTAGAAGGATCAGGAGGGATCTCATTGAAACTTTTCAAATGTTGAAAGGCCTAAGAGTAGATGTGGAAAGGATGTTTCCCATAGTGGGGGAGTCTAGGACAAGAGTGCACAGCCTCAGGATAGAAGGACATCCATTTAAAACAGAGATGCAGTGAAATTTCTTCAGCTATAGGGTGGTGATTTGTGGAATTTGTTACCACATACAGCTGTGGAGGTCAGGTCGTTGGGTGTACTTAAGGCAGAGCTTGATAGGTTCTTGATTGGCATCAACAGTTATGGGGAGGAGGGCGGGGAGTGAGGTTGAGGAGGGGAGAAAAGGATCAGCCATAATTAAATGGTGGAGCAGACTCGATGGCCCAAATTGCCTAATTCTGCTCCTATGTCTTATGGTCTTATAGTCTTAGTGGACATGTAACTCCTGCCACAGTGCTTCAGAACCTCAATGGAAAAATTCTCCAAGGGTGCCATGGGTCAAACTTGAAGAGAGCTTCCCTCATCACCTCTGTACTTAATGGTTGGAAATATTGGATTGCCACATCATGAAAATAACAATGCCACTTCTAAGGACTTAAAGCAGATCTACTTGAACCTTCCCTGTGGGTCTACATCATGAATGTAGTTTTAGAATAGTATGGCCTAAAGTTAATTTTTAAAAATAGGTTACTGTAGTAGTCTAATATAACTTCCATTTCCGGCAAGCAATTGATCCCGTCACCTGCCTTTCAAGTTTATGTACAAACCGCCTTTCCAGAAAAGTTGGGATATTTTCCAAAATGCGATAAAAACAAAAATCTGTGATATGTTAATTCACGTGAACCTTTATTTAACTGACAAAAGTACAAAAAAAAGGCTTATTCAGAAAGTTAGAAGTCATGGGATCCAAGGAAGTTTGGCCAGGTGGATTCAGAATTGGCTTGCCTGCAGAAGGCAGAGTGTTGTGGTGGAGGGAGTACATTCAGATTGGAGGATTGTGACTAGTGGTGTCCCACAAGGATCTGTTCTGGGACCTCTACTTTTCGTGATTTTTATTAACGACCTGGATGTGGGGGTAGAAGGGTGGGTTGGCAAGTTTGCAGATGACACAAAGGTTGGTGGTGTTGCAGATAGTGTAGAGGATTGTCAAAGATTGCAGAGGGACATTGATAAGATGCAGGAATGGGCTGAGAAGTGGCAGATGGAGTTCAATCTGGAGAAGTGTGAGGTAGTACACTTTGGAAGGACAAACTCCAAGGCAGAATACAAAGTAAATGGCAGGATACTTGGTAGTGTGGAGGAGCAGAGGGATCTCGGGGTACATTTCCACAGATCCCTGAAAGTTGCCTCACAGGTGAGTAGGGTAGTTAAGAAAGCTTATGGGGTGTTAGCTTTCATAAGTCGATGGATAGAGTTTAAGAGTCACGATGTAATGATGCAGCTCTATAAAACTCTGGTTAAGCCACATTTGGAGTACTGTGTCCAGTTCTGGTCACCTCACTATAGGAAGGAGGTGGAAGCATTGGAAAGGGTACAGAGGAGATTTACCAGGATGCTGCCTGGTTTAGAAAGTATGCATTATGATCAGAGATTAAGGGAGCTAGGGCTTTACTCTTTGGAGAGAAGGAGGATGAGAGGAGACATGATAGAGGTGTACAAGATAATAAGAGGAATAGAAAGAGTGGATAGCCAGCACCTCTTCCCCAGAGCACCACTGCTCAATACAAGAGGACATGGCTTTAAGGTAAGGGGTGGGAAGTTCAAGGGGGATATTAGAGGAAAGGTTTTTTACTCAGAGAGTGGTTGGTGTGTGTGTGGAATGCACTGCCTGAGTCAGTGGTGAAGGCAGATACGCTAGTGAAGTTTAAGAGACTACTAGACGTGTATATGGAGGAATTTAAGGTGGGGGCTTATATGGGAGGCAGGGTTTGAGGGTCGGCACAACATTGTGGGCTGAAGGGCCTGTATTGTGCTGTACTTTTCTATGCTCTATGTTCTATGATCTTTACAGCCCGGTAGCTTCAGGAAATGTGCCGGGAGCAACATCAGGGCCTGTTTATGGCCCTTGTCGACCTCTCCAAAGCATTCGACACTGTGCAAAGAGAGCTCTTATGGGATTTCCTCCTCAGGTTTAGCTGTCCCAATAAATTTGTTAACATCCTCTGCCAGTTCCACGATGGGATGACTGCTCGGGTGACCATAGGAGGACGAGAGTCTGAGCCCTTGCTTGCACGCACAGGGGCAAGGCAGGGGTGTGTGCTAGCACCAGTGCTCTTTAACATCTTACTCTTGTGTGTTACTAGGCTTCTCCACAACGAGATTGTAGACAGCAGTGGTGTGGCAGTGGATGTCAGATTAGATGGCAACCTCTTTGACATCAGGAGGCTCCACGCAACCACCAAACTCCGTAGAGAGTGGGTCCTGGAGCTGCAGTATGCAGACGACTATGCTCTTGTGGCCCATACTCTGGAGGATCTTCAGACTGTCCTTGCTGTGGTGATAGAGCATACAGCAGGATGGGTCTGACTGTCAATACCACCAAGACAGAAGTGGTTTGCCAATGGAGTACCAGTGTCCTACCCACTCTACCTGCCTTCACTGTTGGTGATGAAAAGCTGTTAGTAGTACCATCTTTCAAATATCTGGGGAGCATTCTCTCTGAGGATAGCGGCATTGACGACGACATCCAGAGCCGCATTAAACAGGCATCAGCTGCCTTTGGGAGACTTCGGCGTAGAGTCTTTCAGAACAGGAGCCTTCGTCCCTCCACAAAGGTCACTGTATACCAAGCGCTCTGTGTCACCACCCTCCTTTATAGCTGTGAAGCTTGGATAATCTACAGCTGTCACATCAAGTCCTTGGAGCACTTCCACACAAGCTGCCTCCAGCGTATCCTGGGAATTACCTGGCGTGAGCGGGTGCCTCACACTGAAATACTTGTAAAGACCAACTGCAGAAGTATTGAGGCCATGATCACCCCCAGCTGCAGTGGCTGGGGCACGTGATAAGGATGCCCCCATGTCGGCTACCCCACAGAGTGTTATAGGGCCAGCCACATCATGGTCGACGCTCAGCTAGAAGGCCAAAGAAGCACTATAAGGATCAGATGAAGAATGCTTTAAAGAAGTGCAAGATCAGACCCGAGGACCTGGAGGAGGTTGCTGCTGACTGTACCACTTGGCAACAGCTGTGTAGGGACGGGGTTCGTATTCTGGAGATGGAAAGAACAACCAGAAGACAGCAGAAGAGAGCCAGGAGAAATGCAGCCACGGTTGCCACCACTACCATCTATACATGTCCCACCTGCAATAGAGCTTGTGGGTCCAGGATAGGACTGTATAGTCATCAAAGATCTCACCGTTAAAGGAGTGGATGTTGTCATTGGATTTCGATGGACAACCAAAGAGGAGAGATATCTCTCATCTTCCAGGAAGGAAAAGAGCTGATGAGTGTGACCAGATAACACTGAGAAAGACAAAGTTCCTAAAAGATTATGTGGCTAAAAGTTCCTTATACCTCAGACCATCTGATGCTTTTCTTTCTCCTTTATCCCATTCCCATTCAGCTCCCTTGGGCATACCTCTCACTTCATACCGTCTACCAGGCACGTTAATTTGCTTCTTCATCTAGAAGAGTGTCAAAGTTTCAATATTTGTCCTGTTACTGCTCATATGAAATTGTTCAACCTTTGCAAAAATCCTTTGAGGCCATGAATCCTATGCAAAGCCTCTTACAGGGGAACTAACTAAGCAGTTGCAAGCTCTGAACGTTTATAGTGATAGAGTAATCTGAAGTTAAAGTCACAGGAAATACCTCTCAGGAGGCTAAAGAAACTGGACACTCTCCAGTTTTCAAAGATGCACTATAGCCAGCATCCTATCAGGATGCAGCATGGCTTTGTAAGGCAAGTGCTCTGCCTGAGACTGCAAGAAACTGCAGAGAATTGTGGATACAGCTCAGTATATCACAGAAAGCAGCCTCACCTCCATCGACTGTCTACACTTCTCACTGCTTTGATAAAACAGCCAACATAGTCAAAAACCTCATCCTTCATGGGCATTCTCATTTCTCACTTTACCTAGCAGGCAGAAGGAACAAAAGCTGGAAATATGTACCAACAGGCTCAAGGACAGATTCTATCCCACTGTTACTGAATGGAACTCTTGCACTCGCATTCTACCATTCTATCTCATCATGGCCTCGCACCTTGTTGTCTGTCTGCACTGCACTTTCTCCGTAACTACAACATAGAAATCTGTTATTGTTTGTCCTTTGTACTTACTTAATGTGGTGACGTGATGAAATGATCTGTATGCATAGCATACAGTTCCCTCTACCTCAGTACATGTGACAATAATAAACCAATTAACCAATTTATCTCTATCTCACTCTGAGGTTCTTGAACCCTGGGAACCCATGCGACAGGTAATAACTTGGATAGAATGTTACCCTGATTTTTAATAATATTCTCATTTCTGTTTCATATATATGTAAAGTCCTGTGTTAAAGCACCCTCTCACACCATCAAGCACCACCTGACCAACCTGTGAGTCAGGAGATCCTGCATAATTTCCTCATTCATGTCAGAGGTCACATGAAATGAAGTGGAAACCATTTCCCTCAAGTAACTGCTAAAGAGGAAGTAAAGGAGGGATCCATGTCAGTGATTGAGCCCCGTTAATGGTCATACATACGCTGAAGAGCAGGTCACTCACTTGCAGCCATGCACAACAGAGTAAAACACAAAGTTTAACGTAACTGTCAGAGACAATTCTGTAGTTATGTGAATACGGCAGATATTAATTCAAACTAAAACCAGTCTTCACTTCCGGAGGTAAATTGTAAATTGCAAACTCTACAACTGAAGTAAAGTGCTGAGGAGTAGATTTAAAAGGTGTGGGGAGGGGAGAGAGAAACACCAGGTGATAGGTCAAACCCTCCGGAGTTTCTTTTCCTGTCCTGCTGAAGGGTTTTGGCCTGAAACGTCGACTGTACTTTTCTCCATAGATGCTGCCTGGCCTGCTGAGCTCCTCCAGCATTTTGTGTGTGTTGCATAAAACAATGGGGTTATGTAAATTGAATTGTGATTTAGATAGCAGGGAAGGTTCATGCATAAAAGGGAGACACTGCCTAGCGGAGCGGTCATCGATGGAGTAATCTGAGGCAGAGTGGTAGGGCTTTGGATCATTTGGGCTTCGGTGAGCTAAGTGGGTGAGTTGACTTCACTTTTTTTAGAGGAATAAAGAGCATTTCTGTAGGGTTAGTACTTTGCTCTGTGTGTCAGATGTGGGAATCCTGGGAATCTTCCAGTCTCCCAGATGTTCACAGCTGTGCCAGGTGCACCGAGATGGAGCTCCTGAGAGACCGTGGAAGGAACCTAGAGCTGCGGCTTGATGACCTACAGCTTATTAGGGACAGTGAGCAGGAGATAGATAGGAGTTACAAGGAGTTAATCACCCTGAGGCTCAGATCATAGATAGCACCCCTGTGGCCAAACCGTTTAGTAATCGTTGTCTCGTTTTGGATGCTGATGAGAGGGGTGATCTGACAGAGAATGACCACGGTGATCAGGCCTCTGGCACTGAGCTTGGTTCCGTGGTGCAAAAGATTAAATTAGATTATGAGGACACACAGTCCTCCTTTATTGTCATTTAGTAATGCATGCATTAAGAAATGATACAATATTTCTCTGGTGTGATATCACAGAAACACAGGACAGAAAGGGAGAGAAGAAGATGAGGAATGCGGTAGTCATAGGGGATTCCATAGTGAGGGGAACAGACAGGAGGTTCTGTCAGCCTGATAGAGATACCCGCATGGTGTGTTGCCTCCCAGGTGCCAGGGTACAGGATGTCTTGGATCAGGTGCAGAGTATTCTGAAGGGAGAGGGTGAACAGCCAGAAGTCTTGGTACACGTTGGTACCAATGACATAGGTAGAAAAAGGAAGAGGTCCTGAAGACAGAATTCAGGGAGTTGGGTAGGAAGCTGAAAAGCAGAACCTCCAGGGCATTAATGTCAGGATTGCTGCCTGTGCCACATGCTAAAGAGTGCAAGAAGAGTATGATCAGGCATATTAATGTGTGGCTGAGAGACTGGTGTAGGGAGCAGGGCTTCAGGTTGTTGAATCACTGGAGCCTCTTCTGGGGGAGGCACGACGGGTTACACCTGAACCCAAAGGGGTCCAATATTCTAGCATGTAGGTTTAACAGAGCTGTTAGGGAGGGCTTAAACTAATCTGGCAGGGGGATGGAAACTGAAGTGATAGGGTTGAGGAAGGGGAAAACAGAAATAAATCAAATATAGTGTGCAACAGAGATGATAGAAAGAACAGGCAGGAGATGAGACATAATCACAGCCGGTGGGTTACAAGGCAATGGAGACATGGTGTAGTTGAAACAGAAAGCAACAAATACTGGACTGGAAGTGTTGTATTTGAATGCATGCAGCATAAGAAATAAAATGGATGACCTTGAAACTCAGCTACAGATTGGCAAGTATGATGTTGTGGTCATATTTGCTGAAACTTGGCTAAAGGATGGCTGCTATTGGGAATTGAATGTCCAAAGATATACAGTGTATCAGAAAGAAAGGTTAGGATGCAGAGTGGGTGGTGTGGCCCTGTAGATAAGAAATAATATTAAATCATTAGAAAGGGATGACATAGGATTGGAAGGTGTAGAGTCTCTATGGGTTGACTTAAGAAATGGCAGGGGTAAAAGGACCCAAATGGCAGTTGTATACAGGCTTCCAAACAGCAGCTGGGATATAGTTTACAAATTACAACAGGAGATAGAAAAGACGTGTCAGAAGGGCAATGTCATGATAATCGCTGGGGATATTAACATGAAAATGGATTGGGGAAACTAGGCCAGTACTGGACCTCAAGAGAGAGAAATTGTAGAGTGTCTAAGGGATGGCTTTTTAGGACAGTTTATTGTTGAACCCACTAGGGGATCGGCTGTGCTGGATTGGGTGTTGTGCAATGATCCAGAGTTGATAAGTGAGCTTAAGGTTAAGGAACCCTTAGGGAACAGTGATCACAATAAGATCAAGTTCACATTGAAACTTGAGAAGGAGAAACTAAATTCCAATGTGTTGGTATTTCAGTGCAATCAAGGAAATTACAATGGCATGAGAGGGGAACTGGCCAAAGTTGACTGGAAAGAGACACTAGCAGGAAGAACAGCAGAGCAGCAATGGCTGGAGCTTCTGTGAAAAATTAGCGAAATGCAAAACAGATATATTCCAAATAAGAAGACATTTTCAAATGAAGAAGGACACTTCTGCAGCTGACAAGTGAAGTCAGAGCCAAAGTCAAAAGCAAAAGAGAGGGCACAAAAGGAAGCCAAAGCTAGTGGGAAGATAGAGGATTGGGAAGCTTTTAAAAACTTGCAGAAGGTAACTTGCAGCATTGGGACCGCTGCTTTTTACAATGTATGTCAATGATTTGGACGATGGAATTAATGGACTTGTGGCTAAATTTGGCGATGATACAAGGAGGAGCAGGTGGTGTTGAGGAAACAGAGAGCCGTACAATGTTGGAAAGTGAATGGTCATGCACTTTGGTGGATGAATAACACCTGGAGAATAAAGACACATACGTAAGGCTCCTTTTCATTGACTACAGCTCTGCCTTTAATACCACCTTTCCAAATAAACAGATTCCTAAGCTCTGGAACCTGGGCCTTAGCACTCAGATCTGCAGCTGGATCTTCAACTTCCTCACAGACAGGATCCAGGCTGTAAAAATAGGGAACAAGCTCTCCTCTACAATCACTCTGAGCACTGGTGCCCCACGAGGCTGTGTACTCAGCCCCCTGCTGTACTCATTGTACACCCATGATTGTGTAGCCAAGTTTCCATCAAACTCCATATATAAGTTTGCTGATGACACAACAATTGTAGGCCGTATCTCGGGTAATGATGAGGTTTAATACAGAGAGGAAATTAAGAATCTGGTGGCATGGTATGAAGACAATAACCTATCCCTCAATGTCAGCAAGACGATGGAATTGGTTGTCGACTTCAGAAGGACTAGCAAACCGCATGACCCAATTTACATCGGTGGTGCGCAAGTGGAACAGGTCAAAAGCTTTAAGTTCCTCGGGGTCAATATCACAAATGACCTGACTTGGTCCGTCCAAGTAGAGTTCACTGCCAAGAAGGCCCACCAGCGTCTTTACTTCCCGAGAAAACTAAAGAAATTTGGCCTGTCCCCTAAAACCCTCACTAATTTTTATAGATTCACCGTAGAAAGCATTCTTCTAGGGTGCATCACAACCTGGTATGGAAGTTGGCCTGTACAACACCGAAAGAAGCTGCAGAAAATCGTGAACACAGCGCAGCACATCACACAAACCAATCTTCCGTCCTTGGACTCACTCTACACCGCACACTGTCGGAGCAGCTCTGCCAGGATAATCAAGGATAAGACCCACCCAGCCAACACACTTTTCAACCCTCTTCCCTCTGGGAAAAGTCTTAGGAGCTTGAAGACTCGTACGGCCAGATTTGGGAACAACTCCTTTCCAACTGTGATAAGACTGCTGAACGGATCCTGACCCAGATCTGGGCCGTACCCTCCAAATACCTGGACCTGCCTCATGGTTTTTTTGCACTACTTTACTTCCCATTTTTCTATTTTCTATTTATGATTTATAATTTAAATTTTTAATATTTACTAATTTTTACTATTTTTAATATTTGATATTTGTAATCCAGGGAGCGGAAAGCGCAGAATCAAATATCACTGTATTGATTGTACGTTCTAGTATCAATTGTTTGGCAGCAATAAAGTATAAAGTAAAGTATAAAGTAAGTAAAGTAAAGAAATAAATGGGCAGACTATTATTTAGATAGGAGAGAATTCAAAATGCAGAGATGCAAAGAGACTTGGGAGTCCTTGTGCAGGATACCCTAAAGGTTAACCTCCAGGTTAAGTCGGTGGTGAAGAATGCGAATGCAATGTTGGCATTCATTTCTAGAAGTGTATAATATAAGAGCAAGGATATGATGTTGAGGCTCTATAAGGCACTCGTGAGACCACACTTGGAGTATTGTGTGCAGTTTTGGACTCCTTATTTTAGAAAGGGTATACTGACATTGGAGAGAGATCAGAGAAGATTCATGCGAGTGATTCCAGGAATGAAAGGGTTACCATATGAGGGACATCTGGCAGCTCTTGGGCTGTACTCCCTGGAGTTCAGGAGAATGAGGGGGGATCTCATAGAAACATTTCGAATGTTAAAAGGCCTAAACAGATTAGATATGGCAAAGTTATTTCCCATTATAGGGGATTCTAGGACAAGAGGGCATGACTTAAGGGTTGAAGGACGTCCATTTAGAACAGAGAAGCGGTGAAATTACTTTAGTCGGAGGGTGGTAAATCTATGGCATTTATTGCCACGAGTGGCCGTGGAGGCCAAGTCACTGGGTGCATTTAAGGCAGAGATAGATAGATTCTTGATTAGCCAAGACATCAAACGGTATGGGTAGAGGGCTGGAGATTGGGGATGACTGGAAGAATTGGATCAGCCCATGATTGAATGGCAGAGCAGACTCGGTGGGATGAATGGCCTACTTCTGCTCCTATATCTTATGGTCTTATGAATCTGCATCAAGCCAGGCAACATGGCCAAGTTATTTGCACCAATGTAACCTAGTTCAAGGAAGCTTGCTAACCCGACTGAAAGTATCACGTAGCACATCAAATCGCTGATATACCAATACTTGAAACATTTGTGTACTCGGAGAGTGAGGTCTCAGAAATATTAATCTTGGGCATCTGGCTCTCTGTCGTCATAACTTTTTAGTATAACTGTGTTAACTAGTTTGTGACAGCAGAGGTGTTTGAACATTTAGATGTGTCTCCCACCGTCAATACGTAATTCAAAGGCAGCATTGTCAACCTAAAATATTAAAGTAAATGATGTCATCATCATCACGTTGTGCCATGTTGTATAACATATAACCATACCACAATTACAGCACGGAAACAGGCCATCTCGGCCCTCCTATACCGCGCCGAATGCTTACTCTCGCCTAGTCCTACCAACCTGCACTCAGCACATAGCCCTCCATTCTTTTCCTGTTCATATAGCTGTCCAATTTTACTTTAATTGACAATATCGAGCCTGCCTCTACCACTTCTACTGGAAGCTCATTCCACACAGCTACCACTCTCTGAGTAAAGAAGTTCCCCCTTGTGTTACCCCTAAACTTGTGCCCCTAACACTCAACTCAAGTCCTCTTGGTTTAATCTCCCCCACTCTCAATGGAAAAAGCCTATCCATGTCAACTCTATCTATCCTCTTCATAATTTTAAATACCTCTATCAAGACCCCCCTCAACCTTCTACACTCCAAAGAATAAAGACCCAACATGTTCAACCTTTCTCTGTAACCTAGGTGCTGAAACCCAGGTAACGTTCTAGTAAATCTTCTCTGTACTCTGTCTATTTTGTTGACATCTTTCCTAAAATTTGATGACCAGAACTGTACACAATACTCCAAATCTAGCCTTACCAATGTCTTGTAATTTTAACATTACATCCTAACTCCTATACTCAATGCTCTGATTTATAAAGGCCTGCATACCAAAAGCTTTCTTCACCACCCTATCCACATGAGATTACACCTTTAGGGAACTGTGCACCATTATTCCCAGATCCCTCTGTTCTACTGCATTCTTCAATGCCCTACCATTTACCATGTATGTCCTATTTTGATTAGTCCTACCAAAATGTAGCACCTCACACTTATCAGCATTAAACTCTATCTACCATCTTTCAGCCCACTCTTCTAACTGGCCTAAATCTCTCTGCAAGCTTTGAATACCGACCTCATTATCCACAACGCCACCTATCTTAGTATCATCTGCATACGTACTAATCCAATTTACCACCCATTCATCCAAATCATTAATGTATATGACAAACAACATTAGACCCAGTACAGATCCATGAGGCACACCACTAGTTACTGGCCTCCAACCTGACAAACAGTTATCCACCACTACTCTCTGGTGTTTCACATCCAGCCACAGTTGAATCCATTTTACTACTTCAATATTAATACCTAATGATTGAATCTTCCTAACTAACCTTCCATGTGGAACCTTGTCAAAGGCCTTACTGAAGTCCATATAGACAACACCCACCACTTTACTCTCACGAACTTTCTTAGTAACCTCCTCAAAAAATTCATTAAGATTTATCAAACATGACCTTCCACGCACAAATCCATGTTGACTATTCCTAATCAGACCCTGTCTATCCAGATAATTATATATACCATCTCTAAGAATACTTTCCATTAACTTACCCACCACTGACGTCAAACTTACAGGCCGATAATTGCTAAGTTTACTCTTAGAATCCTTTGTGAACAATGGAACAACATGAGCAAAATGCCAATCCTCCAGCACCATCCCCGTATCTAATGAAGTTTGAAATATTTCTGTCAGAGCCCCTGCTATTTCCACACTAACTTCCCTCAAGGTCCTAGGGAATATCCTGTCAGTACTCGGAGACTTATCCACTTTTATATTCCTTAAAAGCGTCAATACTTCCTCTTCTTTAATCATCATAGTTTCCATAACTTCCCTACCTGTTTCCCTTACCTTACGCAATTCAATATCCTTCTCCTTAGTGATTTGAAAAAGAAATAAGAAAAGAAATTGTTCAAAATCTCCTCCATCTCTTTTGGTTCCACATATAGCTGTCCACTCTGATTCTCGAAGGGATCAATTATATCCCTCACTATCCTTTTGCTGTTAATATAACTGCATAACCCTTTGGGTTTATTTTCACCTTACTTGCCAAAGCAACCTCGTATCTTCTTTCAGCTTTTCTAATTTCTTTCTTAAGATTCTTTTTACATTCTTTATATTCCTCAAGCACCTCATTTACTCCATGCTGCCTATATTTATTGTAGATATCTCTCTTTTTCCGAATGAAGTTTCCAATATTCCTTGAAAACCATGGCTCTCTCAAACTTTTAACCTTTCCTTTCAACGTAACACGAACATAAAGATTCTGTACCCTCAAAATTTCACCTTTAAATGTACTCCATTTCTCTATTACATCTTTCCCATAAAACAATTTGTCCTAATCCACTCCTTCTAAATCCTTTTGCATTTCCTTAAAGTTAGCCTTTCTCCAATCAAAAATCTCAACCCTGTGTCCAGACCTATCCTTCTCCATAATTATATTGAAGCCAATGGCATTGTGATCACTGGACCCAACACATACCTCCATCACCTGACCTATCTCATTCCCGAACAGGGGATCTAACACTGCCCCTTCTCTAGTTGGTACCTCTATGTATTGCTGCAAAAAAACTATCCTGCACATGTTTTACAAACTCCAAATTTTCCAGCCCTTTTACAGTATGAGCTTCCCAGTCTATGTGTGGAAAATTAAAATCTCCCAGAATCACAACCTTGTGCTTACTACAAATATCTGCTGTCTCCTTACAAATTTGCTCCTCCAATTCTCGCTCCCCATTAGGTGGTCTATAATATACCCTTATAAGTGTTACTACACCTTTCCCATTCCTCAATTCCACCCAACTAGCCTCCCTCTATAAGTTCTCTAATCTATCCTGCCAAAGCTCCACTGTAATATTTTCTCTGACAAGCAATGCAATTCCTCCCCCTCTTGTCCCTCTGATTCTATCACATCTGAAGCAACGAAATCCAGGAATATTTAGTTGCCAATCACACCCCTCCTTCAACCATGTTTCACTAATAACTACCACATCATACTTCCAGGTGTCAATCCATGCCCTAAGCTCATCCACCTTTCTTACAATTTTCCTAGCATTAAAATAAATGCACTTAAGAAAGTTTCCACCTCTTACTCTCTGTTTATCATTAGTGGTGCAAACAATTTTACTATCTCCTTTTTCTTCCTTCTCCCCTACATCTGTTCCTATACTCTGGTTCCCCTCCCCCCTTGTATCTTGATTAAATCCACTGGAGCCTCTCTTGCAAACCTACCTGCAAGAATATTTGTCCCCCTACAGTTCAGATGTAAACGTTCTGCTGGAACAGGTCCCACCTTCCCTGGAAAACTACCCAATTATCTATAAATCTGAAGCCCTCCCTCCTGCACCATGTCTTCAGCCACGTGTTGATCTGTGCTATCTTACTATTTCTAAACCCGCCCGCACGTGTCACTGGTAGCAATCCTGAGATTGCTATCCTGGAGGTCCTGTCCTTTAACTTGGTGCCTAACTCCCTGAACTCACCTTTCAGGACCTCCTCAGTCTTCCTACCCACGTCATTGGTCCCTACATGGACCACGACATCTGGTTGCTCACCCTCCCTCTTGAGAATACTGAGAACTTGATCCGAGATATCGTGAACCCAGGCACCAGGGAGGCAACAGACCATCCAGGATTCTCGATCTCTTCCACAGAACCTCTTATCTGTCCCCTTAACTATCGAATCCCCTATCACTACGGCTCTCCTCTTTTCCCTCCTTCCCTTCTGAGCTGAGGGTCCCATCTCGGTGCCAGAGATGCAACCACTGCAACTTGTCCCTGGTGGGTTGTCCCCACCAACAGTATTCAAAACGATGTACTTATTATTGGTGGGAATGGCCACAGAGGTGCTTCGCTCATTCTGTTTATACCCCTTCCCTCTCCTGACAGTCACCCAGCTACCTGTCTCCTGAATCTTAGGGGTAACTCTGTAACTCCTGTTTATTTCTGCCTCTGCCTCCCAAATGATCCAAAGTTCATCCAGCTCCAGCTCCAGTTCCCTAACTCGGTTTGTTAGGAGCTGCAGCTGGGTGCACCCTTTACAAGTGTAGCCATCAGGGATGATTGTGCCTGCCCTGACTTCCTACATACTACCAAATGGAGCACTCAACTGCCCTAACTGCTGCCTCCATTACCTACTCTTAAGGTAATTAAATTAATTAAAGTGTAAGGGGTTTCTTTTTTTTATGTCACTGCGTAGTCTAATTGAAAGGGCTTCTTTGTTATGTTAATTGCTGAGAAAGTCCTCCCGCTAGCCGTTTGTTTTGGATTATCTGTTGATAAGAGGACAAATGAACCAATTAGGATAATTGTTATGCTTTCTGTGTGTCTGTAAGATATTGTATGCGCAGGTTTTTGGGGAGAAGGTGGGAGAGAGAGACAGAGAATGGACCAGGTGCTGTGAGTCCTCTAATGAGGTCAGACCCCGAGCAGGAGTCCGAGGTCCAGGTTGTTCGGCGAGGAGAGGAGACGGAGATGGACTCGTGTGGAGTGTCTGATCGCCCATCGTTGTTGGTCCCAGGCGGCAGGTCGAGGTGGTCTGAGGGGTTGCTGGGTGAAGAAGAAGGGTCCTGAGCTCCAACTGTTTGTGCACGAAGAGATTGAACTTTGATTAAGTGTGGTGCCTTTAATTTTCCTTTTATATTTTATTCTCTATTAATTATATAGTTCCAGTAATATCTATAAACTGTAAACCATTTAATTGTATCTGGTGTATTGTCTGTTATTTGGGCGGGGTGGGGTACATCACACAGCATCCACACAAACTAATTACCCAGTTTGGCAGGGCCAAGGGCTGTTTCCCTAGATGACAGCAAGCCCAGCGACCCCGAGGTTGGCCAGGGGGGCAACAAAAGGAAGATGGGTGATCATGGTCTGTGACTATGATTGTTCTTGGCAAATTCTAGAGAAGTTGGCTGCCTTCTTCTGCTCATGTCTTTACAAGACAGCTGACCCCAGCCATTATTAATACTCATCAGAGATTGTCTGCCTGACATCAGAGGTCGCATAACCAGGACTTGTGATATGTAACAGCTTCTCATGTGACCATTTCTCCCTGCTCCCATGGCTTCACATCACCCTGATGGGGGGGCTAAGCAGGTGCCAAAGGGTAGTGGAGGGAAAGAGCTTCTTACACTTCTTTTGGTAGAACCATATCTCCAGCCCACCAATAATAACTATTAAAATTGTATTGAATCACCTACAGTTACCTTTGATCTTAAGGGTGTAAAATATGATGTACTTTTGAGCTTGTAACCCTGCTGAGGATCTGCAGAAGAATGTCTGCTTGTCGGTTTCTATCTCATCAGCTTCAGTGAATTTGATTATGGTCACAACAGTAACAAACCAAGTTATGGCCTTTGTAAATGATTATTGTAATTTTATGATCCCAGATCCCCTGTTCTTAGAAGTTAAAAGTTCTAACTTTCACATTCATCTCATTCCCACTTCATTCCCCACCTCTGTCACTGCTGTTATCCATGTAAGACATTTAAGTGGGGCCTTTTACCTGTCTTCTTAGGTCAATATAAACATTCCAATTGCAAGAGCTCGAAACGACTAGGCCAGTAATATCATCCCAACATGATGACTCAGTCATTCACCTCACTGAAATTTGTCACATCTTGCTCTTCATAAATTGATGACCTTGTTTTCCCTGTCCGTAATGAGTAATAATCATACACCTTGAATCTACTGTTTTGTCTGTGAAACACACAGAGTGTTTGTTTTGACAAGCACTTCAACAATGCAAACCTTTTTCCTTTTTTTAAAACACTCATTGTCATAGCTATCTTGACAGATGTATCTTTTTTTCATTGTCACAAATATGATCTTCCATACCATAAAGAGCTGATAATTTTGACCCCTGTATCACCAATATCTCAGTTGGAAATTTCTTTTCTGAAAGCAGTCTGCAACACCATTAAGTTCTGAAGTAATTCTGGGTACATTTCCTCAGCTTATTGTGAATGATTGCTAACTTTCAATTGCATCTCAGTCAGGAGCAATTATTTTTTTATATTTCAGATTTTATGTTTTGACATTGTTTATATAATTTTTTATCAGTGACAATATTGACTTTGGTAGCAATTCACATTCAATTTCTGTGTCTTATCTTTATTGTTAGCTGGGAACACATATCCAAGAAAGATGGTGGATAATGGAGTTAAGAGAGGACTTCTTGGGAAAGGAGGCGATGATAATATGCTGATTGACGTGAACAATGTCTTCACCGGGAGTGAAATCCTTTTCTGGTGTGCATTTCGCATTCCTGCGGTCAGCTGTGTCAGATATAAAGTAGATCTCCATCTGCACTAGACTGCAGCAAACGCCCTCAAAGCAACAATGTGAGAATGTTCATTTTTCACACCGTCGATCCTTGTGGAATTTATGATTCACTGCCATTTCTGTGGTAAATTATGATTACCCTTGAGCTAGAAACTTATACCCACTAGGAAGTGACTGGATATTTCCCCACGCACAGAAAACTCACAGGCAAGAAGCTAGTATACTCCTGTGCTGCTGATGTCCATGGAGCTGGCACTCTTTGTTGGAAACAGCTGTCGACTTCCTTGCAGGATGAAAAAGCTGAATCAAATTTGCAAAGACAGAAGAATACTTTTCAGTTTTTTAAAATAGCAAAAGCCATTAAGCTTGATGCCTAATCCTTTTAGGATAACTCTCAGTTCCTGCCTCCATTTTGATAATTTTAATGGAAAGTAGCAATGGCTATAAAATAAAACTCCTTGTTTTGTACATGCTGTCGCTCTCTTCATTGAAACTAGTGAATGGTGATAAATGTAGTACCTGCTGCTGATGCAGCTAACAGAGCCAGCTCTTAGCAAGAATCATTTCCTGCTGTTCTGAAGCAGTGAAGATAAAGAGTAAACCAAAGGATGCTGTGATTTGCTGCCACAATTCAAACATTACAATTAGCCACCAAATGAATGCTCAGGAAATTCTGTCAGTCTGGAATGTAAACGCAAAAAAAGTGGGTGAAAGCAATAATTTTCCATGAGTTCTGCAATTTGACTTTTGATTCCTCACTACATAACACCTCTCTTTCACTGATGGTATGATAAGCTCAACAGTGCAATAGTATTTCTATGGAAAATATCACATTCAGGGAGCCAGTTTTTTGGTGAAATTGCTTTATTTTTTGTCAGATTTCCCGGGGCAAAGATTATTGTTGCCCTGTGATATAAAATATCAAAAAACATTCTCCTTATATTGGACAAAAATAAATTTTGCACTAGAAAAATATATTTCATTGAGGAAATCTCTGTCTCATGTGTTATGAATTGGAGTACATATTTCAAAGTTCAAAATAAATTTATTATCAAAGTACGTATACAATATGGTGCAATATAAATTCTAGTTTAAGATTCAGTTTCTTGTAGACTTTGAAGGAAAAATAAAGAAAAAAAACAATAAAATCTGTGGAAAACCATGTATAAATAAATACTGACAAACAGCCAATATGCAAAGGCTAAACAAATGGAAGAAGTAGGAGATGAAATGAAAGTGAGAGATTGAAAAAAATACTTGATCCACTGTGTCAGAAGGATACCACTTGGAATTTTACATCAATCAATGGCTCAGTGTGTTTTACATCTCCACCACCCATCCCACATCAGGGAATTTTGGAGAGTTATATCCGTATCAGGCAAATGACCTGCTGTCCCTTTCAAGGAAGATCTGTAGCATTGTAAAACTCTGCTGCTTTAAATATATTGCTTCTGTATTTTTCAAGGCAAATGCATATTACTGCAGAAAGATGGTGACTGAGGTAATATCAATGGAACTGAAGTTTGAGCAAGAGAGTGTGTTACAAATAGTCCATGTGATACAATGGTTTTTACATGCTGCTGCAGATCGATTTCTAACAATGTCAGAGTCGTGCTCACTAAACATTCTGCATGAAACTGAAGCAATTTTGTGTTACATTAATTTCACATTTCCACTCATTCCAGTTTGTCGTCCAAATGACTGATTTTTCCTCAAATTCACTTCGAATATGGAAAATTAATGACTCACTTTCAGTTACATTTCTTTGCTTCAGATTCTCTGCAGCCATTTGCATATTCAGAGTACAGTGCTGCAGGAATATGAATGTGATCTTCTCTTCACTTCTCCTTGGTATCCACAACCTAGCTGGCAGGATTGAAGTACTGCACAGGAAGGGTTTACTAGAGCTGCAGGGGGATGGGAACCAGAATGCTAGTACATATAGCAGAGTGGGTGTGGAGACCAGACAAAGTTAGGAAGCAAAAGTTTGAGCATGATGGCAGACATCCCACCCTGCAAAAACTCATTTCAGGGAGGTATCATAACCATTTCAGGGAGGTAGCTCCACCCCCCCCACCCCCACCCCCAGTCGACCTCCAAGGGTGTATGTAATACTTTGCTTAGTGATTTTGTCTAATCTGTAAACCAAGTTGGGTATATGCAGCAAATGTGACATTAAAATATGTACTTATATTATATTATCATGTTTATTCTATTACAACTTTAAGCAAGTCTACAGGGAGTTTGGCCTCATCACGTAGGACATCAATAGCGTAGCTCCTTAGCAGCCAGCCAGCTAGTTTAAATAACGTTAGCTATGCTGTAATGACACCTGTTAAACTCACCTGAACATGTCTTTTACATTTTAACCCATCATGGGCAATAGGAAAGTCACTATTGCAAACAGTGCAGCGAGCAACACTGTCATTATTTTTGAGGTCGACTATAAAGCCTGCCCACAGAGAAAACTGATAGGTCTACTTAGCATGGGTCCCCAACATTTTTTGCAACGCAGACCGGTTTAATATTGACAATATTCTTGCGGACCATCCGACGGGTGGGGGGGGGGAGAAGGGTGTGTTAATCACGACCGGAATATAGGTGATAAGTCAATAGCATCATAACATTTTAAGTAACGTTTGGATATTAGACACACAGCACATATTTTCCCCGTATGAGCATATAAAATCATTGCAACACACCAGTATCACTGAATCAGTGGGAGCCCTGGGCTTGTTTTCCTGCAACAAGACAGTCCCATCGAGGGGTGATGGGAGACAGCGATACTCGAAGGGGGTTCCTTATGTCCAGTCTATTCCGCAATTTAGTTTTCGTTGCATTCATTGCAGAAAACTCTGCTTCGCAGAGATATGTTGGAAATGGAAGCAACATTTTCAGTGCTTTCATGGCTATCTCAGGATATTTAGCCTGACTTTGATCCATAATGTTATGTTATGTCAAACATACTTTTCAGCCCACCGTCATTTACAAGCTCGAGGAGTTGATCTCCTTCCCGCGCTGACATGGATGACGCGCGGGTAATGACCTCGCGTGCGTTCAAGTTCAACAGTGCGTGACAGGGAATGAGGAAAGGTACAAATGACTCATATCGTTTCATATCGCCAAATCATATAGTTTCCTCACGGCCCAGTGGATGGGGACCACTCTTAGCACGAAGAGCGACCAATCAGGATGCTCGCTCTCCCTACCCCTCTCAAAAAAATCTATTTCCAGGATATTGTATATAAATTCCGGGTGTCAGGGAGGCACTATCGATATGTGGGAGACTCCCGGATCTTCTGGGAGAGGTGGGATGTCTGTGATGGGTTTAATGTTCTGAGTTGCATATATTTCAATGCAAGAAGCATTGTCAGAGAGGCAGATGAACTCAGGGCATGGACCAACCCCTAGAATTATGATATTGTAGCCATTAGTGACAATTAGTTGCACGAGGGGCAGGACAGGTAGCTAAATATTCTGGGGTTCGATTGTCTTAGACATAGTAGAACAGGAGGGTTTAAAGGGGGAGGGGTGGTATTGCTAGTCAGGGAAAATGTAATGGTGGTGCTCAGTCAGGACAGACTGGAATTCTCATCTAGTGTGGTTTTATGGGTGGATCTGAAAAATAAGAAAGATATGGCCCTGTTAATGGGGCTATATTATAGACCACCCAACAGTCTGCGGGATATAGAGGGACACATTTGTAAAGGAATCACAGATAACTGCAAGAAACATAAGCTTGTGATAGAAGGTTATTTTTTAACTTTCCACTTATTGACTGGGACTCCCATACAGTAAAAGACTAGATGGGATAGAGTTTGTCAAATGAGTTAGGAAAAGTTTCTTTCATCAGCATGAGAGTGTGCAATACATGCTCTTCTATTAGGGAATGAGACAGGACAGATGACAGAAGTTTGTGTAGGGGAACACTTTATGCCTCGTGATCATAATGCCATTAATCTCAAGATAATTATGAAAAAAGGTAGGCCCAGTCCTTGAGTTGAGATTCCAAATTGGGGAACGGCCAGTTTTGATGGTATCAGAAAGGATTGACAAGTGTGGATTGGAACAGGTTGTTTTCTGGAAAATGTGAACATGGTAAGGGGGAGACATTGAAAAGTGAAATTTTGAGAATATAATGCTTATATATATCTGTAAGAATAAAAAGCAAGGATAAGAGAAAATTTTGAGAAGAGGGTACTTCAATCAGGTCCACTGCCCAATTACAAAAGGCAGCCGTGGGTTGGCACATAGAAAAAGAGGTTTGGCCAGCTACATATCAGCGTTTGCGATTGATTAGCAAAAGCAAATTAAAGGAAAGTAGGGCAAGCATGGCAGTCATCACCACAGTGGTTGTTGTTTGAGTGGAGAGAGTCAGAGTGGTGATCATGAGGCTTTAGCTCTTTGAAGCTCCAGTCTGACAAAGCAAAAGAAGAGTAAATCTCCAGATTAAGACATTTTTTTTTCCTTCTCATTATATCTGCTCAGTTAGGATAGTAAAGGTGCCAGGCAGGAGAGTTGAATGCTCCTCTTGCAGGATGTGGGAAGGCAGGGAGACCTCCAGTGCCCCTGATGACTACAACTGCGAACAGTGCATCCAGCTGCAGCTTCTAACAAACTATGTTAAAGAGTTGGAGCTGGAACTGGGTGAACTCCAGTTCATTCGAGAATCTGAGAGGTTGGTAGATAGGACACATAGAAAGCTAGGTACACCCAGGGTACAGGACACAGGAGATTGGCTGAGGTCAGGAAGGGGAACTGGGTTAACGAGCCTGTGCAGAGTACTCCTGTGGCCACCCACCACAACAATAGGCATATCACTGAGGATACCATCGGGGGGTGGGAGCTGGCCTAACAGAGGAAAGTCACAGTGGTCAGGGCTCTGGCACTAGGAAGAACTAGGAAGATTATACAGTTTAAGAAGCTGGTGTAGGAGAGAGGGCTTAAGATTTTTGGATCACTGGGCTCTCGTCCAGGGAAGGTGAGACCTGTACAGAAGTGATGGTTTGCATCCGAACTGGAAGAGGACTAATATGCTAGCAAGAAGGTTTGTTAATGCTACATGGCGGGGTACAAATCAGTTGCAGGGGGATGGGAACCAGAGCGCCAGAATAGTTAGTGTAGAGGTTGTGGAGGCAGATGTTGGTAAGACTCAAGACAAAATTATGAATCAAAAGCTTGAGCATGGTGCAACTAGTGTCCTGAGCTGCCTATATTTCAATGTAAGAAGTATCGGAGGAAAGGCAGAAGATGTGTTACCCGACGCGGTTATGGCCCAAGTGCAGAGTGGGAGACACTGAAGCAGGTCGATAGTTCACAGACTTTAAACTGAACAGTGCTAAAGGGAAAAGAAAACAATAAATGTTAGGCCAAACAGGGCCATTAACTAAAACTCTCAAATGGAAAACAAAGCCTACAATGCAGCTGAAATGAACAATTAAGAATAAAACGAATACTGCTCGTCTTCAGAGTCAGTTGACCCAACAGTCCAATTTCTTAGGCAAAGCAGAATGCAAACAGGCAGTGAAGCGTTGGCTGTGTCCAAGTCTCAACAAATACTACGACAGAAGGAATGGAGTTAAATGCTATCATAATGAAATAATAATTAGTTAACACGTGCATATTCACGAACGCAATTGCCGTATCTGCTGCGCTGCCTTATCTGTGGTTGTAACAGGGTCCACCCCCTCTAGGCGCAGCCCCTGAGGCGTCACTGATCTGTGTCCGCTGGAAGTCCCGAATGAGGGACTTGTCCAAGATATCCATCAGTGATGCTGGCAGATAGTGCCATGGTGTACACTGCCAATATTGGAGCCAAAGACTTCCAAGTACAGCAGAAACAAGAGCTTATACGGAGGTAGCTTGATCAAGAGACGCCGTGAGATGAATCATTCCCAATATGAGGACCCACCGATTGGAACTAATCAGGCATCTGTTTCAAGAATAAAACTAACACAGAATATCTGAGCCTATCAAAATAAACTTAACAAACTTAAATAGAAGGCACCAGGAAACTGCATTACAAAGAGGGAGTTGCTCAGGCAAAACACAAGGAACCCTTAAACTATTAATAGCTGTTGTTAAACAACAATTAACCAATTCAGAGCCCAATGTACAGGACCTCCCTCCCGATAGCTGGCACCTGACGGCCCAGGAAGACCTGAAAACTGGTGATCCAGGGATGATGACATGAGAGACCTGGGGAACTTGAGAGGGAGACATGGGGAACTCAAGAGGCAGGGAGACTTGGGAATCCAGAGAGATTGAGAGACCTGGGAGCCCCAACAGACTGAGAGACCAGGAAACCTTGAGTGAGATCAAGAAACCTCGAACGGGGCCAAGAGAGAGGCTTGGGAATCCTCAAGATGGGGAGGATATTGAAAAACCCTAAACACATTGAATAAGCCTTGGAAACAATTGGAAAATTAAAAGCCTTGGGAACATAGAGAGAAGTCCTTGGGAAACCTTGAAAACATGAAACTTGAAACCCAGAGTAGGAACCTTTTCAAATCTTATTCACAGTGTTTTATCTTTCACAACTTCTCCAGGGACAATTAGGATATACTCTCAATTTTACAGTTCAAGATAGTATAGACAGGTTTCTTTCATCACTAAGCTAGGTGATTCTCTGTAGATCTGTTTAATTTGTTATATGAAAGTTCAATTTTCCCAGTCTGTACCATGACATTCATTAAGGGGTTAAAAATACTCTTGATAGGGTTACTTTACTTGTGTATTTTCACACTCAAGCCAGGAATCAGCTTTTGGAGTAGGGCTCTTCCAGAATTTACACTATTGACCTGAATGATGATTTGTTGAATCAATTGATAAACTTGCTTGAAGCACTCATTTGTTATGCAGACCTGAATCATGGGACCGCAAGGCTGGGAACCTGAATACATGTGACTTGAGAAGCTTGGAATGGATACCGGAGAAACTCGATGTAGACTAGAGAAGCTCAGTATGTAGACTCGTAACTCTCGAAATATAGAGTCAGGATATGCACTGAGAATAAAGGCATCCTCTCCTCAAGCCACCAATGTCAAAACGTTACTGTTCAAACTTTACTGAGTCCATTACTTGGCAAGATCCTTCTGTCACGATGGAGACAGAAACAACAGTTTATACATAGGAATTCGAACACCTCGACGCGTCACTCTGACCAATGAACCTCATGGCCAAAGTCAGCTGCCCTCTCTCTGCTGGGTCCATCTTTATGTGGTCGAGACTTGCTGTCACCCGGTGTAGATATGGCTGATGTGCAGAGTGAGAGACACTGAAGCAGGTCGATAGTTCACAGACTTTAGTGCAAACAGCGTTAAAGGGAAACAAAAACAATAAACGCTAGGCCAAACAGGGCCATTAACTAAAACTCTCAAATGGAAAACAAGGCCTACGATGCAGCTGAAAAGAACAACTAAGAATAAAACGAATACCGCTGGTCTTCAGAGCCAGTTGACTCGACAGTCCAATTTCTCAGGCAAGGCAGAATGCAAACAGACAGTGAAGCATTGGCTGTGTCCAAGTCTTGACAAATACTACGATGGAATGAGTGGAGCTAAATACTATCACAATGAAATAAGAATTAGCTTACACGTGCATGTTCATGAGCACAATTGCCGTGTCTGCTGTACTGCCGAATCCATGGTTCTGACAAGATAAGGTAGCTGGTTTACAAACAGAGACAATATGTTGTGGGCAGAGGATGTTGATTGGATAAAATTGCAGTCAACAGCATGAGTTGCAATGTAAAAGATGGAAAAAGTCAAAAAGGGGGAACACAAGACTGAAGGTGTTATATTTGAATGCACACAGTATACGGGATAAAGTAGATGAACATGCAGCACAGTTGCAGATTGGCTGTTATGATGTTGTAGGCATCACATGGCTGAATGAACATTAACCCTGGGGGCAAAATGCCCAAGGATACACATACATCAAAAGGACAGGCAGGTAGGCAGAGGGATCGGTGTTGCTCTGATGGTAAAAAATGAAATCAAATCATTAGAAAGCGGTGACATAGGATTGGAAGATGTTGAATCATTGTGGATAGAGCTAAGGAACTGCAAGGCTAAAAAGATCCTGGTGGGAGTTTTATACAGACCATCAAACAGTAGTAAGTATGTGGCATACAATTTACAACAGGAAATAGAAAATGCATGCCAATAGTCATGGGTGATATCAATATGCAGGTAGATTGGGAAAATCAGGCTGGTGCTAGATTCCAGGAGGGAGAATTTCTGGAGTGCCTACAAGGTGGCTTTTTAGAGCAGCTCATGGTTGAGCCCAACAGAGGATTGACTGGTCTGAATTGGGTGTGGAGCAATGAACCAGAATTGATTAGGGAGCTTAACATAAAAGAACCCTAAGGGGCAAATGATCATAATATGATTGAATTCACCCTGAAATTTGAGAAGAGATACTAAGGTCAGATGTATCAGTATTACAGTGGAGCAAAGGGAATTACAGAGCAAAGATGGAGGAGTTGGTCAGAACAGATTGGAAAGAATATGGGCAGGGATGACAGCAGAACAGCAGTAGCTGGAATTTCTGGAAACAATTCAGAAGCTGTTCGACATAGGTAGGAAGAGGGAGGAGATCCTGAAAAGAGAATGCGGAGAGTTAGGAAGGAAGCTGAGAAGCAGGACCTCAAACAGAGTAATCTCGGGTTTGCTACCTGTGCCATGTGACAGTGAGGATAGGAATAGAATGAGGTGGCAGATAAATGCGCAGCTGAAGAATTGGAGCCGGGGGCAGGAATTCATATTTCTGGACATTTGGGACCACCTCTGGGGCAGGTATGACTTGTGCAAAAGGGATGGATTGCACTTGAATCTAAGTGGAACCAATATTCTTGTTAGCAAGTTTACTAGAGCTGGTCAGAGTGGTTTAAACTAATACAGTAGAGGATGAGCCAGGAGGTTTACTAGCAGATGATGGGTGTAACATGAATATAACAAAAGACAAGCCAATGAATGGGTACAAATGAAGAAAGAGCAAAGAGTTAAATTGTACCACTGAGGCAAAATTCAAAAGTGCAAGGAAAGCAGGACTGAAAGTGCTGTATTTAATTGCGCATAGCATTCAGAATAAGGTGGATGAACTTGTGACACAGTTAGAGATTGTTCAGTCTGACGTTGTGGGTATCACTGAATCGTGGCTGCATGAAGGCCATAGTTGGGAGCTTCACATCAAAGGATATATCTTATATTGATAGGACAGGCAGGAAGTTATGGGAAGTGGTGTGACTCGGTTGGTAAGCGATGGAATTATATCTTTAGAATGAGGGCCAGAGAACGTTGAATCTTTGTGGGTGGAGTTAAGAAACTGGAAGGGTAAAAAAACTATTCTGTGAACATATGTAGGCCTCCAAATAGTAACCAAGATGTCGGGTAGAGATTACGAAGGGAGCTGGAAAAGGCATATAATAAGGGTAATGACACAATTGTAATGAGGGACGCCCACTCAAGGCAAGGCTATCTTAGATGAGTGTTGTGTCATAACCCAGATCTTATTAGGAAGCTTAATGTAAATGAACCTTTAGGAGGCAGTGATCATAATATAATTGAATCTATACTGCAATGTGAGAGGGAAAAGCATAAGTCACATTTATCAGTATCACAATGGAGTAAAGGGTATTACAGAGGCGTAAGAGAGGAGCTTGCACAGGTGGATTGAAGGAGGATGCTGATGGGGATGATAGCAGAACAGACGCAGCTGAAGTTTCTGGGAATAGTTCACAAGGCGCAGGATAGACATGTCCCACAGAAGAAGAAATTCTCAAATAGCAGGGCTACGCAACCATGGCTGACAAGGGAAGTTAAGGACTGTATAAAAGCCAAGGAAAGGACTTATAAGGTAGCAAAAGTGGATGATTGGGAAGCTTTTCAAATCCAACAAAAAGCAACTAAAAAAGTTATAGGAAAGGAAAAGATGATATATGAGATTATTCAGTTGTATAAAGAGTAAAAAGGAGGTAAGAGTTGACATTAGACCACTGGAAAATGATGCTGGTGAGGTAGTAATGGGTGACAAAGAAATAGCAGATGAACTTAGTAAGTACTTTGCATCTGTCTTCAGTGTGTAAGACACTAGCAGTGTGCCAGAGGTCCAAGAATGTCAGGGAGTAGGAGTGAGTGTTATTGCAAGGAAAAAATGGAAGGAAAACTGAAAGCTCCTAAAATGGACCAGATGGACTACATCTCAGAGTCCTGAGAAAGGTTGCTGAAGAGGTAACAGATACATTTGTCATGATCTTTCATGGTCCCAGAGGAATGGTAGATTGCAACTATCACTCCAATCTTTAAGAAGGGAGGAAGGCTAAAAAATGGGAATTATAGGCCAGTTAGCCTAAGCTCAGCGTTTGGGAAAGTGTTTGAATCTATTATTAAGGATGAAGTTTCGGGGTACTTGGAGACTAATAATAAAATAAGTACGGTGTTCCATTCTGGTCACCTCACTACAGGAAGGATGTGGATTGATCGTGTGGATTGCCAGAGGCTTTTTCCCAGGGGTGAAATGGCTAACAGGAGGGGGCATAGTTTAAAGGTGCTTGGAAATAGGTACCGTGGGGATGTCAGTGGTAAGCTTTTCACACAGAGTGTGGTGGGTGCGTGGAATCCACTGCTGGTGGTGGTTGTGGAAGCAGATAAAATAGGGTCTTTTAAGAGCCTCTTAGATAAGTACTTGGAGCTTAGAAAAATAGAGAGCTAAGCACTAGGGAAATTCTCAGCAGTTCCTTGAGTAGGTTACGTAATTGGCACAACATTGTGGGCCAAAGGGGCTCTAATTGCTGTAGATTTCTATGTTCTATGTTCTATATTCTAAGTCAAAGTCAGCATGGTTCCTCTAAAGGGAAATCTTGCCTGACAAATCTATTAGAGTTCTATGAGGAAGTAACAAGCGAAGTGGACAAAGGAGAGGCAGTGGACATAACTTACTTGGATTTTCAGAAGGTATTTAATAAAGTGCCACACATAAGTTGCTTAACAAGATAAAATTCTGTGGCATTATAGGAAAGACACTGGCTTGGACAGAGGAATGGCTGACAGGCCTAGGGCAGCAACTGGGGCCTTTTCTGGTTGGCTGTCAGTGTTTAGTGGTGTTTGTCAGGGGTCAGTATTGGGACCACCACTTTTCACATTGTTTTTCAGTGGCTTAGATAATAGAATAGATGGAGTTGTGGCAAAGTTTGCAGATGATACAAAGATAGGTGGTGGGTTTGGTAGTGTTGAGGAAAGGGCAAAAAAATGGCAGATGGATGAGAGTGCTGGGAAATGTACAATGATACATTATTATCTAAATGGGGACAAGCTTCAAACATCAGAGGTGCTGAGGGACTTAAGAGACTCCCAAATGGCTAATTTTCAGGTTGAGTTTGTGGTAAGAAAGGCAAATGTAATGTTGCCATTTATTTCAAGGGGAATGGAATATAAAAGCAAGGAAATAATGCTGAGACTTTGTAAGACGTTAGTCAGGTGGCACTTGACTTGAAGTATCATCAACAGTTTTGAGACCCACATCTCAGAAAGGATGTGTTGTCATTGGAGAGAGTCCAGAGGGGGTGCATGAGGATGATTCCGGGAATGAAAAGGTTAACATTTGAGGGATGTTTGGCAGTATTGGGCCTGTTCTCACTGGAATTTAGAAAAATGCGGGAGGATCTCATTGAAACCTGCCAAATGTTGAAATGACTGAATAGGGCAGATGTGAAGAGCATATTTCCAAAGGTGGGTGTATCCAAAACTTGAAGGTCACAGCCTCAAAATTGGGGAGGGGGGGTGGATGCCATATTTTAGAGCAGTGGTAAGGAGGATTTTTTTTAGCCAGAGAGTAGTGAAGCTGTGGAATGCTCTGCCACAAACTATAGTGGAAGACAAGTCCGTGGGTATATTTAAGGCAGAGGTTGATAGTTTCCTGATCGGTCAGGGCATCAAAGGATTTAGCAAGAAGGCAGGTGTGTCAAGTAGGATCCAGGATCAGACATGATGGAATGACACAGCAGACTTAATAGGCTGAATGGCCTCATTCTGCTTCTATGTCTTAGGGTAGCATGGAAGGTACATGATATATACATCCCAAAGAGGAAGAAGTATTCTAAAGGAAAGATGACACAACTGTGACTAACAATATAATTCAAAGCCAACATAAAAGGCCAAGAGAGGGCATATAATAGAGCAAAAATTAATGGGAAGTTAGAGGATTGGGAAGCTTTTAGAAATCAACGAAAGTCAACTAAGAGTCATTAATAAGGTAAAGATGGAATATGAAAATAAACTAGCCAATAATATAGTACCAAAAGTTTCTTCAGATATATAAAGGGAAAAAGAAAGGTGAGAATGGATATCAGACGCTGAAAAATGATGATGGAGAGGAAGAATGGGGGACAATGGAATGGTGGATGAACTGAATAATTATTTTGTGTCAGTCTTCACTGTGGAAGGCACTAGCAGTGTGGTGGCGGTTCCAGGTGTCAGGGGTCATGAAGTGTGTGAAGTTACCATAACTAGAAAGGAGTTTCTTGGGAAACTAAATGGTCTAAAGTTAGATAAGTCACCTAGATCACATGGTGCACATCCCAGGGTTCTGAAAGACATGGCTGAAGAGATCGTGTAGGCACTACTAACGATCTTTCAAGAATCACTAA
The DNA here is from genome assembly GCF_030028105.1 of Mobula birostris. Classification (NCBI taxonomy): domain Eukaryota; kingdom Metazoa; phylum Chordata; class Chondrichthyes; order Myliobatiformes; family Myliobatidae; genus Mobula; species Mobula birostris. Next base: position 193,364,596 of record NC_092371.1, read on the forward strand.
ATTCTGGAATGGTTCTGGAAGATTGGAAAACTGCAAATATGACTCCACTCTTCAAGAATGAAGAAAGGCAGAAGAAATGAAACTAAAGGTCAGTTAGCCTGACTTCAGTGGTTGAGAATATGTTGGAGTTGATTATTAAGATGAGATCTCAGGATAATTTGCAGACACATGATAAAATCAGTCATAGTCAGCATGATTTCCTCAAGGGATAATCTTGCATGACAAATTTACTGGCATCCTTGGAAGAAATAACAAGCAGGATAGACAAAGGAGAATTGATTGATCTTGTGTACTTGGATTTTCAGATGGCCTTTGACAAGTTGCCACACATGAGGGTGTTTAACAAGTTACAAGCCCATGAGATTACAGGAAAGATTCTAGTATGGATAAAGCACTGACTGACTGGCAGGAGGCAAAGCGTGGAAATAAAGGCTGTCTTTTCTGGTTGGCTGCTGGTAACTAGTGTTTCACAGGGGTCTGTGTTGGGACCAATTGTTTTTATGTTATATGTCAATGATTTGGATGATGGAATTGATGACTTTGTTGCAAAGTTTGCAGACAGTATGAAGATAGTTGGATGGGCAGGGAGTTTTGAGGAAGTAGAGGGGATACAGAAGGACTTAGATTAGGGGAATGGGCAAATAAATGGCAGATGGAATACAGAGTCATGAAGTATATGGTCGTGCACTTTGGGGCTGGAAATGAAAGGGTTGACTATTTTCTAAATGGAGAGAAAATACAATAAAATGAGGTTCAAAGATACTTGGGAGTTCTTGTGCAGGATATGCTAAAGGTTAATTTGCAGGTTGAATTGGTGGTGAGGAAGGCAAATGAAAGTTTCGTATTCATTTCAAGAGGACTAGAATATAAAAGCAAGGATGTAATGTTGAGACTTCATATAACACTGGTGAGGCCTCAGTTGGAGTATTGTGAGTAGTTTTGGGCCCCTTATCTTAGAAAGCAATGCTGCAACTGGAGAGGGTTCAAAGGAGGTTCACAAAAATGATTCCAGGATTGAATAGTTTGTTATATGAAGAGCATTTGATTGCTCTGGGTCAGTATTCTCTACAATTCAGAAGAATGAGGGGTGACTTTGCTGAAGCCTCTTGAATGCTGAAAGACCTTGATAAAGTTGATATGGAGATGATGTTTCCTATGGCGGGAGAGTCTAGGACCGGAGGACACAGCTAGGAATAGAGGAGCATCCTTTTGCAAAGGAGTTGAGAAGGAATTTCTTTAGCCAGAGAGTGGTGAATCTGTGGAATCCTTTGCCACAGACAGCTGCGGAGATGAAGTTTTTAGGTATATATAAGGCAGAGATCAATAGATTCTTGATTGGTCAGGGCATGAAGGGATAAGGGGAGAAGCTGAGAGGAAAATTGGACCAGCCATGATGAAATGGCAGAGCAGGCTTGATGGGTGAAATGACCTAATGCTGCCCCTATATATAATTGTCTTAAAGTACGTTGAGGGAACTTTGGTTTTCGAGAGATATTGTGGCCCCGGTTAAGGAAGAAATAGAAGATGCATAGCAGGAATAGACAGGTAAGAACAAGTGAGATACTTGAGGAGTATAAGAATTGCAAGAGAACACTTAAGAAAGAAATCAGTGGGGCTAAAAAAGGCATGTGATTACTCTAGCAGTCACTATGAAGAAGAATCCTAAATAGTTTTATAGATACGATAAGAGCAATAGTAAGGTTACAATGGTATTCTGTGCATGGAGCCACAAGAGATAGGGGAGATCTTAAATGATTATTTTGCATCTGTATTTACTCAGGAGATGTACACAGAGTCTATGGAAGTGAAGCAATGTAGCAGTGAGCTCATGAACCCTGTATAGTTAACAGAGGAGGACATGTATGTATGCGGTCTGGACAAATCCCTAGGGCCTGACAGGATATTCCCTTGGGTCCTGTGGGAAGCCAGTATAGTAATTGCAGGGGTCCTAGCAGGGATATATAAATTATCCTTTGTGAGGTGCTGGAGGATTGGAGGATAGCTAATGTTGATCTGCTGTTTAAGAAAAGCTTGAAGAATAAACCAGGAAATTTTAGGCTTGTGAGCCTAACAAGAGTAATGGGCAAGTTATTAGAAGGTATTCTAAGGGACCGGATATATGAGTATTTGGATAGATAGGGATTGATTTAGGATAGTCAGCATGGCATTGTCTGTGGTAGGTCATGTTTAACCAATTTTATAGCATTTTTCAAAGATGTTCCAAGGAAATTTGATGAAGGCATGGCAATGGATGTTGTCCACATGGACTTCAGCAAGGCATTTGACAAGGTCCTGTGTGGGACACTGGTCATGAAATTTCAGTTGCTTGGCATTTAAGATGAGGTTGTAAATTGGATTCAACATTGGTTTTTCAGGAGAAGAAAGAGAGTGGTAGTAGATGGTTATCTCTCTGACTGGAAGCCTTTGACTACTAAGTATTGCAGGGATTGTTTCTGGGTCTGTTGTTGTTTGTCATTGATATGAATGATTTGGATGATAACGGAGTTAACTGGATCAGCAAATTTGTGGATAACACCAAGACTAGGGATCTACTGGACAGCGAAGAAGACTATTAAAGCTTGCAGCGGGATCTGGACCGGCTAGAAAAATGGACTGAAAAATGGCAGATGGAACTTAATGCAGACAAGGATGAACTGTTGCATTTTGGGAGGGTCAAACATGGTAGGTCTTACACAGAGAATGGTATAGCACTGAAGAGTGTCATAGAACAAAGGGATCAGGGAATACAGGTCCATAATTCCTTGAAAGTGACATCACAGTTAGACAGGCTCATAACTAAAGCTCTTGACACATTGGCCTTCATTGATTAAAGTATTGAGTGCAGGAGTTAGAATGTTATGTTGAAGTTCTGTAAGACATTTGTAAGGCCTAATTTGGAGTAATGTGTTCAATTTTGGTCACCTACCTATAGGAAAGATGTAAATAAGATTGAAAGAGTACGGAGAAAACTTACAAAGATGTTGCCAGGAATTATAAGGAAAGAATGAATAGGTTAGAACTTTACTCTCTAGAATGTAGAAGACTGAGAGGAGATTTGATGGAGGTATTCAAAATTATGAGGGGTATAGTTATGGTAAATGCAAGCAGGCTTTTTCACTGAGGTTGGGTGAGACTACAGCTGGAGATCATGGGTTAAGGATGAAAAGTGAAATGTTAAAGGGAAACATGAGGGAAAACTTCACTCAGAGGTTGGTGAGTGTGTGGATTGAGCTGCCAGTGCAGGTGGTGGATGTGATTTCAACTTCAACATTTAAGAGAAGTTTAGACAAGTGATGGATGTGAGGGGTATGTAAGGCTATGGTCCAGGTGCAGCTCAATAGGAGTAGGCAGTTTAAATGGTCTCAGCATGGACTAGAGGGTGTTGCAGTTATCAATGACTCTATGTCTCTAATCATTGTCTGACTTTGATGCTTATTGGTGACAGCCGTGCTAACATCTCATGGGGGAGCAGAGAATTTTACCACAGAAGTCAGCAATTGTGTGCTCAGGGTTTAATCAATCTTGTTTTGGGGACCTTGATTGGGAATTTGCACTATTACTGTCACTCTACATGTAGGGCCAAGGTTGACACAATCCACTGCTGCAGAAAACATAATTGGATAAACCGTTTCAGAGATAATGTAGCGAATTGGTACTTCCTTATATTTACCTATGAACAGATCAATTGATTCCACTTCTCCATGGTTTCTTTGCAAACAAAAGATAAAGCGAGTTGGATACTACAACTGCTTGTATCAGGAAAAGTCAGTATGGATTAATGAAGGGAAAGTCATGTGTGACCAGCTGAATAAAACTTTTGAGAAACTAACAAAAGAAAGTTAAAAAGGACAATGCATTTAATGTCATATGCGTGGATACTAGCAAAGCTGTTCAGAAGGCTGAAAATTAGTTCCAAAATTGGGTCAGTGGTGGGAAGTGAAGAGTAATGATTGATTTTACCTAAGAAAGATCTCCAAGTGGTTTCAGAACTCGAATGTTAGAAGTAGTCTATCTGTAGTAAATTAAGAATTGTGTACATTTTTAAAAAATCTATCACCAAGTGAATAATAAAACAAATATTTAGAGTAATGAATGACTAACACTTAATTTATCAAGAGGCAGCAAAGCATATGTTAAAGCATAATGGAGTAAGAACAGATAATTAAATCAGGTGAGTAAGCAGTAAGTAATTTTGTTTTTCTATCAAGGCCATTTACTTCATTTTAGTTTGGATTATCCCTAACCAACAAAATGAAAGTGTTGGGGAGTAGCATGAAAGTTTCCATACAGAATATATTTTATTGCTCATTAAAGGTAATGTGTCAATAATACTTTATAATATATATACTATCTTTTACAGTAGCATTGCAAGAATGTTGATTCTTTTAGCTGTATATGTGTGTATGGTTGGATGACAATAAACTTCAGCCTGAACTTGAATGCAGATTGAGAGCGTAGTGTCTGAAAGTTTGTTGGTAGAGTCTGTTCCAGATTTCCATTCTGATGTTATGTTTTGTAACTTCAAAACATTAAACTAATTCAAAGTAAGGTGTAGGGAGTCCAAAAAACAGGTCAAACTTTGTCTTTTTACTTCTAGCAAGGTGTACGTGTATCATGTGGTAGTGTGATGATGCATGCAATTAATACATTTTTACATATATAACCTGTAATTAATTATTTAAGTCAACAAGAATGCTTACTCAACATATATATATACACACACACACACACACACACACACACACATACACACATACGTATACACACAAGATTATTCAAATATTAAATACACAACAATAGGAAATGTCTTTAACTTGAGCCATTCCTGCTCTAAGTGGATGAGCTGGAATACATTGAGACATGTTACAATATAAAGGAGGGAAAGGAACATTTGGACAGTGTTAATTGGAAAATGATCACATCCCAGAGAAAAGCACAGTTTCAAGAAGCAATGATCAGAAAACAAGGAGCAGGATTTGGACAGTTTGGGAGAAGTTATAATTTACTTGTCATATGTGCCATGGCTCAGAAGTTCAACGAGCTGAAATGGTGCAAAATGAGGAGAGGTGGGATTGTGTATTCTCTAATGTATAACATCACTCAAGCCATGACTCAAATTCTCAGAGCATACATTGCCTACTAATTTCAAGAAGGAATAGTTCAAGATGGTAAGAAAGGAATTTGTAAAAACAGAGTGTAGATTTAGCTGCTATGGCACAGACAGGAGAATAGAAAAAGTTCAGCACAGGGAAGCACTGGAAGCAGAAACTAAAGGTCCTCAAGGAGATTAATTTCTGAACTATCATGCAAGGCATTGCAAGTTTGTGAAAAGATTAGCTTGTGGCCAAGAAATGGCAAAAGCAAGAGGATTTCTTTTTGACAGTATATGTAATCAGTACTGTGACAGGAAGAAGCCACATTATTGGGCATCACCTGAATTGAAAGGTATCCAGTGAAAAATGCGTGGAGGTGAGGCTAAGGGTATGGGTGATAATTAATCCATGTGAATGAAGGTCAAGGGTAAAATAACGATCACACACTACACGCTAAGAAAGGTTGAGGAAGAAGTACACAAATAAATCAGGAAGTTAATAACGAAACCAGAATGAAGATAGTGGGTAACATTTGCTTTAGGTAAGCTAGGTTTTCTGCCACAGAAGACACAAATGAAACAAATTAATTTTTAATGAAAATTTCAAGTCAACATGGCTAAAACTAGCATCATATTCTATAATGTATATAATAAGGCCATAAGAGAAACAAACTAATCATTGCAATTTATTTCTAAAGGGATAGAGTTGAAAAGTAGGAAAAAATGTACTATTCTGCATTGAATCTCAGTTTACTCTTGTAGTCAGTGCATGGTTTTGGTTTTCATATTACTAAAAGGCTATTAAAACACTGAAGAAGGTGATTTATTTTAACATGGTAAGAATGTGATTATCCCTGTCAGGAAAGGTAGAACAGACTGAGCGTTGGTCATTAAGATTGTGAAAAGTTTTAATGAAGATGATAGAAGAGCACTTATTTATTTGGGGTCAAGCAAAAGTAAAGTCCTTAAACATAAAAGTGTCATTGAGAAATTAATGAGGAAAAACAGAAGAAAACACCTTTACACAGAGAAAGATGAGAATACAGAAGTCAGCCCCATAACGAGTATTAGAGGCGAATAATCGGGGATAGCTGGATGAATAATGTAAGAGAAGGAGACAGAGCTTTTGTTCATGGAACTCAATAGAGCATATTGCACTGACTGTATGGATTAGGTGGGTCAAACCACCAATTCCTGTGATTCCTATTCCAGTGCCAGCAATAAATATCTTCCAAATATTAATTAAAAAAACAGAAAATCCTGGATAAAAACAAAATTGACGCATGGAACATGAGTAACAATGAAAGAGGCCATTCAGACTAACATATCTGTGCCAGTCAAAGATAGCTACTCACTGTAATACCACCTACCAGCTCTAGGTCCTTAGCTATACAGATTTCCAAGTATCCTGTAAATATGATATGGGTTTCTGCTTTAACCGCTTCAGTCAGCAAATTTCAAACACATCATCATCTGGTTGAAAAATCTTTTCCTCATCCCCTGTGCAATTTTTCTGATGATTATTTAAATCTATACCTTATGTCATATGGCCTGCCTGCTAAGGGAAAATTGTATTTCCCATTTACTCATAATTTTATACAAATCTATTAAGTCTTACCTCAGAATCATTTGTTGCAAAGAAAATGACCTCTACTTTAACCAGTCTCTCTTTATAGTTAAAATTGTTGGCTAAGTCATTCTAAAGTTGCCTGCAGCTTCTCCAACGAAATCTTACCTTTTCTCCAGGCAGTTGTCAAACAGTAATCCAACTAGCGATACATACACTTCCAATATACCATCTTGTATTCTATATCTAAACTAAGAGATTATTTATGCACTTACCTTACTACTTTAACAGTCAGTGGATCATACTGTACTTCTCTGCCCCTTGGTTCCTCAGCACTCCCAATATCATCCTGTATGCTCCTTCATCTTGCTGCACTTGTCCAGAGGCATCACCTCACAGTTTTGAGGATTAAACTCCATATGCTATTCTCTGTCCAGATGATTAAACCATCTATATTTTCCCTTAGTCAGGTTTTTCTTTTTAGCAGCCATTGTTTGTATCATCTGCAAACTTCTTCATCACACCTGCTGTGTTTAGGTCTAAGCCAGTAACACATATTACACCAAGAAAGGGGCTGAATACTGAGCCACATGGAGCCCTGCTGGTAACAGCCTTCTAGTATTAAAATATTAATTAATTATTGCTCTTTACTTCCTACCACCGACCCAATTTTGGATTTAATTTCCAGCCTTCTAAAAAGCCCTACAAGTATCCATGCATATGACATTAAACACGTTGTCCTCTTTAGTTCCTCAAAAATTTCATGCAGCTGGTCACACATGGCCTTCCCTTAATAAATCCATACTGACATTTCCTGATTACTCTCCAGCTTTCTAAATTCAGTTAACAAAGCCCCTAACATAAATTTCCCTTTTTGCCTTCCTGTACTCTGGATCTACCTTGTTAGACGGGGGCTCTTGAGTTGACAGAAGCACACTTTCTTATAGTGGGAGCCTTGAATCACTTTCATAAGTTCCGCCTTCACTCTGACACTGATTTACTTTTCAGTCATTATCTTCAATCCACTTTTGCCAAATGACTTTTCAGTGTAGTAATGTTGCCTTTTTCTGGGTTAGAACACGTATTCCTTGAAATTATCTTGGTTCTCTTCCATATTAATGTTAAATCCAAGCAAATTATCACTGCCACAGGAATGATCTCCCTCTAATACTTATTCTCCCTACCTTCTCCTGCTCCAACGACTCCCACAATAGCCACACTCCCCATCCTCACCATTACCCTACACTGCCTCTTTCTGGCAACACACACAAAATGCTAGAGGAGCTCAGCAGGCCGGGCAGCATCTATAGAAAAGAATCAACAGTCTTACTGTTTACTCTTTTCCATCGATTCTGCCTGACCTGTTGAGCTTCTTCAGCATTTTGTGTGTATTGCTTAGATTTCCAGCATCTGCAGATTTTCTCCTCTTTCTGGGCTTGCTTTATACCAAAATGGTAATTTGAACACATTGTTTTAATTCTTGTCCCTCTTTATCTTTTACTCTGTTTTTATCCTAGTTATTGTTAAGGATATTAAATTTCTACCTCCTTCCCCCACTACTGCCTTAGTGCTTTTGCAATTCGCCTTCTGTCTTCAGCAGACTGTCAGGAGATCTGTTGTACACTCTCAATAACTGCACTATTTTGTTCTTTGTAATAGTCTCGCAGCTTCATTTAATAATTAGTGTGTCAAGGAATATGAATTCCAATAAGGACTCTCCAAATTGATGGAGCACTGGTAAAAATCCTGGAAAAATGTAATAGATCTACCAACATTTACATGAATGATGGGAGCAGCAGTTTACAAATATAATTTCCATGACATTTCAAATTGAATTAAAAATCCAAATTAAAGTAATCACTATGGTTCTCAGTCAACTTTCAAATGCATATACACAGAATCATTCCCATTATTTGAGAAATCTCTATTTCCTCAGAAGAAACACATTTTTAAAGGATTTGAATGAATACATTTGAAACTTTGTGCAGCATAGGCAAGATATAATTAAAAGAGGGACAGCTTATGTTATGGAATAATCTCTACAGACCATGGGTCACCCCTTGCTCGATTTCATAATGTGCATTTTGGTTGGCAAAATGGAGAAGAATCAAATTGTCAAAAACTGGCATTCGATTCTTTGAAATCATGTGGCACATTTCCAAATAATGAGAAATATTGAGCCTGCATCAATGATTTCTAAGGTAACATCAAAGAAAGTTCAATCAAGCAATTACAGTTTGTGTCATTTTGAAGAGATATTATTGTGTTTTTAAATGTGATCTGATTGTGAATGATTTGCTTTGGAATACGATTAGGTGAGTCTTCTTGGCCATCTGCAGTTGGAGCTGTCTAATGGAAAATCAAGTCACCAAGCAGACCTGTGAAAGTATTAAACCACCAGAAGACAAATGCAATTCTGTATTTATAATGAAAGCTTATAAATCAGTAATAATACAATTTCACTAAATTGATATACCTTCGTGATGAAAAAAAAATGTGATGTAGTGAATTTTTAAATCTGTAAATTAGCCAAAACGTACATCATCTCTAGTTTATTTTTTGTCATACCAATAGCTATCAATTGTATTGCATTAAAGACTTGGCATTTTCCTGTAGAGCGAATTATTTGTATCAAAAATTCATGTTTAGCGTTTAGACTGATTGTTTGGAACACAAATTTTTGGACATCTGGTCAGATATTGTAGATAATTCCAAATCAAAATTATTTATGATTATCATTCAAGTCACTGTGGTACTGGATAGAGCATTGTATTCTGCTGCTTTGGATTATTTCGTCGATCATTCAGAATGAGGATTCCTTTCAGTCTCCAAGCTCCTACACTTGCAATACTATCAAGGATCTCTTCATGAAGACATAAAGTAACACTGTGCAAAAACAGGCTCCTTGGCTCAACTGGTCTATGCTGACCAAGATTCCACCTAAGCTATTTCCAAGTTCCCACTAACCTTTCCAATCTGCGCCGTGTTTCACCGATATAGAGGAGGCCGCACTGGGAGCATTGGGAGTAGTGCTACACCTGTCCCTACACCTCCTCTCTTGCCACCATTCAGGGCCCCAAACAGTCCTTCCAAGTGAGGCAACACTTCACTTGTGAGTCTGTTGGGGTCATCTATTGCATCCGGTGCTCCTGGTGTGGTCTCCTCTACATCGGTGAAACCCGACGCAGATTGGGGGACCGCTTCGTCTTGCACCTCCGCTCCGTCTGCCACAACAGACAGGATCTCCCGGTTGCCACCCACTTCAACTCTGCTTTCCACTCCCGTTCAGATATGTCCATACATAGCTTGCCATGTTGAGGCTAAACTCAGGTTGGAGAAGCAACACCTCATATACCGTCTAGGTAGTCTCCAGACCCTTGGTATGAACATAGAATTCTCCAACTTCCGTTAATTCCCTCCCCCTCCCTTCCCCTATCCTTATGTCACTCTGCCCCCTCCCCCAGCTGCCTATCACTTCCCTCATGGTTCCACCTCCTTCTACTACCCATAGTGTTTTCCCCTATTCTTTCTTCACTTTTCCTGCCTATCACCTCCCTGCTTCCCCTCCCCACCCCTTTATCTTTCCTCTTACTGGTTTTTCACCTGGAACCTACCAGCTTTCTCCTTTACACCCTCCCCCCCCACCTTCTTTATAGGGCCTCTGCCCCTTCCCTCTACAGTCCTGAGGAAGGGTTCCGGCCCGAAACGTCGACTGATCTTTTCCACGGATGCTGCCTGACCTGCTGAGTTCCTCCAGCATGTTGTGAGTGCTCCATTACTTTATGTAGGATTTTCCATTCAAGGGCATTGGTGTTTCCATACTAGGCCATGATGCAACCAGTCAATATACTCTCCACCGCATATCTATACAAAGTTGATTAAAGATTTAGATATCATGTGGAATCTTTGTAAACCTCTAAGGAGGTAGCGGTGCTGCTCTGAAATTCTCTGAAATGATAACAGCAAAGGATTTCAAAAGCATACAGTTTGCTTCGAAGTCCACTGCTTCAACCAAACCAGACAAAATGAGTTTTGCTGCTATCATGAAAGTAATGCAGGAACGTTTAGAACCAAAACCATTATTGATTGCAGAATGCTTTAGATTTCATGGGTGGAACAAAAGGAAGAGGAGTTCATTTCAGTGTATGAAGTGGAATTGAAGATATTGTTTGAGCATCATTCATTCAATAATGTGCACTGAGAGATCCATCAGTTTGTGGAATCTTACAAGAAAGCATTTTAAAATGGCTCCTAGCTGAAGCAGTTGAAATAGCTGTATCAATGAAAATGGTAGCCAGGGAGGAAATGAGTTGCAGTCTGGATGAAAGTGAACGTAAACCAAATCACAACCTCTAAACAGAAACAAATCGTATTACTGTTGTGGCAGGGGCTCACATTCATCAGAGTAATGCAGGTTTAAGTGCCAAACTTGCAGAAAATGCAACAAAGTAGGGCACATAAAAAGATGGGCAGACAAAAGTAAATGGAATGCATAGGGAAGAGAGATAGATAAAAGTTAAATAGCAGTTTCAAAGATAAGAGTAATCCGCATGAAAAACCTGGTATGATGAGTATGACTGAGGACCAGGTGGCTTTGAGATTTATAATGTGAAATCTAACAATAGACAAGTAATTTAGCTTACACCAGAAGAGTGGTTGGGATATGTCTGTCTTGAAGGACAACGGGAGATGATGATTGTTATCATAAGCCTGGGTGGAGGTATGGAGATCCTGAGATGCCCAATCATCAAGATCCTCCTCTCAGTCTCACCAGTGTAGTCCAAAGGAAAGCTTATGAAGCAAAATGTTTAGCACCAGCTTGGATGCAGGAGCTGCCGGAACAATGTTCAAAGACATCCAACTGCCTTCAGGGCTCCACTCCAGATTTGCTGTCTGGGTTTACTCCCAGACCTCCATCTCTCCCAAGACTGCCCACAAGCCAGTGGGGCTATTTACCCATAAATGGAGATCTGGTTCATGAGCCCTAGGGCGTGTCCACACACCGGTGGGCCTGTGTGTTATGTGTACAGGTGCCAGACCTCCTTCTCATCCTCTATAGTTCAGCCTGACTCTGAAAAGAGGTCAGTTTCCATGTGTCACCAGCGAGGAGGCACTACATGAGGTTTGCCATTGGAGAGGCTATGCACTGGCAGAGAGAGACTTACACATTCAGCGCTCCTTTTCACAAGACTGCTAGCCAGCAGTGGAAGCTGAAAGTGAGAGCGACAAGCACTAGACGTGCCACAATATATTTACAATACTAGTCAAATAATACTGAAATATTAAAAACACAGTTCAAAGGTATTGAATTGAAGCCTGCAGATATCTATTTAAGAACACTGGAGAAACGATAACTCTTGTGGGAGTGACATTCGTAACAGGGAAATACAACAACTAACAAGCCGCATTGGGCTTGTATGTGGTAAAAACAGAAGGGCCAGCATTGTGGGATCACGTAGGACCTGAATTGAGATCCATCCACCATTTGTATGCCACATCCCCTGCTGCAGAGCCAACTGAAAGCAGCTTAAGAGCAGTACTGGATGATGCCATAGCAGTGTGAAAGGATGGCATTGGAAAACTGAATCATCAAGAGTAAAATAGTGTTAAATGAAAATGCCAGAACCAAGGTTTACAAAGCCTGTCCAGTTCCTTATAGCATCTGTGATAAAGTAGCCAGTGAGCTAGATCATATAGAGGCTTATGGAATTCTTTTTACAGTTGAGTGGAGCACATGGACGTTGCCAGTGGTCCTAGTAGCCAAGAAGAATGGGTCTGTCAGGATCTGTGGTGATTTTAAGCTCACCATCAACCCAGTACTGAAAGTAGATCAATACTCTCTGCCCAGGATAAAGGATGTCATTGCAAACCTTTCTGGATGAAAACACTTCAACAAGGTGGACTTAGCTGCAGCCTACCTACAGATGCAAATGGAAGAAGAGTTTGAAGTATTTCTCCGCATAAGCACTCACAAAGGGCTTGCTGAAATAGGTTTATTTTTGGAGTATCACCTGCACTTTGGCACAAAGCTATGTACCCAGATGCTGCAAGGCTGCCCGGAACTCAGTGTTACCTGGATGACATCATTGTTACCAGTAAAGATGGGAAGGAACATTTCCAAAATCTCACGATGGTGTTAAAATGATTAGAAGATTATGGGCTCAGAGCAAGACACAATAGCATGAGTTCTTTTAGCCAAGCATCACTTACTATGATTACACTATTGACGCACAAGGACTACACAAGTGTGCTGAGAAAATTTAAGCAGTGGTGGATGCCCCAAGGCCAAAAGATGTGTCACAGCTGCAGTCCTTTTTAGGATTTGTCAATTACTGGAACAAGTTCCTGTCAAACCTGGCTACTATGCTCCACCACTTGAACTCATTAATACATTACTGACAATGGACAAAGGAGTGTGAGGTAGTTTTCCAAAAGGTAAGGGAAATGGTGACATCAAATTCAAGAGGAAAACTAATCATAAAAATGCTGATGATTTGTCTCTTTTTCCCTTGGGAAAGGAAATACTTGAAAAAATTACAAAGTAAACCACTCCCCTTGACGTATTCTCCATAATGCAATTCAAAAGTCTCCTTATTATAACAGAGATGATCCAAAGGGAATCCAGACAGACCCTATACTGTCTCAGGTCTAACTGGCAACCAAAGTGACAGGAATGTGCAGCAGAAATTCCAGATCCCCAATTTTCACCAGAGCCGGGATTAAGTTGCCCTTGACAGAGATTGCCTTATGTGGGGATTGAGAGTTGTTGAACCGTTCACACTGAGACTGAAGTGTTGGAGGAGCTACATAACGGTCACCTAAGCATAGTCAAAATAAAGACATTGGTTCAAAGATTTGTCCGGTGGTCCAGGTTAGATCAACAGCTTGATCAGTTTGCCATGTACTCTTTGGGATGCCAACACATCCAGTAGATACAAGAGCATTCCTGGGAATGTCCTGCGTTCACCTGGCAGAGGATTGAAATGGATTTTGCTGGACCACTCATGAGCACAAATTTCTTGGTAGTAGTGGATGCAGCTACAAAGTGGTGAAAAGTATTCCCAATAGACGCCACTACATTCTCACGCACTGTTGGTGTGTTGCGGAGTCCCTTTCCAAAGACTGGTGATCTAGAACATCTAGACAGTCTCAATGGGCCACAGTTTGTTCCAGAAAAATTTCAGTCATTCCTGAGAATGAATGGAATAAGACATATTACACTTGCACCATACCACCAGCTACAAATGGCTTGGCAGAAATGTTTGTCCAAACTCTAAAGAACGCACTATGAGCAATGCCAGCAAAACACACTAAACTGACATTGACACTATATATGTTGAGATGCACTCTATATTGAGTAGTTTATAGCTAAGCAGGGATGTGTGCTGTGTGTTTAATATTTCAGTAATATTTGACTAGTATTGTTTGATTAGCCATTCTTTTTTGTTTACATAATTCATTACAGGTCATGCAAAAGTACGTGAATGGCATACATCATTACACTACTACATCATAAGTATGCGCCACACTAAAGTAAAAACGAAATAAAACTAAACGCTCATGCATCCCAATCTCCTGTGATTAGTTTTAATGTTTTGGAGTTAAAAACCACAACGTTTGGCACTGATATAATTCAAGCCTGCTTGAATCAGGTGGATACCTCAGACTGCCAAAGCGAAAAGTTGAAGTTGTCGGTGAATACTCCAACCAATTGACCAGCACATGTTTTTAGTACTCGGACGCATACTTATCCAGGATGGATGATTTATATGGGTTCACCCTCCTGAAGGATGCTCTTACTTCATTCACATATACTGAAATCACAGGGTCATTGGTGGCTGTGAGAGTTTGTGAGACTTGGTCCATATTCTAACTATTAAAGCGAGTATAGAAAGCATTGAGTTCATCTGGGAGTGAAGCCTTGTTGTGACTTATGTCGCTAGGTTTCACTTTGTAAGAGGTAATAGTCTACTGACTCGAAGAAATTCCATAAATGCCCCTCTGCCTCCTGTAAACATCTCTTTGTTGTCCTCATCTCTGGAGCCTTTCTCTAGCCTCTGCACATATGCAGGTAAGGGATGGACAGATACGTAACCAGATTCCTGAATGGTGCTCTTGGCATGGAATGGTAGGCATTCCTCATTATAGTTTCACAGTTGTTGAGTACGTCAGGAGATCTCATGCTGTAATTATATACTAATAATAATTGAGAAGTGATTTCTTTAAACAAGCATGATTGACGTCCCCGATCATGATCTGAAATGCCTTGGCATGGGTTGTTTCTTGTTTGGTGATGGCAGCATTCAATATCTCAAGTGTCTGATTAACATTAGCTTTTGAGGATGTGTACACTGCAGTCAGGATCACAGAGGAAAACTCCCTTGCTCAGTAGAATGGTCGGTATTTCATCATTAAGTGTCCCAGTTCAGGAGAAGAAGAGTGCAACAATGTCGCTACATCCGGGCCACACAAAGAGTTCATCATAAAACACAGAACCCCACCTTTTGCTGACTCTGAGTCAGCAATCCAGCTCATCGGGTGTACAGGGAAGACTTCTTGCTTTACCAACAGAGAACATGGAACATAGAATAGTACAGCACAGTACAGGCCCTTTGGCCCAAAATGTTGTGCCAACCCTCAAACCCTGCCTCCCATATAAACCCCCACCTTAAATTCCTCCATATACCTGTCTAGTAGTGGCTTAAACTTCACTAGTGTATCTGCCTCCACCACGGACTCAGGCAGTGCATTCCACGTACCAACCACTCTCTGAGTAAAAACCTTCCTCTAATATCCCCCTTGAACTTCCCACCCCTTACCTTAAAGCCATGTCCTCTTGTATTGAGCAGTGGCGCCCTGGGGAAGAGGCACTGGCTATCCACTCTATCTATTCCTTTTATTATCTTGTACACCTCTATCATGTCTCCTCTCATCCTCCTTCTCTCCAAAGAGTAAAGCCCTAGCTCCCTTAATCTCTGATCATAATGCATACTCTCTAAACCAGGCAGCATCCTCTGTACCCTTTCCAATGCTTCCACATCCTTCCTATAGTGAGGCGACCAGAACTGGACACAGTACTCCAAGTGTGGCCTAACCAGAGTTTTACAGAGCCGCATCATTACATCGCGACTCTTAAACTCTATCCCTCGATTTATGAAAGCTAACACCCCATAAGCTTTCTTAACTACCCTATCCACCTGTGAGGCAACTTTCAGGGATCTGTGGACATGTACCCCAAGATCCCTCTGCTCCTCTACACTACCAAGTATCCTGCCACTTACTTTCTACTCTGCCTTGGAGTTTGTCCTTCCAAAGTGTACCACCTCACACTTCTCCAGGTTGAACTCCATCTGCCACTTCTCAGCCCACTTCTGCATCCTATCAAAGTCTCTCTGCAATCTTTGACAATCCTCTACACTATCTACAACACCACCAACCTTTGTGGTGTCTGCAAACTTGCCAACCCACCCTTCTAACCTCACATCCAGGTCGTTAATAAAAATCACGAAAAGTAGAGGTCCCACAATAGATACTTGTGAGACACCACTAGTCACAATCCTCCAATCGGAATGTACTCTCTCCACCATGACCCTCTGCCTTCTGCAGGCAGGCCAATTTTGAATCCACCTGGCCAAACTTGCCTGGATCCCATGCCTTCTGACTTTCTGAATAAGCCTACCTTGTGGAACCTTCTCAGATGCCTTACTAAAATCCATATAGATCACATCCACTACACTACCCTCATCTATATGCCTGGTCACCTCCTCAAGGAACTCTATCAGGCTTGTTAGACATGATCTGCCCTTCACAAAGCCATGCTGACTGTTCCTGATCAGACCATGATTCTCTAAATGCCCATAGATCTTATCTCTAAGAATCTTTTCCTACAGCTTTCCCACTACAGACGTAAGGCTCACTGGTCTACAATTACCCGGACTATCCCTACTACCATTTTTGAACAAGGGGATAACATTCACCTCCCTCCAATCCTCCAGTACCATTTCCTTGGACAACGAGGACATTAAGATCCTAGCCAGAGACTCAGTAATCTCTTCCCTTGTCTTGTGGAGAAGCCTGGGGAATATTCCATCAGGCCCTGGGGACTTACCCGTCCGAATGTATTTTAACAACTCCAACACCTCCTCTCCCTTAATATCAACATGCTCCAGACTATCAACCTCACCATCATCAAGTTCCCTCTTATTGGTGAATACCGAAGAGAAGTATTCTTTGAGGACCTCACTCACTTCCACAGCCTCCAGGCACATCTTCCCACCTTTATCTCTAATCGGTCCTACCTTCACTCCTGTCATCCTGTTTTTCTTCACATAATTGAAGACTGCCTTGGGGTTTTCCTTTACCCTACTCGCCAAGGCCTTCTCATGACCCCTTCTTGCTCTTCTCAGCCCCTTCTTAACCTCCTTTCTTGTTTCCCTATATTCCTCAATAGACTCATCTGATCCTTGCTTCCTAAACCTCATGTATGCTGCCTTATTCCACCTGACTAGATTTTCCACCGCACTTGTCACGCATGGTTCCTTCACCCTGCCAACATATTCGGCTTGTCGAGGTGAACCATGTCTCCATGAAACACAGAACACAGCAGTTCTTATTTTCTTGCCGAAACAGCAATTCACATTGAACACTGACGTAAAATACTCATAAAGTTCATCCAACATTTCTTTATTTGACAGCAGTCCAATATACATGCTCGCCTCTCTTTTACTCTTTATATATCTGAGAAAAAACTTTTGCTATTCTCTTTGATATTATTGGCTACCTTATCACAGGACCATAAAACATTGGAGAAGAATTAGGCCATTTGGGCCACTGAGTCTGCTCTGTCATTTCATTATGGTTGATTTATTATCCCTCTCAACCTCATTCTCCTGCATTCTTTCTGTAACAGTTATACTTCTTTTCTCTTCTTATGTTTTTTTTTAGTTGCCTTCTGTTGGCTTTTAAATTTCCCAGCATCCAACTTCCCATTAATTTTTGCTATATCATATTCCATCTCTTTTTCTTTTGTGCTATCTTTGACTTACCTTGTCATCCAGAGATGCCAAATTCTCCTTTTACAATATTTCTTCATCTCTGTTATGTCTCTATTCTGTGCCTTCCATATTGCTGCCAGAAACTTCAGCCATCTTTTGTGCTGTCACCTCTGGTACTGTTCCCTTATGATCAACTTTGGCCAGCTCCTCACTCATGCCTCTGTAATTCCCTTTTCTCAACTATAGTATTGATATACCCAATCTTAGCTTCTCTTTCTCAGACTGAAAGGTGAATTCTATCATATTATAACCACTGTCTCCTAAGGGTTCCTTTACATAAAGCTCCCTAATCAAGTCTGGTTCTTACACAACACATAATCAGGAATTGCCTTTCCCCTAATAGGATCAACCACAATCTGCTCTATAAAGCTATCTCTTAGGCACTCAATGAATTCCTTCTCTTGGAATCCAGCAACCAGATTTTCCTAACCTACCAACTTGACTTTGATAACATTTCATTTTCTTAACCTTGATAACAAATATTCTACATTTTTCAATCTTATCTTTCTAAGGATTTGATTTGATTTCATTTCATTTTTTTTATCAACAGAGCCATCCCACTCCCCTTTTCTACCAAGATGTCTCAGAACGGCTGCAGAAGATCCCACAAGTCAGTACCAAGTGTACCTTGAATATTAAGCTCCTAACTATAATTTTCTTTCAGCAATGACTCAGTGGTGTCCACAGCGTCATACCTGCTAATCTTTAACTGTAAGACCATAAGACATAGGAGCAGAATTAGCCATTTGGCTTATCGAGTCTGCTGTGCCATTCAATCATGGCTGATCCTTTTTATTCTCCTCCTCAATCCCATTTCCTGGTCTTCTCTCTATAACCATTGATGCCATGTCCAGTCAAGAACCTATCAATCTCTGCCTTAAGAACACCCAACAACCTAGTCTCCATAGCTGCATGGGACAACAACTTTCACAAATTCACCCACCCTTTGGCTAAAGACATTTCTCTGTATCTCTGCTTTAAATGGGCACCCCTCTATCCTGAGGCTGTGCCCTTTTGTCCTAGACTCTCCTACCATGGGAAATATCCTCTCCACATCTACTCTCTCTAGGCCTTTCACCATTCAAAAGGTTTCACTGAGATCCCCCTTCATCTTTCTAAATTCCAGTGAGTACAGACACATAGCCATCAAATGTTCCTCGTATGATAGCCCTTTCATTCCTGGGATCATCCTTCTGAACCTCCTCTGGACCTTCTCCAATGCCAACACATCTCTTCTAAGATAAGGAACCCAAAACTGTGCACAATACTCAAGGTGAGGCCTCACAGTGTCTTATAAAGCCTCGGCATCACCTCCCTACTCTTTTATTCTAGACCTCTTGAAATGAATGCTAACATTACATTTGCCTTCCTCACCACTGACTCAACTGGCAAGTTAACCTTTAGGGTGTTCTGCACAATTTTGCCCTGTCTTGACCCTGCTTTATGTAGTTGGATCCTGAAATTCCTGTCAGATCACCACAGGTGGTGAGAGTGGGCTCCCTCACCTCCACCCCTCTGATTCTCAATACAGGAGCCCCCCAGGGCTGTGTACTAAGTCCCCTCCTTTACTTCCTGAATACCCATGACTGTGTCCCCTCCCACAGCTCTAATCTGCTAATTAAATTTGCTGTCAACACTCCATTGATTGGCCTAATATCAAACAATAACGAGGTGGCCTACAGGGAAGAAGTCATCTCTCTGACACAGTGGACCTCTCCTTCAATGTCGCAAAAACAAAGGACTTGGTTGTGGATTACAGGAGGAATGGAGACTGGCTAACCCCTATTGACATCAATGGATCTGGGGTTGAGAGGGTAAACAACTTTAAGTTCCTCAGCATTCACATCACTGAGAACCTTACGTGATATGTACACACCAGCTGGGTGGTGAAAAAAGGCACTACAGCGCTTCTTTAACCTCAGACAGTTGAGGAAGTTTGGTATGGGCCCCCAAATCCTAAGAACTTTTTACAGGGGCACAATTAAGAGCATTTTGACTGGCTGCATCACTGCCTGGTATGGGAACTGTACTTCCCTTAATCACAGGATTCTGCAGAGTGTGGTGTGGACAGCCCAGCACATCTGTAGTTGTGAACTTCCCATGATTCAGGATATTTACAAAGACAGGTGTGTAAAAGGGACATGTAGGATCACTGGGGGACCCAAGTCACCCCAACCACAATCTATTCCAGCTGTTACCATCCGGGAAACTGTACCACAGCATAACAGCCAGTACCAACAGGCTCCAGGACAGCTTCTTCCACCAGGACATCAGACTGATTAACTCACGCTGATTTGAGTGTATTCTATATTACATTGACTGTTCTATTTATTATAAGTTATTATAACTTACTATGAATGCACGTTGCATATTTAGACGGAGACGTAACATAAAGATTTTTATTCCTCATCTACGTGAAGGATATAAGAAACAAAGTCAATTCAATTCAAGGACTCCCAAGTCCCTTTACAGCTCAGATTTTTGGATGTTCTCTGCATTTAGAAAATAGTCTGCACAATTTTTTCTACTTCTAAAGTGCATGACCATGCATTTTCCAATATTATATTTCATTTGACACTTTCTTGCCCATCCTCCTAATCTGTCTAAGTCCTTCTGCAACCTACCTGTTTCCTCAACACTACCTGCCCCACCATCAATCTTCATATCATCTGCAAAATGGGCAACAAAGCCATATATTTCATCATCTAGATCAGGGGTCCCCAACCTTTTTCGCACCGCGGACCGGTTTAATATTGGTGATATTCTTGCGGACTGGCCAACAGGGGTGGGGGGGGGCGGGTTTGTTCAAGTTCAACAGTGCGTGACAGGGAATGCGGAAAGGTGCAGCTGACTCATATTGTTTCATATCGCCAAATCATATCGTTTCCTCGCGGCCCAGTAGCACATCTTTGCGGCCCGGTGGTTGGGGTCTACTGATCTACATCATTAACGTACAGCATAAAAAGAAGCAGTCCCAACACCAACTCCTGGGGAACACCATTAGTCATTGGCAGCCAACCAGAAAAGGATCCTTTTACTCCCACTCACTGCCTCCTACCAATCAGCCAATCCTCTATTCATGTTAGTAACTTCCCTGTAATACCATGGGCTTTTAACTTGGGAAGCAGCATCATGTGTGGCACCTTGTTAAAGGCCTTTTGAAAGTCCAAATATACAACATCCACTGCATCCCCTTTATCTATCCTACTTGTAATCCCCTCAAAGAATTCCAACAGGATCGTCAGGCAGGGTTTTCCCTTAAGGAAACCATGCTGCCTTTGTCCTATCTTGTTCTGTGTCACCAAGTACTCCATTATCTCATCTTTAACAATTAACTCTAACATCTTCCCAACCACTAAGGTCAGGCTAACTGGTCTATAATTTCCTTTCTGCAGCCTTCCTCCTTTCTTAAAGAGTGGAGTGAAATTTACAATTTCCCAGTCCTCTGGCACCATGACCTGTACGAAAAGGACTGGTTAAACTTGAACTCAAGAGGGAACAATATCCAAGCAAACAGGTTTATAATACCTTCAGACCTATATTCATCACCCTTTTTTGATTTTATCCCCATGATATACTTTAGTTCATTCCGCTGACTGCAATTTCTGCCCCATCATCTGCCTGTCCTTCCTCACAGTCTCACTAAACACTGCATTGACTTGTATACAAATTGCCCTGTCCTCAGCCCTTCTACTCCAGTTCCCACCCCATTGTCAGCCTAGTTTAAAACCTTCCTAACAGATCTAGCAAACCTGCTTGCTTGGATATTAGTCCCTCTTGAGTTCAGGCTTGACCTGTTCTTTTCGCACAGGTCATAACTCTCCAGAAAAGATCCTAATGATGCAGAAATCTGAAAGCTTTCCCCCTGCACTACTTCCTCAGCCACTCTTTCATCTGTACCATCATTCTATTCCTGCCCTGATTAGCACATGCTTCTGCAAGTAATCCAGAGATTTCTACCTTAGACTTCCTGCTCTTCAGCCTTTTCCCTAACTTCCCATGTTCACTGTGTAGGAGCTTTTACCCCTTTCTAGCTATTTATGTCATTGGTGTCAATGTGCACCACAAACTCTGGCTGAGTCATCCCTCTTGAGAACTCTCTGTAGCCATCTGAGACATCCTGGACCCTAGCACCTGGCAGGCAGCACACCATCCTGGCTTCTCTTGTCGCCACCGAATCTGCTCTCCATCCACCTGACTACTGAGTCTACCATCACTATTGCTCTGTTTAAATTTATTCTTCCCTGCTGAGCCACAGAGCTACTGCCTGGTTGCTGCTTCACAAGACCGTGAAACAACCTGATTTTCTCAATCTACTTGCATATTTAAATCCTCTGTGACTATCGTAAGATTGCCCTTTTTATGTACCGTTTCTGTCTCCCATATCTTGGCTACTGTTTAGGCACCTGTAGTATTTAACTCCTATCAAGATCTTATTACTCTTGCAGTTTCTGAACTCTACCCTCATGGATTCTACATCTTCTGATCCTGTGTCATCTCTTTCTAAGGATTTGATTTCATTTTTTACCAACAGAGCCACCTCACCCTCTCTGCTTATTTGTCTGTCCATTCACTACAATGTTTACCTTGGATACCCAGCTCCCAATGACGATCTTCTTTCAGACATGACTCAGCATTGCTCACAACATTATACCTAACTGCACTGCAAGATCATTTCCCTTAATTCATATACTGCATGCGTTCAAATATACCACCTTCAGTCCTGTATTTGTCACCCTTTTTGAGTTTGGTCTGGTGGTCATCTATTTACTATCTGAAGTATGCATTCTGGGTGTGATTATATAATAAGATAAGATAAAACTTCACTTATCCCGAAGGAAATTATTGTTGCAAGGTTGCTCAGTCAGAAATCTATACTTTAAAGCATTGAGGTGTGAAAAAATACAAAATGTGTATTAAAAAAGTACTAGTGTAAAACACAAATGTGCTATGAAACCATATACTTATATGCTTAAGGAGGAGGAGTTGTAGAGTCTTATAGCCACATGGAGAAAGGATCTTCTGTGGCATTCACTGGTGCACCTTGGTGTAATCAGTAGATTACTAAAGCTCTCCTCTGTTTGTCCAGTATTTCATGGAGGAGGTGGGAGGGATTATCCATAAGGTTCCGTATATTTGGATTATGATTTTGATTATCTCAAAAAAGGTTTCTCTATGAAGTCAGAAGCTGAAGTTGGGTGTAGCTGTAGTCATCAGGGAGATCCTTAGGTACCTGAAATCTCACATCTCAGAGGAGGAGCATTCCACTGCCTGAATTACCACCCTGCATACACCTTTTATAGTTCTATCTCCTCAAAGTTAATTTCTAGCCTGCATCTGTTCTCACTTTAACCTGTTGAGCCAAAGCTCGCCCACTTAAACTCGTCTACTCTAATAATGGCCTCGCTTCTTAAACCTCGCTTCTTTTAATTGACCCTTGCTCAGTTACTGTTAACCTAAGCAATCTTCTGCTCCACAGACAAGTCATCGCAGGTCCCGTTCACCTTTTAAAACTGGCACCTAAAGTCGACATGGAACTGTCTCCAACTCTTACCATAATCTCTCGCTCAGCAGTTTATGTTACTGCTTAAAAATATTGAGTGGAGTGGATTGTCCATATCCTAGGACTGTAACCCTTTGCTTGAGACAAAAATACATAAACCTCTCAGCACCCAGCTCGCCTAGCATTATCAGAATATTGCCAGTTTTTTATTATGTCACTCTCAGTCTTCTAAACTCAAGTAATACAAACCCAGTCAATGTATTCTTTCCTCTCACTGCAGTCCTATCATCCCAGGAATCAACCTGGTGAAGATTCACTGCTCTCTGTCTTTGATGTATATATTTTTCCTTTTCCAAAATTACACACAAATCAGCATGTGCTGTCCCGCTAATACTCCATATTTTCCTGACACAATCTCCAACCATTTTTTTGTGGCATTCTTGTAGCATTCTATAATACCCTCCACCAAAACCATACATTATTAACCTACTTTGCCCTTGGTTTTTGACTTCACCAGAGCTGTAGTCCCAGTCCGGTCCAGGCGATGTTCATCTCAGTGGAACTTTTTCTACATCAAACCATGCCATGCATTTATCTCCCTGATCCTATGCTAATTTACTATGGATTGGATAATAGTCCAGAAATTAACACTTTTATGGATTCTCCTAACACAAATGTATTCTTCTGATTGTTCTGCCACTAATATTTATTTTCATTCTCTCTCCAACTTCCTGTACCACAGTGTCTCATTCACTTCTATCATCCAACTTGCTGCTCTCACTCTCATTCACAGAGGTTGTGAGGGGGCGGAGTTAAGATGCAGCAAGTGGCTGCCCCTTCAAGCTCATCTGTGGAAACAGCTTAAATTCCTCTCTTTAAAATCCCTTTTCCCTCCTTTCAATGTGGTTAGGGTTTTATTAAGGTCCTGATTTGCAAATGGCATTCAAACTACCTTCTTTTTATATAGCAGATGAGTTTCCATTCCTGGCGCTTGCTGGCTGATCATTTTCTGACATTTGCTAACCACAGTTTGGAAGAGAGCATCTCCAGGATGCAGACCCGTGGACGACCAATTCCAGGCTGGAGTTGCAGACTTGGGCATCGCGGAAGATGGAACATCGGGATTTCACTGCGGCGGATGTAGTGACAGAGGTCTCTGTAGTCGAGCGTTTGCATTCTCTCTCTCTTTCTCTTGATGGTGGGAGAGTTTGCTGCCCATTCTCGAGTCGAAGAACCTCGGAATGCAAAGCTATGCGGCAGACCGTAATATCGTAACAGTGACTGTCAGTTTCCCCTTTTGCTGTGAAAATGGGTGATATCTGTCTTTTCCTTGTTAGTGAGTGAGAGAGAGCCTGCGGCATACCAAATCGTCGGGGTAAACAATAGTTTTCATTGCCTGCTGATTATGGTCTCTCTTTGGCTGCTTTGCTATTGTTTGGTGGATAGTGGGCACTGATGATTTTTGCTGAAGGAGGTGCAGAGTGTGGGGGAGCTTGAAGTATGGAAGCTTGCTGCAGCTTATGCAGGGGAAAGGGGGAGCTTTGAGGTTCTAATGTTTTTCTGTTGTTCCTTCTTCTGGGGTCCTTATGTTTTTCATGGATGTCTGCAAAGACAAATATTTCAGATTGTATTCTGTATACATTTCCCTGATAATAAATGGAATGATTTGAACTATTTGAACTTCAAGTTTATATCAAAAGTGCATGGACACAGATGTGCAATACTATCCCTTGGATCCTTCACCATCACATCAACCTCAAGTTCTTAAAACTAAGGGATACATCTTGCCTCTTAGAGAAAATGGTCCAGGTATCTTCCCACCCCCCACCCCTCTTCACTGATGTCTTTGCTGTTCAGAGTCCAACTGGACAACACAGACCCGAAGTTCCTCAAGATGCAAAGATTTACCACAGATAGTGAAACCTTGAGCAATGCTCTCTTGTTCTCCCGTTATTATATTTATTTAATTAATCTGTTTTGTTTCAATCACATTGAACACATTTAATTAAATAAATAAATAGCTTTCGTTGGAAAAGTTTAGTTAAATGATGTTAAATCTGAGCCCCTACAGTCACCTCCAATTACTTAGATTGCACTTTAGATTTTTCTTGCAGTAGTTTTCAAATAGCCTATCTGATCCCTGGTGTCTTATCGGCACCTTTGACCAACATTCCTGCCCTCCAAAGACTTCCTCCTCACTAGAACCTGAACTCTGAGGACCACTACCTCTTAAAAGTAGTAGTGGTTTCAACTTCAGCCACTCTATCACACAGTGATTTTCACAGCCCCACGATCATTTCAATCCAGCCTCTTGCTTCTAAATCTGTAAACCTCAGAGAAACAGATCCTTCCTTTGCGTTCTCTGGAATTGTCATAATTTTATACACAACAGTTCAAACTTCTACCAGCCCCTGTTGTACTTAAGAATTCCATTCTGAACCTCTGATGCATATTTTAAAAAACACATTTGGCAACTTAAGTCCTCTTTATACCTTCTCTGCTTCTATCACTTTCTTCCTTAATGACATGGACTCAATGAGGTCATTAGAACAAATGTTCAGAAAAGCATTTTCCATGATATGCTGCAATACAATTTTGTGAATTCTGTTCTGATGTGAGAGCATTAGAGTGTATTGTAAGCTCTGTGCTTTGATATGCAGAGCATTCATCCGCTGTAATGAAGAAGCAGAATTAAACTTGGTGCTTCTGACCTTCCGAACATATCCATGGGTAGAGAACTGGCTGACACAATATTTTATCTTGGAAACTGCTTAACGCATGAAAATAGAGGGAGGATTGACATTGACAGTCATTGGTGTGACTGAAACATGTGGAATAGGTCCCTGTGCCTAGATTGAGAGCCTGAGATACTGAAATTTACACTTGTAAATCTATTAAAAGAATTGATATTGATGGACACACAATGACACAAAGCCTATGGGAGAGCTCACAGTATAGCTTCTGCTATTAGTAGCTGGATGATCAGCCTTAGGATTTCGCAATTTCATTTTATAACAGCCATTATCTCAGTATGTCAGAGACTTGCCATCAGAAATGTGTATTGCCCAGTGGAGGAAAACAGGCAAAGGCTTCCCAATTGAATTTTTACCCTGCCAACCCCTTTTTGTCAGTAAGGCAGCTTCATACCCTTCACTCATCTGTGCTTATCGAGAGGCCCCAATGTTAATGTAAAGTGGTCATGGTGGGGGACGAATTTACACAGAGTAGCAAATCAATGTTCGCAAGAATTGATTTCAGCTTGGCTGAACTACTAAACATTTCCTTCCAGAGTCTGTGCAGTCAACCAGTCCAATAATACAAGTCCAAATTTATTATCATCCAACCATTCACAAGTATACAACTAAATGAAACATTTCTTCAGGGCCAAGGTGCAAAATGTATGTGCCACAGAGCACAAACAGCTACAGTCTGGCACAAACAGTCAGACAGTAATATTAGCACAAGTTCCTGAGAGGCATGGCCGAAGGTTGACAGGTTGACATAACATGTGACGTGCATGATTATGCAAGATATTATAATATTACTGAAACTGGCATAATAAAACAAGCCGTCATATAAATATGTGAACTAGATGAGAAGTGACTAGTATGGGATGAGAGTGTGTCTCTGAGTTAGGGAGTGGGGGGAGCTGTATGTGCAGCAAGGCATTCAGATTCATACTTTCACATGGATCAAACTAATATCCACTATTCACAGTCCAAAAACAGGAAAGAGATGGCTGATTTCTCCTGGGGACAGTCAGGAGGAGGAGAGACATGCATTTTGTAAAGCAGTGGGAAGGAGGTACCTATGGTCAACATCATGAAGATCTGAAGGCCTCAGGGTGTATCCTGATTAATTTTTACTCAGCTGTCATTAAGAGTGTTGTGACCACCTCTATCACCGTTTGTTTTCAAGCTGCCTCCTCCCTCTCCAAGTCCAGGTTGCAGTGACACGAGAAAATCTACAGTTGCTGGAAATCCAAGCAACATGCACAAGATACTGGAGTAACTCAGCAGGCCAGGCAGCATTTATGGAAAAGAATAAACAGTCGACGTTTCAGACCGAGACCCTTCATCAGGGCTGTGTGTGTTGCCAGGTTGCAATGAGTGGTCCACTCAGCAGAGAATGAGGCCATCATCTACTGACATTAAGAGACCTGTTCATTGCCAGAGCAAAGAAAAGATCAAGAAAAATTACTGCTGACTCCACCCACCCTACCAGTCACCTATTCACCAAATTGCCAACAGGGAGATGGTACCACCAAGTGCTTCTTTCAATAGACAATAGACAATAGGTGCAGGAGTAGGCCATTCAGCCCTTCGAGCCAGCACCGCCATTCACTGTGATCATGTGATCATGGCTGATCATCCACAATCAGTATCCAGTTCCTGCCTTATACCCATAACCTTTGATTCCACTATCTTTAAGAGCTCTATCTATCTCTTTTTTTGAAAGCATCTAGAGACTTGGCCTCCACAGCCTTCTGGGGCAGAGCATTCCATATATCCACCACTCTCTGGGTGAAAAAGTTTTTCCTCAACTCCGTTTGAAATGGCCTACACCTAATTCTTAAACTGTGGCCTTTGGTTCTGGACTCACCCATCAGCAGGAACATGCTTCCTGCCTGCAACGTGTCCAATCCCTTAATAATCTTATATGTTTCAATAAGATCCCCTCTCAGCCTTCTAAATTCCAGGGTATACAAGCCCAGTTGCTACAATCTTTCGACATATGACAGTCCCGCCATCTCGGGAATTAACCTTGTGAACCTACGCTGCACTCCCTCAATAGCAAGAATGTCCTTCCTCAAATTTGGAGACCAAAACTGCACACAGTACTCCAGGTGTGGTCTCACCAGGGCCCTGCACAGCTGCAGAAGGACCTCTTTGCTCTTATACTCAATTCGCCTTGTTATGAAGGCCAACATGCTATTAACTTTTTTCACTGCCTGCTGTACTTGCATGCTTGCGTTCAGTGACTGATGTACAAGAACACCTAGATCTCGTTGTGCTTCCCCTTTTCCTAACTTGACTCCATTTAGATAATAATCTGCCTTCCCGTTCTTACCACCAAAGTGGATAACCTTACATTTATCCACATTAATCTGCATCTGCCATGCATCTGCCCACTCACCCAGTCTGTCCAAGTCAACCTGCATTCTCATAACATCTTCCTCACATTTCATACTGCCTCCCAGCTTTATGTCATCGGCAAATTTGCTAATGTTACTTTTAATTCCCTCTTCTAAATCATTAATATATATTGTAAACAGCTGTGGTCCCAGCACTGAGCCCTGCGGTACACCACTGGTCACCGCCTGCCATTCTGAAAGGGACCCATTAATTGCTATTCTTTGTTTTCTGTCAGCCAGCCAATTTTCAATCCATGTCAGTACTCTGCCCCCAATACTATGTGCCCTAATTTTGACCACTGATCTCCTATGTGGGACTTTACCAAGGGCTCTCTGAAAGTCCAGGTACACCACATCCACTGGCTCTCCCTTGTCCATTTTCATAGTTACATTCTCAAAAAATTCCAGAAGATTAGTCAAGCACAATTTCCCCTTCATAAATCCATGCTGACTTGGACCGATCCTGTTACTGCTATCCAGATGTGTTGTAATTTCATCTTTTATAATTGACTCCAGCATCTTTCCCACCACCGACATCAGGCTAACCGGTCTATAATTCCCTGTTTTCTCTCTTCCTCCCTTCTTGAAGAGAGGGACAACATTAGCCACCCTCCAATCCACAGGAACTGATCCTGAATCTATAGAACATTGGAAAATGATTACCAATGCGTCCACAATTTCCAAAGTCACCTCCTTAAGTACCCTGGGATGCAGACCATCAGGTCCCGGGGACATATCAGCCTTCAGACCCAACAGCCTATCCAACACCATTTCCTGCCTAATATAAATTTCCTTCAATTCATCCATTACCCTAGGTCTTTTGGCCACTATTACATCTGGGAGATTGTGAAGACAGATCCAAAGTACCTGTTCAACTCGTCTGCCATTTCCTTGTTCCCCATAATAAATTCACCCGCTTCTGTCTTCAAGGGCCCAATTTTGGTCTTAACTATTTTTTTCCTTTTGCTTCTCAACAAGACTCACTCAGGTGTGATATCCTAAATGATTCTGCACAACATCTGTTAAAAGGTCTTTCCTGCTCTCCTTATTCTGTGGCTACTTTGTTAATTAACATTTACGCTAACCGTTGATTGCTCATGGCTGTTTGTTCTATTGTCTTGTAAGTTGTTGATTGCTACTGTGCTGTCTGTTCTGGTATTGTCCTGAGTTTTTTGCTTGGCACCGAACCACAATGAATTCGGGTCTGCTTCACGTATTGGCAATGAAGTGATTCTGATTCTGATTGGAGTGGCAGTAGAATGACTGATCCCACTTGAGAAAGTAGTGCACTCCAGTGTAAGGTAACATTGCAAGAAATGCAAATAAGTTTCAGGTAGTTCACGTTAATTGCATTAATCAACAACTTAAATGTATTTGATTGTTAGATATATTGTCTGAAGGGGCGGAATTAGGGTGATGGCACCTAACGGCAACTCCTTTGTTTGCATCTTTGGAAACAGCTCTATCTTTATCTTTTTTATCTCTTTATTTACCCTGTCAAGGTTCTTTTGAAGACCCTGACCTGCTGACCTGGAGTTAGACACTGACTTTGTTTTTTTGCGGAAATGGGACCTGCTCTCAGGGCCTCACAACTGCTTTTCAATATGTCATTGCCTTGTTGCTGCTTATGTGTGGGAGCGGGGAATTGGGGGGTGCTTTGTGCTTCTAACATGGAACTGTCATTCATTCTTTGGGGCACTCCTCTGTTTTTGTGGATGTCCGCAAAGAGAAAGAATTTCAGGATGTATATTGTATACGGATCTCTGCCATTAAATGTACCTATTGAAACCTACTGACCTATTTATATTTACTTCAGTTTCCAATTGTCTCTGAGTGCTTTAAAGAGTTGCTTCTAAATAGTTTTCAAATTATTTTATAACTGTTTAGTTTAACATTTCATATTCTGGGTTATGCCCCTTCCTTTCCATTAGACCATAAGATGAAAAGACATAGGAGTAGAATTAAGCCATTTGGCCAATCGAGTCTGCTCTGCCTTTCAATCATGGTAGATTCTTTTTTTTTCCATCCACAGCTCCACTCCCCGGTCTTCTCCCCATTACTTTTGATGCCATGTCCAGTCAAGAACCTATCGATTTCTGCCTTAAATACACTCAACGACCTGGCCTCCACAGCTGCCTGTGATAATAAACATATGGTGAATCCACAAATTCACCATGCTTTGGCTAAAGAAATTTCTCAGCATCTCTGTTTGAAATGGACATCCCTCTATCCTGAGGCTGCACCCTCCTGTCCGAAACACCCACCACGGCAAACATCCTTTCCACATCTACTCTGTCTACACCTTTCCATATTCAAAAGTTTTCAATGATATCCCCCCATCACTCTAAATTCCAACAAGTACAGGCCCACAGCAAATCAAATTTTACTCGTATGATAACCCTTTCATTCCCAGAATCATCCTTGTGAACCTCCTCTGGATCCTCTCCAATACAAGCACATCTTCTCTCAGATAAGGAGCACAGAGGCTGTTCACAATACCGAAGGTGAGGCCTCAACAGTGCCTTATAACACCTCAGCATCACATACCTGCTCTTGAGTTCCAGGACCTCTTGAAATAAATGTGAATATTTCATTTGCCTTCCTCATCACTGACTCAACCTGCAAGTTAACCATTAGGATGTTCTGCACAAGAACTCCCAAATCCCCTTTCATTTTCAAATCCCCTTTCAAATCCCCTCAGATTTTTGGACTTCCTCCCCATTTAGAAAATAGTCTTCACATTTATTTCATCAGTATCATGAGCAAGGTGGATGAACTTAGAGTGGAACTATGGTACATATGGTGCATATGGAACTATGATGTTGTGGCTACTACAGGGACATAGGTGACTTAGGGGAAGGAATGGCTGCTGAGTGTGCCGGGCTTTAGATGATTAAAAAGAACAGGGAAGGAGGCAAAAGAGGTGGGGAAGTAACACAGCGACTCAGGGATATTATCACAGCTGCAGAAATGGAGGGATTGTCTACTTGTGGGTGGAAGTCAGAAACAGGAAGGGGACAATAACCTTACTGGGTGTTTTTATAGGCCCCCAAATAGTAACAGAGACACTGAGGAGCAGATGGGGAGGCAGATTCTGCAACAGTGCAACAATAATAGGGTTGTTGTGATGGGTGATTATAACTTTCCTAATATTGACTGGCATATCCTTAGGACAAGGAGTTTAGATGGGGTGGAGTTTGTTAGGTGTGTTCAGGAAGGTTTCCTGACATGATATGTAGATAAGCCAACTAGGGGAGAGGCTGTACTTGATCTGGTATTGGGAAACGAATGTGGTTAGGTGTCAGATCTCTTGCTGGGAGAGCATTTGGGAGGTAGTGATCACAACTCTATCTGCTGTACCATAACACTGGAAAAGGATAGGAGCAAAGCATTTGGAGCAGAAAATATTTAATTGGGGAGGGGGAAATATGATGCTATTAGGTAGGAATTTGGGAACATAAATTGAGAGCGGGTGTTTTCAGGGAAATATACGGCAGAAATGTGGCAAATGTTCAGCAAATATTTGCGTGGCATTCTGCATATGTAGGTCCCAAAGAGGCAGGGAAAGGATGGTAGGTTAAAAGAACTATGGTGCACACAGGATGCTGAAAATTTAGTTAAGATTTAAAAAAAAAAGGCTTACTGTCAGTACCTCCAGTTAAACTCTGTCTTTTTGTGTGTTTCCCCTTAGCTGTCAGTCTGTGGTTTTGTATTGCCATGTGCTCCTGTCCCCGCTCCTGCTCTACTCCAGCCCCTGTATTACTGAGTACTCCGTCTGTCATCATTACCTGTATTGCTGTCACCTGTGTCTCATTGTTCTCCACCTATCATCTGCCTCTCTGTTTATTGCTCAGTGTATTTCAGTCCTGTGTTTTCAGCTCTGTGTGCCCAGATTGTACTAGTGAATTTTCCTGAGCTTTTCTGGTATTTATATTTGTATTCTAGCTGTCTGAATATTGACTCTGCCTGTTTCCTGATTGAGGTTTTTGGATTTCTTTGAATGTTTTGATCTCTGCCTGAACTGTGATGCTGGCTTTGTTTGCACCTTGGGATTTGTTACTCAATTAATATCATTGTCTGTGATTGGTTGCCTGCTCCAGTGCTCTGCCACTTACAAAAGGTTCAGGAAACTAGGTACTGTTAGAGTGCTAGAAAATTACAAGGGTGCCAGGAAGGATCTCAAGAATGAATTTAGGAGAGTTAGAAGGGGCCATGAGAGGCCCTTGTGAGGAGGATTAAGGAAAACCCCAAGGCATTCTACAAGTATGTGAAGAGCAAGAGGATAAGTTATGTGAGAATAGGACCAATGAGGAGTCAGAGTGGAAACATGTGCATAGAGCTGGAGGAAGTAGTGGAGGTACTTAATGAATATTTCAGTACTCACCAGTGAAAAGGATGCTGGCAATTATAGTGATGACTTAGCAGTGGACAGAAATGCTTGAGTGTATAGACATCAAGAAAGAGGATGTGCAGGAGCTTCTGAATTATTAAGTTAGATAAGTCACTGGGATGGATTGAGATATACCCCAGGCTACTGTGGAAATCAAGGGAGGAGACTGCTGAGCTTATGGTAATGATCTTTACATCAGAAGCAATGGGAGGAGGAGATGGCAGTGTGATGCAGCTTGTGCGG
This sequence comes from Mobula birostris, assembly GCF_030028105.1. Lineage (NCBI taxonomy): Eukaryota > Metazoa > Chordata > Chondrichthyes > Myliobatiformes > Myliobatidae > Mobula > Mobula birostris. Next base: position 193,397,579 of record NC_092371.1, read on the forward strand.
CCACTCCGGTGAGTGATATCTCTAATCTGTCAAGTAGGGTGCTGTTCACAATCCTGATTTGATAGAGACAGATGTGAGAGGACAGAGGAACATCTGGAGAAACTTCTGAAATGCCTTTTTTGCTGCCGCTGCTACTGTGTGATCCAGAATCTCCAGAGGGGAAGGCCCCGAGTCCTCGACTTTGCTTGTTGCTCGGTGGCGGGGGTGAGGTTGAAGCGCTTGGCAGAGATGGTGCTCGGTGTCGAGGGGCTGGTCGGAGACTCAAAGTTTTCAGACGGACTCAGAGTCGGCTGTGGTCAGGTGCTTCCAATGCATCAACAGTTGTTGGCGCCTGGAGGTTTATGGCAGGGAGAGTTTCTCCCTTCTGCCCCCTGCTATCGGGGACTATCGGGAGTCGATTGGAACTTTGAGACTTTTTTTTACCATACCCATGGTCTGCTCTTTATCAAATTATGGTATTGCTTTGCACAGCTGTAACTATATTAGATTAGATTCTGAGGACACGCAGTCCTCGTTTATTGTCATTTAGTAATGCATGCATTAAGAAATGATACAATATTCCTCCAGTATGATATCACAGAAATACAAGACAGACCAAGACTAAAAAAACTGACAAAAACCACATAATTATAACATATAGTTACAACAGTGCAAAGCATTACCGTAATTTGATAAAGAACAGACCATGGGCACAGTGGGGGGAAAAAAGTCTGTCTTGAAAGTCCCATCATCTCATGCAGAGAGTGGAGGAAGAAAACTCTCCCTGCCATGAACCTCCAGCACCGCAAACTTGCAGATGAAGCACCCGACCACAGCCAATTCTTGAGTCCGTCTGAAAACTTCAAGCCTGCGAAGCGGGTATTCCAGAAGTTTCTCCAGACGTTCCTCTGTGCTTCTCACGTCTGTCTCCATCAAATCAGGATTGTGCATGGCATCCTACTAGACAAAGATATCATTCACCCAAGAGGCTGCGTGCACTGCGTCGTGCTGCCATCTTCTCCTCCCCCTTAATGTTATAATTATGTGGTCTTGTCAGTGTTAGACTTCGGTTTGTCCTTTTTTCTTTTGTGGTATCACTCTGGAGGAACATTGTATCATTTCTTAATGCATGCATGCATTTCTAAATGATAATAAATGAGGACTGAGTGCCCTCATAATCTTAAAAGTACCGGAGGATTGGATGTTTGTGAATGTTCTTGTTCAAGAAAAGAAGTAGAGATAACCCAGGAAATTATAGACCATGTGGCCAAGTGGTTAAGGCATTGGACTAGTGACCTGAAGGTGGTGAGTTCGAGCCCCAGCCAAGGCAATGTGTTGTGTCCTTGAGCAAGGCACTTAATCACACATTGCTCTGCGATGACACTGGTGCCAAGCTGTATGGGTCCTAATGCCTTTCCCTTGGACAACATTGGTGTTGTGGAGAGGGGAGACTTGCAGCATGGGCAACTGCTGGTCTTCCATACAACCTTGCCCAGGCCTGCGCCCTGGAGAGTGAAGACTTTCCAGGCGCAGATCCATGGTCTCGCAAGACTAACAGATGCCTTTATATGCCAGTGAGCCTTACTTCAGCGGTGGGCAAGTTGTTGAAGATCCTGGGAGGCAGGATTTGAGCATTTGGAGAGACATAATCTGGTTAGGGATATTCGGCATGGTTTTGTCAAAGCCTTACAAACCTGATTGAATTTTTTGAGGATGTAACAAAGCACGTTGATGAAGGTAGAGCAGTGGATGTAGTATATATAGATTTCAGTAAGGCATTTGATAAGGTTCCCCATGTGAGCCTCATTCAGAAAGTAATTAGGCGTGGGTTCCAAGGAGACCTTGCTTTGTGGATCCAGAATTGGCTTGACCTCAGAAGGTAAAGAGTGGTTGTAGATGGGTCATATTTTGCATGGAGGACACTAGTGTTCTGCAGTGATCTGTTCTGGGACCCCTCCTCTTCGTGATTTTTATAAATGACCTGGATGAGGAAGTGTGGGGTGGGGGTTATGGGGTTTGTAAATTTGCTGATGACAGAAAAGTTGGGGGTGTTGTGGTTAGTATGGAGGATTGTCAGAGGTTACAGCAGTCCCAACACTGACACCTGTAGAACACCACTAGCCACTGGAAGCTAATAAGAAAAGGATACTTTTATTCCTACTCACTGCCTCCTACCAATCAGCCAATGCTCTAACCATGCTAGTAACTTTCCTGTAATAGCATAGGATCTTAACTTGGTAAGTAGCCTCATAAGTGGCACCTTGTCAAAGGCCTTCTGAAAGTAAAAATACACTACATCCCCTTAATCCTACTTGTAATCTCAAAGAATTCCAAAAGGTTCATCAGGCAAGAATTTCCCTTTCTATCTTGTCCTGTGTCACCAAGTACTCCATAACCTCTTCTTTAACAATTGACTCCAACACCTCAACTATTGAGGTCAGGCTAACTGGTCTATAATTTCCTTTCTTAAAGAGTGGAGTGATATTTGCAATTTTCCAGTCCTGTGGCACCATGCCAGAGTCCAATGATTTTTGAAATGTTATTACTAATGCCCTACAATCTCTACCACTACCTCTTTCAGAACCCTAGGGTGTAGTTCATCTCATCTGGGTGATACTTATACCCTTGGGTCTTTCAGATTTTTGAGCACTTTCTCTCTTGTAATAGTAACTGCAATTACTTCTCTTCTCCTGCATCTGGCACACTGCTAGTGTCTTCAGCGGTGCAGACAAATGCAAAATATTCATAGAGTTCATCTGCCATCTCCTTGTGATCAGTGTCACCAAAGGGTTTCTTTACCTTAAGCTTCTTGATCGCCCCTGGTTCATTACATAACACCTAATCCAGTATAGCTAATCTTGCAGTCTCAATGACATACTGCTCTAAAAAGCCATCTCTTAGGCATTCAAGAAACTTATTCTTGAGATCAATTACCAACCTGATGTTCCCAATTGATGAAGAGTGCCAGCCCACAACCTCAATTCTTTATTAGCCTCCATAGATGCTGCCTGACTTGCTGTATTCCTCCAGCCTCTTGTGCATGTTGCTCATGATTTCCAGCATCTGCAGAACCTATTAGTACTTTACAGGTTTTGAATGTTTCTCAAAGTTTGTGAAAATTACATAGATTTACAGCACTTTGATAGTTTCAATCAGCAGTAAACTAGGTTCGTGGCTTAAGAAAAGGTTAAGGCCTTCAGGATTTAGACCTGCTTTCATGGAAGCGAAGTCTTCTACTGTGCCAGGTCTTGCTAATTCAAAGCTGACTTTGGAAAGATTCCAGATGAGTGTCAGTGTGGGTCTGGCACACAAGAGTGTATTTCTGCTCACAATCTCGTGTCAGAGATGTAGTCCACAAGCCAAATCAAATGTGCCAAGAGAATGCTCTTGAAATTTAACAATTACTGTGATATTGTTAAACATCTTTATAGTGTCATATTAAATATAAGGATTTTCACCACTTTCATACATTTATCATGAATCAAAATAATACCTTAGAGGTATAAATTCATTGAGCGCTCATTGGGTTTTCTGGAGGAGTGGGAAATGGAATTGTGCTGGTCAGGTGTCATGAGTCTTTTGGCTACTATTGTCACATCAGCAAATGTGATGGCTACTGTTTGTTTTTTTTTTGTCCTAATCGGAACAAGTGGACTCTTTGATCGATAAGGAATCCTGTGACATTCTGAGCAGATGGGTTGACAGTAGGTGCTGCATCATATCATTCCTCTTTCTCTTTTACCTTTTCAATATTCTTTTCACCCCATGATGCCTGATAGTTGATATCATCCATGTCTAGCTGAAATCCCTGTTGCCCAATATTGTACAGGATGAGCATATCATGAGGAAGGCATCTCTATGGAACAGCTGCCTACCACAGAGAAATTCATTTAAAAATAGTTGTTCGTACTTTTGACTGTACTCATGAGCACAGTTTCATGAATAGTGTTAACTAATGCTATACCTGATTACTGCAATAATATGCTCAAAACTAATAATGGAGCAGGCCATGTTACACTTAGCAGTTAGGAGTGTGTTTTTGTAGAGCTTTCAAAGCTGAGATAATTATCTCCTCTTTGGAAAGGTGGTGGGTGTGTGCGTAGTTGCAAAGAGTGCATTAAAGTCTGCTGTATGATACAGGCTCTGCTGGATGCATAAGTATGTTTTTAATGCTCTTCCACCCCAGTGAATCAGAAAGATAACAAACAGATATTTATAAACATTTTACAAAGACTCAAATTACTTATTAAGTAATTACATAAAAATAAATTAAGCCATTCTCAGTATTATTAGAAAAAAAGACTCTAAGGCCAAAGTGTTTCATGAAAACCTATGCTGTAGATCGGTAGGATGGTAAACAACCAGGCTCAGAGCACTGTGTATACTGCTTAAGGCGATGTGTCCAAGTTATAATTGATTAATTGAAAGCCTGAAAGCATTTGTCTGATTTGTTTTTGATGCTCCAAGTAACCACACTATCTATAGAAATAGATACCAGTACAAATGCCTGTGACATCATGTTGAGACAGATGGCTAGAAATTATTTTCTGATCAATAGCCTCAAACATGCTATTGTTTGTAGTGAAATCATGGCATATTTTCCCTTCAAAATTCATTCAAGTGAATTGATTCTGGAGACAGAGTTTGTGCTGCCTCAGCTAGGTAGCATGTTCAGTGTTACTGGCTGTTTGGATTCAAGGCAGATGTCTCCATTCTTTGTATGAGTGTGCACAGTATGGTCAGATGGCTTGCCAATATATTTTTCTCCAGAACTCCCCTGTGTATTCACAGCCTCGCTGGTGCAGCATCTGTGCTCACCTGAGCTAAGTCCTGTTTCCTCTCATATAAACTCTCCTGTGGTGTCAATCCCTTCACCATCTGTTCTCACTTGCTCGTGATGTGTGAGACAACCCAGATAAAAACATGACTGCTTTATTTATCTCACCAAAAGCTTAGTAGCTGATCTGCAATATGGTTTGTAAGAATCATGTGACAGTACATCATCATCAGGAGTAAGCTCTCTGAGGAGTTGCCATAGCCGTCCAGCACTATGGGACACTTGAAGAATGTACAACATAGGAGCATAATTAGCCCATTCAGCCAATCAAGTCTGTCCCACCATTCCATTATGACTGATTTATTATCCCTCGACCCCTCTTTCCTGCATTCTCCCTGTAACCTTTGACTAATCCAAAACCTATCAACCACTGCTTTAAATATACCCAATGACTTGCCCTCCACAGCCATCCGTGGCAATGATATCCACAGATTCAACACCATCTGGCGAAAGAAATTCCTCATCTGTATTCTAAATGAACATGCCTTTAATCTAAGCCTGTATAGTGGACCTAGGTTCAGCCACTATAGGAAATATGCTCTCTACATCCAATTTATCTAGGTCTTCCAGTATTCGATAGGTTTTAATGGGATTCCCCCCCCCCCACCCTTCATTCTTCTAAACTCCAGTGAGTACAGGCCCAGAGTGTTGTGTATTTAATATTTCAGTAATATTTGAAAAATATTGCTAATATATTGTTTTATTAAACATTCTTCTTCGTTTAAATAACTTACTACAAGTTGTATGTAAAATACATGACTTACATACATCATGACACTACAACAAATGGCTGGAATGCAGAGCAGAGACTCCAGTTCCCCCATTTTTACCAGCACTGAGATGATCTTGCCATTGATAGAGGTTGCCTTATGTGGGGATTGAGAGTTGTTGTAACATCCAAGCTGAGAGTTTCTCTATTGAGTTGGAGTTTATAGCTAAGCAGGGAGGAGTATTGTGTACTTAATATTTCAGTAATATTTGAGCAATACTGTAAGTATATATTTTGATTAAGCATTTTTTTTGTTTAAATGATTCACTTTGGGTTATATGAAAAAATACCTGAATTGCATACGTCATGATTCTACCATGTTATATGTGCATGCCTCACTTAAAGTAAAGATAAAGTTAGACTCACATTTCAGACTTCTGTCTTTTCCTTTCAAGTAGTTTAATGTTTTGGAGTTATATGATATAACTTAAAGCCATTAAATACTCATAAGGAGCCCAAAACTGCTTGCAAAACTCCCAGTGCAATCTGGCCAATTCATTATAAAGCACTAGCATTACAACCTTGTTATTATATTCTAATACTCTTGAAATGAATGCTAACATTGCATTTACCTTCCTTACCACAGACATAAACTGCAAGTTAACCTTTAGGGAATCCTGCACAAGGACACCCAATTCCCTCTGCACTATTGGAAAACAATCTATGCCTTTTTCTTTCACCAGAGTGCATATCCACACAATTCCCTTCACTATATTCCATTTGCCACTGTTTAGCCCATTATCCCAATCTATGTCCTTCTGTGGACTCTCTGCTTCCTCAGCACCACCTTCCCCTCTAACTAGCTTTGTATCATCGGCAAATTTGGGCACTAAGCCATCAATTCTCTCATCCAGATTGTTGACCGGTAATGTGAAAAACGTAGTCCCAAACCCGACCCTACAGAACACCGCTGGACATATGCTGCCAACCACAATAGACTACCTTTATTCCCAGTACAGACCCTGAGGAAGATCAAACCCATGAATCAGAAATAACTTAATGGTTTATACAATCAATCAGCCATTATACTTCACTCGGTTCTGTCTCAAGGTGAATGAATGTTACATTTTTGGATGATTATTAATTCCGTTGCAAGGTAACTATGCGGTGATATATCTCTGATGGTCATTGGTACCAATATCCAGCATCATCAGCTGTGAATCACATGGACTAAAGGGTCAGCTGCTGATTCCTGCCTTCCTGTTAAACCCCTACTTCTGCAGCAAACAAAACGAGCTATTGAGTGAGAGTAATGAGAGCATGCACTAATGAGAGTAATGAATAGCATTGTATGAAGATGAGAGTGAGCTTTGGTCATGGCCAGACACAAGAGGATGAGAGGAATGCATAAACAGAGGGGAAAAGTAATACCTGCTTGCTAAGTTAATACAAGACCATAAGTCATAGGGGCAGAATTAGGCCATTTGGCCCATCGAGTCTGATCTGCCATTCAATCACGGTTAATCCTTTTTCTTATTCTCTTCCTCAACCCCAGTTCCCAGCCACCTCCCTGTAACCTTTGATGCCATGTTCAAGAACCTATCAATCTTTGCATTAAATACACCCAACAACCTGGCCTACACAGCTGCATGTGGCAACAAATACCACAAATTCACCACCCTTTGGCTAAAGAAATTTCTCTGCATCTTTGTTTTGGAAGGGTGCCCCTCTATCCTGAGGCTGTGCCCTCTTGTCCTAGACTCTCCCACCATGGGAAACATCCTTTCAACATCTACTCTGTCTAGCCTTTCAACATTTGAAAGGGTTCAATGAGATCCCCCCTCATCCTTCTGAATTCCAGCGAGTACAGACCCAGAGCCATCAAGTGTTCCTCTTATGATAACCCTTTCATTCCTGGAATCATCCTTGTGAACCTCTCCTGGACCCTTTCCAATGCCAGCACATCTTTTCTAAGATGAGGGGCCCAAAATTGTTCACAATACTCAAGCTGAGGCCTCACCAGTGCCTTACAAAGCCTCAGCATCATATCCTTGCTCTTGTATTCTAGACCTCTTGAAATGAATGCTGACACAGCATTTGCCTTCCTCACCACCAACACTACCTGCAAGTTAACCTTCAGGGTGTTCTGCACAAGGACTCCCAAGTCCCTTTGCATCTCAGTTTCCTGGATTTTCTCCCCATTTAGAAATTAGTCCACATAGTTACTTCTACTACCAAAGTGCATGACCATGCATTTTCCAACATTTATTTCATTTGCCACTTTCTTGTCCATTCTTGTAATCAAAGTCCTTCTGCATCTTACCTGTTACCTCAACACTTCTTGCCCCTCCACCAATCTTCATACCATCTGCAAACTTGGCAACAAAGCCATCTATTCCGTCATCTAAATCATTGATATCTAGCATAAAAAGAAGTGGTCCCAACACCGACCCCTGCGGAATACCACTAGTCACTGGCAGCCGACCAGAAAAGGATCCTTTTATTCCCATTCATTGCCTTCTACCAATCAGCCAAAGCTTTAACCATGTTAGTAAATTTCCTCTAATACCATGGGTTTTTAACTTGGTAAGCAGCCTCATGTATGGCACCTTGTCAAGGACCTTCTGAGAGTCCAAATATACAACATCCACTACATCCCCTTTATCTATCCTACTTGTAATTCCTTAAAGATTTGCAATAGGTTCGTCAGGCAGGATTTTCCCTGAAGGAAACCATGCTGACTTTGTACTATGTTGTTCTGTGTCACCCAAGTACTTCATCACCTCATCCTTCACAACCAACTCTAACATCTTTCCAACCTCTGGCTGGTCTATGGTTTCATAAGAACATAAGAAATAGGAGCAGGAGTAGGCCATCCGACTCATCGAGCCGGCCCTGCCATTCAATGAGATCATGGCTGATCTGTCCATAAACTTAGCTCCATCTACCTGCCTTTTCCCTGTAACCCTTAATTCCCCTACCATGTAAAAATCTATCCAACTGTATCTTAAATATATTTAGTGAAGCAGCCTCAACTGCTTCCGTGGGCTGAGAATTCTACAGATTCACTACTCTCTGGGAAAAACAGTTTCTCCTCATCTCCATCCTAAATCTTCTCCCCAGAATCTTGAGGCAATGTCCCCTAGTTCTAGTCTCACCTACCAATGGGAACAATTTTCCTACTTCTGTCTTAACTATCCCTTTCAAAATTTTATTTGTTTCTATAAGATCCCCTCTCATTCTTCTGAATTCCAGAGAGCTCAATCTCTCCTCATCTCTGGAATCAACCTGGTGAACGTCCTCTGCACTGCCTCCAAAGCCAGAATATCCTTCCTCAAGTATGGAGACCAGAACTGCACACAGTACTACAGGTGTGGTCTCACCAGTACCTTATATAGTTGTAGCATTACCTCTCTGCTCTTGAATTCAATCCCTCTAGCAATAAAGGCCAACATTTTGTTTGCCTTCTTAATAACCTGTTGCATCTGCAAGCCAACTTTTTCCTTTCTGCTGCCTTCCTCCTTTCTTAAAGAGTGGAGTAACATTTGCAATTTTCCAGTCCTCCGGCACTATGCCGGAGTCCAATGACTTTTGAAAGAGTCAGACTAGCATAAAAGAGTGATATGTTGGTTTGAAAGAGTAGACCGTAAGACCAGAAGATATAGGAGCAGAATTAGGCCATTCAGCTCATCCACCTTGTCCACCATCATGGCTGATTCTCGATTCCACTCAATCCCATACATCTGCCTTCTTACCATATCCTTTGATGCCCTGGCCAATCAGACAACTATCAACTTCTGCCTTAAATATACCCACGGACTTGGCTTCACCGTAGTTTGTGGCAGAGTGTTCTACAGATTCACTACTCTCTGGCTAAAAAAATCCTCCTTTGTTCTGTTCTAAAAGGTCGCCACTCAATTTTGAGGTTGTGCACTCTAAGTTCTAGATACCCGCTCCATAGCAAACATTCTCTCCACTTCCACCCTATCCAGCCCTTTTAACATTCAGTAGGTTTCAATGAGATTACCTTGCATTCTTCTAAATTCCAGTGAGTACAGGCCCAAAGCTGCCCAAGGCGCTACATATGTTAACCCCTTCATTACCAGAATCTTCCTCATGAACTTCCGCTGGACTCTATCCAATGACAACACATCCTTTCTGAGATACTGGGCCCTTGACAATACACAAAGTGTGGCCTGATTAGTGTGTTATACAGCCTCAGCATTACTTCCTTGTTTTTATATTCAATTTCCTTTGAAATAAATGCCAACACTGCATTTTCCTTCTTTACAACAGACTCAATCTGAAAATTAACCCTCTGGGAGTCTTGCACAAGGACTCCTAAGTCCCTCTGCACCTCTGATGTTTGAATCTTCTCAGCATTTAGAAAATAGTCTGTACTATTGTTCCTCCTTCCTATATGCATTATCATACATTTCCCAACACTGTATCCCATCTGCCACTTTTTTGCTCATACTTCCAATTTGTCTAAGTCTTGCTGCAATAACATAGCTTCCTCAGCACTACCTACCCCTCCACCTATCTTTGTATCAACTGCAAACTTTGCCACAAAGCCATCAATTCCATTATCCAAATCATTAACAAGCAATGTGAAAAGCAGTGGTCCAAATACTGACCCCTGATGAACACCTCTGGTGACCAGCAGCCAAGCAGAAAAGGCCCTTTTTATTCCCACTCACTACCTCCTGCCTGTCAGTCATTCTGCTATCCATGCCAGTATCTTTTCTGTAATGCCATAGGATTTTATCTTGTTAGGCAGCCTCATGTGGCACCTTATCAAATGCCTTCTGAAAATCCAAGTAAATGACTCTCCTTTGTCCACCCTGCTTATTACTTCCTTGAGGAACTCTAACTGATTTGTCAGGCAAGATTTCCCTTTACAGGAACCATGCTGACTTTGACATTTAAACATTAGCCTCCAAGTGGTCTGAAACCTCATCCATATTAATAGACTCCAACACTTTCCCATCCACTGAGGTTAGACTAACTGGCCTAAATATTCCTTTCTTTTGCCTTCCTCCCTTCTTAAATAGTAGAGTAATATTTGCAATCTTTCATTCCTCTGGGACCATGCCAAAATCAAGTGATTTTTGAAAGATCACAACTAATACATCCGTTATCACTTCAGCAACCTCTCTCAAGTCTCTCGGATGTAGTCCATCTGGTCCAGGTGCCTTATCCTCCTTAAGACCTTTCAGTTTGCCTCGCACTTTTTCCTTTGTAATGGCAATGACACTCAACTCCTGCTCAGTACAGACTCTGGCACACTGCTTATGTCTTCCACAGTAAAGACTGTTGCAAAGTACACATTAGATATCAACTCTCAACTCCCTTTTAGTCTTTATATAACTGAGAAAACTTTTGGTATCCTGCTTTATATTATTGCCTAGTTTGCCCTCATATTTCATCTTTTCCCTTCTTGTAGCTTTTTAGTTTCCTTTTGTTGGATTTTAAAAACTTCTCAATCATCCAACTTCCCACTCACTTTTGCTGCCTTATATGCCCTTTCTTTGGCTTTTATGCAGTCCTTAACTTTCCTTGTCAGCAAGGTTGCCTACTCCTGCCATTTGAGAACTTCACCTGCGGGACACATCCATCTTACACCTTATGAACTATTCCCAGAAACTTCAGCCATCTCTGCTCTGCCGTCATTCCCACCAGTATCCTTCTCCAATCTGCCTGGGAAACTCCTCTCTCATGCCTCTGTAATTCCCTTTAATCTGCTGTGATACTGATACATGTGACTGATGCTTCTCCCTCTCAAATTGTAGTATGAATTCAATCATATTATGATCACTCTCTCCTAAGTGTTCCTTGACATTAAGCTCCATAGTAAGACCTGGGTTATTACACAACCCCCATTCTAAAGTAGCCTTCCCCGAGTAGGCTCAAGCACAAGCTGCTCTAAAAAGCCATAATGGTAACATAGTGGTCATTGTAACTGGTGTATTATTGTCTCATGTACCAAGGTACAGTGAAAATAGTAATTTTGCATGTCATCCAGAGTTATCATTCTGAACATAAGCATGTTGAGGTAAGTGAAAAGGGAGAAGGAATAACAAAATGCCGTGCAAATCGGCAGATGAAGTACAAGAGGTAATCAAGAGTTCAAGAGGCCTATTCAAGAGTCTTATATATAACAAAAGAATAGAAGCTGTTCTTGAGCTTAGCAGTCAAGCAGGCTTTAGATGATCTGAGCAATGAGATCAGCATGCACAAGACTACGCACCCTAACGCCCTCACCATTGTTTTGGGAGATTTTAACTAGGCCAGTCCGAAAAACTCACTAAGCAGCTGCCATCCACTTATCACTTGCAATACCAGATGAAACAACACACTGGACCATTGTTACACCACCATCAAGAATGCCTGCCATGCTATTCCACGCCCTCACTTCAGGAAGTCTGATCACCTGGCTGTACCTCTACTCCCTGAGTATAGGCAGAAACGGAAGACTGCAGCACCAGCAGTGAGGACCGAGAAGGTGTGGACAAGGGAAGCACAGGAGTGCCTACAGGACTGCTTTGAATCAGTGGACTGGACTGTATTCAGGAATTCATTTTCAATCCTGGATGAGTATGGCGCAGTTGTTACCGACTTCATTAAAACCTGTGTGGATGAGTGTGTGGCCACAAAGACTTACTGTACATTCCCAAACCAAAAGCCGTGGATGAACCAGGAGGTACGTCGTCTGCTGAAGACTAGATCTGTGGCATTCAAGTCTGGTGACACAGGCCTATGCCAGAAAGTCAGGTATGATTTGTGGAGGGTTATTTCAAGGGTGAAAAGACAATTTCAAATGAGGTTGGAGGCAAGACATTACCTCCTACAATGGCATGAATGGCAGTGATGCTTCAGTATCAGATGAACTCAACGCCTTCTATGTACATTTTGAAAGGGAGAACACAACTACAGCAGTGAAGATCCCTGCTGCACCTGATGACCCTGTGATCTCTATTCAGAGGGTGATGTTAGGTTGTCTTTAAAGAGAGTGAATGCTCGCAAGGCAGAAGGTCCCAATGGAGTACTGGTAAAGCTCTGAAAACCTGTGCCAACCAACTAGTAGGAGTACACAAGGACATTTTCAACCTCTCACTGCTATGGGCGGAAGTTCCCACTTGCTTCAAAATGGCAACAACTATGCCAGTGCCTAAGAAGAATAATGTGGGCTGCCTTAATGACCATCGCCTGGTAGGACTCACATCGACAGTGATGAAATGCTTTGTGAGGTTGTTTATGACTAGACTGAACTCTTGCCTCAGCAAGGACCTGCACCCATTGCAATTTGCCTATCGTCACAATAGGTCAACAGCAGACACAATCTCAATGGCTCTCCACATGGCTTTAGACCACCTGGACAACACAAACACCTACGTCAGGATGCTGTTCATCGACTATAGCTCAGCATTTAATACCATCATTCCCATAATCCTGATTGAGAAGTTGCAGAACCTGGGCCTCTGTACCTCCCTCTGCAAATGGATCCTCGACTTCTTAACCATAAGACCACAACCTGTGCGGATTGGTGATAACATCTCCTCCTCGCTGACGATCGACACCGGCGCACCTCAGGGATGTGTGCTTAGCCCACTGCTCTACTCTCTGTATACACATAACTGTATGGTTCGGCATAGTTCAAATACCATTGACAAATTTGCTGACAATACAACCATTGTTGGTAGAATCTCAGGTGGTGACAAGAGGGTGTGCAGGAGTGAGATATGCCAACTAGTGGAGTGGTGCTGCAGCAACGACCTGGCGCTCAACGTCAGTAAGGTGAAAGAGCTGATTGTGGACTTCAGGAAGGGTAAGACGAAGGAACACATACCAATCCTCATAGAGGGATCAGAAGTGGAGAGAGTCAGCAGTTTCAAGTTCCTGGATGTCAAAATCTCTGAGGATCTAACCTGGTCCCAACATATCAATGTAGTTATAAAGAAGACAAGACAGTTGCTATACATTTTTAGGAGTTTGAATAGATTTGGCATGTCAACAAATACACTTAAAAACTTCTATAGTTGTACCGTGGAGAGCATTCTGACAGGCTGCATCACTGTCTGGTATGGAGGGACTACTGCACAAGACCGAAAGAAGCTGCAGAAGGTTGTAAATCTAGTCAGCTCCATCTTGGGTGCTAGCCTACAAACTAACCAGGACATCTTCAGCGAGCGGTGTCTCAGAAAGGCAGCATCCTTTATTAAGGACCCCTGGCACCCAGGGCATGCCAGGACACTACCTCACTACCTCACTTTTTTTTCTGTTTTTTGCACTTTTTAAAAATCTATTCAATATACATATACAGTAATTGATTTAATATTTATTACTTTTTAATTTTATTTATTATGATTTTTTCCCTCTGACGGATTATGTATTGCATTGAACTGCTGCTGCTAAGTTAACAAATTTCACGTCACATGCCGATGATAATAAATCTGATTTGCTTCTCTGAGCTTAGTGGTGCATACTGTACTTACAATTTTTTATATCTTCTGCTCGATGTAGAGGGTTGTTGTAGAAGAGAATGACCAGGGGCTTTGATGATGTTGGCTGCTTCGCCAAGGCAGTGGGAAGTGTAGACAGAGTCAATGGAAGGGAGGTTTGTTTTTTGTGATGGTCTAAGTTGTATCCACAGTTCTATGTGCCAAAGTGAGTAGAATGAGTGATATGCAGATCAGAGTGAGGTGCGCATGCCTCTATACCTTCCACTTCTGCTCTAATGAAGTGAATAAATTGCTCTTAACACTGAATCCAGGAACACTTACTGGTGTCCTTATGCAAAATATTCTGCCCAAGTAAGGTTTGTTTAAAACAAAAGGTCCTGCTTTTGAATCTTGAAGGAATGTATTTGTTCTCAGGTCATGAGTGCTAAGCAGTTAGCTTTGACCACCCTCCCACTGTCTGGTTCCATTGACTTCAATGTCCATTTAGTGCTCGTCACTCTACGGTCTCTGCTCTGCCTGTGGTTTTTGCAAATCCAAAGTCCAGTGTGTTTCTTTTTTTTTATAGTTGCTCAAATACTGAAGTTGAAATTGACTTATGACAGAAGTTGTCACACCCACTCACGGGAAACATTCAAAAAAATAGCCAAGTACAGCTTTGATTTTACAGTACAAGTAGAATGTCTGAGATTCTTGTTGTGACATAAATTCAGTCTGTTAGTTAGATCAGATGTTACACCTGACAGCAAGACTCCAGGTGATCTCCCAGTCACATTATATCAACAGCAGAAGCTGGATATGGACAAGAAAGACCATAAGATATAGGAGCAGAAGTACACCATCCAACCTATTGAGTCTGCTGATCCAATTCTTCCAGTCATCCTCACTCCTCTGCCTTCTCCCCATACCCTTTGATGCCCTTGCTAATTAAGAACCTATCTCTCTCTGCCTTAAATGCATCCAATGACTTGGCCTTCACAGCCACTCGTGGCAACAAATTCCACAGATTTACCATCCACAGACTAAAGTAATTTCTCTAGATCTCTGTTCTAAATGGATGTCCTTCAATCCTGAAGTCATGCCCTCTTGTCCTAGAATCCCCTAACATGGGAAATAACTTTTGCCATATCTAACTTGTCCAGGCCTTTTAACATTTGGAATATTTTTATGAAATCCCTCCTCATTCTCCTGAACTCTAGGGAATACAGCCCAAGAGCTGCCAGATGTTCCTCATATGGTAACCCTTTAATTCCTGGAATCATTCTTGTGAATCTTCTCTGAATCCTCTCCAATGTCAGTATATCCTTTCTAAAATAAGGAGCCCAAGCCTGCACACAGTACTCCAGGAAACCATGCTGGCTTTGGTCTATCTTGTCATGTGCCTCCAGGTACTCTGTAATCTCATTCCTGGTCCAACGGTTAAGAAGGCGGTTTCTGCAAGCATCGTGGAATGTGCAGAGCAGGACAAGACACAGAAGAAGTCCTGGTCATCCACTGCACCTAGTCCCATCTCCAGCCGTCCTGACTCTGTCTTGCCACTGGATCCAGATGGGAATTGAGAAGAGAGAGTGAGGCTGATGCTGCACAACTATCCCTCACTTAAATCCAAATCACATGCTAGTCTCAACACCATCTGGTGTCAAGGTCCTCATTGACGTCGACGATGGGCGAACAACAACAATCTCATCCTTAACAATCGATGCCGACAACTTCCTAACCACTGATGTCAGGCTAACTGCTCTGTAGTTACCTTTCTGCTTCCTCCCACTCTTCTTAAATAGTGGAGTAATAGTTGCACTTTTCCAGTCATCCGGTACAAAGCCAGAATCTATCGATTCTTGAAAGATCATTGTTAATGCCTTTGCAATCTCTCCAGATACTTCCTTCAGAACCTGAGGGTGCATTCCTTCAGGCCCAGGAGATATATCTACCCTCAGACCATAAAGCTTCCTAAGCACCTTCTCAGTCGTAATTTTCAATGCACCTACTTCATTTCCCTCACACTATTGAATGTCCATTATGCTGCAGGTGTCTTCCACTGTGAAGACTGATGCAAAATACACAATCAATTCCTCTCTCATCTCTGCATCTCTCATTACAGTATCTCCAGCATCATTTTCTATTGGTCCTCTGTCTCCCCTCAACTCTCTTTTACCCTTTATATACTTAAAAAAGCTTTTACTTTCTTCTAATGATATTAGTCGCCAGCTTCCTTTCATAATTCATCTTTTCCTTCCTAATGACCTCCTTAGTTTCCTTCTGCAAGTTTTTAAAAACTTCCCAATCCTCTCTTTTGCTTTTACTTTGGCTCTGGCTTCAATTGTCAGCCACTGTAGTGTCCTCCTTCCATTTGAAAATGTCTTCTCATTTGGAATATATCTGTCTTGCACTTCCCTCATTTTTCGTAGAAACTCCAGCCGTTGCTGCTCTGCTATTCTTCCTGCTAATGTCCCTTTCCAGTCAACTTTGGCCAGTTCCCCTCTCATGCCATTGTAATTTCCTTAATTCCACCAAAATACTGACACATTGGAATATAGTTTCTCCTTCTCAAAATTAAAAGTGAACTTGATCATATTGTGATCACTGTTCCCTAAGGGTTCCTGAACCTTAAGCTCTCTTATCACCTCTGCATCATTGCACAACACCCAATCCAGCACAGCCGATCCCCTAGTGGGCTCCACAATAAGTTGTTCTAAACAAAACTATTCTACAAATTCCCTCTCTTGAAGTCCAGTACTGGCCTGGTTTTCCCAGTCCTCTCATGTTAAAATCCCCAATGATTATCATAACATTGCCCTTCTGACACGCCTTTTCCTTCTCCTGCTGTAATTTGTAAACCACATCCCGGCTGCTGTTTAGAGGTGTGTATAAATGCCATTAGGGTCCGTTTACCCTTGCCATTTCTTAATTCAACCCACAGAGACTTTATACCTTCTGATTCTATATCAACCCTTTCTAATGATTTAATATTATTTCTTATAAACAGGGCCACATCACTCCCTCTGCCTACTAACCTATCTTTCTGATACATTGTATATCCTTGGATGTTCTGCTCCCAATGGCAGCCATCTTTTAGCCAAGTTTCAGAGATGGCCACAATATCATACTTGCCAATTTGTGGCTGAATTTCAAGATCGTCCATTTTATGTCTTATGCTGTGTGCATTCAAATATAACACTTCCAGTCCAGTATTTGTTGCTTTCTGCTGTAAATCATCCCACTGGCTGTGCTTATGCCTCATCTGCTTACTGCCTGTCCTCCCTATAATCTCTGTTGTATGCTATCTTTGATTTATTTTTGTTTTCCCCTTCTTCAGCCCTATCACTCCAGTTCCCATACCCCTGCCAAATTAGTTTAAACTCTCCCTAACAGCTCTATTAAATGTGCCCGCTAGGATATTGGATCCCTTTGGGATCAGGTGTAACCTGCCCTTCTTGACAGGTGGTACCTCCCCAGAAGATGCCCCAATGATCCAGGAACCCGAAGCCATGCCCCCTACACCAGTCCCTCAGCCACGCATTAATATAACTGATCATGCTATTCTTGCACTTGTTAGCACGTGGCGCAGGCAGCATTCCCGAGACTGCTATCCTGGAGGACCTGCTTTTCAGCTTCCTACCCAACTCCCTGAATTCTCTTTTCAGGATCTCCTCCCTTTTTCTACCTATGTCATTAGTACCAATGTGTACCAAGGCTTCTGGCTGTTCACCCTCTTCCTTCAGAATACTCTGCACCTGATCCGAGATCCCGTATCCTGGCACCTGGGAGGCACGACACCATGCGAGTATCTCTATCAGGCTGACAGAATCTCCTGTCCATTCCCCTCACTATGGAATCCCCTATGATTACTGCATTCTTCCTCTTCTTCTCTCCCTTCTGCACCATGAACCAGGCTCAGTGCCAGAGACCTGATCACTGTGGTCGTCCTCTGTCAGGTCACCCCCTCAACAGCATCCAAAATGAGATAACAATTACTGAGGGGGATGGCCACAGGGGTGCCCTCTACTATCTGAGCTCTTCTCTTCCCTTCCCTGACAGTCACCCACTTGTCTAACTCCTGCAGCCTTGGGGTGACTAACTCCCTGTAGCTCCTATCTATCTCCTGCTCACTTTCCCTAATAAGCTGTCAGTCATCAAGCTGCAGCTCCAGATCCTTACCTCTGTCTCTCAGGAGCTGCATCTCGGTACACCTGGCACAGATATGCCCAACTGGGAGAATGGAAGATTCCCAGGATTCCCACATGTGACACCCAGAGCAATGTACTAACCCTACAGACATGCTCTCTAATCCTCAAAAAAAAAAATGCAAGGAAAAAACGAAGTCCGCTTACCCACTTACCTTGCTGAAGCCTGAATGAGCCAAAGCCCTACAGCTCTGACTCAGACCACTCCGTCGATGACTTCTCCTTTGATGAGCGCTCCTCTAGGCAGTGTCTTCCTTTTATGCCTGAACCTTCTGTGCTGTCCAACACACAGTTGGTGCGCTGGTTATAGCCAAGTTCCCGCGAAGCTTTCCCTTTTAAAATTTCCATCCCAGACCTGTGTGCCTCCTCCTCTCTCGTAGCCCTCCAACTCTTGATTGGTGCGCCAGTTATGTGAAATCTGATCTGATTAATGAAGCATCTGGTTGGGCAAGCTACTACGCATGCACCACACAGTCTCTGGATTTCCTCTTGCTCACAATGTGCTCCAAACTTAAAATCTAGCTTGTTTTGTCAGCTATTGATGTAAGTATTATTACCTTAATGAATCTTGTGCAAAAAATAGGCTTTGGAACTTCAGTTTAGTGACGGCATGAAAAGACAGAGAAATTGGAGATTTTCCCTTCCAGTTCAGAGTGATCTTTCTGTTAATTGATTTTCTGAAACATAAGACAACACAATCCCCATTGAATTATAATCTCTCGGTTACAAAATACTTTGGTGCCTCCTAAGTATTCTTAGGAAAATATTCTTAATGGAACCAAGTTTGGAAACAAAGATCATGTGCAAATACGTATTACATCATGTGACAAAGCTTCTTTGTCCATATTTTGATGCAAATTTTATCTGCTATCATTCATGAGGATTCAACTTGTTTTCATTAACCATTCTGGTGGCAATCAGTAATATCTTTTTCCAGCCCAGCTGTCTATTTCTCACACATTTTTGATCTCTCTGGTATCAATTAAATTGGGAAGGACCCTCACTCCCTATACTGGTTTGTACATCATATGGGTCCTGGTAGGCTATTACATTCCTTGTTTTATCTGAAGACAAATCGTTGTAGATGTTAAGAATTAAAAATCTTGGAAATATACAATTTAACAGACAGCGCCTGTGGAGAGGGAAACAGAGTTAATGTTTCAGGTCAATAAACTTTCAATAGCACTGGGAAAAATGAGAAGGTGTGTCAGTTTACTTTCAAACAGAAAGTAATGAGAAGGTAGTGAACCTTTAGAATTCTTTAATCCATGGAACCAGAAAAGTAGGTTATCTGAAGTTATGGAGTTCAACACTTCATAGGTGCAATGTACATAAAAACAAGATGTACTCCTATTCTTTGATTTAATGTTAGGGTTCCGTAGAAGAGTGTAAGAGACAGGAGTCATATCAGTGGGGAATGAGACAGAAAATTAAAGTGACGGGCAAATGAAAGCTCAGCCTTGCAGACTGAATGTAGGTAGTCTGCAAAGAGTCTCCCAACCTGTGTGTGTTCTCCACTGTAGAGGAGACCACAATGGGAGCACCTGATACAGTACACTTTGTTTGAATAGATGCAAATGAATGATTGCTTTACCTGGAAGAATGTTTAGATCTCAGGATCGTGAGAAGGGAAGAATTAAGGAGGCAATTGCAGCATTTACCTTGTTTTGTTTGTTTTATGGTCAGTTTATATCTTTTCTCTGCCAAAGATGAACAAAGAAAAACAAACAATACAGTTGGAAGTGACAGAAAATTACTGCACTGGAATCCGGTGCTGGTTTTTGGGATAGAGGAGAATTATTTTTGCATGCAACAGCCTGGTTATGTACAGTGACCATACATTATATCTGGAATCCCAAACTAAGTGCAAATTTACTTGCATATGTCTTGTCATGGAGTTCCTAAAATGGGACTCTCAAAGGAGATTGTTACTGGAAAATCTGGGAGGATTTCAATTACCATATTATGATACGGACAAAGTAAACCAACTCAATTAAACAAAAAGAAATAGAAAGACGTTTGGTCCCAAGTTGATGTTGGCCTACTTCATGTTTATCAATGTTTGCATCCTTCACATTCGTTAAGCTTGACTACAGGCTCTCCCATAGGCTGTGCATGTGATTACATTCAATCATCACACTTACTATAAACTGGTCTTTTGAATTCCTTATGGGAGCCTCTAACAACATGACTTATGTATAGCCTTACTCCCTTGTGAGCTGGTTCTGATGCATCTCCTGGCTACAGTGCACTAAGGCTCATCTTCTTTCCATTTATAAATCCTTTCTCTGTAGATTTGGTCATTGATCTAATGACTGTGGGGGTGAAGTTAAGAGACATCGCATTTGGATCATTAGTCCCTAGTTCTCCCTTTACTGCCTGGCTAGCAAGCACTTCTAAGGATTCAGAAATCAACAGGAAATAAAGGCTGCAATGGTTATACATATAAATAAGCGGCCAGCATATGTGTATTTACACCAACTGCAGCCTGTATGTCAGAAGGTATTGTGAGGTAAGGCTAAAAATGAAGACATTCACTGAATTCAGTTTCAACACAGATTACGGCTATCCCAGCAAAGGGCAATATTCTTCCCCACGAGCTTTAGAGCCTGTAAGCATGCCTCTTTTCCTCTTGATAGGTTCTCTTGCCTCTGGTTGTGAGGCACTACCTCTTCCAAGAGAGTGAAGAGTACATCACTGCATTGTGTAATGTGTCAGAGTGACATCTCCATCATTGTGGAATAGTGTATCTGCAATAAGAGGGTGCACTGAACCTTACAAATGTTTGGCATGAATCCTGATTGATATCTATTGTCAGTAGATGAATGATGGAGATGTGGTGGTCTGAACAAATCTTGATGTAATAGTTTTAGTGTGTTATTTGAAGGAGCTTTCACAGACCCTGACCATTTATGTGAGACGTTTGAACTTGTAACACTACATTCAGCTTGTTTTGCTTCCTCTTTTTGACATATACAAATATGGTTTCTTTCCCACCTGCTTCCTCTCATCAGGAATTTCAAGGTGACAGCATTGCCAACTCTCTCAGAGATTCTCCTCTTCCACAGGTTAATTTCAATTCAAAATTCTTCCCGCGAGTCTTGCACACAAGCGATTCTACAGATGCTGGAAATCTTGAGCAACTCACACAAAATGCTGGAGGACCTCAGCAAGTCAGGCAGCATCTGCGGAGTAGAATAAGCAGTCAACGTTTCTGGCTGAGACTCTTCATTCAGACTGGAAAGGAAAAGGGAAGGAGCCTGAATTAAAAGATGGGGCAGAGGAGAAGGAGTACAAGCTAGAAGGTGACAGGTGAAACCAGGGGATGGGAAGATAGGTGTGTGGGGAAGGGGGGAATAACGTGAGAATCTGGGAGGTGATAAGTGAAAATGTTAAAGGGCAGAAGAACAAGGATCTGACAGGAGAGAAGAGTGGGAGAAATCTGATAGGAGAAAGGGAAGGGAGGGGGCACCAGATGGTGGTGATAGCAGGTGAAGAGAAGAGAAAGGGTAAGAGAGGAGTCAGAATGCGGAATAAACAAAGAGAGAAGGGGACAGGGAAAATTACCAGGTTAGAGAAATTGATGTTCATGCTGTCAGGTTGGAAGCTACTCAGAAGGAGTATGAAGTGTTGTTTCTCCAGGATCTCAGCCCAACATATTAACTCTATTCCTTTCCATAGTTGCTGCCTGACCTACTGAGTTCTTCCAGCATTTTGTGCATGTTACTCCTGAGAGCCTTACTCTGCCTCCCCTTCAGGGGCACATACAAGCTTCATGCAGGACACCTGTAAGTTATTGTATGTAAGATTTCTGATGATTTACTGGTGCATAAAGTAGATTTTAACTGAACAAATTGCATTAGTGAACTTGCTCTACTATCTGCTTTACTTTGACTTGATATTGGATTATTGTATCTATTTTTAGAGGCTATCTAACTTCACCACAAACATAACTAAACTTTCAGTGTGTGCGCAATTGCAACAAGCTATTTTGTAACAAATCAATACACCACAATGTTTAAATGTGCTCCATCTGTCATCTTCCTTAGAAGTATTTTACACTTTGTTTTATTGCCATTCCTAACTGATTTTGTTCACAACTTCTTCCTTGATATTTATGGCTGGGAACATGATGTTTCAATGGAAAATATCGGTCTCTGCAGCTATTAAATATTGTACATTCCACACACACAGTTGCTATTGCAAGAATAAATACACCAATAACTGAACAGGTTCTGAACCGCTCTCCATACTATCTTCCCTTTGTTATGTTTTTCCCAAACAGTATATGTCTTGAGGCACGCCCTATTACAAGTAGATCTACATAATCATGCGCAGCATTTGATGGAATGTAATGGCGAATGAAAAGAAAACCAAATGTTGAATCCTCTTTAGCATCTGATCTCTGCTCCTCTCCAGAATTGGTGCATTGTCTCTTTTCACACCTGCCACCTCTAAACACCAGGCAATTATGTTTCAAACTCATGGAGAATCTCCGTCCTACTTTTTGAGCCTACTGATATCCATTTAGATGGAATCCTTCTGGTGGAAGACAGGAAGATTTCTCTGTTGAAATCATAAAATATTTGTGCCTTTGCAAGTTTAAAAGTTCAAAGCAAATTCATTATCAAAGTACATATATATCATCATATACATGTAGATTCATTTTCTTCCTGGGCATTTACAAAAAAATAACAGACTGAAAAGTATCCAATGTGCAAAAGAGGACAAGTCATGCAAACAATAAGTAAAAATAAGAAAATGTGAGAACATGAGTTGTAGAATCTTTGGAAGTGTATCTACAGGTTCTGCAGTCAGTTCAGCGTTCAGTTGAGTGAAGTTATCCCTACTGGTTCAGGAACTTGACAAATGTAGGATAATAACTGTCTCTTCATGATCACAGCTCTCACTGGATCATATGGAAGTTTGTGCCATTACCCCTGTGGACCTGTAAAAGGCTGTTGATGGTACATTTATCAACAATGGGATACAACCACATCCCACTGTTCTCGCCTCAGCAGCTGCAGTACATCATTAAGTGGTGTTTATTTTCATTCGAAAATTAGTGGAGAAGTTAGAAAACCTGCAAAAGATGGAGGAAGTGTATTCAACCTGCAGAAATGACAGCCCTGTGGACCTCTATAGTGAAGTGATGTGAGTAAAAGTTTTAGTCTCATTTTCAGCTTTCACCAAGGTATCTTTCATTGCTCCTATGGATTCTTACAGGCCAGTCTTGATTTAGCACATTCACAACTCTCCCAGCACTGAACTAGATCGAGTAAACTGCAGTGAATATTTACAGGAGCATATATGAACTTGCACCATCCACTTGTGTTATGCAAAGTATTGCAGTGCATTGTGGAAGCTGATCTCACAATTGTGAAAGCACATTTATCTTTTAAAGAATGTCACTAATACCATCAAGGGTTCCAAGTCCAGAAATCGTGATACAGTGAGAAAATAATGATGATTGTGAGCCTTCAAAGAACAACAAATATTCAGTGATGAGAGGAATTTCAGTTTTCGAAAGTGCCCAGGACAAAGTCAGTCTGGAGCTGACTTCAAAATGCTGAACGTAGAAAGGACTTTCAGCCCGACAAAAATCTAAGGGCAGACTTCTAGGGTAAGAATTCTTGGCGGTGACTCATTAAGATAGAAAAGTGTTTGTTCTTTAACAATCTTTATCATCTTGCACAATCTTTGTTTAGCCAGAAGGTTTCCTGTATTTTGTTGATATGGTGCATTTAGTAACATTCTCATTTTTGTTAATGTCACAATTATAGTGTAAGATCATGTCTAGAAAAGTGTCCTGAACTACAGAGCAGGTCTTCAACACTGAAGAATTAGTCTTTGCTGTTGTCATTGTACTCACTGGTGTAAGACTCACTCACTTGCCTAAAGCTCTGAAATGAGAGTCAATTAGAAGCAGAGAGCAACACACACAAAATACTGGAGGAACTCAGTAGGCCAGGCAGCATCTATAGAAAAGAGCACAGTTAACGTTTTGGAACGAGACACTTCAGCAGGTCTGGAGAAAACAAGATGAGGAGTAGTTTTAAATTGACTCTGCCCAAATGTCGACTGTACTCTTTTCTACACATGCTGCCTGGCCTGCTGAGTTCCTCCAGCATTTTGTGTGTTGTTTAGATTTCCAGCATCTGCAGACTTTCTCTTGTTTGTGATTAGAAGCGAGGAGCACCTAGTTTACAGTGGAAACTCAGACTGCAGCGGGCAAAGTTATGCTTCCACCAATCCAAGACACAGTGCTCCCATCTTTTCTTTAAGTGCGAAGAGAGTGGTGAGACTCAACTTCTCCCTGATTACAGGTCATTCTGGGGTTTGGTTTCTAAGAGCACATGTAAAGCCATGGAACAAAAATCTGTTGTTCTCAACGCAGGATGGCATTTATCCACTTGAACCATGACAGCCACATCATATTCCTCAGTGAGTGATATAGATTGATAATGCTCAGCGTTTCACTACCAAACTCTATGTTGACTCCTGGGAGATTAGATCTGTGGAAAAGAATCAGTCGTTGGCTTCATCTCTATTTCACAATGGTCCTGTACAGGGCAACTATTACTGAAGGATTCAAGAGAACATGTTCTATAATTCTGAACACAGTCAGTGCTAGGTTCTTGTTTCCCTGCAAAGAACTGGCACCTGATTCTCCAAAACTATAAAGAGGTTAATAACACAGGTGTTGTACAGGGAGATACTGTGAACTTGGCTTTTTCCATGTGGTCTAGGATATTTCCAGATGAGACAAACGTGATGCAATTTCAGCATAAAACTCCAAAAATAACATCTCATGATGATTTATGTCATTTGCATGCACTACACATACTAATTGCTTGTGATTGTACAAGATTCAGTTTTGCAGGCTGTACAAACATGTTGTTTGTCTGTTGTGTGCACTGAAATTAAGGTTTTCTATCATGTAGCTTTTAAAGGGTAAGAGATGAACAATAGAATTAATGCACATTGTTGTTTTGTCATGTTATTAGATTCTGGCTTGAAATGCGAAAGTCCATTTCTTCTCTATGGGAGGTTCAGTGAGGGAAGATGATAAATTTGAAATTGCCAGTGCACCAGTAGGGAGAATAGATACCTGGGAGGAATGCCCAGTTGACGATGGACAGCAGAGGAGTATAGCAGTTATCGTAACATTTTACAGCACCAGTGATCGGAGTTCAATTCCCATCACAGTTTGTAAAGAGTTTCTCCGTTCTCTCTGTAACAGAATTGGTTTTCTTTGGATACTCCAAGTTACCTCCCACATTTCTGTGGGTTGCTAAGTTGTGGGAATGTTATGCTGGCTGCCCCAGCACATCCTCAGGCTGTGTTTGCATCAACTACTGACAACACACTTCACCATATGTTTCGATGTTTCGATATACATGTGACAAATGAAGCTAATCTAAACTCATATTTAAGGTGTGTTCAAACATGAAATATGTTTGCTCAACAAGCATTTGTATCTTCTATTGGGAATGTAGATGAGATTTGCAGCATTTGGGGAAGAGGCAAACTGTACAGAGAGATCAAAATATTCAGATTAGTTCCAAGTTTCTTTATCAAGACCTGGCACAGATACAATAGTCCAATGGTCTCTTCTCTACAATATAAATCCAGGCTTCATGATTGGATTTTACTGAATTTGTGCAGTACTTAGAATATCTGATGCAATTCAGTAACTTCCAAGTCAGTAATATTCATTGTTATCTTCTGTGATGACATTTCATTTTGGCAGGCAAGATTTCATTCCGGAAGGTTTTCAATGTGTTCAGCCTCATAGAATGGCTAACATCATCAATTCTGACGAATAGATGAGTTTGCTTCCTTGAAGATGTCAGTATTTTTAATCATTTTGATTGCTTTATAAAGAAAAAAAACTCTGGTAAGTTCACAGAATTTTAATTTAAGGTCTATATCAGGGGTCCCCAACCTTTTTTGCACTGCGGACTGGTTTAATATTAACAATAGTCTTGCGGACCGGCCGACCGCGGGGTGGGGGGCGGGCGGGGAGGATTGCCAACGGACAAGAGTAGCAGTCAAATACGTTGTGTTTACCCCGCCCGAGAAAGACTACAATGACCATGAAGCCTTGCACGGGCACCAGAGGGCATGCGTACCCTGCTCATGCGTGCGCCTGCCGATTTTTTTTTTTTTTTTCTTTTCCCCTCTGCAAATCGATTTTGGCGATTCTTGTCGGGGGGGGGGGGGTGGTGTTAATCACAACCGGAATATTGGTGATAAGTGGCTAATACACTCAGTTTCACTTCTAAAAGGGTTTATCTCAGGAATTTAATATGAAACACACGGCACATATTTTCCTTGCATGAATACAGTGATAAGTCAATTAACAGGGGAGGACAGGGGAGCTTGAAGTAAGTGTTGAATGAACTTTCAATAAAAGCGGCAGAAACAGGTTCGATATGATCATTTAAAGAAAAATTGGATAGGTATATGGACAGGAAAGGAATGGAGGGTTGTGGGCTGAGTGCAGGTCGGTGGGATTAGGTGAGAGAAGCATTCGGCACGGACTAGAAGGGCAGAGATGGCCTGTTTCATAAGACCATAAGACAAAGGAGCAGAAGTCGGCCGTTCGGCCCATCGAGTCTGCTCCGCCATTTTATCATGAGCTGATCCATTCTCCCATTTAGTCCCACTCCCCCGCCTTCTCACCATAACCCTTGATGCCCTGGTTACTCAGATACCTATCAATCTCTGCCTTAAATACACCCAATGACTTGGCCTCCACTGCTGCCCGTTTCCGTGCTGCAATTCTTTTATGGTTACATAAGTAAGTCACTAGCATCATAACATTTTAAGTAACGTTTGGATATTAAACACACAGCGCATATTTTCCCCGTATGAACATATAAAATCATTGCAACACACCAATACTGCTGAATCAGTGGGAGCCCTGGGCTTGTTTTCCTGCAACAAGACGGTCCCATCGAGGGGTGATGGGAGACAGTGATACTCGAAGGGGGTTCCTTATGTCCAGTCTATTCCACAATTTAGTTTTTTTTGCATTCATTGCAGAAAACTCTGCTTCGCAGCAATATGTTGGAAGCAATGTTTTCAGTGCTTTTGTGGCTATCTCAGGATACTTAGCCTTGACTTTGATCCGGAATGCCGGCAGAGATGTTATGTCAAACATACTTTTCAGCCCGCTGTCATTTGCAAGCTTGAGGAGTTGATCTTCTTCCCGCTCTGACATGGATGACACGTGGATAATAACCTTGCGTGCGTAATGGCTCGACAGTGCATGACAGGGAATGAGGAAAGTTGCAGCTGACACATATCGCCAAATGATATCGTTTCCTCACGGCCCAGTAGCACATGCTTTGCGGCCCGGTGGTTGGGGACTTCTGGTCTCTATAATGGTGACAACCAGAGGGGAAATAAAATTCCCTTTTCAATCAAGACCACTGGCTACCTTTCTATAGGTGACTGAGTTTTTTTTTTAGTTAGCTAGAGGTTTATTATCCTTGCTGAAGACAGCAAGAATGCAGTGTTACTCCATTCAGTGTAAAAAAAAAGTACACTGGCAATTCAATTACTAAAAACACAGTGACTAAATTTAAAATAACATCTGAGTTATTCAGAATGACATCTAAGTTACAACTGAATTAAAAACAAACACCTCTAAAATAAAGCAAAGTTCAGTTGCATGACAGCCCTGTGGAGAAAGCTGTTTTTCAGCCTGCTTGTCTGTGCAGAGATGTTTCTGTATCTCCGGCTGAATGGTAGGGGATTGAACAGGTAATTACAGGGGTGGGTTGAGTCAATCATGATTTTGTGAGCCTGCTGTAGAAATCGTGAGTTGTAGATGGTTTCCATATCTGGCAGTTGTGTCCTAATGATACTCTGTGCAGTCCTGATCACTTTCTGATGTGTTTTTTTTGGTTGATCTTGTTGCAGCCAGTGTACCATACTGTCATGCAGTGGGTCAGTATGTTCTCAATTACACATTGATAAAGGTTTACTGGCAGCTTTTGGGGCAGATTTGCTCTCTTTAAACTCCTCAAAACATATAGGCATTGCTGAGCCTTCCCTACTATCACATAATTAGTGCATAATTATTCATCACCTTTTTCCCCAGAGAGAAATGGTGGCAGTTCTTTAAGCAGACAGCTTACTGAGTAAATTGATGTTGTTTGCCATACAACAGGCAAATTATTGTCATATTCAGCTCATTTCACTGGCTAACAGAAAGTTGATGATTAATACTATTATTTAAATCGTATGTTTGCCAGACAGTTGGACCAATTTATCAATGGTTTAGAGCTGCTTCAATGTCAGTTGAAAGACTGACTTATTTGTTTATGCACTTAGAGAAGATGGTATCCATTGATACTCCACAACGTTGTGTAAGGAAGTAACTACTAAGACAAATCCGAACTGATTTCCAGTTTTGGATTACAATCACTGTTTATTAAATAATGGATTTCTTTCTCGTAATTGTTGTCATAGAGGCAGCAAGGTACACATCATGGAAATGGGCTCTTCAGCCAACCATCACCATACAAGCCATCAACTAATAATTCTTACTAGTTCTATTTTTCATCCTTCATATTGGAGCCATCTACACCATGGTGACTCAGGTTTACAGCTAAGTACTTCTTAAATGGTGTGATTGTATCTTCTTCTGCCATCATGAAAGGGACCAGGATGGCAGTGGTTGGTTGTTGATAGGTAGGGTTAATACCTGACTTTCAAGAGCACTTGTGAGTTATGTGTGGGCATGTGGCCAAGTGGTTAAGGCATTGGACTAGCAACCTGAAGGTCGTGAGTTCGAGCCCCAGCCAAGGCAACATGTTGTGTCCTTGAGCAAGGCACTTAATCCACTTAATCACACATTGCTCTGCGATGACACTGGTGCTAAGTTGTATGGGTCCTAATGCCCTTCCCTTGGAACCAACATTGGTGTCGTGGAGAGGGGAGAAGTGCAGCATGGGCAACTGCTGGTCTTCCATACAACCTTGCCCAGGCCTGCGCTCTGGAATGTGAAGACTTTCCAGGCATAGATCCATGGTCTCGCAAGACTAACAGATGCCTTTTATTTACTTATGTGAGTTATGTCCCGGCTGGACTTAGTCCTTAAACCGCTGGAGAACAATGCAGAAAGAGCAGGTGCTGTTTTCTCCTGGTAGGGATTAGTTTTTAGTTCCAATTGCTCCTGCCACGTTTTGTCACCCTGCAACCTTATCCTTCAATCTCTTTGAATTACGGAGGACAGCATGTGTATAAATGTCTCTCTCCAGCAGACCTCATCTTGATCATCATGACTCCAGTATTTCTACTATTCTTTAATAATTCTTAATTGTACACGATTTTTTTAATGTTCTATCAGTGAGCAGCAGTGAGCCATCTGATGACCAATCAGAGTTCCCTTTGAGAACTAGTTGACTTGATCAGCATTTCTGATCTGGCTATTGTTCATGATTGCACTTAATAAAATTAAAAAAAAAAATCCAAACAGGCACTGTTTTCTGGATTTCAACCACCCTCTGAGTGCAAAAAATTCCTTCTAAATTTCTTCCTTCAAACCTATGTCCTGTGATTATAGACATCCCTGTTTTGGGGAAGTTCTTCCAGTATATTTCCTTCATAATTTTGTATTGCTGTACTAGGTCCTCCACAGCTTTTTCAACTCCAGTGAAAGCAATCCTAGTTTGGCCAGTCCCTCCTCATAGCTGAAACACTCCACCTCAGAAAACATCCTTCTCTGCAGTCATTCCAGTGCAATCACATTCTTCCTATGGTACTGTGATTAGAGTTTCATACATTACTCTGGTTTACAAGGTTGTTACATAACGTTATTGATTCAGCTGCCCATTTGAGGGGGAGGCTACTCACAGATCCATGAGACAGATTTTAAAAAGGAACGTTTGCAGGCTTTCAGCATTCTCTAATAGCCCAATCAAATTGTGATTCATTAGGAAGGACAAATAAAAATAAGACAGGGACAAGCGGAGCAGCCATTGTGGGAGTGGACCAGTGCTGGAGTGAGGAGGCTTTGACTCATCAGACTTTGGTGAGAATAGGCTTGGGCAAGGTAAGTATCTGGTAAGTTTCTTCTTCTTCATTCTTCCTCTGTTTTTACATAGTCAGTGCAGTAAGGATGGCTCTATGGACTTGTTGTGTTCTTTGCATGAGATCTGGGAATTCTGGGAGGCCTCCAGCCTCCCAGGTAACCACACCTGCACCAGGTGCACCAAGCTGTAGCTCCTCAGAGAACATGTTAAGGAACTGGAACTGCAATACAATGACCATTGGTTCATGTAGAAAGCTGAGGAGGTGATAGATAGGAGCTACAGGGAGGTGGAGGTAGTCACTCCTAAGTTGTAGGAGACAGGTACCTAGGTGACCGTCAGGAGAGGGATAGAAAATGGGCAGCCATTGCAGAATAACCCTGTGGATGTTCCCCTTAATAATAAGTATAGCACTTTGGATAATGCTGAGGGGGACAACCTACAGGGGGAATCCGCAGAGATAGGGTTTTTGGCATTGAGTCTGGGACTGTGGTTCACATGGAGAGGGAGTGGGGTGGGGGAGAAGAGGACTGCAGTAGTGATAGAGGATTCCATAGGTAAAGAATTAGATGCGAGATTATGTGGATGTGATTGAGACACCCAGATGGCCTGTTCTCTCCCTGGTACCAGGATCAGGGATGCCTCAGATAGGGTTCATGGCACTCTAAAGGAAGGGTGTGCCAGAAGTCTTGGTACTGACTGACAAAAATGACATAGGTAGGAAAAGAGAGAGTGAATTTAGGAAGCTTGGTAGAAAGCTGAAAAACAGGAACTCCAGTGGAGTAATCTCTGGATTGCTGCCTATGCCACGCGCTAGTGAGGGAAAGAATAGGACGATTTGGCAAGTGAATGTGTGGTTGAGGAACTGGTGAAAGGGGAAGGATTTCAGAGTTCTGGATCACTGGGATCTCTTTTGGGGAAAGTATGATCTGTACAAAAGGAACGGGTTACTGAACTCGAGTGGGACCAATATCCTTGCAGGCAGATTTGTTAGTGCTGTGGGCAAAAGTTTAAGCTGACTTGGCAGTGGGATGAGAACCTGAGTGATAGGGCTGAGGGATGGGTAGTTGGTATGCAAGCAGAGGCAGTGAGTAGTGAGATTGTCAGGAAGGACAGGCAGATGATAGAGCAAAATTGTAGTCAGTGGAGTGAGTTGAAGTGTGACATGGGGACAAAATCAAAAAGGGTGACAAATACAGTGAAAATATTGAGAGGGATATGGTTCAGCAATGATGAAGTGATGGAGGATGCTTAATAGGCCAAATGGCTTAATTCTGCTCCTATGTCTTATGGTCTTATAACCTTTTAATTTTTATATCCTATGTTCAGGTGTAAGAAGCCAAGATCCCAAATGCCTTCCGAGCTGCATAATGTATGTGTGCGGCTGTCTTCAGGGACCTTCGGGCTAGACGACTCTACTTCTCAATACTATCATTTGGTGTTTATTGCAAAGCTTTTAAAAAACAACAGAAAACATCTAAAAGTCATTAAGGAGGTAAAAAAAAAAAAAGGAATACAAAAGCAAGCTAGTCAATAGTATTAAAGAGGATTCCAAAAGTTTCTTCAGATACATAAAGTGTAAAAGAGCAGCGAGGATGGATATCAGACTGCTGAAAAGTGATGCTGGAGAGGTATAATTGGGAGCGACGAAATAGCTGATGAACTGAATAGGTATTTTGCCTCAGTCTTCACTATGAAAGAAACACTAGCGGAATGGTGGAAGTTCCATGTCTAAGAGGACAAGAAGTGTGTGAAGTTACCATTACTAGATGGTACCATATGTTTCTATCCTTGTGGCTAAGGGGATCAGGGGGTATGGAGAGAAGGTAGGTACAGGGTTCTGAGTTGGATGATCAGCCATGTTCATACTGAATGGCGGTGCAGGCTCGAAGGGTAGAATGGCCTACTCCTGCACCTATTTTCTATGTTTCTAGAGGGAAGGTTCTTGGGAAACTGAAAGGTCTGAAAGTAGATAACCTTACTTCAGTGGTTGGTAAGTTGATGGAGAAGATCCAAAGAGGCAGGATTTATGAACAATTGGAGAGGCATAATATGATTTGGAATATTCAGCATAGCTTTGTCAAAGGCAGGTCGTGCCTTACGAGCCTGATTGGATTTTTTGAAGATGTGACTAAACTCATTGATGAAGGTAGTGCAGTAGATGTAGTGTATATGGATTTCAGCAAGGCATTTGATAAAGTACCCCATGCAAGGCCTATTGCGAAAGTAAGGAGGCATGGGATCCAAGGGGACCTTGCTTTGTGGATCCAGAATTGGCTTGCTCACAAAAGCCAAAGAGTGGTTGTAGATGGATCATATTCTGCATGGAGGTTGGTGACCAGTGGTGTGCCTCAGGGAGCTGTTCTGGGACCCCTTCTCATTGTGATTTTTATAAATGACCTGGATGAGGAAGTGGAGGGATGGGTTAGTAAATTTGCTGATGACACAAAGATTGGGGATGTTGTGAATAGTGTGGAGGGCTGTCAGAGGTTACAGCGGGATATTGATAGGATACAAAACTGGGCTCAGAACTGGCAGATGGAGTTCAAGCCGGCTAAGTGTGAAGTGAAGGTCAAATATGATGGCAGAATATAGTATTAATTGTAAGGCTCTTGGCAGTGTGGAGGATCAGAGGGATCTAGGGGTCCAAGCCCATAGGACACTCAAAGCTGCTGCACAGGTTGACTCTGTGTTTAAGAAGGTATATGATACATTGGCCTTCATCAATCGTGGAATTGAGTTTAGGAGTAGAGAGGTAATGTTGCAGTTATGTAGGACCCTGGTCAGACCCCGCTTGGAGTACTGTGCTCAAGTCTGGATAGGTGCATAGAGCTTTGAAAAATAGAGGGCTATGGGTAAGCCTAGGTAGGTCTAAAGTAAGGACATGTTTGGCACAGCTTTGTGGGCTGAAGGTCCTGTATTGTGCTGTAGGTTCTCAGTGTTTCTATGTTTCTAAGTTACTTGGACAAGGTGGTGTACACCACAGAGTTCTGAAAGAGGTGGCTGAAGAGATTGTGGAGGCATTAGTAATAATTTTTCAAGAATATCTAGATTCTGGAATGGTTCTGGAAGACTGGAAAATTACATGTGTTACTCCACTCTTCAGAAAGGGAGAGAGGCAGAAGTAAGGAAACTATAGGCCAGTTACAAAGCCGTTGGAATTGGTTATTAAGAATGAGGTCTCAGGGTACTTGGAGGCACATGATAAAATTGGCCATAGTCAGCATGGTTTTCTCAAGGGAAAATCTTGTCTAACAAATCCATTAGAATGCTTTGAAGAAGTAGCAAGCAGGAAGGACAAACGAAAGTCAGTTAATGTCGTGTACTTGGATTTTCAGAAGGCTTGGGATAAGGTGCTGCACAAGAGGCTGCTTAACAAGCTATCAGCCCATAGTATTACAGGAAAGATTCTAGCAGTGGTTGTTTGACAAGACACAAAATGTTGGAATGAAGGGAGCCTTTTCCAGTTGGCTGCCCGTGACTACTAATGTTCCACAGGAGCATTTGTTGGGACTGATTCTTTTTGCATAATATGTCAATGATTTGGATGATGGAGTTGATGGCTTTAGAAACATAGAAAACCTACAGCACAATATAGGCTATTCGGCCCACAATGCTTGCCAAACAAGTACTTACTTTAGAAATTACCTAAGGTTATCCATAGCCCACTATTTTTCTAAGCTCCATGTACCTATCCTGGAGTTTCTTGAAAGACTTTATTGTCTCCGCCTCCACCACCATTGCCAGCAGCCCATTCCACGCACTCACCACTCTGAGTAAAATACTTAGCTCTGACATCTCCTCAGTACCTACTTCCAAACACCTTAAAACTGTGCCCTCTTATGTTAACAATTTCAGCCCTGGGAAAAAGCCTCTGACTAATCACATGATCAATGCCTCTCATCATCTTACACACCTCTCTCATCCTCCGTTGCTGCAAGGAGAAAAGGCTGAGTTCACTCAACCTATTCTTACAAGGCATGCTCCCCAATCTAGACAACATCCTTGTAAGTCTCCTCTGCATGCTGTCTATAGTTTCCACATCCTTCCTGTAGTGAGGTGACCAGAACTGAGCAGAGTACTCCAAGTGGGGTCTGACCAGGGTCCTATACAGCTGTAACATTACCTCTCGACTCTTGAACTCAATCCCATGGTTGATGAAGGCCAATACACCGTATGCCTTCTTAACCACAGAGTCAACCTGCGTAGCAGCTTTGAGTGTCCTATGGACTCAGACCCCAAGATTCCCTTGATCCTTCAAACTGCCAAGAGTCTTATCATTAATACTATATTCTGCCATCATATTTGACCTACCAAAATCAACCACCTCACACTTATCTGGGTTGAAATCCATCTGCCACTTCTCAGCCCAGTTTTGTACCCTATCAATGCCCCACTGAACCGCTGACAGCCCTCTACACTATCCACATCACCCCCCCCCCTCATTTGTATCATCAGCAAATTTACTAACCCATCCTTCCCCTTCCTCATCCACATCACTTATAAATATCACAAAGAGAAGGGGTCCTAGAACAGATCACTGAGACACACCACTGCTCACCAAACTCCATCTAGAACCTACAAACCACCCTTTGTCTTCTGTGGGCAAGCCATTTCTGGATCCACAAAGCAAGGTCCCCTTGGATCCCATGCCTCCTTACTTTCTCAATAAGCCTTGAATAGGATACTTTTTCAACACCTTTTTGAAATCCAAATACACTATATCTTTTGCTCACTTTGTGTTTAGTCACATCCTCAAAAAATTCAATCAGGCTTGTCAGGGATGACCTGCCTCTGACAAAGCCATCCTGACTACTTCTAATGAATTATGCCTCTCCAAATGTTCATAAATCCCGCTCTCAGGATCTTCTTCATCAACTTACCAACCACTGGTCTATAATTATAAAATTTCCTGATCTATCTCTACTCCATTTCTTGAATAAGGGAACAATATCTGCAGCCCTCCAATCCTCCGGAACCTCTCCCATCCCCATTGGTGATGCAAAGATCGTTGCCAGAGGCTCCGCAATCTCCTCCCTTGTCTCCCACAGTAACCTGGGGTATATCTCGTCTGGTCCCAGAGACTTATCCAACTTGATGCTTTCCAAAACTCCAGCACATCCTTTTTCTTAATGTTTATATGCTCAAGCATTTCAGTCCACTGCAGGTTATCCTTACAATCTCCAAGGTACTTTTCCACAGTGAATACTGAAGCAAAGTATTCAGTAAGTACCTTCACTATCTCCTCCGGTTCCATACACACTTTTCCACTGTCACACTTGATTGGTCCCATTCTCTCACACCTTATCCTCTTTCTCTTCACATACCCGTAGAATGCTTTTGTGTTTTCCTTAATCCTGCTCACCAAGGCCTTCTTATGGTCCTTTCTGTCTCTCCTAATTTCATTCTTAAGCTTCCTCCTGCTAGCCTTATAATTTTCTAGATCTCTGTCATTACCTAGGTTTTTGAACCTTTCGTAAACTTTTCTTCTTGACTAGATTTTCAACAGCCTTTGTACAGCATGGTTCCTGTATCTTACCATCCTTTCCCTGTCTCATTGGAATGTACTTATGCAGAATGCCATGCAAATATCCCTTGAACATTTGCCACATTTCTGCCGTGCATTTCCCTGAGAACATCTGTTCCATATTTATGTTTTGTTGTGAAGTTTCCAGACAATATGAAGCTAGGTGGAGGGACAAATAGTTTTGTGGAAATAGAAAAGCTAAAGAAGGACTCAGACTAATTAAGAGAATGGGCAAAATGATCGATGATGAAATACAGTGTTGGGAAATATATGGGCATGCACTTTGGTAGAAGAAATGAAAGGATTGACTATTTTCTAAATGGAGAGGAAATACAAAAAACTGAGATGCAAAGGGACTTGGGAGTCCTTGTACAGGACTCCCTAAAGGTTATTTTCCAGGTTGAGTCTGCAATGAGGAAGGCAAATGCCTTATGTATATTTAAGGTAGAGGTTACTAGATTCTTGATTGGTCAGGGCATGAAAGCATACTGGAGGAATGCAAGAGATTGGGATGAGAGAAGAATTGGATCAGCCATGAGGAAGTGGCAGAGCAGACTCAATGGGCCAAGTGGCCCAATTCTGCTCTATATCTTATGGTCTTATGGTCTAAGATTTTGCTCCCAGATGAGCTGAATGCCTTAATGCTCGCTTTGACTGATAAAATATGGAGGCACCTTCACAAGCTCCCACAGCCCTTGATGACCCTGTGATTTCAGTCTCTGAGGCTAACATGCGAACATGCTTCGGGGGGGTGAACCCATCAAAGGTATCTGGCCCAGATGGGGCTACCTGGCTGAGTATAGAAGAATTGTATTGATCAACTGGTTAGAATGTTCACTGATATCGTTAACCTCTCGCTTTAGCAATAGGATGTACCCACTTGCTTAAAGCAGGCTTCAATTATACCATTCTGGAGAGTTATACCATTCCCCATTCCCATTTTCCACTTTCACTTCATCTCCCTACGTGCCTATCACCTCCCTCTGATCCTCCTTATTTTCTTTCTTCCATGACATTCTGTCCTCTTCCATCAGATTCCCCCTTTTTCAGCCCTGTGTCTCTTTTACTAATCAACTTCCCAGCTCCTTACTTCACCTGTCCCCCCTCCTTGTTTCACCTATCAGCTTGTGGTTCTTTCTTCCCTCCCCTCACTTACTTACTCTGACTCCTCATCTTTTTTTCCAGTCCTGATGAAGGGTCTTGGCTCAAAATATTGACTGTAG
This sequence comes from Mobula birostris, assembly GCF_030028105.1. Lineage (NCBI taxonomy): Eukaryota > Metazoa > Chordata > Chondrichthyes > Myliobatiformes > Myliobatidae > Mobula > Mobula birostris. The sequence goes on from NC_092371.1 coordinate 193,434,544, forward strand.
TCTTTTCCATAGATGCTGCCTGGCCTGCTGAGTTCCTCCAGCATTTTGTGTGCATTGCTTCAATTTTACTGGTGCTCAAGAAGAACATGGTAATCTGCCTCAACAAATATCATCCAGTAGCTCTTCCTATGATGAGGTATTTCGAGAGGTTGGCGATTAAATATTCCAACTCCTGCCTGAGGAGCGAATTAGATCTGCTCCAATTTGCCTACCATCACAACAGGTGTAAAGCAGATATTGATTTCATTGGCCCTTCACTCAACCACAGAAGATCTGGACAGTGAAGATGCATACAACAAGATGCTCTTCATTGACTGCAGTTCTGCACTCAGTATTATCATCCCCTCAAAACTTATCAATGAGCTCCAAGACCTAGGCCTCAATTCCTTCTTTTGCAATCTTATCCTCAATTTCTTCACTTGCAGACCCCAGTCAGTTAGGATTGGTAAACACAGCTCCTCCACAATCACTGTCAGAATGGTTGCACCATAAGTCTGCTTATCGCTGTGCTCTACTCACTTTACACTTGTGACTGTGAGGCTAAGCATAGCTCCAATGCTATATGTAAGTTTGCTGATGATACTTCTGTCATTGGCCAAATCATAAGTGGTGATGAATCGGCAAATAGGAGGAAGATTTAAAATTTGGCTGAGTGGTGTCACAACAATATCTTCTCACTCAAATATCATCAGAACTACAGGAGGTGCAAACCAAAAGTCCATGAGCCAGCCCTCATCAGAGAATCAGAGATTGAGGGCTCAGCAAGTTTAAATTCCTCAGCGATTTCATTTCAGAGGATCTGTCCTAGGTGCAGCCTGTACAGTAAGTGCCACTACAAAGAAGGCTCAACAGCATCTCTGCTATCTTAGAAGTTTTTAAAGATTCGGTATGTCACCTAAAACTTTGACAGACTTCTATAGTGTGCAGTGGAGAGTACACTGCAGCTACTTGAAATAAGCAACACATTCAAAATACTGGTGTAACTAAGGAGGTCAGGCAGTATCTATGGAAGGAAATAAATTGTTGTTGTTTCGGGCTGAGACACTTCATCAGGACGCTACCTGAACATTATGAGTCTTGATGAAGGGTCTTGGTCTGAACACTAACTGTTTATTTCCTTCCATAGATGCTGCCTGACCTGCTCAGTTCCACCAATAATTTGTTTGTGTTTCTCAAGATTTTGAGCACCTGCAGAGTCCCTTGTGTCTCCAATGCCTGCATGTGATTTCCCTTTGTAAAATCAGTTTCAGTAAAACCTGTCTGCAGACTGAGATGTCTCTTGAAATCAACATCTCTGCTGGTTTCCCTTCTCCTTCTCCATCTCCATCCTCAGTTTCCATCAGGCTTTCACAGCCTAATTCAGATGATACCCCTTTTGCCAAACAGCCATACACCACATCTCCCACTCTCCCTCCAACTTTCATTGAAATTCCAGTTACCAATGATAGACCCTGAATTTCCACAAAATTACTTTTGCTATGGCATGTTAACTTTGCCAAAACTGTGACCAGCGCCCACTTACCCTATCAATGAAACTCATCCATCAAAGTTACAGTGGCAACACTAAAGAAGGTTGGAATAAGGTTCTTGTCACGGCTACTGTCTTTAATCTGAAACAATATTATGAATATTTCTATTGCTCTTTACACTTTAATACTGTCTCCATTTTTCTTGCTCTTTTAATCAACAGTAAGCCTGTACTCAAAAGCTTATTTAGCTTCAGTGCTCTTTTCCATGAAAATGCTCTGCACGTCAGACAATAGCAATATCCTCTATTCTAATGGTTCAATTGAACCAGAATGTTGCTTTAACTAGAACCTAGACTGTGGCTACCATTCAGTAGCAGAGATTGATCAGATGTGAGTTGAATATGGCATGTCATATTGATGAAAAGTGATACGAATGGGATCCTGTATCAGCAGGAGCATGATTTGGAAATGAGCATGAGCGTGAGGTTGTCATGGAAATAACAGGGAGCTGCTATTGTTCCAACGGTTTTCATTTAAATACCTTGTAAGCAATTAAACTTAGCTTCCACTATTACATGACTTTGCTGCAAGAATTATTTGTATTCCTTCAGGGTTTTTGGAATAAATCTTGCACAATTCTTCATTACTGTAGAGACTGCCACTGTTGGACATTATCGTTGACTGATGCCTCAGCTGAACTGACACAAATATCCCCTTCATCTCCTATCTGTGGGCAGTAGCAAATATTTGCTCTTGAAAATTATTTTAATTAATCCTGTTAATAGAAGTGCTGTAACTAATTCCTCATTAACTAAGTGGGATTATCTTTACGTTACCACTTTTTATAATTTATTACAAAGTAAAATCTATAGCATTTCCCAGCAATGGACACAGCTTACAAGCAGGCTAATTATAGAACTATGATGATGATAGGAAATGAATAAAGAAGGCACAGGGCTTTGAGGTCAGATTCAAGAAATAATTCACCCTGTAGCCAAAAAGACTAACATTGTGCATCCATATGAATAAGAATGTTTGAAAATAGTTCACAGAAACCTGTAAGACATAGGAGCAGAATTAGGCCATTTGGTCCATTGAGCCTGCTCCACTATTCCATCATAACTGATTTATTTTCTTTCTCAACCCCATTCTTCTGCGTTCACCCCCTAACCTTGGACACCCTTACTAATCATGAAACCTCTGCTTTTCATATACCCAATGGCTTGGCTTCCACAGCCACCTGTGGCAATGAATCCCACAGATTCACTACACTCTTGCTAAAGGAATTCCTTCTTATCTCCATTCTAAAGGGACATTCCTCTATTCTAATGCTGTACCATCTGATTCTAGACTCTCCCACTATTAAAATCATCCTCGCCATGTCCACTTGATCCGGGCCTGTCAATAGCTGGATGATCTCAATGAGATCCCCCCTCAATGTTCTGACATTGAATTTGCCTTCCTTACTACCAATGCAACTTGAAATTTAACCTTTAGGGAATCCTGCATTAAGAGACCGAAGTCCCTATGCATCTGTGATTTCTGAAATTGTCCCCATTTACGAAACAATCTATGCCTTTATTCTATGCCAAAGTGCTTGCCATACATTTCACCTGTCACTACCCTGCCCACTGTCCTGCTCTGTCCAAATCCTTCTACAAACTCTCTGCTTCTTCAACACTACCTGCTCTTCCACTTATCATTGTATCATTCGCAACCTTGGCCACAAAGCCATCAATACTGCCATTCAGATCATTAAAATATAACAAGAAAGGTAGTGCATGCAACACTGATCCCTGCAGACACTAATAGTCTCTGGCAGCTAAACAGAAAAGCCCCCTTTACTCTTTGCCTTCTAACAGTCAGCCAATGTTCTATCTTTCTTGTAATACTATAGGCTCATATCTTGTTTATCAGCTTCATGCGCAACACCTTGTCAAAAGCCTTCTAAAAATCCAAGTCTACTCATTCTATCTTGCCTATTAATTCCTCAACAAATTTCAAAAGATTTGTCAGGCAATATTTTTCTTGAAGGAAGCCATGCTGGTGTTGGTCGACAGTATTTAACTGTGAGCCTTCAAGTACACAAAATCTCATGCTTAATAATGGACTTTAACATCATTCTAACCACTGAACTTAGGCGAGCTGGCCTATAATTTCCTATCTTTTGTCCCCATAATGTGTGGAGTGAAATTTGAGATTTATAATTAATGATGTTCATCCTTTTTAAAGAAAAACAAGTTGAAGTGTTTTTTTAAAATATTTATGTGTATTGTCTCGAAAAATTAAGTTCACCTAGAATGAGTGAAATAAAATAAAGGAGGGCATATTTCACTAAAAGTAGCTCTTGAACATTGTAAAATGACCCCATGCATTTTACAGAAACTTTATCAAGTAAGATCAAATATGAAATGGTATTTTAAGAAAGTGTAACTATGTCTGGATCAAAGAAATTGGCTGTAACAACCATCTCGATGAAAAATGATGAGTGAAAGGCTGAAGAGATTAAACTGCCATGGTAGTTGAAGGTGCTGCAGACATCGATTGAAGAATTAAAATCCTGATTACATACAGTAAGCAGCCAGAATTGGAGGAGTACAGATATCTCAGAGGAAAACAGAGGATTGGCAATGAAGAGATTTGGAAACAAACAACAGAATTTGATAAATGGGGCAACAATTAAAATTACCGCATCTTTGACTGGTCCTAATATATACTGCAGCCTCTTGTTGAAGTTACAGATTCAGAATCAGGTTTATTGTCACAAACATCATTTGTGAAGTTTATTGTTTTGGGATAGGCATAAGAAATTACTATATTACCATGAAAATGAATGAATAAATAAATACACCGATCAAAAGGGTAGAATAGTGAAGTAGTGTTCATGGTCCTTTCAGAAATACGATGGCAGAGGTGAAGAAGCTGTTCATAAATTATTGAATGTGGGTCTTTTCACACTTCTACCTCCTCCCTGATGGCAGCAATGAGAAGAGGACAGGTCCCGGATGGTGAGGGTCCTTAATAATGGATGCTGACTTCTTGGGGCACCGCCTTTTGAAGAAGTCCTTGATGCTCATACACATAATGCAGCTGGGTGAGTCTGAAACCTCTAACGATTCTGTACACTGGCGCTCCCACACCAGACTGTCATGCAACCAATTAGAATGCTCTCCACGGTACATCTGTGGAAATTTGCTGGAGTCTTTAGTGTCATGGCAAATCTCCTCAAACTCCTAATGATGTTGAGTGCAAAGTGCAAACGTTCAAAGTAAATTTATTATCAAAGTCACCAGATACTACCCCGAGATTCATTTTCTTGCAGGCATTCACAGTAACTGCAAAGAAACATAATTGAATCAATGAAAAAACACACAGAGTCTGGACAAACAACCAATGTGCAAAAGACAGCATACTATCTAAATTCAAAAAGGAAAAAAAAAACACAAAGTAATAAAAGTAAATATATCAAGTTATCCCCTCTGATTCAAGAGCCTGATGATTTTCTACCATTGCAGATCACAGATTACAGATTTTCCTCAATCCTGTGATAGTGATCAGTCTGTGTTAGAAGCTTGTTTGTACAGCATCAAATAAGTAGTTTTGTGAGATTGACAAATGAATTGGTTGCATGTGATTTTTGTGATCACTTGTGCTGTTTTACCACTAAATGGTGTCAGCAGCAGTGCAACACCCAACACTAATCAATAAGAATTTTAACCACATTAGCCTGAGATACAACAAGTAGCTTCTCCGTCAAAGATTCCCATTAAAAGTAACAGTAAGCAATAAAGCTGCAGGCTGAGTCCTTACACTGCATACTGCTCGCACCTGGACAGGCTTGCTGCAATTAGGACTGGCATTTCAATAGCCATTTCTCTAGACCTACTCCTTTCCTTGATGGATGCCATAGATCTCCATTCAGCAGCCACAGTGACCACGTCATTGAGGGCATATGAGGGACATATAAGGGTTCAAGACCCAACAGTATAGAGTAATACCTTTGGAAGTACTGAGGAAGAGAGGAACTTGAAGTTTAGGTCTGTGAAGACAGCAGTATTTGTTAGACACATCATAGAATATAACAGTAGGAGGCTATGATACAACTATATAAAAAAATAGTTAGGTCATTGCTGGAGCACTTTGTGTTGTTCTATTTACCACATCTTTGGAAGGATGTAATTGCTCTGCAAGGATGCAGGCTCACCAGGATGTTGCCTGACATAGAATGCTTCATTTATAAGGAGAGACTGAGCAAAGAAAGCTATAAGACAAATGCAAAATTATGAGAAGTACAAATCAGATAGATTGGAAGAATTTTTTTCCCACAGCAAAAACAATCTATATTGGACATGTGTTTAAGATGAAGGGTAAAGAACTCGGAGGAAAATTGAAGCAGAATGTTTTTCTTTCAGAAAGTGTTTTAAATCTGGTCATGCCCAATTGGAGGGGGTGACAGAGCTTGGAAATTTTACAATGATGAAGTATTTAGGTGAGTACCTGAAATACTTTGGCATAGAAGGCTGCAGGCCAAGTGCTAGAAAATGGGATTAGTATTGATAGGTATTTGATAGGTGACATAGACAAACTGAGTCCAAGGGTCTGCCTTCATGATGTATGGCTCTTACGAGTTCATAGTCCACTCACGCTCTTACATATCCCAGCTATGCAGCAATACCTGCAGTCACTGTGCTTCTATAACATAGTCCTCACTCACACCTGTGTCCTCATAACATGCTCAGGCTACTCTCACAGACTAAGTTAGTCACCAATTCATTTGAGGTGAACTGAGTACTGTATTAATACTTATATCGCTTTATACAAAGAAGTAATTTTTTAATTGTGTGAAATAGGTCATTATTTGTCTGTTGAGGGATCTTTTATTGTAAATGAAGGTATTGCATTTGAATGTGGATTTGAGGTCACTTAACTAAAATCTCCAGCTAACACTATAGCTGTCCTATACAACGTGAAATAGATGCTCATCTGGGGATGATACAGTATGTAATGAACATCCTTGACTGGTGCACTTCTTTATGAAGCTCCAGCCTCTATTGAATTCCAAGCTGTGAAGAATGACTACTAACCACCAGCCATCTCGTTCAAATTGTATTTGGGGGAGAAAACCTAAATTTGTAAGAAGTAAGTTATAAAAAATAAACCTATATTTCTAAAAGGAGAAACATTGAAATTAACTATTGGGACCACTTCACTGCAGTGCAAGTAGATGAGCTGAATGTTTAATGAGGTTGATGCTATGTTGACTAGTTAAGTGAAAAGCAACCAGCTGTGCTACACTTAATAATTAATACTGGTAAATTCTCTTTGCCACACAGGAACAGTAAGGGCCTTAATTAGCTTTTTTATAAAGCGTAATTAGATTTCATCCTTAGTATTGTGAAGGACCCGCTCAGAAACCCCAGAAAATGTCTTGGGGGAGTTAGCTTTTAATTCAGCATAATTGTCTGTATACAATTAGTAATAATGGCCAAATGGTGCCAGTTTTGAGGACATGACCAGTTGACGCTTGTATGTGTTAAATTGTTTTATTTATTGCAGGAATGTAAACAAGGATTATTAATGTCAATGATGCAGCATTTTTTTCCATTGATTTCGATGGAACAGGTTTCTGGAAAACCTAGATATAACTAATGCATTGACCAAGGATAACATGTTGATTTGGTTTATTTTACTTCAGTACCTTAAAAAGTACAAACTATTTTGTCCATTTTCTTTGGTATTTATTACTTTGTTTCAGTAAGCTCACCAGTTCAACATCAACTTGAAGAGAAAAGGCAATGAGGATCTTTCTGTTCATAAAGGTACTGAACTAGCAGTGGAACATTCTGGCTGATATTTGCTAAAATAAATTCCTGTGTAAATTGTTGAAGTTCAAGCTGCTTTCCAGTTGCATAGATAACAAATTTAATCCTTCAGAGGATAATGGTTGATTTCTTGTTTAGGGCGAACAAAGTCAGACTTATTTTTCAGTGGACTATCTGAATACATAGCAATACACAAAATTCAGAATCAGGTTTATTATGTGATGTGAAATTTGTTAACTTACCAGCAGCAGTTCAATGCAATACATTTGTTAACTTACCAGCAGCAGTTCAATGCAATACATAACACGACATAGAAAAAAAACCATTAAAATAAAATAATAATAAATAAATCAATTACGGTGTACATATATTGAATAGATTAAAAACCATGCAAAAAAACAGAAACAACAGGAATTCTGCAGCTGCTGGAAATTCAAGCAACACACATAAAAGTTGCTGGTGAACGCAGCAGGCCAGGCAGCATCTCTAGGAAGAGGTGCAGTCGACGTTTCAGGCCGAGACCCTTCGTCAGGACTAACTGAAGGAAGAGTGAGTAAGGGATTCCTTCAGTTAGTCCTGACGAAGGGTCTCGGCCTGAAACGTCAACTGCACCTCTTCCTAGAGATGCTGCCTGGCCTGCTGCGTTCACCAGCAACATTTATGTCTGTTGCAAAAAAACAGAAATACTGTATATTAAAAAAGTGAGGTAGTGTCCAAGGGTTCTGGAGGAACTCAATGGATCAGGCAGAATCTATGGGGGGGAAGCGATAATCAATGTGGAGTCTGTTCCCTAGGACTGGAAACAATGAGGTGAGATATCCAGTATAAAAAGGTGGAGGGAGGGGGAGCAAGAGCTAGCAGATGATAAGTGAATTCAGGTAAGGGGAAGGAGAAAAGTGGGAATGATATAAGAAGCTGGTAGGTGATAGGTGGAAATTACAAAGGGCAAAAGAAAATGAAGCCTGTCAGGAGAAAGTAGTGGACTATTGAATAAAGAGAAGGAGGAGAGGAGGGGAATCAGAGTGAGAAATGTTTAGGTGATAGGCAGATTGAGAAGGTGGGGGATAGTGAAGCAATGATGGGGTCAGTGGAATAAGGGAAACAAGGAGGGACAGAGCAAAATGGTGACGAGAAGTTAGGGGGATCAATGTCCATGATGTCAGGTTGGAGTACGAGGTGCTGTTCCTGAGATCTGCATCTAGCCTCAACTTGACAGTAGAGGAGGCCATTTACAGAAATGGTGGTGTGGGAATGGGAAGTGGAACTAAACTTTTTAGCCACCAGGAGATCCCGACTGCTATGGTAGATGGAGAGATGAAGTGAAGGTGCTTACTGAAGCAATCTCCCAATCAGCACTGGGTCTCACCAATGTAAAGGAGACTACAGTGGGAGCTACAGTGGATGCAATAAATGATACCAATAAATTGATATGTCAAGTGCTGCTTCACCTGCTAGGACTGTTTAGGCCCTTGAATAGTGGTGAGAAGGAATTGTAGGGACAGGCACTTGTTATGTTCACAGGTATGTGCTTGGAGGGGTGTCGGTGGAAAGGCAAGAGTGGACAAGTGAGTCATGGAGAGAATAACCCTTGCAGAAAGTAGGGAGGGGAGGGAAGGAGAAGATGGTGGTGGGGTGTTGTTGGAGATGGTGGAAATTGCCGAGAATGAATGATTGGATGTGAGGATAAAGGATATTTTATCCCTGTTATGGCTATGGAGGGGACGCACTGAGGGTAGACATGTGGAAAATAGAAAAGATGCTTGTGAGGGCTGCATTGATAGCATTTGTTGGGGTGGAATTCCCTTTTTCTGAAAAAATAGGACATTTTGGATCTCTTAATTGAAAAGTCTCATGATGAGAACAGACATGGGTGGAGAAAGGAATAACATTCTTGCAACTAACAGGGAGGGAAGAGGTGTCAGTATAACTGTGGGACTCATTGGGTTGGTAGAAGTCGTCTGTGGATAATCTGCCTCACAAGATTAAGACAGAGAGATTAAGAAAGGGAGGAGAGGAGTCAGGGATGGATGGAGTAAATTTAAATGCAGGGTGAAAGTTGATAGGAAAGCTGATGAAGTCCATGAGCTCAGCATGGGTGCAAGAAGCAGCCCCAATGTAGTCATTGTAATGGAGAAAGAGTTCAGGAGCATCACCGGTGTAAGTTTGGGAACATAGACTGCTCCACATAGCCCGTGAAAGGGGCCCACGTGAGTGCCTTTGCATACACCTTTGGTCTGGCGGAAATGGAAGCAGCCAAATGAGAATTGTTGAAGGTAACCACCAGTTCTGTTGGACGGAGGAGGGTGGTAGAGGAGGGAAAGGGTTGGTCACTCCTTTCTGTCTCTCTTTTGTTTTCCCTTTTCCCACCATCCCATTACCTATTCTCTTTTCCCTCGCCACCCTCCTGTTCTGCCCATCACCCACATTCCTCCTTCTGGTTCCCCTTCTCATCAACTTCCCTCAGTTCCTTGTTCCGCTGTCTTCCCCTATCAGATTCCATTTTCTTCAGCTCTTTGTCACTCCCAACAATCACATCCTAACTTCTTACATCATTCCCACTCTTTCATTCCACCACCAGCCTTCCTTCCCCCTGTAACTTGGATTCACCTATCACTAGCTAGGTCCTTAACCCTTTCATGCTGGCTATCTCCCCTCTTCCTTTCCAGACATGATAAAGGATCTCAACCCAAAACATTGACTGTTGATTTCCCTCCTGATATGCTGTGTGACCCATTGAGTTCCTTCAGCATTTTGTGTATTATTCCAGAATTTCAGCAAACACAATCTTTCTTGTGTCTTCTTATATCTGAACGACCTCCCGTGCCACCAAGTGTTGTATCACGGTGGAATGTGGCCGAAGTCTAACAGTGAAAAGTTCAATATCCAGTCTGCAAACACATTCCTTGCACCACCCGTTGTTAGCCAGAACAGTAAGCACCCAACTCCTTTACGCTTACCGCTCTCAGTGCACTTCCGGTCAGACGGAATGGTATTACCCACCGAACTCCTCTTCTCCAAAAGTCCTGTTGTCTTGACCCGGTCCTCTTTCCTCGGCTTTGTGATCCCCCTCTGTGTGTTTTCCTCCGGATTTCAGCAGGGGTATCCGCCGCTCTGTTCGCTAAGCCGGCCGGTATTTGCTGGTCCGTGGAATACACAATGCGACCTTGCTTCTGTCCCGTGTGTCGTCCAGGAGTCTCTTAAAAGACTCTATCATATCCGCCTCCACGACCATCACCGGTAGCCCATTCCACGCACTCACCACTCTGCGTAAAAAAACTTGCCCCTGACATCTCCTCTGTACCTGCTTCCAAGCACCTTAAAACTGTGCCCTCTTGTGCTAGCCATTTCTGCCCTGGGAAAAAGCCTCTGAATATCCACACAATCAATGCCTCTCATCATCTTATACACTTCTATCAGGTCACTTCTTATCCTCTGTCACTCCAAGGAAAAAAGGCCGAGTTCGCTGAACCTATTCTCATAAGTCATGCTCCCCAATCCAGGCAACACCCTTGTAAATCTCCTCTGCACCCTTTCTATGGTTTCCACATCCTTCATTAGTCTCTTCGTTTCATTGAATGCTTTTTCACATCTTTCTGACCATTCCCACTTTGCTCCTGTCTGTAACAGGGCATTCAATGGATGCAGCACTTTAGCAATGCTTGGGAGAAACTGCTGGTAGTAGTTTACAAGGCCCAAGTATGACCTGAGTTGTGACAGATTTTCCGGTTTGGGTGCCTGTAGTATTGCTTCAATCCTCTCTCATGACTTATGTAAACCATGATTGTCAATGACATGTCCACAGTATGAGATTTCATTCTTGGTTAAGAAAGCATACGGTGCATTGGCCTTCATCAATCGTGGGATTGAGTTTAGGAGCCGAAAGGTAATGTTGCAGCTATATAGGACCTTGGTCAGACCTCACTTGGAGTACTGTGCTCAGTTCTGGTTGCCTCACTATAGGACATCAGATGAACTAGTCATTCACTATGACTCATCTCTGCCTACCAGACTGGCGTGCGATGTGTCCCCTTCTGGCATTGGTGCCATTTTGTCACATGCCAGGAAAGAAGGATTTGAATGTCTGATTGCATTTGCTTCAAGATCACTGACAAGTGCAGAATGCAAATATGCACAGATCGACTAAGAGGACCTTAATCTAGTTTGGAGAATAAAGAAGTTACACCATTACCTCGATGGACAAAATTTTTTGCTAGTGAAGGACCACCAGCCCTTTGTGTCCATTTTCAATTCCAGGAAGGGAAATCCAGTGATGTCGGCTACCCGTTTGCAACAGTGGGTACTTTTCCTAGGAGCCCATTCTTATGACATAGAGTTCAAGAATACCAAACAACATATATATTGACCTTGCTGGGCCATTCATGGACTCCATGTTTCTGATTGCTGTGGATACTCATTTGAAGCGGCTGAAGGTTATACCAATGAAGTCAACCACGTTAGCAAAGACTGTCTCTGATCTGAGGACTACCTTCACCAGAAATGGCCTAACAGAACAAAATTGTGAGTGACAATGGACCCTAATACACATTAGAATTTCAACTCTTCATGAAGAAAAATGGCATTAGACGTTTCAAGTCAGCTCCTCACCACCCAGCATCAAATAGGTTAACTGAAAGGTTTATCCAAGCCTTCAAAATGTCCATTAAAGCAATGGACGAGGAGAACATTTCTGTACAGCACACAGTGGACAACTTCCTTTCTGTGTATCAGAACTCTGTTCATGTGACGACAAATCAAACACCTGCAATGCTGTTCATGATCAGGAATCTGAGATCTCCTATAGACCACCTAAACACAGACCTCTGGAGGGAAATACAGAATAAACAGTTCAGCCTGTTGCCAAATGAATCCGCAAGGACTTTTGAGGTTGGACAGGAAGTCCTTGCATGTAATTACTGAGAAGGCAACTGGACACCCAATAGGATAGCTACAAGAACTGGACTACTGATGTACACAGTGGATGTTGGCGATCAGACATAGGGACATTATGTGGGCCAGATACTTATGGGATGTTCAACCGAGGAACACACCTGAGTTGACTGCATCCAACAAGATGGACACATTAGAGTTACCAAACTTACTTACCAGTGACGATCATGTCACTGGCAGCAAAGTGACACCGGAAACTGAGACCGTTGTCTTAGACAAGATACCTACCAAACCTAATGCCACTCTACAGGTCCAGAGGTTCTGTGGTCCTGAAAGAAACAGCGTGCCACCCAAAAGACTGAACCTTTAGAACTGTGAAGTTAGTTCTGGACTGTTATTCTGAAAACACTTTTATTTGGAATATGGGTTTATAAAAGGGAAATTGAATGTTTTATACATATACAGTATTATGTTGCATTAATCTAAAGGGGGGAGAAAGAGTAATGTATGGATATATCTCTTTTAGGGCAATGACTCTCCCCTTTGCACTACATATTGATCTGTTGTCTAGGCATGTGCTGTTTTATACGCTTAGGCATTGTTTTCCCTCTCTCTGCAATGTGATTACACCAGTTTAATCCATCTCCCGTGTGCATACTTTTATTCCATATATATGTAGTTGTGCACAGACACAACAATTGTATTCCTTTGATTTTGGAACATTGTAGGCTAAGGCAGCCTACACAAGGGCTCTAGCCAATTTAATAGGGGTTAGCACATCCAGGCAGGTGAGTAGCGAGTCCCAGCCCTGCCTACTTGAATTAAGTTGCATCTATTTCAAGTCTGAAAATTAACTATAACAATATTGTACTGAGATTCATTTCTTTAATTAAAAGCCTATTTTAAAATTATTGTTAAATGAAACTATCTCCTGGAGCCTCATATATCATTGCTGCAGTATTGTTCACTGAGTTGTTCTGATGATAATCCTTAGCCCATTGTGATTGGGATGGATACATAACATTAGATTTGTTGCTTGTTCAGCAACCAGATACAATACAGCACAGACTAAATTATTTTTTGCAACAAGACATAAACCAATAGTATCTGAACAGACTGATAAATGCTAAGGAATACCTTTTGTCTAACAGATTTTAAACTGAATTTTAATATGATCATTTTTTATTAGTTGTCACTCCAAGGAAATAATGCAATTTGTATTTTCAGTTGTTTATATTCTGTACTATTCCTCACAGCAAGAATTGAACATGCATAAATTTCATTGTATTCTCAGTTATATGCCAACAATACAAACAGCAATATGTTAGGTCAATACTTAGTCTGATAATAATTTGCTTTACTCAGTTAAAATCACTTATGAATTCAGGTATATTATACTTTGTTCTAGTTACATTAAATCATGATTTTGTGGAGGAATTTATGCATTTTGGTGAATTTCTTTCTTTGACATGTCTAAAATAGTATAATTCCACAGGCAAGGAATACCATCTCAGACTAAAGAAGACTACTCAAACATGAATCTAGAAAGTGAATGTATGAAGAGAAGACAACTTGTTGAACATCATATCAGAATCTGAATGAAAAAGTCCTTCAAAGATAACCAATGGAGATTAATTGAGAGTAAACAAGAATGACAATTCCCTCCTTTTCTGATGTTTCAAAGGCCAACAAAATTATCACCTTTGGCTTCAAATTTTCATCTGCTTATCACTTTAAGAGATTTGTCTCTTACAATTATGAACTGTAGAATAGCACAAACATCAATGCCGAAGGAAATTCCTTTGAATTTCCCTCTTGTTGCCGTTGTGAAATCTTCTCAAAATTGACTCTTGAACCAGAAAAAAATAAATATTCCCTAGTAAGTATGACTATGACTATGTAAACTTTTGGTAAAAAAAAGTAGTATTTAAGTACCTCCAACAAAGATGTACTTTTAAAGTATTCAACCAAGATTTTCAGCATTGTCAGGTAAATTTTTACTTGTGTGTAAGATGGAGGAAAGTGCAGAATCTTACACACCACCTAATTTTCTGTTAAGGACAATAGTTAATTAGAACATATTGTTAAGTAGAGCATATCAACTGTCCTTGGAAATGCAGTGCTAATGAACAACATTCCTGCCAGGATTTTGAATTCACTGCACACACAAAATGCTAGGGGAACTCAGCAGGTCAGGCAGCATCTATGGAAATGAATAAGCAGTTGACGTTTCAGATTGAGACCCATCTTCAGGACTAGAAAGGAAAGGGGAAAATGCCAGACTAAACATTTGTGGGAGGGAGAGGGTAATAGCTAGAAGGATGAAGCCATGTGGGTGTGAAAGGTAAAGGGCTGGAGAGGAAGAAATCTGAGAGTAGTCCATGATAGTGGACCATGGGAGAAAGGGAAGAAGTCGGGGAGGGTGGCACCAGTGGGAGGTAATAGGCAGGTACGAAGAGATACGAGGCCAGAGTGGTGAATAGAAGAAGAGAGAAGGAGGAAGGAAAAAATTAACAGAAGGAGAAATGGATATTCATGTCATGAGGGTGGAGTCTACCTAGACAGAATATGAGGTGTTGTTCCTCCACCCTGAGAGTGGCCTCATCATGGCATAAGAGAACATCATGGACTGACCTGTGGGAATAGAAGTTAAAATGATTGGCCACCAAGAAATTCCACTTTTGGCAGATGGAACAGAGGAGCTCAACAAAGTGGTTGCACAGTTTATGATGGGTCTTACCAGTGTAGAGGAGACCGCATTAGGAGCATCAGATGTACCAGACAACCCCAACAGGTTTGCAAGTGAAGTGTTGCCTCACCTGGAAGGACCTGTTCGATGTCCTGAATGGAGGTGAGGGAAGAGGTGAATATGCAGGTCTGATGAAGGGTCTTAGCCAAAACATTTACTATACTCTTTTCTGTAGATGCTTCCTGGCCTGCTGAGTTCCTCCAGCATTTTGTGTTTCTTCCTGTGCAAAAAGAGTTGTCAGCTCATGGAAGGAATTTAGTAAAATGAAACAAAGAGCTTCTAATAATTTTATTCATATTAGATAAAATGTAAAATGGTGTATCCTGATGTCAGTGTAGGAGACTAAATCATAACTAAATTTATTTATCAATAGTGTTCCCTGTTAGAATTGGAACATTTGAGATGGTTCTCCACAGCAGGCTCTATCAAAGAGTCATAAGGCATGGAACCCATGGAGATGTTGCTGCGTGGATTCAGAATTGGCTAGCCAGTTGAAGGAAGAGGGTGGTGGTAGATGGAACGAGTTCTGCCTGGAGGCATGTGACTCATGGTGTTCTGCAGGGATTTGTTCTGGGACCCCTGCCCTTTGTGACTTTTATAAATAACTTGGATGAGCAAGTGGCTTAGTACGTTTGCAGATGACATGAATGTTAGTGGTGTTACGGAAGGTGTAGAAGAATGTAATAGAATACAACATGATATGGACAGGATGCAGAGCAGGGTAGAGAAGCAGAAGCATGTGAAGTGAAACATCTTGGAAGACTGGACCTGAAGGTAATGTACTAGGTTGCTAGCAGGATTCTTAACAGAGTGATATCGGGGTCCAAGTCCACAGATCCCTCAGTGTTGCTGAGCAAATTGTAAGTGTGGTTAAGTAGGCAGATGGAGTGTCTGGTCTACATTAGTTGAGGGACTGAACTCAAGATCAAGAGGTAATTTTGCAGCTCTGTAAAACTCTAGTTAGACTATACTTGGAGTATTGTGTTCGGTTCTGGTGGTCTCATTATAGGAAGGATGGGGAAACTATAGGAAGGACGGTAATAGCTGATACAAGTTGACATGCTTTTAAGGTGAGTGAAGGAATGTTTAGGGCAGATGTCCTGAGGTAGGTTTTTTGCACAGAGAGTGGTAAGTGCCTGAAAAATGTTACTGTGGGCTATGGTAGAGGCTGATACATTAGGGACAGTTAAGAGACTCTTAGATAGGCATATGGAAGTAACAAAAATTGAGGGTTAGGGGCTATGTACCTGTAGGAGGAGAGAGTAGATTGATCATAGAGTAGATTTAAAGGTCAGCACAACGTCACAGGTCAAAGGGCCCGTACTGTGCTCTACTGTTCTATGTTCTAGATGATCAGTTAGAAGAAACTTTAATCACAATAACAATAGATCTACCATGTGAATTCCTTGAGAAGTCCTGGGAGAAGGTGAAGTAATATAGTTTCTAGCACAAATTTGACATAACAGATTCAAGTCTTCAACATATTGATTTTCCTCAGAAAGTGTCTAAACCAGGTTTGAGTCTTTGCTGAATGTGTCTGCAAGAGGGGGAAAAAACTGAGTAAATCAGGTAACAAGTAAAAAGCTGGGCAGGTACTGTGAACAAATTCTAAGATATATAAAAAACAAACTTTGCAGAAAGAAGTTATACTATAATTCTAAACAGGTTATTTTTTTTCTCTATATTTGTTTGTGTAATCAGCTTCCTCAGCAAAGGAAATCAAGAAAACTAATTTTCAAATAACATCCTGCAATTATAAAACTCTAATATTTTTGCAATATGTACTTGAATTAAGAATAAACAGAAGCAATCATTAAACAAGCTTGTAACTACAGAGTGTGATAGATATATAGATTGTGATTTATTAGACTTGTTGGCCAGAAGAAACTGCAGTACCTCACTGATCATTATTACAAGGGTGATTCGTGTAACAGACTTATCTCCCTAAGGCTTTGCCCTTGTGACCATTGACTGAAAATAAAAGATATATTTATTATTTCTCAAGCTTTCAAAAACCCAGCAATCTACAAATTAAGAGCAAGACAGCTCTTCCAGTCATTTTGTCAAAGACTGTTTTAATAATACCTGAGAGGGATATACAGTCAGTCATTTTGTATTGTTGAAGCAATTACTCCCACTTCTATTTTTAGGTGAAACTCTACATGTGAAATGAACGGTCAAGAAAAAAGCTTTGCATGATAGACTCAAGGGAGGTCTTACTTTTCACGTTGTTGTTTGATGAAACTGCTCTTGTGTTTCATCTTGTTATTTTTGAATAGAAATTACACTTGGGGAAACATTTCTTCAGATGTATTTTGTATAATCAAAGCACAGTTTGTTCTTGTTATAAAAGGTAGTGATTCAGAAGGCATAACTTCATTGTATTTCAAAAACTGTAAAATGCTGAGACTCAGTAACACACAGCTGTGATGCTGAAGAATTGTTCCCTGGAAATAGTTGTGATTCTAGTCAAGTTATTTCAGTACAGTGGCAGCTCTGATATCTACCCAACCATATGGAAAGCTGTATCATTATGTCCACTCGACAAAAAGTGAGAGCAGGAAAGTGACACTGAGATCTTGTTGAATGATGACGCATGTGTGAAGATTTAAATGGCCCGCACCTGCGCCTGTTTCTGAGTGAGAAATAGTCAACATTTCAATTAAATGACCTTTTATCAGAACAGGGAAAATGTAGAAAACAAACATGTTTTAAACTGCAGAGAAGCTGAGAGGTGGACAGTACGTAGATAATGTCTGTCCTAAGATGGAGACCCAGACAGAATGATGAAACAAGTGGCAATGGTGATGGCTGAGAGAGGGTAGTGAAAGCTTGTTAATAGCCAATAATCTCACTCTAGGAAATATGTGTACAGAAGATTTAGAGTAGAGGGTAGAGTGGAGGGAGAGAGAAAATTAAAATTTTAAAAATGCTGGAACTGTAATATACAGCTGGAAAAGCAAATCACTGCAGTACGTATATACTGAAAATCAAAGTTAATTTTTCAAGTTGGAAACCTTTCATCACAGCAGCCCATTTCTGATACAAACTGGAAATCCTGATTGTCTAAAATGATTGGATTTCAATGCCCAATAGATGATGAGATAATTTTGTAGAGGGTTCTGTTAGAACAGTGTAAGAGAACAAGATCTGATTAGAAGTTCAAATCCAATCTCTCCACATCTCCATGCTTTACAAGGTTGGCTTAGAGCCCTTTTCTTTACCCAGGCCCAAACAGTCCCACTTCACCACCAACCTCCTTCACCTGCCTGGAACCGTTCTCACGACCAATTTCTCCTTTAACTCCATTCACTGCAGACAAATAAATTGGGCAACAATATAGGGCTGAATTATACTTTTTGTGAGATATGTGTAACAGAGCTTGTTTCACTCTTTCCCAGGCCCCTCTCAGCTCATTTCCTGGTACATTAATTGTTATATTGGTTCTGCTTCTTGTCCATTATGGGGATCTTCCCCTTTGCTGCTAATTCAATCCTGTCCTCATGCTGATATGATCTATATTTGACCTTCTCTTCCCTTACTTCTCTAACTGCAACTTCAGAACTAAGTTTGTGACCAGTATCCATTACATGCCCACCAACTCTGTTTCCTTGACGATATCTCCTTTAAAACCTTGATTTCAGGAAAGGCTCCAATCTATTCTCCCAGTTTCTCCAGCTTCCTCATACCTAATGATCACATTTTTCACCAATAATAATTTCTCCTCTATCTTAATAGAGCTTTCCACTACATCTGTTCCATTGCCCATATTTCTGTTCTCATTCCTGTTTCCTCCCACCTATTACAAATATAAAAATACCATATTCTCACCTTTCATCTCGACAGCCTATAAGTTCAACATATCTCCTTTATAATGTCTTCTTTATACAATGTGATAACATGAGGCATACTTCCCTTTCAATATTCTGTGGGGATTGTTCTGTCCTTGATCCATTCATCCATCTCTGTAAGATTCCAGTCTCTTCTCGTGGTCCACTAATGAGATGCAGACCTGTCCAGTCACCAAGGAACAAAAGAAACTCCTTGCAGATGAAATAGCAGTTCAATAACCCATCTTTCCAATGTTGAATTGCATTTGGTGCTCATGAAGTGGTCTCCTCAAGTTGCAGTGTTTGCTTTGTAGAACACCTCTGCTCAGTCTCCAGTGGTGATCTCAAGCTTGTAATTGGCTGCCATATTCATTCTTCAAGCCACTCCTTCTCTAACTTCTCTGCATTTGAGTTCTACCAATGAAACTCATTATAAAATTGAGAAACCGCATTTAATCTTCTGACTAAACTCATTATGTGCCACAGGATTTGATAATGAATTCAACAATTAAAAAAATACACTTTTGTTTATATTAGATCATATTTGTTTCTATGGGCTGATGAATGGCCAATTCCCTGCAGCGTTACCTCTGTTTCCTTCCATGGATGTTGCATGGCAGACTCAGCCCCTGCTTTAATTCCGATTTCCAGCATCTGCAGAATATTGTTTCTGCAGTTTGACTCACACCGGTTGGACAGATACATGGATGGGAAGCGTATGGAGGGATATGGTCTGTGTGCAGGTCAGTGGGACTAGGCAGAAAATGGTTCAGCACAGCCAAGAAGGGCCAAAAGGCCTGTTCCTGTGCTGTAGTTTCTATGGTTCTATGGTTTTTATCCCCCTCTGTTTTCATCTTTCTTCTTTATTTTTCATCTCCTCAAGGAAGGTGATCTGCCCTTAACAAGCTAGCACCTCCTGGTCTCAACCAACAACACTACCTATTGGTCTCCTCTCACAGGCCTTCTCAAAACTCTCCTAATCCCTTTCTTTTTTTTTTGCTGCTTGGAATGCATTTGATTTATAACCTTTTTGATTTAAAATTCTTTGCAATTCTTCTGCAAGGACATTGACTTGAAATGTTAATCTCAGTTCTCTCTCCACAGGAGCTGCTGACTTGTTAAGTGTTCCAAAATGTTTTACATATACTGCTGAAGTAAACATCATTTCTGATATCGAGGAATATACTTTATGGGCTGCAGCACTCAGCAAAGAGCCTACACACACAATGCCATGCAGAGGTCAGTGCAAATGATTTGCATTCTTCCTGAATCAACAATTAGTAATTTTCCTGTCAGAAAATCATGAAAACCCTTCAGATCCCTGTGAGCAGTGGCCTCTATTATCTTCCTGTCAAATGCAAGCCCATGATGAGTTCACCAATTCATAACATTTATATTCATAATAAGAACATCTGTCAAAAGGGTGTCTGGTAAAATTGTATCCCATGTTTTATATAGAACGTCCTGTATCTAAACATAAACTGGTGAGCTCAGATTCCTGTGGATTCTCTGATCTCCTTCTCCATGAATAGGGTAAATTGCAAAATGAATTTATTTATGCTTTAGGTTAATTATTAGAACATGGAACTTAGAACAATACAGTTTACAAAGAGGCCCTTTGACCCATAATGTTGGGCTGAAACAAATAAATTAGATATCAAATTGCTAACTAAACTAACCTCTTATGCCTACACAATGTCCATATCCTACCATTTTGCTCACATTGATGCACCAACCCAAATGCCTCTTAACATTTCCTAATGTACCTGCCTGTACCACCACCCTAGGCACCCACCTCTCTGCGTAAAATAACTTGACCCCAGTATCTCTTTTGAAATTACCCTTTCTCACTTTAAATGCATGCCCTCTGGTATTAGACATTTAAGCTCTGGGAAAAATATACTGTCTGTCTACTCTGTCTATGCCTCTCATAATCTTATAAATCTGCATCAGATCTCGCCTCAGCCTCTGCTGATCCTGAGAAAACAACCCAAGTTTATGCAACCTCTAGTTAAAGCACATGCCCTCTACTCCAGGAAACCTCTTCTGCACCCTCCTGAATGATTGATCCCTTATTTTGAAATAGACAATTGGTTCAGAACAATTTCGACATCACCCCTTTGAGGCTCCTGAGAGTTCTGGATGATTCAATGAAATTCCTCAGTGAGAAAGATGAGAAGGCAGTTGTCCCTTTAAAGATGGGGTAAAAAGGTAGAGCTTTTGTTCACAAAAAGAAATTATGTTGAATTAATAAATTACATCTGTTATTGAAGAATTTAGTTAGTCAGAATTATATAAGAATTGGAATCAAAGCAAGTGAATAGGTTCATGTACAGATGTGTCGAGATCTCATTTGAGGGTTTGAGGGTCGGCACAACATTGTACTGTGCTGTACTATTCTCTGTTCTATAAAGGCAGAGCAGGCTCAAGGATCTGTATAGTCTAATCTACTGTGCTTCCATCTCAGCAAATCAAACAAAGTCTTGGAGGGTTTAAATAATCTACAGTGTAATTATTACAATTTCCCCTGTGTAGTAAAGGTACGAATTATAAATGCTTGAACAAAATCTACACAGATTGTTATACCTTCTGCAGAGAAATTATGTGTGAATAATTGAAAGAGCTATGGATCTTTGGAATTCTCTGCCCAAGTTGGCTGTAGAAACTTGGTAGCTGAGTATATTCAATATAAATGTTGTTGGGTTTATGGAAAATAAGGGAATATTGAATATTGAATCAATGGATATTGGGTTAGTGGATGAAAGTGGAACCAAGATATTAAATGGTAGAGCAGGTAAGAGCTTAAGAATATAAGATCATAAGACATAGGAACAAAATTAGACCATTCAGATCATCAATTCTGCTCCATCATTCCACCATGGCTGACTTATTATCAATCTCAACCCCATTCTCCTGCCTTATCCCCATAACGTTTGACAGCCTTACTAGTCAAGAACCGCAACCTCTACTTTAAATATACTTAATAACTTGGCCTCTACAGCTGTCCATGGTAATGAATTCCACAGATTCACCACTCTCTGGCTAAATTAATTCCTCCTCATTTCTGTTCTAAAGGAATGTCCTTCTATTCTGAGGTTATGCCCTCTGGTCCTAGACTTCAGCACTATAGAAACATCCTCTCCATGTCTACTCTATCTATCAATATTCAATAGGTTTCAATGAGATCCTCTCTAAAACTCTAACGAGTATGGGCCCAGCCATCCAAAACTCCTGATACATTATTAATCCTTTCGTTCCCATCAACCTCCTCTAGACTTGCTTGAGAGCCAGCACATCCTTTCTTAGATAAGGGGCCCAAAACTACTCTCAATATTCCAAATGAGGCCTGACCAGTGCCTGATAAATCCTCAGCACGTAGCTTTAATGTCCTGTTCCAACCTGTTTCTCGATATCCTGTCTTTTCTAAAGAATGTTATCTTTGTTTCAAACTTTATTACATGTATTTTGGTTCTTTGTGGGAGGGTTGGAAATAAAAATGGAAATAGGCTACATAATAGATTCTTACAAAGATGATTTGTATTTAAATTGTGCCTTTACCAGAATAAAATTTTCCTTATTAAAGGCATACTGGGCTGGGGGTGGGGGGGTGGTGGAAGAGAGATTGAAATGCTTTGTTGTGTGAAATGAAATAAAAACAAAGGAAAAGTCATATTTGATGGGGAACCTTTCACTTTGTTTTCCTCTTGTCTTCTGTCAGTCCCAGCATTAGAATGCTGACAGGATTATTTTATTATTTTCTATCATTATTGATGCAGCAATGCATAAAAATACTCCTAGTTTCCCATTTTTGATGTTTTTAGAGCATATTTGCCATTTTTACTCACTTCAACTCAGGAAGCTGCAAATAAAAGAGCATCTAAGAAAAGACTCTACTACGTCATGACTTGCTACACATCATCCACTAAATTACATCCTACTAGGATAACTAAACAAAGAGTTTCCATTTTCAAAATTCCATATTGCTTTAAATCTTCTTTTCCCACTCCATCATCTTTGACTCCCATCCTAAATTCAAAAAGTCTCTTTCTAAGATTGAGATAGTCTGCTGCAGCATGAAATAATTAGACTGCTTTCAACCCAGAGTTATTTTATTTAGCAAGAAATATTGGGTGTTTCTCTGAATATCAAACTGCTTAAATGAATACTTACGTTTACAGATCACATTACAGAAAAAGAGATTGATTTTGCAAAAGGAACTGCTTTGGCTACCGGGAGATGCGCATCTTTATAACCTTTCTTATTAGAATTGCCCATACACATTTGATAATATCTTGCCATCTCACTAAATTCCAGAATCCTAACTGATGCAGTTCCTCTCTTCTTTTTGTTCTCTCTAATTAATTTTATGTTCCAATTCTATTCCTAATACCTTAACCATTTAGCATCTTCTATCTTCATGTTGGCTGAATTTGTTAACTTGCTCAGGTCTCATCATTTATTTTCAAACTGATGTTAATGTTTTCTTCTTAAATGCCCCCTATTCACCCCATCAATTTTCTTCTAACTGCTCCTGCATCCCTAAACACCATTTTCTTCTGGAAATCCTCAAATGATGCACTCACGTTACAACTGTGCTTCTCCGCATGGGTAGACTAATTCCTAAAGCGTCTTATCAGTTTTTCTTGAATGCTTGACTACCTGAGTGGCCAGCACCATGTGAGGTTGCCTAGTGACCACCCGGCCAATATGTGTACTTCCACCTTCTAATTTTAAAGTAAAAATTAGTTTATTTAATAAAAAAATGGAATGAAATTATCTTAGGGGAAGTGCTTGGCAAAGTAATTAATTACAAAAGCCCCAAGGCTTTTGTACAAATTCTTGCAGCTTTTGGAATTAGTTACATTTATAAAAAGAAGTTTGTTCAATTTTACATTGATCTGAATGATGTAACCTATTGATGTTAGCACTGGAAGTCGAGGACTAGCAAGCAATGACATTGGAGGAAGGGCAGAATGAAGAATGATGAATCTGCAAGATGGTCAACCCATGACGTATACTGCAGCACAGTCTTTCTTAATGCAGCATTTCACTGGACTTGGACACTATATAATATAGATTACACCCTGATACCACTTCATAGTACCTGAAGTGATTCATTGCTTATTCTTCTGTTGAAATCTATTTTCCAGATCAATAGCTGAGAAATTAACATTACACAAATGGTGGTTATGGTTTTAATATTTCTTTTATCAATGTAACTGGTTAAATAATGTGTTCAGTTTTCATTTCAATATAGCTTTATTGAGACAGCCTTTGCATATTGCCCTTACATTTGTAATTTAATGTCCAATTTGTTCCTCAGAGTGCAGCATTTTCATAAAATTATGTTATCACATAAAAACTGTCTTGTTTGCCAGCTTTTAAGGAAACATATTTTTAGGTTTTGCATGAGCATTGCCAATGCAGTACTGAATGGCTATGAAAAGCTGTGTATGGGTAATTCAGATAACAAAGTTTATAAAGATATGCCTTTACCTGAGGCCAAAGTAGTTTCTTTTGCAAAACCAATCTCTTTCAGTAGTGTGATTTGTAAACATAAGTATTAATTTAAACAGTTTGATATTCAGAGATACACACAATAATTCATGTGAAATAAAATAACTCTCAACTGGAAAAGACGTGTTTTACATTACAGCGCAGTTCTTTTAACCCTTCTCCATCATTTCATCCTTTTCCCTTTGTGCATTATTGAGTGAAGTCTTCAAAAGGCTAGTGACTGTTTGCCCCAAACAAATGAGTGACAGTTAAAATGTTAGAACCCAAAGCCACCCCACACACAAGCAGCAGCAAAGCAACAACCCTCCCCCACCTCCACCCATTTGTACAAAAAAGCATCAGCACCCTCCACCCACAAAGCAAGCCCCCAACAGAGACCATGATCTGCAGTAAAACAAAAACTAATCATTCACCTGACAAATCGACATGCCACAGGTGCTCTTTCTCTCCCTCCCTAGTAAAGGGAAAAAGAGGTGCCCCCTACATTAAAAAAAAACTCGCTGATTTACAGTGTTATAAGTCTGCCTGCTGCTTTTATCTGGGTTCTGTGACCCCAGGATCGGCAACAATCTCCAACGAGAGAGTGAGAGAGAGAGACAGAGTAAGAGTACAACTGGCTGTGCACACAGCCTTCGACAACCGATCCGCTGTTCCCGATGTTCGTTCTCTCCCGCCACACTTCAGCCAACGGCACTGGCTTAGAATCAGCCTATCTGCAGGGCTGTGAAAGCTTGATACCCCAAAGGCGCGCTCGCCTTCTAGGCCGCGTCCTTTGGATATCAGAAAGTGGCCGGCCGTGAGCCCCTAGCAGCGGATCCCACCGCTACAAAGAGCCGACGTCTGAGTGTAACTCCAGGTCAGGGTCTTTAACAGAATCCCATCCATCCTGAAAGGCAGTGATGCCCTATAATTTGGTTGTGTTTAAGGTTTTGTGCCAATGACTGGTGAGCGATACAAAGTAGAAACAGACATCTTTTTAAATATCTAATACAAAATAAATTATCAAAGGGTTAAAATCAGAATGGTACTGTAGTATGCTCAAATCTTCCAGTAAAGCAAACAGGCTGTGTTTCATAGAAACATAGAAAATAGGTGCAGGAGGAGGCCATTCGGCCCTTCAAGCCTGCACCACCATTCAGCACGATCATGGCTGATCATCCAACTCAGAACCCTGTACCTGCCTTCTCTCCATACCTCCTGATCCCCTTAGCCAGGAATTTTCCTGGAATGAGATCCTACATTGGCAGTATAAAGTATTCATGTCTCATAGAAAGTGAATGGCTGCAGTTAGTTATGTTCTGGCTCTAGAATTGTCAGGTGTGAGTCAGCTAATGTTTAAGCGTGGCTAAGAAATCCCTTGAATTGTAACAAATATTACTCTGCTTTCACTCTGTTGGTCCCCCACCAATTCTACATGTGCTTTGAAGAAGATTTTAAGATTTTGTGGGAGTTATAATTGGAACAGTACATCTGTTTTAAAAAGGCCACCACCTAACATATAACATTTGCCTTCAATTCTAAAACAGCTCACAATATCTATGCATCATTTATTCTGCATGATTCCATTGTCACACCATGTGAAAAAATCTTTCATTTGTATAAAAGTTTGAACTTGCATATACTCCATCTATTGATTTGCATTTTCATTACTATCAAACTGTGTAAAATATGATTGAACTGCAATGGAACATACGCCTAGAAATGAGATTGCATAACGCCATTTTATTTTGCGGGTATTTGCAATGAGCATAATTTTCTTTTTCTCTTTTTCCAAAGTGTAACATGACAATGACCATTTCTGGTTGCTTCACATCACTAGAAACCTGTTTTGCTCATCCTGATGGAAGTTATTTTAGCACCGTCGTTGCAACTTCTGCAACATTCGTCCTGCAGCATATCTTTTGCCTGTGGAATAATACCTTTTAAAGGGTCGTGGGGAAACTTAGCATCACATTACTTCTGGAGAGCCAGTCATTCAACATCCCCAAGACATCATGATCCTCCCACTGATGTGCTGGATTAAAATTTCTAGCTGTGAAATTGAAAATTTACCTTCACAAAGTAAACAGTCATCATTTCAGACCGAGATCCTTCCTAAAATGTTGACTGATTTTTTGTTTCCATAGATGCTGACTCACCTGTTGAATTTTTCCAGCATTTTGTGTGTGTTACTCTGGATACCTAGCATCTGCAGAATCTCTTGTGCTTAACTAATTACCTTTTTTCTTCTTCAATGTGGACTACCACGACCTCCTTCTTTTCCCCTTACAATTTTCTTTCACGCACTCGTCTAATTTGCTCCCCTCCCTCATTGTCTAATTTGATCTTAAGAACATAAGAACATAAGAAATAGGAGTTGGCCATCTGGCCCGTTGAGTCTGCTCTGCCATTCAATAAGATCATGGCTGATCTGGCCATAGACTCATCTCCACTTACCTGCCTTTTCCCCATAACCCTTAATTTCTCCACTATGCAAAACTCTATCCAACCTTGTCTTAAATATATTTACTGAGGTAGCCTCCACTGCATCATTGGGCAGATAATTTGACAGATTCACTACTCTCTGAGAAAACCCATCTCCATCCTAAATTTACTCCCCCAAATCTTGAGGCCAGGTCCCCTATTTCTAGTCTCTTCTAACAGTGAAAATAACTTTCCTGCCTCTCTCTTATTTTTCCCTTTCATAATTTTATCTTTCTATAAGATCTCTTCTCATTCTTCTGAATTCCAGCGAGTACAGTCCCAGGTGACTCAATCTCTCCTCATTGTCTAACCCCCTCATCTCTGGAATCAAATTGGTGAACCTCCTCTGCAGCGCCTCCAAAGCCAGTATATCTTTCCTTAAGTAAGGAAGCCAGAACTGCATTCAGTACTCCAGATGCGGCCTCACTAGAACCCTGTACAGTTGCAGCATAACCTCTCTGCTCTTAAATTCAATCCCTCTAGCAATGAAGGGGAATATTCCATTTGCCTTCTTGATAGCCTGCTGCACCGGCAAACCAACCTTCTGTGATTCATACACAAGCACTCCCAAGTTCCTCTGCACAGCAGCATGTTGCAGTTTTTTTTACCATTTATATAATAATCTGCTTTTCCAATTTTCCTTCCAAAGTGGATGAACTCACTTGCAGATCAGCTAAATTTTTCCCACACTTCCAAAAAGCAAATTGGTTAAATTGCACTGGAATCCCTAGCAAGTGTATTCATTATGCATTTTGATCAACCTGTGCCAAATGTAAGGAAAACCAAGAAAAAAAGAATTTCCAGCATCTGCAGAATTCCTCGTGTTTGTGAAAAAAAATTCTGTTCTTCTTCTTGACCTTCTTATCTAACTTTGATATAACTTCAACGCATGATCTAATCCCTATTTTTAACAAGAAGGATACCAAAAACCAAGCCAAAGAAAAAACAGCAAGCAATGCATCTGAAAACACTGGTACTCATCCAGATTTCCGAGGCTTTAATGAGACAGGAAAATCAGTCCACTGGGACCTCAGGGTCCCCAGCACATCGTGATCTGAACATACAGATATGTCTGGCAAATAAATGATGAAAATGGAGCCACATAGGGCCTAGGGTCATGCATTCTAATATTCTGATGGAAGTTCTCTTCTCAAACACTCAGCACTTGTTATGGTGAGGGTAGCTCCCCTGTTTTTTTGAATGAACTGACCACCCATTTCCCTAGGCTACCCTGCTGGGCACAGATAGAAGTGATCTCCACCAGCTGAGTCAACCTGCCTTTTTCAGTGCTAATAAAAATTCAATTACTTTCCCACATATTGTTCTATCGCATTAATCTGTGTTTTCCTCACTTATTCAGATCTGCCCAGACACAAATTAAATTGTTCCTGGAATGCATTTAGTTTCCAGCAGAACAACAAAATATCACCCATTGATTTAACTTCTGGCACTCAGTTTTTGTAGGGAGCATCAAATAGTTGCAAGCATTGATTTGCAGGTAACACATTCCACCAGCAAAAGGCAATGTGAATTCAGGGGCTTGAGAAAACAAAGAGGAATTAGTAAATGAGAAATATTAAGGATCACTTTTCATAGTTGGTGTTTAGGTCATCGAAATAAAACATTAGTCTGCTTCTCTCTCAACTGGTGATACCTAATCTGCTGAATAGTTCCAGCAGTGTCTGATTTTATGTGTTATAGCTTTATTGTGAAAATAACAGTACGGATCTTGATACATCATCTTCCTCTGTATTAACTTGTGGTTACTGACAATTGTATTTACAATGATTTGCTATTCGCATTGCAGAGGTTTGCAAGAACAGATACAACATAATCTTTCTATATTTGTAAAACGAATGTTGTGAGATTTCCACCTAATAGATATAGAATATGCATGTGGCAGAGACCAGCAGGGATAGGAAAACTGTTGTAAAAAATTACAAAGGTATTTTTAGTTGTGATAAATTATTAATGCTTGCAAAGTATGAAAATAGTTTAACATATATTGGATTCAGGCTGGTAAACTGATGATTTGGTTGGAGTCCTAGGAAAATGTAAAGCACAATTCCTATGTTGAATCAGAGATTAATAAAATTGTACACAGCACAGGAGGAGACCACTCAGCCCGTCGGCACCCAGCAGAACATTCTGATCAACTCCATTCACTTCCTCTTTCCCTTGGGTCTGCAAAGAACGTTGCTTTGCGTTTATCCAATTCACTTTACAAAGTCCTGACTAATTTTCTTTTTGAATTCATAGCTCTTTTTTATATCTTAAAATCTGCGTGCCCGGGTCCTTGAACCATTACAGTGGTGCCATGATAGCATGCTGGTTAGCGCGACAGTATTACAGCTCAGGGGCATCAGAATTTGCAGTTCATTCTCAGCATCCTCTGTAAGGCATTTAAATGTTCTCCCGGTGGAATGTGAGGGTTTCCTCTGGGTGCTCCGCTTTCCTCCCACAGTCCAAAGGTGTACTGGTGAATGTAAATTGTCCTATGTTTAGGCTAGGGTTGAATTGGTGGGTTGCTGGCAGCAGGGCTTGAAGGGCCAGAAGAGTTTATTCCGCGCTGTATCTCTAAATAAATAAGTAGGTAAAGACATTACTAATGAGCTTTCCTTATCTATTCTCCGTAAGTTTATAAAGCTCTTTTATATATCTAGCTAATCTCCTCTCCAAACAGTGTAAGGTTTCCCGTCCTCATCCTTAAAACCATTTACTAGGCCTCCTAAGCACCTTCATATCCTTCGTTGGAATCCAAAGGTCCTTTGGGAGTCAAGAATGAGGCATAAAACTTATAGCTTATGTCTGTTTTATTAGATGTTGCAAGATCAAACAAAAAGAGAGCTGAGAGAACAAGGAAAAAGAAGCCATGGTTGTCTCAGACTTTTACTAGAGATAACAAAAATTCCAGTGATAACAATTAACCAGATTCAAATAACTTGATACCTACTACTGAAATCTAAGAAGTTTCTGGAGAAATACAGGAACAACTATACTGTGATTACTGGAAAATTAACTGTACAATTACACATACATGAGTGATTGTATACAAATATAAGTAAGCATAGAAAATTTAAACTACAAAAAAATTCTACACCCCAATCCAATATATGTGTGAATAGAATGAAATGCCTGACACATTTTACAGTTTTAATATAATCTTCAGAATCAGGTTTATTATCACCGGCATGTGTTGTGAAATTTGTTAACTTAGCAGCAACAGTTCAATGCAATACATAGTATAGAAGAATCAATCAATCAATCAATCAGTTACAGACCAAATCTCCTAATGATCCTGGAATTCCTCTCTTGAGACCTCAGTCACTTTGGATTGGCAAAAACATCTCCACAATCTCTATCAGCATAGGAGCACTACAGGGATGTCTGCTTCGCTCCCTGCTCTGTTTGCTTTATACTTATGACCGTGTAGCTAAGAACAGCTCCAACAATACAAGATTGCTGGTGACAGCACTGTTGTGGGCTGTATCAAAGATAGTGATGAATCAGCATACAGGAAGAAGATTGGATATTTGACTATGTGGTATCATAACAACAACCTGTCACTCAATGTCAATAAGACCAAGGAACTGATAGGCTTCTGAAGAGGGAAACCAGAGGTCCATGAGCCATTGATCATTGGAGGATCAATGAGAGTGTGCAACTTTAATTTCCTGGGTGTCACTATCTCAGAGGACCGGCCCTGGACCCATCACATAAATGTAATGCCAAAAAAAGCACGACAGTGCCTCTACTTCCTCAGGAGTCTGTGGAGATTCTGCATGTCATCACAAACCTTGGCAAACTTCTATTGATGTGCGGTGGAAAGTCTTCTGACTGGCTGCATTACACCTGGAATGGGATCACTAATGCCTTTGAGCAGAAAATCCGACAAAGGTAGTAGAGTCGGCCCAGCACATCATGGGTAAAACCATCTCGACCATTGGGAACAATCTACATGAAATGTTGCCAGAGAAAAGCAGCACCTATCGCCAAAGATCCTCACCACTATGTTCTAGCTGCTGCCATCAGGTTAAAGGTACAGATGCCTCAGAACTTGCACCACCAGGTTCTAGGACAGTTATTATCCCTCAACCATCAGGCTCATGAACAAAAGGGGATAACTACACTCAGTTAAGGACTCTTTTATCTTGTTATTTCATGCTCATTATTTATTGCTATTTATTTATTATCTGCATTTTACAACTATTTAAGACCTTGGTCAGACCCTACTTGGAGTACTGTGTTCAGTTCTGGTCACCTCACTACAGGAAAGATGTGGATACTATAGAGAGAGTGCAGAGGAGATTTACAAGGATGTTGCCTGGATTGGAGAGTGTACCTTAAGAGAACTGGTTGAGTGAACTTGGCCTTTTCTCCTTGGAGCAACAGTGGATGAGAGGTGACCTGACAGAGGTGTATAAGATGATGACAGGCATTGATTGTGTGGATGGCCAGAGGCTTTTTCCCAGAGCTGAAATGACTAATATGAGGGGTCATAGTTTTAAGGTGCTTGGAAATAGGTACCAAGGGGATATCAGAGGTATGTTTTTCACACATAGAGTGGTGGGTGTGTGGAATGCACTGCCGGAGGCAGTGGTGAAAGCAGACAGAATGGAGTCTTTTAAGAGTGTCTTAGATAGGTACACAGAGCTTAGAAAAGTAGAGGGCTATGCACTAGGGAAATTCTAGGCAGTCTCTAGAGTAGGTTACATGGTGGGCACAATATTGTGGGCCGAAGGGCCTGTAATGTGCTGTAAATTTCTCTGTGCTATGTTCTATGTTCTATGTATTTGCAAAGTTTGTTTATAGATTACACTTCCCGATGTTTACAGTTTACAAATTTTGTTTACAGTTACTCTTCTATAGACTAGCTAAGTATGCCTGCAGAAAAAAAATCTCAGGGTTGCATGCGGTGACTTGTATGTACTCCGATAATAAATTTGACTTTGACTTTGAAATAAAGCCTCCTTTGTGATTGCATCAATATGTTGGTCCAGCATAGATCCCCTGAGATGTTGATGCCAAGGAACTGCTCACCCTTTCCACCACTGATGCTTCAATAAGGACTGCTGTGCGTTCTTCCAAGTTCCCCTTCCCGAAGTCCACAATCTTGGTCTTGCTGATGTTGAGTGCAAGGTTGTTGTTTAAATGCCAATCAATCAAATGATCTCTCTAGTTCCTGTCAACTTCCCAGTTAGTTCAGCACACCTTCATGGACCAAAGGGCCTTTTCCTATACTGTGCTCTTCTTTGGTTAAAAGGGTTTCAGTCAATGAAATGCAGCTCCACTGTACTGTGCAGAAATCAGAGAAGAGTATCAGTTGAACTGCAGGCAATGAACAGCAGCAGCACACAATGTGGCTGCTGTGGAAAAGAATGGGGGTGGAGTAGGAGAGGGGATGGACTCCCTAATTTCAGAATTGAAACATATCCTGCAAGAGGGATTTTGCACACGGAAGCAGAGGAGGATATTTAGAAAGCAAAGCACTGTGAGAGGAGATTGGCAGCAGGCAGCTATAGTTGTATTCCTCCGGGAATGAGAATTCCAGCACAATACAGAAATTGTGGAGGAAATTTCAAGATCTCTGAGGCATGTCAACGTGAGTGATGAACCATCCCTCCATTCACCTTCTGTCTCCTTCACTTTGCACACCAATGACAACCTGCCAGATCTGTTCACAAAAAATCTTTCATTTGTATTTTAATTTGATGAACAATAGACATATTTTATTACATCTGTTTTGCTGAATCAAGATAAAAGTTAGTGCATTCTAACTACTGCAACGTTGTCATCGCAGAGTGACAGAAAAATCCCTATTTCACCCCGACACAATAGGATCAACAGCATAGATTCAGATTCATTTACTTATGAGAGAGAGAGAGATAATATATTATTCTACAAGCAGGGGGCTCAATCTTGGAGCAGGGTAATGGCACATGACAATTTGTTTCTCTTCTGTGGCAGCAAATGTGACACTGCTGCCATATTTCCCAACTCTTGCACCTCTTTGTCCTGTGAAAAGTCCTGCTCAAACTGTATGGAAAGCTCACCCAGAGAAGGGTGAAGGCAGTAGGGAACAGACATGTGTGATTTGTGATGTGTCGGCTGCCTCATTTCAGGTTTTCAAAGTTAGAATACTGTCTGTGGGCAGAGGTCGGCTTATGTTTAGATTCAGAATTCTGAGATTTTCCCCTTTATATGAACAGTTCATCTCCCATGTTCACTCCTATAGACATTTATGTCCCATTGACAGACACTTTAGACCACTCCTCCCAATGGCTCTGGACAAAGTTAGGAAGATGTTCCATCCAGGACAACAGCTTCATGAGGCTCAATATTGACATTTGTGTGACTTAAAGCACCTCCCACCACCAAGGCTGAAGCCACAGAAGTAGCTACTACAGTACTGTTTAAACACATCAAAACTCAAGTACTAGTTTGACAAATGGATAAGGTACTAGGGTGTGAAACTTCAGAGATAAATTACATAATTTTCTATTTTTGTATTACCTGATACAAAAATGCTTCATTGGAAACATTTCTCAAGACAGTGGCACTATTCAATTGTGTTTTCATTTTGGACAAATAGTATTATTCATTGGTCACACTGGTGTGGCAACTGCTGGTATTGCAATTTTCCTGCAGAACTGGCATGGTTAATGATAGAAAGGTTGCTAATGTCTGAATCTGTTCAATCAAAGTTGTGATTGCAGCTGGACATTGACTGGAGAATTCTCCTTAGAAATTATAGCCTCACAACAGCAGTTAATTTACGATTAACTGCCTCATTTTTATGACCATGATTATTTGTCATGGCCACTGCAACTTTGATTACTACCTTGCAATTCTTATCCCCTTCTTGTTTTGCTGTTAATAGCCAATCTGCTGGAGACACACCTATGGGAGGCAGCAGGATATGAGTGAGATCACATACTGAGGTGAAGCATTTGCTTTACTTTGTCTCTACTCTAGGAATCCCCTTAATGTGAAGCATTGAACTGGCCAAGAGTAGGTGAATTGTTATTACTTGTGTAGGAGATGAAAACAAAACATTGATTAGATCGAGCCATTGCAAGATGAGTGAACTACAATGTTTCCGCTGATGAGATTTCATTATTTCTGTCTCATTACGTAGATTGAAATTGTCATTTGGTGCAACGGTTCAAAGTGAATTTCAGTTGGAGCCGTATGATAGATCTCTCAGCACTGAAAGGAATAGATTGAGGTGTTTATCTCTTAATGAACTGCCCTTCACAATGAACGTGATCAACGAGTTGCATACACATTTTTACGTTGACATGACTACATGATTACAAGCACAGTTGATGTTGAGTAACAATCCAAAGGGTTCAAGGTGCAAGGAGGTTTATTTTGTGTGGAAATCAAGGTTCTCTATTTGCTCTTCGAGGAAATACAGAAATGTTGAAGGAAGCCATTTAATTTCCAGGATTTGGAAGTCATCTGTTGCTATGTTCCAATCACTACCTGTTGACCTGCAATTTTACACATCCTGTTGGCTCAACCAGCTAGTACCAGATATACCAGGTTGCAGTCCAGAGCTGTAATGTGAAGAAGATGTCCTGCCTTGCACTGGAATCTATGGCTGGCAGGCTCATAATGAAATGGTTCATAGATATTTCATACATAGTCTCCTTGATAAGGCTGTTGACACTCAGCCTAATAAACCCTGGCTACTATCATTGTGACATTGCTCATGTTGTTCCTGCTGCTTTCCCACTTGTGTTTCACATCCTTAGGCTTCTGATCTCCTTGCTGTTCTTCTTCTTACTGTTGCCTTTGCTTGGCAAGATTACGAGGCCAACAGCCTACCATAATGTAGTCTTAACAGCTGTCTGATTGAAGGTGCCCTCAAATTGTTGTGGGCCATTGAAACTCATCTTTCAAAGACCAACGACTACTCTTACAATCATTGCCCTTTTTACATTGATGCTCCATTGCTGAACTAGTTTGAACTAGTGCGCCATTTAGATCCATACCACTGGGCAGAGTTGGTTATTACAGAATAACACAAAAAGAAGCTATTGGATCTATCATGTCCTCTTGGATGACTTGGCCTAATTTCACTGGCCAGTACTGGGTCCACAGCCTATGGGCCTCGACTCTTTCAAGATCAAATTTGGGTACCATTAATTGTAATGACAATTTCTGCCTCCACCACTGTTTCAGCAGTGAGCTATGGAAATGCACCACGCTCTGGGTGAGAAAATCTTCTACTTGCCTCCTTAATTCTTCTACCAGTTACTCTGTCAATGTCCCATTGTTTTTGAATGTGACACAAAGACTACAAGTGCTAGAATTTGATAGGCAAGGAAGATGATAATGGGAACCATTAAAGCAAAAGAGTAGTATAGTTGGAAACTGATGGGGAAAGGATACAATGGATTGCTACTGATGTATAGATAGGTGGTAGAATCTGGGCAGAGCTAACAGGGGTAAAAATTGAAAGGAAAAATAAGTGAGGGAATAGATTGCTCTGAGAGTCAGCATCTTCTGAATGGGCCAAATGGTCTTCTATTCCATAAGGAAATGTGGAAATATGGCAGATATTATATCTCCTGCAGTTGCAAGAGAAAACGCTGCAAGAAGGGAGCTCACAGAATGAAACAGGGCAATGCAGAGTGAATTGTCTCTTCAGGAGGAATTTAGTATTTATTTAAACCTTATATCTATCCTGCAACATGAAGGAGTAAACATCTTTGCATTATGACTCCGTTGCAATGTACAGACTGTGAATTTAACAGTCTAATGGCTTGTAGAAAGAAGCTGTCCTGTAGCCCAGGGGTCCCCAATCTTTTTTACACCACGGACCGGTTTAATATTGACAATATTCTTGCGGACCGGCCGACCGGTGGGGGGGAGGGGGTGGTAGTGTTAATCACAACTGGAAAATAGTGATGTCACTTATAAGTGGCTAATACACTCAATTTTGTTTCTAAAGGGGTTTATCTAATGAATTTAATATTAAACACACAGTGCATATTTTCCCCGTCTGAACATATAAAATCATTGCAACACACCAATACTGCTGAATCAGTGGGAGCCCTGGGCTTGTTTCCTTCGAGGCGTGATGGGAAACAGTGATACTCGAAGGGGGTGCCTTATGTCCAGTCTATTCCGCAATTTGGTTTTCGTTGCATTCATCGCAGAAAACTCCGCTTCGCAGCGATATTATGTTGGAAATGGAAGCAACGTTTTCAGTGCTTTCGTGGCTATCTCAGGATATTCAGCTTTGACTTTGATCCAGAATGCCGGCAGAGATGTTATGTCAAACATACTTTTCAGCCCCCCGTCGTTTGCAAGCTCGAGGAGCTCATCTTCTTCCCGCACTGACATGGAAGGTTCACCGGGGACATTCACAAATGGGTCACGGACCTATTTCTTTGCACGTCTTGGGTCGCTGATGACCTCGCGTACGCTAAAGTTCAACAGTGGGTGTGACAGGGAATGAGGAAATGTGCAGCTGACTCATATCGTTTCATATCGCCAAATCATACTGTTTCCTCGCGGCCCGCTAGCACGTGCTTTGCGGCCGGGTACTGGTCCGCGGCCCGGTGGTTGGGGACCGCTGCTGTAGCCTATTGGTCCCGGCTTTAATATTGCAGTAGTGTCTGCCAGACGGAAGCTGCTGAAACCGTTCATGGTTGGGGTGACTCGTGTCTTCAGGCCTTCTTTCTGCACCTGCTGCTCTAAGTGTCCTCAATGGAGGGAATGATAGGGAAGATATATCTGATGAAAGAATCTCACTGAAGCCGTCAAATCATATGGAGCCTGATTCTCTGAATTTGGAGACAATGGAGTAGCAGTAAGATCAAGTAAGTAAAATCCGACATTGTTCTGGGTGAGGAAAAGGGATGAAAGCGAAGGTGTGGGGAACTAGAGGAAATGTGGTTGTAAGTCCTGTTGATAATGGTGGAAGGAAAGCCATAGCTGAGGAGAAGCTATCTCAGAAGTATTATTGTGGAAAGTCACATCAGCAGAAAACTTATGATGGAGGAATGAAGAGAGATATTACAAGAAGGAAGGTAGGGGAAGGTGTAGTCAAGGTAATTGTAGGAGCCCCTGTACTTGTGATGGAAATTTTATTGTGAAACTATTCCCTGAGATAGAGAAGTCAAAACAAGAAAGACGAGTCTGTTTCTAGAGTGGTCAGGAGTGATAAACCTTTTTGAGAGTGTATTCCCAAATTACTGATAACCTTCTAGAAAGTTCTTTTGTTCATCATTTTTAATGTTGAGCAGAAATTAGCATTGATTAATGAATTAGTAACATTAATTATGGGCTTTGTAAGAAAAAAAAATGTCCTGTCACCTATTTACATGTATTCATGGTTTTATTCCTAATAAAAGTATAACAGAGACTGGCAGAAATAAATGAAGCATTTTATAAAACATGTTCAAAAATTACTAATATTAATCTTTTAAAAAATAACATCATCTGCAAATTGTATTGTTATTGTACCTCATACATAACATAAAATATGTGAACATGACATTATCAGCTTTGGTGCATATTCACAAAGGATCAAGAAAAGAGAAGTAAATATTCACCAGTTTCAATGAGACTCTTGGTGCTGCACTAATGATGACAAATATTTTATATCCACCTTGTATTTGGTTGTTTTTGCAGGCTATGCATGTTGGACTAGCTTCATCAATAATTCTACTCCTATAATTACCCTTGACCAAGTTCATCATTGGAAGCAAGACTCACTTCAGTTTCCAGGGGAAGTAGGAGAGCAGAAAATCTTCAGAAACTAACACTTTGCTGCATTGCTAACTCAGGTGGCAATTTTCCAATTTTCTCCTTGTGGTTGGAAGCTTCCTCTGTTGGCAACGCATCTCAGAAAATCAGGCACAGTGTGTGCTGGTAACTGATCAGTCTCCCATGTGTGGTGCCAATTCAGAAAATTACTCCTTCGGTGCCAACATCAAACAATCCCAGGGTAATCATAGCACAGTCAGCTATAAACAGAGCTTCAACCTCAAAAGAATAGTTCCCACTAGAGCACAGGGAAGATAACTGATTCTCCTGATGCCCACTATGACCTGTCTCAAAACATAATCACCAATTGTGCTAATAAATGGACTAAGACACTCAAGCAGAACTCACTTAAGAGTTACCAGACAGACTACTTCCATCCAATCCTGTGAGAATAATCCAAAGAAAATAAAACCTACATTTTAAGCCTACAGTATTGTTCAGCTTTGATAAGATAGAAGTAACTGACCAGAATTTAACCAAAGTTGCTGATGTCTCATCTGACATCAAATCATTGCACAAAGAGTATGTAATCATCCATTGATAGGAATTTTGAGCAAACAATTTTATTTATTTTATATATATTGTGCAACTGTCCACCTGCTTTTACTGGTCAAATCTTCCTTATACTTATTTCATTAAAACTTTTTCAATGATATTACAACTTGCCTTCAGCAAGAGAAAAGTGATATCACAATGTGGTTTCTGTAAAATAATTTGAGTCTTGTTTGATTACTTCGAATTGTGTGTTAAAATGGAGTGGAAACTGATAAATGATGGATTCTTTTATTTTGTTATGCTTTGTTGAAAGTTTTAAGAAACTAATTTCAAATCAATTTCGAATTAAGTCTCTTGCTTAGAAAAAGTTTGTGAATCATTTCAGCAGAACTATGTGTGCACAAAACCGAGATGGTCTCTGAAAACATGTGAGTGTTATCTACACAGGCAGACAGCCTTGGCAGGCGGCTGTTTCTATAATGGACATTCTGTGCTCAGCATTAAGAACAACTGAACAACTGGAGAATCGGGCAAAATTTCATTAAGACTAAAGATCTTTCAATTTATGGTCCTCAAATGGAAAGGAGACAGTGAACAGTCACACAGCAGTGATGCCATTTTAATGGGTAGATTCTGTGAAGAGATTATGTCCTGTTGTGAAGACTATGCTGCATTTACCCAAATTAGTTGAATCAAAAATTACACTTGGTCAAATGAATTTTTATTTCAAATTTGTGACGTATCTTCACAGAGCAAACTTTTTTAAATTCAATTTTAAATTAGTGACTTTTGAAGTATGTAATTTAGCATCATGAATGTAATACAAGTATGCCCTTCCCTTACACTAGAGATTTTCTATAAAACACAAGTGTTGCATAAGTAAGGCAATTTATTTGGACTTCTGTACTGTTTTACTTTAAATAAAGAGAGATTGTCTGTCCACTTAGTTGTACATCAGAGATTCAAGCTGTGTTGATGCAGGTGCAGGAATTCTCAGACAATCCTGATTAAACTGACCCCTCAGTCAACACATCAAAATATCGATAATATGATTAACTAGCTCACTGATGTTTCATGTTTCTTATATTTTTCTCTTAATGTGCTTCTTGTGTTTTCTGCCTTTAATTCTGCTTCATTAGTACTTGATAACAGTAGGATGCTGTGAGACAATAAATGATGATGCATTAATAAAAAGGCTCATCTTACACAGTGAAAAGAGTAAAACGAGCTAAATGGAGTGGGTTTCTTTCAGGGGATTTCTCATGAGAAGAAAGAACCTGTAGCCTTGCAAGAAGTAACAAAGCATGTGTATGGGGCAGTAGAACTCTACAAGTCTGCAACTGATAGAAAGTTCAACTCAGTTGGCCTTGATAGTGATATAGCAGTCTGAAGGATTTGTGTGAAGTAGAGGCTTCTAGCAGAATTAAAGGCCTTCAGCATCACCACTTTGTTCCACCGCTGAATGCC
Organism: Mobula birostris; assembly: GCF_030028105.1. Lineage (NCBI taxonomy): Eukaryota > Metazoa > Chordata > Chondrichthyes > Myliobatiformes > Myliobatidae > Mobula > Mobula birostris. The sequence goes on from NC_092371.1 coordinate 193,474,028, forward strand.
AGTCCATAGGGGAAGGAATCGGATATAAAAGAGATGGGCTGGGAGACTTCATTCAGCCGCTACTCGGCCAATTTTAAGAACTTTAAGCTTTATGCCATTTTTCATTTGAAAGAAATATAAGAAAATTTAAAGTTTTGCTCAAAAGAATGGAACCATTCATTGACAGGAATTTTAGGAAAATAGTTTTATTAACTAATGATGTGAATACAGGAAGTTAATAAGAAGGACTAGTACTAAGCAACTTAGGGTCAAGTTAGTAACGGTGATAATAAAGTCAATGGCAGGGAGACTTCTTTCTCACAAGCTGCCTGCAGCATCAGGAAAGGGCAGAGGCAGCAGATGCTCAGTCATACCGGTCTTGTCTCACTCTTGTTCTCATGATCTGGAACACCTGCCCACTATTCTTCTTACCGAGCGATTTCTCCACTGTGATCCTGACTGCCAAAGGCAGATGTCAAGCTGGCAAGCAATGTATTGAGTGCCATGATTAACAGACGAGAAATAACCTACCATGATGCCTTCCACATCCTTGCCCGGAACTTCAATCAGGCTTGAAGAAATCTCTGCTCATATGACATCAGCAAGTCAACTGCAGCACGAGAAGACCAAACACATTTGATCATCAAGAATGCCTACCATTCCATCTCAAGGCCACATTTTGTGAAATCTGATCATCTGGCTCTCCTCCTCTTACCTGCATATAGGCAGAAGCTAAAGAACATGGCACCAGAGGTGAGGACAGGAGGTGGTCACAGGAGGCAGAGCTTCTTTGAGTCAGTGGACTGGGCATTTTCAGGGACACATCTGAAGACCTGAATGATTATGCCAGAGTTGAACGTGCCTTTAGTTGATCAGTGTGTCCCACAAAATCGTTCAGAGTCTTTCCCAAGCAGAAACCCTGAATGAACCAAGAAATTTGCCATCTGCTAAGTGCACTATGGCCATGTTCAAGACAGGCGATCCAGGGAAGTACAAGAGGTCCATGTATAACAGGGTTTGAATGCCATCACCTCCCAGAAAGCAAAATCAAACAACATAAACAACAACAAGATTTCACTTCCAGGTGAGCTCAATTCCTTTTATGCTTGCTTTGATTGATAGAACATGGAGGCATCTTCACAACCCACCACAACCTGCAATGTCCCTGCTATTTCACTCTCTGATGCAAACGTGAGAGCATCCTTCAGGAGTGTGAATCCATGGAAAGCATCCTGCCCGGATGGCATATCTGACCAAGTACTGAAGATCTGTGCTAATTAACTGGCTGGAGTGCTCACAGACACTTTCAGCCCCTCACTTTGACACTCTAAAGTACTCAACTGCTTCAAGCAGGCTTCAATCATATCGGTGCTGAAGTAGAATGTGATAAACTGCTTCTGGGCTTATCATCCAGTAGCATTTTCATCCACTGTGATGCAGTGCAAGGTTTGTTATGAAGCTTAACAACTTTTGTCTGAGGAGGGTCTGGATCAGCTCCAATTTGCCTACTGTCACAACAGGTCAAAAGCAGATGCCATTTCATAGTTCATTCACTCAGCTCCTGAAAGCTCTGGAGCATATGGATGTTCTTCATTGATTTCAGTTCAACATTCAGCTTTATCATCCTCATGAAACTAATCACTAAACTCCAAGATCTGGGCCTTGATACCTTACTGTGCAACTGGATATTTCTATTTCCTCACTTGCAGATCCCAGCCAGTTCAGATTGGCAACATTTCCTCCACAATCACCACCAGCACAGGTGAATTACAAGGCTATGTACTTAACTCTCTGCTATATCCACTTTATACTGATGACTGTGTAGTTAAGTGCAGCTCTAATGCCATACTCAAGAAGTTTGCTACAGTACCACTGTTGCTGGTCAAATCATTGGTGGCGATCAATTGGCATGTAGGACAGAGGTTGACAGGTGCCACAACAAACCTCTCACTCAAAGTCAGTAAAATCAAAGAGCTAATTGCGACTATAGGAGGAAGAAGCCAGAGGTCCATGAGCCAGTCCTTACCAGAGGTGGAGAGAGTCAGTAATTTTAAATTTCTCAACATTATCAAATGGAAACCAGTCCTGGGACTAGCATGCAAGTGCCATCACAAAGAAGGCACGACAGCACCTTTATTTTCTTAGAAGTTTGCGTAGATTCAGCATGTCACCTAAAACTTTGATTTTTTTTATATGCACAGTGGAGCATATCCTATCTGGCTGCATCATGGTCTAGTAAGGAAAGACCAATACCCAGGAACTGAAAAGTCTAAGATGGTGGATACAGCCCACCCAGTTTATCTCAGGAAAACGCCGCCCCAGCATTGAGTGCACGTACAAAGTACTGCCACAAACAAGACTCACCACCTGCAGGTCATGCTCTGTCATTGGGTGGGAGATACAGGAACAGTTCAAGGACAGTTAGTACCCCTCAACAATCAGGCTCCTGAACCAGTGTAGATAACTTCACTCATCTCGACTCTGAACTGATTTCATAATCTACAGACTCGTTTTCATGGTTCTCAGAATTATCTTTTTTATTTGCTCAATTGGCCTTCTTTTGCACATTGGTTGTTTGTCAGTCTTTATTTATGTACTGTTTTTAATAAATTCTATTGTATTTCTTTATTATCCTGTAAATGCCTGCAAGAAAATGAATTTTAAGGTGGAATACAGTGAAATACTGTGTTCGTACTTATAAATTTACTGTTGTCTTTGACTTTGAAGGTGTGCAGGGATAAATAAATCTGGGCATTTTGACGAATTGTCAGATGCCAACAACAGAAATTCTTCCACCTTAATGAGCTTAGGTGACCCATGTAATCCATTGCAATTGACTTAATCTTTTGATACATTATGGACAGCAGAATCTCTTTTTAATTCACTGGAGGTATATATGGTTTTGTATTTTCCGTTTCACCTAAATACAAACATGAATACCAGGGTTCTGTTCCTGAGGGTTACTATCCACAAACTGAATATTCTGTAGGTTGTACGTGAACAAGTTCCCCAAATTCATAATGTGAATTCTTTAGCCACAACTACTCTTGGGGACTGATTTGCAAAAAAAATAGAGTGGAGAAGATTAGCGTCTGTGATAAGGATTGTAACTTGACAAGTATTTATTGGAATGCAGGCCGGGAGGAGTGACATGGGGAGGAATGGGTGGGGGGAGCGAAGAGCTGATTCAGTAATCAACCAGAAAACTATGGACTCATTAACAACTAGAAATGGCTTTGAGATTCTAACGTTTGACCTTAGCACAGGGAGAATTTGGAGAGAGCAATTGTTTTTTCAATCGATGATCTCTGTATTGTTCTTTCATAAAGAGATTTGTGTACTGTCCCTGAGATCAGAGTCTGGGAAAACTTGCATAAGGTTTGATTTTCATAAGTCAGGCCTTCTGGGACCTTATGTGATTAAATAAAATATAATCAGTGACAAATTAAGGATTCAATCATATAAAAAAATAAAATTTATATCCATAAATGTGGATAACTATTTTATTATAACATATTAGCTTGTCTGTGAAGACAGTGGATAGTGTGTATGGAACCAGAGGAAATAGCAGAGGTACTTAATGAATACTTTGCTTCAATATTCACTACAGAAAAGGATCTTGGTGATTGTAGGGATGACTTGCAGCAGACTGAAAAGCTTGAGCATGTAGATATTAAGGTAGAGGATGTGCAGGAGCATTTGGGTATCATCAAGTTGATTAAGTCACTGGGACCAGATGGGGAGTACCCCAGGCTACTGTGGGAAGCGAGGGAGGAGACTGCTGAACATCTGGCAATGATCTTTGCATCATCAGTGAGGATAAGAGAGGTTCTAGAGGATTGGAGGGTTGTGGATGTGTTCCCTTATTCAAGAAAGGAAGTAAGGATAGCCCAGGAAATTATAGACCAGTGAGTCTTACTTCAGTGGTTGGTAAGTTGATGGAGAAAATCCTGAGAGGCAGGATTTATGAACATTTGGAGAGGCATAATATGATTAGGAATAATCAGCATGGCTTTGTCAAAGGCATGTCGTGCCTTATGAGCCTGATTGAATTTTTTGAGGATGTGACTAAACACATTGATGAAAGAAGAGTAGCAGATGTAATGTATATGGATTTTAGCAAGGCATTTGATAAGGTACCCCATGCAAGCCTTATTGAGAAAGTAAGGAGGCATGGGATCAAAAGGGACATTGCTTTGTGAATCCAGAACTGGCTTGCCCACAGAAGGCCAACAGTGGTTGTAGATGGGTCATATTCTGCATGGAGGCCGGTGACCAGTGGTGTGCCTCAGGGATCTGTTCTTTATGATTTTTATAAATGACTTGGATGAGGAAGTGGAGGGATGGGTTAATAAATTTGCTGATGACACAAAGGTTGGGGCTGTGGATAGTGTGGAGGGCTGTCAAAGATTACAAAAGGGCATTGATAGGATGCAAAACTGGGCTGAGAAGTGGCAAATGGAGTTCAACCCAGATAAGTGTAAGGTGGTTCATTTTGGTCGGTCAAATATGATGGCAGAATATAGTATTAATGGTAAAACTCTTGACAGCGTGAAGGATCAGATGGATCTTGGGGTCCGAGTCCATAGGACACTCAAAGCTGCTGTGCAGGTTGACTCTGTGGTTAAGAAAGCATACGGTGCATTGGCCTTTATCAGTTGTGGGATTGAGTTTAAGAGCCAGGAAGTAATGTTGCAGCTATATAGGATCCTAGTCAGACCTCACTTGGAGTACCGTGCTCAATTCTGGTTGCCTCACTACAGAAAGGACGTGGAAACCATAGAAAGGGTACAGAGGAGATTTACAAGAATTTTGCCTGGATTGGGGAGCATGCCTTATGAGAATAGGTTGAGTGAACTTGGCCTTTTCTCCTCGGAGCAATGGAGAATGAGAGATGACCTGATAGGGGTGTACAAGATAATGAGAGGCATTGATCGTGTGGATAGTCAGAGGCTTTTCCCCAGGGCTGAGATAGCTAGCACAAGAAGGCACAGTTTTAAGGTGCTGGGAAGTAGGAACAGAGGAGATGCCAGGGGTAAGCTTTTTTACGCAGAGAGTAGTGAGTGCGTGGAATGGGCTGCTGGTAGTGGTGGTGGAGGTGGAAACGATAAGGTCTTTTAAGAGACTCCTGGATGGCTACATGGAGCTTAGAAAAATAGAGGGCTATGGGTAAAGCCTAGGTAGTTCTAAGGTAGGGACATGTTCGACACAGCTGTGTGGGCCAAAAGGCCTGTATTGTGCTGTAGGTTTTCTATGTTCTATGTTCTAATGTAAACATGTCCAATAATTCAGCTCAAACATCAGTATGAATCTAAACATTCTCACCAGAAAGACTGTAACAGAAAAAAGCTGTTTCCAAATAATACACCTACTGTTAAAATTGAGAATTGTATGTTGCTGAGAATGAGAGAAATGAGTGTTTGATAAAAAAAATCCTGTTGAAGAATTTACCACATGTAACACCCCTCCTGTCCATCACCAGGACTTCATGCTGCACTGTGCAGCATCTACAATGTATACTGCCACAATTCACCAAGGCGTCTTTGATAAACCTCCAAAATGCAAAAGGGCATCAGGGAGTATCATTAAATGTAGGTTCACCTCCGAGATTCACATCATTCTGACTTGGAGCTTTGTCACTGTTCCTTCATTATCAATTGTTAAAATCCCTTTACAGCATCACTTGCAGCAATCCAGGAAGCCAGTTTACCATCTCAAAGACAATTAAAGCTGTCCTTGTCAGTTGCACCTAGATTCAGTGAAAATACAATACTGTAACAATATGAATCAGGAAATGACTATGTTTGAAAAGGGACAACTCTATAAAAAGTGACATATTTTTAAAATTCCACATCAATAAAAATAAAGATGAGAATAAGATACAAATTCAGAAGTGAAAACTTTGTGAATTGTGTTGTTTTTATGGATATCATATTTCTGCAGCTGTCCAGTTAAAAAAAAAGGACTGTTACACAAAAAACACTGCTTTATCTAGTCACTGCATAGTCCATGACAACACAATAGCAATGAGATAACCAGATGCATTCTATCACATTTCATGGAATTGTCAGCTTTCCAAACCCATAAGTATTTATTTTAGAAATGATATTATGTGATTTTCCCCTTATTTGCTAAAGCTATCCAGTTTCTCCAGCTGTCGAGTGACTTTACGTCATCAATTCAATTCTGAGTTACGCACAATGCTATCTGTCAAAGTTAGTAATTTTCTGTTGATTTACTGTCGGTTTTCTGACATTTCCTGTCTCCAACAATTAAGTGAATTTTGTGCACCCAAATTTTTGATAGCATAAAAGCGCTGATATATTCATGATTGCTTATGGTTTAAAAGTAAAATTATACTATAATACATTTACAAGGAAAAAAATTGTATCAGAATATTTTAATTACATTTCTCCCATATTATTTTGATGATTGAGGGAAAGAAAGTTAACACTAGTATAAAGCACCGCCTCTTGGTGGATGACTAGCTTAAGAAAACATCCAAATCATTTGTGAGAAAAAAATAGAGAACACAGGTTTCAATCTGCTGCTCAAATAATGCACCTGTATCCAAAGCTCAGACAAATTAGACTTTTACGTATGATTCATTGCACTCAGTGTGGTCTTGTTGAGGGTAAATGCTTTCTGTGAGCCTAGTGATGTTGTGAATTATTCCACATCTTCTGCAGGGGATAAGCAAAAAAATACCAAAATTCATAGAGAAACAAATTAATCCGGCCAGTGCTGCAATTTACACACTGCCGATGACTGATAGATTATACAGTCTTCAGCTTGTTTTTAATTTCAGCAAATCACATGATGATTTATATTAAGCTAAAGCAAAAGATAATTTTTTTTAGTACAATCGATTCATTATTGCTAGAGTTAAGGGAGCTGCTTTACTGCAGCAGTGTTCCACACTGCATTGCAGTAGTGCACCATACTAAACCCAGTGAAAACATGCAAGTGGTAGGGGAAATTGCAACTCTGCAGTGGGTCATTTTCAAGTATGAACTTAATTGGATAAAAGGAGCATAAGTTTCACGCCTACAGCGTCACAGTCCCTTGAAGCAATGCTTCTTATTGCCATCTATAAACATCAAATTTATCATGTGCACGGCCCAGAAGTGCAGCATTCCATATTTTCCAGTGTCACTTCATTACATATCAAGATATTTGGAAGACAATATGGAATCAGATGGAGTCACTATGGAAATGATATTTGGCAGTTCTTTGAGATTATAACAACCAGGTTGAATCAAGAGGAACAAGCTCATACTGTGTACTTGCATTTATAATTTATAGTGTTCTTGCATTTGATAAGATAAAATGTTAGAGAGAGCCCCTGGGGTCTGAAATTGTACTCAGAAGTAATCTTAAAGGGGTATAGTTGCTGAACAAAAAAGCTTAAATTACTGCCTGGGATTATATTATTTAGTTTCTCTACCTGTATTTAGTAATTTCCAATAATTAATTACATGTTATCCTTAGATTATAGATGCCTGACTTATGGACATCTGTACATATGAAAGAACTCCCATAATATTAAATTCAGAAAGCTGACGTACACATACATTCATTCTTTCAAATAGTAGAATTGATATCCTCTCACTCTCTACTTTCAGTAATTGTTCTTTCTACTCACTCTTATATGGTTTTAATGACTTCCAATACTATGGAGGTATAGTTAGCATAGACAGAGATGTTATGTGTATTTTCCAACTAACAATAAAACTGACACGTGGAGAAAATCAATTTACGGATGTTTGTGAAAATGGGATTTTGTCAGCAGCCTGTATTAGCATTGGCAAATGTGGTAATGGAGTATCAATATGGGATCCTCCACTTTTTCTTGCTTCGCCAACACAACACCCCATTTATAATAAGTTATAAGCTTCCTTATTTCTAATAAGCTTCCTTTTCAACAATGTTAATTGCAGAACTGCCATCCCTTTCAAAAAAAAGGAACCTTTGTTTCTTTCTGGCATTTGTATCCCATTGGGAAAATATAAACATGATCTATCTGGGAGAAGCCTGAAATCCTGAGGTATATGATTGTTTGAGGAAGATGGAGATGCAGTTTTATTCCTCAGGAAATCATGTTTCTTAAAAATAATTTACAGAAAACACCGTCCTACAGACTTCTCCCATCACTCACCTGTCAACCAAAATGCCACTTAAGGACCTAGCTGTAGTCTTTCCACATGTATTAGTATTGTGGATAACAGTAAAAAATGCCGATTTTACTTAGTGCCTGTTTGCAGGCCATTTCTTCTCTTCCCATTCAAAGTAAATTTATTATCAAAGTACGTATATCTCACTATTTACAACCTTAATTTTAATTTTCTTGCAGTTATTCACATAATAGAATCAATGAAAGACTGCACAGAAGATGGACAAACAAAGAATGTGCAAAAGGCAACCAACTATGCAAATATAAAGAAGATTAAAAACATTAACAATATATATTGAGAACATGAGATGAAGAATCCATGAATGTGAGTCCATAGGTTGTGTTCAATTCAATATTGGGGTAAGTGAAGTTGAATGAAGTTATCCCCTCTGGTTCAAGAGCCTAGTGATTGAGGGGTAATAACTAACTATTCCTGAACCTGATAGTGTGGGTTCTGAGGCTCCTTTACATCCTTCCTCACTGAGGCATCAGTGAGAAGAAAGCGTCGTCAAGATTGTGGGGGTCCTTAATGATGGATGCAGCTTTCCTGTGACAGTGCTCTATGTAGAATAGTTCAATGGTGGGGAAGTCTTTGCCTGTGATGGTAGGGGCTGTAACCACTACTTTTTGTAAGCTTTTCAAGGGCATTACTGTTTCTATGCCAAGCCGTAATGCAACCAGTCAATATACTCTCCATCGTACATATATAAGAGTCTGTCAAAGTTTTAGATGACACGCCACACTGACATGTCTATCCTCAGTTTTCTCCACTGCCAGGATGAGGGGACTCAACACAGCTAGAATAAAAACACCATATATTCTACCTGGGTAGTCTACAACTCAAAGTATGAACATTGAATTTTCTAATTTTAGAAAATGCTTGTTTCCAGTATTCCTACCACCTTGCATTCCCCAGTCTCTCCTTTCAATTTACCACCAGTCTTCCCATTCTGTTGCCTTTTCCATACACACCCTCTCACGGTCCCACCTCCCTCCTCATTTTCAATCACCTCTCCATCTGGTTCCATTAATCTACTACCCACTTGCTATCTTACCTCATCTTATCCATCTACCCGTCATATCTCCATTAATTGTTCCATAACTGTCTCCCTTACTTTATTTCAGCATTTGTAACCTTTATGCTCCCACTAATCACTGTCCTATCAGCACCTTTATTCTTCCTTCCCAAACATTTCTCCACCTGCTGGTTTCTTCCACTTTCATCCTTCACCCACTTGTCTCTGTCTCCTAACTCTAACTCTCTCCTTCCACCACCCGGATCCTTTGGCACATCATTCTTCATGCCTCTTTGATCCACCTATCATATACTTGCCTCTATATTCACCGTTGCCGCTCTCCTCCTTATACTGGCCATTTCCCACCTTCACTCTGCCCTAATGTAGGATCTTGATCTGAAATATCAACAGTTCCTTTTCCCTCAAAAATTATGCTCAACCCACTGATATTCTCAGAAAGTCTGTTTGGCACTTGCTTCAGGTTCCAGCATCTGCAGTCTATTACTTTTTCTTTTATTTTCTTAAATGAAGTTTCTGTGTGCCGACTATTTTCAGCTTAAGTAGTCCTGTCTTTATGACAGGTGAAGTCTTTTCTGTTGCCATGGTAGCGATAGAAACTGAAAGCTTCTAAGATGAATTTAATGTTATGGGTTTAAGTATGTATCTTCACCTGCATCAGACGTAATTATAAAAATTCGCTAAAAAGTACTTCAGGCCATTACAGCCCACTGAGAGGAATAATGCAAACTTTAAACATGCCAAATAAAATCAGCTAAGTATCAAAGAAAAACACAACTGGTTTCAGGATGGCACAATTTCACTTCAACATTGACTGCACTGCCTCAAGTAAGACATGATAGCCAGCTCACCAAGCAAAGCATCTTCTGGAAGGCCAAACAGTAAACAGACTAGGTCCTTCTTCATTGGTTAGGTAATCAGATGCCTGGCTCTCAAAAACGTTGCCTGTAGGATAAGTGAACATCTTTTGATTCATTCAGTAACCAAGACACTACGTCTAAGAAGATATACACCTCAATCCTGGGATCTATCAAACTGATCAACGAGAACTTCTATTTTATATCTTAGCCCACATACCAGAGAGAGACGAGTTGATCCCTTTGGTCACTCCAATGCCAGACTAAGTGCAAACTTTTGAAAGTGAAAACAAACATTAACTATCAGAAGTTCCAAGACATTTTGGCAAATGTTCACTCCATGTGCTCAGATTTATGAAGTGTTAGCCCTGAACTATATTTTCAGTTGGTGTGGAAATGGAACCTTAACATTTTAACTATTCTAAAATTCACTTTTGCTTCTATTATTTCCCATAGCCAGAAACAGTTCTTTGTTTACGTGAGAATTATCAACACCATCTACCTACAGACTTAAAGGCTGATTTCATTAAATTTCAAGGAACCTGACAGCTTGGGAATTAATTTGAAAATCACAGGTGGGCCGCATCTCAACTAAAGCAATAAATTGAAAATCATGGCGATCTGTCCTTAATGCTCAATTCATAATGTCCCAGTAGACAAACAAGGAGCACACATCTGTAAAATTAAAACTGTTGAATACAGGAAGTGATTCCAAATTTTCACAGTGCCAATCCTAAGACTGTTTAGTTAGCAAACAAAAAGCAAATTGGACCTTAAAATTCATCAAGAGGAATTGTTATGAGGAATGCCGACAGCTGTTCAAGTAAATTATAGTTCCCAGCTATTGTTATTTGAGCAGGGTCCTAGTAACTTATAGCTGGGTCTTTTATTACTGGTTGTCAGAACATTGGTGATTGTCAAACTCCTGAATTAATCAGAATCAGAATCAGAATCAGGTTTATTATCACTGGCATACGACATGAAATTTTTAAACTTAGCAACAGCAGTTCAATGCAATACATAATCTAGCAGAGAAAAAAATAATAAATAAAATAAAAGGAATAATAATAAATAAACAAGTAAATCAATTATGTATATTGAATAGATTTTAAAAATGTGCAAAAACAGCAATACTGCATATTAAAAAATGTGAGGTAGTGTCCAAAAATTCAATGTCCATTTAGGAATCAGATGGCAGAAAGGAAGAAACTGTTCCTGAATCACTGAGTGTGTCTCTTCAGGCTTCTGTACCTCCTACCTGTTGGTAACAGTGAGAAAAGGGCATGCTCTGTGTGCTCAAGGTCCTTAATAATGGACACTAGCTTTCTAAGACATCGCTCCCTAAAGATGTCCTGGGTACTTTGTAGGCTAGTACCCAAGATGGAGCTGACTAGATTTACAATCTTCTGCAGCTTCTTTTGGTCCAGTGCAGTAGTCCCTTCATACCAGCCAGTGATGTAGCCTGTCATAATGCTCTCAACGGTACAACTATAGAAGTTTTTGAGTGTATTTGTTGATATTCCAAATCTCTTCAAACTCCTGATAAAGTCTAGCCACTGTCTTGCCTTATTTATAACTATATCAATATGCTGGGACCGGGTTAGATCCTCAGAGATCTTGACACCCAGGAACTTGAAGCTGCTCACTCTCTCCACTTCTGATCCCTCTATGAGGATTAGTATGTGTTCCTTTGTCTTACCCTTCCTGAAGTCCACAATCAGCTCTTTTGTCTTACTGAAGTTGAGTGCCAGGTTGTTGCTGTGGCACCACTCCACTAGTTGGCATATCTCACTCCTGTACGCCTTCTCATCACCAGATGTTTTAAGATTGCAATGAATGCAAAAAGTCATTAATACTATCAATATTGCATATCTTAAGGAGTTTTCTGAACTTAATTGCATGATGATTCCAGGCTCTTCTTTGGAATTATTCAAATTCAGTCATCGCTTTTCTGATATAAAGAAATTATTTTTGTTCTTTCTTTTAGTAGATACACAAACCAATCAATGGAATTTAACTTGCTACAACATATTAGCAAATTAGTTTTGTATACCTAATTTACTGTGATAGTCTTGATATATATGACCACGTAAACACGAGAGATTCAGCAGATGCTGGAAATCTTGAGCCATACACATAAAATTGTGGAGGAACTCAGTAAATCAGGTAGCAACTCTGGAGAGGAATGAACTGTTGATGTTTTGGGCTGAGATGCTTCTTCAATATTGGAAAGGGCAAACACGTTCCTCTCTGGCCTCTCTTCTTCAAACCTAAAAGAAAGCTAAACTTGTTTACTGGTATTTCAAGGCAGCTGGTAATCTGCAAACAAAAATTTATGCACGACTGCTTCTGTGCTCTTTCTTGAGCCTTATATTCTGTTCAAATTAAATATATGTTGCAGCATGTAAGGACACATTCCTCATTGTGTCAAAGAAGCTGTGCACATTTTGAATAAGAACTTTGAATGCTTGGACATAATTGAAAATGTCTTACATTTTAAAGCTTATATTTAAGCTTCACTAAAGCTCAAATGCATTTGCTGTCTGCTACAAAGCCTGAATGTAACCATGCAGATAGATCTAATTATGAATTAATGGAAGGAGGGGAAACCCAGCCATGGACAACAGTCAAGAATTAATATATAATAATTCTTAAGGCAGATTCTGAGGATGATATACAATAATACTATAAATATGGAGACACATGAAACAGCAGATGTTGGAATCTGCAGCAACAAGGAGTCTGCTAGAGGAAGACAGCGGGGTGAGCAACAACTGTGGGGAGAAAGCAATTATTAATGTTGTGGGTTGATTGGGTCCCAGTGGCAGGGCTTTTACCTGGAACATCATCCATTCTTCTTCCTCCAAAGATGGTGTTCAACCCATTGAGGCTGTGGAGCTATAAGTACATTTGTGGATGAAGAATTGCATACATAGATATGAATGGAGAAGTTGGAAAACAGAAGATTGAGGGGAAACACAAGAATATGGTTGGATAGGCAATTAAGGTCTGATGGGATTTCTGTGCTAGCAGCTAGAATACATTTAATGGGCCAAATTACTTCTTCCTGAGGTCTAACAATTCTCTAATTTTATCAATATTAAAAGAGATAACAGTCTGAGAAGAAAGAGTAATGATACTGAAACTGGCCCAAAATGTTTCTTCTATACGTATATCATTCCGAATGTCAATTCACTTTATGGACGTACTTTTTCCTTCCTTTCTATCCTCATTCCACTGATAGGGGAATGGGGGTAAAAAAGCTTGAGCATCTTTTTGCAGCCTGAGAGAACTTTGAATTTAATTGACAATATGACTTGCATCCTTCATATACATGGGGAGTAAAATCTTTACGTTACGTCTCCGTCTAAATGTGCAATGTGCAATTTATAGTAACTTACAATAAATAGTATGTACAACAGGATAATCAATATAACATAGAAATACAGTTGTGTCAGCATGAGTTAATCAGTCTGATGGCCTGGTGGAAGAAGCTGTCCTGGAGCTTGTTGGTCCTGGCTTTTATGCTGCGGTACCGTTTCCCAGATGGTAGCAACTGGAACAGTGTGTGGTTGGGGTGACTCGGGTCCCCAATGATCCTTCGGCCCCTTTATACACACCTGTCTTTGTAATTGTCCTGTTGTTCGTCCATCGTTGTTGTCGATGAAGACCTCGACACCATTATGATGGTGCTGAGACTAGCGCGTGATTTGGATTTAAGTGAGGGAGAGTTGCGCAGCGTCAGCCTCACTCTCTCTTCCCAATTCCCATCTGGATCCAGCGGCAAGACAAGACTCGAGACGGCTGGAGATGGGACTAGGCGCAGTGGATGACCAGGACGTCTTCTGTGTCTTGTTCTGCTCTACACGTTCCACGACACTTGCAGAGACCGCCTTCTTGACTGTTGGACCTTCCATAGGTCTCATCCGCTCAATCCGCCGGAGTCTGTCTTCACATGCTGGGATAGACAACTCTCTATCTCACCGAGGGTTTGAGACCCGTCGGCTACCCTCACCTGGTTTAGCCGGCTTGTCAAAGCCATTGCCCGGGGTGTGGCCGCTGTCACATGCAAACAGCTACGGGGAGCCACAGGTGAGAGCTGAGTTCCAGGTAGGGACCAAAGGTGCACAAGCCACCCTGAAAAGGACGCGACATGCTCCCCCACCAGAGGTGCTACCCCTCCCTGACACCCCATACACCCCAAGTGTCCTAAATAGTGGTAAGTTCACATTTACAGATGCACTGAGCTGTCTGCACCACTCTCCGCAGAGTCCTGCGAATGAGGGAGGTACAGTTCCCATACCAGGCAGTGATGCAGCCCGTCAGGATGCCCTCAATTGTGCCCCAATAGAAAGTTCTTAGGATCTGGGGGCCCACACCATGGTCAGCTAAACCTAGGCATCCCTACCAGCCATCTACAGCACTTCACTTCCACGGCCTGCATCAAGCTCCTGTCCTTTCCTATATACTTGTGCCTTGTTCTCATCATGTTATTCACTCTCAGTTTTTCATCATTTATTTGGCTGAGGGAAGCCCTGATTCACAGCTGCTCATTTGCATAGTGTTTGGTAGTACGCAACACAGCAAGAACAGTCCCGAGACCCTGGCAGTAGTGGTAACAATGATGCCTACTGATCTGTACTATTAGTATCAGTTTGTTATTGTTACATGTACTACGTTATGAAACATAGAAACATAGAAAATCTACAGCGCAATACAGGCCCTTCAGCCCACAATGCTGTGCCGAACATGTATTTTACTTTACAAATGACCTAGGGTTACCCATAGCCCTCTATTTTTCTAAGCTTCATGTACCTATCCAGGAGTCTCTTAAAGGACCCTATTGTATCCGCCTCCATCACCGTTTCCGACAGTCCATTCCATGCACCCACCACTTTCTGCGTAAAAAAACTTACCCCTAACACCTCCTCTGTACCTACTTTCAAGCACCTTAAAACTATGCCCCCTCATGTAAGCTATTTCAGCCCTGGGAAAAAGCCTCTGACTATCCACACGATCAATGCCTCTCATCATCTTTTCCACCTCTGATCCTCCGTTGCTCCAAGGAGAAAAGGCCAAGTTCACTCAACCTATTCTCATAAGGCACGCTTTCCAATCCAGGCAACATCCTTGTAAGTGTTATGGTAGAAGCTACAGAGAAATTGCAGTACAGGTGAACAATAAAGTGAGAGATGACAACAAGGTAGGTTGTGTGGTCTGGAGTCCACCTTATCGTACAAGAGATCTATTCAAGATCCTGATTACAGTGGGACAGAAGCTGTCTTTGAGCCTGGTGGTACATACTTTAAGGTAAGATATAAGATATAGGAGCAGAATAAGGCCATTTGACCTATCGAGTCTACTCCACCATTTCATCATGGCTGATCCAATTTTCCCCTCAGCCCCGATCTCTTGCCTTCTCCCCATATCCCTTCATGCCCCGACCAATCAAGAATCTCTGCCTTAAATATACATAAAGACTTGGCCTCTATAGCTGCCACTGGCATAGAATTCTATAGATTCACCACTCTCTGGCTAAAGAAACACTTCCTCATATACATTCTGAAAGATGCCCCTCTATTCTGAGGGTACGTCGTAGAATCGCCTACCATCCATCTCCACATTCCACATCCACTCTGTCAAAGTCTTTCACCATTTGATAGGTTTCAATGAGGTCACCTTTCATTCTTCTGAATTCTAGTGAATACAGGTCCAGAGTCATGAAATGCTCTTCATATGATATCATTCAATCCTGGAATCACTTTTGTGAACCCCCTTTGAATCCTCTCCAGTTTCAGGATATCCTTTCTAAGATAAGGGGCCCAAACCTGCTCACAATACTCCAAGTGAGGCCTCACTAGTGCTTTATAAAGTTTCAATATTACATCCTTGCTTTTATATTCTGTCATCCTGAAATTAATGCTAGCATTGCATTTTGCCTTCCTCACCACAGACTCAACATGCAAATTAACCATTAGGGAATTCTACACAAGGACTCCCAAGTTCCTTTGCACCTGTTTTTTTTTAAATTTTCTCTCCACTTAGAAAAAAATAGTCAACCCCTTCATTTCTTCTACCGAAGTGCATCACCATATACTTCCTAACACTGTATTGCATTTGTCATTTATTTGCCCATTCGCCAAATCTGTCTAAGTCCTTCAGTAGCTGCTCTACTTCCTCAAAACTACCTGCCCCTCCACCTACCTTAAAATCATCTGTGAACTTTGTAACAAAACCATCAATTCCATCATCTAAATCATTGACATATAACATAAAAAGAATTGGGCCCTACACCGACCCCTGTGAGGGTTTTCAGGGTATTGTATCTTTGTCCCTGCTGGGAGAGGGAAGAAGAGAGAGTGTTTTGGGTGGATGGGTAATTGGTTATGCTGATTGCTTTAATAAGGCAGTGAAAGTCCATAGAGGGGAGACTAGTTTCTGTGATGTGCTGAGCTGTGTCCACAACTCTCTGTAGTTTCCTGAGGTCACATCGAGAGCAGTATGGCATCTGAGGTGCATTTTCAGCACACTATTGATCGGCTTTTGTCCACTCAGTCTATACCTATCATCACACACCCATCATTACTATTTTTGTTGTATTCTCCTCCACATTCCCATCAACTCCCCCTCCACACCTCTCCCTGACTCCACCAGTTTCTACCACTCACCAGAACACTGAGGCTAATTAGTTTACTAGTTGGATGACTTTTGTTGAAGGAGGAAACTCATGCACACAGAAGAACCCCACACTCTCACAGGAAGAATGTGCAAAGTCCACAGATTTTGCACCTCAGAAAAAATCAGGAAGGTTAGTAAGATCAATTCATTCAAAGTTATACTCGTGCACAATTTCAAAATGACTCCAATAAATTCTCCTCATGTTGGTTTGAAGTTAAATTTTCTATTATTTGGATGTACAAGTTAATTTACAAATAGAACTGAAATATTATTCTTCATCTATTGCTTAAGGGCTCTGATCTGATTCTTACTAGTTCACAGTGAAAGAACTTGATGCAGAATTGAACCGGATTTCTGGAGCTGTGAGCAACGGCTCTATTGGACACTGTTTCACCCAGGTTTATGGGCCATCGGGCAGAACCTTGATTGTCACCATTGTGCAACTGATGACTCCTTTACTAAGGCTAACCATGCTGTGCTCATTGATTCTGATGGTCTTATCAGTAATAAAATTCATGTAACTGGATACTATATGCAAGTGTGTGTGGCCAAACAGATCGTGCAATTGTCTCTAGTAGAAATGTATTGCTCCTGAGGCAAGGAAAATAAAGGTGTTGGCAATTTTGACATCTATTGATTTTGTGTGGTTGTCATGTGCAGCAGGCACCTGCACTTGCTCCAGCAAGCTGCAAATAATCTGAATTCACTGACGTGAAGCTCCGAATCCCTTGAAACAGTACTGTTCAGTGCTATTGAGGAAGCTTATTCCCTCTCTGCACATCCTATGTACACTCATATCTGATTCCCATATCTCTTGTGCAACACAATTGAATGTACTGTAAATGCTTAGCAGGTCAGGAAATATTCTATGGAGAGAAACATAGAGTTAAAATTACAACTCAATATTTTTTTATCTGATTATTGTTAATTCTATTGCACTTTATGCTACTTAACTTGCTCAGGATATCCACCAGATTGAGGCTGATTTGGCCAGTTAGATTTAGGGCAATTTAATGCATATCAGAAGCGACATCAGCAAAGATGGATCATTGAATTACAAACTTTATAAGTTTCCCTCTAATGGTTATAATACAATTTCCAAGATTTTCCAATTACCTTTCTGTGAAAATTTTCACTGAATCACTCGAAAAAAGCAGCTGTGGGACTCCTGACTGACTTCATCTGCCATCTCTAATGCCTGGTACATTTCTCTTGGTTTTACTGTAGAATTAAAGGGCATTAAAATCTTTTTTTTTAAATTATGTTAAGCAATTTGTCACATGGAACTCCCAAGGCCAGAAGTATACTATTAATTGTGTTACACACTTGTGGGAAACATTCAAGTCTGTAAGATTGGATTTTCCTTCCTTGGAGCAACGTTACCCTTACCAGTTTGTTAGGGAACTGACAGGATAGGTGATGCTATAATTTTACTGCCCACATAATTTAGCTCCTCATTAGTTTATCATCCAGTAAGTGAAGGTTATTCATTTAGAAAGGCCACTTCTAAAGAAAGAGTCTGTCATCTTTGTTTTCTGTTAGTGAAGTCTTTTTTGATTAATGTGGTAGATTTTTATCCAAGGTTATTACTACACAGTGCTGCTAACTGAAGTTGAAACAACTGGCAAGTTCTCCAGTTCCTTATCATTAGGCACTAGTAGGTGAGAAACAAAGATTCCTGTTATGCTCCTTTCTAAGCTCCAGCCATTAAGCCTTCTCTACTTCTATGCATTGCTTCTCTCGACAATACAGAAAGAGAGTCAGTGTGCACATACTTTTCTCTTTCTGGTCCAGAAGAATTAATTTTCTGCAGTGTTAAAATCTAAATAACCGGAAAGATTTTCAAAATAAATTGACACCAACTCCCAGGGAGGCTCGGATCCTTTAATTAAATCAATGTTCGTTTTTTTCTCCCCTCATTCACTAAATTCACTGAAAAGGTCAGAGAAAAAAGATTAATATTTCAGACTGATGAAATGTTATTAGTCATGAACAGACCTCTAGTTCAAATTACATAGGTATGTTGGCCATATCACCCCAAACTCTCTCTATGCAGCATATTAAGTATGAATTGAAGCATCAGTGGGGGGAGTGGGGGGAGGGAGCAGAGCAAGATTATGTCCTGTTTTGCTTTTATAGCCCCCAATTATTAACACATTATTGGTTCTGAAAATGAAAATGCCTAAGACCATAAGACATAGGTGCAGGTTCAGCACATTCAGCCTATCAGGACCTCCATGGCCATCTGTGACAATGAAGTCCACACAGATGCATCACCCCTGCCTGAAGAAATTGCTCTTCACCTCTGCTATTGTATTCTCAGGCAATGTCATCTGGTCCTATGCTCTCCCACTACTGGGAATGTCCACACAATGTCCACTCTATCCAAGCCTTTCAATATTTGTTAGGTTTCAGTGAGATCCCGTTTGTTCTTCTAAACTCCAGTGAGCACAAGCCCAGATCGATCAATTGCTCCTCATATGTTAACTCTTTCATTCCTAGGATCATTCCTGTGAACCTTCTCTGCACTCTCTCTAAAGTAGCACATCCTTTTTTTAAGACACAGTTCCCACATCTGCACACGATATTCAAAATTAAATTTGATCAATGTCTTCCAAAGCCTTATTTTATAAGACCATAAGACAGAGGAGCAGAATTAGGCCATTCAACCCATCGAGTCTGCTCCACCATTCCATCATTGCTGGTCCTGGACCCCAGTCAACCCATATTCTCACCATATCCTTTGATGCCCTGACTGATAAGGAAACAATCAACTTCCACCTTGAATATATGCACAGACATAGCCTCCACCGTAGCCTGTTGCAGAGTATTCCACAGATTTACTACTCTCTGACTAAAACAATTCCCCTTTACCTCTCTTGTAAAAGGTCGCCCCTCAGTTTTGAGGCTGTGCCCTCTAGTTCTGGATACCCCCATCACAGGAAACATCCTTTCCACATCCACCCTATCTAGTCCTTTCAACATTTTATAGGTTTCAATGAGATCCCCACATTCTTCTAAAATCCAGACAGTACAGGCTAAAAGTTGCTAAAAATTCCTCATATGTTAACCCCTTCATTCCCAGAATCACCTTTGTAAACCTCCTCTGCACTCTCTCCAATGATGACACATCCTTTCTGACATATAGCGTCCAAAATTGTTGACAATACTCTAAGTGTAGCCTGACTAGTGTCTTATAAAGACCAACATTGCATTTGTCTTCTTTACCACAGACTCAACCAGTAAATTAACCTTCTGGGAGTCTTGCATGAGGACACCTAAGTCCCTCTGCACCCCTCAAGTTTGAACTTTCTCCCCATTTAGATAATAGTCCACACTATTGTTCTTTTACCAACATGCATTATTATACATTTCACAACACTGTATTCCAGCTGCCACATTTTTCCCATTCTTCCAATTTGCCTAAGTCCTGCTGCAACTGCATTGCTTCCTCAGCACTACCTACTCCTCCACCTATCTTCGTATCATCCACAAACTTTGCCTATGAAACAATCAATTCCATGATGCAATCTATTGACAAACAATGTGACAAGCAATGGTCCTAATACTGTCCCCTGAGAAAAACCACTACTCACTGGCAGCCAAGCAGAAAAGGTCCTTTTTATTTCTATTCACTGCCTCCTGCTTGTCAGCCATTCCGCTGTCCATGCCAGTATCTTTCCAGTAACACCATAGGATTTTACCTTGTTAAGCACCCCATAGCCCTCTATTTTTCTAAGCTCCTTGTAACTATCCAAGAGTCTCTTAAAAGACCCTATTGTATCCGCCTCCACCACCGTCGCCAGCAGCCCATTCCACGCACTCACCGCTATCTGCGCAAAAGAACTTAACACTGATATCTCCTCTGTACCTACTTCCAAGCACCTTAAAACTGTGCCTACTCGTGCTAGCCATTTCAGACCTAGGAAAAAGCTTCTGGCTATCCACACCATCAATGTCTCTCATTATCTCATACACCTCTATCAGTTCATCTCTCATTCTCCGTCACTCCAAGGAGAAAAGGCTAGGTTCACTCAACTTATTCTCATAAGGCATGCTTCCCAATCCAGGCAATGTCCTTGTAAATCTCCTTTGCACCCTTTATATAGTTTCCACATCCTTACGGTAGTAAGGTGACCAGAACTGAGCGCAGTACTCCAAGTGAGGTCTGACCAGGATCCTATATAGCTGTAAAATTACCCCTCGGCTTTTGAACTCAATACCATGATTGATGCATTGTATGCCTTCTTAACCACAGAGTCTTCTTACCTGCACAGCAGCTTTGAGTGTCCTATGTACTCAGACCCCAAGATCCCTTTGACCCACACTACCAAGAGTCTTACCATTAATACTATATCCTGCCATCATATTTGATCTACCAAGATGACCCACCACACATTTAACTGGGTTGAGCTCCAGTTCCCACTTCTCAGCCCAGTTTTGCATCCTATCGGTGTCCCGCTGTAACCTCTGACAGCCCTCCACACTATCCACAACACCCCCAATCTTTGTGTCATCAGGAAATTTTACTAACCTATCCCTCCACTTCCTCATCCAGGTCATTTATAAAAATCGCGA
The DNA here is from genome assembly GCF_030028105.1 of Mobula birostris. NCBI lineage: Eukaryota > Metazoa > Chordata > Chondrichthyes > Myliobatiformes > Myliobatidae > Mobula > Mobula birostris. The sequence goes on from NC_092371.1 coordinate 193,495,327, forward strand.
AGAGAAGGGGTCCCAGAGCAGATCCATGAGGCACAAAATGGGGCACTGACTTCCAGGCAGAATATGACCCATCTACAACTACTCTTTGGTTTCTGTGAGGAAGCCAATTCTGGATCCACAAAGCAATGACCCATTGGATCCCATGCCTTCTTACTTTCTCAATAAGCCTGGCATGGGGTACCTTAAATGCCTTGCTGAAATCCACACGCACTACATCTATTGCTCTACCTTCATCAATGTGTTTAGTCGCATCCTCAAAAAATTCAATGAAGCCCATAAGGCACAACCTGCCTTTGACAAAACCATACTGACTTATTCTTAATCATATTATGCCTCTCCAAATGTTCATAATTCCTGTCTCCCAGGATCTTTTCCATCAGCTGACCAACCACTGAAGTAAGACACACTGGTCTATAATTTCCTGGGCTATCTCTACTCCCTTTCTTAAATAAGGGAACGACATCTGCAACCCTCCAATCCTCTGGAACCTCTACTGTCCCCATTGATGACACAAAGATCATTGCCAGAGGCTCAGCGATCTCCTCTCTTGCCTCCCACATTAGACTAGGGTACATCTCATCTGATCCCAGAGGCTTATTCAACTTGACATTTTCCAAAAGCTCCAGCACATCCTCTTTTTAACGTCTATATGCCCAAGCTTTTCAATCTGCTGTAAGTCATTTCTCCAATCACCAAGATCCTTTTCTGTAGTGAATACTGAAGCAAAGTATTCATTAAGTATCCCTGCTGTCTCCTCTGGGTTCCATACACACTTTTCCATTCTCACACTTGATTGGTCCTATTTTCTCATGTTTTATCTTCTTGCTCTTCACATATTTGTAGAATGCCTTGAGGTTTTCCTTAATCCTGTCCGCCAAGGCCTTCTCATGTCCCCTTCTGGCTCTCTGAATTTCTTTCTTGAGCTCCTTCCTGCCAACCTTATACTCTTCTAGCTCTCTTTCATTACCTAGCTTTTTGAACCCTTCATAAGCTCTTCTTTTCTTCTTGACTAGATTTACAACAGCCTTTGTACACCATGGTTCCTGTTCTGTCCATCCTTACCGGCTCATTGGAACGTACCTATGCAGGACTCCACACAAGTGTCCCCTGAACATTTGCCAGACTTCTTCTGTACATTTCCCTGAGAACATCTGTTCCCAATTTATGCTTCCAAGTTCCTGCACAATAGCCACGTATTTCCCCTTACTCCAGTTAAATGTTTCCCTAACTTGTCTGTTCCTATCCCTCTCCAATGCTATGGTAAAGGAGTTAGAGTTGTGATCATTATCACCAAAATGCTATCCCACTGAGACACCTGACACCTGACCAGGTTCATTTCCCAATACCAGATCAAGTACAGTCTCTCCTCTTGTAGGCTTATCTACATATTGTGTCAGGAAACCTTCCTGAACACACCTAACAAACTCTACCCCATCTAAACCCTTCACTCTCAGGAGATGCCAATCAATATCTGGGAAATTAAAATCTCCCACCAAGTCAACCCTGTTATTATTACACCTTTCCAGAATCTGATTCCCTATCTGCTCCTCAATGTCCCTGTTACTATTGGGTAGTCTATAAAAACACCCAGTAGAGTTATTGACCCCTTTCTGTTTCTAACTTCCACCCAGAGACTCTGTAGACAATTCCTCCATGATTTCCTCCTTTTCTGCAGCCGTGACACTATCTCTGATCAACAGTGCCATGCCTCTCCTCTTTTGCCTCCCTCCCTGTCCTTTCTGAAACATCTGAAGCCTGGCACTCTCAGTAACCATTCCTGCCCCTGAGCCATCCGAGTCTCTGTAATGTCCACAACGTCACAGCTCCAAGTACTGATCCACACTCTAAGTTCATCTGCCTTGTTCATGATGCTTCTTGCATTAAAATAGACACTTCTCAAACCATTGGTCTGAGCCATACTTTCTCTATCACATGCCTATCCTCCCTCTCACACTGTTTGTCAGGCAAGATTTCCCCTTACAGAAACCATGCTGGCTTTAATTTATTTTAACATTATTCTCCAAGTACCTTGAAACCTCGTCCTTAGTAATAAACTCCAACACTTTCCCAACCACTAAGGTTAGGCTATATGGCCTATAATTTCCTTTGTTTTACCTTCATCGCTTCTTAAAGAGTGGAGTGGCATTTTCAATCTTCCAGTCCACTGGGACCATGACAAAATCAAGTGATTCTTGAAAGATCATGACCAATGTATCTGTTATCTCTTCAGCAACCTCTGTCAGGACTCTGGGATGTAGTCCATCTGGTCCAGGTGACTTATCCACCTTAAGAGTTTTGAGCTTGCCTCACACTTTTTCCTTTGTAATAGCAATGGCATTTGCTCTTGCTTCCTGACACTCACGGACCACTGGCACACTGCTAGTGTCTTCCACAGTAAAGTAAGATTCAAAGTACTCAGTAAGTTCATCTGCCATTTTTTGTTCCCCATTACTACCTCACTAGCATCATTTTCCAGCAGTCCAATATCAACTCTCGTCTCTCTTTTACTCTTTATATAACTGAAAAAAACTTTATGTATCCTGCTTTTTATTATTGGCCAATCTGCCCTCATATTTCATCTTTTCCCTTCTTATAGCTTGTTTAGTTGTCTTTTGTTGTATTTTAGAAGCTTCCCAATCATCCAACTTTCCACTCATCTTTGCTACCTTATATGCCCTTTACTTGGCTTTTATGCAGTCCTTAACTTCCTTTGTCAGCCATGGTTGCCTACCCCCACCATCTGAGAACTTTCCCCTCTCCTGTACCTTGTGAATTATTCCCAGAAACTTCAGCCACCCCTGCACTGCCATCATCCGCGCTAGCATCCTCATACAATCCACCTGAACAGGCTCCTCTCTCATGTCTCTGTAATTCCCTTCATTCCATTGCGATACAGAAACATGTGAGTTATACTTCTCACTCTCAAACTCATATTATGAGTTTGAGTGTGAGATAGCCTTTCCTCAAATAGGCTCAAGCACAAGCTGCTCTAAAAAACTATCTGATAGGCATTCAACAAATTCCATCTCTTACCAACAGATCCACACCACCACCTATGCCTTCCTGCCTATCCTTTCGGTACAAAGTATATCCTTTGATGTTAAGCTCCCAACTATGACCTTCTTTCAGCCACGACTCAGTGATGCCCACAACGTCACACCGACCAAGCTCTAACTTCTCCATGAGCTCATCCACTTCATTCCGAATGCTACGATTCCAGACGCTATTCTTGTCCTCTCAAAATGAAGACTAAAATTGCATTTGCCTTTCTTACTACCTATTCAACCTCCATGTTAACCTTTAGGAAATCCTGCCCTAGGACTCCCAAGTTCCTCAGCACTTCCAATTTATGATTTTGAATCCCTGTTTGGAAAATGATTTATGCTTTTATCTTGCAGCAAGAATGATGACCATACACTTTCCTACAGTTTACCATCTGTCACTTCTTTGCCCAGTCTATGTTATTGTCTGAAAACATGAGCACAAAGCCTTCAATTCCACCATTCAGATCATTAATATACAATGCGGAAAGTAGCAGACCCAATTTTGATCCCTGCAGAACACCACTAGTCACAAGCAGCCAACCAGAAATAGCACCTTTTATTCCTACTCATTATCTTTGTAAATCAGCCAATCTTTTGCCCATGTTAGTATCTTTACTGAAAAAAAATACTTCTGGTATCCTCTTTCATATCGTTGACTAGCTTACCCTCATATTTCATCTCTTGCCTATTTATTGCTTATTTATTGTCCTTCTGTTGTTTTTTTAAAAAGCTTTCTAATCCTCTTGCTTCCCACTGATTAGTGCAATATTGTATGCCCTCTTTCTGCCATTATGCCGTATTTAACTTCTGTTCTCAGACATGGTTGACGCATCCTCCTTTTAAAATACTGTTTCTTCTTCATGATGAAGGATCCTGCATCTTCTGAATTGCTCCCAGAAACTCCAGTCATTTCTGCTCCACTACCTTCCTGCTAGTGTCCTCTTCCAATCAACTTTAGCCAGCTTCTGTCTGCACTGTAATACTGATGCACCTGGTTATATCTTCTCACTCCCAATCTGCAGGGTGAATTCTGTATTATCATCACTGCCTTCAAAGGTTTCCTTTTCCTTAAGCTCCCGCTCACTCCATTTTATTACTCAACACCCAATCCAGAACTGACTTTTCCCTCAATCAGAAGATGTTCTAAAGAATCATCTGATTGGCACTAGAGAAGTTCCTTCTTTTGAGATCCAGCACCAATTTGACTTTCCCAATCTAACTGCAAATTTAAATCCTCCATCAGCTTGAATGAATGAATGAAATTTATTTTGGTTGGTACAAACATAACAAAAAGCACCATTTTCAACAATGATTTATCTTCATAACATTGTCATTTTCATATGCCTTTTCTCTCTCCCATTGAAATTTGTACCCCACATCCTGGCTACTGTTTGGAAGCCTGTATGTAACTCCCATTAGGCTTTTTTTTTTTACCCTGACCATAGGCTAAATTTGAAGTAGTTAATCCAATGGGAGAGACTCCCTCCTGAAACACAGTGTCCAGGTAACTCTCCCCCTCCCTGATGCATCACAGTTTTTGAAGTTCAACTTATAGGTTATCATCTTTGATTCTGATTTCCTAGAGAAGCCAACACTTGCTGTAGATGTGGTCAACTGGAATCACAACAAGGTGCACCAGCTTCTACACCGTGTACAATACCTTTAACATAACACCTGATCCTGCATCTCTATTTTCTATTCAATTCTGTGATTTGGCAACTTTTTAGTTAATTACTATAAATAAAAAACTAGCCTGTTTTTAATCTTCACACATACTGCTAGAAATAGTTGAAACCTAATTAATTTGTTTTCCATTAAGGAATGAGAATCACCCCCTCCTTTTCAAGAAAATCTAATTCCAGGAGTTAATCTGGTTGATATCTTTTACCTTTTTTAATGTGAATGTTTCCTCAGATATTTGCTATAACATCAATTTACTCAGCCTCTTGGGAGAAATTAATTTTTCTGGTAAATTAATTGTCTAATATATAGATTTTATGCTTTCTGTGAGTTTTTTGTGCAATCTACAGAAGTATTCAAAAAGTCAAAATAGAGCAGTTACTCCAAAATTAAAAGTGGATAGAGGCAAAGGTTTCAAGAAATGCATTTCATCAATATCAAATCCAACCATCATTGCAAGCTGTCAAGTGGGCAACCAGGTTTCCTTGGTTTCAGGGTTGTCAGGACGCTGAAGTAGGGACCCAATCGCAGACCAAGTACTATGCGCACTGTGATCTATTGAGTAGCAAATCCAGAGGGGCAACAAAGTCAGCATCAAAGTTCAGGTGAAGATCAAAAAATCCAGAGAAATCCAAAAACCAGAATCGGGAAACAGGCAGAGACGATAGTCAGACAGACAGAGTTCAGATACAAATGCTGGAAAGGCTGAAAAAAATTCACTGGCATAATCTGGCAACCAGCAGGTGAAAACACAGGACTGAAATACACTGAGCAATAAACAGAGAGGCAGATGATAGGTGGAGCACAATGACACAGAAGTAGCAGCAAAACAGGTAATAATGGGAAACAGGTGACAGGCAGAGTAATCAGTGATACAGGGGCCGGAGTAGAGCAGGACCGGGGACAGGAGCACATAAGGCATGAAAACAAACAAGAGCACATGGCACAGACTGACGGCTAGGGGGAAACACACAAAAAGACAGCGTTCAACTCGAGGTACTGACAGGGGTCTGAGGATAAAACTAGCATTGAGGTTATGTTGGTTGGTACAGGTATTACCTGACTAACTTCAAAAGACAGAAAAATCAGGAATGTTAGTAAAATTAATCACTGATTTACTGCATCCTATTTTATACTCCCACACAATTTCAATTTGGCCTCAATAAATTCTCTATGTTAGTTTAAATTATATTTTCTTTTAAGTTGATGTACAAGTTAATTGACAGATAGAACTGAAACATTATTGCTTGCCAACACACATAAAAGTTGCTGGTGAATGCAGCAGGCCAGGCAGCATCTCTAGGAAGAGGTGCAGTCAACATTTCAGGCCAAGACCCTTCGTCAGGACTTCGTCAGGGTCCTGATGAAGGGTCTCGGCCTGAAACGGCGACTGCACCTCTTCCTAGAGATGCTGTCTGGCCTGCTGCGTTCACCAGCAACTTTTATGTGTGTTGCTTGAATTTCCAGCATCTGCAGAATTCCTGTTGTTTGCATTATTGCTTACCTATTGCTTAAGGGATCTGAGCTAATATCCATTAGTCAATTGCAAATGAAATTAGTGCAATTTCATACTATTCTGTTGGACTTTATATGGGGTCCAGCAACACAGTATAATGGCTCCTTGCTTGTGTCTATCAGCAGTGTCAGTACTCTTATAAACTTGTGTCAAATCTACGGCAATATTGGAAAGTAGTGGGTAGCACAATTGCTTTACAGGGCCAGTAATTACTGACTCAAGATTCAAGATGGTTTAATGCCATTTCTAGTACAGAAGTGCAAAGAAAAATGAAATAATTCTAACTCTGGATCAGATGAAGCACACAAAAAAACCACAATATGATAAAAATACAATTATTTTAAAAACACCATGAGTACAAATACCTCAGAAGATCGCTTATATACATCGATTGTATGTCGCTACAGTGATGACAGGCAAAAGTATCTGTATGTAAGGTGACTCTGACAGGAAATGATAAAGTAGTGGTGGTGGGGGTGCAGAAAGGTAGGTTGGTGGATTAGTGGGACTATGAGAGCTGCCATCTTACCCGAAGATTGAGGTTCAATTTCCTCCGCTGTCTATAAGGAGTTTGTATGTTCTTCCCATGACTGCATGGGTTTTCTCCAAGTGCTGTGGCTTCCTCACACATTCCAAAGACATACAGGTTAGTGTTACTAGGTTGTGGGCATGCTATGTTGATGCCACAGCTCCTAGCACAATCCTCGTTGATTTGATTTGATGGAAACAGTGCATGTCATGTATATTTCAATGTTTTGATGTACATGTCAAATAAGGCTAATCTTTAAAGTTTGCTATTTACCTATACTTACTAGAAAGTGTGTTTGTTAATTAATTACATTCTGTCAGATGGCTGGATGTAAAATCTTTTTTAATTCCAAATGGAACATAATGATTTTTATCATATGAAGGGACGAAACACTGTCAGGTTTAATATGCTGATCGATTCGTAAGAAAAAAAGTCTTAGGCTGGTTTGACAACAAGGCTCACAAATATCGACTGCCAACTAAAAGGCAGCATTCATGGTGGCAGGAAAGCTTCAAGATAAGTTGTATTCTTTATTATTCTGCACGTACTGCCTGATTGACAAATGGCATGATTATCATTAACGCTTCATGTAATAAGTTCATGTAATCAACAGGCAGGGAAGATACTTGAATCTGGATTGAAAGATCTGATTCAATCATACTTGTGACTGGCAAATTATTAACTTGAAGCTGCTTCAAAGGTCTCCCTCACATCTTGCTGTGATGCACTGACAGGGAGTATTCTTGGAATTGGATAAGGTGGTTTAAGTCATTTGTGTCAGTTGACTAGGAGAGGTAAGTCTGGTTGGTTGAGTTGTTCTCCGATCTTGACAACTTGCTTGCAAAAGTTTCATCACCATACATGGAGACATCATCAGTGTGGTCTCAATTGTCGGCTGTCCTCCGAATGCCTAGCCTTAATATACTTATGAATCAACTGATTTGTCAGAATTATTTCTAGATGTAAAACTAATAGAGCTCCCACCCCGACCATCTCCTCCAGCTAAATGAACAAACGCCATTGAATCACTTATCTAAAAAAAACAACAAAATAGGAGAAGATCCAGGTAAAATTTCAAAGGAAAGGATACAAATAATTTTTACATTGTCATATGAGACAGCTCATTTGACATTTTCTTGGCAATTCTCAAATTTGGCTGAAAATTCACAAAAATTCCAGAGAGCTGTGGTAAAATTGAAGATTGCATCATTACTCCAAGGCTAAAATTTTAGTACAGGATCAGGAAATCTCAAGAATTTATGACAGTCTAGTGGTGGATCAGTGTTGATGTTATAGCCATATATAACCATATAACAATTACAGCACGGAAACAGGCCATCTCGGCCCTTCTAGTCTGTGCCGAACTCTTATTCTCACCTAGTCCCACCGACCTGCACTGAGCCCATAACCCTCCATTCCTTTCCTGTCCATATATCTATCCAATTTAACTTTAAATGACAACATCGAACCTGCCTCAACCACTTCTGCTGGAAGCTAGTTCCACACACCTACCACTCTCTGAGCAAAGAAGTTCCCCCTCATGTTACCCCTAAACTTTTGCCCTTTAACTGTACAAATTGAAACTGTACAGATTGAAAAGGAGGAGGTGCTTGCTGTCTTGAGAAAAATTAAAGTGGATAAATCCCCGGGACCTGACAGGGTGTTCCCTCGGACCTTGAAGGAGACTAGTGTTGAAATTGCAGGGGCCCTGGCTGAAATATTTAAAATGTTGCTGTCTACAGGTGAGGTGCCAGAGGATTGGAGAGTGGCTCATGTTGTTCCGTTGTTTAAAAAAGGATCGAAAAGTAATCCAGGAAATTATAGGCCGGTGAGTTTAACGTCGGTAGTAAATAAATTATTGGAGGGAGTACTAAGAGACAGAATCTACAAGCATTTGGATAGACAGGGACTTATTAGGGAGAGTCAACATGGCTTTGTGTGTGGTAGGTCATGTTTGACCAATCTATTGGAGTTTTTTCGAGGAAGTTACCAGGAAAGTGGATGAAGGGAAGGCAGTGGATATTGTCTGCATGGATTTCAGTAAGGCCTTTGACAAGGTCCCACATGGGAGGTTAGTTAGGAAAATTCAGTCGCTAGGTATACATGGAGAGGTGGTAAATTGGATTAGACATTGGCTCAATGGAAGAAGCCAAAGAGTGGTGGTAGAAAATTGCTTTTCTGAGTGGAGGCCTGTGACTAGTGGTGTGCCACAGGGATCAGTGCTGGGTCCATTGTTATTTGTCATCTATATCAATGATCTGGATGATAATGTGGTAAATTGGATCAGCAAATTTGCTGATGATACAAAGATTGGAGGTGTAGTAGACAGTGAGGAAGGTTTTCAGAGCCTGCAGAGGGACTTGGACCAGCTGGAAAAATGGGCTGAAAAATGGCAGATGGAGTTTAATACAGTCAAGTGTGAGGTATTGCACGTTGGAAGGTCAAACCAAGGTAGAACATACAGGGTTAATGGTAAGGCACTGAGGAGTGCAGTAGAACAGAGGGATCTGGGAATACTGATAAAAAATTCCCTAAAAGTGCCGTCACAAGTAGATAGGGTCGTAAAGAGAGCTTTTGGTACATTGGCCTTTATTAATCAAAGTATTGAGTATAAGAGCTGGAATGTTATGATGAGGTTGTATAAGGCATTGGTGAGGCCGAATCTGGAGTATTGTGTTCAGTTTTGGTCACCAAATTACAGGAAGGATATTAATAAGGTTGAAAGAGTGCAGAGAAGGTTTACAAGGATGTTGCCGGGACTTGAGAAACTCAGTTACAGAGAAAGGTTGATTGGTTAGGACTTTATTCCCTGGAGCGTAGAAGAATGAGGAGAGATTTCATATAGGTATATAAAATTATGATGGGTATAGATAGAATGAATGCAAGCAGGCTTTTTCCACTGAGGCAAGGGGAGAAAAAAACCAGAGGACATGGGTTTAGGGTGAGGGGGGAAAAGTTTAAAGGGAACATTAGGGGGGGCTTCTTCACACAGAGAGTGGTGGGAGTATGGAATGAGCTGCCAGATGAGGTGGTAAATGCGGGTTCTTTTTTAACATTTAAGAATAAATTGGACAGATACATGGATGGGAGGTGTATGGAGGGATATGGTCCGTGTGCAGCTCAGTGGGACTAGGCAGAAAATGGTTCGGCACAGCCAAGAAGGGCCAAAAGGCCTGTTTCTGTGCTGTAGTTTCTATGGTTTAAATCTCAACTCATGTCCTCTTGTTTGAATCTCCCCCACTCTCAATGGAAAAAGCCTATCTACGTCAACTCTATCTATCCCCCTCGTAATTTTAAATACCTCTATCAAGTCCCCCCTCAACCTTCTACACTCCAAAGAATAAAGACCTAACTTGTTCAACCTTTCTCTGTAACTTAGGAGATGAAACCCAGGCAACATTTTAGTAAATCTTCTATGTACTCTCTCAATTTTATTGACATCTTTCCTATAATTTGGTGACCAGAACTGTACACAATACTCCAAATTTGGCCTTATACAATTTCAACATTACATCCCAACTCCTATACTCAATGCTCTGATTTATAAAGGCCAGCATACCAAAAGCTTTCTTCACCACCCTATGCACATGAGATTTCACCTTCAGGGAACAATGCAGCATTATTCCCAGATTGCTCTGTTCTACTGCATTCTTCAATGCCCTACCATTTACCATATATGTCCTACTTTGATTAGTCCTACCAAAATTTGGCACCTCACATTTATCAGCATTAAATTCCATCTGCCATCTTTCAACCCACTCTTCTAACTGGCCTAAATCTCTCTGCAAGCTTTAAAAACCTACTTCATTATCCACAACTCCACCTATCTTAGTATCATCTGCATACCTACTCATCCAATTTACCACCCCATCATCCAGATAATTAATATATATGACAAACAACATTGGACCCGGTACTGATCCCTGAGGCACACCACTAGACACCGACCTCCAGTCTGACAACACAGTTATCCACCACCACTCTCTGGCGTCTCCCATCCAGCCACTGCGGAATCCATTTTACTACTTCGATATTAATGCCTAACCATTGAACCTTCCTAACTAACCTTCCATGTGGAACCTTGTCAAAGACCTTATTGAAGTCCATACAGACAACATCCACCACTTTACCCTCGTCAACTTTCCTAATAACCTCATCAAAACATTCAATAAGATTTGTCAAACATGACCTTCCACGCACAAATCCATGTTGACTGTTCCTAATCAGACCCTGTCTACTGTCTGAGCACCTGCTATTTCCACACTAACTTCCTTCGAGGTCCTAGGGAATATCCTGTCCGGACCCAGAGACTTATCCACTTTTATATTCCTTAAAAGCGCCAGTACTTCCTCTTCTTTAATCATCATACTTTCCATAACTACACTTCTTGTTTCCTTTACCTTACACAATTCAATATCCTTCTCCTTAGTGAATACTGAAGAAAAGAAATTGTTCAAAATCTCCCCCATCTCTTTTGGTTCCACACATAGCTGTCCACTCTGATTCTCTAAGGGGCCAATTTTATCCCTCACTATCCCTTTGCTATTAATATAACTGTAGAAACCCTTTGGATTTAGTTTCACCTTACTTGCCAAAGCAGCCTCGTATCTTCTTTTATCGTTTCTATTTTCTTTCTTACAATTCTTTTTACATTCTTTATATTCCTCGAGCACCTCATTTACTCCAAGCTGCCTATATTTAATGTAGATCCCACTCTTTTTCCGAACCAAGTTTCCAATATGCCTTGAAAACAATGGCTCTCTTAAACTTTTAACTTTTCCTTTCAACCTAACAGGAACATAAAGATCCTGTACCCTCAAAATTTCACCTTTATTTGACCTCCATTTCTCTATTACATCCTTCCCATAAAACAAATTGTCCCAATCACTCCTTCTAAATCCTTTCACATCTCCTCAAAGTTAGCGTTTCTCCAATCAAAAATCTCAACCCTGGGTCCAGTCCTATCCTTCTCCATAATTATATTGAAACTAATGGTATTGTGGTCACTGGACCCGAAGTGCTCCCCAACACATACCTCCGTCACCTGCCCTATCTCATTCCCTAACAGGAGATCCAACACTGCCCCTTCTCTAGTTGGTACCTCTATGTATTGCTGCAGAAAACTATCTTGCACACATTTGACAAACTCCAAACCATCCAGCCCTTTTATAGAATGGGCTTCCCTGTCAATGTGTGGAAAATTAAAATCTCCCACAATCACAACCTTGTGCTTACTACAAATATCTGCTATCTCCTTACAAATTTGCTCCTCCAATTCTTGTTCCTTATTAGGTGGTCTATAATACACCCTTATAAGTGTCACTACACCTTTCCCATACCTCGGTTCCACCCAAAGAGCCTCCTTAAATGAGCCCACTAATCTAACCTGTCAAAGCACCACTGTTATATTTTCTCTGACAAGCAATGCAACACCTCCTCCTCTTGCCCCTCCGATTCTATCACACCTGAAGCAACAAAATCCAGGAATATTTAGTTGCCAATCACACCCCTGCTCCAACCATGTTTCACTAATAGCTATAACATCATATTTCCAGGTATCAATCCATGCTCTAAGCTCATCCACCTTTCTTACAATGCTACTAGCATTAAAATAGATGCATTTAAGAAACTCTCCACCTCTTACTCTCTGTTTATCCTTAATGGAGCAAACAACTTTGTTACCTTTTTCTTCCTTCTCCCCTACATCTTCGGTCTAAGTGATCCCGATCTCTGTCCCCTGCCTATCCTCCTTCACACACTGTCTACTAGCTTTCTCTATTTGTGAACTATCCTCGTCCCTCCTAGTCTCTTCAATTTGATTCCCACCCCAACAACCATTCTAGTTTAAAGTCTCCTCAGTAGCCTTCGCAAATCTCCCTGCCAGGATATTGGTCCCCCTAAGACTCACACCTGCGCCAAAAGATGTCCCAATGATCCAAAAACTTGAATCCCTGCCCCCTGCTCCAATCCCTCAGCCACGCATTTATCCTCCACCTCATTGCATTCCTACTCTCACTGTTATACTTTAAATCCTTGAAGCTTCCTGTACTTAGGAATTAGCTGAATAAGAGTTACTATTTTCTAAAAATGGTTGAGTATTTGAATATGATTGTACAAATACTGACAATGATCCAGATGCTTCAGTGAGTTAACATTTATCAATTCTTTAATGCTGTCTGACTTAAAAAGTGTGATCCCCAAGAATGAGAACAAGAATCAGAATCAAGTTTAATATCATTGGCCTATGTTAAGAAATTTGATATTTTGCTCAGCAGTACATTACAATACATAATAATAAATATATATATTGTGGTGATATCACGTGCAATGATGTGCCAGTACATGACTGGACAGAGCACTGAGCATGCACAGGATTGCCAGAATGTTCCAGCATGTAGCTAGGTTAAGACGTGTTTGTATATTACTGTAAATAAACGTTCTCAATTTCTTCCAGATTATGATTCTTTACTGTTAACCCATGGTACGTTTAAACAGAAGTAACATAACATGGTGTCAGAAGTGGTTATGGAAGAATAATACGGGAGAATCGAGAATCAAAGATAATCGAAAAAAAGAGAAGAAAAAGTTTCGAGCTGTAAACGGTAAAATGGAAGGTTTACAACCCCCACCAAAACTTCATCTGACTGGCAATTTAGCTGAGAATTGGAGAATATTCAATTAACAATTTGAACTGTACTTATCAGCGATCGATTATGAAGAAAAATCGGAAAAATCCAAAGCTGCGCTTTTGCTCCATGTAATCGGGAGTGGTGCAGTAGAGGTATATAATAATTTTGTCTTTGAAGATGGAGATAATTTCAATTTAAAGTCGATAATGGTCAGATTTAAAGTATTTTGTATACCTAAGCGTAATTGAACGTCTGAGCAACGTAATTTCTTCACATGTGCGCAGAGAGCCGCTGAAACAATTGATCAGTATGTTACTCAGTTAAGAAAGCATAGTAGAACATGCGAGTTTGGATTGCTTACAGACTCTCTCATTAAAGACAGACTTGTTTGTGGCATTGGAGATAATGCTCTGAGGGAAAGGCTGTTGAGAGAGCAAGATCTAAATTTTGTAAAAGCTTTGGCACTTTGCAAAGCTTCTGACACTGTGACATTGCAGGCTGAAGAGCTTTTTGTCAAAAACTACAATGTAACCGCTGTAAAAAAGCATAAATACATCAAGAAATATAATAATACATCGACGAAACTGACAGAGAACAAGACGGCATTGGAAAGAAAAAAGACGTGATCGCTGTGCACGGGAACATTGTCCAAATCAGTGTCCGGCATATGGCAAAATTTGCAAAGGCTCCAGTAAGATTAATCATTTTTCATGCTATTGTAAAAGTAGAAAGAAGGAAAATACATTGAAACAAGTAAATGAAGATGAACATGAGAAATTTTATATAGATGTGATTTGTGAAAATAAACAAAGTAAGAATGACTGGACTATTCCGTTGCAAGTGAATCAAAACAATATTCTGTTTAAACTTGATACTGGAGCGCAAGTAAACGTTCTTGCAAAATCTGAGTTTAATGCTTTAAAGCCAAGACCGAAGTTACAGCAGACAAATATAAAAGAGACTGGGTATTCAGGTGCAGACATTCTAGTTAAGGAACATGCCTGGCAAAGGTATCACACAAAAATATTGTGCATATGCTATCATTTGTGGTCGTGCCAAAAATGTACAGTCAATTCTGGGTTTATCTGCCTGTGAAAGACTTAATTTGGGGAAAAGAAGTTTAGTCCTGGATAGCACACAGTCAGAATACAGTAACTTGATGAAAGAGTATGAAGACTTGTTTAAAGGACTTGCAACACACATAAAAGTTGCTGGTGAACGCAGCAGGCCAGGCAGCATCTCTATGAAGAGGTACAGTCGACGTTTCGGGCTGAGACCCCTCGTCAGGACTAACTGAAAGAAGAGCTAGTAAGAGATTCGAAAGTGGGATGGGGAGGGGGAGATCCAAAATGATAGAAGACAGGAGGGGGAGGGATGGAGCCAAGAGCTGGACAGTTGATTGGCAAAAGGGATATGAGAGGATCATGGGACAGGAGGCCTAGGGAGAAAGAAAAGGGGGAGGGGGAAGCCCAGAGGATTGGCAAGGGGTATAGTGAGAGGGACAAAAAGGAGAGAGAGAAAAAGAATGTGCGTATATAAATAAATAAATAACGGATGGGGTACGAGGGGGAGGTGGGGCATTAGTGGAAGTTTGAGAAGTCAATGTTCATGCCTTCAGGTTGGAGGCTACCCAGACGGAATATAAGGTTTTGTTCCTCCAACCTGAGTGTGGCTTCATCTTTACAGTAGAGGAGGCCGTGGATAGACATATCGGAATGGGAATGGGACGTGGAATTAAAATATGTGGCCACTGGGAGATCCTGCTTTCCCTGGCGGACAGAGCGTAGGTGTTCAGCGAAACAATCTTTCAGTCTGTGTCGGGTCTCGCCAATATATAGAAGGCTGCATTGGGAGCACCGGACGCAGTGTATCACCCCAGCTGACTCACAGGTGAAGTGTCGCCTCACCTGAAAGGACTGTCTGGGGCCCTGAATGGTAGTGAGGGAGGAAGTGTAAGGGCATGTGTAGCACTTGTTCCGCTTACACGGATAAGTGTCGGGAGGGAGATCGGTGGTTGTCTTCCAGGAGAGCACTCAATTAAAATTGAGAATACAGTGCAACCCGTAATACATCCATGCAGAAAGGTACCTTTTGCATTACGTCATCAACTGAAAACAGAGCTAGACAGAATGGAAAAGCTCGGAGTCATAAAAAAAATTGATGAACCAACTGGGTCAATTGGCTTGTCATTGTTGATAAGAAAAATGGAAAACTGAGGATTTGTTTAGATCCATTAAAATAGAGCATTTCAAGTTGCCTACTCATGAAGGAGTTATGTCACAGTTTGCTAATGCAAAGTATTTTAGTAAATTAGATGCATCCTCCGGATTCTGGCAACTCAAATTAGATGAACCAAGATCAACATTGTGTACCTTTAACACTCCTTTTCCCAGATACTGTTTTCTTAGGCTCCCTTTTGGAATTGCATCAGCTGCTGAAGTGTACCATAAAACCATTCACATGTTATGTGAGCACATTGAGGGTGTAGATACATCCATGGATGATATTATTATTTGGGGATCAACTAAACAAGAGCATGACGCCAGGCTCAGACAAGTCTTTGAGGCAACACGTAAGGCTAACCTGAAATTGAATAAAGACAAATGTCAGCTAGGAGTGATTGAACTTACATTTGTGGGTGATATCATCAGCAAAGAGGGTGTGCGTCCTGATCCATTGAAGGTTTCTGCTATTGAGAACATACCAAGACTGCAATGTAAAAAGGATGTTCAGAGGTTTATGGAAATGGTTAACTATATGAGAAAATTTATACCCAATCTCTCGGAACAGCTTGCTCCATTGAGGCAGCTAACAGAAAAGAGAAATGAATGGAGCTGGAACCATGAACAGGAGAAGGCATGGCAAAATCTCAACAAAGTACTCACAAAAGAACCTGTGTTGAAATTTTATGATGCTGAGAGGCCCATCAAAATCTCATGTGATGCATCTCAAGCAGGCTTAGGGGCAGTATTACTCCAAAAACATGATCAGGGATGGCTACCAGTGGCATATGAATCTCGTTCATTATCTGATCCAAAAACAAGGTATGCCCAAATTGAAAAAGAATTGCTCAGCATTATGTTTGCTTGTGAGAGATTTCATCAGTTTGTGTCAGGGCAATCTACTGATGTTGAAACCGATCATAAGCTGTTGATTGCATTGTTTAACAAACCGTTAAGCGACTGTCTTTTGCGAATTCAGCGAATGATGATCAAATTGCAACAATATGCGTTGGCTGTGTCATACACACCTGGAAAATTCATGTGCACGGCTGACACAGCTGTCGATCCAACAACAAAAGACAGTCACAAGAACGTTATTGATGTTCAGGTATTTATTGATATGGTCATAGAAACTGTACCAGTTGCTCCCAAAAAGTTGGAACTGCTACATCTTGAGGCAGAGAAGGACAAAGTTCTCAATCCGGTAATACATAGAAACATAGAAACATAGAGGTGCAGGAGCAGGCCATTCGGCCCTTCGAGCCTGCACCGCCATTTATTATGATCATGGCTGATCATCCAACTCAGAACCCTGCACCAGCCTTCCCTCCATACCTCCTGATCCCCGTAGCCACAAGGGCCATATCTAACTCCCTCTTAAATATAGCCAATGAACTGGCCTCAACTGTTTCCTGTGGCAGAGAATTCCACAGATTCACCACTCTCTGTGTGAAGAAGTTTTTCCTAATCTCGGTCCTAAAAAGCTTCCCCTTTATCCTCAAACTGTGACCCCTTGTTCTGGACTTCCCCAACATCGGGAACAATCTTCCTGCATCTAGCCTGTCCAATCTCTTTAGGATTTTATACATTTCAATCAGATCCCCCCTCAATCTTCTAAATTCCAACGAGTACAAGCCCAGTTCATCCAGTCTTTCTTCATAAGAAAGTCCTGCCATCCCAGGAATCAATCTGGTGAACTTTCTTTGTATTCCCTCTATGGCAAGGATGTCTTTCCTCAGATTAGGGGACCAAAACTGCACACAATACTCCAGGTGTGGTCTCACCAAGGCCTTGTACAACTGCAGTAGTACCTCCCTGCTCCTCTACTCGAATCCTCTCACTATAAATACCAGCATACCATTCGCCTTTTTCACCGCCTGCTGTACCTGCATGCCCACTTTCAATGACTGGTGTATAATGACACCCAGGTCTCATTGCACCTCCCCTTTTCCTAATCGCCCACCATTCAGATAATAATCTGTTTTCCTATTTTTGCCACCAAACTGGATAACTTCACATTTATCCACATTAAATTGCATCTGCCATGAATTTGCCCACTCACCCAACCTATCCAAGTCACCCTGCATCCTCTTAGCATCCTCCTCACAGCTAACACTGCCGCCCAGCTTCGTGTCATCCGCAAACTTGGAGATGCTGCATTTAATTCCCTCATCCAAGTCATTAATATATATTGTAAACAACTGGGGTCCCAGCACTGAGCCTTGCGGTACCCTACTAGTCACTGCCTGCCATTCTGAAAAGGTCCCGTTTATTCCCACTCTTTGCTTCCTGTCTGCTAACCAATTCTCTATCCACATCAATACCTTACCCCCAATACCGTGTGCGTTAAGTTTGCACACTAATCTCCTGTGTGGGACCTTGTCAAAAGCCTTTTGAAAATCCAAATATACCACATCCACTGGTTCTCCCCTATCCACTCTACTAGTTACATCTTCAAAAAATTCTATGAGATTCGTCAGACATGATTTTCCTTTCACAAATCCATACTGACTTTGTCCGATGATTTCACCGCTTTCCAAATGTGCTGTTATCAGATCTTTGATAACTGACTCCAGCAGTTTCCCCACCACCGACGTTAGGCTAACCGGTCTATAATTCCCCAGTTTCTCTCTCTCTCCTTTTTTAAAAAGTGGGGTTACATTAGCCACCCTCCAATTCTCAGGAACTAGTCCAGAATCTAACGAGTTTTGAAAAATTATCAATAATGCATCCACTATTTCTTGGGCTACTTCCTTAAGCACTCTGGGATGCAGACCATCTGGCCCTGGGGATTTATCTGCTTTTAATCCCTTCAATTTACCCAACACCACTTCTCTACTAACATGTATTTCGCTCAGTTCCTCCATCTCACTGGACCCTCTGTCCCCTACTATTTCTGGAAGATTATTTATGTCCTCCTTAGTGAAGACAGAACCAAAGTAATTATTCAATTGGTCTGCCATGTCCTTGCTCCCCATAGTCAATTCACCTGTTTCTGTCTGTAGGGGACCTACATTTGTCTTCACCAGTCTTTTCCTTTTTACATATCTATAAAAGCTTTTATAGTCAGTTTTTATGTTCCCTGCCAGTTTTCTCTTATAATCTTTTTTCCCCTTCCTAATTAAGCCCTTTGCCCTCCTCTGCTGAACTCTGAATTTCTCCCAGTCCTCAGGTGAGCCACTTTTTCTGGCTAATTTGTATGCTTCTTCTTTGGAATTGATACTATCCCTAATTTCTCTTGTCAGCCACGGGTGCACTACCTTCCTTGATTTATTCTTTTGCCAAACGGGGATGAACAATTGTTGTAGTTCATCCATGCAATCCTTATACAAGTGGTGTTGGATAGATGGCCAGATAATAGGCATGACTGTACCTCAGTAGCACAAGATTATTGGAACCACAGATCAGCACTACCTATTGAGGATGGGATATTGTACAAAGGTAGTAGAATTGTTATACCTAAAAGTCTCCATAAAGAAATGCTTGATAAAATTCACAAAGGCCACCTAGGCATTGAAAAATATAAGACAAGGGCATGAGAAGTGATGTTTTGGCCCAGGATGAGTCAAAAGATTGCAGGATTGGTGTCTTTTTGTCAAATATCCCAAAATACCAACCTCGCAAACCTAAGGAGCCACTGCATCCACACCCGAATCCTCAGAGACCTTATCAGAAGGGAGGTGTTAATTTTTTTATAACTAACAACAAAGACTATCTATTAATAATAGATTACTACTCATTGTATCCTGAAGTGTGTTGTTTGGGCAGAACAACTACAGAAAATGTAATTACATGCATGAACATCAAAGTTGCTGGTGAACGCAGCAGGCCAAGCAGCATCTCTAGGAAGAGGTGCAGTCGACGTTTCAGGCCGAGACCCTTCATCAGGACTGTCTCGGCCTGAAACGTCGACTGCATCTCTTCCTAGAGATGCTGCCTGGCCTGCTGCGTTCACCAGCAACTTTTATGTGTGTTGCTTGAATTTCCAGGGTCTCGGCCTGAAACGTCGACTGCACCTCTTCCTAGAGATGCTGCCTGGCCTGCCGCGTTCACCAGCAACTTTTATGTGTGTTGCTTGAATTTCCAGCATCTGCAGAATTCCTGTTGTTTACATGCATGAAATTATTTTTTTCAAGACATGGTGTACTCGATGAAGTTTTTGCAGACAATGGTCCACAATTCAGTAGTGAATGCATGAAACATTTTGCTCATGAATGGGGCTTTGTACAGCATCTAGTCCATTTTTCCTCCAGTCTAATAGATTAGCTGAGAAATCGGCAGGAATTTTCAAGAAACTGAAGCACAGAGAAAAAGATAGTGGAAGTGATTTTTATAAAGCCTTGTTAGCCTACTGCAGTACTCCACTTGAAAGTGGATTTTTGCCTGCTCAGCTCTTGATGGGACGACGTTTGAGATCTAATCTGCCGATGGATGAGAGCCTTCTGAGAACAGAGGGAGGTGAACAAGTGAAAAGATGGAAAGATGAACACAAAGCAAAGCAGAAAATATACTTTGATAGATGTTCTCATCCATTACCTGAACTGTATCAGGGAGATGAAGTGAGGATACAAGACAAAATGAATGCACGGACACAGAAAGCTACAGTACTTGAGGAAGTACAACCCAGATTATACATGGTCCAAACAGAGGAAGGAGCAGTGGCAGGAATAAATGGCAAAGACATCAAGAAAGAGCCAACTTCAGAGATTCAGCTAACTGATGCAGATGAGACAAAACATGTAAATAATAATAAGGAAACACAAGATCTGTGTGTACCACTTAGAAGGTTTACTTGTGCTCGTAAACCCACCGAGAGACTGATAGAGACTTGTTGAATTATGTATTTGCTTTGATTAATGTTGTTAATTGTTTTTCTTTTCAAGGAAAGGAAGATGTGGTGATATCACATGCAATGATGTGCCAGTACATGATTGGACAAAGCACTGAGCATGCGCGGGATTGCCAGAATGTCCAGCACATGGCTGGGTTAAGACATGTTTGTTTATTACTGTAAATAAAAGTTCTCTAATTCTTCCAGAATATGATGCTTTACTGCTAACCCACAGTACGTTTAAACAGAAGTAATATAACATATATAAAATAAGTTAAATAAGTAGTGCAAAATGAGAGCAAGTAAAGTAGTGAGGTAGTGTACATGGGCTCATTGCCTATTCAGAAATCTGGTGAGAGAGGGGAAGAAGCTGTTCCTAAAACATTGAACATTAGTCTTCAGTCTCTTGTACCTCCTCCTTGATGGTAGCAATGAGAAGAGGGTACTCTTAGGTGATGGGGGTCCTTAATGATGGATGTAACCTTTTAGAGTTATCACCTTTTGAAGATGTCCCGGATGCTGGGGAGGCTGGTACCCATGATGGACCTGGCTGAGTTTGCAACTTCCTGCAGCCTTCTCCAATCCTGTGCAGTGGTTCCTTCATTTCAATGGCGATGCACCAATCAGAATGCTCTCTGCAGCACAGCTGTAGAAATTGTGAGAGTCTTTGGTGACATACCAAGTCTCTTCAAACTCCTGATGAAATATAGTTACTGATGTACATTCTTTGTAATTGCATCAATGGATCCAGGAGAGAGTTTCAGAGATTTTGACACCCAGCTATGTTAAACTGCCCACCCTTTCCATTGCTGATCCCTTGATGAGGACTAGTCTGTGTTCCCTCGACTTCCGCTTCCTGAAGTCCACAATCAATTCCTTGGTTTATTCACGCTGAGTGCAAAGTTGTTGTGACAGCACTCAACCAGCTGATCTACTTCGCTTTTATACTCCTTCTCGTCACCATCTGAAATTCTGCCAACAATAGTTGTGGCATTAACAAAATTAAAGATGGTGTTTGAGCTATGCCTGGCCACGCAGTTATGGGTGTAGAGAGAGGAGAGCTTTGGGTTAAGCACACTTCACTGAGGTGCACCAGAGTTGATTGTCTGTGAAGAGGAGATTATGTTTCTGATTCACACTGTGGGGTCCCGGTGAGAAAATCAAGGATCTAGATGTAGAAGAAGGTACAGAGGCCCAGGCTTTGGAGCTTATTGATTAGTACTGAGGGTATGATGGTATGAAGAATGAACTGTAATCAATAAACGGCAGCCTGATTCATTACAGGTATTGTTATTGTCCTAGTGATCCAAAGCCGAGTGGAAAGCCAGTGATATGATATCTGCTGTTGACTTATTGAGGCGATAGGCAAAATGTAGTGGATCCAGGTTATTACTTAGGCAGAAGTTGATTCTAACTTGACCAATCTCTCAAATAACTTTATCACACTCACATTGAGTGCAACTGGATGATAGTCTTTAAGGCAGCTCGCCTGCTCTTCTTGAGCACTGGTATGATTTTGAAACTTTTGAAACAGGTGGGAACTTTTGATTGCAGCACTGAGAGATTGAAGATGTCCTTGAACATGCTTTCCAGTTGGTTGGCACAGATTTTCAGTGGCCTACCTGGTACACCATCCTGGCCTGACACCTCGTGAGGGTTCCCCTCTTGAAAGATGCTCTGACGTCAGCCTCTAAGACAGAGATCACACCGTTACCAGATGTTGCAGGGATTCACACAGGGTGTAGTTTTACTCTCTCTCTCAATGCGTGCATAAAAGAAGTTGAGCTTATCTGGGAGTGAACCTCCCTATAAGGTCAGTAACATTTATTCATTCTGTTTTCTACTCATAGACTTCCAAAGGGAGCAGAAACTAATGAGAGCACTGATGAGGGTAGTTCTAGACTTGATTTTCTATCAACTTAAATTAACAGACCGTAATTAAGGGCCTATGGATCAATGCTTTTCTAGCCATTGTCACAGAGGATTATCAGGAGTCAATCGTCACTAACAGTAATCATATCATAGATCAGTCAACTTTAAGGCATTTTCTTTTGTTACTTTCAATTAAGGGCTTACTTAAAAGGTAAGCTGGGTCAAACAATGTTTTTGCCAAAACCTAATGAAATTGAAACTTTAATTCAAAAAGGGAAAATTAAAAAATTTATTTCCTGTATGTATAATTTGATTCAAGAACAGACAATTAAACAAGGAATCAATAAGTCAAAGCAAAAATGGGAAACAGACCTGAATACTAATATTGATGAAACAAATTGGTCAAGACTCTGTCTTGACAGTATTACACCTATTACACCACAAAAAATAAATAGATTAAATTCAAATCTATCCGATAAATGCTTTCGGTGTAATCAAGAAATTGGTACTTTTTTACATTCTACTTGGTCTTGTTTTAAAATTCAACCCTTTTGGATAAATTTAAGAGTCTTATTGGAACAAATTACTGGAACTCAACTTCCACATAACCCTGTATTATTTCTATTAGGTGATATTGAAGGGATAAAGCCGAAACTTAAATTGAATAAATATCAGAAAGGATTCATAAAAATTGCACTGGCAGTAGCTAAGAAGACTATAGCAGTTACTTGGAAATCTGATTCGTATTTAAGTATGGATCGTTGGAATAATGAAATGGCTAGTTCTATTCCAGTCGAAAAAATTACTTATAATTTAAGAGATAAATATGTAACATTTTTGAATATTTGGCGCCCTTATTTACAAAAGATAGGATGGCATATTTAAGTGCTCCGATAAAGATCTTAGTCCCTTGGGGAAAGTAACGAATAATTATACCAAATTTATTTTGAATTCCATGGAGCATGTGGAAACCTTCCAATACCCAGGTGGTTCTTCCTTTTTTTTTTCCTCTTCTTTCTTTTTAGGTAGGACTTTATATGGGGGGGGGAGGGTTAAGGGGAGGGGGAGGGTAGATTTTATCTTTTCATGTATTCTTTTTGAAAACTTAATAAAAATTATATTATAAAAAAAAACTTTAAGGCATTTAATTGATAACTCTGTGACAATAAATAATTTGGAAGTGAGATGAATCATTGATTCCCTTAAACTATATAAAGGAACAAACAAAATAAATTCATGCAGATTCTAAGGAAAGGAAGAAACAGAAAGTCAAGTAACTCTTTAAGTAAAAACAGAATAATTTCTCCAGAAATGCATTACACGGATGCATAAATTTTGTGCATAAAATCAATTGCTCATTTAAGCTAGAATGCCAGTTATGACTATGGCCAATCTGGATCACAGAAGCTTTGCCCAATTATCTCCACTTTGGGTGGTGTAGGGTTGGCACAGCATACAGCACAATAATACAACTGGATAAAAGGATGTTAGACAAACATTCTAAGTGAAATGAATGTGCAACATACCATAGATTCAAGCACCAAAAACCTCTGCATAACTGCTAGTAGATGAACCAGATAGCATGAACGTCCTGGTTCTTGCTAAACACAAATGCTGTGCCCTCTTGAATTACAAATTGCACATGGGTTCTTGATATCTGATGTCATGGAGGCTCAGAGATAGCCAGTGAAAAAAGGAGATATTCATTTTTTCCATTAAGAAATCTAGAGCTGTAAGTCACATAATAGATGGAAAACACAACAAAAATAAAGATGGACAGCATGCATTGCATGCAAGGTCGTTGGGATCAAAATGTAGAACTTTAAGACAAATATTGACATGTTAGATTTTCAGCAGTAAGCAACATAAGAGCAACTGATGTAAACAAAAAACACGACATTAAATAATCACATAGAACATAGAATAGTACAGCACAGTACAGGCCTTTCGACCCACAATGTTGTGCCGACTCTCAAACCCTGCCTCCCATATAAGCCCCCACCTTAAATTCCTCCATATACCTGTCTAGTAGTCTCTTAAACTTCACTAGTGTATCTGCCTCCATCACTGACTCAGGCAGTACATTCCACGCACGAACCAGTCTCTGAGTAAAAAACCTTCCTCTAATATCCCACTTGAACCATAAAACCATAGAAACTACAGCACAGAAACAGGCCTTTTGGCCCTTCTTGGCTGTGCCGAACCATTTTCTGCCTAGTCCCACTGACCTGCACACGGACCATATCCCTCCATACACCTCCCATCCATGTATCTGTCCAATTTATTCTTAAATGTTAAAAAAGAACCCGCATTTACCACCTTGCCTGGCAGCTCATTCCATACTCCCACCACTCTCTGTGTGAAGAAGCCCACACTAATGTTTCCTTTAAACTTTTTTCCTCCCCTTGCCTCAGTGGAAAAAGCCTGCTTGCATTCACTCTATCTATACCCATCATAATTTTATATACCTCTATCAAATCTCCCCTCATTCTTCTACGCTCCAGGGAATAAAGTCCTAACCTATTCAACCTTTCTCTGTAACTGAGTTTCTCAAGTCCCGGCAACATCCTTGTAAACCTTCTCTGCACTCTTTCAACCTTATTTATATCCTTCCTGTAATTTGGTGACCAAAACTGAACACAATACTCCAGATTCGGCCTCACCAATGCCTTATACAACCTCATCATAACATTCCAGCTCTTATACTCAATACTTCGATTAATAAAGGCCAATGTACCAAAAGCTCTCTTTATGACCCTATCTACCTGTGACGCTACTTTTAGGGAATTTTGTATCTGTATTCCCAGATCCCTCTGTTCCACTGCACTCCTCAGTGCCTTACCATTAACCCTGTATGTTCTACGTTGGTTTGTCCTTCCAATGTGCAATACCTCACACTTGTCTGCATTAAACTCCATCTGCCATTTTTTAGCCCATTTTTCCAGCTGGTCCAAGTCCCTCAGCAGGCTCTGAAAACCTTCCTCACTGTCTACTACACCTCCAATTTTGTATCGTCAGCAAATTTGCTGATCCAATTTTCCACATTATCATCCAGATCATTGATATAGATGACAAATAACAATGGACCCAGCACTGATCCCTGTGGCATACCACTAGTCACAGGCCTCCACTCAGAGAAGCAATTCTCTACCACCACTCTCTGGCTTCTTCCATCGAGCCAATGTCTAATCCAATTTACCACCTCTCCATGTATACCTAGCGACTGAATTTTCCTAACTAACCTCCCATGCGGGACCTTGTCAAAGGTCTTACTGAAGTCCATGTAGACAATATCCACTGCCTTCCCTTCATCCACTTTCCTGGTAACCTCCTCGAAAAACTCCAATAGATTGGTCAAACATGACCTACCATGCACAAAGCCATGTTGACTCTCCCTAATAAGTCCCTGTCTATCCAAATGCTTGTAGATTCTGTCTCTTAGTACTCCCTCCAATAACTTACCTATTACCGATGTTAAACTTACCGGCCTATAATTTCCCGGATTACTTTTCGATCCTTTTTTAAACAACGGAACAACATGAGCCACTCTCCAATCCTCCAGCACCTCACCTGTAGACAGCGACATTATAAATATTTCTGCCAGGGCCCCTGCAATTTCAACACCAGTCTCCTTCAAGGTCCAAGGGAACACCCTGTCAGGTCCTGGGGATTTATCCACTTTAATTTTCCTCAAGACAGCAAGGACCTCCTCCTTTTCGATCTGTACAGTTTCCACGATCACACTACTTGTTTCCCCTAATTCCATAGACTTCATGCCGGTTTCCTTAGTAAATACAGATGCAAAAAACCTATTTAAGATCTCCCCCATTTCCTTTGGTTCCGCACATAGCCGACCACTCTGATCTTCAAGAGGACCAATTTTATCCCTTACAATCCTTTTGCTCATAATATACCTGTAAAAGCTCTTTGGATTATCCTTCACTTTGACTGCCAAGGCAACCTCATGTCTTCTTTTAGCACTCCTGATTTCTTTCTTAAGTATTTTCTTGCACTTCTTATACTCCTCAAGCACCTTATTTACTCCCTGCTTCCTATATATGTCATTCAACTCCCTCTTCTTCTTTATCAGAGTTGCAATATCCCTTGAGAACCAAGGTTCCTTATTCCTATTCACTTTGCCTTTAATCCTGACAGGAACATACAAATTCTGCACTCTCAAAGTTTCTCCTTTGAAGGCTTCCCACCTACCAATCACATCCTTGCCAGAGAACAACCTGTCCCAATCCACGCTGTTTAGATCCTTTCTCATTTCTTCAAATTTGGCCTTCTTCCAGTTAAGAACCTCAACCCTAGGACCATATCTATCCTTATCCATGATCAAGTTGAAACTAATGGTGTTATGATCACTGGAACCAAAGTGCTCCCCTACACAGACTTCCGTCAATTGTCCTAACTCGTTTCCTAACAGGAGATCCAATATTGCATCCCCTCTAGTTGGTCCCTCTATATATTGATTTAGAAAATTTTCCTGAACATATTTTACAAACTCTAAACTATCTAGACCCTTAACAGTATGGGAGTCCCAATCAATATATGGAAAATTAAAATCCCCTACCACCACAACTTTATGTTTCCTGCATAAAGAACTTTCCACCCCTTACCTTAAAGCCATGTCCTCTTGTATTAAGCAGTGGTGCCCTGGGGAAGAGGCGCTGGCTATGCACTCTATCTATTCCTCTTATTATCTTGTACACCTCTATCATGTCTCCTCTTATCCTCCTTCCCTGCAAAGAGTAAAGCCCTAGACCCCTTAAACTCTGATCATAATGCATACTCTCTAAACCAGGCAGCATCCTGGCAAATCTCCTCTGTACCCTTTCCAATGCTTCCACATCCTTCCTATAGTGAGGCAACCAGAACCGGGCACAATACTCCAAGTGTGGCCTCACCGGAGTTTTATAGAGATGCATCATTACATCGCGACTCTTAAGCTCTATCCCTCGACTTATGAAAGCTAGCACCCCATAAGCTTTCTTAACTACCCATTCCACCTGTGAGGCAACTTTCAGGGATCTGTGGACATGTACCCCGAGATCCCTCTGCTCCTCCACACTACCAAGTATCCTACCATTTACTTTGTACTCTACCTTGGAGTTTGTCCTTCCAAAGTGTACCACCTCACACTTCTCCGCGTTGAACTCCCTCTGCCACTTCTCAGCCCACTTCTGCATCCTATCAGTGTCTGTCTGCAATCTTTGACAATCCTCTACACTCTCTACAACACCACCAACCTTTGTGTCATCTGCAAACTTGCCAACCCACTCTTCTACCCCCACATCCAGGTCGTTAATAAAAATCACGAAAAGTAGAGGTCTCAGAACAGATCCTTGTGGGACACCACTAGCCACAATCCTCCAATTTGAATGTACTCCCTCCACTATGACTCTCTGCCTTCTGCAGGCAAGCCAATTCTGAATCCACCTGGCCAAACTTCCCTGGATCCCATGCCTTCTGACTTTCTGAATAAGCCTACCGTGTGGAACCTTGTCAAATGCTTTACTAAAATCCATATAGATCACATCCACTGCACTACCCTCAACTATATGCCTGGTCACCTCCTCAAAGAACTCTATCAGGCTTGTTAGACACGATCTGCCCTTCACAAAGCCATGCTGACTGTCCCTGATCAGACCATGATTCACTAAATGCCCAGAGATCCTATCTCTAAGAATCAGCTTTCCCACCACAGACGTAAGGCTCATTGGTCTATAATTACCCGGACTATCCTTACTACCTTTTTTAAACAAAGGGACACCATTTGCCTCCTTCCAATCCTGCGGTACATTCCTGTGAACAACGAGGACGTAAAGATCCCAGCCAGAGGCTCAGCAATTTCTTCCCTTGCCTCGTGGAGCAGCCTGGGGAAAATTCCATCAGGCCCCGAGGACTTATCCGTCCTAATGTATTTTAACAACTCCAACACCTCCTCTCCCTTAATATCAACATGCTCCAGAACATCAACTTCACTCATATTGTTCTCACCATCATCAAGTTCCCTCTCATTGGTGAATACCGAACAGAAATATTCATTGAGTACTTTGCTCTCTTCCACAGCCTCCAGGCATATCTTCCCACCTTTATTTCTAATCGGTCCTACCTTCACTCCTCTCATCCTTTATTTCTTCACATGATTGAAGAATGCCTTGGGGTTTTACTTTACCCTACTCGCCAAGGCCTTCTCATGCCCCCTTCTTGCTCTCCTCAGCCCCTTCTTAAGCTCCTTTCTTGCTATCCTGTATTCTTCTATATTCCTCTGATCCTTGCTTCCTAAACCTCATGTATGCTGCCTTCTTCCACCTGACTAGATTTTCCACCTCGCTTGTCATCCCTGGTTCCTTTACCCTACCATTCTTTATCTTCCTCACCGGGACAAATTTATCCCTGACATCCTGCAAGAGATTTCTAAACATCGACCACATGTCCATCCATAGTACATTTCCCTGCAAAAACATCATCCCAATTCACACCCGCAAGTTCTAGCCTTATAGCCTCATAATTTGCCCCTCCCTAATTAAAAATTTTCCTGTCCTCTCTGATTCTATCCTTTTCCATGATAATGCTAAAGGCCAGGGAGCGGTGGTCACTGTCCCCCAGATGCTCACCCACTGAGAGATCTGTGACCTGACCCGGTTCATTACCTAGTACTAGATCTAGTATGGCATTCCCCCTAGTCGGGCTGTCCACATACTGAGACAGGAATCTGTCCTGGACACACTTAACACACTGAAAGTATTTCAAAGTCTATAACATACCTTTCAGTTGCAAACGTTGTAGTTTGGGGTAGATGATAAATAGGGATTGCATGAATATCAGTGAGATAAATAGCCTGGCTATCTGTTTTACTTTCCTTACTAAGGGATAAGCGTGGCCCAGGACAAAGAAGACTCCCTCCTCAATTTAAGTTGAAAGGGTACCCAGTTTAACATTTCACCCAGAAAGTAGCTCTTGCAACAGTGTAGCACTTCCTTGGACCACAAGTGAAGGGCCACCTAGGTGATATGCCCAAGAACTAAAGTGAAGATAAACAATCAATGTTGCAAACTTGTCCACTGACCCCAGACTTCCACCAAGCTAGAAGTTTGGTGAAACATGATGTAATCAGAATAAGACATAAAAAAACCAGAGAAGTGAGTGGAAAAGCATAAGATGTACAGTACAGTCACTTAGCTATTTTATATCCTGCAATGCTATTTGAGCAGCTAGCACATTCCTCTTCCTTTTACCTTTTGATCTTCAATTGATTTTGGGTTCTGAAAGAAAAAAATAACTTGTTTTAATGCAACACCTTTCTGAACCTCTCAACATCTCAAGGCTTCACAGGCAATAAATTACCTTTTGAAGTGTGGTCATTATTTTAATTTGAAGAAACCCAGCAGCCAACCCGCTCAAAGCATGACAGATAGTAATGGCATGAAAGACCAATTTAACTGCTTTAGTGAGACTTTCTGAGAGATAAACACTTATGAGAATACCAGGAAAGCTCCTTTGCTGTCCTTCAAATGGTGCTATATTCACTGGAGAAGACACATAGAATTGTGTTTTATATTTTTTTATATTCCTCAAATATTTCATTCCCAGAAGTGCAGACTCCCTCAGTAATGTGCCAGAACCTGAGCTATACTTATGTCCTCAATTCCTGAATTAAGGTTGAACCCAGGCCCATGTGGTTCAGGGTAAAAGTGCTGCCATAGAGTATTCTGGAGTTATGTGAATATAGCAGATATTAATTCAAGCAAGAAACAGTCTTCAGCTTTTATTATAAATTGAAGTTAAAAACACAGGGTTCAGCCATAGACTAAAATATTACAAATGCATCAGCCAAATATTAAGACAATGGGGTTGTGTTAATTGGCCTGCATCAATCTAGGCAACTGCGAGTTTAATTCATTTGTACCATTGTAAGGCTCAAGGAAGAGTTCAAGCAAAGGTGTTTGAACACTCAGAGGTATTTCTCATTGTATGTATGCAATTCAAAGGAAGTATTATCAACCCAAAATATTGAAGTAAACAATGCCAATGTAACTATTGAAACTGCATTGAATCACTTGTTGATTTTCAGAGTATAAAAATGTGGTGTACTTTTGCATTTGTGTGAGTTTATCAAGAGTATCTCTGGAAGAATGCCTGCTTGTTTTGATAAATAAAGGCTTCTATATTACCAGCGTTGGTGACCCTTGGGTAACTTCGATCACAGTCACAACAGTTAGGGGATTTTCCAGGGTACATTTGTATATTTTTATATAGAAATATACAAAAGGGGATGAGTATTTTTAAGAGTAGCAACCACTCTTAGATCTGTTCAAGACAACAACCATGGGATCGCAAAATATCAAAGAACATGGCGGAGATCTGTGGAAGATCTTCTCCTGCAGGCACCACCAAGCAAGAAGGACTCACCTGCCACATGTTCCAGACTCATCACCTGTAGCCTATTTAACCCCAGTTCTCATCCCTGTCCTTGTTCATTCCCCTCATGGCTTGTTAATTTTTGCTATATAGTATGAAAGTTACTGCTAAGTTGTCTCCACTGCTCTGATTTTGGGACAAGCCTTCTTTACATTGCCTGGCAGCATGAGTTGCCATTGATTGATCCAGCAGAGTATGTTCAGCTAAAGAAAGTTACCTGCCAACAGGAGTGCCTGATCCAGAAGCAGCAGGAAACGATTGGCCATCTGTTCACCACTCTCTTCCAACACACTGCCTTGGTGCAGCAATTCCGCACCAGTCAATCTCCTCCCTCCGAGATCTGGATTCCCATACGGAACACTTCAATGGATTCCCAGTCTGAAGCTGTGACTTCCTGCCTCAGTGTGTCTTACACTTTCAGCTCCAGCTGTCTCTCTCTGTCCTATGGACCAGACTAGGACTGCCCTCCTCATCTCTCTCTTGACCTGGTAAACCCTGACCTGGCCACTGCTAACTGGGACAATACAACCGCCATTTGTAACAAATACAAGAACTTCACTGCTCACCACCTGAGAAGTGGAAGGGAGGCATTGGATTGGAAATTTTGCCTGCATCCTGGCTGTCACTCTGTATTGGGCTACAGGGTGGAATTCAGGACCCTCGTGGTGGAGTGCAGCTGGAATGTGGAAATGCGACTGGGCCATTACCATCAGAACTCTTGAAAAACGAGCTGTCTGCCTGTGATATGCCCACTGACCTCAAAAGCATCATCACACTGGCTCTCCAAATTGCCAAGCATCTTATGGAATGAACCTCCAGACCATCAGTCAGACGCCCTGCTCTATTCCAAGAACCATTTCAGACTGCAGGACCCTCATCAGCGATGCCTCAAAAACCCATGTAGTTTGGGAGAGCTCCCTCAACTCTGCAAAAGTGTGAACCTTGGTGGAGAAACAACTTGTGCACCTACTGTGGAGCAGTCAATCACCAACCCATCAAGAGCCCATTAGGTGCAGAGAACAGCACCTCCAGGTGGAGATGAGTGTCCTCTTATCTGGCAATTTCTCACCAGTGCTTTCCCAGCACCACAGCCAATCTCACTCTCTCTGTCCTCCTCTGTTCTCTATCAGCCCTACATATACTGGACATACTGGAGGCTTTGATGGATTCTGGTTCAGCAGCCAACTTTCTGGATTGAATTCTGTGTGTGCTGCTCAGACGACCTACTAAGCTTACCTTTCACCCCTTCAACATCTCAGCCATTGACAGATGTCCCTTGGGATCTGGGACTGTCTGAGCGTGCAAATGGTCTGTATGAATGAGCGTCGGAGAGCAATGCAAGTCCATCCAATTTCTCCTGATTGACTCATCCAACACTCTTCTCATCCTGGATTGTTCCTAGCTCTCCACTCATGACCCTCACTTTAGTCATCCAGTTTACTGCTGAGGTGGGGACCCACCTGCTGGACCATCTGCAAGCAACTACAGATGACTTCACCCCATAGATCCATGGAGATGGAAGAAACTCTTGACTTCACCAGACTCCTGCGACATTCTCACAGGCACCTCTCCCCACCCCGAAGCTGTCTGTCCTCCTTCTCTCCTTCAGAGATTCAAGTCATGTATGACTACATTACCGAAGCACTACAGCACAGCTTCATTCACCCATCCCAGTCCCCAGCCAGTGCAGGATTTTACTTTAACAAAAAGAAAACTGGGGGTCTTTGTCCCTGCATTGACTATCATGGACACAACAAAATCACTATTGAGAACAGTTATCCTCTCCCCTCGATGGAGAATACATTCAAAATAGATGGGGCACAGATTTTCTGAAAACTAGATATGTATCTGCCAGGGGGATAATTAGAAGATTGCTTGGTGATACCTTTCCAACTTTCTGACAGTCCAGCCATTTTTCAAGCCTTCATTAACAGGATGTCAGAGACATGCTACACAGGAATGTGTTTGTTCACCTCGACGATATCCATATCTTCTTCAATGACTCCCAAGACCACAACTGTCATGTCTGTTCATCCTTCAGTGTTTTCCTCAAAAACCAACTGTACTGCAAGTTAGAAAAATGCCAGTTTCACACCCCAGTCATTTCCTTTCTGTGTTATATCCTTTCAACCCAAGGCATAACTACGGACCCAGAGAAAGTGCTCACTGTCGTTGAATGGCCCTGATTGCATTCCCTACAGCTACAGAACTTCTTGTGTTTCTCCAATTTCTATTGCCATTTCATCAAAACTAAAGTCAAATCGCCAATCCTCTCCCCAAGTCACCAACCTCTAGAATTACCTGGTCTGCTATCAAGAACCGTGCTTCAAAGGAACCCAAGAGATCCTTCTTCGCTGCTCCCATTCTCCGCCATCCCAACCCTTTTGGACTTTTAGTGATAGAAGTGGATGCATTTTACGTGGGCTCCAGGGCCATCCTCTCCCAGCGAGACAGGACTGAAAGACACAGCCTTGTACCTTCTCATGTATATACAGTGCCATCATGGAGTAGGAGATAGTGAGCTACTTGCTATTAAATGGGCCTTGGAGGAATGGAGACATTGACTGATGGGAAATATCGAGCCCTTCCTGATCTGGACTTAGAATGAGAACCTCACGTCCATACAACAAGCTTTCCATCTCAACCCATGTCAGGCTCACCGAGCCCTCTTGTTCGAACAATTCAACTTCATCTCCTACTGACCCAGTTCCAAGAAGACAAAGGTGGACGCCCTGTCACGATAGTTTGACACAGCTGAAACGGAGACCGATGCTCAGCCCTTCAGTCCTAGATCCTTGTCCCAATCATCTGGTCCCCTAAGAATCAGATTCGCCAGGCCCTATAGCATGAGCCTGCTTGGGTCAACACACTTGACGACCACATGTACTGTTGTGCACTCTGACGCATCCAGTGGGCCCACTCCACACCACTCTCTGGCCCTCCGGGTGCAGGACAGATTCTGGATTTTCTGTGCCGTCAGTTCTGGTGGCCCACTATGACTGCAGATGTACAACAGTTCGTTGCTGCCTACCCTCAGTGCATCCGCTCCAATTCCTCCAACCAATGGGGCTACGGTGAATATGACAGTGGTGGTCTGGTTCTCCAAAACTGCCCACTTCATTGCCTTCTCTAAGCTTCCATCGGCTGCTGAAACAGTGGGCTTCGGTCTCCAACGTGTAACTCGTCTCCATAGTTTCCCACAGGACATTGTGTCGGTCCAGGGCTCACAATTCATCTCCTGCTTCTGCAACCCTTCTGCTCCCACCTCTGCACCTCAGTGAGTTTGTCCGCTGGCTATCATCTGCAGACCAACACTCGGTCAGAAAGAGCCAATCTGCAAGTGGAGGAGTTTCTGCGATACTTTGCTGCCTCTAAACCTTCCACGTGGAAGTATCTGTTCTGGGCCGAACTGTCATACCTCCTCTGCCATGGGTTTCTCACTCTTTGAAGTACTTCATGCCTACCAACTTCCAATGGTCCCTGAGGAAGAGCCCATGCTGCAGGACCCCTCCACCAGGGCTTTGGGTTGCTTCTGCTGGAAATCTTGGAGGAGGGCAGGGAAGGTCTCCTGCTACCAGGCCAAATGCTGTCACTGCCCAGTCAGTCTACTCCGGCCTGGAAAACATGTCTGGCTGTCCACTCGAGATATCCCCTACACACCAACCCCTGCAAGCTCTCCCCACAGTTCATTGGTTGCTTCAAGATCATCCATCACATCAATCCAGTCCCTTACTGTCTCCAGCTGCCACTGTCCCTCAGGACGGTCCTGCCTCAAGCCTGTTGTCTATGGACCACTCTATGTGCCTAAACCTGCAGCTCCACAGTCTAGGGTGGTGATCCTGTTTGCTAGTTGCTGGATTCACTTTGCTGCGGCTGGAGTGTGTAGTACCTAGTCGAATGGGAAGGATATGGCCTAGAGGAGTCTTGGGTGCCACCCAGTTACATCTTGGATCCACTGCTCATTGATCCGGATCACCCCGGGCTGTCGCGGGTCAGCTATGGGTGGGGGTTTGATCACGTCATGCCTGCTCCTGTCTCAATCCAGATAATAGATTGATTTGCTGCTTGTTCCAGTCAATACTTGCAGCCTATTTAACCCGAGTTCACATCCAGAGTACTTGTTCACTCATCCAACCAGCCAGCCTCAACCAGTTGCTCCCAGTTGCCTGTTGTGTTTAGCCTTTGTTATGTCTTTGCTTGTGGCTCATCGTGGCTTGTTATTTTGCTGTCTAGTATTAAAGTTATCTGTTATCATCTCCACTACTCAGCTTCCTATTTATTCCTGACAAGCCAAAATGGAAGATATAAAAGCAGTGTGGTGTGTTTGTGCATGTAAGCGTATGTAAGTCACCAGCTAACAGACAAGCTTGAAGAATTGATTGAAATTCACTAGATGCACCCAGAAGATATACAGTATGTGTGCTGGTAGGAGCAGTATGGCCCATAGGGTACAGGATGGTGCATGGGCAACTTGTGGGAACGTCAGTAACAAAGAGAGATATCATTTCTTTAAGGGGAAAGTGAGGTAGCGACTAGAGGGAGGTGAGAGTAACTGGCAAATGCTCATATCAGTGGTTCAGGGAGCGATGTATTATGCAGAGCTACCTGAAAAGCCAGGGTTCACTCCCAGGTGGATAGGACCATGTGTGGTGCTCCAGAGAGATGACACCAGTGTTTATGTACAGACACAGCAAGGTGGCCAGTGGAAACACTGGACTTGCATTAAGCAGTATGACTCACCTTAATTTCACCCTCACGGACAGGGGAAGGGATCAAGTCCACCTAATGTCATTACGGAGTGTCAGAGTGATGAACACAGGCCTGCTGCTTCACAGCCGATCACCATCGATGAAAGCGGACCCGTGAATGAAAAGGAATGGAAATGCAAGTGCAGAAGACACAGAGTGTGTCAGCAAGACGTGAATGAAATGTAAAATATAATGGTAACTGTACTTTGTAATGAAGGCTGGTTCTGCAATGTAGATGATTAGAAGAATACAGGGAATCTCATTGAAACCTACCAAATGTTGAAAGGACTAGATAAAGTGGATGTGGAGAGGTTAGTTCCTATGATGGGGGTATCAGAACTAGAGGGCACGGCCTCGAAATTGAGATGTGACCTTTTAGAACAGAGGTAAGGAACAATTCTTTTAGCTAGAAAATAGTGAATCTGTGGAATGCTCAGCCACAGAATGTGGTGGAGGCCAGGTCCATGGGTATATTTAAAGCAGAAGTTGATAGATTTCTGATTGGTCAGGGCACCAAAGGATATGGCATGGTGGAGCAGACTCAATGGGCTGAATGGCCTAATTCTTCTCTTATAGTCTTACGATCTTATATAGATCAGGATATAAAGATGTTGGGAAAATATACAGGAAGGGATCCAAGTTATTGCAGAGACACCAAGTAAACGGAAAAAGAGAAGAAATTGCACAAAGCATCTGAAGGCAGCCATGCCAGCCTGGAATGGGAGTGGACACGAATGAGCTGGGCCCTTTCAGTTGTTGGGCCAGCGATCGAAGAGACATTCCAGGAAGGAGTGCCATTCGGGTGAGGCCCTTGCAGCCATTCAAATAAAGACCACTCCAAACCCTCCTGTAGGTCAATCTAAGGGACTGAGAGACTTGTCAGATTATTCTGACAATCTACTGTCATGGCATAGAGGGTGAACTGTTGCCTATAAACCTGAAACAAAGTTACCTGCTGGTGCCCCTGTGCACAGAGTAACTACTGATAGACACTGCTGAGTTTTAGCTATCAGATATTGAGGAGGTGAAGATAAGGATATGTAAACTGCAATGAGTCAGAAGGGAAGGAGACAGCAAGCACATGAATATAAGAGCTACATTTTAAAGACAGGTTGATATTGAGAGGACAAGAATATCCAAGAAGAGGATGTGATCAATTTTCTGGAACAGTTTATTGGCTTATTTGCTTAGTCTTTTAGATAGCTAGTTAGGGATGATACTGAAGGTGTAGATGCACATAAGGGCATGATAGATTAGTAATAAGACCGTAAGACATAAGACAAAGGAGCAGATGTCGGCCATTCGGTCCATCGAGTCTGCTCCGCCATTTTATCATGAGCTGATCCATTCTCCCATTTAGTCCCACTCCCCCACCTTCTCACCATAACCTTTGATTCCCTGGCTACTCAGATACCTATCAATCTCTGCCTTAAATACACCCAGTGACTTGGCCTCCACTGCTGCCCGTGGCAACAAATTCCACAGATTGACCACCCTCTGGCTAAAAAGATTTCTTTGCATCTCTGTTCTGAATGGGCGCCCTTCAATCCTTAAGTCATGCCCTCTCGTACTAGACTCCCCCATCATGGGAAACAACTTTGCCACATCCACCCTGTCCATGCTTTTCAACATTCGAAATGTTTCTATGAGGTCTCCCCTTATTCTTCTAAACTCCAAGGAATACAGTTCAAGAGCGGTCAAACATTCCTCATATCTTAACCCTCTCATTCCCAGAATCATTATAGTGAATCCTCTCTGTACCATCTTCAAAGTCAGTACATCCTTTCTTAAATAAGGAGACCAAAACTGCCCACAGTACTCCAAGTGAGGTCTCACCAGCACCTTAGGAGCCTCAACATCACATCCCTGCTCCTATGCTCTAACCCTCTAGAAATGAATGCCAACATTGCATTCGCCTTCTTCACCACTGACTCACCCTGGAGGTTAGCCCTAAGGGTATCCTACACAAGGACTCCCAAGTCCCATTGCATCTCAGAACTTTGAATTCTCTCCCCATTTAAATAATAGTCTACCCATTTATTTCTTCTGCCAAAGTGCATAACCATACATTTTCCAACATTGTATTTCATTTGCCACTTCTTTGCCCATTCTTCCAATCTATCCAAGTCCCTCTGCAGACTCTCCATTTCCTCAGCACTTCCAGCCCCTCCACCTATCTTCGTATCATCAGCAAACTTAGCCACAAAGCCATCTATTCCATAATCCAAATCGTTGATGTACAATGTAAAATGAAGCGGCCCCAACACGGACCCCTGTGGAACATCACTGGTAACCGGCAGCCAACCAGAATAGGATCCCTTTATTCCCACTCTCTGTTTCCTGCCAATCAGCCAACACCCTATATACGTATGTAACTTTCCCGTAATTCCATGGGCTCTTATCTTATTAAGTAGCCTCATATGTGGCACCTTGTCAAAGCCCTTCTGAAAATCCAAATATACAACATCCACTGCATCTCCCTTGTCTAACCTACTTGTAATTTCCGCAAAAAATTGTAATAGGTTTGTCATCGTAATTGGGGAAGTGATCCAAAGTGATGGACATTTTTGCTGCCTTACTTAAGAAGATCCTCCTTAAAGTTTAACCTTCCTGGAAGATATGTTAGGGAATATTCTGGAGTCATGTGAATATAGCCGATATAAATTCATGCAAGAACCGGTCTTCAGTTTCTACTGTAAATTGCAAGCAGTAAATTGAAATTAAAAGCAGAGGCTGGCCCACAGTCTAAGACACTGCACATTCATCAGCCAAATAATAAGACTATGGGGTTTTGTTAATTGGCTTGCATCAATCCAGGCAACTATGGGTTTAAGTAATTTGCACCATTGTAAATATGATCAGGGATGTGACCCAGTTAAGGTATTTGAACATTCAGAGTTGTCTTCCACTGTTGCTGTGCAATTCAAAGGAAGTATTTCAACCCAAAGTATTGAAGTGAACAATATCATTGCAGCTATTGAAATTGTATTGAATCACCTATTGATCTTAAGGGTATAAAAATGTGATGTACTTTTGAGTTCAATAAATAAAATTTCTCCATCACTAGCTTTAGTTTCTCTCCGGTGACTTAGATCCAGTCACAACAATCGACAATTTTACTTCTGATTTTGATTTTTTGAGGAATTAAGTAATACAGCACCACCAACCAGAAATTTTATGGAACCAGTCTTGTGACAATATTTGTATCTCAGACTGAGCTTCAGTTGCTTCAGAGTGGCAGTTGTTTGTCCAGCAGTAATTCTTGTGGTGATAAGTGTATCACTGCACCCATGTCTTTCTGCTTGGTTGGTGGCAAGCTACCAGAACCGCTTTACTTCCACTATGTGAAACATAGCAGAATTGATTGTGGTTTATTGTCAAGCATAAAAGACAGGACAACACCATAACATAAAATACAATAGCAGCCAACAATTTAGAAGGTAATAGTGCAATCAGCCAAGAGTAATCAATAATTCTCGCAAGCATCAATAATCAAACTTAAATAAATGTGAACATATGAACAGACTAAATAATTACCAGCAGAACAAGGAGAGCAGGAAAGACCATTTAACAGATGTTGTGCAGGGACAGTCAGGGTACTACACTTGAGTGAGTTTTTTGAGAAGCTGGATAGCTACAGGAAAGAAGCTTCAGAGATAGCTTGACAGAAATGGAAATGCTTCATTGACGCAAATCTTTCTACCCATCTCCCCAAGCTCAGTACTAATTTACCAATAAGTAAACATTTACCACCTGTAGATCACTCAGAGTCAACATTCAGCAGAAGTGCGAGTCCAAACCTCAGTGTTGAAGTCCTGGGTGTGTGCACAAGTTTGTGTACCCTGAGGCAAGATTCCAGAACAAATACTCCTTTGAAAGTTCAGAGAACAATGCAGTCAATCAGATAAGCCATAGACAAAACCTGTGAATCCTTATGAAAGTCAGAGAGAGAATTTGAAAAAAACATTTAAAGTAATTAAAATAAATCCAACAATTAACAATTCTGAACAAAAATTCATAGAGTCATAGAGTCACGGGAAAATACAGCACAGAAGTGACCCTTCAGCTCATCTAGTCTATGCCAAACCACTTAAACTGCCTACTTCCATCAAACTGCCCTTGGACCATAGCCTCACCTACCTATCTAAACATCTCTCTTAGGCATTGAAATTGAGCTTGCACGCAGTACTTGCGCTGGCAGCTCATTCCACACTCTCATGACCCTATGAGTGAAGAAGTTTCTGCTCATGTTTCCCTTAAACTTTTCACCTTTCTCTCTAAGAAAATACAATGCCGAACATTGGAAAGCAATTAAAAACAGTTAGCTGAGGTCAATTCATTTAATTGAAAATTAATACATTATCAGATATCTTTTCAGAATGCGTTATGGTCCTATTCTGTAGTCTGCAGCCTCCAAGAGGATTTCGGGAGGCAGAGGCAGCGTGAATGAACCTCGTGGCGAGAAGACTACTGGACAGGGTGCAAGCCGATATTTGGCTCCATTTCACCAATTATAACTTCCATTGTTTGCCAAGCAATGAGGGCAATTGGAGCATTGAAGTAAGTGCAGAGGGTGAATGCTAGCTTCTTGCCTTTTGGTAGGTTGCTCTGTATTGGAGCGGAAAGCCTGCCACTGCACCCGGAGAGTGTTAGCCAGATTTTTCTGCACTTTGGATGTGGACTTGGACTATAGACTCGTTTTTTTTCAGACTTACAGTTTTTATGTTCCGTGGTTTTTCCTCCGACCTTCCTGTTTTTTATGTGGGGAAGGGAATTTGGGAGTCAATATGCCTAATCATTCCACAGTCAAGGTCACCGAAGTCACATTTCTTACCCATTCTAATGTTTGGCCTGAGCAACAGATAAACCTCTTCACTATGTCTTCATGCTTTTATGGGTTACTGCCACGTGATTGGCTGATTAGATATTTGCATTAATGAGCAGGTGTGCAGGTGTACCTAAGATTGTGGCCACTGAGCGTACATTGGCAATTGGTTTATTATTATCATAATCAGCAAGATATGATAAAAATAATGTTTGCAGGCAATTAAAATCCCAGGGCATGATGAAATCAATTGACAGATCAAGAGTTCGTCTTTTAGTGTATGATAGTTTCACCACAAGTCTGATAACAATATGATAGAAGCTGTCTTTGAGCCTGGTGGTATATGTTCAGAAGCTTTACTATCTTCTGCCCGACGGGAGAGGGGAGGAGAGAGAATCCAACGAGTGGGATGGATCCTTCATTATGTTGGCTGGTTCACTGAAGGGTTGGGAGCTGGAGAGACGGTCAGTGGAGTGGGGTTGATTTGCATTGTAGGCTAGGCTGTATTCACAACTCTCTGCAATTTCTTGTGGTATTGGGCAGAGTTGTTGCCAAATCAAACTGTGATGCATTCAAACAGGATGCTTTACATGGTGCAACTGTAATAAATTTGTCAGAATCACAAGGTACTAGGCAAGGATGCCCTCTTTGTCCATTATTATTTAATATTGCCCTTGAGTCTTTAACAATTGCTATCTGAGACTCGCTTAACATTTTTGGTATTACCCGTGGAAATGAAATACATAAATTATTATTATATGCAGATGATTTGTTATTATATACCTTTAATCTGGAGAAATCAATTCCTGTTATTTTATCTTTGTTGGCTCAATTTAGTAACTTTTCTGGTTATAAATTGAACCTAAATAAGACCATAAAACCATAAGACAAAGGAGCAGAAGCCGGCCATTCGGCCCATCGAGTCAGCTCTGCCATTTTATCATGAGCTGATCCATTCTCCCATTTAGTCCCACTCCCCTGCCTTCTCACCATAACCTTTGATGCCCTGGCTACTCAGATACCTATCAATCTCTGCCTTAAATACATCCAATGACTTGGCTTCCACTGCTGCCCGTGGCAACAAATTCCATAGATTCACCACCCTCTGGCTAAAAAAATTTCTTCGCATTTCTGTTCCGAATGGGTGCCCATCAATCCTTAAGTCATGCCCTCTTGTACTAGACTCCCCCATCATGGGAAGCAGCTTTACCACATCCACTCTGTCCATGCCTTTCAACATTCGAAATGTTTCTATGAGGTCTCCCCTTATTCTTCTAAACTTCAAGGAATACAGTCCAAGAGCAGACAAATGTTCCTCATATGTTAACCCTCTCATTCCCGGTATCATTCTAGTGAATCTTCTCTGTACCCTCTCCAACGTCAGCACATCCTTTCTTAAATAAGGAGACCAAAACTGCATACAGTACTCCAAGTGAGGTCTCACCAACGCCTTATAGAGCCTCAACATCACATCCCTGCTCCTATACTCAATTTCTCCAGAAATGAATGCCAACATTGCATTCGCCTTCTTCACTACCGACAGCAACCTGGAGGTTAGCCTTAAGGGTATCCTGTACGAGGACTCCCAAGTCCCGTTGCATCTCAGAACTTTGAATTCTTTCCCCATTTAAATAATAGTCTGCCCGTTTATTTCTTCTGCCAAAGTGCATAACCATACCCTTTCCAACATTGTATTTCGCTTGCCACTTCTCGGCCCATTCTTCCAATCTATCCAAGTCTCTCTGCAGACTCTCTGTTTCCTCAGCACTACCAGCCCCTCCACCTATCTTCGTATCATCAGCAAACTTAGCCACAAAGCCATCTATTCCATAATCCAAATCGTTGATGTACAATGTAAAAAGAAGCGGCCCCAACACGGACCCCTGTGGAACACCACTGGTAACCGGCAGCCAACCAGAATAGGATCCCTTTATTCCTACT
Organism: Mobula birostris; assembly: GCF_030028105.1. NCBI lineage: Eukaryota > Metazoa > Chordata > Chondrichthyes > Myliobatiformes > Myliobatidae > Mobula > Mobula birostris. Next base: position 193,537,591 of record NC_092371.1, read on the forward strand.
CTCTGTTTCCTGCTAATCAGCCAACGCTCTATCCACGTATAACTTTCCCATAATTCCATGGGCTCTTATCTTGTCAAGGAGCCTCATGTGTGGCACCTTGCCAAAGGCCTTCTTAAAATCCAAATATACAACATCCACAGCATTTCCCTTGTCTAGCCTGCTGGTAATTTCCTCAAAAAATTGTAATAGGTTTGTCAGGCAGAATTTTCCTTTAAGGAATCCATGCTGAGTTCTGCCTATCTTGTCATATGCCTCCAGGTACTCTGTAACCTCATCCTTGACAATCGACTCCAACAGCTTCCCAACCACCGATGTCAAGCTAACAGGTCTATAATTTCCTTTTTGCTTCCTTGCCCCCTTCTTAAATAGCGGAGTGACATTTGCAATCTTCCAGTCCTCCGGAACTATGCCAGAATTGATCGACTTTTGAAAGCTCATCGCTAATGCCTCCGTAATCTCCACAGCTACTTCCTTCAGAACAGGCGAGTGCATTCCATCTGGTCCAGGAGATTTATTGACCTTTAGACTATTCAGCTTCTTGGGTACTTTCTCTGTCGTAATTGTGACTGCGCACACTTCTCTTCCCTGCCACCCTTGAGTGTCCGGTATACTGCTGATGTCTTCCTCAGTGAAGACTGATGCAAAATACTCGTTCAGTTCCTCTGCCATCTCCTTATCTCCCATTACAATTTCTCCAGTGTCATTTTCCATTGGTTCTATATCTACTCTCAGCTGTCTTTTACTCTTTATATACTTGAAAATGCTTTTAGTATCCTCTTTGATAATATTTGCTAGCTTCCTTTCATAGTTAATCTTTTCCATCTTAATGACCTTCTTAGTTTCCTTTTGTAAAGTTTTAAAAATTTCCCAATCCTCTGTTTTTCCACTAATTTTTGCTTCCTTGTATGCCCTCTCCTTTCTTTAACTTTGGCTTTGACTTCTCTTGTCAACCACAGTTGCATCCTTTTTCTATTCGAAAATTTCTTCTTTTTTGGAATATATCTGTCTTGAACCTTCCTCACTTCTCGCATAAACTCCAGCCACTGCTGCTCTGCCGCCTTTCCCACCAGTGTCCCTTTCCAGTCAACTTTGGCCAGTTCCTCTCTCATGCCACTGTAATTTCCTTTACTCCACTGAAATACCCACACATCAGATTACGGCTTCTCTTTTTCAAATTTCACAGTGAATTCAATCATGCTATGATCACTGTCTCCTAAGGGTTCCTTCACCTCAAACTCTCCAATCACCTCCGGTTCATTACACAATACCCAATCCAGTACAGCCGATCCCCTAGTGGGCTCAACAGCAAGCTGTTCTAAAAAGCCATCTCGCAGACATTCTACAAATTCTCTCTCTTGAGATCCAGTGCCGACCTAATTTTCCCAATCCACTCGCATGTTCAAATCCCCCACAATTATCATAATACTGCCCTTCTAACAAGTCTTTTCTATTTCCAGTTGTAATTTGTAGTCCACATCCCTGCATCTGTTTGAAGGCCTATAAATAACTGCCATCAGGGTCCTTTTACCCCTGCTATTCCTTAGCTCAACCCATAAAGATTCTGCACCTTCCAATCCTATATCACCTCTTTCTAACGATTTAATATCATTTCTTACCAATAAAGCCACGCCTCCCCCTCTGCCTACCTTCCTATCCTTCTGATACACCGTGTATCCTTGGACGTTCAGCTCCCAGAGACATGCATCCTTTAGCCAGGTCTCAGTGATGGCCACAATATCATACCTGCCAATCTGTAGCTGTACGACAAGATCATCCACCTTATTCCTTATGCTGCGTGCATTTAAGCAGAACACTTTAAGACCAGTATTTGGTACTTTTCGCTTTGATTTCACTGCAACTTTATTGCACTGCAACTCATCCCAATGGCTACAAATTTGCCCCATCACCTGCCTGTCTTTCCTGACATCTTTGCTGCTCACTATCTTAGATTTATTTCTGTTTTCCCCTTCCTCCGCTCTGTCATTCTGGTTCCTATCCCTCTGCCAAATTAATTTAAACCCTCCCTAACAGCTCTATTAAACTTTCCCGCCAGGATATTGGTCCCCTTCGGGTTCAGGTGTAACCTGTCCTTTTTGAACAGGTCATACTTCCCCCAGAAGAGATCCCAATTATCCAAGAATCTGAAGCCCTGCCCCCCACACCAGTCTCTCAGCCACGCATTCATCTGCCTAATCCTACCATTCTTGCCCTTGCTAGCACGTGGCACAGGTAGCAATCCCAAGATTACCACCCTGAAGGTCCTGCTTCTCAGCTTCCTTCGTAACCTCTGGAAATCTCTCTTCAGGACCTCCTCCTTTGTCCTATCTATGTCATTGGTACCAACATGTACCAAGACAACAGGTTGCTCATCCTCCCCCTTCAGAATATTCAGGACCCAATCTGAGACATCCCGTACCCTGGCACCTGGGAGGCAACACACCATGCGGGTATCTCTATCAGGTTCACAGAATCTCCTGTCCGTTCCCCTGACTATGGAATCCCCTACGACTACCGCATTCCTCTTCTCCCTCCTTCTCTCCTGCACAACAGCGCCAGGCTCGGTGCCAGAGACCCGGTCACCATGGGCGTCCCCTGTCAGGTCATCCCCCTCAACAGTATCCCGAACAAGATATTTGTTGCTGAGGGGGATGGCCACATGTGTGCTCTCCACTATCCAGGCATTTCCCTTCCCTCTCTTGACAGTGACCCAGTTTTCTGACCCCTGTAGCCTAGGGATGACTACCTCCCTGTAGCTCCTGTCTATCACCTCTTCACTTTCCCTGATAAGCAGTAGGTCATCAAGCTGCAGCTCCAGATCCCTAACACGGTCTCTGAGGAGCTGTAACTCGGTGCACCTGGCGCAGATGTGGCCATCAGGGAGGCTGGGGGTCTCCCAGGATTCCCACATCTGACACCCTGAACAAAGCACTAACCCTGCAGGCTTGCGATCTAATTCTATAGGAATGAAACAGAAAAATAAGTCTACTCACCCACTTACCTCACCAAACAGATGAACTTTTTAAACCGTTAGCTCGTACCATTAGCTGTGAGAGCCCTGCTGTTCCTGTCTGTCCGGGCTGATTCACGAAAGGGGGTGGGGGAGAAAAAAAGAGTTGGCGCTTCGCTCTCGCCTCTTCCTGTTTACCGCCGAAGCTCGTTGAAGCCAAAGCCCTACACTCTGCTACTGGTCACTCCGCTGCCCGCTGTATGGGGTGGTCTCCTTTTTAAACTCTCTGCGCTGTCCTGTTGATGTCATGCACATGTGCAGTCTCATCCTTCTTGCACTCGAAGAAATTTTTAAAAGAACTGCCTTCCTTCAGAATTCAGCTCCCACGACGCTCTGTAGTCCTGATCCAAAAGACAGTCATTGGTAGCAACCTTCCTTTTTATACTGTCCACGCTGTCCTGTTAAATGAGAGTGAAGTATTTCCCCTAAATAAGGAGGTTCCTATTTATGGATGTCTACCATTTAAAATATAGACCAGTGAGCCTTATGTCTGTGGTGGGAAAGCTGTTGGAAAAGATTTTTAGAGATAGGATCTCTGGGCATTTAAAGAATCATGATCTGATCAGGGACAGTCAGCATGGCTTTGTGAAGGGCAGATCGTGTCTAACAAGACTGAGAGTTCTTTGAGGAGGTGACCAGGCATATAGATGAGGGTAGTGCAGTGGATGTGATCTATATGGATTTTAGTAAGGCATTTGACAAGGTTCCACACGGAAGGCTTATTCAGAAAGTCAGAAGGCATTGGATCCAGGGAAGTTTGGCCAGTTGGATTCAGAATTGGCTTGCCTGCAGAAGGCAGAGGGTCATTGCGGAGGGAGTACATTCAGATTGGAGGATTGTGACTAGTGGTGTCCCACAAGGATCTGTTCTGGGACCTCTACTTTTTGTGATTTTTATTAACGACCTGGATGTGGGGGTAGAAGGGTGGGTTGGCAAGTTTGCAGAAAACACAAAGGTTGGTGGTGTTGTAGATAGTGTAAAGGATTGTCAAAGATTGCAGAGAGACATTGATAGGATGCAGTAGTGGGCTGAGAAGTGGCAGATGGCGTTCAACCTGGAGAAGTGTGAGGTGGTACACTTTGGAAGGACAAAATCCAAGGCAGAGTACAAAGTAAATGGCAGGATACTTTGTTGTGCGGAGGAGCAGAGGGATCTCGGGGTACATGTCCACAGATCCCTGAAAGTTGCCTCACAGGTGGATAAGGTAGTTAAGAAAGCTTATGGGGTGTTAGCTTTCATAAGTGGAGGGATAGAGTTTAAGAGTCGGGCTGTAATGATGCAGCTCTATCAAACTCTGGTTAGGCCACACTTGGAGTACTGTGTCCAGTTCTGGTCACCTCACTATAGGAAGGATGTGGAAGCATTGGAAAGGGTACAGAGGAGATTTACCAGGATGCTGCCTGGTTTAGAGAGTATGGATTATGATCAGAGATTAAGGGAGCTAGGACTTTGCTCTTTGGAGAGAAGGAGGATGAGAGGAGACATGATAGAGGTGTACAAGATAATAAGAGGAATAGATAGAGTGGATAGCCAGCGCCTCTTCCCCAGGGCACCACTGCTCAATACAAGAGGACTTGGCTTTAAGGTAAGGGGTGGGAAGTTCAAGGGGGATATTAGAGGAAGGTTTTTTACTCAGAGAGTGGTTGGTGCGTGGAATGCACTGCCTGAGTCAGTGGTGGAGGCAGATACACGAGTGAAGTTTAAGAGACTACTAGACAGGTATATGGAGGAATTTAAGGTGGGACCTTATATGGGAGGCAGGGTTTGAGGGGCAGCATAACATTGTGGGCCAAAGGGCCCGTACTGTGCTGTACTTTTCTATGTTCTATGTTCTAAATTGGTTACTGACTCTTTTATATATCTAGGGGTTAAGATCACGAAAAAGCATGAAGATTTATTTAAACCTAATTTTTTACCTTTAATTGAGCAGATTAAACTTTTGTTTACTAAATGGTCACCAATGTCTTTGTCACTGATCGGTTGGATCAATGCTATTAAAATGATTATTTTTCCTAAATTTTTATATGTGTTTCAAATGGTACCAATTTTTATTCCAAAATCCCTTTTTGATAATGTTGATTCAAAAATTTCCTCATATATATGGCAGAACAAAAAACTCTAGGTTAGGTAAAAGTTATTTACATAAATCTAAAAAAGGGTGGGGGGTAGCACTCCCGAATTTTAGATTTTACTATTGGGCAATTAACATCTGATACTTAAAATTTTGGTTACAGGATTTAGATGTAATTTCAAGTCCACATTGGGTAAATCTTGGATGTAATTCTTTGCAAGGGTTTTCATTGGGTTCTACTTTAGGGACTTTGCTTCCTTTTATTCTTTCTAAATTGTATAAACAAATGAATAACCCAATAGTTAAACATACTTTACATATATAGTTTCGATTTCAAAAATTTTTTGGGTTGAACCAATTTATTTTAGCAAGTCCTATAATATCTAATTTCTTTTTTCAACCTTTCACTATGGATCAAGCTTATTTAGATTGGAAAATCAAAGGTATAGTACGATTTTGTGATTTATTTTTGGATAATTATTTTATGTCCTTCGAACAACTGTCTAATAAATATAATTTTCCTAGATCTCACTTTTTTAGATATCTACAGGTTAGAAACTTTTTAATTACTGTTTCTCCTAATTTTCCACATTTATATCCAATGGATATTTTGGAAAAAAATTTAGATTTAAATTTTTTTCAGAAAGGTGTTGTAGCAATTATTTATAATATAATTATGAATTTATGTCCTGATGTATCTCATAAAATTAAAACTGATTGGGAAAGAGTGACAAGATATAAACAAAATTTACTTAGTATTCTGTGGAAATAGAGGCAGTAGTATGACTTCTTGATCACAGTATAAACATGGCTGGTCCAGGACAAATCGTTGGTGATGTTTACACCTTTGAACATGACGCTCTCAACCACATCATACCATTGGTTAAGGACAATTCCAAGGCCATGGCTACCTTATCTTTCTTTACTTCCAATAAGATGATCTGGAATTCATTAAGTTAATGGCCTGTATAATTATATGGAAACAGAGAGCCTGCAAAGAGACTTAGATAGTTTAGGGGAATGGGCAAAGAAGTGGCAAATGAAATACAATGTTGGAAAGTGTATGCTAATGGGCTTTGGTGGGAGAAATAAATGGATAGACTATTAATTAGATGGGGAGAGAATTCAAAATACAGAAATGCAAAGGGACTTGGGAGTCCTTGTGCAGGATACTCTAAATGTTAACTTCCAGGCTGAGTCGGTGGTGCAGAAGACGAATGTAATGTTTCTATTCCTTCCTAGGTCAGGGATGTGATATTGAGGCTCTATAAGGCACTTGTGAGACCAAACTTGGAGTATTATGTGGAGTTTTGGGCTCCTTATTTTAGAAAGGATATACTGACATTGGAGAGGGTTCAGAGAAGATTCATGAGAATGATTCCAGGAATGAAAGAGTTACCATATGAGGAATGTCTGGCTGCTCTTGGGCTGTACTCTCTGGAGTTCAGGAGAATGAGGGGGGATCTCATAAAAACATTCCGAATGATAAAAGGCCTGAACTAATTAGATATGGCAAAGTTATTTCCCATTGGTGGGAGAGTCTAGGACAAGAAGGCACAACTTCAGGATTGAAGGACATTCATTTAGAACAGTGACGCTGAGAAACTGCTTTAGTCAGAGGGTGGTAAATCTGTGGAATTTGTTGCCACGAGCGGTTGTGGAGGCCAAGTCATTGGGTGCATTTAAGGCAGAGAGAGATAGGCTCTTGATTAGCCAGGGCATCAAAGGGTATGGGGAGAAAGCAGGGGAGTGAGGAGGACTGGTAGAACTGGATCAGCCCATGATTGAATGGTGGAGCAGACTCAATGAGCCGAATGGCCTATTTCTGCTCCTATATCTTATGGTCTTATTATTCAATGCTTTCAAAAGGAAATTGGGTTGGACTTGAGAACAGTTTGCAGGGTTGCTGAGGAAGAACATGCAAATGGAATTGAAGAGTAGCCAGCACACAATAGTAGCCCTCATGCACTCAATGGCCAAATTACTTCCTTCTTGTTCATAACAATTGCATTGTTTTAGGGAACAAGTTAATTACAGCATATTCTGTGAGATGTTCTGTTGCAACAAGTTCCATTAAAATGTAGTAGGGATAAAGTACAGTTGTTATTCAGCTCCGATAGGATCACTTTGTCAGCTGGCTCGTCGTGATTCCTTGAAAATTGGAAGTAGTGAAGTAAAGCATGTTGGTTATCTCCAGGATACTGAGTTAGCTACTGAAGATAAACCAACGCCAGAGAACAATGCATTGCACAGAATACTAAACCAGGCCGGAGAAACAGACAGGACTTTCTAATGAACTGCAAAGGAATGTATAACATGTAACACGATTTTGCGGTCTGCTTATATAAAAACTCATTAAAATATAAAGTTCACACCAAATTGAAATGAGTGGAGACTAAAACATCCACATCCAGACATATAAATGCATGAAATGATTCCAATAGTTGTCTTTAGGTCACTTGTCAGAGTTAAATTTCTTCTGGGCATTTGGGACTATAGCAATTTCTATAAAAAATAAATGTGTTTTTATCTGATTGAATCAATAAATTATGCAAAGGCTGGGTGTTAGAGTTCAGATTTCTGAGATGTAAACTTTCACAAGCTTTCATCATGAGCCTTGATTTATTTGTTTTGCTACAGGGATTTTTACTCTGCAGGAAGAAGGAAACAAACAAACAGTGAACTCTGCAGTTAGTTACTTACCTGGCAAAAGAGGCACCAATATTAAAGAAAGGGGTTTCATTTTTCATTATTGGAAAGGAGATTTCACATGAAAGAATAGTATTAGTAATGGGTGGAATTCTGGGCACATCACTGTACCTCAGGAAGATTTATGAGAAATCCTGGGCATTAATACCAGTACAAAAAGCACAGAGTTGCACCAGGAATAACTGAGCATGCTCGGGTTAGCAATGTGCTGATGCTGGCTTGAGATTACTCTGTGTGTTAAAGCTAATGGCTATAATTAGAGTGCATAAATGTATTGTTGTTTGATGTTTTTACAATAACAGGCCATCAATCTCGTATTCCAAAACAATCCCATTGGAATCGAACCTGTTAAATGGAGGTCATTTCAGTGAGATGATACTAATATTGTCTGAATGTTAAATTTGCAAACTACCATTAACTGAAAAATGTGGATAGTCACACATACTTAACCTTCTGTCAGTTTCATATTATTGACATCAGCTGTCAATTCTAGGAGAAAAATCAATATAGATCAGGACCTGACCAAAGGAAGGATTATAAGGATTAAAAGTATTGATATTAGTCAATTGAACCGTAGCACCAGGGAGATCCAGGAACACTGGCACGTCAATCCTGCAGCCATGGAAAACAATGCCTCCGAGACAGGCTGAAGAGTAGCAGAGCAGCGTTACAAGGCAATAGCCTCCATAATTATGGTCGAGAGGCACGCTTCTCCACTGGACAAGTTGATTGGATCTAAGATGCGTTCCAGCTCATGTGTCACATAGTTGCAGTCTTTTCTATTTTTCATAACTCAACCAGTGCAGAAGGGCTTGCTTACAAAGGTTTGAGCACTCTGATTATATGGTATGAGAATCTGGTTCTATTTTACCATTAAAAAAAAACAACTTGTAATATAGTCCATCTTTGACACTGCACTGCTAATTCTTGTTTCTTCCACTTTCAAGGCAAAGGTACTGCAGCGGACCAAATCAAGTCTCTTTGAGTAAGCAAAACAACTAACACACACAAGATGCTGGAGGAGCTCAGCAGGCCAGGCAGCATCAATGGAAAAGAGTAAACCATCAATATTTTGGGCCAAGTCCCTTCACCAGGACTGGAGAAAAAAAGATGAGCGGTCAGAGTAAGATGGTGGGAGATGGGAGGACCAAGTACAAGGTAGTATGTGACGGGTTAAACTGGGAGAGGGAGAAGGAGAGAGGTGAAGTAAAGAGCTGGGAAGTTGATTGGTGAAAGAGATAAAGGGCTGGAGAAAGGGGAATTTGATAGGAGAGGACAAAAGGCTGTGGTAGAAAGGGAAGGAGGAGGAGCACCAGAGCGAGGTGATGGGAGGTAAGGAGATAAGGTGAGAGAGGGAAATAGGAATGGGGAATGGTGAGGGGAAGCAATTACTAGAAGTTCGAGAAACCGTTGCCCATGCCATCGGGTTGGTGGATACCCAGATGAAATATAAGGTGTTGCTCCTCCAGCCTGAGTGTGGCCTCATCACAGCAGAATAGGAGGCCATGGACTGACATGTCGGAATGTGAATGCGAAGTAGAATTAAAATGGACGCATTTTTTTCCACTTACTGCATTTTCTCGTGCTCGGTGAAGCGGTCTCACTGATATACGGGAGACCACACTAGGAGCACTGGATATAGTAGATGACCCCAACGGACTCACAGGTGAAGTATCGTCTCACCTTATCAATGAGATTCCACCACCAAGCAACTTCCGCCATCTCCAATAGGATCCCACCACCAAGAATATCTCACCCTCCCCACCCCAACTTTCTGATTTCTGCACAGATTGCTCCCTAGGTGCCTCCCTATGTGACTCCCTTGTCCATTTGTCCCTCCCCATTGATCTCCCTCCTGGTACCTATCCTTGTAAGTGTAAAAAGTACCACACCTGCCCCTTCATCTCTTTCTTCACTACCATTTAGGGCCCCATACAGTCCTTCAAGGTGAGGTGACACTTCACCTGTGAGTCTGTTTGGGGTCATCTACTGTATTCCATGCTCCCAGTGTGGCCTCCTGTATATCGATAGATTAGGAAATTATGCTTTTATTCCTTCTATCAAAGTGCATGATCATACTCTTCCTGACAATGTATTGTGGATCTGTATTCCCAGAATCCTCTGTTCCGCCAGACTCCCCAGTGCCCTACCACTCACCATGCAAGTCCTGTCCTGGTCTGTTCTCCCAAAATGCAATACCACACACTTGTCTGCATTAAATTCCATCTGACATTTTTCAGCCTGTTTTTACAGCTGATCTGGATCTCACTGCAAGCTTTGATGGTCTTCTTTGTTGACCACTATGTCCTCAGTCTGTGTGTTGCAATGATTTTGTATGTTCATACGGGGAAAATATGTGCTGTATGTTTAATATCCAAATGTTACTTAAAATATTATGATGCTATTGACTTACAGGTGACTTATCATTATATTCATGCAAGGAAAATATGCGCTGTGTGTTTAATATTATATTTGTTCAATAAACCCTTTTAGAAATGAAATTGAGTGTATTAGCCACTTATATTGGTTTGTCCCATATGGGACCGCCCTTGTCCTGTATTTCCCCCGCTAAGGCAGAGCATTCCTATGAAACCTCTCGTGCCAAAATGTCATGATACGAAGAAGCAATTACCATTAATTTATATGGGAAAATATTTGAGCGTTCCCAGAGCCAAAAAATAACCTACCAAATCATACCAAATAACACATAAAATCTAAAATAACACCAACATATAGTAAAAGCAAGAATGATATGATAAATACACAGCCTATATAAAGTAGAAATAATGTATGCACAGTGTAGTTTCACTGAGCAGAATCACCAAAACTAGAAAAAAATCGGCGTGTAGACGTTTGCGCACGTCATGTATGCGCATGTCACGCATGCACACACAGGGGCCTGCGCAAGGCTTCATGGTCATGGTAGTCTTTCTCGGGGTAAACAGTGAGAAAGTTGGCAACCCTACACCCGCTTCCCTCCCCCGTTCGGCCGGTCTGCAAGAATATTGTCAATATTAAACCAGTCCGCGGTGCAAAAAGACCTTTCTGAAACAAGCGAACAACATTAACTTTTCGGCATGGACTAGAAGGGCCGAAGTGGCCTGTTTCCGCGCTGTAATTGTTATATGGTGTAATTCTCCAATCCTACGGCACCTGTCACTAAGGGTATTTAAAATATCTCTGCTCGGACCCTGGCAGTTTCTGAAATTGCTTCCCACAGGCTCTGAGGGAACTTGTTGGCAGATCCTGGGGATTTATCTAACCTAATTTCCTCAAAGATGGCAAACACCTCGTACTCTGTAATCTGTGTACAATCCATGATCTCACTGCTGCTTTGCTCTGTATTCCCAAAGTTACACTTCTGAAGGCCCTCCAATTACTAGATTCCTTCTAATTATATCAGAATTGGTCATTCTCCAATTTACAACCTGAACCTGAGAACCGGACCTATCCCTTTCCATAACGATCTTGAATCGAACGGCATTATGATCACTAGATGCAAAAAGTTCCCCTACACAAATTTCTGTCAATTGCCCTGTCTTATTCCCTAATAGGCTTATTCCCTAACAGGCTCTAACTCACCTGAAACCACAGAACCATGGAACCCTGGAACTGAGCTGCCAGTCTTGCCTCTCCTACAACCAAACCTCACTAATGGCTGCAATGTCATAATGCCACGTGCTGATATATGCCCCAAGGTTACCCGCCTATCCTAACATACTTCTAGCACTGAAATACACACAGCTCAGAACACTAGTCCCACCATGCTCAATCTTTCCATTGCTGACTGTATGTAAGCTTAACAACAACTTTCTCCACAACCTCCTCACTATCTTCTCTGGTGCTCTGGTTCAAATTGCCCTGCAACTCTACCTTAAACTCCCCTCCCCCCAGTCAGGATCGGATGCTTTCCATGGGTTCACCCTCCCGAAGGCTGCTTGCATGTCAGCCTCAGAGACTGAAATCACAGGATCACTGGGGGCTGTGGGAGTTCATACATTTTGCTTGCATTCGGTCCATATCTCTTGACATATTTCTGATATAAGTGCCTGTCTAAGTGTTTTATTGAACAATATAATTTTATCTTTCTCTGCCGCCTGCACTGACAGCTTGCTCCATATATCCACCACATCTTTCCAGTAGTGTGGTGACCAGATCCATAAAAAAGAACTGATTCCTAACCAATATTTTGTACAGCTGGGACATAATTTCCCAGTGCTTCAGTGTATAAATGCAAGCATGCCTGATGCCTTCTTTACCACCCTATCTATCTGTATGGTCATTTTAAATGAAGTATGAACTTGAACCCCAAAGCCTTTCTGTACATCAATGCTCTCTGACATTTGCGGTATATATCCTGCCAGTACTTAAGGTTCCAAAATGCATGACCTCACATGTTTCAGGATTAAGTTTCACTGGCCTTTCACAGTAAGACTGAACTCAAATATGGAGGAGAGAAGACTCCCATGTATAGCAGGCGACCTGAGTTTATTCATAAGAGTTCCGACAAAACATTGGTGGCTTGGCAAAGCAGCACCCCGGAATGTAACATTCTCAAGGCTAGAACCCAGCAATAAGCACTAAGGGGTGTCTGTTTAAATAATACATATAATGGAATCCCCAAGCCAATCAAAACAAACTAAACATGGGTAAACAGTTAACGACTCTTGATAAACAACAATACTTTATACTTTATTGTTGCCAAACAATTGATACTAGAACGTACAATCATCACGGTGATTTTTGATTCTGCGCTTCCCGCTCCCTAGAGTACAAATCCATAGTAAATATTAAAAATTTAAATTATAAATCATAAATAGAAAATAGAAAAGGGAAAGTAAGGTAGTGCAAAAAAACCGAGAGGCATGTCCGGATATTTGGAGGGTACGGCCCAGATCCGGGTCAGGATCCGTTCAGCAGTCTTATCACAGTTGGAAAGAAGCTGTTCCCAAATCTGGCCGTACGAGTCTTCAAGCTCCTGAGCCTTCTCCTGGAGGGAAGAGGGATGAAAAGTGTGTTGGCTGGGTGGGTTGTGTCCTTGATTATCCTGGCAGCACTGCTCTGACAGCGTGCGGTGTAAAGTGAGTCCGAGGACAGAAGATTAGTTTGTGTGATGTGCTGCGCTGTGTTCATGATCTTGTGCAGCTTCTTCCGGTCTTGGACAGGACAACTTCCATACCAGGTTGTAATGCACCCTAGAAGAATACTTTCTATGGTTCATCTATAAAAATTAGTGAGGGTTTTAGGGGACAGGCCAAATTTCTTTAGCTTTCTCAGGGAGTAAAGGCGCTGGTGGGCCTTCTTGGCAGTGGGCTCTGCAATAATCAATTAAGGTACTCTTGAAACTTCAGAGTACAGCTCTCTAGTTCCCCGAACACCCCAAACTGCTCATCACAGGACACCCTTCCCTGTGACTGGCACCTGATTGCCCAGGGAGATCCGGGGAACTCAAAAAGCAGGGACTACTGAAGACAGACCTGGGGAGCTTGAGACACTGAACAAACCCCAGATAACACGGAATAAAACTCAGGGCCATAGAAGACCTAGTGAACCTGTTAACCTGAGAACCTTGAAAAAGTCTTGAATGTAGACTAGGGAAGCTCGGAAAGTCGACTTGAGAAACTTGGAATGAAGGCAAGAGGCTCTTGGAATGTGGACTAAAGAATAGATTACATTCTCACCTCCAGCCACCGACGTCCAAGCCGCTGTTCAACGTCCGCTGGGTCGATTTCATCACAGGGTCCTTCCGTCATGGTGAGTGCTGGCAATACTGAACCGAAATGTGGAGGAAAGACAGAATTGCATGTAGAGAAAACAACCAGGGTTTATTTATAAGAGTTCCAATAAAATATCAGTGGCTCATCTAAGCGACACCACGAGACATAATATTCTCAAAGTTAGGACCTAGCAATAAGTACTAAAGAGCATCTACTTAAATAACACTGGTACATGGAATCCCTCAGCCAATCAAAATAAACTAAACAAGGGTAAATAATTAATGACTCCTATTAAACCACAATAACAATTGAGATGCTCTTGAAACCTTGGAGGTTAACGCTCTCTGACTCCTTGCATACAGGCTCAAAGAGATCATCACACTGTCACCACTCCGACTAACTTTCCAAATGATCGATACCCCACTGTATCCTTCAGCTACCTTCTTCACTGTCTACAACTCCATCAATTTGCATGCCATTAGCAAACTTACAATTTGGATGTACTCATCTATATTTTCAGTTAAGACATTTATATATATGAATTTTATACTCAGACCTTTGGTCAGAAGAAAACAACCCTCCTTCAGCACTCTTTGCCTCTAATCACCATCTATGTTTCGATCCAGTTAGCCAGCACACCTTGACCCCATGAGCTTTATACTTCCTGACCAGTCTAACATGCAGGCCGTTGTCAAAACCCTTGCTATAGGCCATGGATACCACCCTGCCTTTAATAGTTTTCCTCATTACTGCCTTAAGTAACTCAATCAGATGTGTGAGACAGGGATTCTCCTTTCAAAAACACAACTTACTGATTCCTTCTAATTAGTCCCTGCTTTCCCAAGTGAACATAAATACTATCCCTTAGATTTTTTTCTATGATTTTTCCATTACTGATGTAAGGTTTATTGAAAGAAAAGAATTAGCCTAACCTTGAGAGTTATAATGTCATGCAGATGGACACCATTTGTTACTATTTCATTACTTAATGAATCAATACTGGAGGGCAAGTATACATATACAAGTACGCTGAATGATAGATCCCAAATGCCTTGACCAATCTTGCCAAGGTTTCCTTAATTTTGTAGTTTTAGAAAAAAACTGTTCCCTTTTTTGTCAATATTTAGTTTTTTTTTCATCTACAATGGCCAGAGATTACTTTGATCCCAGCAACTATGTTAAAAATTCAACCTTCTTTTTTCACCTTAAACTTCAAGCTCTCCCAGTATTTAACACCAAATTCCTGTCACATACAGCTATATTTTCAGTAAAACATACAGTCACAGAGAAAAAAAAATAATATAGCCTAAGTCCCTGAGTGGCATGACTGTAGAATTGATGGTAAGTAGTCCTGATCCAGCTTGTTGTTCCACGAAGCAAAGACTGGAGAGCGACCCTAACAAGAATGGCCAGCCCCCACACACAGTACCAATATCGGCGCTCCCAGCAGAGCTCTCCCACACTGCTATGACATCTCCATTCTTGGTCAGCTGCAATAGGTGACCCTGCAGCCTTGGCCTAGTCCTCACCACAACCAAGGCAACCCAGCTCCCCACTGTTGGCCTCGCCAAGGAATCAGTGAACTTGACTTGCAGTATTTTACGATGCCAACATCAGTCAGGGTCTTGCATTCACAATAAGAATGTCCAAGACAATCACTCGCACTATGTACCGTCTAATGGTACATAACAAGTCCAAGCAACAATTGTACGCAGTAAGTCCAGCTTCATTGCTATCAGGCAACTAGATGATGGGATAGTCTTACAGTACTTCATGTATTTTGCATCCAGCAGAGACCTTCAATTCTAAATAAAAACTTTCAGGATGAACAAATATACCTTTGATCGACCTGGACTGGCTGTTGCATCCAAGTGCGCTGCCATCTTACTGGATGTGCTGAAGCTGCTGCAGAAATACAGGTTCCAGAGTATTTAAAACCCAATTTTTAACAGATTAATAAATGTGCAGACACTCACATCAGCCTGAAATGTCAACTAAGAGGCTTGCAAATGATTTTAGTAAGAATTGAGAAAAAGATTTTTAATGAGGAGTCAAAGAGGTCAACACCTGCTATCCTCAGATTGTCAAAGCTTATACATGAATTATGTTAAGAATATGAAATTAAAAGCACCCTTAAACCTCTCCCATTGTGTGGGCCTTTCATTCAATGATGATAGAGGGTTCTCAACTGAATATGGTAAAATTATTAAATATTTGTTACCTATGAATAACAAACTGAAATGTTCCATAAAGCTATTAATTGGAAATGGGCCACTGTATGTTTTCTCAATATGTAGCCTGCTCAAGGAAAAGGAAATAATATAGATTGTGACAAATTTTGATATATTATTTATAAGTTTGGTACAATCTGCATTATTCTTACTTGGAGATGATTGCTGCTAGTCTGTAAAGTGATACAATTTGATAATAAAATTGAGTTCAAAGTTTGGTAACAACTTGTGATATCTGGAATTTGTTGGATTAATTCAGTGCCTAACTTACGGTAGAAATAATCAGATCTTCATGTATTGATGTGAACCATTTCTCTGCAGAGTATTATGGTTCAATTCTCAGTGGTATTTGAAATCAATAGGTAATGCCTATGGGCTGTGGGATCCAGTCCCATAGCCTTTGATGTATCCAATGCTCTCAGATATTTATTGATAATATCTTAGAGTGATCAAATTGGCTTAATATTGACTCCTAAGATAGTGGGAATCTCAGGAAAAAATTAAGATTGCTGTTCTGTTTGGCACCTCTGTCTGAACCTTGTTACAATTTTTTTCACTTGTCTTTTGTACACAGACTCATTTGAGGGTATTCTTGTGTTTCTTTTATGGTTATCTGTTTATTTGTCCACCATCATTCATGTTTAGTTGTGATGGGAACACAGATCTTATTATCTGTATTAGATAATAAGATGATAACAGAAGGCATTCCTTATCTAAAATAAGAAAAGAAATGCCTAATGTTCCATGTCTGAACTACATTTCAGTAAATCAGATCACTTGGCTGTCCTCCTTCTATCTGCATAAATGCAAGGACTATAGAGAAAAACTCTAGGGATTAGCACAACAAAGAGGTGGTTGCGGGAGGTGACAGGATTGCTTCGAGTCAGTGGACTAGGCCATGTTCAAGGATCTGTGGATCTGAATGAATGCACCATATTTGTCACGGACTTTATTAAAGCTGTTGAGGTGATTCCCCAGTCAGAAAGCCTCCTGAATATGAATCATGAGATCCACAATCTGTCAAAGGCCTGATCAGAGGCATTCAAGTGTAGTGACCAAGGAAGTTACAAAAGGTCCTGTACAACCTCTAGAAAGCCTTCTCACGGGTGGACTGGCAACTCTGGGCTAAACCTGAATCAATGAAGAATACCCAACAGTTGTGCCAGGGTGTGAATACTATCACATCTTATAAGGTTAAATCAAGTGACATAAGTGATAACAGGGCTTCACTTCTGGATGAGCTTAGTGCCTTCTATTCTTGCTTTGATCGTCAAAACATGGAGGAACCAGTGCAAGGGAGAGGAGAAGATGGCAATGCAACGCAGCTCGCAGCAGCCACTCCGGAGGTGATGTCTGTTATTTGTCAATTACGGTACCATGCACAATCCTGATTTGATGGAGACGGATGTGAGAGCACTGAGGAACATCTGGTGAAACTTATGAAATGCCTGCTTCGCTGCTGCTGCTACTGTGTGGTCCGAAATTTCTGGAGGGGAAGGCCCCAAGTCCTCTGCTTTGCTCGTTGCTCGGCGGCCAGGGAGGGGTCAAAGCGCTTGGCAGAGGATTGTGCTCGGTGCTCAGTGCTCGGTGTCGAAGGGCTGGTTGGAGGCTCGAAGTTTTCGGACAGGCTCAGAGTCTGCTACGATCGGTTGCTTCCAGTGGTGCTGCATTGGCAAGTTTGTGGTGCTTGGAGGTTCACGGCAGGGAGAGTTTCTCCCTTTTACCATCTGCATGAGATGATAAGTCTGTCGGGACTTTGAGACTTTTATTTTACCGTGCCCATGGTCTGCTCTTTATCAAATTACGGTATTGCTTTGCACTTTTGTAACTATATGTTATAATTATGTGGTTTTTGTCAATTTTCGTCTTGGTTTGTCCTGTGTTTCTGTGATATCATTCTGGAGGAACATTGTATCATTTTTTAATGCATATATTTCTAAATGACAATAAACGAGGACTGAATGTCCTCGTAATCTAATCTAATCTAAAATCCCACAGCCCCAGATGATCATATGATTTCAGTCTCTGAGGCCAAAGTGCGAGCAGCCTTCAGGAGAGTGAAGCCACAAAAAGCATCTGGCCCAGACAAAGTACCTGGCCAAGTACTAAAATGTGTACTGGTCAACTGGCTGTTTACTAATATCTTTAACTTCTTGCTTCAGCAGCATAAGGGCCCCTCTGCTTCAAGCAGGCTTCAATTATACCTACAAAGAATGTGGTAATCTGCTCAAAGACTGTCATCCACAGTCTACTGTACACCCACAGTGATGAAGTGATATGAGATATTGTTGATGAGACATATCATATCCTAGCTGAGAAGTGACTTGGATCTGCTCCAATTGCATGTTGGATCAACAAGTCCACAACAAACACCATTTTGTTAGCTGTTCACTCAACCCTGGAACATCTGGACAACAAAGGTGAATACTTTAGGATTCTCATTATTGACACAGCTCAGCATTAAATGCCATCATCCCCTCAAAACTAATCATTAAGCTGCAAGATTTTGGACTCAATACCTCCTTGTGTAAATTGGATCCTTAATTTCCTCACTTGTAGACCCAGATCATTTCAGATTGGCAACAACATCCCCTCCACGATCTCCATCAGTACAGGTGCTTTACAAGGCTGTGTCTTAGCCCCCTGCTCTACTCGCTTTACTAAGCAAAGCTCCAATCCCATATTCATGTTACTGACGACACCACTGTTGAAGGTCAAATCAAATGTGGTGTTGAATCAGCATATAGAATGGAGATTGAACTCTGGCTGAGTAGTGCCAAAACAACAGATGCATCTGACACAGAAACAATGATGAAAACAATTGAGTTAGGTTTATTCCTCATGTTGGTTCCCCACTACCTGCCATAGACCCAGTTTGACAGCTATGCTCTTCACAACCAGGCAGTAGAAACGTTCTTAATAATGGACATTGAAGTTTCCATACAGAATTCACCATTTATATAGGCATCCGTTAGTCTCATGAGACCATGGATTTGTGCCTTGGAAGGTTTTCCAGGGTGCAGGCCTGGGCAAGGTTTATGGAAGACTGGCAGTTGCTCATGCTGCAAGTCTCTCCTCTGCACGCCAATGATTTTGTCCAAGGGAAGGGCATTAGGACCCATACAGGTTGGCACCGGTGTCGTCACAAAGCAATGTGTGGTTAAGTGCCTTGTTCAAGGACACAACACGTTGCCTCAGCCAAGGCTTGAACTAGCGACCTTTAGATCACTAGACGAACACCTGAACCACTTGGCCACGCACCTACAGAATTCACCATATTCTTGCTATTTTCATGATTCCCTCATCCCATAAAGAAAAGACAATGTCCCAGATTCATCCACCACCATCTCTGGAGAGGTCCCCATACCATCTGTAGGGCAATCATGGAAAATATTCAAAAACATGGGTCCATGGTGTCCTTATCCATGTCTCTGGAATTTAAGTTCCAGGTCCATTGTGGCAAAGGAAGCACTTTGTAACAGGAATGCAGATTGCTTACCTGAACTCAGAAATGGGCAGGGCTCTGCTGGGTTCTGAATGGCAAGACATCATTGAAAGAGGAAAAAGGGATGGGATGCAGCAAATCACAAGCGAAAGCTGGAGATTAAAAAAATGGGGGTGGAAAGGAAGACAACATGTGAAAACAAAGAGAGAGAGAGGGAATGAAATTCAAAGAGCCACATAACTGAGGAAAAAGACAAAAAGAATTGGTAAAAAGCAAAGATATACCAAACAGAATGAGAAAGTGAATGCTAATGTTGTAGAATGATGACATTTTGTTGGAATTGTCAGAAATTGAAACGAACAATAAGAAGGCGATGGGGAAGGGAGGTGATCTGATGAAGAATGGTCCATGATTAGATAGTGGGTGAGGGAAGATTGATCAATAGAAGTAATATTGACTTGTCAGCTATAATGAGAGAATTAAAAGTGGCATCCAAAGTCAAAATGTAGGAAAGGAAAAGAGGAAAACATGCGGAACATTTAGTAAAACAAAGAAGGCACAATGCAAGGAAATGAAAATAAGATCAGGAATGCAGGCCATTTACTGATAGGGCAACTTATTCTCCTGTACCAGGCTGTAACCACCCATATTCCTAAAAGTCAGCAGTTATGACAGGAGGAGAGCAGTTTGGCCAGAGAGAAAATAGACTGCGCATTTTGGTTAGGAGAGCTATACTGGGATCAGATTGTAGGGGAAAAGAGTTTTGCTTTTTTAACAGTTGGATAAAGATCATGGATTTACATTGGGACTTCAGGAATTTAGGGGAGGGGATCAGAAGGTCTGTGATTCTGGGTTAGGGGACATAGTTAGGTTTGTAATGGATCAAGAGCATTGATGATATGTGGTAAGCAGAAATAATACTGAAAATGTGTTAGCATTCCACTACCAGCCAATGCATGCTCTCAAACAAAATCAACATCTACCACAGGAAATCTGAAAATACTCATGCTTTTTCCAATATTTGGCTTCAGTTTGTTTATTTGCACATTTCTCTGTTCTCAAGTTGTCTCTGTTAATCTCTGTTCCTAATTTCTGTGATTCTCACTTTTGCTCACTCTTGCTCCTCAGAGAGCTGATAAGTATTACAGTGTGACATCATGTGGTAGAGAAAGAAGCCACCAATCACTGCAGGGTGAGATTGATATGGATTCTCTCATCTCCTCTCTTGCTTTTATTTTTGCTCTCATATAAATGCTACCTAAATAGAGTCTGTGAAATTGTCTCATTATTTTCCTAAAACTATCAAGTGAAAAGATTAAGAAATTATAGCAAAATATTCTTTAGGTAGGGTTAATCTATTTGAACAACAGGAGGGAAATTAAACACACATTACATGGTCAGAACTCACAATAAATATTCAGTTCACAGACTCACATTTCAGGGCAACAGCATAAAATTCAAGCTCAATCTTTTCAGGGAATTTGAGGAATTGACGTAAAAACTATAATGATGGGATTAAGGCAGCAATTGAATGAATGAATGTCATCATATTTTGCAAAATATCTCATTTGCATGTATTTTGGAGACTAAGCATTTGACATTAGAGAAAAAAAACCTAATGAATAAAAGTTCAGAAAGAATTATGAGAAATTTGACAATAAAATACCTATTGCTTAACACTGTGTGACACCTATAACACTAAAGAGGCCAATAATATTAACCAACAGAGCAATAGTTTCTACTGATATTTATAATGAGTTTTCAGCATAACTTCCAGCCCACATGCTGACTTCCATATATAATAGATCAAAAGGAGAAAAGTGTACACTTTCATTTTTGCATTAGCTTGAAAGCTAATCCAAAGTCATGATGTTCCTCCTATTCTCAGACCCTGTAGATTTTGTCATTTGAAAGATGTTCACCCTCCAACCTGACACTTGATCTGTTTCAAGGCTCCTTCTATGACTATGAAACCTTCATTGTGATTTTCACAAAACTTACCACAGAAGACACTTATATTGCTGTCAAGATAGTAGAAATTACAAGTGATGTAAGTACAGTTTATCTACATGTCGTTCAGAAGAAATGCTGATTTAGCTGATATCATTTTCTGACCCAATTCAGTAGAAACTAAGAAACAGTAGGACTATGAGGCTTTTTTAAAGTAGATTTCACACAAGTAGGAAAAATACATTTATTTGCTGTCTTTTTTATTTGTTGAGGATTAATTTGTATGTTTGCATTTTGTGAAGCACTGGGTGGATTGCCTATTATTCTGTGATTCTATTCTGAGCTTTGACATGATTGGACTATGTGAAATCTGTCTGTACTCGTAGAAAAGGGTTGATTTTCTAGGTAGGTGGTAACTGCGAGATTAAAGATGATGCAGTTTGTACAAAAAAGCAAAAGCACAGTTGGAAATTGGCAAGTATAATGGTGTGGGAATAACAGAGACATGGCTTCAATTGGACAGGGCCTGGGAAATGAATATTCAAGGGCATACGTCCTATCGAAAGGACAGACTGATGGACAGAGGGGGTGGGGTGGCTCTGATGGTGAGGAATGATATTCAGTCCCTTGCAAGGGGGGGCATAGAATCAGGAGATGTAGAGTTAGTATGGATAGAACTGAGAAATTCTAAGGGTAGAAAGACCCTAATGGGAGTTATCTACAGGCCCCCAAACAGTAGTCTGGATGTAGGGTGTAAGCTGAATCAAGAGTTAAAATTGGCATGTCACAAAGGTAATGCTACAGCTGTTATGGGGGATTTCAACATGCAGGTAGACTGGAAGAATCAGGTTGGTACTGTACCCCAAGAAAGGGAGTTTGTGGAGTGCCTCCGAGATGGATTCTTAGAACAGCTTGTACTGGAGCCTACCAGAGAGAAGGCAATTCTGGATTTACTGTTGTGCAATGAACTGGATTTGATCAGGGACCTCGAGGTAAAGGAGCTATTAGGAGGAAGTGACCATAATATGATAAGTTTTAATCTACAAATTGAGAGGGAGAAGGGAAAATCAGAAGTGTCAATATTACAGTTGAACAAAGGGAACTATGGAGCTATGAGGGAGGAGCTGGCCAAAGTTCAATGGAACAATACCCTAGCAGGGATGACAGTGGAACAGCAATGGCAAGTATTTCTGGGAATAATGCAGAAGGTGCAGGATCAGTTCATTCCAAAGAGGAAGAAAGATCCTATGGGGAGTAAAGGACAGTATAAAGACATAAGAGAAGAGGTATAACATAGCAAAGATGAGTGGGAAGCCAGAGGATTGGAAAACTTTTAAAGAGCAACAGAAGATAACTAAAGAGGTAATACGTGGAGAAAAAATGAGGTACGAAGATAAACTAGCCAAAAATATAAAGGAAGATAGTAAAAGCTTCTTTAGGTATGTGAAAAGGAAAAAAATAGTTAAGACCAAAATTGAGCCCTTGAAGACAGAAAAGGGTGAATTTATTCTGGGAACAAGGAAATGGCAGATGAGTTGAACAGGTACTTTGAATCTGTCTTCACTAGGGAAGACACAAACAATCTCCCAGATATAATAGTGGCCAAAGATCCTAGGGTAACGGATGAACTGAAGGAAATTTATATTAGGCAGGAAATGGTGTTGGATAGACTGTTGGGTCTGAAGGCTGATAAGTCCCCAGGACCTGATGGTCTGCATCCCAGGGTACTTAACTAGGTGGCTTTAGAAATCATGGATGCATTGGTAATCATTCTCCAATGCTCTATAGATGCAGGATCAGTTCCTGTGGATTGGAGGGTGGCTAATGTTGTCCCACTTTTCAAGAAAGGAGGGAGAGAGAAAACAGGGAATTATAGACCAGTTAGCCTGACGTCAGTGGTGGAAAAGATGCTGGAGTCAATTATAAAAGATGAAATTACAATACATTTGGATGGCATTAACAGGATAGGTCTGAGTCAGCATGGATTTACGAAGGGGAAATCGTGCTTGACTAATCTTCTGGAATTTTTTGAGGATGTAACTATGAAAATGGGCAAGGGAGAGCCAGTGGATGTAGTGTTCCTGGGCTTTCAGAAAGCCTTTGATTAAGTCCCGCATAGGCGATTAGTGGGCAAAATTAGGGCACATGGTATTGGGGGCAGAGTACTGACATGGATTGAAAATTGGCTGGCTGACAGGAAACAAAGAGTAGCGATTAATGGACCCTTTCGGAATGGCAGGCAGTGACCAGTGGGGTACCACAGGGTTTAGTGCTGGGACTGCAGCTGTTTACAATATACATTAATGATTTAGATGAAGGGATAAAAAGTAACATTAGCAAATTTGCAGTGACACAAAGCTGGGTGGTAGTGTGAAATGTGAGGAGGATGTTATGAGAATGCAGGGTGACTTGGACAGGCTGGGTGAGTGGGCGTATGCATGGCAGATGCAGTTTAATGTGGATAAATGTGAGGTTATCCACTTTGGTGGTAAGAACAGGAAGGCAGATTATTATCTAAATGGAGTCAAGTTAGGAAAAGGGGAAGTACAACGAGGTCTAGGTGTTCTTGTACATCAGTCACTGAAATCAAGCATGCCCGTACAGCAGACAGTGAAGAAAGCTAATGACATGCTAGCCTTCATAACAAGGGGAATTGAGTATAAGAGCAAAGAGGTCCTTCTGCAGTGTACAAGGCCCTGGTGAGACCACACCTGGAGTACCGTGTGCAGTTTTGGTCTCCAAATTTGGGGAAGGACATTCTTGCTATTGAGGGAATGCAATGTAGGTTCACAAGGTTAATTCCTGGGATGGCGGGACTGTCATATGTTGAAAGATTGGAGCGACTGGGCTTGTATACACTGGAATTTAGAAGGATGAGAGGGGATCTGATTGAAACATGTAAGATTATTAAGGGATTGGACACGCTGGAGGCAGGAAGCATGTTCCTGCTGATAGGTGAGTCCAGAACCAGAGGCCACAGTTTAAAAATAAGGAGTAGGCAATTTAGAACGGAGTTGAGGAAAAACTTTTTCACCCAGAGAGTGGCGGATATGTGGAATGCTCTGCCCCAGAAGGCAGTGGAGACCAAGTCACTGGATGTTTTCAAAAAAGAGATGGATCGAGCTCTTAAAGATAGCGGAATCAAAGGTTATGGGGAGAAGGCAGGAACTGGATACTGATTGTGGATGATTAGCCATGATCACAGTGTATGGCGGTGCTGGCTCGAAGAGCCAAATGGCCTACTCCTGCACCTATTGTCTATTGTCTATTGATTTACTGAGGCTTTGCATGTGAAAAGGGCAAAGGTTTTGTGCTGGAAAAATTCATGTTAGAATACATAGTGCTTTCCCAGGAGGCAGAGACTATTCTATCCTTTAAAGTAGGAGAGTTTAAATATTTGAAGCAAAGCTGTGGTAGGAATTGGGGAGGAGGTGCTTTGGGAGGAGATGGTCTATACTGCTCTTGCACAATTGAGTGATGTGGAGGCCATGGAGAAAGACTTCTCTGGTCTTTAATGCATGCCAGCCTTTCAGCTCTCCTCCTCGACATTCCATCAACGCCTTGCAATTGCCTCGAAGGACCATATTGCTTAAGCCTCAATTTGAATAGGAGTAATCTGGAATGAAGTAATGGTCTCATATTCATGACCACAGTCCATAGCCTCCTGAACTTTTATCTTCATCTCAGCAGCCAACCATGCCGTTTGCTTCTGTGTTTGCACTTCAGAGAAATCACAGTGGACAGGAGAGGCTTAAAAGATAGCCACGATTATTATATTTGTCATTTGCAAATGCACTTGATTTCATTTCATCACCCCTTAAGATATTGCAAATAAGAATTTTGTGTTTATGCTGTTTATTCCATATCTGAAAGCAATCATAATTTTGTTATTGGGTTTAAGGGTTACCCATTTAAGTGTGCATAGAGCACACAGGTTAATTGGATTGAGAGTAGTATCTCATACAATAATAATAAGAGAAAAAAATGATGAAGATGAAAGACATTTCCAGCTACCAACCATAGAGTCATAGAATCATAGGACGCAGCTCCACAGAAACAGGCCCTTCAGCCCATCTAGTCCATGCTAAGCTATTAATCTGCCTAGTCCCAATGACCTGCACCTGGACCATAGCCCTCTATATCTCTCCCATCCATGTACATATCCAAATTTTCCTTAGATGTTGACATTGAATCCCCATCCACCACTTTCGCCAGCAACTTGTTCCACACTCTCATCACCCTCTGAGTGAAAAAAGATCCCCCTTTTCACCCTCAACCTATAACCTTTAGTTCTAGTCTCACCTAAACTCAATGGAAAAAGCCTGCTTGCGTTCACCATTTCTATACTCATAATTTTGTATACCTCGACCAAAGAAGATTCCAAGAATTAAAGCCCTAATCTACTCCCTATAACAAATTCTGGAAACATCCTTGTAAACATTGGGCAATATCAGAAAGAGTGCTCCTTGTTAGATTCAGTGGACAACCATTTGATTTAGGAATTATACAGGTATATGCACCAACAACAGATGGAACAAATGAGGATATAGATAAATTCTATGAAGAGCTTGAACAAGCAAAGAATGGATGCAAATCTCAAGATATTGTTATTGTCATGGGAGATCTAAATGCTAAAGTAGGACAAGGTGCTGATGGAAATACAATAGGAAAATTTGGACGGGGAAAGAAATGAAAGAGGTGAGAAATGGGTAGAATGGTGCAAGATGAATAATCAGGTCATTATGAATACCTGCTTTAAAAACCATCCAAAACACTTGTGGACCTGGAATAGTCCAGGAGATAACACTAGAAATCAAATTGACTTCATCACTATAAACCAAAGATTTAGAAACTCAGTGACTCAATGCAAAACATATCCAGGTGCAGACTGTAATAGTGACCATAACCTAGTAGTATGCCATGTAGAAGTAAAACTTAAAAAACTAAAGAAGCAAAAACCTGAACAATCCCTTGACTACTTGCAATTAATTAAAGAAGAAAAGTTAAGACAAAAATTTACAATAGAAGGAAGGAATAGATTTCAAAGTCTACAAATAGAACCTGTTGAAGATGATAGCAATCATGTAGAAATGAAATTTAACTGTCTAAAGGATGCCTTAGTAGAATGAGCAAAGTCACTGATTCCTAAAAAATAAAAAAGCACAAAGAATAAATGGATGACAGATGAAATCAAAAATCTAATGGAAGAAAGGAGACAGAAGAAAGCAAATCCTATAGAATATAAGTTCTTAAATAAAAAAGTTAAAAGCTTATGTTAAAAAGCCAAAAAAGAAAGGTTAAACCAGGAATGTGAGCAAATAGAAAGAATTCCTATTACTGATCCAAAAAGGTTACATCAACAAATCAAGAATATCACTGGTAAAAAG
Source organism: Mobula birostris (assembly GCF_030028105.1). NCBI lineage: Eukaryota > Metazoa > Chordata > Chondrichthyes > Myliobatiformes > Myliobatidae > Mobula > Mobula birostris. The sequence continues at coordinate 193,564,108 of NC_092371.1, forward strand.
CTCCTCTGTTCTTCAGGTGGATGTTTGAAAGCAAAGGACAGTACCATTGTCATGGAAAGAGATGAGATTATGAACAGATGGACTGAGTATATTCAGGAATTGTTTGAAGATGATCGAGGCGAGAAACCAGAACGTAATGCAATAAATAACATGAAGAAAAGAAAGGCAGCAGGTCCTGATGAATTAGTAATAGAACAAATTATCGCCCTTGAAGATTATGGAATTGAAAAACTTACTGATTTAATCAATGACATTTATGAGACTGGAATAATATCAGAAGAGATGAAAAAGTCAGTTTTTATCACTCTTCCTAAAAAACCTGGATTAGATTAGATTATGAGAACACTCAATCTTCGTTTATTATCATTTAGAAATGCATACATGCATTAAGAAATGATACAATGTTTCTTTGGAGTGATATCACAGACAACAGGGCAAACCAAAGACTAACACTGACAGAACCACATAATTATAACATATAGTGACAGCAATGCAAAGCAATACCATAATTTGATGAAGAACAAATCATGGGCCCGGTAAATAAAGTCTCAAATTCCCCGAGTCGATCGACTCCCGAGTCCCCGATAGCAGGCGGCAAAAGGGAGAAACTCCATGTCAGAAACCTCCAGGCACCGTCAACTTGCCGATGCATTGGAAGCAGTCGACCACAGCCGACACTAAGTCTAGCCATCCGAAAACTTCGAGCTTCCGACCAGCCTCTCTGATACAGCCTCCCAAGTGCCATCCTCTGCCAAGCGCCTTCGACCTCGCCCCGGCTGCTGAAACACAGTTCCGTTTACCACACAGTAGCAGCGGCAGTGAAGCGGGCATTTCAGAAGTTTTCCAGATGTTCCTCTGTACTCTTACGTCCATCTCCATCAAATCAGAATTGTGCATGGTCCCCTACTTGACAGATAACAGACATCACCACCGAAGTGGCCGTGCACGTTGCCGTCCTGCCACCATCTTCTCCTCCCTTACAGCAGTAGAACGTGACTACACAAAAGCAATTGATAAAGTGAAGCACAATGAGTTATTTGAAATGTTGCAGAAAACTCTAGATCTAGATTCGAAAGACCTCCGCCTCATCAGATATCCGTACTGGGAACAAACTGCCACTATAAGAATAGATGGAGAAGTCAGTCAGTTTATGAAAATAAAGAGAGGCGTTAGACAAGGGTGTGTTTTCTCCCCTGATTTATTTAATGTGTACAGTGAAACAATATTACAAAAAATAAGAGACATCTTGGGAATCAAAGTTGGTGGTGAAAACATCAATAATTGCAGATATGCAGATGACACTATGCTAATTGCAAGTACGGAGGAAGAACTACAAAACTTAATTGATATAATTGTTGAAGAAAGTGCAAAAATGGGTCTATCTATCAATTGCAAAAAGACAGAATGTATGGTGACATCCAAAAAGAAGGAGAATCCTATCTGCAGGCTGAGAATAAACAGGGAAGACATAAAACAGGTACAGAACTTTTGCTACTTAGGAAGCTGGGTGACATCAGATGGTAGGTGCCACATGGACATCAAAAGAAGAATAGAGATGGTAAAAGACACTTTTATGAGAATGAAGAGTATACTGACCAATACTAAACTAGGCATGACAACCCGCCTCAGAGTACTGAAATGTTACATTTATCCAGTTGTGTCATATGGCTCAGAATGTTGGACAATATCTATTAACATGAGGAAATGAATTGTAGCAGCAGAGATGTTGTTTTTGAGGAGGATACAAAGAATATCATGGATGAAATGAATATCTAACGAGGATGTCATGAACAGAGCAAACACAAAATGAGAAATAATGTATGAGATCATAAAAAGGCAACGTAACTTCTTTGGACATGTGTATAGGAAAGAGGAGTTAGAATGCACGATAATTATGGGAAAATTGAAGGGAAGAAAGCAAGAGGAAGAGAAAGGCAAATGATGATGGAGACAGCAGCCAGAGAACTGGAAATGAATACCAATGAATTGATCCACTTGACCCGAAACAAGAGTGTGTGGGCCATGGCATCCAGAGCTCAAACTGGACATGGCACCTGATGATGATGATGAAGTCGATGTAGACAATACCCACTGTTTTGCCTGCATCAACTTTCCTGATAACTTCTTTAGCAAACTCTATGAGATATTCAAGGCATGGTAGTGTTGTGGTAAGCACAACACTTTGCAGTACCATCAATCCGAGTTCAATTCTCCCTGCTGACTGAGAGGAGTTTGAATCTTCTCCCTGTGACCATGTGGGTTTCCTCCCACATTCCAAAGACTTGCCAGTTGTTAGGTTTATTGGTCATTGTAAATTGTCTCATGATTAGGCTGGGGCTAAATCAGGGGTTGATGGGTGGCAAAGTTTGAAGTGCCTGAAGGGCCTTCTCCACACTGTATCTAAATATTGAAATAAGTATATAAATCTGATTGATTAGACACGGTCTACTACACACAAAGCCATGTTGACTGTCCCCAGTCAATTCCTGTTTACCCAAATACTTATATATCCAGTCTCCTAGAATACCTGCCAATAATTCATCCACTACAGATGTCAGGCTCACTAGCCTATAATTTCCTGGCTTGTTATTAGATCCTTTCTCAAACAACAGAACAACATTAGCTATCCTCCAACGCACTGGCACCTCACCCATAACTAAGGACATTTTAAAGGTCTCTGCTCGGGCCTCTGCAATTTTGCACTAGTTCCTATAGGGTATGAGGGAACATCTTATCAGACTCTGGGAATTTATCCACCCTAAACCATCAAGATGGTAAACACCTCCTCCTCAGTAATCTTCAAATGGTCCATGACCTCACTTCTGTGTCCATCTCCCAAGTAAATACAGATGCAAAAAGTCAATTTAAATTCTCCATTTCTTTCAACTCCATGCATAGATTACAGCTCTAATCTGCAAGAGGACCAATTTTACTATAATAAATAAAGGCATCCGTTAGTCTTGCGAGACCATGGATCTGTGCCTAGAAAGTCTTCACTCTCCAGGGCGCTGGCCTGGGCAAGGTTGTATGGAAGACCGGCAGTTGCCCATGCTGCAAGTCTCCCCTCTCCATGACACCGATGTTGTCCAAGGGAAGGGCATTAGGACCCATACAGCTTGGCACCAGTTTTACTATCCCTTTGCTTTTAATATATCTGTAGAATCCTAGTAATTCTCCTACACATTGTCTGTTAGAGCAACCTCATGGCTTGTTTTAATTCTCCTAATTTCCTTCTTAAGTGTTCTCTTGCATTTCTCATATTCCTCAAATACCTCATGTGCTCCTTTATGCTTATACCTGCTATTCACCTCTTTCTTTTTCTTAACTAGAGCCTCAATAGTTCTGAAAAACTGAGTTTCTACAAACCTGTTATCCTTGCCATTTACGCTGTCAGGAACGTACAAACTCAAAAAAATTTACCTTTGAAGGCCCCATCTTACCAAATACACCTATGTAAGGAAGCAACTTGTTCCAAACCACGTTTGCTAGATCCTTCTCAGATATCATTAAAATTGGCCTTTCTCCAATTTAGAATCTCAGCCCAAGGACCAGACCAACCTTCTTCATAGTTATCTTGAAACTACTGGCTTTATTATCACTAGATGCAAAGTTTAAACCTTCACGAACTTCTGTCACCTGTCCTGTCTCATTCCTCAATAGGAGATCTAGTACCACATTCTCTCTAGTTGGGACCTCTGTGTATTGATTAAGGAAACTTCCTTGAACATATTCGACAATTTCTATCCCATCCAGCCCTTTTGCAGTATGAGAGCCCCTTTACCGCAAATTTATATTTCTGACAACAGTCTGTGATCTCTGTACAAATTTGCTCCTCTAAATGTTATGGACTGTTGGGTGGTCCATAATATAATTCCATTAACATGATCATTTCTTTATTATTCCTCAGTTCCATCCATACAGCCTAAGTAGACAAGCTCTCCAGCCTGTCTTCTCTGAGTAATGCCGTGAAATTCTTCCTGACGAGTTATGCCACCCCTTCTATTTTAATTCCTCCCACTCTATCAAGTCTAAAACAATGAAACCCCGAAACACTGAACTGCCAGTCCTGCCCCTCTTGCAACCAATTCTCACTAATGGCTGCAATGTCATAATTCCACATGCTGATCCATGCCTGAATCTCATCCACCTTTCCTACAATATTCTTTCCATTCAAATATACGCAACTCAGAACTTTAGTCCTTCAATGACCACCCATTAGATTCCTGACTTTCTATATAGGATTAACAAAATATTTCCCCACAACTACACCACTATGTGCTCTGGTGCTCTGGTGCATTCATTCCCATCCCCCTACAGCTCTACTTTAAACCCCATTCTCCAATGCCTATGCTGCATTAGCAAACCTCCTCGCAAGAATATTAGTCCCCTGCATTTCAGGTGCAAGCCATTCCATCTGTACAGTCTCACTTTCTAAAGAAGCTGCAAAAAGTTGTAGTATTAGGCAGCTCCATCATGGGTACTAGCTTCCGTAGTATCCAAGACACATCATCAAAGAGCAGTGAGTCAGAAGGGTTGCAATCATTATTAAGGACCCCCATCACCCAGGACATGCCCTCTTCTCATTTTTACCATCAGGATGCAGGTACAAAAGTCTGAAGATACACATTCAGTGATTCAGGAGCAGCTTCTTCCCCTCTGCCATACGATTCCTAAATGGACATTTGAAACCATGAACAATGTCTCACTTTTTTATTTCTGTTTTTGCACTACTATTCTTAATTTAGCTATTTAATATACATATATATACTATAGTTATTTTTTTCTGTATTTACAATGTACTGCATTGTTCTGCTGCCATTACGTTAATAAATTTCACAATGTATGCCAATGATATTAAACCTGATTCTGGAAGGGAGCCCAACAATCCAAAGATCTGAAACCCTCCCTCTTGCTTCATCTCATCACCTATGTGCTAAATTGTATGATGTTCCTATTTCTGGCCTCTCTAGCACATGGCATGGGTAACAATGTTGAGATCACAACCCTGGTGGTCCTGCTCTTTAACTCAGCACCTAACGCCCTGAACTCATTTTCCAGGACCTTATCACCATTCTTAACCAAGTTATCGATACCGATGTGATCCACAACCTCTGGCTGATCAAACTCACACTAAAGTACTTGATCCTAGGTGTCCCTAACCCTGGCACTCAGGAGGCAACATACCATCTGGGAATCTTGTTCTCATGTACAGAACCTCCTTTGTGTTCCCCTAAGCATTGAATCCCCTATTACTACAATTCACCTCTTCTTCCCCTTCCCTCCTGAGCCACAGAGCCAGACTCAGTGCCAAGGGACTGACTGCTGTGGCTTTCCTCTGCTAGGTCATCCACCCCCAGCCTGTTATTGAGGGGAATAGCTACAGGGATAATCTGCACTGGCTTCCTATTTCCATTGTCCCTCCTGAGGGTCACTCAGTTACCCGTGTCCTGCACCTTGGGTGTAACTACCTCCCTGTGTATCCTGTCAATCAAACCCTTGGCCTCCTGAATAATCTGGAGTTCATCCAACTCCAGCTCCTTCTCCTCAACAGAGTCTGTAAAAAGCTGCAGCGGGATGCACTTCTTGCGGGTATAGTCATCAGAGACACTGGAGGTCTCTCTGCCTTCCCACATCCTGCAAGAGGAGCTTTCCACTGTCCTGCCTGGCATCCCTACTGCAGTAACTGTACAATAAGGAAAAAAGAAAAATTAAACAAAATATTCTACCTACAGCCTCTGCCTCTCCTCACCAAGGTCTCCAGCAGCCAAAGCCTGGACTCCACACTAAACCTGACTCCTTTTGATTGGCCCTTGCTAATGCCGACTTATGCAAAATATAGTGTCTCCAAGAAAACTGTGGTGCACAGAATATCCTAGCTTCCCCAGCTCACTTCTTTTGAATTCTCTCCTGCTACCCAATCCAGCAACTCCAAGGGAACTGTGGTACATAGAAAGACAAAATGCAATAAGAACATTTCTAACAAAATATGCTTTAAGTATCGTTTAACATCTTTGAAAATGTCACAACCAAGGTCCCTGCTGCAGAAAATGAGCATCCTTGCAAGCAGGCAGCTGAAAATCATCAGCAAGCATTCATGGGAGAATGAATATTCCTGCCACTTTGGATTTATTCGTGGTTGTATTTAACACCCTTCCTTTCATTTCATTCTTATCAGGCCTTGTCAGAAGTTAAGCGGCAGCAATGCTCCCTGTTTATCTTAGTCCATATTCTGGAAAAGAAGATTCCAATTTAGATTGCCTCTGCAAAGGAGTAGCATTTGTTTAGTACTAAGTTAATGTTTCTGAGCTGCATTAGATTTTATTTTGGAGTTTTCTTTAGCGGCCCTGTTGACCTAGTGTTTATTATTTTAATTTGGTTCTGAACTGTTCTTATTAAAGCTGTGATTCTTGGTACTGTGTCTCTCCCTATGTACTTGGGCCATCACCAAGCATTGTTTCAACAAGACTTGACTTTTAGAATGGACCCAGCAGAGAGAGAACAGCTGACCTCGGCCCTGAATTAGATTGATCAGGTAGGAGAGGTTAAAGTCAGTGGAGGCTGGCTTGGCAGAAGTGGCTCATGCAGTGCGAGCCCAGTCCAAGCAGGAAGGACAGCTGTCAGTGCTTGCAGAGATGCTTAGCAACTCCAAATAGAGAGTCAGGATCAGGTATCAGCCACTACTGCTCCCGTTGTCTCTGTTCAGCAGCACACTACCGATAGACCAGGATCAGGTAGCAGCAAGTACTGCTTCTGCTGCCATAAATCCTCCAGGACAGTCCCACTCCTAGCATCAGCAACTCACACATCTCTCTATAACAGTCACGTCAGTCTCAACCACTAATAGCCTGATTCCCTTGGCAGTATCTGGACCAGAACTGAGTATTCCTTCATCAGGCAGATACACTGGTGACCACAACGGCTGCAGGAATTTTATTACCCTGTGTAAGCTGACTTTCCAAGCATGGCCATGTTGATTTGATGATGATGCATGGAAACTGGCTTACCTAGTGAATCTTTTAAATGGACGACCACCCCCCCTCACGCCCCCCCATTCAGGCTGTTCAACATTCTATGAGAACAAGAATCTCTCACAGGCCAGTTCTTCCAACAATCTGTGGTTCAAGAGCGTGTCTGATCTTCCAGAATGGGGTCTGGAGACTGCCCATTGACCCATTAACTCCTGAAGCTGCACAAAGGGAAAGAGACATTGAGGGACTAAGGAGTAAAATTCTGCAGGCTTGCCGTTGAGACAGGGTGGAATGAGAGATCTCTCATCACTGCTTTCCAGCATGGGCTGAGCACAGGAGTCTGGCATGAGATTGAGTTGTGTGATGAACAGGACAACTTGGATGACCTGATAAATCAGGCCACTCGAATTGACAGCTGAGTGGCGCAGGGAGAGAATGCCGAATCCTCCTACTCTTCAGAACACATCTGTCTTCACTCTCGCTCTCTCTCTCTCTCTCTCTCTCTCATTACCCAGTACGCAGTCTGTGGAGGAGCCTGTGCAGGTGGGGGCATATATCTCACTCAGGAGGAGCAAGACCAGCACAGGAGAACAGGTTATTTCCTCAGCTGTGGTGTTCCAGGACACTTCTAGCCAATGCCGGCCTTCTGGTCCTGGTCAATGATGTGCTCTGGGGCATGTTGAATCTTTTTTTTCTGTATTTACACCACCTTCTGTTCTATCCCTGCTCTCACTAGGAACATGTCCAGCATGTCTGGAAGGTTCTTAGACAGTTCCTCAAGAACAACCTTTATGCCAACTCAGAGAAGTGTGAGTTCCACAAAGAGCCCTGCCATTTTGGGTTACATCCTCACTTATTCCAGTGTTCAAGTGGATCCATGTAAAGTTCTGGCAGTCACAATGTAGCCCAAACCATCTACAGTCATTCAGGTGTGGCACTTCATGGTGTTTGCAAACTTTGATGCAACTTCATCAGAAACCTCAGTTCCATCGTGGCAGCTATACCCATCAAGGAGATCTCTGTGGGATCCCAATGGACAGGTGAAGCAGAACAGGCATTCTCAGAGCTAAAGTGATGCTTCACCACTCCCCAGTGCTGCAACATCTAGACCCACCCCATCCATTCAATGTCAAGGTTGATGCATCAGACACTGGCATTGGAGCTGAACTCTGCCAGCACTCTTCTGTAGGTAATTGGCTGAACGCCTGTGCTTTTCCTTCCCATCACTTGGATTCCCGCAGAGTGTAACTATGATGTCAGGAACTGAGAACTTCCACCTAAGAAGGCCCTGGAGGTGTGGTGACACTAGCTGGAAGGGGCAGGACATCCCTTTCTGGCATGGACGGATATCAATGGAAACAGCAGACAGGGACACAATTGAGCTGCAGTCAGGAATGAAACGAAGTTTGAACAAAATTGGAATGTCTAAACAGAAACTGGTCTGTCTGAAAAATGGTGTTACTGTTGTGGCGGGGGCTCACATACAGCAGACCAATGCAGGTTGAAGACAAAACTTGCAGAAAATGCAACAAAGGAGGTCACATACAAACAGCATGTCAGGCAGACAAAAAATAAATGGATTGCACAGGGAAGAGAAAAAGATAAAAAGTCAAGTACGCCCTATCCTCGTTATATGTGTCTTCAGACTATGCAGATTCACAGTTATGCGAGGAACCTATTTCTACCAACGTCCCATTATATGCGTCCAAAACTCACAGTTATGCAAGGAGCACTGCTTTCCCATCAATACAAGTCACGTACGCACGCCTCACAGTTTCACTGTTGGGACGAGGAGCACTGCTTTCCCACCAATACAAGTCATGTGCACATGCCTCACAGTCTCACTCCCACCAGTTTTGCATTGGTTTTGGCAACATGTGGACGTGCGATCTTGCGCTCTTAAAATTTTGTTGTTTTTACCTACAGTGCACTGATTTTGTGCCTGAAATACTTAACTATGCCTCTTAAGCGTCCAATGTCAAGTCCTGGGCCATCAGCCGTGCGGCAGAGAACCGCTTTAACACTTGAAAAAAAGTTGGAAACTATAAACAGGGCGGCATCGGGTGAAGGTAACACAGCTCTGGGACGTTACTTTGGCCTGGGTGAGTCCATAATCAGAAGCATAAAGAAAAATGCTGAGAAAATAGAAAGTGCAGTGATTGATTCATCACAAGTGTCTTCAAAGATTGTTACCAAACTGCGTAACTCAATTATGACAAAAATGGAGAACATGTTGAGTTTGTATATTGAGCATGAAACAAAGAAAAAAACACTTAGTTCCAATCATCTTCATGTGAAAGCTTTGGAAATTTATGGTCACCTTTACTCAGAGGCTAGTGAGGAAGTGTCAAGTGATATTGTTAGCTTTAATGCGAGTAGGGGATGGTTTTCTAAGTTTGTTAATCCTCACAGGCTTCACAATTTAGCTGTGCACGGTGAGCAAGCCAGCGCTGACCACAAAGCTGCTGAACTCTACCCTGTGCAGTTGCAGGCTTTGATAGCTGAGTTAGGCATCACATCAAAGCAGGTGTTTAATGCAGACAAGACCGGGCTTTTTTGGAAGCATATGCGGAAACACACTTACATAAGTAAGGATGAAAAAACTGCGTCAGGTGTCAAGACAGCAAAGGATAGATCGACTTTGCTTATGTGTTCCAATGCCGAAGGAGACTGTAAGATGAAACCTCTCTTAGTTTACCATTCACTAATCCCCCGTGCTCTTCAGGGTTTGAGTAAGAATATGCTTCCTGTCCACTGGGCAGCTAACAAGAAAGCATGGGTCACTGGTCAAATCTTTGAAGGTTGGTTTGCTAATCATTTTGCTGTTGAGGCTGAACGCTACTGCCGGGAACAGAATCTTGCCTTTAAAATTCTATTGTTGCTTGACAATGCGCCAGCCCATTCTAAACATTTGGACAGCATTCATCCTAACATAACAGTGCGTTTCCTGCTGCCTAACACAACATCGCTGATTCAACCACTCGACCAAGGTATGATATCCACACTCAAGGCATATTTTTTACAGCAAACTATCTGTCAGATGCTGCAAGCAACAGGCGATTTTGAAAATCCCAGGAGCTTATCAACAGTGAGGGAATGAATGGTGGAAGCCCTTCAACATCAGACATGCCATCAGCAACACTGATGAATCCTGGGAAGAGGTCAGGTCTTCCACTCTCAATGGAGCATGGAAGTCAATTTTGGCGGAGTGTGCGCACACCCTCAAGGGGTTTCCTGCCTTCACTGCAGCTGTCCAGGATTGTGTGGCCCTGAGCCGTAAAATTGGCGGGGAAGTATTCTCAGATCTCAAGACTGCTGACGTGGTAGAACTCCTGGATTCTCACGATGAAGAATTAAGTGTGGATGACCTTCTGCGTGTAACTCAGACTGAAGGTGATAACAATGAAGAAGAAAGTGTCGAGTTGCAGGTGAAGGATTTTACGATGAAGCAACTGGCAGAATTTTTTAAGGCTGCGGAACACTTGTCGCAAATGGTGATGGACGTGGACCCAAGTTTAAAATGGAGTCAGCATTTCAGTCATTCCCTGCAGTCAAGCCTTCTTCCCTACAAGCAAATTTATGCTGAAAAACAAAGTGCTGCCAAGCAAACAACCCTCACCACTTTCTTTAAACCAGTGTAATCTTCTGCTGCCTGCAGCACTGAGAGTTCTGTGAGTCTTCCTTCTCCCCTTGCTGTCCTTGATGATCCTGACGACACACAATCATCCACCTCATCCGTGTAAAGCTGCCCGACACCACAACAACCACTCATCTCCCGAAGCAAACACACCCGCCACTGTTGGTGAGTACTGTTAACTTTCTATGATTTATTATGTTGAATATTACCTTAAATTGATTAAATATAATACAAATATTGTCTTGTAGTACTGCTTTTGGTGTCATATTGGTATAAAAATGTGAATAAGGTACAGATAAAACATATTTAGGAAGCCCTCTGGAACGCATCCTTATTTTCTCCATTGAAATAATTATTCACATTATGTGACAACTTCAAGGAACATATCCCTCACCTATAACGAAGATAGGGTGTAGCAGTTTCAAAAAGAGCACTGATCTGTATGCCGTTGATGAAAAATTTTATAATGATGAGAGTGACACAGGACTGAGTAGCCTTGAGATTTAAAATGTGAAAACTAACAAGAAACAACCAATATGGCTTACAACAGAAGTGAACAACAAATTACTGAAAATGGAATTGGACCTGGGCTCAGCTATTTTAGTCATTGCATAAAATTAATTGGAATGGCACTTCAATTATAGCATACTGAAGTTTTCAGATATCCAACTAAGAAATTATACTGGAGAAAAGATAACTCCTGTAGAAATAACTTTCGTAATAGTGAGATACAACAACCAACAAGCCACATTGGGTATGTATGTAGTGAAAACAGAAGGGCCAGTATTGTGGCGATGTGATTGAATGAGACAACTACAACTTGATTGGAGATCCATCTACCATTTACATGCCAGATCCCCTGCAAGAGAGTCAACTGAATGCAAATTTAGAATGGTACTGGATGACGCCACAGCAGTGTCCAAGGGTAACACTGGAAAACTGAAACATATCAAGGATAAAGTAGTGTTAAATGAAAATGGCACACCTATGTTTTACATAGCCCATCTCCCTTATACCATTCATGATAAAGTAACCAGTGAGCTAGGTTGCATGGAGGCTGAAAAAATTCTTTCCAAGGTTGAATGGAGCCCATGGCAATGCTAATGGTCCTAGTAGCTAAGAAGGATGAGACATATTACATTTGCACTGTACTACCCAGCTACAATTGGCTTGGCAGAAATATTTGTCCAGAGTCTAAGGAACACACTACGAGTAACTTTCAGCAGAACTCACCATACTGACACTGAATCAGAAGCTCGCCAATTTCCTCCTTGCATATCAAAATGGAGCATACTGACTTTGCACACTGGTTGAATGCTAAGTTGGTGTGGTTCTTCATTGACACTGTTATAGATATAATTCTATTATGGTTTTATTGAGTATGTCCACAAAAATTAATCTCAGTGTTGTATATGGTGACATATATGTTCTTTGATTATGAATTTTCTTTGAACTTTGAACCCGCCTCCTTCTCCTCCCCTTTGTCAACTAGGTCCCTGGTCTATGCTGTATGGCGTCTCCTGGTATCTGGTTGGGTGCGGGCCAGTGTCTGGTACCTTGTGGATTGAGAGGGATATGGCCCAGAGGAACGTTCTTGGGTTCCAGTCCGTAACACCCCAGACAAGTCTCTGATCCGGGACTTCCAGCAGGTACAGGTTTCTGACACTGTCACAACCATAGACTCTGTTGAAGAGTATGGGCCTGACACAGGTGAAGAGCTGAAAGAAGTCAGCAATCACGCTCATGAGAATACACATTCCAGTCAATTAGGGTCTACTTGTGGTTGCATTTAATTCCATTCCTCTCATTTCAGTCTTGTCGTGTCCTGACCAAAACATGGCGACAGCAACGCTCCCTGCATATCTTAGTCCACATTCCAGAAAAGATTATAATTTAGATTGACACTGCAAAGGAGTGGTATTTGTTTAGTATTAAATTACTACTTTGAGTGCAGTGGCAGTGTTAGGTTTTAGATTGAGAGCTTTTGTTAGTGGCCCTACTGGCCTAGCATTTATTATTTTCCTATGGCTCTGTACTATTCTTGTGAAAACTCAGAGAACTGTTCTACCTGCTGCTATATCTTTCCCTCTGCTCTTGTTTCATCACCAAACATCATGTCAGAAAATGGAATATATCTTCGTCCAAGGTGGTATTTCATCTGTAAATGTCTGACTGTCTTTGACTTTTTTTGTGCAATGCTAATTAAATCTGTACTGGCTGATTTATCAAACCAAAAGCATCTTACATGCATTCAAATATTATTAGACCTGGAAACATTACGCTGAGAGGAGAATTATAATCACAGTCCTCTGTTTAGGAGAGTAATGTGAGCTCTTTACAGGAACATTTGTTTACTGAGAAATCCTTTGTATACAGAAACAGAGAAGTAACTTTTGCTTGTTCCGGCAATAATATTGCAAGTGCCTATTTGAACGTTCCCACCTACTTCATTTATAAGTGGTACCTTTTGTTTCTTAAATTTACTTTTAATTACAACAGCACAGATGGAGGCCATTCATCCTATCAGATCCATTACAGCTTGCAGGAGTTAGTTAATTCCGGAAGTTTCATTCCCCCCTCCTTCATTAGTTGTATTCCATTTTCTCTTACTTATATCCATTGACTCCCCTTTCTATGCCTCAATTTTCGTTCCAATTTTCTTCCTTCTTGAAGGAAAAGTGAAGCATGTTGATCTCAAATAGGGTAACCCATGCTATTGGTGAAGAAGTTTGCCCAATGGGAGCCTCTCTCATAAAAATGTCTCTTTGAAATGTTTCCACATGTGAAAGCATACCTCAGAATGACTGTGCAGGTTAATACATTGTAACAGTTTCCTGTACTTGGTCCATCTTTTCCCCTCATCATTAATTATTTATTTTAGAGAGTCTTATTCCAAAAAACTAGCTGTCAGATGCCAAACGACTATCAATTGAAAATATATCAATGGATCCTACTTGATTGACATTGACACAGATTTCGTGCTCAGCCAATGCACATGTCTTCTGGCTACCATGCAACGTAGAGCAGGCAGAGAACAAACTACATGATATCACTTCCAGAGAGAGCTCAGGAAATACCAGAGTAACATAAAAGAGCCAGGGAACTAGAGAACTGAGATTTTGGATGTTCATCCTGATCTTCGCAGCCAGGAAAATAGGTATTCTTGAGGACTTGGACCAGATAACTTACGTTCTGAATGTTTGGATGAACTTGTTTTGACTTGCCATTGGCAAGGCAACCTTTCCAGAGGAGATCACTGGCTAATTGTTATCTCACCCTCTCCTTCTATTTTCACAAACACAAAGATATTAAGGCTCATAGATGTGCCCTCTTATTGTTCCATCTGAAATCAGGTAATTTAGTACTGCTTCCTCAGCTTTCTCTTCCCTGATCATTCACAGTGCAGGCACATTTATCTACCAACCCTTTGGAAAAGGTACAAAATCCATTTCTAAAAGCAAGCTTCAATAATTCAAACAACCAAGCAATAAAAGAGGAAAGGAAAGCATATCAAATTTAAATCTAATCACTTTTCATCAAAAGGAAAGAGACACAGACTTTGATGAAGGGTCATCAATCTGATACATTAAATATTACTCTCTCCAGAAACACGGCTGAGCAGTTGCAATGGCTTCTATTTTTATTTCAGACTTCCAGCATTCATATTCTTTTGATTTTGTATGAAATACAGTTTTATCTTTTTCTTCCTTATTGAAATGATACTTTAGAAGTGTCTATAAACTTGAATAGTTTTGTTTTTGCTTCTTTCGTGTGGGTGTTAAGTTCTATCCATTTAATATATTTTAGTAGCAGGAAATTAATTCCCCCACCCCTAGGAAATATGATAAGCAGTAAGGGCAATCCCCACAGAGGCAGTCACACTGAAGGCTGATTTATACTTGTGCATCAACTCGACGCTGTGGGCACAACGTCGCCACGAACCCTACGCAGAGCCGACACGGATCCCTACACCATAGCGTGACGCGCACCTTTCCCAAAATGTAACTATGCTTTGCAGCAACGCAGACCGCAACAACTGTGATTGGCCCGCTTGGTAGCATCGCATTTGCTCCTACGCTGCAATAGCTTCCCATTGGGCGACTGTAGGGCAGGGAAGGAATTCTGGCTGCAATGCTTTCCATAAAGCTTTACAGACCTCCGAAATTATGGAGGACACATTTCACTTTGACGAAAAAAGACGCTTGCTTTAAACTTGTTTACCCCGAGAAAGACTACCATGACCATGAAGCCTTGCGCGGGCAGGTGTGTGCGCATGCATGATGTGCCCGAATTGCAGAGCGACACAGACAAACCAACGCACAAGTATAAATGCTCACAATGCGCCTAGGTCACTTGCGTAGGTTATGGCGTTGAGTTGACGCACAAGTATAAATCAGCCTTGAGTGACAGGGCTCACAGGATACCTCCAGTTGGTAAGCACAAAATCAAAATCACTGCAGAGGTGCTAATCTTTAATGAGCCAAAGTGCTAGAAATGATTAGCAGTGGATATTGGCCAGAAATATTTACTTCACGGATACTGTCTGATCTGTTAAATCTTTCAACTACAATTCTGTTATATCCAATTGAGTAAAGTATTTTAAAAGTTGAATGGACTTTTGAGCCAGAAACTTCTTTGGACTTGGCTTGCGGCTCACTGGGCAGCTAGTACACTTGGTGCAGTGGGTATGTTTAGTACTTGGAGTTTCACCAGCCAGTTGGTAGGATTACAATGAACCAATTAGTTCCTGGGTTGGGACCGTGAAGGAAAAGGATAAACAGCAGGTAAGAGACCTGTTCGACATACCTTTAGGATTATTTCCTCAGCAAGGCAACTGCTGATTGGCTCCCATAGACTCTACTCTGCTAGCAGTCAGGCATAGCCTCCAGGTAACAAAGAAACATGAAGTGCTGCTGTATGTTGCCTAGGCCCTTTGGAAAAGGATAACATTTCTACACAATTTTTTTATCAAGCTGACAAAATACCCAATGTAATACATAGAATGAGTCGGCCAGTGCTGTAGTGGTGAATGGTCCGGGGTTTGAATCTGGCTGGCTCCGTGTACCCTTTCTATCCGTGTTGGGTTGAGTGTTGAGCTAACAACTTGGCCACCTGATGCAACAAAAGCCGTGGAAAGGAAAAACATAAATATATAGAATGGGACCTGGGACTTTTATCACACATTGATTTGAGAAGAGTATTCTTACCTCAGTTTCAACAAAACCTTTCAAACATTTCTTATTTAACTGAATGAATGATCTTATATCGCACAATGCATAGAGCAACTTTAAAGATGACATATTTCAATATCAATATTGATTTTTTTATTGTTTATGATGTGCCAAGATGGATAATCAGACAGACCAGGGACAAAATTAGAATTGAAGGATATTTTTCCCATTTATTGTTCTGTCCTGAGATTATATTTCAGTAATAATATAAAAATTTATTTAAACATATCATTCATAAAGGCAAGCCAAACAAAAATCAACAGAAAATTAACCATTTTATAACATTTCAGAGGAGTGGCATAAAATTATGTGTACTTATTAAAGTGTCAAAATTGCACCAACATCAATTTCATCTGGCTTAGCTACTTCAGAGTATCAGATTCAATATTAACTATAATAATTCTTATTACTAGTTTCAACTATTTTAATTACAAATAATTACATAAAATTAAAGAGTTTAACAGCAGCTGGCAAGCATTACTTGGAAATGGGTCAGGTAATAATGCACTGCTTAAAGCCCTTAGACTGAGGCATGATGGCTCAGGCATGTGGACGCTACCAAGTTAGACCAGCAGGAAGAATTTTAAAGGTAAGTATTTTTTCTTCAGAGGTTTGATCGACGCACAACTGCGCAGGCGAGTTAAACCAGTGGGAAGCATTTAAAAAGAAGACAGCTTTATAGAGCAGGCGCTGGAGTAGAGGGAGTCAGAGTAGGAGGGGTTTGGCTCAACAGGGCTTCGGCGATAACGAGTTGAGGCGAGGTAAGTTACTTGTGAAGAATAGGAATAGGAAGTATGTCTGCGAGGCCGGTGTTCTGTACTGGGCGTCAGGTGTGGGAAGTCTGGGAGACTCTCAGCCTCCCGGATGGCCATATCTGCACCAGGTGCGTCGAGCTGCAGCTCCTTAGGGACCAGGTTAGGGAACTGAAGATGCAGCTCAATGACCTTCGTCTGGTCAGGGAAAGTGAGGAGGTGATAGATAGGAGCTATAGGGAAGTAATCACCAGGGCCTCGGGAAACAGATAAGTGGATAACAATCAGGAGAGGGAAGGGCAAGAGTCAGATACTAGAGAGTACCCCTGTGGCTGTCTCCCTCAACTCCTGTTTGAGTACTGTTGGCGGGGGGGTGGGGGGACCTACTGGGGGAAGCAACAGTGGCATGCCACTGGTATGAAGTCTGGTCCTGTGGCAGGGAAAGGAAGAGGATGGCAGTAGTGAAAGGGGATGCCACTGGTATGAAGTCTGGTCCTGTGGCAGGGAAAGGAAGAGGATGGCAGTAGTGAAAGGGGATTCTATAATTAGGAGGTCAGACAGGTGATTCTTTGAATGCAGGAAAGAAACACAGATGGTAGTTTTCCTTCCAGGTGACAGGGGCTGGGAAGGTGAACAGCCAGAGGTCATGGTACATGTTGGTACCAATGACATAGGTTGGAAAACAGAGGAGGTCATGAAAATAGACTACAAGGAGTTAGGAAAGAAGCTGAGAAGCAGGACCACAAGGGTAGTAAACTCGAGATTAACACCTGTGTCATGCGACAGTGACTATTGGAATAGCGTGAGGTGGAGGATAAATGTGTGGCTGAGGGATTGCAGCAGGGGGCAGGGATTCAAATTTCTGGATCATTGGGACCTCTTTTGGGGCAGGTGTGATCAGTACTAAAAGGACGGGTTGCACTTGAATCCCAGAGGGACCAATATCCTGGCAGGAGGTTTGCTAAGGCTACTGAGCAGAATTTAAGCTGGAATTGCTGGGGGTGTGGGAACCGAACTGAAGAGACAGAGGAAGGGGCAGTTAGCTCACAAATAGAGAAAGCTTGGGGAAAGTGCAAGAGGGAAGATAGGCAGGTGATAGAGAAGGGACGCGCTCAGACCGATAGTTTGAGATTTGTCTATTTTAATGTAAGGAGTATCATGAACAAAGTATCATGAGCTTAGAGCATGGATCAGTACTTCGAGCTGTGATGTTTTGGCCATTAGTGCCAGGCTTTAGATGTTTCAGAAAGGACAGGGAGGGAAGCAAAAGAGTTGGGGACATGTCACTGAGCTAGTGATAGTATCGCGGTTGTAGAAAAGGAGGAAGTCATAAAGGGATTGTCTACTGTGTCTCTGTGGGTGGAAGTTAGGAACAGGAAGGGGTCAATAACTCTACTGGGTGTCTTTTATAGGCCACCCAATATTAACAGGGACATCGAGGAGCAGATAGGGAGACAGATTTTGGAACAGTGCAATAATAACAGGGTTGTCGTGATGGGAGATTATAAATTCCCCAGTATTGATTGGCATCTCCTTAGAGCAAGTGGTTTAGATGCGGTGGAGTTTGTTAGGTGTGTTCAGGAAGGTTTTCTGACACAATATGTAGATAAGCCTACAAGAGGAGAGGCTGTAATTGATCTGGCATTGGGAAATGAACCTGGTCAGGTTTCAGCTCTCTCAGTGGGAGAGCATTTTGGAGATAGTGATCACAATGTTATCACCTTTACTATAGCATTGGAGAGGGATAGGAACACGTTAGGAAAGTTAGGAAAGCGTTTAAGTGGAGTAAGGGGAAATATGAGGCTATCAGGCAGGAACTTGGAAGCATAAATTGGGAACGGATATTCCCAGGGAAATGTATGGTAGAAATATGGCAAATGTTCAGGGGATATTTGTGTAGCATTCTGCATAGGTACATTCTAATCACACAGGAAAAGCGTGGTAGGGTACAGGAACCATGGTGTACAAAAACTGTTGAAAATTTCACTAAGAAGAAAAGAAAAGCTTACAAAAGTTTCAAAAGACTAGGTAATAATAGAGATCTGGAAAATTATAAGGCTAGCAGAAAGGAGCTTAAGAATGAAATTAGGAGAGCCAGAATGGGCCATGATAAGGCCTTGGCAAGCAGGATTCAGGACAACCTCAAGGCATTCTAAAAGTATGTGAAGAGCAGGAGGATAAGACGTGAGAGAATAGGACCAATCAAGTGTGACATTGGAAAAATGTGTATGGAACCGGAGGAGATAGCAGGGATACTTAATGAATACTTTGCTTCAGTATTCACTACGGAAAATGACCCTGGCGATTGTAGAAATGACTTACAGTGGACTGAAAAGCTTGAGCATGTAGATATTAAGAAAGAGGATGTGCTGGAGCTTTTGGAAAACATCAAGTTGGATAAGTCTCCGGGACCGGATGAGATGTACCCCAGGCTACTGTGGGAGGCGAGGGAGGAGATTGCTGATCCTCTGGTAATGATCTTTGCATCATCAATGGGGATGGGAGAGGTTCCGGAGGATTGGAGGGTTGCAGATGTTGTTTCCTTACTCAAGGAAGGGAGTAGAGATAGCCCAGGAAATTATAGACCAGTGGGTCTTACTTCAGTGGTTAGTATGTTGATGGAGGAGATCCAGAGGAGCGGGATTCATGTATATTTGAAGTAGTATAATATGATTAGGAGTAGTCAGCATAACTTTGTCAAAGGCAGGTTGTGCCTTACGAACCTGATTGAATTTTTTGAGGATGTGACTAAACACATTGATGGATGTACAGCAGTAGATGTACATGGATTTTAGCAAGGCACTTGATAAGGTACCCCATGGAAGCCTTATTGAGAAAGTAAGGAAGCATTGGATTCAAGTGAACCTTGCTTTGTGGATCCAGAACTGGCTTGCCCACAGAAGGCAAAGAGTGGTTGTAGATGGGTCATATTCTGCATGGAGGTCGATGACCAGTTGTGCTCCTCTGGGATCTGTTCTAGGACCCCCCTGCTCTTTGTGATTTTTATAGATGACGTGGACGAACAAGTGGAGGGATGGATTAGTAAGTTTGCTGATGACACAAAGGTTGGGAGTGTTGTGGACAGAGTGGAGGGCTGTCAGAGGTTGCGGTGGGACATTGATAGGATGCAAAACTGGGCTGAAAAGTAGCAGATGGAGTTCAACCCAGGTAAGTGTGAGGTTGTTCATTTTGGTAGGTCAAATATGATAGCAGAATATAGCATTAATGATAAGATTCTTGGCAGTGTGGAGCATCAGAGGGATCTTGGGGTCCGAGTCCATAGGACACTCAAAGCTGCTGCGCAGGTCAATGTGTGGTTAAGAAGGCATACGGTGTATTGGCCTTCCTCGACCATGGGATTGAGTTCAAGAGCTGAGAGGTAATGTTACAGCTATATAGGTTCCTGGTTAGGTCCCACTTGGAGTACTGTGTTCAGTTCTGGTTGACTCACTCGAGGAACAATGTGGAAACTATAGAAAAGGTGCAGAGGAGATTTACAAGGATGCTGCCTGTATTGGGGAGTATGCCTTATGAGAGTAGGTTGAGTGAACTTGGCCTTTTCTCCTTGGAGTGATGGAGGATGAGAGGTGACCTGATAGAGGTGTATAAGATGATGAGAGGCATTGATCATATGGATAGTCAGTGGCTTTTTCCCAGGGCTGAAATGGCTAACATGAGAGGGCACAGTTTTAAGCGGCTTGGAAGTAGGTACAGAGGCGATGTCAGGCGTAAGTTTTTTACGCAGTGAGTGGTAAGTGAATGGTATGGGTGCCGGCGATGGTGGTGGAAGTGGATACAATAAACAATCAGTCCTGACGAAGGGTCTCGGCCTGAAACGTCGACTGTACCTCTTCCTACAGATGCTGCCTGGCCTGCTGCGTTCACCAGCAACTTTGATGTGTGTTGCGTAGATGCAATAAGGTCTTTTAAGAGACTCCTGGATAGGTGCAGGGAGCTTAGAAAAATAGAGGGCTATGGGTACCCTAGGTAATTTCTAAAGTAGGTACATGTTTGGCACAGCACTGTGGGTCGAAGTGCCTGTATTGTGCTGTAGGTTTTTTTATGTTTCTGTGTTTCTATAAGATATAAAAGGAAAATTAGTTCATTGAACCCATCACATCTGCTCCATCACTCAATCACGGCTGATTTATTTTCCCTCTCATCTCCTTTCTCATGTCTCCCTCTGAAACCCTTGGCACCCTTATTAATCAAAACCTATCAACCACAGCTTTAAATATGCTGAATGGTTTGGCCTGCACTGCCCTCTGTGGCAATGAATTGCGCAGATTCCCCACCCTCTTCTGGCCACAGAAATTCATCCTCATCTCTGTTCTTATGGGATGCTCTTCCATTCTGAGGCTGTGCCCCAGGTTTTTCAATGTTCAGTATGTCATTATTACCTTGACTGGATTGAAAAGAGCCAAGGTCTGTCTGTCCTGAGAAGTTATCGCTGGATGTGGTATGGGAATTTAAAAAATGGGCTTTTAATATAAAGGTATATTGTTGTTCCACATACAAGTCTTTGCCCATGAGCCTCTCTGGCCTTGAATTGAATTGACTATTTCTTACATCCTTCACATACTTGAGGAATAAAAACCTTTATGTTACGTCTCCATCTAAATGTGCCATGTGCAATCATAGTAATTTATAATAATTTATAGTAAATAGAACAGTCAATATAATAGAGTACACTCAAATCAGTGTGAGTTCATCAATCTGTTGGTCTGGTTGAAGAAGCTGTCCCGGAGCCTGTTGGTCCTGGCTTTTATGCTGCGACACCGCTTCCCGGATGGTAGCAGCTGGAATAGATTGTGGTTGGGATAACTTGGGTCCCCAATGTTCGTACGGGCCCCTTTTTACATAACTGTCCTTATCAATGTCTTGAATCATGGGAAGTTCACAGCTACAGATGCGCTGGGCTGTCCGCACCACTCTCTGCAGAGTCCTGCGATTAAGGGAGGTACAGTTCCCATAACAGGAAGTGATGCAGCCAGTCAGGATGCTCTCAATTGTGCTCTTGTCGAATGTTCTTAGGATTTGGGGGCCCATACCAAACTTCCTCAACTGTCTGAGGTGAAAGACGCGCTGTTGTGCCTTTTTCACCACACAGCTGGTGTGTACAGACCACGTGAGGTCCTCAGTGATGTGGATGCCAAAGAACTTGAAGCTGTTTACCCTCTCAACCCCAGATCCATTGACGTTAATAGGGGTTAGCCCATCTCCATTCCTCCTGTAATCCACAACCAGCTCCTTTGTTTTTGCAACGTTGAGGGAGAGGTTGTTTTCTTGACACCACTGTGTCAGAGAGATGACTTCTTCCCTGTAGGCCACCTCATTATTGTCTGAGATAAGGCCAATCAATGTAGTGTCATTGGCAAAGTTAATTAGCAGATTGGAACTGCAGATTGAATCACATGTGTATTTAGATAAATCTGACACTAATCCATTTTTAATCTTCCCTACGTTCATATCAGCCACACGTGGACTCTTCCATTCACCTTGAGCAGGAGCAAATTTTACACTGGTTAATTAATCTACTAGCTAGTGTAGCTTTGGATGTGGGAAGTAACTGGAATACCAGTGGAAACTCATATGGTCATTGAGAGGATTTCCAATCCTCGCAGAAGCAGCAATCAGGATTCACCCAGTTTACTACAGCTGCGAGACAGGCACCACTATTTGCAACACAGTACTGTGCCACAGTGCATGCAAAAACTAGACATAAAAGAACAGAAAAGGTTTATGAAATTTTTCTGCAGTCGAGTCACAAATTATGTGGAGGAAACTGTCCTCTGGCAGAGACATCAGTAATTACCAGACTCAAATCACCAAATTACACTGCAGCTGCAAAGTAGCTTCATCCATAATGATGTCATCATCAGGAACCAACTTTCATTGGCGTTTGGGCAATTGGAAGTGATGCGGAGGCAGAAAGAGAACCAGCATCAACCACGATCACTCTTGTTTCTGGACCTCTCATTAAAGCGGTTTCCAAAACTATTGGTCCCATCCCAATCATAAAGGTTCCATGAACATTCCCAGTTCTTAACTACTAGTATTCAGTTCTAAATTTTGCTCCCTTTCACTATTAAAAGGAACACCAAAAATCCAGAATGAAATCAAATATAGTAAAGAACTTCTTTCCACCTGGATTTAATAAATTGGTAAACTGGTTTATTATTGTCAGCTGTACCAAGGTACAGATCCATACTTACGGAAGCTCTTGGTGTCTACTTTCTGAGGTCATTCACCCGTCCAGGTGATGCATTCAAGTGTTACAATCTGAAAGTTACATCAGATTCATGATCTTCCTTTGAAACTCCATTAAAGTGATCTCTAGAACCAGAAGCAAACCGTAGTATGTTAGCCTGGGCTGGGACGACCTTCTTGAAAGAGAGGGAAATTGTTACCATTCCCTTGATGACAATTGTTACCATTCCCTGTATCATTACTTCAACACTTTAATTACCCTGCACATTAACAGCACTCAAGAATGTGTGATGCTCTGACATTTTAAACCAAGACTGGGATTCAGTTCCTCAGCCATGTCTAGCAAATAAAGCAAAATGAAACAGTACAATATCATCACATGAACTGATTCCAATTAAACACAATAGAGGAAAGACCAATAAAGAAATAAAACTATACTTCCTTCTGTAGAAGGGGTGTTGCTATCCAAAAAAAATCAAATATATCATAGTCACTCCTTGCATTTGCACCCAGATTCTTTAGAAATATTTTTTAACAGACATCATGCCAAAACAGTAATTGAAAGAGATTAAAGCAGCTTTCAGTCGCAATTAGCTGTAATTTTGAATTCTCCATCCACTTGTTACAAGGCTCAGCACTGAGTATTTCACAGCCAATTTGCAATCCAAAGATGTAAGATATTAAAGTGCTGTGTCTCTTTGTGTTGTTTAGAGAGAAACCAATTAATAATTGACTCACACTTAACTGTTAATTAATAATTAACTTAAATTATTAATTTGTTTCTCTAAAACAACACAATAAATAGAATATTGAAAGCCTAATCTAAAACAAGCAGGCTGAGCAAAAACAGCAGTAGTTGTTTCTTTCTTAAATAGAACAGTTGCAAGTTTTAGAGATCGCTCACTCTTGTTATGTAGTGGTAGTAATTTGAAATATTGTCATTTGTTAAGTCAAGCTTGCAGTATAATTACTTCTTTGACTTCATGTGTGAAAAACCTGTGGTAAATGATGTAACATGAACTTTATTTTTTCCCTCTATATATTACTGTTAATTCATCCATTCTGCTCGGATCAAACTCCCCAGAAGAATGCTGAACTCTCTCGAATTGTTTCTCCACCAACAAGACAATATAATAGAGCAGGTCATCGAATGTATTCAAGACTGACCCATTATCAATTCAATGAAGTCAATGGAATGACTATCTGGGTCATATGGTGAATTGGCAAAACTCCAGCAGGCTATTTAGAACTGATGTTTCATTATTTCCAAAGCTGCAAAGATAATAAGACAAATCCCATGTGAGTGCAAAATCTCATTCACATCATGTTAGCATGTCACTGCTATGTTAAACAGCTGATCCACCTACATGGATTTAATTATCAGCCTAGTCATTAAGCTCCTCTCTCATGCCTCTGTAATTCCCTTTATTCCATGGTGATACTGATACATCTGACTTGTGCTTTTCCCTCTCAAATTGCCGTATGAATTCTATCATATTATGATCACTGCCTCCTAAGGGTTCTTTTACCTTAAGATCCCTAATAAAATATGGACTATTACACATCACCCAATCTAAGATGCCCTATCCCCAAATAGGCTCAACACAAGCTGCTCTAAAAAGCCACCTCATAGGCATTCAACAAATTCCCTCTCTTGCTGTCCAACACCAACCTGATGTCCCCAATCCCCTTGCATATTGAAGTCCTTCATTACAATTGTAACCTTACCCTTATTACCTGCCCTTTCCAGCTCCATTTGCAATCTCAACCCCACATTTTGGCTTCAATTTGGAGTCCTATCTATGATTCCCATAATGTTTTTTTTACCCTTGCAGTTTCTTAATTCGATCCACAAAGTTTGGACATTGTCTGACCCTATCTCACCTCTTTCTAAAGATGTAATTTCATCTCTTTCTAACAGAGGCACACTACTGCCCATGCCTTCCTGCCTGTACTTTTGATACAAAGTATATCCTTTGATATGACGCTCCCAACTATGACCGTTTTAGCCATGACTCAGTGATGCCCTCAATGTCATAGTGACCAATCTCTAATTGCTCCATGAGTTCATCCACCGTATTCAGAATACTACATTCATTTAATACAGCATCTTGAGTCCTCCATTTGTTGCCCTTTTGAATGTTGCCTCTGTGGTACAATTTAACTCTTGGTCTGTCTGGTCATTGAATTGGTCACTACAGCCACCCGTGGCAATGAGTTCCTCAGATACTCCACGCTCTGGCTAAACTAATTCCTCCTCATCTCTGTTCTAAAGGGGCATCCTTTACTTTGAGGCTTTTCCCTCTGCTGTAAAACTCTCCCATTATTGGACATATACTGTCCACTCCCACTCTATCTAGACCTTTCAATATTCAATAAGTTTTAAGTAGATCCTCCCCTCATTTTGCTAAACTCCCATGAGTATATCAAGCACACCTTTCTGATGCTATTGGGTTCACTGTCCACAAAGCCCTAAACTCAGAAGAAGATTTTAAGCCCTGTCTGATATTGGTATCTACAGGTAACCTCACTATAGGGAAGTTATTCTATATCCACCTAATTTTAAGAACAAACTTATTTCCCTGTCTAACTCTTTGACACAGTTTTCCTGGCCATAACTACTGATTAAGTGGTGGGTCTCCCCTCCATACCAAGGAAGTGATACTTCCAACTAATGAAGTTGTTTTTTTTTTAAATATTTTATTTATGATTTTCTACAAACTACAGCGCAGGAGAAAAAAAATCAATAGTATAAATAGAAGGATCATTGCAATACGGTCAAAAATAGCAATAATAGCAATCTTAGCAAATAAGCAAGTCACCCATATTAAAAATGAAAAATTAGAAGGGAAAGCACCCAACCCACCCACTACCCAACTCCAAGCCAACCACTATATTATAAGTAGAAATATTTGAAAGGACATTTGAGATAAACTTTTATCACCCCAGAACTATATATTGTAGTAAAAATAGAAATGAATAGTAATAAAAAAAAGAGCAGGCTGCTACCTAATCAAAGAATCGGAGAAAGATGGAGATGCAGGAACTGACTATCAAGGGAAGAGAAAAAATACACCAATCAATCTAGGTGACAATTATGAAAATATTCAAGAAAAGGTCCCCACACCTTATGGAACTTTATGTCCGAATTAAAAAGTGAATAGTAAATCTTCCCAAGATCTAAACAAGACATTCAGCCTTGGAGAATCGGTAGAGGTTCCAAAATGAAGGAGCCGTCCAGTGTCCCACCACAGTCTGTGAGTGAAAGGATTAATAATTACATGAAATGTGGAACTAACTTAAAGTTTGGTAAAATTTCTTATCCCTCATTCCAATGGCAAAGTACTTCTTGATTAGTGCATCTGGATTGTGAAAGTAAAGCAGAATAGTTAAAGTATTAACTGAGCCCTAAGTCCAGTGGCTGCACAGGTTAATAAGGTGGTAAAGAAGACATATTTATTACTTATTACTCGAGACGCTGAGTTTGAGTCTGAAAGTTACTTTGCAGCTTTCTAAACCTCTGGTAAGGTTGTATCTAGAGTATTGTGTTCAATTCTGGTTGCTCTATTAAAGGAGGTTTGCCAGGATGCTGCTGCATTAGAACGCAGTTAGATAAACTTGGTTTATTTTCATAGAACATAGAATAGTACAGCACAGTACAGGCCCTTTGGCCACAATGTTGTGTCAACCCTCAAACCCTGCCTCCCATATAAGCCCCCACCTTAAATTCCTCCATATGCCTATCTAGTAGTCTCTTAAACTTCACTAGTGTATCTGCCTCCACCACTGACTCAGGCAGTGCATTCCACGCACCAACCACTCTCTGAGTAAAAAACCTTCCTCTAATATCCCCCTTGAACTTCTCACCCCTTACCTTAAAGCCATGTCCTCTTGTATTGAGCAGTGGTGCCCTGGGGAAGAGGTGCTGGCTATCCACTCTATCTACTCCTCTTATTATCTTGTACACCTCTATCATGTCTCCTCTCATCCTCCTTCTCTCCAAAGAGTAAAGCCCTAGCTCCCTTAATCTCTGATCATAATGCATACTTTCTAAACCAGGCAGCATCCTCTGTACCCTTTCCAATGCTTCCACATCCTTCCTATAGTGAGGTGACCAGAACTGGACACAGTACTCCAAGTGTGGCCTAACCAGAGTTTGATAGAGCTGCATCATTACATCCCGACTCTTAAACTCTATCCTTTGACTTAGGAAAGCTAACACACCATAAGCTTTTTTAATTACCCTATCCACCTGTGAGGCAACTTTCAGGGATCTGTGGACATGTACCCCGAGATCCCTCTGCTCCTCCACACTACCAAGTATCCTACCATTTACTTTGTACTCTGCCTTGGAGTTTGTCCTTCCAAAGTGTACAACCTCACACTTCTCCGGGTTGAACTGAATCTGCCACTTCTCAGCCCACTTCAGCATCCTATCAATGTCTCTCTGCAATCTTTGACAATCCTCTACACTACCTACAACACCACCAACCTTTGTGTTGTCTGCAAACTTGCCAACCCACCCTTCTACCCCCACATCCAGGTCATTAATAAAAATCATGAAAAGTAGAGGTCCCAGAATAGATCCTTGTGGGATACCACTAGTCACAACCCTCCAATCTGAATATACTCCTTCCACCACCACCCTCTGCCTTCTGCAGGCAAGCCAATTCTGAATCCACCTGGCCAAACTTCCCTGGATCCCATGCCTTCTGACTTTCTGAATGAGCCTACCGTATGGAGCCTTGTCAAATGCCTTACTAAAATCCATATAGATCACATCCACTGCACTACCCTCATCTATAAGCCTGGTCACCTCCTCAAAGAACTCTATCAGGCTTGTTAGACACCATTTGCCCTTCACAAAGCCATGCTGACTGTTCCTGATCAGACCATGATTCTCTAAATGCCCAGAGATCCTATCTCTAAGAATCTTTTCCAACAGCTGTCCCACCACAGACGTAAGGCTCACTGGTGTATAATTACCCGGACTATCCCTACCAACTTTTTTGAACGAGGGGACAACATTCGCCTCACTCCAACCCTCCGGTACCATTCCCGTGGACAACGAGGACATAAAGATCCTACCCAGAGGCTCAGCAATCTCTTCCCTCGCCTCGTGGAGCAGCCTGGGGAATATTTCATCAGGCCCTAGGGACTTAGCCATCCTATTGTATTTTAACAACTCCAACACCTCCTCTCCCTTAATATCAACATGCTCCAGAACATCAACCTCACTCATATTGTCCTCACCATCATCATGTTCCCTCTCATTGGTGAATACAGAAGAGAAGTATTCATTGGGGACCTCCCCCACCTCCACAGCTTCCAGGCACATCTTCCCACCTTTATCTCTAATCGGTCCTACCTTCACTCCTGTCATCTTTTTTTTCTTCACATAATTGAAGAATGCCTTGGGGTTTTCCTTTACCCTACTCGCCAAGGCCTTCTCAAGCCCCCTTCTTGCTCTTCTCAGCCCCTTCTTAAGCTCCTTTCTTGCTTCCCTATATTCCTCAACAGACCCATCTGTTACTTGCTTTCTAAACCTCATATATGCTGCCTTCTTCCACCAGACTAAATCTTCCACCTCACTTGTCACCCATGGTTCCTTCTACCTACCATTCTTTATCTTCCTCACTGAGACAAATATATCCCTAACATCCTTCAAGAGATCTCTAAACATCGACCACATGTCCATAGTACATTTCCCTGCAAAAAAATCATCCCAATTCACACCCGCAAGTTCTAGCCTTATAGGCTCATAATTTGCCCTTCCCCAATTAAAAATTTTCCTGTCCTCTCTGATTCTATCCTTTTCCATGATAATGCTAAAGTCAAGGGAGCAGTGGTCACTGTCCCCCAGATGCTCACCCACTGAGAGATCTGTGACCTGACCCGGTTAATTACCTAGTACTAGATCTAGTATGGCATTTCCCCTAGTCGGCCTGTCCATATACTGTGATAGGAATCCATCCTGGACACACTTAACGAACTTTGCCCCATCTAATCCCTTGGAACTAATCAGGTGCCAATCAATATTAGGGAAGTTTAAGTCACCCATGATAACAACCCTGTTATTTTGGCGCCTTTCCAAAATCTGCCTCCCAATCTGCTCCTCTGTATCTCTGCTGCTACCAGGGGGCCTATAGAAAACCCCCAGTACAGTAACTGCTCCCTTCCTGTTCCTGACTTCCACCTATTCTGACTCAAAAGAAGATCCTGCTACATTACCCATCCTTTCTGTAGCTGTAATTGTATCCTTGACCACTAATGCCACCCCCCTCCCCTTTTTCCACCGTCTCTATCCCTTTTAAAGCACTGAAATCCAGGTATATTGAGAATCCATTCCTGCCCTGGTGCCAGCCAAGTCTCTGTAATGGCCACTACATCATAATTCCATGTATGTATCCAAGCTCTCAGTTCATCACCTTTGTTCCTGATGCTTCTTGCATTGAGGTACACACACTTCAGCCCTTCTACCTTACTGTCTTTACATTGTTTATTCTGCTTCTCTTTCCTCAAAGCCTCTCTATATGTTAGATCTGGCTTTACTCCATGCATTTCTTTCACTGCTCTATCGCTCTGGGTCCCATCCCCCTCGCAAATTAGTTTAAACCCTCCTGAACCATGCTAGCAAACCTACCTGCAAGGATATTGCTCCCCCTCAAGTTCAGGGGCAACCCTTCCAATCTGTACAGGTCCCACCTTCCCCAGAAGAGATCCCAATGATCCAAAAATTTAAAACCCTACTCCCTGCACCACCTCCTCAGTCACGCATTTAACTGCCATCTCCTCCAATTCTTACCATCACTGTCACGTAGCACTGGCAGCAATCCTGAGAACGCCACCCTTGAGGTCCTGTTCTTCAGCCTTCTGCCTAGTTCCCAAAACTCACACTTCAGGACCTCATCCCTCTTCCTGCCTACGTCGTTGGTCCCTACATGTATCACGACTTCTGCTTGCTTTCCCTCTCGTACCAGGATGTCATGCACCCGGTCAGAGACATTCCGGACCTTGGCACCCGGGAGGCAACAAACCATGCGGGTGTCCTTCTCATGTCCACAAAATCTCCTGTCTGCTCCCCTGACCATAGAGTCTCCAATGACGACTGCTCTCCTCTTCTCCATCCCACCCTTCTGCACCACAGGGTCAGACTCAGTGCCGGAGGCCCTGCCGCCATAGCTCACACCTGGTCAGTCGTCTCCGCTGACAGTATCCAGGATGGTAAACTTGTTATTCAGGGGAATGGCTACAGGGGTGCTCTGCACTACCTGTCTGCTCACCTTCACTTTCCCCCCTCTGACTGTCACCCAATGACCTGCTTCCGACAGTCTAGGTGTGACTGCCTCCCTGTAGCTTTCATCTATGACTGCCTCATTCTCCCTTATGAGTCGAAGGTCATCCAGCTGCTGCTCCAGATTCCTTACATGGTCTTCTAGATCACCCAGCCGTATGCACTTCTGGCAGATGTGACTCTGCAGGGGAGGGGCGTTCCCCCAAGTCTGCCACATTTCACATGAGAGGCACATCACCGTCTCAGGAGGCATTGTAAAGACTAACTGCCTCTAGAGCACAAGAGGATGAGAAGTCCTGAAAGAAGTTTACAGGATTATGAGAGGCTTAGATAGAGTGGACATTCAGTATCTTGCTGCCAGGGTGATGGTAGAGGTGATAAATTAAAAGAACTTTGCAAAAAAAAACTAAACCAACACTATATTTAAAAATGCATTTTACTGTGGTGATAGAAGTTTATTATTGCAACTAAACTCTAATCCTAAATTCAATTTACAAATAAACATTCCTCATGTTAAAGAAACATCAATATTTCCATGGCTGTAAAATAAGCTAAAAGCCTGTCACAGTGTAGCAAGTTCTGATTTTCAGCCATGGATGTCTGAATGGACTTTGCAAATCTTTCGCAGTGTAGCTAATCAAAGAATAGACGATGATTCTCAAAAAACTTAATCACTACCATCCTCCAATGGATATGTAAATACAAGGGTCAGTATCTCATAGCCTGTGCTAATAAGGACATTTGAAAATGGTGAACGTTATCACACCAAACTGTTGTTAGATATTGAAGTAAACAGTACTGGGTGGGCTCTTATAAATTGCCTTTAAATATTACTGACTATATTGATAATATTAGTATCCAAGTCACGGCACCAAATGTAAACTTAAATTCGCCAGACCAAATAACCACAGCACAAAAAGATTGTTACTTATCTTTTCACCAGTTTATTTCTTCGAGCTCAGCCAGTGAGGAAACTTGGTCCCAACATCAGGGGGAGAAGCGTTCTCATCCGTCTGGCGGTTCAAACAAGTTCACTGCTCAGCTTCCAGAATTGTTACAACTCATAAGGCCACCGATACAAAAGAACAATCACTTCGATAGACATTCCAGCTGCTCAAATAGAGCAAAACTTAATAACTTAGATAAGAGACTCCACCAAATTTAAGCTTTAATTAAGAAAGGAATGTCCTGTGTTACCTCCATCAGCAACCGCCTTTGGTCAAAACCAAAAGGTGCGAAAAAATTAGGAGACATCTTTTGTGGATCTATGTGAGCTTTAACCCTTATCGCCAAAGAAGCACCTGTGAGACATCATCCTAAACATGCTGTAGCCATTCACAAACCAGAATACACAGACACAGTCAGTACTCAACCTTAACCCACTATTCACAGGAATCTGAGAATCCCTCAATTCCCTTAGAACTTTATCAGAGGCAGATACAATCGAGGCATTTGAGGAACTTACACACATGCATTGCAGAGAATTGAGGGATATGGACATTGTGTAGGCAGAAGGAGTGAGTTAGGCATTTATTTGCTAATTAGTTTGGCACAGCATTGTGGGCCAAAGGGCCTGTTCCTGTGCTGTATATTTCTATGTTCTATTTCAGTGTGGGGTGCATACATCTCTCCACGTAAGGAGTACTGCACATCTAGCTAAAGGAGAGGCAAAAGACAATGTTCGTCGTTTAGCCGGGATCAAATGCTTGTCAGAGTCTCGAGAAA
Organism: Mobula birostris; assembly: GCF_030028105.1. NCBI lineage: Eukaryota > Metazoa > Chordata > Chondrichthyes > Myliobatiformes > Myliobatidae > Mobula > Mobula birostris. The sequence continues at coordinate 193,595,925 of NC_092371.1, forward strand.
TACTGAAAAGAGTGATCAAAGGATCAGGTTCCAAGTGACAATTTAATATAGGAGATAAAGTTAAAAAAACATCTTTCCAAAATTCTTCCGAAGTAGTACAGGCCCAGTACATATGAATAAGGGAAGCCTCACCTCCTTTGCATTTGTCACACCAGGGACTAATATCAGGATAGAACTTCACTAGTTTGGTTTTAGACATATAATCCCTGTGGACAACTTTAAACAGCAAAAGACAATGGCGAGCACATAAAGAAATTGAATTAACTGACTTAAGAATTGAATCCCAAACCTTGTCGGACAAAGAAAAACCTAAGTCATCCTCCCAAGCAGTTTTAATTTGCCTGCATCATTTGATGAGGCTTGTATTATTCTTCTAGCGAAAAAAGGCAAGGACCCATTAGAATGTGCTTCATACAGGCCAATCTCTCTATTAAATGTAGATGTTAAAATTTTAACTAAAGTTTTGGCCTGTAGGCTGGAGACTATTTTACCCTTAATTATCTCTGAAGATCAATCTGGTTTTATTAAAAATCACCTTCCCTTTTTTAATATTAGGCGCCTTTTTAATATCCTATATTCACCTTCAACAGGGATTCCTGAATGTGTTATTTCTCTTGATGCTGAAAAGGCGTTTGACCGGGTGGAGTGGCACTATTTATTTGTGGTTTTAGAAAAATTTGATTTTGGATATAATTTTATTAAGTGGATTAAGAAAATATACTCTCATGCAATTGCATCAGTTTTGACTAATTCTCAGCAATCCCAACCATTTGACCTTAAATGTGGCACCTGGCAAGGATGCACTTTAAGTCCTCTGCTATTTGATCTGGTTATCGAGCCATTGGCAACTGTGTTTCGCAGTTGTACTGAATTGACTGGGATCTGGAGGGGCAGTCTTGAACATAAAGTCTCTTTATACGTCGATGATTTGTTACTTTTTATATCAAACCCGACCACGTCCTTACCTTTGATGTTTTCACTTCTTAATAAATTTAGTCAGTTATCCGGATACAAACTTAATCTACATAAGAGTGAACTTTTTTCTGATAAATATGGAAGCACACGCATTAGAATTTCAAAATCTTCCTTTTAAAGTAGTAATCAATTGTTTTACTTATCTTGGTATTATAGTAACAAGGAATTATAATCACCTTTTTGATGAGAATTTCAATAATCTTTTAAATTTTACAAAACGGAGTCTAACAGAGTGGTCACCTCTGTCTATGTCTTTAATTGGGCGAATTAATGTTATTAAAATGTATATTCTTCCCAAATTTTATACTTATTTCAATCTTTACCTATATTTATTCCTAAAGTTTTTTTTGATTCTTTAGATTCTGTTATCTCATCATACAGAAGGGTAAACAGCCTAGACTTAATAAAGCTCATCTTCAAAAGCCTAAAAGAGAAGGTGGCTTGACGTTGCCTAACTTTCGTTCATATTATTGGGCAGCCAATATTCGCAATATTATCTTTTGGTCCTACTTTTATAATCAGTCTATTTATCCAATATGGGTGGCAATGGAATTGAACGCTTATAAGAAATTATCTATTCCAGCTTTACTTGGATTTATACTTCCTTGCCACTTGCCAAAAGTTATTATTAATCCTGTAATCAGGCCTACTCTGAGAATATGGGCTCAATTTAGAAAATATTATGGCCTTTATAGATTTTCTCTTTCTAGTCCTATTCTATACAATCATTTATTTCAACCTTCTAGGCAGGATTCCACATTCAAAGACTGGTGTAGGAGATTTGAAGTTTTTTTTATAGACAATCGGTTTGCAACTTCTGAACATTGTCTACAAAGTTTAATTTACTGAATACTCATTTTTTTAGATATCTTCAAATCAGACATATCATTAGCCCCTTAATACCACATTTTCCTGAGCAACCTGATAAAAATGTTGTAGACTTGTTTCTTCAAATGAACCCCTTGGGTAAAGGTTTAATTTCTATTATTCGTGTCAAATTTATGAATCTCAGACGAGCCTCTTGTGATAAAATGAAGTATACAGTTACTGTCAAAGAAACTGAATGTTGAGAAATGAATTCTAGTTCTTCCTTCTGTAACTCCATCTTTCCGTTGTTCTCCTTGTTTACTAACAACCCTACCCCCCTGTCTTTCTGATATTTATACTATTTTCTACTAGACAAGATGTGATGTTTTCGAGATACATTTTCTGGGATAAAGTAACTCACAAGGATAGTCTTAAAAGCTGAGTTTCGCAATAAGCTTCATGGGCCCTGGAAAGTGAATATCCATCACACATCATGCATTTATTCTTTCATTCCAAGGATCATTCTCACAAACCTCTTCTAGACCCTTTCCAATGCCAGCACATCCTCTCTGCTCACAATACTCCAAATGTGGTTGGACCAATGTGTTATAAGACCTCAATATTACATCCTTGCTTTTACTTTCCAGTCCTCTCAAAATGAATGTGAACATTGCACTTGCATTGCACTGACTCAACCTGCAAGTAACCTTTACGGAATCCTGCACTAAGACTCTTAAGTCCCTTTGCACCTCCTATTTCTAAACTCACTCGCTCTTTAGAAAATAGACTATGCCTTTATTCCTTCTACTGAGGTGAATGAAAATAAAATTCCCTACACTGTATTCTATCTACCACTTCTTTTACCATTATCCTTATTTGTCTAAGTCCTTCTGTAGATCCACTGCTCCTCAACACTATCTTTCCCTCCACCTAGATTTGTATGATCTACATTCTTGGCCACAAAGCCATCAATTCTGTCGACCAGATCATTTACATATAATGTGAAAACTGGTGTACTTAACACGAAATCCTGTGGAGCACTAGTAGTTACTGGCAGCTAATCAGAAAGGGCCCAATTGTTAATATCCTTTCCCTTCTGCCAATCAGCCAATCTTCTGTTCATGCCAGTATTTTTCCTGTAATATAATACTGTAGGCTTTTATCTTGCTTGGCAGCCTCATACACAGTAACTCGTCAAAAGCCTTCTGAAAATCCAGGTAAATGACATCCACCGTCTCTCCTTTGTCTATCTTTCCTGTTATTTCCTCAAAGAATTCCAACAGATTGTCAGGCAATCTAAGAGACAATGGTGGCTTCACTCTAGTTCCTCGTATGCCTCCAACTATGCTGAAACCTCATCCTTAGTAATGGCATCTTGCATTCTGGCAACCACTGAAGTCAGGCCTGGTCTATAATTTCTTGTCTTTTGTCTCCCTCCCTTCTTAAAGAGTGAAGTGATATCCATGATTTTCCAGTGCTCTGGAACCACACCAGAATCTAGTGATTCTTGAAAGATCACTTCTAATGCGTCCTCGTTTCTTCAGCTACCTCTTTCAGATCCTTGGGTGTTGTCCATCTGGTTCAGGTGATTTATCTGCCTTCAGAATTAGATTAGATTAGATTCAACTTTATTGTCATTGTGCCAAGTACAGATACAAAGCCAATGAAATGCAGTTAGCATCTGACCAGAAATGCAAAGAATAGTGTTATTTACAAAATAACTGCGAGTAAAATGTAAGTGCTACAGCACACAAATATAAAAGTACAGAGGCAGTACAATATGGGTGCAATACTGTTTAGCGCTGTGATATGCGGTTCAGCAGGGTCACAGCCTCAGGGAGGAAATTCTTCCTGTGCCTACTGGTGCAGGAGCGGAGGCTCTTTTAGCGCCTACCGGATGGGAGGAGAGTAAAAATTTCATGAATGTTCAACTTCCCAAGTTTGCTGATGACACTAAGATTGGAGGCATTGTGGACAGCAAGGAAGGCTTTCAAAGCTTGCAGAGGAATTTGGACCAACTAGAAAAATGGGCCAGAAAATGGCAGATGGAATCTAATACAGACAAGTGTGAGGTGTTGCAGTTTGGAAGGACAAATCAAGGTAGGACATACACAGTAAATGGTGGGGCACTGAGGAGTGCGGAGGAACAAAGAGATCTGGGAGTTCAGATACATAATTCCCTGAAAGTGGTGTCACAGCTAGACCGAGATGTAAAGAAGGCTTTTGGCATCCTGGCATTCATAAATCGAAGTACTGAGTATAGGAGTTGGGATGTTATGGGGAGGTTGTATAAGACATTGGTGAGGCCAAATTTGAGTATTGTGTACAGTTCTGGTCACCTAACTATAGGAAGGATATCAGTAAGATTGAAAGAGTGCAGAGAAGATTTACTACGATGTTGCCAGATCTTCAGGAGTTGAGTTACAGGGAAAGATTGGACAGGTTAGGATTTTATTCCTTGGAGCGTAGCAGAATGAGGGGAGATTTGATAGAGGTTTACAAAATTATGAGGGGTATAGACAGAGTAAATATGAATAGGCTCTTTCCACTTAGATTAGGAGAAATAAATACGAGAGGACATGGCTATAGGGTGAAAGCGGAAAGGGTTAGGGGGAATATTAGGGGGAACATTAGGGGGAACTTCTTCACTCAGAGTGGTGCGAGTGTGGAACGAGCTGCCATTCAACGTGGTAGATGCGGGCTCACTCTTAAGTTTTAAGAATAAATTGGATAGGTACATGGATGAAAGTGGTCTGGAGGATTATGGACTGGATGTATTTCAATGGGACTAGCGGAATAATGTTTCGGCACAGACTAGAAGGGCCGAATGGCCTGTCTTCTGTGCTGTAGTGTTCTGTGGTTCTATGGTTCTACTTTCAACTAAGTAATATCAACTACACTCACTCCGGCCCCCTGACAGTCTTGAACATATTGCATGCTACTGGTGTCTTCCATAGTGAAGAGTGACACAAAATATTTATTCAGCTTTTATTTGATCCCCATTAGTACCATCCAGGGACATTTTCCAATGGTCCAATGTCACTTTTGACCCTCTTTTGGAATCCTTTTTTATAGAATTGGTCTGCTTATTTTCCTATTTCATCTTTCGCTCCTCAGTGCCTTTTTAGGCACATGAGATTCTGCAGATGCTGGAAATCCAGATTAACCCGTACAAAATCCTGGAGGAACTCAAAGTCAAAAAAAGTTCTGAGTTCAATGTAAAATTTATTATCAGAGTACATAAATGTCATCATATGCAAGCCTGAGATTATTTTTCTACAGGCATACTTAGCAAATCTACAGCCAACATCTAAATTTAAACAACGAATTGAGGGTTTTGAAAGTTTTGAAAATAATTCAGAAAGGGTCCCCACAATGTTTGAAAGTCTTGACGAGATTCAGAAATTGAACAACAAATCTTCTCTAAATCTATGCATGACATAACATCGCAAAGCCATTGAGACGTTGATAGACATCTTTCCATTTAAACAAAAGCACCCTCCTAGCTATGAGAGAGATAAAGGCCAAATTATGTCAATCTGATGTCTTCAACTTGGTATCTTGGCCAGTAACAATACCGAATAGAGCCGTCAGAGGATTAGGTTTAAAATTGACTTTGAAAAGTAAAGATGTTTCTAAAGTATAATAAATTTTACCTATATATGTGCTTAACTGGAAAAGTATAGTGTACACTTACTGCCATTTGGTTTATTGTTTTGTGAAAATAGTTTTCAGTTAATTTTTTATCAGATAATTTAATTTACTGAAGTCAATTTTTGCCTTATTATATATCTGCACAGAATGGATTTGGAGATGCTTTATCCACTTACAGGTTGTTTTCTTACTGTCACATCCAATTGTTGACAGCACTCTGTGAAATGACAATATGATTCAAATGTCAGCACAATTGGAACAGTTTTCATTGACAGAAGTTGATGCATCTTGCAATGGCTGCATTTGCAAATTGAATCATCTTCAAAGTTACTTTGAGTAAAATTACTGCTTCCCCAACTGAATCTAACTACCTGAAATTATAAGCAATCAATTTAAGTCAACATATTTTGAAATACTGTATATTTTCATTATCGAGTTTACTTTCTTCAATATATACCCCTTTGTATTTAACATATTATTAAATAGACACAGATTGCTTTCACATACTCTGGTATCAGATATTTAGATAGGGAATTGACTAAGTTAGTAATTTGCACAGTTTCTTTTTAAACTTATTATAATAAAAAAGTGACTGAAATCTATTGATTTATTTAAAAAAATTGATTTCATAAACAGCCTGAAAAAAATAAACATTGTTTAAAAATATAATCAATGACAAGAGAACTTCAATATGCTTATTATTTTTCTGCATAGTAATTAGGTTTATGTGGAAGTTCAAGGTCAAATCAGAAAGTAGACTGAATTTACTAAATGATCATTGTTTATATACCCAAACAAGTACTGTATGGAAATCAGTGACTGAATGTGGCATTGCAATAATGAATGCATTTCTCAATTACTTTAGTACTATTTTTTATATATTGCTAATATTCATTGTACAAGTGCATCAGTGCATAGCACTTTTTCAAACCAGCCTTGCCACCTTAAAAATGTCATGTACTCATTTATGTATGGCAAGATTCTGATGACAAGTATGGCAAGTATATACATGGCCTACATCAGTATGATGCCATATCATGCATTAGTGCCTTGCTTAATGTAAAAATTAATTTAATGTTAGACCATAAGATATAGGAGCAGAAGTAGGCCATTCGGCCCATTGAGTCTGCTCTGCCATTCAGTCAGGGGCTGATCCAATTCCTCCAGTCAACCGCACTCCACTGCCCTCTGCCCATACCGTATGATGCCCTGGCTAATCAATTTCTGCCTTAAAGTAGTTCGGCCTCCACAGCCAAATGTTTTAGATTTACATAACTTAACAGTGGCAATGAGGAAGTTTTAAATGAACCTGAGATGACTATCTACCTCTTGAAACAGTCGAGTTAAAAAAAAACAGTGCAGCACATGTTCCTCGGAAGGGACAGACACAGAGTTAAGCAAAATCAGAAACCATAAAGAGTGAATACAAAGTGATAATAATCATAAATAAAAAAGAACAGAAATGCTGGGTACATTAGAAAGATTGACATATTTGTTTGGAAGAGATGACTGGATTTTGTATACTGAGCAAATTGAGTAGTATTTTAGAGCAAGCAAAATAGCCAATGAGAAACAAGTACCAGTTTTGCTTAGTGGTGGGGTTTAAAAACATACAGTGTGCTTAGAAGTTTAACTGCTCCAAGCAAACCAGTCAAAATGAGCCTTGCTGATTTCATGAAAGTAATGCAGGGACATTCAGAACCAAAACCATTTTTGATTGCAAAATGCTTTAGGTTTCATAAGCGAAATCAAAAGGAATAGGAGACAATTTTAGTTTATATGGCAGATTTGAAGAGATTGTCATTTCAGCAGTAGGTTTAATGATGTACTGAGAGAACATTTCGTTTGTGGAATCTTACAAGAAAATATTCAAAAATGGCACCTAACTAAAGCACAACTCACATTTAAAAGAATAGTTGAAATTGCTGTATCGATGGAAACTGCAAACATACTTGCAGGTGAGTTGCAGTCAGGAATTAAAGTGAGTGTGAACAATATTGCAACATCTAAACAGAAACCTGCATGGCTAAAAAATTATATTACTGTTGTGCCAGGGATTCACATCCAAAAGTTCAACGTAGACTTTAAGGTGAAGCTTGCAGAAAATGCAACACAATAGGACATATGCAAGGAGCATGTCGGGCAGACAAAAATAAATGGACTCCACAGGAAAGAGAAAAAGATAAAAAGAAAAGTTACAGTTTTGAAAAAAGCACTAATCTGCGTACTGTTGATGAAAATTCTGATAATGATGAGAGTGATGCAGGACTGGTTAGCCTTAGGATTTAGGATGTGAAAACTAACAATAGACAAGCAATATGGCTTTCTCAGAAGTGAACAGTAAATTTATTAAAATGGAATTGGACACTGGCTCGGCTGCTTCAATCATTCCACAAAACAGTATTTCAAAGACACCAAACAGAAGTCTTCTGCTATTGAACTAAGAACTTATACTGGAGAAAAAATAACTCCTGCGGGAATGATATTCATAGCGGTGAAATGTCCCGTTGAGCTTGTGTGTAATAAAAACAAATAGGCCGGCATTATGGGGATGTGATTGGCTGAGAAAACAGCACTATTTGCATGCCACATCTCCTGCAATACAGTCAACTGAAAGCAGATTAAGAAACTTACTGGATGATGCCACAGCAATGTTCAAGGATGGCATTGGAAAACTGACACATATCAAGTGTTAAATAGTGTTAATGAAAATACTGAGACCAAGGTTTACAAAGCCTGTACAGTTCCTTATAGCATCCATGATAAAGTAGCCAGTGAACTTAACTACATGGAGGCTGAAGAAATTCTTTCCAAGGCTGAGTAGTGCCCAAAAGCAATGCCAATGGTCTTAATAGCGAGGAAGACTGGGTCTGTAAGGATTTGTTGTTATTTTAATATTACCATCAACTCAGTACTGAAATTAGATCACTTCAGGAAAGTGGACTCAGCTGAGGCCTACTTACAGATGAAGATGGAAGAAGAGTCTTAAGTTTTTCTCACTGTAAACACTCAAAAAGGGCTTTATCGCTGGCATAGGCCATTTTTGGAGTAGTATCTGCATCTGCACTGTGGCAGAAAGCTATGGGCCAGGTGCTGCAAGGTTGGCCAGGCACTCAGTGTTACCTGGATGACACCATTGTTACCAGCGAAGACGAATAGGAAAGTCTCCAAAATTTCAAGACGGTATGAAAAGATTAGAAGATTGTGGGGCTCAGGAAACAAAACAAGAAGTGTGAATTCTTTAAAGCAAACATCAATTACTGTAGTCACACTACTGATGCACAAGTATTGCACAAAGGTGCTGAGAAAATTCAAGTAGTGGTGGGTGCCCCAAGGCCAAAGTATGTGTCATATTTGCAGTCATTTTTTGGATTTCTCAACTACTGTAGCAAATTCCTGCCAAACCTTACTGTACTCCACCCCTTGATCTCCTTACTACAGAAAGAAATGGCAATGGACAAAGCAGGGTGAGGTAGCTTTCCAAAAGGTAAAGGAAATGGTGACGTCAGACACTGTACTCACACTTTCTGATCCACATCGATCCACTGAGGAGAGCAAAGTCAATTGAAGAAAGGTGTCCATAGCTGTCAGAACCACTTCCTGCAATCCCAGAGTCAACCCCTAACTAAAATGGAGAGGACCCCAGAACCTGAGATTGTTTTACAGCCAAGCAGAGTGAAACCCCTTGTCTCCAAAGATGTTATCTCAGAAGATTAGTAAAGCTTCCACAGCAATTAAGTATTTAGGCCTGAATGTGACAATTTAGAATTTACTATACCATGGATGTCTGTAGTATTATATAGTATACTGTGTATATAAGTTAAGTGCACACTATATTGAGATGGAGTTTATAGCTAAGCAGGGAGGAGTGTTTTGTATTTAATATTTCAGTAACATTTGAATACTATTCTAAATATATATCGTTTGATTAAGCATTCTTTGGTGTGTATGTGATGCACTGCGGTTTATAGACAATTCCGCTTATTACAGTTATGCTCACTCATTAAAGTTTTAAACAAATAGAATATCTGAATGCAAACAAACGTTGATGTATGTTTTTAGAAATATTACCATCTTCTAAATATCAAAGAGGTTCTCAGCTTTTAACCTTGGCAATCCCCTTCCATAAAATAGTACTCTTGACCTCCAGTAGAACAGAAGAGATTAAGTAGAAGGTAAGTTCCCTACTTGGTAAGAGCCCCTCCAGATCACTAAAAAGCCACTCAAAACTTGCATAAGGCACAGAGTACAAAATAGAAACAATATCTGTTAATGATTCAAAATAAAAGTATACAGTATGTGTTTTTTTACAGAACTGGGACTCAGTAGCTAGAGAATAAAAGGAATAATACATGTGCTGTTCTAGACCATGCAGTGGAATATATTATGGAAATTAAAGATTATTCAATAATAAAAATGAATTCAATGATCTGTTTCAGCAAAGGGGCAGAGTAAATGTAAATAGCCTTATTTCCCTTTCCAGCTACCAAATTCAAAGTGACAAAAAATAAAAATTCGCTATGGTGTAATGAAAACTGCAAGTTACAATATGTTTGGATTTATATCCACAGAGACCAAAAGCTACAGTCTGCCAAATTCTTCATTGCACATCATTTCATTTTAAATTGAAAAAAATTCTTGTGGTTTTTATTTGCCTTAACTTACTTCAAGGCAGAAGCTAAAGTAAGGATTCTATTCTCCTTGGTGCATATTTTGCTCAAATTTTAAAAATTTAATGCTTGCAGCACTATTATTCTCTTCATAAAATAATTCTACACTCTCAAGGGTATCTTAGAGTAGAAGGGGAGCCTTGCAACATGATCCCATTGTGATGTGATCCTATTTTAATGAAAATAAATGTTGCCAGAAATATTGATGGATCTTACTCTGAAAAAATACAGCTGTGAGGACTCTGAATATGCATACTTACAAATGAATATTTCACCCTGGAATAGATTCCATAACAAAGCAGGGATTTAAACAAGCATACATTCAGTTCCAGATTAGCCAGACAATGAACTTGTCTCAACACATGATTATTTGCACAGTGACACTGTAAGTATTACAGCTGCCCAAAGCTACAGCAACCTGGATTTGGTCCTGATATCAGGTGCTATCTCTGTGGTTTACTGGCGTTAGGGAAAAGCAGTTATATTTAGAAACTAGAAAGTACAAAATATAGTAGCTATTTAATACAAGTGAGAATCAGCTTTCAAACTGTCATCAACTGTAAACTGCAAGGAGTAAATGGTTTTGAAATTATAGAAGTCTACTGTGTAAACAAGTACAGCCACTATATATTTTGGAGAGTAATACATCAGCTCATAATAAGTGGCCATAAAAGATATTGTTTCCAAACTGACCTGACCATGAGACTTTTGTATATGTATTGGCCAAACATAGAGACAATAGGTCTATGTTAGAGTACATTAAACCAGGCATCAATATCTTCATCCACTCTGGTCTTCATTATGCAAAAGAGATTTAGAGAGGTCCAGACTGGCTAGTTGCCACATAGAACATAGTCATAGTCATATTTGTTCTAATAATCAATAACTGGGGTAATTATGTCCCCAGGGAATCTACTCTCACAATACATGATAAAAAGTATTTAGTGAAAGTCTGAGTGTTTTGTCCGGCAAAGATTTTGGACCGTTCACATGAATTATTTTGTTCCAGCAAAGTTGTATGAATATTTTGAGGTGCTGATGTCAGTTAAGATGTGGTCACATTGTGAGTATGTAGTTGCACTGAGCCATTTGTCCACAGCAAAATTATTAAAGTAAGTGGTGCAATTCTCACTATTAAAATTATATTTAATCACTGACTCTTATCTTTGTATGTAAAGAGCATAAAAATCTGATATTATTTAGAGAGTGTGCCACGAGATTCTCTCCACCAGGTCTCCCTGCATATCTATAAAGGCCTGTTGCATGTTCAGCTTCAATCTTCATATGGCTAATTTAAAATCACAACGTGCTCTTCGTGTTTCATCCCAGCTGCTTTGATTTCCAGCCACATCCCAATGACATGTTGGACTTTCAAGTTAATTGGCCCTCGTGTATGTGGGTGGTATATGAATTAGGGGCATGTTAATAGGCATGATTTAGCTCACAGACTGCAAAGAAATAAGTGAACGGATGGCATTGATTGAAATACATTAAGTGCTGATATTAATTACGTGGCTAAATGGCTAATTGATAAATTGCTTTATTATTGTCACATGTGCTGAGATACAGTGAAAACTTGTTTGAGTACCGTTCACACAAATCAATGGATTACAACAATGCATCGAAGTAGTACAGGATTAGACAATAACAGTGTTGTGTCTGTCTAAAACTGAGCCAGATAAAAGCTGTAACTGGTCTTTATTCACACAAAAAAAACCCAGAGAGAGTCCAGGAGATTCCAAAAGAATCTCACTCTGCTATCATGATGTTTTATACTTATTTAACACAAAGATAACAATAAATGATTAACTATTGTTTCAAATGCTATAATCACCTGCTTAACTTAGCATTTGGAATACATTCATGCAAATTTAGAGAATTACATAGCGGCAATGGCAGTACATCCCAACTAACAGAACCCCAATGAATTCAATCCTGGTGTCTGTTCCAAAAGCCTCATTACATAGAAAATAGAACAAAGAAATCTACAGCATATTACAGGCCCTTCAGCCGACAATGTTGTACTGACCATATAACCTACTGTAGAAACTACCTCGATTAACCCTACCACATAACCCACTATTTTTCTAAGCTCCATGTACCTATCTAAGAGTCTCTTAAATGACCCTATTTTATCTGCATCTACCACCTTTGCTGGCAGTGTATTCCACATACCCACCATTCTCTGTGTGAAAAACTTACCCCTAACATCCCTTCTGTACCTAGTTCCAAACACCTTAAAACTATGCCCCCTCATGTTAGCCATTTCAGCCCTGGGAAAAAGCCTTTGGCTAACCACACGATCAATGCCTTTCATCATCTTATACACCTCTATCATCTTCCGCTGTTCCACGGAGAAAAGGCTAAGTTCATTCAACCCATTCTCATAAGGCACTCTTTCCAATCTAGGCAACATCCTTGTAAATTTCCACTCCTTCTATAGTATCCACATCCTTCCTGTAGTGAGGTGACCAGAACTGAATGGAGTATTCAAGTGGGGTCTGACCAAGGTCTTATATAGCTGTAACATTACCTCACAACTCTTGAACTCAATCCCACGGATGATGAATGCCCATACACCATACGCCTTCTTAACAACAATGTCAACCTGTGTAGCAGCTTTGAGTGTCCAGTGGACATGGACCCCAAGACTTCTCAGATCCTCCACACTGCCAAGAGTCCTATCATTAATACTATATTCTGTCTTCAAATTTGACCTACTAAAATGAACCACTTCACACTTATCTGGATTGAACTCCATCTGCCACTTCTCAGAAAAGTTCTGCATCCTAATGATGTCCTACTGTAACAGCTGACAACCCTCTAGACTATCCATAACACCCTCAACCTTTGTGACATCAGCAAACTTACTAACCCATCCTTCTACTTCTTCATCTGGGTCATTTATAAAATCACTAAGAGGAGAAGTCCAAGAACAGATCCCTGCGGAACACCACTGGTCACCGACCTCCGTGCAGAATATGAACCATCTACAACCACCCTTTGCCTTCTGTGGGAAAGCCAATTCTGGATCCACAAAACAAGGTCTCCTTGGATCCAATGCTTCCTTACTTTCTGAATGAGTCTTGCATGGGGAACCTTATCAAATGCCTTACTGAAATCCATATATATTACATTTACTGTTCTAAATTCATCAACGTGCTTTGTTACATCCTCAAAGAATTTATTCAGGTTCATCAGCCATGACCTTCCCTTGACAAAGCTCTGCTGACTGTCCCTAATCTGATTATGTCTCTCCAAATACTCATAAATCCTACTTCTTCAGAATCTCTGCAACAACTATAATTACCTTGGTCATCTCTACTCCCTTTCTTGAACAAGGGAACAACATTTGCAATCGTCCAATCCTGCGGTACTTCTCCTGTCCCTATAGATGATGCAAAGATCATTGCCAGACATTACAAACTCCAAGCATCAAAAACATCTCCCTTTTGTTACAGTGTTTGATGGATGGCCCATGAAAATACAACTAACCAGAAGATTAAGTGACAAAACAGATCTGGCCTGAACTGTGCCATTAGTAGCAGAGATACAACCTTAACAAATGTACTAATAGCAGGAACATTCGCCTATTGTTTTCGCAATGCAGTTTCAATGACCATATAAATATAAGACCATAAGATGTGACGCAGCATTAGGCCACTCAACTCATCTAGTATGCTCTGCCATTCCGTCATGGCTGATTTATTATTCCTCCCAACTTCATGTTCCTGACTTTCCCCATAACCTATCAACCTCTGCTCTAAATGTACTCAATGAATTGGCATGAAAAGCCACCATGGTGATGAATTCTTTATCATCTCTGTTCTAAATAGACATCCCTCTAGTCTGAGGATGGGTCCCCTGGTGGTAGACTCACCCACTATCGGAAACATCCTCTCCACATTCACTGTGGTTTGGCCTTTCAATATTTGGTAGATTTCAATGAGATACCCACTGAATCTTCTAAACTCCAACAAGCACAGAGCCACAGCCACCAAGTGCTCCTCATACTGTGCATTAACCCCTTCATTCCTGGAATCATTCTCTTGAACCTCATCTGGATCTTCTCCTCTACCAACACACTGTTTCTGAGATAATGTGCCAAAATCTGCCAACAATACTCTGAGTGCAGTCTGACCAATGCCTTTCAAAGCCTCAGCATCCTTGCTCTTACACTCTGCTCCTCTTGAAATGAGGGCAAACCTCGCATGTGCCTTCCTTCCCTCTGACTCAACCTGCAAGTTAACCTTTAAGAAAAACTGCACAAGGATTCCCTAGTCCTTTTGCACCTCCAATTTTTGAATTTTCTCCCCTTTTAGAAAATAGTCTATGCCTTTATTCCTTCTACCTAAGTGCATGACTACACACCTCCCTACAATATATACTACCTGTCCTTCCACCTATCTTTGTATTGTCCACAAACTTTGTACTGACAGCCAACAAGAATAGACCCTTTTAATTATAACTCTTTGCCTCCTGCCAATCTGCCAATGCTCAATCCATGCTAGTATCTTTCCTGCAATACCATAGGCACTTAAGTTGTTAAGCAGCCTCATGTGCAGCAACTTGTGAAACATCTTCTGAAAATCCAAGTAAGCAATATCAACTGACTCTCCTTTGTTTATACTACCTGTTATTTCCTCAACGAACTCCACTCCAACAGATTTTTCAGGCAAGATTTCCCCTTAGGGAAACCATGCACTTTGGCATATGCTTTCAAGTACCCCAAAACCTCATCCATAATAAAGAACTCCAAAACCTTTCAGGCTAACTGAAGTCAGACTAACTGATCTATAATTTCATTGCATATGCCTCCTTTCCTTCTGAAAGATTGGAGTGACATCTGTCCTCCAGAATCATACGAGAATCCGGTGGATCTTGAATGATCATTACTAATGCCTCCAAAATCTCTTTAACAACCTCCGTTAGAACCCTGAGATGTAGTTCATCTGGTCCAGGTGACATATCTTCATTCATGCATTTCAGCTTCATGAGCGCTTTCTCCTTCATAATAGCAATGACACTGACTTCTGCCCCTCTGACACTTGCAAATTTCTGACATACTGCTTATGTCTCCCACAGTGAAGACTGGCACAGAATACTTATTAAGTTTGTCCACCATTACTACCTCTCCAGCATCATTTTCCAGGGATCCAATATCCTTTCTCACCTCTCTTTTACTTTTCTTATTTATGAAAAATCTTTTAGTATGTTCCTTGATATTTTTGGCTAGCTTATCTTCAAACATCATTTTCTCTCTCCTTATGTTTTTTAAAAATGCTTTCTAGTGGTTTTTAAAAGCTTCCCAATCTTCAAACTTCCCACAAATTTTTGCTATATTATATGTCCTCTCTTTTGCTTTTTTGCTGTCCCTTGTCAGCCACGTTTGCCTCATCCTCCCTTTAAAATTTAAGGATTACCAAAGACAAGGCAACACCTCTGCCCACCAAGGTAGACGCGATCCGACACTTCGCCTGGCCCAACACAGTCAAAGGCCTGCAGGAGTTCGTTGGTATGGTGAACTTCTACCACCGCTTCCTCCCCTCAGCAGCCCGTATCATGCACCCTTTGTTCACCCTGATATCGGGTAAAGGCAAGGACATTACTTGGGACGAAGAGGCCGCAGTCGCTTTCGTTAAAGCCAAGGAAGCCTTGGCAGATGCAGCAATGCTGGTGCACCCCAGAACGGACGTTCCAACCGCCCTCACAGTGGACGCATCGAACACAGCAGTCGGTGGGGTGCTGGAACAATTTATCGAGGGGCGCTGGCAACCCCTGGCGTTCTCCAGCAGGCACCTACCGCCACCCGAACTCAAGTACAGTACTTCAACTGGGAGCTATTGGCACTATATCTGGCAATCTGGCATTTCAGGTACTTCTGTGTTCACGGACCACAAATGGTTGACCTTCATGTTCACGAAGGTGTCCGATCCTGGTCAGCCCGCCAGTAGCGACATCTGTCCTACATCTCCGATTACACGACAGACATCCAGCATGTCTCGGGAAAGGACAATGTCGTGGTGGATGCACTTTCCAGACCAGCTATCCAGGCCCTGTCCCAGGGGGTGGACTATGCAGCACTGGCAGAGGCGTAGCAGGCAGACGACGAGATGCCCAGCTACAGGACTGCAGTCTCGAGTTTGCAGCTGCAAGACTTCCTGATAGGCCTCCTGTGTGACGTGGCTACCAGCTAACCTCGCCCACCCTCGTCCCGGCAGCCTGGCAGCGGCGAGTTTTCGACTCCATACACGGCTTGGTGCACCCATCTATCAGGACAACCATCTGGATGGTCTCCATCAAGTTCGTGTGGCATGGACTTCACAAACAGGTCAGCGAATGGGCCAAAACGTGCATGCAGTGCCAAACAGCCAAGGTGCAGCAGCACACCAAAGCCCCACTGTAACAGTTTGAACCCACCCGCCGGAGGTTTGACCACGTTCATGTGGATATCATGGGGCCATTGCCAGTGTTGCAAGGAGCGTGGTACCTCCTATCCTCACGAGATGGCCAGAGGCGGTCCCGCTCACCGACACCACCGCCAATTCCTGCGCCCGAGCGCTGATTGCAACCTGGATAGCACGCTTCAGGATACTGGCCCACATTACCTCCGACAGAGGCGCCAAGTTCACCTCCAGCCTGTGGTCGGCTGTGGCCAGGCTGTTGGGAACACAGGTACACCAAACAACTGCCTACCACCCACAGTCGAACGGACTAGTGGAACGCTTCTACCGTCACTTGAAATCGGCTCTCATGGCCCGCCTGAAAGGGCCTAACTGGGTGGATGAGCTTCCCTGGGTCTTGCTCGGAATCCGCACGGCGCCCAAAGAGGACCTGCACACCTCATCAGCCGAGCTGGTGTACAGTGCACTCCTGGTTGTCCCAGTAGAGTTCATACCAGCCCCAAGGGGGCAAGAGGAAGAACCCGCAGCAGTCCTGGACAGAATATGCGAAAGGCTCGGCAACCTGGGCCCCATACTGACTTCACAGCACGGACAGATCCTGACCTGTGTACCCAAAGACCTGCAGAACTGTAAGTTTGTATTTGTACGAAGGGGCGGACACCGGGCACCGCTACAGCGGCCGTACGAGGGGCGCTTCAAGGTGATCAGGAACAATGGGTCCACGTACGCTCTGGACATTTGGGGGAAAGAGGAGGTTTTCACGGTGGACTGACTCAAACGGGCCCATGTGGACTTGGCACAGCCGGTGGAGGGTTCAGGCACCGCGGCGCAGAGACAGACCGCCCAAACAGAGACTGATCCAGACTGTGGACATTGGGGGGTGTATCACCGATTCTTGGGGGGGGGGAGCAGTTATGTGGCGACCCACTTTCTACGCAGGCGAACTGGCTCACAAAATGGCGCGCGCGTTGGCAGAGAGGCCAGCCTCAAAATGGCACTGGGCCTTCTTCTTCACCAGCAAGGGGAGAAAGTCCGCGCGTAGGGAGAGACTTTTGTAATGCATCTCTGACATCATTTCCGCCCGAGAGGGCGGGATTGGAACTGCGTAAAAGCGAGTGCCCCGAAGTTTGAATAAACTAGTCTTGAGTGCAACTTACAGACTGCGTGTTGTTATTTCTAGCTCTGTCTGTGCGGCTACAGAATCTCCTGCCTGACCCCTGACTACTGAGTCTCCTATCACTCTGCTTGACTTTACTCTTCCCTGCTGAGCCTCACAGCCAGCCACAGTGCCCCTGGCCTGGCTGCTGCTGTGCCCTGATAGATCATATTTCCAGCAGTATCCAAGGGGTATTCCTGTTGTTGACGAAAATGGCCACAGGGAAAGCCTGCACTGACTGCTTACTCCCCTTACTCCCGTTGGTGGTCAGCCATCCACTACGCTGCAACCTGCACACTCGGTGTGGCCATCTCATTAAATGATATCTACCAAGTTCTCAGCCTCCCAGATGGTGCTGAGTGCATTCAGCTCCAGATGCAGTCGCTTAACTTTGTCAGTCGGGAGCTAGTTGGGTGCACTTCCTGCAGCTGTAGCCATCAGGGAGACTGTTAGGTCACTTTTCACAGGAGCATTCCACTGTCTGACCTACCATCCTGCCTACATTTGTTATGCTTCGAACTTCTCAAATTTAAGTTTGCACCTGTTCTCATCCAAGCCTATTGAGCCAAAGCCTGAACAGTCCACACGGTCCACTTACACAATGGCTGCTCCACTCAAGCCCACTTCTTCTCATTGGCCCCTGCTAATTAATCCTAGTTACCGTTAACCCAAGCAATCTCTCACTCCACAGACAAGTCCTAACAGGCCCCGCTTGCTTTTTGCAACTGGTGCATGAAGTCCACAAGGCACTATCTCCAACTCACACCGTGATCTCCTGCTCTGCGGACATGTCATGACATGCCCAGCCCACTTTACAAAGCTGGCGTGTAAAGTCGGCAAGGAACTGTCTCCCACACTGCAGACAATAGGGCAGTATCAGAATTCCCACTTACATCATAGGTTTTATAAGCCACAAAATATCTTTTCAAAGTTAAATTATGTACAGGTTTTACTTCCACAAGACTGGTTCACATTTTAGTTAACTCATAATTATGTCATCCATAACGTCATATCTCCGGAATGATCCCGAACAAGAAGAATGCAGATTATTATGCTTTACTTACAGAGAAAATACAGTGCCAGTAGACAATAAGGTGCAAGATCATAGCAGATTATGAGGTCAATAGTAACATATACTAAATGCTGGAGGAACTTAATGTCACTGGATTTAGATATGGCCCAAGTGCAGAGTGAGAGACACTGATGCTGGTCAATAGATCACAGACTTTAATGCGAACAGAGTTTAAGGGAAAAGAAAATAATAAACGCTAGGCCAAACAGGGCCATTAACTAAAACTCTCAAATGGAAAATGAAGCCTACACTGTGGCTGAAAAGAACAACTAAATATAAAATGAATATTGATAATCTTCAGAGTCAGTTGACTCGACAATCCAATTACTCAGGCAAGACCGAATGCAAATAGGCAGCGAAGCGTTGCTGTGTTGTGTCCAAGTCTCAACAAGCACTACGACAAAAAGAATGGAGATAAGTACTATCAAAATAAAATAATAATTAGCTGACATGTGCATATTCGTGAGCGCAATTGCTGTGCTGCCGAATCGTGGTTGTGACACTTAATAGTTCAGACAGCATTTATGGAAGGTTCCTATAAAGACACTTGGTCCAAAATGAGAACAGTTTCTTCCTTTCTAAAGATGTTGCCTGACCTGCTGAGTTCCTCCAGCAATTTGCATGTAGTAGGATTTCCAGCATCTTCAGAATCTCTTGGTTTTATGAGGTCAGTAATCCATTTTATCTTACAAAGAGACCATTCAATGGTCTTACAACAGAAGGACTGAAGATATTCTTGAGCCTGCTGGCACATACTTTCGAGCTTTTGTGCCTTCTGCCTGATAGGAAGGAGGAGAATATAAAATATCTGGGGTGATGGGGTCTTTGATTATGTTTACTGGTTAACTAAGGCAGTGTGTAGTGTAGTCGATGGAGGCAAGGGTGATTTCAGTGATGTGTTGATCTGTGTCCACAGTCTCCGCAGTTCCATGTGGCCATAGGCAGAACAATTGCCATCCAAGCTGTGATGCATCTGCTTAGTTTAGATCCTATCAGAATGGGAATTGGAATCAGGTTTAATATCGCTGGTAAATGCTGTGAAAGTTCAGGAGGTCATTGACAAGATGCCTCACATGAGGCTGCTTAACAAGCTACAAACCCATGGTGCTACAGCAGGGGACCCCAACCTTTTTTGCACCGCGGACCAGTTCAATATTGACAATATTCTTGCCGACTGGCCGACCGGGGAGTGGCAGGGGGGAGCGGTTGGTGTTAATCACGACCGTAATAGGTGATAAGTCAACTATAAGTCACTTATCAGTGGCTAATGCACTCAATTTCGTTTCTAAAAGGGTTTATCGAACAAATTTAATATTAAACACACAGCGCATATTTTCCTCGCATGAATATAGTGATAAGTCAATTATAAGTCATAAGGGGGTTCCTTATGTCCAGTTTATTCCGCAATTTCGTTTTCGTTGCATTCATTGCAGAAAACTCCGCTTCGCAGAGATATGATGTTGGAAATGGAAGCAACGTTTTCAGTGCTTTTGTGGCTATCTCTGGATATTCAGCCTTGACTTTGATCCAGAATGCCGGCAGAGATGTTATGTCAACATACTTTTCAGCCCACCATCATTTGCAAGCTTGAGGAGTTGATCTTCTTCCCGCACTGACATGGATGATTCACCGGGGACATTCACAAATGGGTCACGGACCCATTCCTTTGCATGTCTTGGGTCATTTGCGGTTGGAAAGTAACACTCGAATTGTGTCAACAGCGAAGATAGGTGTTCATGCACCAGCTGTGAGCCTCAGTCTCTCCCAAAATTCCAGCTAATGTTGGGAAGATGTCAAATATACCCCTGTCCACTCGCCGTCCCCACAGTTCCAGTTTGGCTTTGATAGCAGACACTTTATCTGCCAACTTGAAGACAGTTGTCATTCTCCCCTGAAGTGACAAATTGAGTTCATTGAACAGGTTGAAGATGTCACATAGATAAGCGAGTTTTGCTATCCACTCCTCGTCACTGAAGTGTGCTGCCAGTGGTGACTTTTTTCTTGAAAGAAATCTCTGTAGCTGCTCTCTTATCTCAAAAACCCTGGCCAGGGCTCTCCCCCTTGATAGCCACCTGACTTCAGAGTCTGAGAGAAGGCGTTTGTGCTCTGCATCCATTTCCTCGCAAAGCTGCTCGAACAAACGTGAGTTAAGGGCTTTTGCTTTGATGTGATTGATAACTTCAACAACGTCACTCAATACACTGTTAAGATCAGGTGACATTTTTTGGCTAGCCAGCATTTCCCTGTGTGTGACACAGTGTGTAGACTGGCATTCAGGAGCAACCTCTTTGACTCGGGTAGTGAAACCAGACTCGTTAAGCCGTTCCAACAGCTGTGCTTCGATGTCCTCCGCTATGTCATCGATTCTCCTTGAAACTGTGGTAGCTGAAAGAGAATCCTGTGCCATCTTGTTAGCTGCAGCTTCTCCCAACAGCACATGTCCTTGGCAGCAGGCAGAATCAATTCTTCACCAACAGTGAAAGGCTTCTTAGCCTTAGCAATACGGCTAGCCACTAAATACGACGCTCTCAGAGCAGCAGCATTTGTGGAGGTGGTGGCTCTCAGCACTTGCTTCTGTCCCGCTTGCTCATGATTCTTCTGCTCAAAAAACTCAACGGGTTTGTCTTTAAGTGCAGGGTGATTGGAAACAAGGTGCCGAAGCAGTTTTGAGGACTTCATTGCCTCATTAGACAGTTTGTCTCCACATATCACACACAGGAGGCTTGGAGCGTGTGAGTCACCGATCACAATAAAGCCATATTTTATGTACGACACGTCGTTTTTTCTGTTGAAGGAAGCTTTATTTTTTTTTGCAGACTCGGCCTCAGCTGCCTCTGTGTTATCATCATCGTTAGGCCTTTTATGTCCCCTTCCATCTCTTCCAAAGAAACTCTTAAGTGACATTCGTTTTTTACTCATCGAGTAGTTGTAGGTTAATGACTGACTGATGTCCTTGCGTGGGTAATGACCTCATGTGCGTTCAAGTTCAACAGTGGGTGTGACAGGGAATGAGGAAACGTGCAGTTGACTCATATTGTTTCCTCGCGGCCCGGTAGCACATGCTTTGCGGCCCAGTGGTTGGGGACACTGTGCTACAGGAAAGATTCAACATGGATAAAGCAATAACTGATTGGTAGGAGGCAAGGTCAGGGAATAAAGGGAGCCTTTTTTGGTTGGCTGCTGGTAACTAGCGATGTTCCACAGCTGTCTGTGTTGGGACCAATTCTTTGTACGCTATATGTCAATGATTCGGATGATGGAATTGATGGCTTTGTTACAAAATTTGTAGACAATATGAAGATTGGTGGAGGGGCAAGTAGTGTTGAGGAAGTAGAGAGGCAACAGAAGGACTTAGACAGATTAGGAAGATGGCCAAAGAAGTGGCAGATGGAATACAGTGTCGGGAAATGTATAGTCATGTATTGGTTGAAGAAATGAAAAGGTTGACTATTTTCTAAATGGAGAGAAAATACAAAAACTGAGGTGCAAAGGAACTTGAGAATCCTTGTACACGGTTCCCCAAAGGTTAATTTGCAGGTTGAGTCAGTGGGGAAGAAGGCAAATGCAATGTTGGCATTCATGTCAAGAGGACTAGAATATAAAAGCAAGGATGTCATATTGAAGCTTTATAGAACACTAGTGAGGCCTCACTGGGAGTATCGTGACCAGGTTTTGGCCCCTTATCATTGAAAGGATGAGCTGACACTGGAGAGGGTTCAAAGGAGGTTCACTAAAATGATTCCAGGATTGAATGGCTTGTCATATGACAAGCACCTTCATATGATAGAGTGGATGCTGACAGAATGTTCCTATGATGGGAGAGTCTAAAACCAGAGGACACAGCCTAAGAATAGAGAGGAGTCCTTTTAGAGCAAAGTTGTTGATGAATTTCTTTAGCCAGAGAGTGGTGAATATGTGGAATTCTTTGCCGCAGGCAGTTTTGGAAACCAAGTCTGTTTGTATATATAAGGCAGAGGTTGATAGATTCTTCACTGGTTATAGTAAGAAAAGATGTGGGAAGAATGCAGGAGGTTGTGGCTGAGGAAAATTGGATCAGCCATGTTGAAATGGTAAAGCAGACTTGATGGGCCAACTGGCCAAATTCTGCTCCTATATATTAATGTTGTTTGATCTTATGGAAATTTGTTGTTTTGCAGCTGCAGTACATTATAATATATAAAAAAAAATATAAATTCCAGTAAGAGGTTTATTTATGTAAAAAACAGAAAATTCAATTAAAGAAGTAGTGCAATAAAAGAGGGAAAATACTGAGTAAGTGTTCATGGGTTCATTATCCATTCATAAATCTAATAGCAGAGGGGAAGGAGCTATTCTTGAAATATTGTGTGTGTTTAGGCTTCTGTACCTTCTCCTTGATGATGGCAATGAGAAGAGGTCATGCCCTGGATGATGGGTGTCCTTAATGATGGATGTAATCTTTTTGAGGCATCATCTTTTGAAGGTGTCCTATATGCTGGGGAATTTAGTGCCCATGATAGAGGTGGCTGAGTTTACATAAACTGCAGTTTTTTTCCAATCCTGTGTAGCAGCCCTTCCATCCTAGATGGCAATACAACCAGTTTGAACGCTCTCCACGGTACCTCTGTAGAAATTTGCAAGTGTCTTTGGTGGCAAAGTAAATCTCAACAAACTCCAAATGCTGTTGTTGTGTCTTCTTTGTAGTTGCTCAAATATACTGGCCCCAGGATAGATCCCCAGAGATGTTGCCCCAGGAACTTGAAACTGTTCAGGCTTTCCACCTGTGATTCCTCAATGAGGACAGGTGTGTGTTCCCTCAACTTCCCCTTCCTGAAGTTCACAATCAATTAATTGGTCTTACTGACATTGAGCACAAGTTTGTTGCTACGACACTTCTCAACCAGCTGATCTATCTTGCTCGCGTATGCCTTCTCATCATCATCTGAAATTCTGCCGACAATAGTTGTGTCATTGGCAAATTCATAGATGGCATTTAAATTGTGCCTTGCCACACAGTTGTGGGTATAGAGAGATTAGAGTACTGGGCTAAGCAAGCATCCCTGAAGTACATCAGTACTGAATGCCATTGAGAAGGAAATGTTATTTCTGATCCACACAAACCGTGGTCTATTGGTGAGACCAGGGCATTGATAAAAATTATTGAGAATCAAAGTGGATATGCCAAATTTCATTAGGTGTTAAGGAAATAGAGGTATTATGTAGAGAAGGGTGAACTTACTTGGCTGTGTTGTCTAACGTGATTGACCAGAAAAGACTATTAGTGATGTTCACTTAAAGCTTAAAGCTCTCAGCTCTCCTAACCTCAGCATCATTGATACAAATAAGTTGTGTGTACCACCTCATTCCTGAAGTCAATGACCAGCTCCTTTGTTTTGATAATTGTGAGTGAAAAGTTGCTGTCATGACTCCCAGCCATTATAGGCTCTTTGACTCTTTCCTGTATTCTTACTCATCATTATTTAAGGTATGTCCCACGATGGTGATGTGGATAGAATCAGAGCAGAGTTTATCAGGGAGTAGAGTGGGGGCTGAGGACATAGCCTTGTGAGGCACCACTGTTGAGAATAATACCTGTATTGTTTCTGGTCTGTTGATCAGGAAATCAAGAATTCATTTGCAAAGGTGTTGATTCATAGGTCTAGGGTTTTGAAAATGAACTTGCTTGGTATTATCATTCTGAGGGTGGAGCTGTAGTCAATAAACATACTCTGATGTAGGTGGCTTTCTTCGATCATAAGAAAATAGGTTAAACTCCTGAAATAACTAGTGACTAGTGACTAGTGGGTTACCGCAAGGCTCAGTGCTGGGACCCCAGTTGTTTACAATATATAATAATGACTTAGACGAGGGAATTAAATGCAGCATCTCCAAGTTTGCGAATAACATGAAGCTGGGTGGCAGTGTTAGCTGTGAGGAGGATGCTAAGAGGATGCAGGGTGACTTGGTTAGGTTAGTTGAGTGGGCAAATTCATGGCAAATGCAATTTAATGTGGATAAATGTGACGTTATCCACTTTGGTGGCAAGAACAGGAAAACAGATTATTATCTGAATGGTGGCCGATTAGGAAAAGGGGAGGTGCAATGAGACCTGGGTGTCATTATACACCAGTCATTGAAAGTGGGCATGCAGGTACAGCAGGTGGTGAAAAAGGCGAATGGTATGCTGGCATTCATAGCAAGAGGATTTGAGTACAGGAGCAGGGAGGTACTACTGCAGTTGTACAAGGCCTTGGTGAGTCCACACCTGGAGAATTGTGTGCAGTTTTAGTCCCCTAATCTGAGGAAAGACATTCTTGCCATAGAGGGAGTGCAAAGAAGGTTCTCCAGATTGATTCCTGGGATGGCAGGACTTTCATATGATGAAAGACTGGATCGATTAGGCTTATACACGCTGGAATTTAGAAGATTGAGGGGGGATCTTATTGAAATATATAAAATTCTAAAGGGATTGGACAGGCTAGATGCAAGAAGATTGTTCCGGATGTTGGGGAAGTCCAGAACGAGGGGTCACAGTTTGAGGATAAAGGGGAAGCCTTTTAGGACTGAGATGAGGAAAAACTTCTGCACACAGAGAATGGTGAGTCTGTGGAATTCTCTGCCACACGAAACAGTTGAGGCCAGTTCATTGGCTATATTTAAGAGGGAGTTAGATATGGCCCTTGTGGCTAAAGGGATCAGGGGATATGGAGAGAAGGCAGGAACAGGGTTCTGAATTGGATGATCAGCCATGATCATACTGAATGGTGGTGCAGGCTCAAAGGACCGAATGACCTACTCCTGCACCTATTTTCTATGTTTCTATGTTTCTAAATTCAGTAGTTTAGAATCAGAATTGGGTTTATTGTCACTGATATAAATAGTGCCACAACAATAACCTCTCACGCAAGACAGAGACTGATTCTTGACTTCAGGAGGAGGAAACCGAAGTTCCTCATTGGGACATCAGAGGTGAAAAGGGTCAGCATCCTTTATTTCCTTGGTGTTATCATTTCTGAACCCAGCATGTAAACACCATTACAAAGAAAGCACAGCAGCACTTCTACTTCTTCAGAAGTTTACAAAGATTACACAAAACTTACAGGAAATTGTGTAGCATTTTGTAGTCATGAGCAGGGCAGTAAAATGTAAGATTATCCTCTTGGGTGAAGGATTGGTGTTACCTTTGAAAAATCATTGTAAAAGACTCAAAATCTTTGAGGAATAAAGGCTAGAAAAGATCAGATAAATTTTGTCTTAGCAACTTTCTTACAATGCAAAGACATTTTTAAACGTAATTTACTTTTTGGAATGTAAACTACATTAAGAATCCCTCATACCGTAGATTTAAATTACTGTGTCATCTAGACTATTAATCTAGACTAATTACTGCTATAATCTAATTTAATGTAATTACTGTTTATCACACTTATGATTAGAAACAGATAGTGCTGGAAATATTTTGCAGATCACACTGAGTACTTACAGCAATTTAAGTTTTTATTTCACATCTCGAGCATCTGTTTAATTTAGCATACATTCAGTAGCCACTTTGTTAGGTACATTCTGGATCTAATAAAGTGGCCATTGAGTATATGTTCATGATCTTCTGTTGTTGTAGCCTATCCATTTCAAGAATCAAGATGTTGTGCATTCATAGATGCTCTTGTGCTTATCACTGTTGTAACCTGTGGTTATCTGACTTAATGCTGTGTTCCTGTCAGTTTGTACCAGTCTGACCATTCTCCTCTGACCTCTATCATTCTCAAGGCATTTTTGCCCATAGATCTGTTGTTCACTTGATATTTTGTTTTGTTTTTCATACCATTTTCTATGAATTCTAGAGCCTCTAGTGTGTGAAAATCCCTGGAGCTCAGCATTTTCTAAGATATTCAAACCACCATGTCTGACACCAACAGTTAATGTCACTTGGATCACATTTCTTCCCCATTCTGATGTTTGGTATGAACAACATCTGAACCTCTTAACCTTGTCTGTGTCGTGGTCCAGTCCGTGAAGTCCTCATTCTGGTTCACAGACCGGTTCATCGATCCTTATTCCAGATTTTCTGGTTTTGCCTTGTTCTGTTGGGTGTCTAAATTGAAGCTCATAATTCTCATTTTGGGCTAGCTACATAAATAGCTCCAGTGTTCAGCTTCAGTTGCTGGACTGTTCCCTCTCCTTCCCCTTCCTTCTGTAGCCTTTGCCTGCTACCTTCACCTGAAGCCTCGCCTGAAACCTTTGCTTGAAACCTTGCCTGCTACCTTGTTTGTGTCTATGCCTCCGCTAGGTAGGTCTGGCCTTTTGCCGCTACCTTGTGTTGGGAACTGTCTCTGTGTCCATGCCTTCGCTAGGTAGGTCCAGCCGTTCACCGCTACCTTGAGTTGGGAACTGTCTCTGTGTCCATACCTTTGTTAGGTAGGTCTGGCTGTTTGCCACTACCTTGAGTTGGAAACTGTCTCTGTGTCCACGCCTTCACTAGGTAGGTCCAGCCATTTGTCGCTACCTTGTGTTGGGAACCGTCTCTTTGTGCCCTCGCCTCTGCTGGGTAGGTTCGGCCATTTGCCACTACCTTGAGTGGAAATCTGTCTCTCAGTGTTCTGTGTATCAGTCCTGGCCCTACGTCCTGCTCCCTAGGAGGTGTCCTGACTCTGTGTAGAGCCCCGACCCTAAGTCCTGTTCCTAAGAAAGGGTCCTGGCTCTGTGTTCCATGTTCCTGTTCTCCCTCGAGCAAGGCTCTGCGTTCCTGTTCACCCTCGAGCAAGGCTCTGCATTCCTGTTCTCCCTCGAACAAGTCAAGGCTTCGTGTTCTCGTCCTGTCCATGTGCCTCGCCCGGCCCAGAGTACCTTGCCCAGCCCAGCGCTGGGGTTCCCTCATCCTGTCCAAGAGTCTCATGTCCAGTCTTGTTGCCACTCCTCGTCCTGTAGCCACATCTTGTCCTCACCTAGATCCGGGGTCTGAGCCCGAGTCAAGACCCAGGTTCCAGGTCCCTGTCCCGTCTCTGTCTCGGAGTCCTTGTCCAGGTTCAAAGTTCTTAGTTCTTCGTCCAAGTCCCGCTTCCCTAGTCTAGTCCTAGCCCAGGCCCTGTATCCTAGCGTCGTCCAGGGCCTGCGTCTTGTCCAGCGTCATTTCTTTCCCACTTCCCTTGCTTTCTTGACACTCCTAGTCCTGTTCCTAGTAGTTCTGTGTCTGTGTCTTGCATGTGGTTTCGCTCTCAGTGCCGCCTCCCCCCACCCCCCATATGACAGCTGCATGCTTTTATGCATTGAGTTTCTGACACATGCTTGGCTGTTTAGATATTTGCATTAACAGCTAGGTTTACGTGTGTACCTAATAAAGTGGCCACTGAGTGCATATATATTAAGAATAATTTTTATCAAAATCAGCATAATATCAGCTGGACAATCCTGCTCAAGTATGCAGTACAATCCAATATGTTTTCTGATTTTACTCAATTTTACTTAAGTATAGATTGCTCTATGAACAGAGGTTTCTGTTTATTAATCAACATATATTAAGCACTTCAAATAAAATTTCGATGTTCTTATAGGGAAGGACTAAAATAGGAAGACCAAAGGTTTCACATGAGTTTTTGTCTTCCCTCTTCTGTGTCATGAACTCTTCCTCAAACACAACAAGACTGTTCACCAAATCTACATCCCGGCGGCCCGGACTCACCCTCTAGATGCCTTTCACTCACTTGGGGGTCCAGATGGAATCCTTTCTCTTCATCCAGAGCCACTGACTACCCTTTTCAGCAGCTCTGGTGAGGTCTTTGACTGCTTGGCGATGTGCCTTCCCTCACACTCCCAGCTCCTGGAGGAGCCTTTACGTTGATGTGGCTACAAATCCCTTGCAGCCCCGTTTATCGCTGAAGCCCGTTGAAGCCAAAGCCCTACACTCTGCTACCGCTCACTCCGCTGCCCGCTGTATAGGGTGGTCGCCTTTTTAAACTCTCCGCGCGGTCCTGCCGATGTCACGCGCCTGCGCAGTCTCGCCCTTCTTGCACTCGAAGAAGTTTTAAAAAAAAAACTGCCTTCCTTCACAATTCAGCTCCCACGACGCTCTGTAGTCACTGACATGTCGGAATGGAAATGGGTAGTAGAATTGAAATGGGTGGCCATCGGGAGATGCCACTTTTTATGGCAATGAGGCCACACTAAGGTTGGTGGACCTTGTATTCAGTCTGGATAGTCTCCAACCTGATGCACGAACATTGATTTCTTGAATTTCCAGTATTTGCTCCGCCCCTCTCTTCACCATTCCCCCATTTCTGCTTCCCTCTCTCACCTTATCTCCTTACCTTCTCATCATCTCCCTCTGGTACTCCTTGCCCTTCCCTTTCTTCTACCCAAACCTTTATCTCCTACACCAATCAGCTTCCCAGCGCTTTACTTCACCCCTCGACCTCTCCTGCTTTCATCTATCACCTATCACCTTGTTCTTCTTCTTGCCCTCCTACCACCTTCTTGCTCTGCCTTCTCATCTTTTTTCCAGTCCTGCTGAAGGGTCTCGGCCTGAAACGTCAACTGAACTCTTTTCCATAGATGCTGCCTGGCCTGCTGAGTTCCTCCAGAATTTTGTATCTGTTGTATTTACTTGTATTAGACATAATTCTAGGTCTTTAGCCTCTGCAAATTGAGCTGTATGATTCCCTGAAGGATGAGCTTACAACTCATGTGATTGAAATTCAGTTTCCAATAAAAATGTTCCTCTTTCTCTGCTCCTGCCTCTAATTGAGTGAATCTTTCTGGATTTTTATTGCTGATCCATCACAGTATCATATTTGAGAATAGTGCTATAAAGGATGTCACACTATATTAAGTCATGGAGAAGATGGTTCTGCATCTTTTATGACAGGTAAGGACTATAAGTCATAGCTCTCAGGAACATATTCCCACTTTAAATTGTTGTCTTGTGAAAGTGTTTGCCATTTGCCATATGTAGTTATGGTAGCTCTCCGTTCATTCATTGGTAATGTGCTATTATTTTTCAAAGCCACAAACTCTACTTGTATAATAATTGGTTGTTCCCTTGCAGTGGTCTTACTGCAGTGTGTATAGAATACCATAGTATGTCTTTGTTCTCAGGGAATAAATTTCGGGCTTGTTGGTGTGAAATTATGTGATGCATAGTGTATAGAGGCTTGTGTTTCTTCTCCCTTATTATAGGAGATGTCTACAATTGTTTTCGGAGCCACAGATTCTCAGAACAATAGGTCTCTTGTCTGGAGGTCCATTCCTGGCTGAACTGCATTCATCAATATTTCAAGTGCCTCATAATCTTCTGAGGTAAAAATAAAAGTTTTTCATTTTTCAGTGTACATATTAGAAGTGCTAGTTTATTATGATCTGGGGCAAGCTGGTGTAAAGACTTCACAGCTACCGCTATTGTTTGCCTAATGCACAGAAACTTTATAAATTGGGTACTCTATCTCATTTTGCATGTATGTTTATAATTCTAATTTTCCCTGTTGGTTTATAACCTTGAATAATATCAGAATTTAACGGTGAAATGTCTGCACCAGCATCAAAATGGCAGGCTCAAATTTTACTAAAAATATGAGCCTTGGCATACAGGAAGGCAAGATTAGGCATGCCTGTATCCTATTCATCAGGTGGAGCATTTTGATTAGAGTTCTTGCTGAAATTTAAAAAGAGTTTAAAAAGGCAGGTTGCTACCAACGGCTCTCCTTTGGATCGGGACTACAGAGCGTCGTGGGAGCTGAATTGTGAAGGAAGGCAGTTTTTTTTTAAAACTTCTTCAAGTGCAAGAAGGGCGAGACTGCGCAGGCGCGTGACATCGGCGGGACCGCGCGGAGAGTTTAAAAAGGCGACCACCCTATACAGCGGGCAGCGGAGTGAGCGGTAGCAGAGTGTAGGGCTTTGGCTTCAACGGGCTTCAGCGATAAACGGGAAGAGGCGAGAGCGAAGCGCCAACTCATTTTTTCTCTCTCCCCCCCCCCCACCCTTTCGCGAATCAGCCCGGACAGACAGGAACAGCAGGGCTCTCACAGCTAACGGTTTAAAAAGTTTGTCTGTTTGGCGAGGTAAGTGGGTGAGTAGACACATTTTTCCTGTTTCATTCGTGTAGAATTAGATAGCATGCCTGCAGGGTTAGTGCTTTGTTCAGAGTGTCAGATGTGGAAATCCTGGGAGACTTCCAGCCTCCCTGATGGCCACATCTGCGCCAGGTGCACCGAGATGCAACTCCTCAGAGACCGTGTTAGGGATCTGGAGCTGCAGCTTGATGACCTAGTGCTTATCAGGGCAAGTGAAGAGGTGACAGACAGGAGCTACAGGGAGGTAGTCATCCCTAGGCTACAGGAGTCAGAACACTGGGTCACTGTCAAGAGAGGGAAGGGAAATGCCCGGATAGTGGATAGCACCCTTGTGGCTGTCCCCCTCAGCAACAAATATCTTGTTCTGGATGCTGTTGAGGGGGATGACCTGATGGGGGACGCCCACGGTGACCGGATCTTTGGCACTGAGCCTGGTGCTGTTGTGCAGGAGAGAAGGAGGGTGAAGAGAAATGCAGTAGTCGTGGGGGATTCCATAGTCAGGGGAACAGACAGGAGATTCTGTGAGCCTGACAGAGATACCCGCATGGTGTGTTGCATCCCAGGTGCCAGGGTACGGGATGTCTCGGATCGGGTCCTGAATATTCTAAAGGGGGAGGGTGAGCAGCCAGTTGTCTTGGTACATGTTGGTACCAATGACATAGATAGGACAAAGGAGGAGGTCCTGAAGAGAGATTTCCAGGAGTTAGGAAGGAAGCTGAGAAGCAGGACCTCCAGGGTAGTAATCTCGGGACTGCTACCTGTGCCACGTGCTAGCGAGGGCAAGAGTAGTTGGATCAGGCAGATGAATGCGTGGCTGAGAGACTGGTGTAGGGGGCAGGGCTTCAGATTCTTGGATAATTGGGATCTCTTCTGGGGGAAGTATGACCTGTTCAAAAAGGACAGATTACACCTGAACCCGAAGGGGACCAATATCCTGGTGGGAAAGTTTAATAGAGCTGTTAGGGAGGGTTTAAACTAATTTGGCAGGGGGATGGGAACCCAAATGATAGAGCGGAGGAAGGGGAAAACAGAAATAAATCTAAGATAGTGAGCAGTAAAGATGTCAGGAAAGACAGGCAGGTGATGGGGCAAATGTGTAGCCATTGGGATGAGTTGAAGTGCAATAAAGTTGCAGTGAAATCAAAGCAAAAAGTATCAAATACTGGTCTTAAGGTGTTGTACTTAAATGCACGCAGCATAAGAAATAAGGTGGATGATATTGTCGTACAGCTACAGATTGGCAGGTATGATATTGTGGCCATCACTGAGACCTGGCTAAAGTACGCACATCTCTGGAAGCTGAACGTCCAAGGATACACGGTGTATCGGAAGGATAGGAAGGTAGGCAGAGGGGGAGGCATGGCTTTATTGGTAAGAAATGATATTAAATCATTAGAAAGAGGTGATATAGGATCGGAAGGTGCAGAATCTTTATGGGTTGAGCTAAGGAATAGCAGGGGTAAAAGGACCCTGATGGCAGTTATTTATAGGCCTCCAAACAGCTGCAGGGATGTGGACTACAAATTACAACTGGAAATAGAAAAGGCTTGTCAGAAGGGCAGTGTTATGATAATTGTGGGGGATTTTAACATGCGAGTAGATTGGAAAAATCAGGTCGGCACTGGATCTCAAGAGAGAGAATTTGTAGAATGTCTGCGAGATGGCTTTTTAGAACAGCTTGTTGTTGAGCCCACTAGGGGATCAGCTGTACTGGATTGGGTATTGTGTAGTGAACCGGGGTGATTGGAGAGATTGAGGTGAAGGAACCCTTAGGAGACAGTGATCATAAAATGATTGAGTTCACTGTGGAATTAGAAAAAGAGAAGCCGAAATCTGATGTGTCGGTGTTTCAGTGGAGTAAAGGAAACTACAGTGGCATGAGAGAGGAACTGGCCAAAGTTGACTGGAAAGGGACACTGGCGGGAAAGACGGCAGAGCAGCAGTGGCTGGAGTTTATGCGAGAAATGAGGAATGTGCAAGACAGGTATATTCCAAAAAAGAAGAAATTTTCGAGTGGAAAAAGGATGCAACCATGGTTGACAAGAGAAGTCAAAGCCAAAGTTAAAGCTAAGGAGAGGGCATACAAGGAAGCAAAAATTAGTGGGAAGACGGAGGATTGGGAAGTCTTTAAAACCTTAGAAAAGGAAACCAAGAAAGTCATTAAGAGAGAAAAGATTAACTATGAAAGGAAACTAGCAAATAATATCAAAGAGGATACTAAAAGCTTTTTCAAGTATATAAAGAGTAAAAGACAGGTGAGAGTAGATATAGGACTGATAGAAAATGATACTGGAGAAATTGTAATGGGAGATGAGGAGATGGCAGAGGAACTGAACAAGTATTTTGCATCAGTCTTCACTGAGGAAGACAGCAGGATACCGGACACTCAAGGGTGGCAGGGAAGAGAAGTGTGTGCAGTCACAATTACGACAGAGAAAGTACTCAGGAAGCTGAATAGGCTAAAGATCGATAAATCTCCTGGATCAGATGGAATGAATCCTCGTGTTCTGAAGGAAGTATCTGTGGAGATTGCGGAGGCATTAGCGATGATCTTTCAAAAGTCGATAGATTCTGGCATGGTTCCGGAGGACTGGAAGATTGCAAATGTCACTCTGCTATTTAAGAAGGGAGCAAGGAAGCATAAAGGAAATTATAGACCTGTTAGCTTGACGTCGGTGGTTGGGAAGTTGTTGGAGTCGATTGTCAAGGATGAGGTTACAGAGTACCTGGAGGCATATGACAAGATAGGCAGAACTCAGCATGGATTCCTTAAAGGAAAATCCTGCCTGACAAACCTATTACAATTTTTTGAGGAAATTACCAGCAGGCTAGACAAGGGAGATGCAGTGGATGTTGTATATTTGGATTTTCAGAAGGCCTTTGACAAGGTGCCACACATGAGGCTGCTTAACAAGATAAGAGCCCATGGAATTACAGGAAAGTTACACACGTGGATAGAGCGTTGGCTGATTGGCAGGAAACAGAGAGTGGGAATAAAGGGATCCTATTCTGGTTGGCTGCCGGTTACCAGTGGTGTTCCACGGGGATCAGTGTTAGGGCCGCTTCATTTACATTGTACATCAACGATTTGGATTATGGAATAGAGGGCTTTGTGGCTAAGTTTGCTGACGATACAAAGATAGGTGGAGGGGCCGGTAGTGCTGAGGAAACGGAGAGTCTGCAGAGGGACTTGGATAGATTGGAAGAATGGGCAGAGAAGTGGCAAATGAAGTACAATGTTGGAAAGTGTATGGTTATGCACTTTGGCAGAAAAAATAAACGGGCAGACTATTATTTAAATGGGGAAAGAATTCAAAGTTCTGAGATGCAACGGGACTTGGGAGTCCTCGTACAGGATTCCCTTAAAGTTAACTTACAGGTTGAGTCGGTAGTGAAGAAGGCGAATGCAATGTTGGCATTCATTTCTAGAGGAATAGTGTATAGGAGCAGGGATGTGATGTTGAGGCTCTATAAGGCGCTGGTGAGACCTCACTTGGAGTACTGTGGGCAGTTTTGGTCTCTTTATTTAAGAAAGGATGTGCTGACGTTGGAGAGGGTACAGAGAAGATTCACTAGAATGATTCCGGGAATGAGAGGGTTAACATATGAGGAACGTTTGTCCGCTCTTGGACTGTATTCCTTGGAGTTTAGAAGAATGAGGGGAGACCTCATAGAAACATTTCGAATGTTAAAAGGCATGGACAGAGTGGATGTGGCAAAGTTGTTTCCCATGATGGGGGAGTCTAGTACGAGAGGGCATGACTTCAGGATTGAAGGGCACCCATTCAGAACAGAGATGCGAAGAAATTTTTTTAGTCAAAGGGTGGTGAATCTATGGAATTTGTTGCCACGGGCAGCAGTGGAGGCCAAGTCATTGGGTGTCTTTAAGGCAGAGATTGATAGGTATCTGAGTAGCCAGGGCATCAAAGGTTATGGTGAGAATGCGGGGCTGTGGGACTAAATAGGATAAAATGGATTAGCTCATGATAAAATGGCAGAGCAGACTCGATGGGCCGAATGGCCTACTTCTGCTCCTTTGTCTTATGGTCTTATGGTCTAAATTCTCCTCTGCAGTTTCTATTATACTAATGTTGGCCTTTCTTTTCTTTATATTTGTCCCCTGAGTTGCAGGGCAGAGAGTCAATTTTTAAGATGGGCCCCGTCCATTTTCTATAGTTAGAGGGTTAAGGATGAGGTTAGCCTTGTGGTGCATGCTCAGTTTTGTACTCCTCTCCATGATATTGTTGGGTCCCTGAATGTTCCCTCTGTCCCGGGAGTATCTTGGTCCAAAACTTTCTTTCACAAAGATAGGGGCTGGAGCTAAAGGCCGTACTCCATACCTGGTTTCTAGCTATCCAGCTTGTGGGTGAATATCTCTGCCTGAGGCAGATGGTCTCCAAGGAATGAGGCGCTGGTAGTGTTGAGTAAGCAGGGAGCCTGAAGAAGGGACCCTTTGATATAATGGATATCATGGAAAAGGATAGAATCAGAGAGGACAGGAAAAGTTTTAACTGGGGAAGGGCAAATTATGAGGCTATAAGGCTAGAACTTGTGGGTGTGAATTGGGATGATGTTTTTGCAGGGAAATGTACTATGGACATGTGGTTGATGTTTAGAAATCTCTTACAGGATGTTAGGGATAAATTTGTCCTGGTGAGGAAGATAAAGAACGGTAGGGTGAAGGAACCATGGGTGACAAGTGAGGTGGAAAGTCTAGTCAGGTGGAAGAAGGCAGCATACATGAGGTTTAGGAAGCAAGGATCAGATGTGTTTATTGAAGAATATAGGGAAGCAAGAAAGGAGCTTAAGAAGGGGCTGAGGAGAGCAAGAAGGGGGCATGAGAAGGCCTTGGCGAGTAGGGTAAAGGAAAATCACAAGGGATTCTTCAATTAGAGATAAAGGTGGGAAGTTGTGCCTGGAGGCTGTGGAAGTGAGCAAGGTCCTCAATGAATACTTCTCTTCGATATGCACCAATGAGAGGGAACTTGATGACGGTGAGGACAATATGATTGAGGTTGATGTTCTGGAGCATGTTGATATTAAGGGAGAGGAGGTGTTGGAGTTGTTAAAATACATTAGGATGGATAAGTCCCCGAGGCCTAACGGAATATTCCCCAGGCAAGGGAAGAGATTGCTGAGCCTCTGGCTAGGATCTTTATGTCTTCGTTGTCCACTGTAATGGTACCGGAGGATTGGAGGGAGGCAAATGTTGTCCCCTTGTTCAAAAAAGATAGTAGGGATAGTCTGGTAATTATAGACCAGTGCGCCTTACGTCTGTGGTGGGAAAGCTTTTGGAAAAGATTCTTAGAGATAGGATCTATGAACATTTAGAAAATCATGGTCTGATCAGGGACAGTCAGCGTGGCTTTGTGACTGGCAGATTTTGTCTAACAAGCCTGACAGAGTTCTTTGAGGAGGTGACCAGGCATATAGATGAGGGTTGTGCAGTGTTTGTGATCTACTTGGATATTAGTAAGGCATTTGACAAGGCTCCACATGGTAGGCTTATTCAGAAAGTCAGAAGGCATGGGATCCAGGGAAGTTTGGCCAGCTGGATTCAGAATTGGCTTGCCTGCAGAAGGCAGAGGGTCATGGTGGAGGGAGTACATTTAGATTGGAGAGTTGTGACTAGTGGTGTCCCACAAGGATCGGTTCTGGGATCTCTACTTTTCATGATTTTTATTAACGACCTGGATGTGGGGGTAGAAGGGTGGGTTGGCAAGTTTGCAGACAACACAAGGATTGGCGGTGTTGTGGATAGTGTAGAGGATTGTCGAAGATTGCAGAGAGACATTGATAGGTTGCAGAAGTGGGCTGAGAAGTGGCAGATGGAGTTCAACCCGGAGAAGTGTGAGGTGGTACACTTTGGAAGGACAAACTCCAAGACAGAGTACAAAGTAAATGGCAGGATACTTGGTAGTGTGAAGGAGCAGAGGGATCTGGGGGTACATGTCCATAGATCCCTGAAAGTTGCCTTACTAAGGGATATATGGGAGGCAGGGTTTAATGGTCGGCACAACATTGTGGACTAAAGGGCTTGTACTGCGCTGTACTATTCTGTGTTCTATGTTCCATGTTCTATAATGGGACAATGGGCAAAGAAGTAGTAAATAGAATATGGTACAGGGAAGTGTATGATCATACACTTTGGTAGAAGGAATAAAGGCATAGACTATCTTCTAAATGGGGAGAAAATTCAAAATGAAGATGTGCGAAGAAACTTGGGAGTCCTTGTGCTCAATTCCCTCAAGGGAATTAACTCACAAGTTGAGTCAGTGGTAAGGAAGGCAAATGCAATGTTAGCATTCATTTTGTGAAGACTAGAATATAAGAGCAAGGATGTGATGCTAAGGCTTTGTAAAGTATTGGTCAGACCACACTTGGAGTACTGTGAGCAGTTTTAGTCCCCTTATCTAAGAAAAGATGTGCTGGCAGTGGAGCGGGTCCAGAGGAATTCATGAGAATGATTCTGGAAATGAAAGGATTAATGTATGAAGAGCGTTTGATGGCTCTGAGCCAATTGTTATTGGAATAGCCTCGGAATAGAGGGACATCCATTTAGAATCGAGATGAGGAAAAGTTTCTTTAGCATGGTGAATCTGTGGAGTTCATTGCCATGGATGGCTGTTCATATC
Source organism: Mobula birostris (assembly GCF_030028105.1). Classification (NCBI taxonomy): domain Eukaryota; kingdom Metazoa; phylum Chordata; class Chondrichthyes; order Myliobatiformes; family Myliobatidae; genus Mobula; species Mobula birostris. The sequence goes on from NC_092371.1 coordinate 193,633,336, forward strand.
CAGTCATTGAGTATATTATACTTAAAGCAGAGGTAGATAGGTTCTTGGTTAGTCAGGGCATCCGAGGCTTTGGGGAGAAGGCAGAAGAATGTATGGGTGAGCCATGATGGAATGACAGAGCAGACTCTATGGGCCAAATTTCCTAAATCTGCTCCTATGTCTTATGATCATATGATCTAATTAGTATCCAATTCCAAACCGAACTTTTAAAAATGTTCTAGCATATTTCATCTGCACGCTGTAAAATAAATGGGAATAGCTAGATGCTTTACTTTGAACTCTTAAGTTTGAATTGCTGTGTGCTCACAATACTCTATGGGATTTCTTTTATCTTGCAAGGTTTAAGATGCTCAAATATGATAATGATATTCTACAGTCTCATTCTGCCAGCATTACATTTAGATGTTGCACAGTTTTTACCAGACTGTTCAGTCATTACTTCTGAACTGGTTCTTCTATTTGATTACAGAAAAAAATACTTGAAGTCAATAGTTTGATGTGGGGTAGGGTGGTAGGATTGAAAACTTGCATTGAGATGGGAGGGATGAATTGCTACTTGTACTGGGTAGGGAGAAGGGATACACGAGGAATTCAGCAGATGCTGGAAATTCAAGCAACACACATCAAAGTTGCTGGTGAATGCAGCAGGCCAGGCAGCATCTCTAGGAAGAGGTACAGTCGACATTTCGGGCCGTGACCCTTCGTCAGGACTAACTGAAAGAAGAGCTAGTAAAACATTGATCTTTAGATGATCATGAGCATTTGTTGAACATTAATTCAGCTCTCTCTTCTTCCGCAATAGTCATCTGAATTTTTTTTTAAATGCATAGTTAATGCCATAGAGAGTTACAAACTCATGACGCTGTTTCGTACAGAAATGGAGCCTTCAGCTCTACTCAACCATGCTGACCATAATGCTTATTTACTTTAATTCTATTTACCTGTATTAAGTCCACACTCCTTTGTTCCATTTCTGTGTAGAGTCTTGTAAGAATATCTATCTCTATCATCTTCTACTCAACTTGTTTCTCATATCCGCCGACCTCTGTGTGAAAAACATACCCCTTGGATTTTCTTTAAATATTTCCCTTCATACCTTAAACCTATGCATTTAGTCTATCGACTCCCCTGTCCAGTCAAGTTGACTATCTATTCTCTTCAACTTATAAACCACTATAATTCAGCTCCAGTCTCCTATACTCAGCTCTCTAATCTCTCGTAAAAACAGTCCTTCATTCTAGTCAACAACATGATGAATCTCTTGTGCACTCTTTCTAATGCTACCATATACTTCTTCTAGTCTGGTGATAAGAATTGTACATGCTAAGCCAAGTGTAAGCAAACCAATACTATGTACAGATGAAACATGACATCCCAACCTTTACTCAGTGCCTCATTCTACAAAGGCAAGAATGTTAAATGCCTTCTTTATTATCCTGTCTACCTATATTACCAGATTTTCTGCAAAATCCTTGTATATTTTTCAATTAGATTCCATTTGTCAGCACTCCACCCAACCTTCATAGCTTCATAGACTCATAGAATCAAAGAAAAGTACGGCTCAGAAACAGGCCCTCATCCCATCTAGCCTGTGCTGAACTATTTAAGCTGCCTACAACCACTGACTTGCACTGGGACCATAGGCCTTCATACCTCTATCTGCCATGTACCTATCCAAACTTACCATAAACTTTGAAATCAAGCTCACAGGCAACATTTGCACTGGTAGCTCATTTCACATTGGCACAGCCCTCTGAGTGAAGAAGTTTCCCCTTAAACTTTTCACCATTCACCCTTAATCTATGACCTCTATTTGTAGGCTCCCCAACCTCAGTGAAAAAAGTTTGTTTGCATTAACCCTCATCCATATCCCTCATAATTTGGTTTATCTCTATCAAATATCCCTTCAATCTTCTATGGTCCAAGGAATAAAGTCCTAGCCTGTTCAATCTTTCCTTATAATTCAGATCCTCTAGACCCGGCAACATCTTTGTGATTTTTCTCCGTACTCTTTCAAATTTATTTACATCTTTCCTGTAGGAAAGTGACCAAAACTGCAAACATTACTCCAAACTAAGCTTCACTAGCATCTTATACAACTTCAACATAACATCTTATCTCCTGTACTGAATACTTTGATTTATGAAGGCCAATGTGCCACAAGCTTTCTATATGACCCTATCTACCTGTGACACCGACTTCAATGAATTATGGACCTGTATTCCCATATTCCTTCATCCTATTCCATTCCTCAGTGATCTATCGTTCAGTATGTAAGACCTATCCTGGTTGGTCCTGCCAAAGTGCAGCACCTTGCACATGTCTACATTAAATTCCATCTGCCACTTTTTGGTCCATTTTTCCAGCTGGGCCAGATCCTGCTGGAGGCTACGATAGTCTTCCTTGCTGTCCTCAATCTTCATGTCATCTGCAAATTTTCTGACCCAGTTAATCACATTATCACCCAGATTGTTGATATAGATGACAAACAACAACAAACTCCACACTTCACTAGTCACAGGCCTCCAGTCAGAGAGGCATCCACCCGCTGCCACTCTCTAGCTTCTCCCTCAGAGCAAATGTGTAATCTAGTTTACTACCTCACTTCGAAAGCTGAGCAACTGAACCTCTTGACCATCTCCCATGCGGCACCTTGTCAAGTGCCTTACTAAAGTCCATGTAGGTAACGTACACTGCCTTGTCATCATCAACTTTCTTGCTAACTTCCTTGAGAAACTCTATAAGATTGGTTAGACCTGACCTAACATGCACAAAGCCATGCTGACTATTCCTAATCAGTTGATGTCTATCCAATACTCGTATATCCTGTCCCTTACAATATCTTTCAATAACTTTCACACTCATGATGTCAGGCTCGCTGGCCTAGAATTTCCTGTTTATTCTTAGAGCTATTCTTAAACAGCAGAACAACATTGGCTATACTCCAATCTTTTGGTACCTCACCAGTCCCTAAGGATGATCTAAAAATCTCTGCTAGGTCCATAGCAGTTTCTGCACTTGACTTCCACAGGATCCAAGGGAACACCTTGTCAGGCACTAGGGGTTTATCCATCCTAATTTGCTCAAGACAGCAAACACCTCCTCCTCCATAATATGTACAGGGGCAATGAAGTTGATGCTGTTTTGCCTCACTTCTATAGATACTTTGGCTGTCTTCTGAGCAAATACAGATGTAAACATTTCTTCGAAGATCTCCACCATCTCTTTTGGCTCCACACATGGATTATTATTCTGATATTCCAAAGGACCAATTTTGTCTCTTGCAATCCCTTTTGCTCTTAACATATCTGTAGAATTCTTTAGGATTCTCCTTCACCTTGTCAGCAAAGGTAACCTCATGCCTTCTTTTTGCCATGCTGAATTCTTCCTTAAATATCTTCTTGCATTACTTATAGTCCATAAGCACCTCATTTGTTCCTACCTGCCTATACCTGTTATGCACCTCCCTTTTTTTTAGAACCAGGGGTTCAATATCTCTTGAAAACCAAGGTTCTCTAAATGTGTTATCTTTGCCTTTTATTTTGACAGGCATATACAAGCTTTGTACTCACAAAATTTCACTTTTGAAGGCATCCCACTCAGCAAGTACTTAGAAAACAGCCTGTCATAATCCACACTTGCCAGATTGTTTCTGATACCATCAACATAAGATGTTTTTCAATTTAGAATCTCAACACATGTCCCAGACCCATTCTTTTTGCATATTTACATTGATGCGAGTGGCGTTATGATCACTAGATGTAAACTTTTACCCTGCACAAGCTTTTGTCACCTGCTTAGCCTCATTCCCTAATAGCAGATCAAGTATGGCACATTCTCTCATTGTGACTTCTATGTACTGATTAAGAAAACTTTTCTGAACATATTTGTCAAACACTATCCCCTCTGGTCCTGTTACAGTACTGGAGTCCCAATCAATATGATGAAAGTTAAAATCACCTATTATAACAACCTTAATTTTCTTGCAACAGTATGCGACCTCTTTACATATTTGTTCCTCTAAATTCCACACACTGTTGGGAGGTCTGTAAAATAGCACATTAATATGGTCATACCCTTCTTATTCCTCAGTTCCACCCATAATGCCTCACTAGCCATGTTCTCCAGTCTGTCCTGACTGAGCACTCCCATGACATTTTTTCCTGACTAGTAGCGTCATCCATCCTCTTTTAATCCCTCCACTCTGTCACATCTAAAACAACGGAACCCTGGAATAATGAGCTGCCTGCCCTGCCCCTCGTGCAGCCAATGGCTACAATATCATAATTCTAGGTGTTGATTCATGTTCTAAGCTCATCTACCTTTCCTACGATACTTTGTGCAGCTCGAGACATTAGTTGCACCAAACTCAATCTTTTGATCCCTGACTTTGTCTGTGATCTTAACATCTGTCTCCACACCCTCTTCACTATCTGCTCTGGCACTCTGGTTCCCAACCTAACTGAAACTCTAGTTTAAACCACCTGCTGGGTTACAAGTCCCCTTTCAGTTCAGGAGCAAACCGTCTCTTCTGTACAGAACCCACCTTCCCCGGAAGTTGCCTCCATGGACCATGACCTCTGGCTGCTCACCCTTCCACTTCTGGATGCTGAGAATTGGATCTGCGATATCCCAGACCCTGGCACCCAGGAGGAAATATACCATCCAGGAATCTTGTTCTCATCCACAGTGTGTACTTTCTTTTCCCTAACTAATGGGCGGAACTACGATTGCTCTTGGCTGCTACTTCTTCATGCTCATCCGTGGAAACAGCTTAATTTCTACATTTAATGTCTCTTTTTTTTCCCTTTTCAAGGTGGATGAGGCTCTGTTGAAGATCCTAACTCAAACTTCATTTCTTTTCAATGTTGGTTTCCACTCTCGGGGGTCGCCGATGGGCAGCTCTTTGATATTGTAAGGAAGTGGTGTAGAAGTTAAGTGAGCCTTTAGGGATCCAAGGCTTTGCAGCCCTGGCAACAAGCCACTTCTATTCTGGTGCCAACGAATGAAGAGTTGTGGGACAACACAGAATATGGGGAACAGAGGATCAGCTGTCAGGGCTCTGTACTCGGTTTGCTCTCTCTCTCTCCTTCTCTCATTGGTGGGGGAGAGTTATTACCAATTCTCGAGTCAGAGAATTTGGAAAAAAAGCGATGCAGCAGACTTTAACACTATAAATCAGCAATTTGAATTGTTATGTCTTCCCTCTTGCTGTGTGACTCCTCTATTTTGCTTTGCTATTGCTTGCTTGGTGGGCGGAGAGCGCTGATGCTTTCTGCTGAAGTAAGTGGGGGAAGAGGGTTCGATGCTTTGCTTCTGCTTTTGTGTGGAAGATGAGGGAGTAGGGGAGGGCTTTAGGGTTTTAACATTTTTACTGTTACCCATTCTTTGGAGTACTCTTCTGTTTTTGTGGATGTCTGCACACAGTAAGAGTTTCAGGCTGTATGTTGTATACATTCTCTGATATTAAGTGTAATTATTGAACTATTGAGCCAATGAACTCCCAATCACCACAGCTTGTGTCTTCTCCCCCTTTCCCCTTCTGAGTCACAGAGCTGAATCGAGTGCCAGAGACCTGACCACTGTGACTTTCCTCAGCTAGGTCAACCCCCACAATATTATCCCAAGTGGTGTACCTGTTGTTGAGGGGGATGGTCACAGGGGTACTCCACATTGGCTGTGACATACCTGTCATTGAGAGGGATGGTCACAGGGGTACTCTGCTTTGGCTGTGACATACATGTCATTGAGGGGAATGGTCACAGGGGTACTCTGCACTGGCTGTGACATACCTGTCGTTGAGGGGGATGGTCACAGGGGTACTTTGCATTGGCTGTGATATACCTGTTGTTGAGGGGGATGGCCACAGGGGGTTCTCTGCCCTGGCTGTGATATACCTGTCGTTGAGGGGGACCACAGGGGTACTCTGCACTGGCTGTGACATACCTGTCATTGAGGGGGATGTCCACAGGGGGTACTCTGCACTGGCTGTGATATACCTGTCATTGAGGGGGATGGCCACAGGGGTACTCTGCGCTGGCTGTGACATACCTGTCATTGAGTGGGATGTCCACAGGGGGTACTCTGCACTGGCTGTGACATACCTGTTGTTGAGGGGGATGGCCACAGGGGTACTCCGCACTGGTTGTTTAACCCCTTTCTCCTTCCTGACTCCCACCCAGTTTCTTGTGTCCCGCACCTTGAATGTAACTACCTCTCTATATGTGCTATCTATCACTCCCTCATTCTCCAGAATGATCTGGAGTTCATCCAGTTGCAGCTCCAGCTCCTTATCCTGGATTGTTAGAAGCTACAGCTGGACGCTGGATGCTGTTCGCAAAAGTGTAATTGTCGGGGACACAGGAGGTTTCCCTGCCTCCCCACATCCAGAAAGAGGAGCATTCCTTTGATTTAAATCCTTATTTGCTATCTACAACTCCATCAATCTTTGTATCATTTGTAAACTTACTGATCAGTCCATTGACATCCTCATCCAAGTCCTTATACAGTATATATGACAAATTATGAAGTGTCTCAGTATTGCAGCTTGGGATGTCAGAGTTTGGAGTTCAACTCGGACATTTTCTGTAAGGAGTTTGTACATCCTTCTCGGGAACACATGAGTTTCCTCCCATATTCCCAGGACTTATCAGTTAGTAGGTTAATTAGTCATTGCCAATTGTCTGTGATTGGGCTAGGGCTAAATAGGCAGGTTGCTAGGCAATGTGGCTCGTTGGGCCAGAAGGCCTATTCGGCACTGTATCTCTAAATAAATAAATAAACAACAACAAAGGTCCCAACATTAATCCCTGCAGTACACCATTGTTACAGATTTTCAGTCAGATAAAACAACTCCACCACTACTCTCTACCTCCTATCAAAAAGTTCATTTTGAATTCCATTTGCCAATAGACTTCAGATTGCATGTGCTTTAACCTTCTGTACTGGCCTACCATGCAGGTCCTTATCTCAAACCTTCCCAAGTCCATGTATGCCACCTTTACCATTCTGGCTTCAGCAATTTTCTTAGTTATCTCTGCAGGAACTGACAGATTTATGAGGCAGGATTTCCTCTGTACAAAAGCATGACTCCCCCTAATCTGTTTCTGCCTTTTGAAGTAAACATAATCCTGTCTCTCTTCCAATAATCTCCTCATTACTGACGTAAGGCTCACCAACCTATAGCTTTCTGCATCATCACTATTCTTATTATTTAATAAGGGAACAACAAGCTTTATCCTCCTGGTTTCTGGTACGTTACTCAAAGCTAATAAAGATGCAGAAATCTCGAACAGAACCCCATCAGCCTATTTTCTTTCTTCTCTTAATAACTTGGAATAGATCCCGTCAGGCCCTGGGAATTTATCCAATTTACCGTGTGTCAGTACCTTTAACACTTCCTTTTCCCTTACACAAACATGATCCACAATATCAGCATTCCTAACCCTAACGCTCCATCCTCTATTTCCTTTTCCTAGGTGAAAGCAGATGAGGAATAGTTATTTATAACCACCCTCCTATTCCGCAGTTTCATATATCAATTACCTTGTTGGTCCTTGAGGAGACCGACATTTTTCCCAACTATACTCTTGCTCCTAATAAAACATTTTGAGATTCTCCTTCACCCTGTTTACCAAAGCATTACATGATCTCATTTTGTCTTTCTAACTTCCTTCTTAATTTCACAGACTCATTTTATATTATTACCTATACCAAACATATGTTTCCTTCTTTTATCTGATCAAACCTTCAATTTTCTACATTAACCAAATATCCCCAATCTTACCATCTTTTCTCCTTACCTTTAAAGGAATATGTTAGCTTTGAATTTTTACTATGGTACCTTGAAGTGCCACTCATTTATACAAAGTTGTTTTTTCCTCTCCAGTAGTGGTTCCCAATTCAATTTCACCATACACAGTCTTACATTATTGAACTCAGCTCTCCCTCACTAAAGACCTAACTCCAGGAATAACCTTATCTGTGTCAATGAATATCTTGAAATTTACAACATAATGATCGCTGTTCCTGAAGTGTTGCTTCTCTTAGGAAGTCTTTACTGGAAAGCAGGGTCATTGCTCTGCTAGAACAGAATAACCAGTGAGAAAATGAGCTTTGTAAGGAGACCTTACATACCACAACCAGGTTAGTAGTTGGGTTCCAGGTTTTTGTTAGATACTGTTCATATCTAATTCCTCTTTACTACATGCAGTGCCCCAAAGAGTGGATGCTGGACTGCTGATAGTGAAGACCTCCAGAGAAGTCCAAGTGGCTTGAGTTTCTGAAATTTGGAAGCAATTCCATCTTTCCACTTCATTTATTTGATGGGCTCTACCATGGCTGAGTTTAACAATATTCATGGAATCACTATTTCCTGGTAGTTTCCGGACTGTCTACCATTATCCTTCAAAAGTTGATAGATCCTGACATGGTTCCAGATGACTAGAAGATTGCAAGTGTCACTCCGCTATTTAAGGAGGGGGCAAGGAAGCAAAAAGGAAATTATAGACGTGTTAGCTTGACATCGGTGGTTGTGAAGTTGTTGGAGTTGATTGTCAAGGATGAGGTTATGGAGTACCTGGAGGCATATGACAAGATAGGCAGAACTCAGCATGGATTCCTTAAAGGAAAATCCTGCCTGACAAACCTATTACAATTTTTTACAAAGCCATCGGCAATCGGCACTGATCTGGGCTGACAATTATGTGTCAGGCGGCACGTAATTAATTAGCATGTTTATTTCGGCTTTTTTCTTAAAGATGTGCTGTGTGCCTTCCGGCTACCGCTGGACCACTGCATTCTTCACGGCAATGTATCGGTCAGCGGCCTGGAGGGTGGGGACCACTGCACCACCCTAGCCTGCGATGACTCAGTCTAACACACCATCATCAGAGTGCTCTGCACTGTCTTCCCAATTCCGGAAAGTGATACTACACCGTATGTACATTATTTCTACTTTATATAGGCTGTGTATTTTTATGTGTTATTTGGTATGATTTGGCAGCTTCATAGCTTAAAGATTACTGGAGGGAGTGTTTTTGCCAACAGCAGTTGTGTGAGATTTTCTGCCGAGAGCGCTTGCATGAGATTTTCGCTTCAGCGAACAGTGCCGGCAATGATTGTGGAAAAGTATTTCTACTTTATATAGGCTGTGTATTTATCATATCATTCCTGCTTTTACTATATGTTACTGTTATTTTAGGTTTTATGTGTTATTTGGCATGATTTGGTAGGTTATTTTAGGGTCTGCGAACGCTCACAAAATGTTCCCATATAAATGAATGGTAATTGCTTCTTCACTTTATGACATTTCGGCTTACGAACCATTTCACAGGAACGCTCTACCTTCGGATGGCGGGGAAAACCTGTATTTGGATTTTCAGAAGGCCTTTGACAAGGTGTCACACATGAGGCTACTTAACAGGATAAGAGGCCATGGATTTACAGGAATGTTACATACGTGGATAGAGCGTTGGCTGATTGGCAGGAAACAGAGAGTGGGAATAAAGGGATCCTATTCTGGTTGGCTGCCGGTTACCAGTGGTGTTCCACAGGGGTCCGTGTTGGGGCCGCTTCTTTTCACATTGTACATCAACGATTTGGATTATGGAATAGACGGCTTTGTGGCTAAGTTTGCTGATGATACAAAGATAGGTGGAGGGGCCGGTAATGCTGTGGAAACAGAGAGTCTGCAGAGAGACTTGGATAGATTGGAAGAATGGGCAAAGAAGTGGCAAATGAAATATAATGTTGGAAAGTGTATGGTTATGAACTTTGGCAGAAGAAATAAATGTGCAGACTATTATTTAAATGGGAAGAAAATTCAAAGTTCTGAGATACAACGGGACTTGGGGGTCCTCATACAGGGTACCCTTAAGGTTAACCTCCAGGTTGAGTCGGTGGTGAAGAAGGCGAATGCAATGTTGGCATTCATTTCTAGAGGAATAGAGTATAGGAGCAGGGATGTGATGTTGAGGCTCTATAAGACGCTGATGAGACTCCAATTGGAGTACTGTGGGCAGTTTTGGTCTCCTCCATTAAGAAAGGATGTGCTGACGTTGGAGAGGGTACAGAGAAGATTCACTAGAATGATTCCGGGAATGAGAGGGTTAACATATGAGGAATGTTTGTCTGCTCTTGGACTGTATTCCTTGGAGTTTTGAAGAATGAGGGGAGACCTCATAGAAACATTTCGAATGTTGAAAGGCATGGACAGAGTGGCTGTGGCAAAGTTGTTTCCCATGATGGAGGAGTCTAGTACGAGAGGGCATGACTTAAGGATTGAAGGCCGCCCATTCAGAACACAAATGCGAAGAATTTTTTTTTAGCCAGAGGGTGGTGAATCTATAGAATTTGTTGCCACGGGCGGCAGTGGAGGCCAAGTCATTGGGTGTATTTAAGGCAGAGATTGATAGGTATCTGAGTAGCCAGGGCATCAAAGGTTATGGTGTGAAGGCGGGGGAGAAGGACTAAATGGGAGAATGGATCAGCTCATGATAAAATGGCGGAGCAGACTCGATGGGCCGAATGGCCGACTTCTGCTCCTTTGTCTTAAGGTCTTATGGTCTTATTATTCTCAGCTAGATAAGAACGTGACTTTTTTTGGCTGCAGAATATGACCAAGTTATTTTCATTTTGCTTTTGCTGGCACTGAGGAAACAGGTGATTTATATTTTCATTATATTTCTGTCTCATTCTGAAGAGAAAAGTGACCAATTTAATTTTAATCATCCAGCATCTTTGCAGCATTTATGTTGTAAAATATCTCCTTTTGGGTTATATCTATTACAAAAGATAATGTTATTTTATCTGAAATTTTGTTTAGCTTAATAAAGTTAAATGTGGTCATAATTTTATTCAGTATGATACATGGACAACAAATTACAGATCACGAATAAACTCTTCTCGGGCATCAAGCTGGATACAGATTTTGATTATAGCTGACGTTTCGATGACAAACTCTGTCATTTTCTTCAGGGATGATGCTTGGGCATGTCCAGTGGTATTTATACCCCTGTAGTCCGTCTCTTGTGATTGTTTAGCCCAATCAGGTTTCTGCTCTCCCACCTTGTTTACAAATCAAATTCAAGTTCTTAGAACAAGACCTTTGTCTTTATTCAAATTCCTTCCCTCTAGTTGTACTTCAATGAGTTCCTTTACCAGGCAGTCCCAAAATCCATTGACACAGCACAATATTTTTTGCTGTCAAAGTCAATCCATTGGTCATTGTAAATGTGATGTTCTGCTACCGCCGATTTCTCCAGGTAACCCAAATGGAGACAACTCCTGTGCTCCTTGATGCGTGTTTCCACCATGTGTCCCATCTGGCTGGTATATGTTGCTCTACATTCACGGGGAACCTTGTGTCCCAAATTCCCTGTGAATATGGAGCAGCATATATTGACCAGATGGGACACATGGTGGAATGCACATCAAGGAGCATAGGGAGTGTATCTGTTTGGGTTACCTGGAGAAATTGGGGGTAGCAGAACATTGCATTTGTAATAGCCATAGGAGGTCCATTGCCTCAGGACTCGTACCGCCAAGTTCAAAAACAGTTAAGACCAGGCTCTTGAATAAAAGGGGATAACTACACTTATTCTACTTCTGGTGTTCCCACAACCAATGGTCTCACCTTATTTCATGCTCACTGTTTATTGCTATTTATTTATATCTTCATTTACACAGTTTGTTGTCCATTGATCCTGTTACAGAAAAATAATCTCAAAGTTCAAAGTAAAATTTATTATCAAAGTGCATTCATGTCACCACATACAACCCTGAGATTCTTTTTCTGCGGGCATACTTAGCAAATCTGTAGAACAGTAACTGTAAAAGGGTCAATGGACAACAAACTGTGTAAATGCAGATATAAGCAAATAGAAATGAACAACTCTCACCATAGAAAACATCCTCTCCACATCCATATCCATCCTATCTACTTCTTTCAACATTCGGTTGGGTTTCAATGAGATCCCCCCGCATTCTTCTAAACTCCAGTGAGTACAGGCTACCAATCGCTCCTCAAATGTTAACCCCTTCATTCCTGAAATCATCCTTGTGAAACTCCTCTGGACTCTCTCCAATGACAACACATCCTTTCTGAGATATGGGGCCCAAAACTGTTGACAATAATATGTGCGGCCTGACTGGAATCTTATAAAGGATCAGCATTATCTGCTTGCTTTTACATTCTATTTGTCTTGAAACACATGCCAACATAGAGTTGCTTTCTTTATCACAGACTCAACTTGTAAATTAACCTTCTGAGAGACTTGTACGAGGACTCCTATATTCCTCTGCATCTAGATGAATGCCATTAAGCAAGGGAGCTCCTGATTTAAAGGATTGCAGATGTGGTAAAGCATAAGCTATTCACCACGAATAGGTTAGGTATAAGAAAAAGGAAACAGAGCATCCTATATTTCAATTGTATTTCAGTCATGTAGATTTGCAGATCATTCAATGACTAATTAATGGCAATAAAATTTAATTTTCCTGCCATTAATGTGAAGCAATTTCTCACCTTATAAGTCAATTTAAGCAGTTATTTAATTCAAATGCTAGAGATCAATGTCATAGAAATATCATCATATAATTATGACACAGTAACCTATTTGGTCTTTCATGCCCGCATCTGTCCAAATGAATAATCCCACCTAGTGAGTCTACAGGTCACAGCTGTTCAAGTGTACCTTTGGTTACTGTTTAAATATGCTGAGGGTTACTTCCTTTCCATTCCTTCCAAGCAGTGAATCCCAATACCCTACCAACGTCTGGATGAAAATAATTATTCTCGTCGCCCCTTTAATCTCCCTACAAATTATTTCAAATTTATTGCCCCTGATTTTTGATCCCTCTGAGTGATTGATTGCTTCTGTTTAATATTTTTTCAGGACCTTCGTCATTATATGCACCTCATTTATCTCCGTGTGGCTTTTTTTGCTGTCACAAAAAGAGCTCTCACACATCCATTCTGTCCTCTAGGCTAAAATTTTCCAGTTCTGCCAATTTAACCATAAATCTCTCCTGCAGCCTTCCAGTCCATTGCTTATTTCTTGCTCTGTAGAAGAAGAACTAGTGTAGCGTAACAGTTTCAGTGTTATCTCCATGCTCTTCTAATATAATATTAGGAGGTAGCATAGTGGCATAGTTGGTAGAACAGCTACTTCATAATACAGAGACCAGGTTCAAAAGGATGTAATGTTGAGACATTATAAAGCATTGGTGAGACCTCACTTAGAATATTGTGAGAAGCTTTAGGCCTCTTATCTCAGAAAGGATGTGCTGAATCTGGAGAGGGTTCAAAGGAGGTTGACAAAAATGATTCCAGGATTGAATGGCTCAACATATGAAGAGCGTTTGATGGCTCTGGGTCTGTATTCACTAGAATTCAGAAGAATGAAAGGGGACCTCATTTAAATGGTGCAAGGCCTTGATAGAGTGGATGTGGAAAGGATGTTTCCTATGGAGGGAGAGTCTAAGACCAGAGGACACAGCCTCAGAATAGAGGGACGTCCTTTTAGAACAGAGATAAGGAGGAATTTCTTCAGCCAGGAAGTGGTGAATCTATGGGATTCTTTGCCACAGGCAGCTATGAAGGCTAAGTCTTTAAGTACATTTATGACAGAGGTTAATAGATAATTGATTGGTCAGGGCATGAAAGGATACAGGAAGAAGGCAGGAGACTGGGACTAAGGGAAAAATTTGGAGAGGCCATGAGTAAATGGCAGAGCAGACTCGATAGGACAAATCACCCAATTCTGCTCCTATGGTGTTCTGTTATAATGCTGACCTCCGCTGCTACCTGTGTGGTGTTTGAACCATCTCCCTGTGACTATGTGGGTTTCCTTATGGTTCTCCAGTTTCCACATCCCAAAAATGTGCAGGGTTTTAGGTTAATTGGTTAGTTGAATTGCCCCTAGCATGTAAGCTAGTGGTAGAATCTGAGGAAGCTGATGAGAATGTGGGCAGCATTAGAAAATGGAGCTAATGTAGGATAAGTTCAAATGGTGACTGGCGGTCAGTGCTGAATCAAGTGACCAAAGGGGCTATTACTCAGTCATCTTATTCTATGACTCTAAAGGAGAGGATCCAATATATCTTTCTAACCACCTCAGTGAATTATCCTGCCACTTGTAAGGATCTATGGTCATACATACATATGGTAGGCTTATTCAGAAAGTCAGAAGGCATGGGATCCAGGGAAGTTTGGCCAGGTGGATTCAGAATTGGTTTGCCTGCAGAAGGCAGAGGGTTGTTGTGGAGGGAATACATTCAGACTGGAGAATTGTGACTAGTGGTGTCCCAGAAGAATCTGCTCTGGGACCTCTACTTTTTGTGATTTTTATTAATGACCTGGATATGGGGGTAGAAGGTTGGGTTGGCAAGTTTGCAGACAACACAAAGGTTGGTGGTGTTGTAGATAGTGTAGAGGATTGTCAAAGATTGCAGAGAGACATTGATAGGATGCAGGAGTGGGCTGAGAAGTGGCAGATGGATTACAACCCGGAGAAGTGTGAGGTGGTACACTTTGGAAGGACAAACTCCAAGGCAGAGTACAAAGTAAATGGCAGGATACTTGGTAGTGTGGAGGAACAGAGAGATCTGGGGGTACATGTCCACAGATCCCTGAAAGTTGCCTCACAGGTGGATAGGGTAGTTAAGAAAGCTTATGGGGCGTTAGCTTTCATAAGTCGAGGGATAGAGTTTAAGAGTCGCGCTGTAACGATGCAGCTCTATAAAACTCCGGTTAGGCCACACTTGGAGTACTGTGTCCAGTTCTGGTCACCTCACTATATGAAGGATGTGGAAGCATTGGAAAGGGTACAGAGGAGATTTACCAGGATGCTGCCTGGTTTAGAGAGTATGCATTATGATCAGAGATTAAGGGAGCTAGGGCTCTACTCTTTGGAGAGAAGGAGGATGAGAGGAGACATGATAGAGGTGTACAAGATAATAAGAGGAATAGACAGAGTGGATAGTCAGCGCCTCTTCCCCAGGGCGCCACTGCTTAATACAGGAGGACATGGTTTTAAGGTAAGGGGTGGGAAGTTCAAGGGGGATATTAGAGGAAGGTTTTTTACTCAGAGAGTGGTTGGTGCGTGGAATGCACTGCTTGAGTCAGTAGTGGAGGCAGATACACTCGTGAAGTTTAAGAGACTACTAGACAGGTATTTGGAGGAATTTAAGGTGGGAGCTTATATGGGAGGCGGGGTTTGAGGGCCAGCACAACATTGTGGCCCGAAGGGCCTGTACTGTGCTGTACTATTCTATGTTCTATGTTTCTATTATACAGTAAGTACAATAGTTTAAATGTGTCAACAACTGATTAATTAAAGATCTACCCTCAAAGTATTTGCAAAAAAAATCACACAAATCTTCAGTGGATCTTTTTCTAGCATTGAATCTTTACATAACTGAAGGAGTTTTCTTACAACTATCAGAAGACAGACACCGGTAATGTGTAATTGTTTTGCTAATTAGTTCTTATTCTTTCATCTTGTACTCCATTTCTTTTTTTAATATTATGTGGAAAACACATTGGTAATTTGTGTCAGGTGAGGTACATCGCTCAATTATAAATAAGACATCTTATGAATATTTAATAATGCAAGATGCCTTGGTCCAAAATATTTCAATATCCTCTTGCAGCACAGGCTAGTATTAACAAATTCTCTTCTAATTAATACTGAGGCACTTATGCCTATTGTAGACTTTTTGCTGTGTTCATCTTTCTGATATGGAATAATAGCAGAAATAACTTCATTTTCCAATCTCTTTTCGTCATTGACACATGAAATAGAAAATCTCCAGTATCTACCTCTGAAAAAAAATCTATTTCAAATGTTTTGTAGCTTAGTCTCAGGATGTAATCTCACTCTGTTTATTTTTGTGAACACATTGTGGCCCGTTTCCCACTCTGCATTCTATCATGCATATGACTGAATCATCTGGCAATCAGGTGGTCTTGTCCTTTGCAACATATTGATATGTTTTTACATTATTCCTGATTTTCTTTAAAGAGCAACACATTGATATAGATATGCAGGTTTAAACTGTGTTTCCAATAAATCTCTTTTTGCACTCAGTGATGCTAAGATAAAGCTTTTGATACACAATCTTCTCACCTCTACAAATGACAACCAAAGCTGTCTTGAGCCGAACTTCAGAAGGCTGTATATATCAAAGCTTGTGGAAAATAACAACAGGGAAAATTGTTGGAATTGTGGAACAATTTCTCCTTCAGCTCCATCCCTTTCTCCAAATTGTAGATATCACTAAGAAAGTGTACATGGCTTAAAATATGCGTGCTTCCCATTAATTGCCCATGATAGTCCTTGTTTCATTCATATGTGCCCTTTCCCACTCCCAAAAACAACTGCATTGGAGCTGTTTCCTGTACTCTTACAGAATTTGAAAATGCCATTATTTTCCCTGCTAATTTTCACCCTGGTCTCACTTTTTCCTTCCTTTTCAACATATCTGATGATACCTGCAGATTTCCATGGTTTTCTCAATTACACGGTGTTAACATCTCCCTTCTGGAAGCACTTCATTCTATCTTTAGTTCCACTATTTCTTCCATGATCATTCCAGTGAAGAGAATTTCCATGTATCAGTTAGAGAGATTTTTGAGCTTAACACATTTACATTTAGCAAATGATTTCAGCCAATAGTCTTCAAGTTTGATTTAATTTGGAGAGCCACTCTGAACAATGGGTTCCTGAAAGCCCTAACTCTCAGACCAGAAAATGCTGTATTAAAATTCACTTGGATGACTGTGGTGTGGGTGTGAATCGGGAAATATGAAGTTTGTGTGTAGCTTCAAAGAAAGTATTGTAGATACATTGTAAATATGGAATTGTCCGCTGATGTTTAGCATGTAAAATACTGAACCTCACGCTGAGCCAGCCAGACCTTTCAACTGAAAGCATCCTCATATGATGCTTGCTGCACCTTGCTTTGTCAAATAAAGAAGCAGATTCATATCTGCCAGTACTTTTCATTCACACAACACAGCTGTTTCAGTCTTCCTTTTTTTTGAAATATGTTCTCCACTTAACAGGGCTCCTGGTCCCTGTCATCTATTTTCCACAGTTGAGTTGTCACCTTTACTCTTCATAGACAGGGCAAAGTAAGACTCTTTGTTTCTCATCTTCTACCCCACAAACCTCCACCTTCAACTCTTACTTTTTTTTGCAAATCCCACTACTTTCAATGAGATTTCACTACAAGAGATATCCTCCTCCACCATTCCCATTCAGTATTTTGAATGGACTATTCTCTTAGCGACTTCCTGGGCCATTTTCTGTCTCTGCTAACCACATCCTGTCGTATTGCACTTTTTCATGCAACAAGAGCAAATACAACAGCTGTCCTTTACCTTTTCCCACATCCAGGGACACAAACTCTTCTCTCTCTATCTCTCTCTCTCTCTCTCTCTCTCTCTCTCTCTCTCTCTCTCTCTCTCTCTCTCTCTCTCTCTCTCTCTCTCTCTCTCTCATTAACCCACCAACTAGACCTCTCTCCAGCGTACACCCACACCTATCCTGTCACAAACATCCCTGGTGTCCCATACATTATTTCCCATCCTCTTTGCTGCTTAAGATTTACTTCTTTTCTCCCTCCTGCTGAAGGGTCTTTGTCCTGGGGCATTAACTGTGTTTCTTTTTCAAAAAAATGCTGCCTGACTTGTTGAGTTTTTCTGGCAATATTTTGTCCTATTAAAATCTGCATGCTCAAATGTTATAAAGGCATGAGGTCTCTATTCTTTCTGATAACCATCAGATCAATTTGGTGGGCATAAATATGGAGCAATTTGTTTTCCATTTAGTTTTAATTTAAAGTCAGCAATACTAAAGTAACAGTAACATATTTTTCAAGCTGGGATAATGTGCAGCATGCAGGAAAAAGTCAAGATGTGAGATCTGCCTGAATGGTGGTGGAGGGCATGGATTTGGAAGGGTTTGGAATTATTTTTGAAAATGGCAGGCCAGAGGAATGCAATTTTTTTTAGTTTATACTTCTGGAGTTTTAAAAGCTTAACTGAGAAATGGGATGAAACATAAGCATTAGAATTTGGAGAACGACAGATGTCAACCAGGAATGTGTTGGAATTGTCGTCCTCTGTAATAAATGCAACAATACTCTGTCATCTGAGAATTTCAAAAGATTACCCACAATAAAGCATAGCTTAAGAAAAGCAATAAAAGAAAATAACAGGATAATATAAAAATGTAAAAAACTCACTTGTCAAACTATCTGAGCAATAGGAAGTCATAAAACTTCATGTGGTGTTCTATCCCGCAGGCAGAAGATCATGAAATAAAATGTTTTAAAGAGCTGCAATACTTTTACTTAATTAGAAAGGATAATCACTCTTTCCTCCGAGATATGATGGTATGAAGAAGTGAAGAAACTATCTTCCCATCTTCTCATTAAAATCCCTGAAACCTGCAGGGCTTTGGGATGCAGTAACTTTTAGATGTTTGTGCAGAGGGGCGCACTGACGCTTGGCACTGCTGCAGCAAAGGCTCTATTTAATATCTACCCTACAGACGACACCAAGGGGCTGAGTCTTGTGGAAAAACTCTTAAATTTATCATTGATGGAAGATTTGGAACTGAAAAGTTGATGAGATAACAATATTGGCATGATGTGAATGTTGCAAGTAAATGCAATGGTATGTTGGTTACAATGAATGTCAACAAAGGAATGTCATATGTTGTAAATTTTATGAAAACATACAACACAATTCTGTTAATTTGATAGCCTCAGCACTTTTATACTGTTAGATTGGTTGATTTTCCAGGTCACTTGATGTCATTTCAAGCTGTGGATGGACTCCAACAAAGCATCTGGGATGCAAAAAATGTAGTAGAAAATATTACATTGTGAGCTGGTCACTTTGCCGGTACAGAAAGAGAAATGATAGGTGACCTGCGGGAATGGCAGTGAACTCAGGAAGGTGGTACATGAGTACCCTGTGGTCGTTCCTCTTGCGGAATACACTATGTATACCACGTTATACCATTTGTATGCATACTACACAACAAAGTGCTGAATGAACCCAGGAGGATAGACGGCATCCGTTGAGAGAAATGGACAGCTGCCATTTCAGTTTGAGATATTGACTGAACTCTGAATAAAGGGTATTAACCCAAAACATCAAGTATCCATTATGGATGGAATAAATGTCAGAAACCTGGATGTTGAAGGATATATAGGGAAAGAGGAAAACAAATCATATGACAGGTATGGAGAACAAATGTCAGGAGTGGTCTGTTAAGAGCCTAAAAAGTGTAGGGACTGAAAAAAACAAAGATGAGGACCACCAGCAGACAGGATTAAGGTAAATCTGAAGATATTCTCTAAGTATATTAAGGCAAGAGAATAACCAAGGAAAAAGTGGGACTTATTAAGGACAACAGAGGCAATCTTTTTGTACAGTCATAAGGTGCACTTTTCATTGATATTCAGAGGAAACAAAATTTGTAGTTGGATAATTCAGTGAAAGGATAGGTAAAAGGCTAATGCAAGTCTCCTAAACTAAAAAAGTGCTACTGGATGTCTTGCACATTTTGATGTGAATAAATCCTTAGACCGAGTGGGACTTAACCTAGGCTTCTCTGGTAGACAAGAGAAGGAATCGTTGGGATTCTGGTGAGGTTTTTCATTTTTGCTGGACACAAGTATGGGAGCAGATGACTGGAGAACAGCAAATGAAGTTCTGCATTTCAAGAACGGCAGCCGGGAAAAGCCTGGTAACTATAGTGTGTGAGTTTATCATGGGCAGTAAGCTTAATGAGTGGTAGGGGATATACTGGAAAAATTCTGAGTGAAGGGGGTTAATGATCACTGGCAAAGGCAGGAACTAATCAGAGATGTACAACATGCTTTGTTCAAATGCATATCCTTCCAGTGAATTTGACTGAATTCTTTGAAGATGTAACACAGTATATCGATGAGGGCAACCCAGTAGCTGTGATTTGCTGTGATTTTTTAGTCAAGCCTATGGAAAGATTTTGTAAGGTTGGGACCAGTGGCGTTCAGGGCAAGATGATCTAAAACTGGCTTGGTGATTGAAGACAAAGGACATGTTAGAAGGACATGTTTGCAATTGGATGCCTGTGACTAGAGGTGTTCCACAAGGGCTAGGACACTTGCTGTTTGCAATGTACATGAATAATAAGAAAGTGGGTGTGGATGTGGAAAGCAAAATCAATAAGTTTGTGTGTGACACAAAGTTTGTCAGAGTTATTTATAATGTGGAAAGGTAGTCTTAGGCTGCAGAATGATATCAGATGTGTGACGAAATGGGCTGAAAAACGTCAGATGGTACTTCATCTTAATAAATGTGAAGTGATGTGTTTTGGGTGCACTAATAAGGCAGGGGTATATAAACTATGATTAGTGAGGTCTTAGAATGTGGTGAAGGTAGAGGGGCTTCTGAGTATAAGTCCTTAGGTCCTGAAAGGTGGTATTGCAAGTAGAAAGTGTGATTACAAAGGCAAAGGAAATGTTTACTTCATTAGTCAAGTGTCAGTACCTCCAGTTGAACGCTGTCTTTTTGTATGTTTTCCCCCTAGCCTTCAGTCTGTGGTTTTGAATTGCCATGTCCTCTTGTTTGTTTTCATGCTCCATGTGCTCCTGTCCCCACTCCTGCTCTATTCCAACTCCTGTATTACTGAGTACTCCGCCTCTCACCCGTTTCTCATTATCACCTGTTTTGCTGCCACTTCTGTCTCATTGTGTTCCACCTATCATCTGCCTCTCTGTTTATTGCTTAGTGTGTTTTAGTCCTGTGTTTTCACCTATATGTTGCCTAATTGTGCCAGTGAATTTTCCTGAGCCTTTCCAGCATCTGTATCTGTACTCTGTCCGTCTGACTATCGACTCTGCCTGTTTCCCGATTTTGGTTTTCGTATTTCTCTGGATGTTTTGATCTCTGCCTGAATTTTGATGCTGACCTGGTTTGCACCTTGGGATTTGTTACTCAATGAATATAGCTGTGTACACAGTACTAGGTCTCTGATTGGATCTCTGCTCCAGTGTCCTGACATCAAGGCATCGAATATAAACAGAGAGCTTATAATCCAGCTTCAAAAACCTTGGTGAGACCTCAGTTAGAATATTGTGTGTAACTCCTGTCAACATTGTATTGGAAGGATGCGATAGTGTTGGAGAGGGTTCACTAGGATTTTGGCTGGGGTGGAATTGGAGATTGAAGAAGCAGAAGCTAAGAATTTTCTTCATGGAGAAAAGGAGTTTAAGAGAGGACATGAATGGGGTATAAAAAATTGAGAGTTGTAGGCTGTGGAGACTGCAGGAAACAGTAGATAAAAGTAGATTAAAAATAAAAAGATGTGTGTTTTGGATAAGGGGGGAAAGATTCTGAGGACAGAGGAGGGGGATTTCTTCACAGTACCTGGAATGAGAGAATGTATGATCCTGGGTAACTGACAATATATAAGAAATATCTAGATCATGGGTTCCCAACCTGTGCTCCACAGATTCCATGGTTAATGGTAGGGATCCAAGGAATAAAGAAGGTTGGAAACCATTGATCTAGATGAATACTTCAATGGCTTGGACGTCAAGGGCTCTGGGCCAATCACTAGTAATGGGGATAGCACGGAGGATCTCACTGGCTTATCTGGACAAGTTGGCCTGAAGGCCCAGTTTCGCTGTTACATATATGATTCTAATTAATGCTTCAAAACAGTTGACTTTTTTCAGATATTGAAAAGTAGTATAATACTACTTTTCAGTAAAAAAACTAGATTTACAGGTATTTCAGGAATCAGGACCCAGTGAATTCAAAGGAATATTGGACATAGTGCCCTGGTGTTGTAAGGGAAGTGTGAGACCAAGGACCTCAGTATGTCAAGGGAAATGTGAGAACCAAATGTTAATGGGAGCACAGGAATTGACCTCCATATGAGTCAGATGCCAATCCATCAATATTTTGGAAAACTGGAAAATGAATGATTTGAATCTGACTTATTTTGGGGGAAAACATAGGTTTAGGCATTTGGTTAATGTACTTTACTCTGTGGGATATTCAAGATAAATTACAATCCAATATGAAACCCCCTTTTACTAGGCATCTCTGGAAAAGCAGCTTGTTAGTCCCTCGCTAATAGTCACCGGATTCCATATTGAGAAACCTACCTCTCTCAGGCCTCGTATGTCTCGGGTGTGTAAAACTTTGGTCCCACCAAATCTGTGAGGTTGGGATGTCTCACCCATCCAAACCTCGGACTGTGGGAATGCTGTGTGATTTATTGCCCCTGGCAGGAATTAGCAGTTCATACACTGCACACAATTATAAAGAAGTATATTTAAGAATGTTAATTTAAGCAAACAGTTTATTAGATGAATGAAAAGCACAAAAAGTGCCCATTACTCTTGAACAGTCAAATGTGCACTTAAGTTGGAGCTCATCTTGAACCCGTCTTTCACTCATACGCTGGACTTCGATCTGCGTGAAAGCACACATCACCTTCCGAATGTCACTCAAAATCCATCTCTGACAAATGGGCCTCCCACAGGAATGTTGGTCCTTCCTCCTTGAAGCCATTCATCTACACAAAGCACCTTGTGCAAGAGGGATGGCAACCTCCACCATCTTTCCTCCTGTCTTCTCCCAGCCCCCACCAACAAAGACCTTCAACCCAGCCTTCTTAAAAACCTTCTCCCAATTCCACGATCCTGCTTGGTTGACAGCACATTCCTAAGTTGAACAACAAAGCTTCTTATCACAGCTCAAATCCAAACAAGGTCAAAACAGTATAGACTGCTCTTTCAGAACTGCTAAAATGAAATACCTACAGCATGGCAGTAAAAATCTTAGCCAGCGCATTACAAATATTAAAGGGAGTAAGCAGATTACTGTTTCTAGTTGTATGAGTCTGTATAATATTATCAAACTCAGTTGAATACAGCACAAAGAACATTAAGGCCCAAATTTTGCCTTGGTGCTTATGTATCATCACAGCTGCATCATAATTATGACAGCCATAAATGATTAATGACTGAATTATCTCCTTTACATAATTTTAGTGTTTAGACCTTAATTATATTACAGTATGTCTCTTGGAACTTTAAAAAAATCACAGATATCCAATGTTTTCCAGTTTTAGTTTGTGTAGAATTTAAGCTATTGTAACTGTTCTATCATTATGCATTCCACAAGACAAATTCCTCTAGTGCAACTTCTGTCAATTCCTGCCCATTCATCAGTTGGCGATAGGCTACAACATAGGTGTTCTGCAGCTGAGAATATTGTGTAATAATGATATTCCGTTTACCAGTTAGGGCTTGGAGCAACTAACTTCCAAACCTGGTGAATTCGGCTAATTAAATAATAAATGTCAGTTTGTCTCATTGCCCACACCCTTAATTCTCAATAAAATAGCTACAAGTTCATATATTTACTTCAATAACTTGGAAAAATTTCTAGCTTAACATCTACTATAAACTGCTGGAGTGCAGATATGCTCTTTTCATAAGAGACATTAAATTAAGTTTCCATCTGCTCTCTCAGGAGGATGTTAAAGAATTATCTCTTGTGTCTTAGCCAATATTTAACTCTCATTAAGCATAACTAAAACAGATTTTCTGGTCATTATCACATTGCTGTTTGTGGGAATCTGAGGATACAATTTGGTTGCTACATTTCATGTATTGCAACAGTAATAATTTTTCATTGATCATCGGCAGCATTGGAGTGACTGGAGGTCATGTGAGATGCCTCTCTTTAATAATAAAGGGACTGCAGCAAAAAAAAAACATGTGATTCCAGATTTCATAGACTTATGGCACTTCCTGTACCTAATGAAGTGGCCACTGAGTGTATGCTTGTGGTCTTCTGCTGCTAATAGTTCATCCACACCACCAGGTTCACCAACAATAATTAACCTACAACCATAATCAATTAAAGCAAATCAAATCAAATTTAATTATTATTAAAATGTACATGGATACAGCAGAAAGAAATAGCTTTCCTCTGGTAAACAGCGAAAAGGGAATCGATCATAAAGGTCCTGAATGGGCGTGGATAAGTATAAACGCCGCTACTCTGAAATGATTCTATGTTCCATAGATTAACTTTCAAGGACTCTTTACAACTCGTGTTCTCAGTATTATTTTATACATTGTACATTTGTACACGTGCCCTTACACTTCCTCACTTACCACCATTCAGGGCCCCAGACAGTCCATCCAGATGAGGCGACACTTCACCTGTGAGTCGGCTGGGGTGATATACTGCGTCCGGTGCTCCCGATGTTGCCTTCTATATATTGGCGAGACTCGACGCAGACTGGGAGATCGTTTCGCTGAACACCTGCGCTCTGTCCGCCAGAGAAAAGAGGATCTCCCAGTGGCCACACATTTTAATTTCCACTTCCCATTCCCATTCTGATATGTCTATCCACGGCCTCTTCTACTGTAAAAATGAAGCCACTCTCAGGTTGGAGGAACAACACCTTATATTCCGTCTGGGTAGCCTCCAACCTAATGACATGAACATTGACTTCTCAGACTTCCGCTAATGCCCCACCTGCACCACGTACCCCATCCGTTATTTATTTCTATACACACATTCTTTTTCTCTCTCTCCTTTTTCTCCCTCTGTCCCTCTCACTATACCCCTTGCCCATCCTCTGGGTTTTCCCCCTCTCCCTTTTCTTTCTCCCTGGACCTCCTGTCCCATGATCCTCTCATATCCCTTTTGCCAATCACCTGTCCAGCTCTTGGCTCCATCCCTCACCCTCCTGTCTTCTCCTATCATTTTGTATCTCCCCCTCCCCCTCCCACTTTCAAATCTCTTACTAGCTCTTTCTTTAGTTAGTCCTGACGAAGGGTCTCGGCCCGAAACGTCGACTGTACCTCTTCCTAGAGATGCTGCCTGGCCTGCTGCATTCACCAGCAACTTTGATGTGTGTTGCTTGAATTTCCAGCATCTGCAGATTTCCTCGTGTTTACGTCTGTACATTGGTTTGTCAGTCTGCTTATAGAACAATGAACATATGTAATTGCATCTTCCACCATCCCTGGCAGGGTGTTCCATGCACTCTCCACTCTCTCTGTAAAGAACACACCTCTGACATTCCCCCTACACTTCCCTCTAAAATCTTAAAATTATGCCCCCCGGTATGTCATTTCCACCCTGGGAAAGAGTCTCTGGCTATCCACTCAATCTATGCCTCTTACCATCTTGTATACTTCTATCAAGTCAGCTCTCATCCTACTTTACTCCAAAGGGAAAGGCCCTAGCTCACTGGACCTATCTTCATAAAAGATTCTTTCTAATCAAGGCAGCATCCTGGTAAATTTTCTCTGCACCCTCTATAAATCTTTTACATCCTTCCTGTTGTGAGACAACCAGAACTGAGCACAACACTCCAAGTGTGGCCTAAACAGAGTTTCACAGGACTGCACTATTGAACTCAATCCAGTGACTAATGACAGTGAACACACCATGTTTCATCTTAACCACCCTATCAATTTGCATGGCAACTTGGAGAAATATATGGATGTGTACCCCAAAATACCTCTGTTTCTCCATGCTACCAAGACTCATGTATAGGTTTATTCATCAAACTTTATTGTATTAGGGTCCTAGGGTTGAATTTCTGAACTGGAAGAAGGCCAAGTTTGAAGAAATGAGAAAGGATCTAAAAAGCGTGGATTGGAACAGGTTGTTCTCTGGCAAAGATGTGATTGGTAGGCGGGAAGCCTTCAAAGGGGAAATTTTGAGAGTGCAGAGTTTGTACGTTCCTGTCAGGATTAAAGGCAAATTGAATAGGAATAAGGAACCTTGGTTCTCAAGGGATATTGCAACTCTGATAAAGAAGAAGAGGGAGCTGTATGAAATGTATAGGAAACAGGGGGTAAATTAGGTGCTTGAGGAGTATAAGAAGTGCAAGAAAATACTTAAGAAAGAAATCAGGAGGGCTAAAAGAAGACATGAGGTTGCCTTGGCAGTCAAAGTGAAGGATAATCCAAAGAGCTTTTACAAGTATATTAAGAGCAAAAGGATTGTAAGGGATAAAATTGGTCCTCTTGAAGATCAGAGTGGTCGGCTTTGTGCAGAACCAAAGAAAATGGGGGAGATCTTACATAGGTTTTTTGTGTCTGTATTTACTAAGGAAGCTGGCATGAAATCTATGGAATTGAGGGAATCAAGTAGTGAGACCATGGAAACTGTACAGATTGAAAAGGAGGAGGTCCTTGCTGTCTTGAGGAAAATTAAAGTGGATAAATCCCCAGGACCTGACAGAGTGTTCCCTCGGACCTTGAAGGAGACAAGTGTTGAAATTGCGGGGGCCCTGGCAGAAATATTTAAAGTGTCGTTGTCTACGGGTGAAGTGCCGGAGGATTGGAGAGTGGCTCATGTTGTTCCGTTGTTTAGAAAGGATCGAAAAGTAATCCGGGAAATTATAGGCCGGTGAGTTTAACGTCAGTAGTAGGTAAGTTATTGGAGGGAGTACTAAGAGACAGAATCTACAAGCATTTGGATAGACAGGGGCTTATTAGGGAGAGTCAACATGGCTTTGTGCGTGGTAGGTCATGTTTGACCAATCTGTTGGAGTTTTTCGAGGAGGTTACCAGGAAAGTGGATGAAGGGAAGGCAGTGGATATCGTCTACATGGACTTCAGTAAGGCCTTTGACAAGGTCCCGCATGGGAGGTTAGTTAGGAAAATTCAGTCGCTAGGTATACATGGAGAGGTGGTAAATTGGATTAGACATTGGCTCGATGGAAGAAGCCAGAGAGTGGTGGTAGAGAATTGCTTCTCTGAGTGGAGGCCTGTGACCAGTGGTGTGCCACAGGGATCAGTGCTGGGTCCATTGTTATTTGTCATCTATATCAATGATCTGGATGATAATGTGGTAAATTGGATCAGCAAATTTGCTGATGATACAAATATTGGAGGTGTAGTAGACAGTGAGGAAGGTTTTCAGAGCCTGCAGAGGGACTTGGACCAGCTGGAAAAATGGGCTAAAAAATGGCAGATGGAGTTTAATACTGACAAGTGTGAGGTATTGCACGTTGGAAGGACAAACCAACGTAGAACATACAGGGTTAATGGTAAGGCACTGAGGAGTGCAGTGGAACAGAAGGATCTGGGAATACAGATACAAAATTCCCTAAAAGTGTCGTCACAGGTAGATAGGGTCATAAAGAGAGCTTTTGGTACATTGGCCTTTATTAATCGAAGTATTGAGTATAAGAGCTGGAATGTTATGATGAGGTTGTATAAGGCATTGGTGAGGCCGAATCTGGAGTATTGTGTTCAGTTTTGGTCACCAAATTACAGGAAGGATATAAATAAGGTTGAAAGAGTGCAGAGAAGGTTTACAAGGATGTTGCCGGGACTTGAGAAACTCAGTTACAGAGAAAGGTTGAATAGGTTAGGACTTTATTCCCTGGAGCGTAGAAGAATGAGGGGAGATTTGATAGAGGTATATAAAATTATGATGGGTATAGATAGAGTGAATGCAAGCAGGCTTTTTCCACTGAGGCAAGGGGAGAAAAAAACCAGAGGACATGGGTTAAGGGTGAGGGGGGAAAAGTTTAAAGGGAACATTAGGGGGGGCTTCTTCACACAGAGAGTGATGGGAGTATGGAATGAGCTGCCAGACGAGGTGGTAAATGCGGGTTCTTTTTTAACATTTAAGAATAAATTGTACAGATACATGGATGGGAGGTGTATGGAGGGATATGGTCCGTGTGCAGGTCAGTGGGACTAGGCAGAAAATGGTTCGGCACAACCAAGAAGGGCCAAAAGGCCTGTTTCTGTGCTGTAGTTTCTATGGTTCTATGGTTCTATTTCTTTTTTCCTGTAAATGCCTGTAACAAAATGAATCTCATAGTACATGGTAATGTATGTGTACTTTCACCATTAATTTACTTTGAACTTTGATCCTATCAGACATATCCTACCGATCTAACGATTTCCACATCAGCATTATCAGTCACCTCTATACCCACCGTGCCTGGTAAAAACAAGGTATCCTCATTCCTGATGGATTGCATCAGGGAAGAGAGGAAAAGGTCCATTTCTTCTGGTTGCTCCATAGAGATTTCATCCACATTATTGGAATAGGTTTATCATTGGCATGAATACTGAGATACAGTGACAAGCTTGTCTTGCATGCCATTCAGAGATCAATTCATTACAACAATGCATTGAGGTAGTTCAAGGTAAAACAATAAGAGGACACAAAGTAAAGTGTAACAGCAACAGAGAAGGTGCCTACAGGTATGCAATAAGGTGCAAGATCATAATGAGATACATTCTGAGGTCAAGAGTCCATCCTTTTATACGAAGGAACCATTCAAAGCTCTTATAACAGTGGGGTCCTTGAATCTGGTGGTATATGGTTTTAGGCATTTGTATCTTGTGAAGAGGGGAGAAGGGAGCATATCCAGTGTGGGGTCTTTTTAATGCTGGCTGCTTTATTGACACAGTGAGCACGGGAAGAGATTAGAGCTTTCCTGTGAAATTACAGGTAGAAGACTCAGATATGATAACTGCTATTACAATGGCAGTTTAATAGTCTGTGAAATAGTCTTCCACAGGCTATTAAATCCATTAAGTGTCTCCTCGTAATAGCAGTTAACACACTGTTGACCTTTATCTTGTTCTCTCCTCTCTCCGACTGCCCTCCACTCTCATTTGACACTTGTTCAGCCCTATAAAGCACAATATGCAGTTCCCAATTTTGGTTTCTGGAGAAGGACTAACATATTAAGTAAGCATTCATTTGTCATTCCTTGTTAGAGACCCTGCTATGTACTCTATTTTGTAAGTTATACCGAAAAAGTAGTTTGAAAAAAAATTATTCCATTTGTGGAGTTGATGAACCAGAAATCTGTATGGACATCAGACTTACTGCTGCAGTAAAGCAAGCTTTTGTGTGTCATTGTACAGAATTCATTTGGTTCAGTGTACCAATTTGCATTGCTTATTTGGTAAAAGTGCGTCAACGTCTTGCAATTGTAATTTAATTTCTACCTTGTAAAAGCATTGTTTTCAGCACTTGTTGGTTTGTGTTGCACTTCAGGTCCTGTGATGTAATTGAAAATGAATTACTAAACACTAGAATTGAAACATTTATCAAAACTGAAGCTGAGGTTTGAGTTAATGAGACAAGTGTATTTAGATAAGAAAGGTGGGGGAAAAAGAAATCATTTTGGAAAACAAGTGATTCTGCAGATGTCAAACATCTCGAGTACTACGCACACAAAGTGCGGAAGGAACTCAGCAAGTCAGGCAGTATCTAGGGAGCAGAATAAACAGTTGATGTTTCAGGCTGAGACCCTTCATCAGGACTTGCCTGAAATGTTAACCATTCAATCTGAATCATTTGGGAGCTGAGTAAAAGTGAAGGCGCAAGTGACACCCAGTATGCAAAAGCCAGATCTCTGCTCAGACTCTGGGACAGTAATTCTGTACAGGTTTGGGGGTAGGATGATTTTTTGTATGTAAGCATAGTTATTAAAGTCAAAATGATTGGGATGGAGGAGGAAATCTAGTTAAAATTGGAATTGGCTTCATGACCGGATTAGATACAATAGTTCTTTGAATGGTAATCCATTTTTTTCTCACTGACAGTCTTCATAATTCCATTGAGATCTTTTGCCACTAATGCCCATCACTTTTTAGTGGCAGAAAATAACAATGTACTACTTCAGTATAGAATCTCAGAGGCACTCCAACTCACCTCTGAGATTCCATATTGGAGTAATACTTTTCTTTTCTGCTTTTTAAATAAAAATGTAAATTAGCATTCTGACACAAGGGAAGTTATTTTAACATTGGTTATGCTGTAAAATGGGAAAAAATTTGTTTAGTACCACTTGAATAAATTTTCTGATTTTCATTCCAATTGGCTTCAATAGAAAGGACGATGGTGTTGATCCGGCAGATTCCATCTCTGAATATCCCTAAAAATGTAAAATTATTCCTGTGATATAAGGGCACATCGAAATAACTCCATCTATTTAATGGACTGATACAGGAGTCGTAAAACTTAAGAAAATCACCTACAATCCTATTATAGTTTCTGGAGGTTAAGTATAGTATGCTATGTTTATGGATGTCAGAAGGAATGATAAAGGAAAATTCTGGATGTTGAAGGAACATTCTTATGTATAGCTTCAGTCACAGAAAATGGTAAAAACAAATCCAAATGCTTAAATGTCATATAAAAATGGAAAGCACTGGAAGGAACTAGTAATCAGACAACATTTATTTCATATTTCAAACATTTGCAGTTCTTGTTTTAGCCTGAAATATTAATTCTGTTCCTGAGCAGCACAAAATGCTGGAATAATTCAGTAAATCGTGTATGGGAGTGGCGGAATAAACATTCGCCGATTCAGGCTAAGATTCTTCATCAGAACTGGAAAGGAAGGGGGCAGATGCCAGAATAAGAAGGTGGGAGCGAGGGAGAAGTACAACCTGGCAAGTGACAGGTCAGACCAGTTGAGGGTGAAAGTGTGTGAGTGGGGAAGGGGCCAATGATGTAAGAAGCTAGGAGGTATGTGTAGAGGTAAAGAGCTGAAGTAGAATGAATCTAATAAGAGAGGAGAGTAGACTGTGTAATAAAGGAAAGGTGGAGAGGAAACAGTGGGAGGTAATGAGCAGTTCATGAGGGTTGGAGAAGAGAAGGGCTAGGAGGGTAATCAGATCAGGGAATAGAAAAAGAGAAGGAGAGCGGAATAATTACTGGAGGCTACCTAGATAGAATGAGGTGTTGTTCCTCCAGTCTGAGTCTGGCATCATTGTCATGGCAGAGGAAGCCATGGACAGACATATTGGTATTGGAATGGGGAATTGAGAAGTCACATTGAAGTGGGTGGCCACCAGGAGAACCTATCATTTGTGATAAGTACATATCACCTATCAGCTTATTACATCATTCCCCTACCCACCCTCCCCCTCACTTTGCCTCAGCAATCACCTGCCAGCTTGTACTCTTCCCCCTCCCCCTTTTGTTGTGGATTCTGCCCCCTTGGCCATAGATGCGACTTCATCTGTGGAGTCCCTCCAGCATTTTGTGCATGTTGCTCAAGATTTCCAGCATCTGCAGAATTGGTGGTATCAATGCTCTACCAACTCTATTCCTGCCTGCACACAGGCTGCCTATTTCTCTCCAGGTTGTTTCCAAAACTTTAGTTTTATCTGATAGTGAAAGTATCTATATAAGAACAGTTTCTCATGATGCAATAAATAAATCATTATTTCATTGAACTAGTAAAGGAGATGATACTGCACTGGATCCAAAATGTTCTTGAGATGCAGTAGCATAACTAATAGATCTATTTCCTCACAGCTTCAGGGCCTCTGCTTCAATCCTAGCCTGGGTTTGGAGTTTGCACATTGTTCTAATGACCACGGGAGTTTCCTCCCGATATTCTGATTTCTTTCATATCGCAAAGATGTGCAGGTATAATGGCCACTGTAAATTTTCCCAGTGTGTGGGTGCGTGCTGGTATCTGAAGGGAGCTGATAGGAATGTGGCAGGAATAAAATGGGATTATTGTAATAGGATTACTGCAAATGGGTGCAGTGCTAACCAACTTGTCTCTATTCTGCACAGCTCAATAACTTTATATTAGAAGTCAGCAAACATGATGAATTGTTGGAAGTGTTACGTAATTTGCTGCCGGTTTTCCTGCTATAGTTTGGATGCCTCTAAGTAGCACTGGGTACACTCATTAGATCCACTGTCCTGAATATCATTAACCTTAGATAGAGAAGTGATTCAATTTGACTCCAGAGAGTGAGATCAGAAAAATGACATCCATAGAAAGTCTATTGAGTGGTGTTGCAGCAATAACTTGCACTCAATGTCAGTAAGATGAAAGAGCTGATTGTGGACTTCAGGAAGGATAAGACAAGGGAACACAAACCAATCATCACAGAGGGAATAGAAGTGGAGAGAGTAGCAAGCTCAAGTTCCTGGGTGTCAAGATCATTGCAGATGTAAACTGGCCCTAACATATCAATGCAGCTGTAAAGAAGGCAAGACAGTCGTTATATTTCATTAGGAGTTTGAGGAGATTTGGTTTGTCATCTGAAACATTCAAATGTCTATAGATGTACCTTTGAGAGCACTCTGACAGGCTGCATCAATGTCTGGCATGGGCAGGCTACTTCACAGGACCAAAAGAAGCTACAGGGAGCTGTAAAATTAGTCAGCTCCATCTTGAGTACTAGCCTCTGTAGTATCCAAGACGTTTCCAAGGAACGGTGCCTCAGAAAGGCAGCATCAATTATTAAGGATGCCATCACCCAGGCCATGCCCTCTTCTCATTGTTACTGTCTGGAAGGAGGTACACACTCTGTAACAGCTTCTTCTCCTCTGCCATCCAATTCCAAAATGGACACTGAACACTATCTCATATTTTTTGTATACCTTATATTATTTCTGTTTTGCATTATTTTAATCTAACTATTTAATATACATTTACCTAATCACCATTATATATTTATTTTTTCCTTCTATATTATCATGTATTGCATTGAACTGCTGCTGTTCAGTAAATATATTTCACGACCCATGCCAGTGATAATAAACCTGATTCTGATTCTGAAACCTCATGAAGCTGGACCATTTTGACATCATCAGATCTGAGGAATCATGCCTATGGACACATCATACCAACAGCATTTAGAAAGTAACAAGAGTATGCCCAAAAGCTAATTTTGTGAACATTTGGAGTGCCACATACCTTTGAACAAATATACATGTCCTTAACCAGCGAATTATATTTGATTTTGAATGGGGAATAGTTGTCTGTCCCCATGTTACCTGCTGTTGTGAATTTCCAAGGGATTATTAGAGTTAAGAGATTGGGAAGTCCCTGCTCTGTCCATAACTTCCCATATTCAGACTTACATTTTGCAATGTTCATTGCATTATTGCCGCCTCAATGAAAGAAGCATGATTTTTGCTTCAAACAATAGATAATTTGTTCTCTACCATATGAACTATTTCATTTACTTGATTCTGTAGAATTGTTGTATATGTATAAACTTAATTGCCTCTAAAACACATTTCTTAATTTATTCTTGGGATTTGAGATGAGTTCTGTATGCCCATAACCAAATATGTGGTTAGCCTACTTTATTCTTGTTGAATTGTATTAACTATGTTAGAATCAGCCATATAGTAGGGAACTGAGTTTCATACAGATAGGTTGTCTTCCCTGATGAAACATTAGTAAGCTATTTGAGTTTATCATCAAAGATCCTGACTATCCAGTTCATCTTCTCACAGCTACCATCTGACAGAAGGTACAGAAGTCTGAAGCTCCACACCACCAGGTTCAAAAGCAATTATTTCCCTTCAACTATTCAGACCATGAACAAACCTGCACAACTCTAATCACTACTTTAGTACAGAAACACTATAACCACTATGACTGTCTTGCCCCATAATGGACTCTTTACTTTTGTTCTAATTCAATTATTTCTTGTATAATTTTGTATAACTTAAGTGTTATGTTTTGTATCTTCAAAGATATTAAATTAATTCAAATGAAGACGGGAGTCCAAAACTATGGGTGTAACGTCTTTAAGTGAAGCGTGCATGCATCCTGTGGCAGTGCGATGATGCATACAACTAACACCTTCCCACATATAACCCATTATTAATTATTTAAATGACCAAGAATGCTTAATCAAACTATATATATGTACAATTACTCAAATGTTATTGAAATATTAAATACACAACACTTTCCCTGCTTAGCTATAAACTCCAACTCAATATGGAATGCATCCCAACCACAAACACAGTATATTACAGTATATTATATAACACAAGTACCATATAAAGACATCCACAGCATAAGAAATTTTAAATTGTCCCATTCAGACTTAATGATTCAATCTCTATGAGCATTTCATACTCTTGTGAGATAATGTCTTTCCTGACATGGGGGATCACTCTGCATGGCAGGTGAGACTTGAGGCTGTGAAATAATCTCAGAGTTTGAGTGCTCCTCTGTGGAGGTTGTAGGAGTTGATTCTGAGACTGCAGGGAGGGTTCTGACAGCTCTAAACACCTTTCTTCTCCTTTTCTTTCTTTGGATCTACTTCAATCCCTTTCTTTTTCTATCTCAAATTCCTCCTCTCCTTCACACCATTCTCTTCCTCGTTCAGATTCTTTCTCTCCATCTCTTCCCTCCTTTTTCTTTTAGTTTGTGCATCTTGATCTTGGAAATGTCCATTTAGTTCACTGGAGTATTCTCTTATTAATCCTTCTATTGCTCCCTTTATGACCTGATCTCTTGTCTTGGTTTCTGCAACCACAACATCATCTGATGAATCTCTGCTTTCATATTTCCATTGACTCCTTTCTTTGATGCCTTCCATTCATCCAGCTGGGCTTTGGTCTTTGCATCTGCTTTTACAACAGCTTTTTTGTCTCCCACTTGATGTTCATGCAATAACCTTAATGTATGCACAGCAGTTTCTGGTTCTTTATACTCACAAAAGCCAAATGCTTACAACTTTCCAGAAGCTCCTTTAACTCTCTTCCAGTTTAAAACCAAGTCACATCTCTAAGGTAACTGCCTGATTAAAATATCAGAAGCTTTCTCAGAAATGTTGTCTATGAATACTGTTGTATTCAGACTACGCTTTTAACACTTTCATGATTGCTCTGAGGAATAAAGTCATTCCTTGATCTAATATGCTTTCCAGACAGAGGCACAGAGATTGGCACTGTTCCATACCTCACGGATATCTTGTGACGGTCTTATGAGCATGATGTAATGGTCTTGTGGCGGTCACATGATGTAATTTTCCCGCCAGTGAGGTCACAGGATGACCTGTTCTCAACAGGTATATAAAGGAGATCCCTGGTGTGACGCAGTTAGTTTTCAGTTTGGTTTTGTGTTAGTTACTCTATATTGCTGCGTATTTGTCTTATGACGCAGTTTCGTTTTAAAGTGGAATTCTACTTTCTATTGTAAGTAGTATTGGAGAGTGAAGACCTTACCAAAGTACAGGAACTCGCCGAGTCGAGTAAAGCTGATATCATTTGGTGGTTTTGGAGAGGATCGACCTTTATTGAATCTTCATTCCAGAAACAGTGACCTGCATGAGATAACCTCTGCTAAAGTAGGAAAGGTTGTGCATTGCCTTTTCTCCAGAAGAAAAGGTCAGTTCCTTTAAACTGTTTTATTTCCATCATTGTGGATCCTGTGGACAAGGCAGGTTCCGGCTTGGATCAGCAGTAACGTCACGTTTTCGAGGAATTCTTTACTTCAGGAAAGTCTCTCCTAATTGACTGTATAAATCTCTTGGACTTTCGAAATTACCATTCTAAGAACTGTGTTTGCATTTACCACTTTAAGAACTGTTTTCACATTTACTCTTTTACTGATCCAGAGTTGCCGTATAGTAGCTACCTTCCAGTTAAGTTAGTCGTTTAAATACATTTCGCTATTTTTGAGCAGAGTTTAATAAATGTTTGTTTGTTTTTATAAAACCTGACTCAATTCTATATTCATTGTTGCCGGTCACATGAAAACACCGACAGCTGTTGGTCCTCTCTTGAGCAATAATTCATGGTGTATAGCTTGGAGACAGTTGTGGCATCATCCAGTATCTTTCTTAATTCACTTTAAGTTGTCTTCATTGCAGGGAATGCAACATGCAATTGGTAGATGGATTTCCAATCAAGTTGTATTTGTCTCACCCACAATGCTGGTTCTTTTGTTTTTACTTCCTACAAGCTCAATGTGGCTTGCTGATCACTGAATTTCACAGTTACAAATGTCTTTCCCACAGGAGTTATCTTTTCTCTGGCATAAGTTCTTAAAAGGATATCTGCAGGCTTCAGTTTGGTATTTTTGAAATACCGTTCCAACTCTTTTTTTCGGAATGACTGAAACACCTGAGCCAGCGACCAATTCCATTTAAATTAAATTGTCGTTCACTTCTGGACTAAACCATGTTGGCTGTCTATTTTTAATTTTCACACTGTAAATTTCAAGGCTACACAATCCTGTATCACCCTCATCATTATCAGGTATTTCAGCAATAGCATGCAGATTAGTGCTCTTATTGAAACCGCAACTTGACTTTTTAGCCTTTACTCTTTCCTGAGCAGTCTAATTATTTTTGTCTCCCTAACTAATTATTTAAACAAACCAGAATGCACAATCAAACATATACAAGATTACTCAAATATTTTTGAAATATTAAATACACAACATTATGCTCAAATTTGTTTTCCTCTGAATGTTGTCCATTTAAAAGGTACCTGTGATGTTGCAGATGTTTCTCATTTCACGTACACTGTGAATGTGACAATAAACTTCAATTTCAAGTTACAATACAGTTCTGGCTCACTTTGTGCTTAGCTATTAAGGACAAGGTTTACAATTTGCCCTGGTGACATTCAAACTCTTGATATCTTGCTTGTTGATCTGCTGAACAGGTTTAAGTTGTCTATAAATGGTTTCTTTTCACCAACTCAAAAACATCTCGGATAAAAGGATTAAGGCCTAGACAACTCATCCACCAGTGCTGCTGCTGCACATTCAAAACTGGAAAAATAGACTTATTGAAAATGAGGAAATTTCTGACTTGAAGGTATACTTACACTTCGATATCTTGAATGTGGGTTAAAAGGATCCTTCCCATTGCTTTTAATCCCATGTAATAAAGAATACATATTCTTCTGTTTAAGTGTTTAAAGTAGTCCACAACTAGGTTGACTACAAACCATAAAGTAATGTTGTAACTTACAAGAATTATTCCTTTTTTAACAGTGCGCTCAATACCTTAAGAGTTTAGTAGAAATTTCAAATACGTTGTAGTTCCCTATTTAAAATGTTTCATCTGATTATTCCTCATCAGATTCTAGTTGCCCTCACAATATCTATTTCTTTAAACTTTTACTCTAGTCTTGCTCTGTGAGAATTCATGTTACATAATATTACCTCATTCACAATTTTAATCTTTCTTTATGGCACAAGAGGCTATTTGGCCTATCAAATCAATGCCCTCTCTCAGAGTAATTCCCTACAATCAAAGATTTGTATACCATCCTTTTGCCTCATAGAGTTCATCGTGCCAACCCATCTAGTCCTGCTCATATCCCTCTAAGCCCCACCCTATTTGTAGCTATTCAAGTACTTCTTCAATGAAACCATCATACATGCCACATTCTGAGGCTAGAACGAGGCAGATTATACAGTTTAATACATGGCGAATGAGTTGCTGTAGGAGGGAGGGCATAAGATTTTTGGATCATTGATCTCTCTTTCAGGGAATGTGAGACTTATACAGAAGGTACGGTTTGCACCTGACCGGAGGGGGACTAATATCCTAGCGGGAAGGTTTATTATTGCTGCACGGTGGGGTTTAAACTAGGGTTGCAGGGGTATAGGAACCGGTGTGCCAGAACAGTTAGTGGAGAGATTGTAAAGGGAGATATAGGTAAGACCTCAGACAAAGTCAGGAATCATAAGGTTGAACATGATGCTAAAGTAAAATGTTTCAGTATTGCAGTAGAATAAGGGGAACTACAGAGGCATGAGAGAGGAGATGGCCAGAATTGATTGGAAAAATCACTGGCAGAGCAGCAATAGCTGGAATTGCTGGAAGCAATTTGGATGGCACAGGATATGTACATCCCAAGAGGAAGAAGTATTCTCAAAGGAAGATGACTCAACCATGGCTAACAAGAGAAGTCAAAGCCAACATAAAAACCAAAGACAGGGCATGCAATAGAGCAAAAATTAGTGGAGAGATTGGGAAGATTTTAATAACCAACAGAAGGAAACTACCAATAAGTCATTATGAAGGTAAAGATGGAATATGAATGTAAGCTAGCTAATAATATTAAAGTGGATACCAAAAGTTTCTTTGGATACATAAAGCGTAAAAGAGAGGCAAGAGTAGATATTGGACCACTTGAAATCGATGCTGAAGAGGTAGCAATGGGGGACAAGGAAATGGTGGACAAACTGAATAAATATTTTGCATCAGTTTTCCCTAACAGTATAGTCAAAGTTCCAGGTGTTAGGGGTCATGATGTGTGTGAAATTACCATTACTAGAGAAAAGGTTGTTGGAAAACTGAAAGCTCTGAAGGTAGATAGACATCTGGACCAAATGGTGTATGACCCAGTGTTTGGAAGGAGGTGGCTAAGTAGATCATGGAGGCATTAGTAATCATCTTTGAAGAATCACTAGATTCTGGAATGGTTCCAGAAGACTGGAAAATTGCAAATGTCACTCCACTCTTAAAGAAAGGAGAGAGGCAGAGGAAAGGAAACTGTCAGCCAGTTCATCTGACCTCAGTGGATGACCAGATGTTAGAGGCTATTATTAAGGATGAGGTCTCAGGGTACTTTGAGGCACATGATTAAATAGGTCATAGTCAGTATGGTTTCATCAAGGGAAAATCTTACCTAACAAATCTGTTAAAATTCTTCAAAAAAGTAACAAGCAGGATAGATAAAGAATAATCCTGGATTCGTCATTATAGGAAACATCCTCTCTACATCTAGTCTATCAAGGCTTTTTAATATTTGATAGGTTTCAGTGACTTCTCCCCTCATTCTTATAAATTCCCATGAGTACAAGCCTAGAGCCATCAAATGCTACTCATGCATTAACCATTTCAGTTTTGGGATCATTCTGTAAACCTCCTCTGGACCCTTTCCAATGCCAGCACATCTTTTCTTAGATATTAGGCTAAAACCTTTTCACAATACCCCAGATACAGTCTGATGTCCTTCCTCTGCCAGCATGAACAAAACTGTACATAGTAGTTCAAGTGCAGTCTCACTACTGAGTTGCACAACTGCAATATACTGTAATGTCCCAAAGCCTCCAATGTCATGACTGATAAATGTCAGCATACTAAACATATTTTTCACTATTCTGTCTACCTGTGATGCCACTTTCAATGAACCATACACTTGTACTCATTGCTCCCTCGATTCCATTATGGTCCTTAGTGTCTTGCCGTTAATAATATGTGTATGTCCTACATTGGTTTGACTTTCCAAAATGCATCACCTCACACTTAACTGTATTGAAATTCATTTGCCATTCCTCAAACCACTCCCTAACTGATCAACATCCTCCTGTAATCTACAATCAACTTCTTCTCTATCAGCAACACCTCCTGATTTTTTGTCATCTGCAAACTTACAGATCAAACTTTGTGCATTCATCTCCAAATCATTTATATAAATAATGATTAGGAAGGGTCCCAACACTGACCCCGTAGCACACCACCACTCACTGGCCTCAATTCGAAAAAAAAACAATCTTCAATTACCATCTGTACTTCTTACCCCACAGCCAATTTTGAATCCAACTAATTACTCCTCCCTGGATTCCATGGGACCTAACCTTCCTGATTAGAATAGAGTATGATACCTTGTTGAAGATCTTGCTGAAGTTTAAATAGACAATGTCCATTGACCCACCCTCATCAGCCATATCTTTGCTTACCTCCTCAAAAAGCTCTAAAAGGTTTGACAAATATGATTTCCCATGTATCTGCAATTT
The DNA here is from genome assembly GCF_030028105.1 of Mobula birostris. Lineage (NCBI taxonomy): Eukaryota > Metazoa > Chordata > Chondrichthyes > Myliobatiformes > Myliobatidae > Mobula > Mobula birostris. Next base: position 193,672,905 of record NC_092371.1, read on the forward strand.
CCCCTCCAGTCTCTCACAGTCTATTCGGTTAGACCATGGGGATTTATCCACATGCAAATATTTCCTGCATGGTTATATCAATGCTCTTCAAAACATCTCCACTTATTTCCTTCATCTCTTGAGCAACCATAATTTTCTCCTCTGTAAACACAAAGGAAATGTATTTGTTAAAAATTCCATCTATCTCCTGTAGTCCAAGACATAGGTGGCCTTGCTAATCTACAAGAGGGCCTACTCTTTCCCAAGTCACCCTTTTACTCTTAATATATAGAACATAGAATAGTACAGCACAGTACAGGCCCTTCGGCCCACAATGTTGTGCCGACCCTTAAACCCTGCCTCCTATATAACCCACCATTTTAAATTCCTCCATATAACAGTCTAGTAGTCTTCTGAATTTCTCTAGTTTATCTACCTCCACCACTAACTCAGGCAGTGCATTCCACGCACCAACCATTCTCTGCGTAAAAACTCTTCCTCCAATATCCCCCTTGAACTTCCCAGCCCTTACCTTAAAGCCATGTCCTCTTGTACTGAACTGTGGTGCCCTGGGGAAGAGGCGCTGGCTATCCACTCCATCTATTCCTCTTATTATCTTGTACACCTCTATCATGTCTCCTCTCATCCTCCTTCTCTCCAAAGAGTAAAGCCCTAGCTCCCTTAATCTCTGATCATAATGCATACTCTCTAAACCAGGCTGCATCCTGGTAAGTCTCCTCTGTTCCCTTTCAAATGCTTCCACATCCTTCCTATAGTGAGGTGACCAGAACTGGACACAGTACTCCAAGTGTGGCCTAACCAGAGTTTTACAGAGCTGCATCATTACCTCGCAACTCTTAAACTCTATCCCTCGACTTATGAAAGCTAACACCCCATAAGCTTTCTTAACTACCCTATCCACCTGTGAGGCAACTTTCAGGGATCTGTGGACATGTACCCCCAGATCTCTCTGCTCCTCCACACTACCATGGCCATTTACTTTGTATTCTGCCTTGGAGTTTGTCCTTCCAAAGTGTACTACCTCACACTTCTCGGGGTTGAACTCCATCTGCCACTTCTCAGCCCACATCTGCATCGTATCAATGTCTCTCTGAAATCTTTGACAATCCTCTACACTATCTACAACACTACCAAACTTTGTGTCGTCTGCAAACTTGTCAAAGCACCCTTCAAGCCCACACCCAGGTTGTTAATAAAAATTACAAAAAGTAGAGGTCCCAGAACCGATTCTTGTGGGACACCACTAGTCACAACCCTCAAATCCAAATGTACTCCCTCCACCGTGACTCTCTGCTTTCTGCAGGCAAGCTAATTCTGAATCCACGTGGCTAAACTTCCCAGGTTCCCATGCCTTCTGACTTTCTGAACAAGATTACCGTGTGGAACCTTGTCAAATGCCTTACTAATATCTATGTACATCACGTCCACTGCACTACCCTCATCTATATAACTGGTCACCTCCTCAAAGAACTCTATCAGGCTTGTCAGACACCATCTGCCCTTCACAAAGCCATGCTGACTGTCCCTGATCAGGCCATGATTCTCTAAATGTTCATAGATCCTATCTCTAAGAATCTTTTCCAACAGCTTTCTCACTACAGACGTAAGGCTCCCTGGTCTATAATTACCTGGACTATCCCTACTACCCTTTTTGAACAAGGGGACAACAGTCGCATCCCTTCAATCCTCCGGTACCATTTCCATGGGCAACGAGGACATAAAGATCCTAGCCAGTGGCTCAGCAATCTCTTCCCTCACCTCGTGGAGCAGCCTGGGGAATATTTCATCAGGCTCCGGGGACTTATCCGTCCTAACATATTTTAACAACTCCAAAACTCCTCTCCCTTAATATCAACATGCTCCAGAACATCAACCTCACTTACACTGTCTTCACCGTCATCAAGTTCCCTCTCATTGGTGAATACCGAAGAGAGGTATTCATTGAGGACCTCACTCACTTCCACAGCCTCCAGGCACGTCTTCCCACATTTATCTCTAATCGGTCCTACCTTCACTCCTGTCATCCTTTTGTTCTTCACATAATTGAAGAATGCCTTGGGGTTTTTCTTTACCCTACTCACCAAGGCCTTCTCATGCCCCCTTCTTGCTCTTCTCAAGCTCCTTTCTTGCTACCTATATTCCACAATAGACCCATCTGATCCTTGCTTCCTAAACCTCATGTATGCTGCCTTCTTCCACCTGACTAGATTTTCCACCTCACTTGTCACCCATGGTTCCTTCACCCTACCAATCTTTATCTTCCTCACCGGGACAAATTTATCCCTAACATCCTGCAAGAGCTCTCTACATATTGACCGCATGTCCATCGTACATTTTCCTGCAAAAACATCCTCCCAATTCTTACCCACAAGTTCTAGCCTTATAGCCTCATAATTTGCCCTTCCCCAATTAAAAATTTTCTTGTCCTCTCTGATTCTATCCTTTTCCATGATAATGTTAAAGGCCAGGGAGCGGTGGTCACTGTCCTCCAGATGCTCACCCACTGAGAGATCTGTGACCTGACCCAGTTCATTACCCAATACTAGATCTAGAATGGCTTTTCCGCTAGTCAGCCTGTTAACATACTGTGACAGGAATCCATCCTGGGCACACTTAACAAACTCTGCCCCATCTAAACCCTTGGAACTAATCAGGTGCCAATCAATATTAGGGAACTTAAAGTCACCCAAGATAACAACCCTGTTATTTTTGCACCTTTCCAAAATCTTCCTCCCAGTCTGCTCCTCGGTATCTCTGCTGCTACCAGGGGGCCTATATAACACTCGCAATAGAGAAACTGCTCCCCTCCTGTTCCTGACTTCTACCCATACTGACTTAAAAGAGGATCTGGCTACAATACCCACTCTTTCTGTAGCTGTAATAGTATCCCTGACCAGTAATGACACCCCTCCTCCCCTTTTCCACCCTCTCTATCCCTTTTGAAGCACTGCAATCCAGGAACATTGAGAATCCATTCCTGCCCTGGTGCCAGCCAAGTCTCAAATTTGAAGAAATGAGAAAGGATCTAAAAAGCGTGGATTGGGACAGGTTGTTCTCTGGCAAAGATGTGATTGGTAGGTGGGAAGCCTTCAAAGGGGAAATTTTGAGACTGCAGAGTTTGTATGTTCCTGTCAGGATTAAAGGCAAATTGAATAGGAATAAGGAACCTTGGTTCTCAAGGGATATTGCAACTCTGATAAAGAAGAAGAGGGAGTTGTATGAAATGTATAGGAAACAGGGGGTAAATCAGGTGCTTGAGGAGTATAAGAAGTGCAAGAAAATACTTAAGAAAGAAATCAGGAGGGTTAAAAGGAGACATGAGGTTGCCTTGGCAGTCAAAGTGAAGGATAATCCAAAGAGCTTTTACAAGTATATTAAGAGCAAAAGGATTGTAAGGGATAAAATTGGTCCTCTTGAAGATCAGAGTGGTCGGCTTTGTGCGGAACCAAAGGAAATGGGGGAGATTTTAAATAGGTTTTTTGCATCTGTATTTACTAAGGAAGCTGGCATGAAATCTATGGAATTGAGGGAATCAAGTAGTGAGACCATGGAAACTGTACAGATTGAAAAGGAGGAGGTGCTTGCTCTCTTGAGGAAAATTAAAGTGGATAAATTCCCGAGACCTGACAGAGTGTTCCCTCGGACCTTGAAGGAGACTAGCATTGAAATTGCGGGGGCCCTGGCAGAAATATTTTAAATGTCGCTGTCTACGGGTGAAGTGCCGGAGGATTGGAGAGTGGCTCATGTTGTTCCATTGTTTAAAAAAGGATCGAAAAGTAATCCGGGAAATTATAGGCCGGTGAGTTTAACGTCAGTAATAGGTAAGTTATTGGAGGGAGTACTAAGAGACAGAATCTACAAGCATTTGGATAGACAGGGGCTTATTAGGGAGAGTCAACATGGCTTTGTGCGTGGTAGGTCATGTTTGACCAATCTGTTGGAGTTTTTCGAGGAGGTTACCAGGAAAGTGGATGAAGGGAAGGCAGTGGATATTGTCTACATGGACTTCAATAAGGCCTTTGACAAGGTCCCGCATGGGAGGTTAGTTAGGAAAATTCAGTCGCTAGGTATTTATGGAGAGGTGGTAAATTGGATTAGACATTGGCTCGATGGAAGAAACCAGAGAGTGGTGGTAGAGAATTGCTTCTCTGAGTGGAGGCCTGTGACCAGTGGTGTGCCACAGGGATCAGTGCTGGGTCCATTGTTATTTGTCATCTATATCAATGATCTGGATGATAATGTGGTAAATTGGATCAGCAAGTTTGCTGATGATACAAAGATTGGAGGTGTAGTAGACAGTGAGGAAGGTTTTCAGAGCCTGCAGAGGGACTTGGACCAGCTGGAAAAATGGGCTAAAAAATGGCAGATGGAGTTTAATACTGACAAGTGTGAGGTATTGCACGTTGGAAGGACAAACCAACGTAGAACATACAGGGTTAATGGTTAGGCACTGAGGAGTACAGTGGAACAGAGGGATCTGGGAATACAGATACAAAATTCCCTAAAAGTGCTGTCACAGGTAGATAGGGTCGTAAAGAGAGCTTTTGGTACATTGGCCTTTATTAATCGAAGTATTGAGTATAAGAGCTGGAATGTTATGATGAGGTTGTATAAGGCATTGGTGAGGCCGAATCTGGAGTATTGAATTCAGTTTTGGTCACCAAATTACAGGAAGGATACAAATAAGGTTGAAAGAGTGCAGAGAAGGTTTACAAGGATGTTGCCGGGACTTGAGAAACTCAGTTACAGAGAAAGTTGAATAGGTTAGGACTGCATTCCCTGGAGCGTAGAAGAATGAGGGGAGATTTGATAGAGGTATATAAAATTATGATGGGTATAGATAGAGTGAATGCAAGCAGGCTTTTTCCACTGAGGCAAGGGGAGAAAGAAAACCAGAGGACATGGGTTAAGGGTAAGGGGGGAAAAGTTTAAAGGGAACATTGGGGGGGGGGGCTTCTTCACACAGAGAGTGGTGGGAGTATGGAATGAGCTGCCAGACGAGGTGGTAAATGTGGGTTCTTTTTTAACATTTAAGAATAAATTGGACAGATACATGGATGGGAGGTGTATGGAGGGATATGGTCCGTGTGCAGGTCAGTGGGACTAGACAGAAAATGGTTTGGCACAGCCAAGAAGGGCCAAAGGGCCTGTTTCTGTGCTGTAGTTTCTATGGTTTCTATGGTTTCTATGGTTCTATGGCCACTACATCATAATTCCATGTATGTATTCAAGTTCTCAGTTCATCACCTTTGTTCTGATGCTTCTTGCATCGAAGTCCACGCACTTTAGCCCTTCTATCTTACTACTTTTACACCTTTTTTTCTGCTTCTCTTTCCTCAAAGCCTCTTTATATGTTAGATTTGGCTTTACTCCATGCACTATACTTGCAGTTCTTGCATAACCTTTATCCTCCTCCACTTCAGTATCTGCTCTAACCCTCTGGTTCACCTTCCCCTGCAAATCCAGTTTAAAAGCCCCCAGAGCAGCACTAGCAAACCTTCCCGCAAGGATGTTAGTTCCCCTCCAGTTCAGGTGCAAACTGTCCGTCGGAACAGGTCCTACCTTCCCTGGAACAAGGCCCAATTGTCCAGAAACATGAAGCCCTCCCTCCTGCACCAACTCCTTAGCCACATATTTAGCTGCATTATCTTCCTATTTCTAGCCTCACTAGCACGTTGCACAGGTAGCAATCCTGAGATTGCAACCCTGGAGGTTCTGTCCTTCAGCTTTGCACCTAACTCCCTAAGCTCTCTTTGCAGGACCTCCTCCTCCTTCCTATCCACGTCATTGGTCCCTGCCTGGACCACGACATCTGGCTGCTCACCCTCTCTCTTGAGAATACTGAGACCCTGATCCGAGATATCATGAACCCAGGCACCAGGGAGGCAACAGACCATCCGGGATGCTCGATTTCTCCCACAGAACCTCTTATCTGTCTCCCTAACTATCGAATCCCCTATCACTACGGCTCTCCTCTTTTCCCTCCTTCCCTTCTGAGCTGAGGGTCCAGTCTCGGTGCCAGAGATGCAACCACTGCAACTTGTCCCTGGTGGGTCGTCCCCACCAACAGTATCCAAAACGATGCACTTATTATTGGTGGGAATGGCCACAGGTGTGTTCTCCTCATTCTGTCTATTCCCCTTCCCTCTCCTGACAGTCACCCAGCTACCTGTCTCCTGACTTTTAGGGGTGACTATCTCCCTGAAACTCCTGTCTATTTCTGCCTCTGCCTCATGAATGATCCGAAGTTCATCCAGCTCCAGCTCCAGTTCCCTAACTCGGTTTGTCAGGAGCTGCAGCTGGATGCACCTTTTACAGGTGTAGTCATCAGGGACTATTGTGCCCGCCCTGATTTACCACATACTGCAAGCAGAGCACTCGACTGCCCTAACTACTGCCTCCATTACCTACTCCTATGTTAGTTAGATTAACTAAAGGAACTTACCCGGCCTTACCTCACTAGGAGCAAGATCGTCCTCAGCCTCTGCTCGCCGAAGTCTCTCGAGCCAAAGCCTTCCTATTCTGTCTCCCACTACTCCGTCGCCCGCTCCGTTAGTCTGCTCGCTTTTTAAGCTCTCCCGCTGTCCCACAGACCATTTCACGCGATTCCACAGTCGTGCCCCATTCAAAACTGCTGAAGGAATGACCTCTTGGAATTTTCCTTAACCATACCTATCAGACCCATCTCATATCCTCTCTTTGCCCTTTTGATTTTCCTCGAGCATTCTTAATCTTTTTATAGGTACAGTATCAAGGGACTTTTTCATCCCTGACCTGCTAAACCCAATATATGCTTCTATATTATTCCTGATCAGACCCTCAATATTTCTCATCAGCTAAGGTTCCCTGAACTTGCCAGTTTTACTTGTCACCATAACAGAAACATGCTGCTTCTGAACTCTTTATATCATACTCTTAAAAGCATCCCACTTTCTCCTTTCTCACCATATCAGCCTCTGCCACATCCTGCCTAATTCCCCTCAAATTAACCCTGCTCCAAGTTCATACCCTAGCCTATGTCTTGCACTGTACTGCTGCCACTAATTGACAAATATCACAATATATGTCAGTGATAGCAAACTTGATTCTAATTCTACGCACACAAAATGCTGAAGGAACTCAGCAGCCCTGGCAGCAACTATGGAAAAGAGCACAGGCTATGTTTCAGGCCAAGGCCCTTCGACAGGATGGAGAAAAATAAGCTGAGGAGTTGATTTAAAATGTGGGGGAGGGGAGAGAGAAATACAAGGTGATAGGTGAAACCTGAAGTGGGAGGGGTGAAGTAAAGAGCTGGGAAGTTGATTGGTGAAAGAGATACAGGGCTGGTGAAGGGGGAGTCTGATAGAAAAGGACAGAAGGCCACAGAAGAAAGAAAAGGGGGAGGAGCACTAGTGGGAGGCGATGTGCGGGCAAGGAGGTAAGGTAAGGGAGGAAAAACGGGATGGGGAATGGTGAAGAGGTGGGGTGGAATTACCAGAAGTATGAGAAATCGATGTTCATGCCATCAGGTTGGAGGCTACTCAGACGGAATATAAGATGTTGTTCCTTCAGCCTAAGGGTGGCCTCATGAAGACAGTGGAGAAGACCGTGGATAGACATATTGGAATGGGAATTGGAAGTGGAATTCCCAGAATCTGCAGAATTTTTCTTGTTTGTTGATTCTACTTCTGATTATGGACAATTAATGAATGGTGATATTGTTCCGAGTCAATCAGGATAAATTGTGACATGGAAGGAAGTTCATGGATGCTGGTATTTCTATATGTCCACAGACCTTCATTTTCTTTTTAGTGGAAGAGGGGACAGTTTCGGGGAGAACTGTATGAGCAGCCTAGTAAGTAACTGCAATATTTTGTAATGAAACTCAATGCAGCTGCAGAGCAGCATCAGTGGAAGAGGAATTAGGGTAATAAATCAAAATCCAGTCAAATAGCTCATTTTTTCAGGATGGTATTAAGCATGTTTACATGCACCCAAATATTCTTTGCACATGATTGAAAACCTTGGGAAATCAGAACCTCGTTCCTATCCATGATCTCAAATAGCCAGAGGCTTCCTCCCTATCAGTGGTTGAATGTGTGAAAGAAATCTCAGCAGGACTGCATTGAAGAATGGCACTTCAGGAATTCAGAAGCTCTTGTTCCCAGAGTTGTGATGGGGGTTAGCTTCACCAGTGAGTTTATGGTTTGGAAGGTGGTGACTGATAAGTCAGAAAAAACAGCCATCACTTCTTGAATTGCAGATTGATGACTTGGGTGATGCAAGCAAATACACACAGGTTCATTGTGTTTCTAGCTGTTTACTAAGGTCCAGCATGCGCTATGCTTTCTTCAACTGATAGAACCCCCCTCATTTCCTTCAGCCTGCCCTGTCACCTCTGACCATCTGATACTTTGCTGCAAACTAAATATTACTACTGAGAGTCACGCAACATAAAAGAATGCCTCAGATGGCTCACCAGTATTCATCACACACAAAGGAATCCTAACATACACAGCCAGAATCAACTCTCCCAGCTATATGAAAGCAACCCTGAGGAATGACAATGGCTCTGTTACTGCTGCCTCTCAAAATTACAGCTTACTGTGTATATTGCTCCATACTCACTGCCCTATCATTAACTTGGTGAAGCCTGCCTCCTTACATTCAACTAGTACATTAAAGTTAGTAGCACGCTATCCTGGCTTTGCAATGGTGTGCAAAACAAATCATTGCTATGTTTTTTTTTATTACAGATAACAGTGAAGTATGATCCACTAGAATGCAATCATAGATTTGTCAGAATTGGACAGTCAAAAGCAAGGAGCAAGCAAACACAATATTTTGGACCAAGTTGAGATGGAAGCAGAGGGGAACAGTCTGACAGGTGACAGCATTGATATGGTGATGAGGTTTTGCAAAATTAACACAAGGCAGGGTAAAGCAGCAGGCTGAAAGCAGTAGAAGCATTAGCTTCCACTTGTACACCTGGAAAAAGATGCGGACAAAAAAGGAAATGTTACCAAATTTAGAAAGAATATTTTAATAGTTGCTCACAGGGAACACACCCCTAGTATGCTCCACTGAAAATGTGCGACTTGACTTGTAGAAAAAAAAATAGGATTTTATGTATTGAATTTTGCTTGTAGTGGAAAGGCCTGAACTGCTGCAGCACAAATCCAAACCTACAACACTGGGAGCATGTGATAATGGAGAAACTGGAACAGAATGGGCCAACATTGCTCCTCCAACCTGCTCCACCACTCTGTAAGATTATGGCTGGCCTGAAGCATTAATCTGCTAGAAGATCATCTGTGCAGGGGAGGAAGAGAAATGTCAATGTTTTGAGTCCAAACACTGCATCAGAACCTTGGTGGTCTGATTTTGGCCTCAGATCCACTTTCCTCCCTTTTCTCCAGAGTTCCTAACTCCCCTACAAAGATTTTTCATTTGAATGTCTTAAATTATTCAATGGCAAAGTGTTTTTTTGTTCGTAAGAGTTTTTAATAATGTTTTCATATCACTTTTTAATAATTTGGCAGTTAGATTATCGGACCATTCAAATGAACAGGTTCAATGCTGATGTTCATACTCCACATGAGTCTTCATCCATCCTTCTTCATATCTTTGTCTTCTTCTCACCCTCACATTTTCATTTGTTTCTCCTTTTGGAGAAAGAACCTAATATTGTTGACAAGTGAAGATATTCACAATTACAATCAGCAGTTAGTTTGTTCAAAGTTGGAAAATAGAATCTATTACACATTTGTGCATGATTAGATGTTGATAAAATGCAAACTAGTCCACAGGTCTTCTACATGTGGGTGGGACTGATCCAGGCTGTTTTAATTCCTACACTGCTTCAGAGTGGTCAATTAACTCCAAAAGCACAGTGCTAGCCCAGCTGTACCAAACTGGCAGCCATCTTGGATTCTTACCCATTCACAGGGATCTTGTAATTACTATAAGATTTAAAATTGGAAAGAAGTAATGGAAGGGGAAATCTAAGATTATTATCTGGCCCCAAAAAAGCAAAGAAAAAATAAATAATCTTCAACAATCTCTTCTGGAGTTATTCCCTTCTGACCCAATACAGCTTGTTGCAAAAGACACAGAGGGATAGTATTTGGGATCAAGATATTTTTTGCAGGAAATATTAGAACAGAAAATTTGCATTTAAAGTTGGCAGTCATTTGATTGCAGTCAGTATTGCCACATGGAGGTTACTTACACCTCCCAAAAAACACAATTTAGTATGTGAAATTACAAAATGGCTTGTTGTCCACAGTTTCACATCGGGTGTGTCTCTGGTCCACTATTTGTGCTATAAGAGGCTGCATATTGTTTAACTAGTGCAGATTTGATTCAAGACCACATAATCCTAATTTTAGATTTTTTTACATTGTTGTAATCCATATACCAATTCAGTGGATTATCAAAGATTGACTCCATGATTAGAGTCTTCTTATGATGCATCAATAGGATCAGTGAGAACGTTGGATAAGATAAGTGAACATGTTTATTAAAAAAAAAACAAACAAGAAGCTGATAAGGAGAAAGTAATTAAATGGCAGTTAAGATTATATCAATGTGCAGTGCACGCATAGCAGCTATTCTGTATTCTTGACATTTCCATGAAAGAGCTATTAGCTGATAGATAATGAAGGGAGTAGCTACACATACTATTCATGCCTTCCATTGAAGAACTTTCTGATATTGCTGAAGTAGAGTGATAGATTATCCTTTATTTCAGATATTTCTTGATCATTGGCCTTGGTATGACATTTATTGACCAGCAGTCCTTTCAGCAGACTAACAGCGAATTTTGAAACAGACATCTAAGTCATGAAAGGGCTTGCCCTTAGTCTTCAATGAGAAAGTGATTCATTCTGTAACTTCTCAATCCATTGCCTTCTTTATGCTTTCTCCTTTATATGGCCATATATTGATATAGTCATTGATTTTTTTTGCAAACGACATTGAGATTGAACAATTATGGCAAAGAAACCACAGAGAGGATTTAAGTTCACAACCTCAATGACAGAGTTAATGTTTATATCCTTTCATTCCAACACTATTTTCATGCTCAGAATCACCAAGACATTTTGCCTTCTCTCCTGCTCTCTCTCTTCCATGAGGACACAAGCTAATGAATAAGACCCCAAAATGCTGGAAGCTCTAGGCAACATCTGTGACAGGAGAGACTGTTTCAGGTTCAGGGCTCTTTTTCAGAACTACTAACTGCTTCCCTAGTCACAGATACTGTATGAACTGCTGAATGTTTTCAGCACCTTGTGCTTTTATTTCAGATTTCAAGATTCCATGGATTTTTCTTTTTTGCTTTTCTAATATAATTTATGGACACATAAGCATTTTTCTCTGGAAGTTAGGAATAGGGCTAAGATATTGAAGTTAGTGACTTTGTGATACTTTATAGCGTTGGCATTATATTTTATTAATTTATTTACTGTATCCCAATAAATAAAATAATAGACAAACAAACAAACAAATAACCAAATGGAAACTGTAGCTAGCTAGATAGATGGATAAATAGATAGATAGACAAATAAATGGAGAGTTGCTGGCAGCATGGCTTGAAGGGCTGGAAGAGCCTATTCTGTGCTATAATCACTAAATTAATAAATAAATATATATATATCCTGGTGTAAATCTTCCAATGGAATTTCGGAAACTCTGATTAAAGGACCCCCATGAAAGGTTTAAGGTAAAAAAGAATCAGAGTAATTTTAAAATGATGAACTATAATATATTTATCTTGTCAAGATCTCAACGTAGAACATTGAACTGTACAGCAGAGTACAGGCCCTGCAGTCCACAACGTCATGCCAATCCTTTAAGCTACTCTGACATCAATCTAACCCTTCCCTCCCACAAAGCCCTTTATTTTTCTTTCATTCATGTGCTAATCTAAGAGTCTTTTAGGTGTCCCTAATGTATCTGCCTCTACAACCACCCCTGGCAGAGCATTCCACACATCTTTTTCTCTCTGTGTCTAACACCTACCCCTAATATTGTCCACCTTAAAACTATGACCCTCAAATAAGCATTTTCACCCTGCAAAAAAGATTTTGGCTATTCACAGTATGCCTCTTACCACTTTGCACACTCCTGTCATTTCACCTCTCATCCTCCTTCACTCTAAAGAGAAAAGCCCTAGCCACTCAATCTATCCTCACAAGACATGCTCTGTAATCCGGGCAACATCCTGGTAAATCTCTTCCGCACCTTCTCTAAATCTTTGACAACCTTCTTATAATGAGATGACCTGAAATGAACACAATACTCCAAATGCGGTCTAATCAGAGTTTTATAGAGCTGCAACATTACCTCATGGCTTGTGAGGTCAATCCTCTGACCAGTGACAACTAACACATCATATGCCTTCTTAATTACCCTACCAACTTGTCCTGCATCTTTGATCTATGGACATGGACACCAATATCCCTGTGTTCCTCCACACGGTTAGGAGTCCTGCAATTAACCCTATATTCTGCCTTCAAGATCAACCTTCCAGATTGAATGAAATCCATCTGCCATTTCTCAGCCTAGCTTTGTCTTGCTGTAACCTACGACAACCTTCTACACTATCCACAACATTCATGTCATCTGTAGTCTTACTAACCCACCCTTCCATTTCCTCATCCAAATCATCCATAAAAAAATCACAAACAGCAAAGAGCAGTGGTCCCAGACAGACCCCTATGGAACACAACAGCTCACCAACTTTCAGGCAGAACACACTTCATCTAATACCACCCTCTGGATTCTGTGGGCAAGCCAGTTCTGAATGTGTGATTCCCTGGATAACACGCCTCCTGACTTTCTGAATTGCCTACCATGGGGAACCTTGTCAAAGGCTTTACCAGAATTTAGTTATACCACATCCACCGCTCTGTCTTCATCAGCTTGTTTTGTCACTTCTTCATAGAATTCAACCAGGCTTGTGAGGCATAACCTTCCCCTCATAAAGCCATACCTACTATTCATAATCAACCTATAATTTTCCAAATCCTGTCCCTAAGAATCCTCTCCAATAGTTTGTCCACCATTGACATAAGACTCACTAGTCTATACCTACCAGGGTCACCCCTATTACCCTTTTCTGAAGAAAAGAGTGACATTTGCCACTCTCTAATCTTCTTGTACTACTCCTGTGGCCATTAATGACACAAAGATCATTGTCAAAGGTGAAACAGTCTTTTCTCTCATTTCCTGAGGTAACCCAGTGTATATTACATCTGGCCCTGGGGACTTATCCATCCTAATGTTTTGCACAAGTTCCAGTACATCCTCTTTCTTAACGTTGATGTGTTCCCACATATCAGTCTGTTATACTTTCTTCACAAACATTAATTTCCTTGTCATTGGCAAATACCATAACAAAGTATTAATTAAGGACCTCCCCACATCCCCCAACTCCAGGTATAATTTTCTTCTTTTATCCCTCATTGTTCCTATTCTCAATTTAGTCATCCTCCTGTTCATCACATGTATGTAGAATGCCTTGGAGTTTTCTTTTCATCCTACTTGCCAAGGCCTTCTTATGGTCTCTTTGACCTCTCCCAAGTCCCCGTAGAAAGTCACGAAACAAAGAAAACCATGGAACCTGTTTAAAGAAAAACATCAATCCCCTACAAGCAAAGAAAAAGTGTGAAAATTCAGAATTTAAAACACAAAATCAAAATGGTCCATGCATATTCAGTTCAGCTCAGTGTTCATTATCTGCCAGCCTGCCCTGATTCAAAATCATCCAAAACAACAACAAATAAGGAGAAACCAGAAACCAGAAACTCATCGTGACATGAACTATAGAGTCCAATCCACAAACTGTATCGATTAAACCTTGCCCAAGACCAAGAGCACTGGCAACATCAGGTCCATGAGCAGTTCTTTGAGGTGAGGCAACACTTCACGTGTGCATCTGCTGTGGTCACCTATTGTGTCCGGTGCTCCCAATGCAACCACCTCTAACATTGGTGAAACCTGTCATAGATTGGGGGAACGTTTCAGTGAGCACCTCTGTCCATCCACCAAAAGAGGAAATTCCCGGTGGCCAAACCTTTTAATTCGAATTGCTATTCCTATTTCGACATGTTGGTGCACAGTTTCCTCTTGTGCCATGATGAGGCCACTCTCAGGGTGGAGGAGCAACACCGTATATTCTGTCTCGGTAGCCTCCAGCCTGATGGCACGAATACCGAATTCTCCTTCCAGTAAAAAGAATCCCTCCCTCTCCCCTCTTCTTCTATTCCCCACTCTGGCCTCTTACCTTTCCTAATCTGCCTATCACCCACCCATCCACCCCCTGCATCCCCCCTTCCTTCGCTTTCTTCTTTCACATTTTTTCCTTTCCAGCTCTTTACCTTTCCTACTCACTTGTCTTTCACCTGTACTGTGCTGTTCTATTCTATGTTCTTTCTTTCTTTCTTTCACCCATCGCCTTCAAGCTATCCTCCTTCCCCTCCCCCTGCCTTTTCACTTAGGCGCCTTCCCCCTTTGTTTCCAGTCCTAAAGAAGTATCTCGGCCCTAAACAGTGACTATTCATTTATTTCCCTAGATGCTGCCTGACCTGCTGAGCTCATCAAGCATTTTATGTGTGTTGAGATAAAACAATAAGATTGACGGATATGTCACAGCTTACTCCAGTAAAGACCACAAGACGGAAGATGAAACTATTGTTATTCAATCTATTGACAAGCTGGGTGTAGATCCAGTAACAAAGTGGTTTACCTTTATTGATATGGCCAATGGATTCAGTTCCATACCACTGGCAATTGAATGCTTTCACAGTCGATGGTTAACAATACCAGTGGACAATGCTATAACAAGGGCTCTACAGCAGACTCACTATCCATCACATGGCTATGAGACAACTCCTGAGGGATTTACTAGCAATTGATTCAACAATCATACATTATGTGGATGATGTCCTGATTGCATCTGAAGCTGCAGACCAGCATGAATATGATATGCTTTATTTACTCAATTATCTATCCTCCAAAGGTCACAAAGCAAATCTAGACAAGGCAAAATTGCACAAGGAAGTAACTTACTTGGGATAGAAAACTTCCCAAGGTAAGCAGGAAATCATTGAGAATTGTGCAAAAGCAATTTAGTCTGCAAAGCCTCCTACAACAGTTCAGAAACTCCAGTCATTTTTGAGTTTGAGCAACTACAACAGAACATGGGTCGGTTCTTATGCTGAAATTGCTCAACCACCTAACAACCTGCTGAAGGGCAGCAAACTCTCAGATGACCCTATGACTCTTAATGAAGAACAACTGAAAACTTTCCAAACTTTAAAGGCAGCAATGTATACTGCATCTGCATTGGGAATCACCAATACAGGTAGATCATTTACCCTGTATGTCAATATAGAAACATGGCTATTTTATTGCGGTTTTAACTCGAAGAACTCAATTGGACAACATAGCATTAGGATGGAGGTCCTGTTTATGAGGAGTGCAGGTAACCTATCTGGCAGTCCTGGTTGTTTCCAGCATTGTGCTACACTCAGGTAATAGCTGCTTGGTGGTCCAGTGGTCTACCGTTCTTGAGGCACCAAGTATCATCATCCAACAAGTGAGTCGAATGAATCCAGCTACACCGATACTATTGGACATGGAAGATTATGATGCCCATGACTGTGTAAGAACAATAAGATGCCACAAAGATGTATATCATTACAAAGAAATGCCTTTATCGAATCTGAAGCTGATTTTGTACACTGATGGCTCCTCAGTGATTGAAAGAGGAATTTCAGTGGCTGGATGGGTCATGGTTTCTGGATGGAACTGAAGTGCTGGCAGCAGGGAACATAGCTCCTGGGATCTCTGTGCAATAGACACTTTGATCGAAGCCTGCAAGTCAGCAGAAGGGAGATCAGCTAATACCTACACTGATTCTTGATATACTTTGGGACATTATGGAGACAAAGATGACGTCTTATGACTATAGGAACTCCAATGAAGATTGACAAATTGGTTGTTCGTCCATCATTGACGTCGATGAAGACCTCGACACCATTATGATGGTGTCGAGACTAGCGCGTGATTTGGATTTAACTGAGGGAGAGTTGCGCAGCGTCAGCCTCATTCTCTCTTCCCAATTCCCATCTGGATCCAGTGACAAGACAGAGTCTAGACGGCTGGAGATGGGACTAGGCGCAGTGGATGACCAGGACGTCTTCTGTGTCTTGTCCTGCTCTACACGTTCCACGACGCTTGCAGAGACCGCCTTCTTGACCGTTGGATATTCTATAGGTCTCGTCCGCTCAATCCGCCGGAGTCTTCACATGCTGGGATAGACAACTCCCTATCACACCGAGGGTTTGAGACCCGTCAGCTACCCTCACCTGGTTTAGCCGGCTTATCGAAGCCGTTGCCCAGGGTGTGGCCGCTGTAGCATGCAAACAGCTACGGGGAGCCACAGGTGAGAGCTGAGTGCCAGGTGGGGACCAAAGGTGGACTAACCACCCTGAAAAGGACGCGACATGTTCCCCCACCAGAGGTGCTACCCCCCCAACACCCCATACACCCCATACATGTACATATATTAGTACAAGAACTTATGAATGTCATACAATTGCCATCAGAAGCTGTTACATTAAGACGACAAGACATAGGAGCAGAATTAGGCCATATGGCCCATCAAGTCAGCTCCACCTTTCAATCATGGCTGAACCTTTTTTCTCCTCCTCAGCCCCACTTGCTGTAACCTTTGATGCCATATCCAATCAAGAACCTATCAAGCACTGCCTTAAATATGTTCAATGACCTGGCCTCCATAGCTGCCTGTAATAACAAATTACACAAATTCACCACCTTCTGGGCTAAAGTAATTTCTCTGCATCGCTGTTTTAAATGGACGCCCCTCTATCCTAAGGTTGCACCCTCCTGTCCAAGACACCTACGTCCTTTCCACATCTACTCTGTCTAGGCCTTTCAACATTCAAAAGGTTTTAATGAGATTTCCCCTCATCTTCCTAAATTGCAGAGAGTACCGACCCAGAGCCATCAAATGTTCCTAGTATGATAACCCTTTCATTTCTGGAATTATCCATGTGAACCTCCCCTGAACCCTCTCCAATGCCTGCACATCTTTTCTTAGATGAGGAACCCAGAACAGCGCAGAGAACTTAAGGTTAGATCTTACCAGTGCCTTATAAAGCGTCAGCATCACATCCCTGCTCTTGTATTCTAGACCACTTGAAATGAATGCTAACATTGTATGTGCTTTCCTCACCACTGACTCAACCGGCAAGTTAACCTTTAAGGTGTTCTGCACAGGAACTCCCAAGACCCTTTGCATCTCAGATTTGTGGATCTTCTCCCCGTTTTGAAAATAGTCTGCACATTTATTTCCATTACCAAAGTGCATGACCATGCATTTTCTAATGTATTTCATTTGCCACTTTCTTGCCCATTCTCTTAATCTGTCTAATTCCTTCTGCAGCCCACCTATTCCCCAACACTACCTGTCCCTTCACCAATCTTTGTATCATCTGCAAACTGGCAATGAAGCCATCTATTCCTCATATAAATCATTGACATACAGCTTAAAAAGAAGCGATCCCAATACCAGCTCCCGTGGAACACCACCAGTCTCTGGCAGCCAACCAGAAAAGGATCCTTTTATTCCCACTTGCTGCCTCCTACCAATCAGCCAACGCTCTAACCACGCCAGAAAATTTCCTGTAACGTCATGGTCTCTTAACTTGGTAAGCAGTGTCATGTGTGGCACATTGTCAAAGACCTTCTGAAAGTCCAAATATACAATATCCACAGTATCCCCTTTATCTGTCCTACATGTAATCTCCTCAAAGAACTCCAACTGGTTCATCAGGCAGGATCTTCCCTTAAGGAAACGATGCTGACTTTGTTCCATCTTGTCTCGTGTCACCAAATACTCCATAGCCTCATTCTGAACAATTGACTCCAACATCTTCCCAATCACTGTGGTCAGGCTAACTGGTCTATAATTTCCTTTCTGCTGCTTTCCTCCTTTCTTAAAGAGTGGAGAGGCATTTGCAATTTGCCCATCCTCTGGCACCATACCACAGTCCAATGATTTTTGAAAGATCTTTCCCACTGTTATACGACTATTGAATAATTCCGTGGTATGATAAGATGGACTACTGTGCTAACACTCTTATTGCCTACCTGCACTGTACTCTCTGTAAATGTAATATTTACCCCTTCTCTTGTCCTCACCTCCCTTTGGTGCTTCCTCCTCCCTTTCTCCCACGGTCCACTCTCCTCTCCTATCAGCTTCTTTCTTCTTCAGTCCTTTACTTTTTCTACCTATCACCTCTCAGCTTCTCACCATCCCCTCTCCCCCACCTACCTACCTTCCTTCCCCCTCACCTGGCTTCAGCTGTTACCTTCCACCTTCTTATTCTGGCTTCTTTCCCCCTTCCTTCCCAATCCTGATAAAGGGTCTGGGTCTGAAAGATTGACTCTTTATTCCTTTCCAAAGATACTGTCTGGCCTGATGAGTTGCTCCAACATTTTGTGTGTATTACTCTGGATTTCTATTATATGTACAATCTCTTGCATTTATGTTCTGTATGAATTCAAGGTTCAAGGGTTCACTATACCTAGATGCATGTGACAGTAACAAACTGTCTAGATTCATTGAAAATGAACACTAGAATCAGGTCATTATTACATTAGTATTTGCTCCCTGCAGCACTGATCTTGCAGCAATGAAATTAATCATTTTTGGTATCAGTGTTACAAAGCAAAGTGACTGTCTTCAATGCAGTATGGGAAGATGATGATTGTAACCTGCAGATTATCACATGACAGGGCAAAGATTTCGGCCTCCCTGTCAAGAATGCAGAGTTATTGCCCATCACTAAAGATTGCACAGGTATGACCAAGATATGGTTAAACTAATTAGATTTGTTTACTTACATAGGCAAAATTACTACGGAACTAGCTAAACATCTGCGAGAGAATTTGAATGTGGAAGCCAAAATTGATATTGGTGTAAGTGATCTCAAAGTTTTACCAATGTCTTGTTTCACCTTTATCCTTTATGGCAGTGAGCTGACCAAATGAACGATGTGAGACTGAGCAAGATCTGCAGTTTGAAAATGATGATGGGTTTGGGCAGACAGCTGTAATTATGGAACAAGGGCATCTGCTAAGAAATCAATAACAAATGAAGTCTGGTTGGTGCACTGAAGGCAAGGGGGCTGCAGGCAGCTTTCTTGTGATTCTGTTCTCCACGAAACTGGCTGTTTACTTCCCTGAGCATAGGTATAACATTCTCATCTATGGTTGCGGATGACAAGAAACGATAGCCTAGTTATTCATATTAATATTGTTACACATTTCTCAGCTTGCTGTGAATATTTATCAGATGAACTATTTGGAATGTTCTTGTTACTTTAAAAAATGTTCAAATGTCAAAGTAAAGTAAGATTATTATCAAAGTACATATATGTCACCAAATAATACCTCAAGATTAATTTCCTTTTGGCCATACTCAACAAAAAAAAGAATAATAATCATAACAGAATCAAGGAAAGACTGCGCCAACTTAGACATTCAAATAATGTGCAAAAGACAGCAACTGTGCAAATACAATGAGAAAGAAATAATAATAATAAATATTGAGAACGCAAGATAAAGAGTTCTTGAAAGTGATTCATTTGATTATGGGAGCATTTCAATAATTGGGCAAATGCAGTTGAGTGAAGTTATCCCCTTTGGTTCAAGAGCCTGATGGCTGAGGGGTAATAAATGTCCCTGAACTAGGTAGTATGATTTCTGAGGTTCCTCTACCATCTTCCTGATGTCAGCAGTGAGAAGAGAGCATGTCCTGGGTGGTGGGGGTCCCTGACGCTGGATGCTGCTTCTTTGCAACAGCATTTCATGTAGATGTGCTCAATGGTGGGTAGGGCTTTACCTGTGATGAACTGGGATATATGCACTACTTCGGTAGGATTTTCCGGTTCAAGTGCGTTGCTGTTTCCATACCAGACTGTGATGCAGCCAGTCAATATTATCTCCACTACATGCCTATAGAAGTTTGTCAAAGTTTTAGATGTCATACTGAATCTTTGCAAACTCCTAAAGAAATAGAGGCACTGTTGTGCTTTCTTCATAACTGCACTTGCATGCAATTACTATTTCCGAAGCATAGACTATTTTCTAAACAGGGACCAATTTCAGAAATCAGTGGAGCAAAGGGACTTGGGAGCCATAATGCTTAATTCTCTAAAGTTTAACTTCCAGATTGAATTGGTAGTAAGGCAGGCAAATGCAATTTTAACATTCCTTTCAAGAGTACTAGAATTTAAAACCTCTGAAAGGACCACAGCCTTGTCGTGGATTGGAGGCTTGTATGCCTAAATGACCCAAAGAGCTCCACTGGCTGGAATCAGGGCTTTATACTTTGACTGTTGGAAGGATCATCCATCCCAAACAGATCAAAGGGTAGAGGCCAGACTAAGAATAGTGCACTGATCCTCCATTTTCTGGGGTTCAGCTCAGGAATAACAACTCTGACTGGTCTAACCAAACTATGATGAGAACGGCAATGTGGAATCTTTCTACATCTGTTTGTGATGATATTCCTGAGTCTCCACCAGGGACTTGCATGACCGACAGTGAACCGAGAGGAAGGTACCAATATGGTGAAGAAAGCCATAAATCCCAGTAAAGATGCAGGACCTTCATTGCTGCCCTATATGCCAGTGGCGTAACATGCAAAAGAAGAAGAAGAAAAGCAAAGCTGTAATGCTGAAGGCATTGATCAGGCTGCACTTGGAATATAATGAGCAGTTTTAAACCCATCATCTAAGAAAGCATGTGCTGGCGTTGGAGAGGATCCAGACGGGATTCATGAGAATGATCCCAGGGAAGAAAGAATTTATATTTGAGGAAAGTTTGATGGGTCTGGTCCGGTACTCACCAGAGTTTAGAAGAATGAAAGGGGATCTCATTGAAACCTATCTAATATTGAAAGGTTTAGATGGGCTTAAGATGTGGAGAGGATGTTCCCTATAGTGGGTGAGTCTAGGACCAAAGGGCACAGCCTCAGAATAGAGGGCATCCCTTTAGAACAGAGGCGAGGTGAGATTTCTTTGGCCAGAGGCAGTTGAATTTGTGGAACTCATTACAACAGCTGGCTGTGGAGTGAGTCCAAGTCATTGGGGATATTTAAAGTGGAGGCGGATAGTTCCCACATTAATAAAGCTGTCAAAGGTTATGGGAAGAAGGCAGGAGAATGGAGTTGAGGGGTAGAATAATAGAATGATGGAACATACTTGATTGGCTGAATGTTCTAATTCTGTCCCTACAGTATATCTTCTGATCTTAACACATTTTTGTATTCTGGATGCTTTTCACTCTCTCTAGCCACACCTCCTGCCTCCCTAACCTTATACTCAAAGACACTTCTGCACAGTAAACTTAACTTCTGCTGCTTGAGAGATTAAGCAGTCTGCCTGCAGAGCACTCACAATACACTAGCAATTAATGAGTTTCAGGACAATAGCTCATAGCTTAATAGCTGTGTGTATTTGTGCAGTGCAGAAAATACTTAAATAGTAATTTTCTTCAGAAAGGTCAAACTGGTAAAATATTTGCAACTCCACATGGATGTACGTTAAAGGGAGCTACTTCATAATCAAACCATCTTCAGTGAAATGCAGCAATTTTTCTTGTCTATAATATAGTTCAATTATATGTTTATTGTTGTCATAAGATCATAGGAACAGAATTAGGCCATTTGGCTGAACGAGTCTGCTCTGCCATTCAGTCATGGCTGATCTACTTTTCCTCTCCTCAGCTCCACTCACCGACATTCTCCCCTTAACCATTGACCCAATGTCCAATAAAGAACCAATCAAGCTCTGCCTTAAATATACCCAACAACCTGGCCTCCACAGCTGCCTGTGGTAACAAAGTCCACAAATTTACCACCCTCTGGCTACAGAAGTTCCTGCTCATCTCTGTATAAATGGACACCCCTCTATCCTGAGGCTGTGCACTCTTATCCTAGACTCCCCTATCGTGGGAAACATCCTTTCCACATCTACATTTTCCAGGCCTTTCAACATTCAAGAGGTTTCAATGAGATCCCCCCCTCATCCTTCTAAATTCCAATGAGTACAGACCTGGAGCTATCTAACTTTCCTTGTATAATAAACCTTCCATTCGCAGAATCATCCTTGTGAATCTTTTCTGAACCCTCTCCAATGTCAGCACTTCTTTTCTTAGATGAGGAGCCCAAAACTGTTGTCAACACTCAGGGTGAGAGCTCACCAGTGCCTTATGAAGCCTCAGTATCACATCCCTGCTCTTGTACTGTAGACCTCTTCAAATGAATGCTAACATTGCATTTACCTTCCACACCACAGACTCAACCTGTAAGTTAACCTTTAGGGTATTCTGCACAAGGACTCACAAATCCCTTTGCATCTCAGATTTGTGCATTTTCTCCCCATTTTGAAAATAATCTGCACATTTATTTCTACAACCAAAGTGCATGACCTTGCATTTTCCAACATTGTATTTCGTTTACCACTTTCTTGCCCATTGTCCTAATCTGTCTAAGTCCATCTGCAACCTTCTTGTTTACTCAACACTACCTGCCCCTCCACCAATCTTCGTATCATCTGCAAACTTGGCAACAAAGCCATCTATTCCATCATCTAAATCATTGATATACAGCATAAAGAGAAGCGGTCCCAACACCGACCCCTGAGGAAAACCACTTGTCACTGGCAGCCAGCCAGAAAAGGATCCTTTTATTCCCACTCGCTGCCTCCTACCAACCAGCCAACGCTGTAACGATGCCCGTAATTTTCTTGTAATATCATGGTCTCTTAACTTTCGTGTGGCACCTTGTTAAAGGCCTTCTGGAAGTCCAAATACAAAACATCCAATGTATCTGCTTTATCTATCCTACTTGTAATCTCCTCAAAGAATACAGACAGGTTCATCAGATAAGATTTTCCCTGAAGGAAACCATGCTGACTTTGTCCTGTGTCACGAAGTACTACATAACCTAATCTTTAATAGTTAATTCCAATATCTTCCCAACCACAGAGTTCAGGCGAACTGCTCTATAATTTCCTTTCGGCGGCCTTCCCCCTTTCTTAAAGAGTGGAGAAACATCTGCAATTTTCCAGATGTTTCTGGCACCATGCCAGAGTCCAACAATTTTTGAGAGATTACTACTAATGTCTCCACAATCTCTACTACTACCTCTTTCAGAACCCTAGGGTGTAGTTCATCTGGTCCAGGTGACTTATGTACCCTTAGGTCTTTCAGCTTTTTGAGCACCTTCTCCCCTTTCACACCTTTCAACATCTGACATACTGTTAGCGTCTTCCACAGTGAAGACTGATGCAAGATACTCATTTAGTTTATCTGCCATCTCCATGTACCCCATTATTATTTTTCTGGCCTCATTTATCAGTGATCCTATATCCACACTCATCTCTCTTTTATTTTTTATATCCTTGAAACAGCTTTGATATTGTCTGCTAACTTGCTTTCATATGTCATCTTTTCCCTCCTAAGGATTTTTGGTTGCTCTCTGTAGGTTTTTAAAAGCTTCCCAATCCTCTGTCTTCCCACTAATTTTTGCTTTGTTATATGCTCTTTCTTTTGCTTTTACATTAGCCTTGACTTCCCTTGTCAGCCACGGTTGTACTATTTTACCATTTGAGTATTTCTTTGTTTTTGGAATACATCTATCCTTCATCTTCCTCGTTTTTCCCGGAAACTCACACCATTGCTGCTCTGCTGTTACCTCGGCCCGCATCTCCTTCCAATTTGGCCAACTCCTCTCTTAAATCACTGTAATTTCCTTTACTCCATTGAAATAATTGCTTTGTCAGACTTTACTTTCTCCCTATCAAATTTTGAGTTGAACTCAATCATATTGTGATCACTGCTACCTAAGGGTTCTTCTACCTTAAGCTCCCGAATCGCCTTTGGTTCATTACATAGCACCTAATCTAGTATAGCTGATCCCCTAGTAGGGTCAATAACAAACTGCTCTAAAAAGCCATCTTGTAGGCTTTTAACAAACTCACTGTCTTGAGATCCATTTCCAATCTGATTTTCCCAATCGATCTGCACGTTGAAATCTCCCATGACTCTCATAACATTGCCCTTTTGACATACCTTTTCCATGTCCTATATTAATTTGTGGTCCACATCCCAGGTACTGTTGGGAGGCCTGTATATACCTGCCATCAGAGTCCTTTTACCTTTGCAGTTTCTTAACTCAACCCACAAGGATTCAACATCTTCTGATCCTATGTCACAACTTTCTGCTGATTTGATGCCATTCTTTACCCTCAGAGCCACGTTAACCCCTCTGCCTACCTTCCTATCCTTGCAATACAATGTGTAACCTTCGACATTCAGCTCCTAGCTACAACCATCCTTCAGCCATGATTCAGTAATGGCCACATCATACCTGAAAATCTGTAAAAGTGCAACAAGATCATCCACGTTATTTCTCATACTCCATGAATCGAGATATAACATTTTGATTACTGTATTTGCTGCCTTTTTTGATTCTGCATCCCTAATGCACTGCTACCTACCCTGCTGGTTGCAATTTTGTCCTATCACCTGCCTGCCTTTCCTAACAATCTAAATGTACGCTATCTTTGCTTTTTATCATCTGTCCTATCCTGAGTCCCTTCACTCCATTTCCCACACCCCTGCCAAATTAGTTTAAATCCTCACCAATAGCTCAAAAAAACCTGCCCACAAGGTTGTTGGTCTCCCTCAGGTTCAGGTGTGACCAGTCACTTTTGTACAGGTCATACCTTCCCCAGAAGAGATACCAGTGATCCAAGCAACTGAAGCCCTGCCCCATGGACCAGCTTCTCAGCCATGCATTTATCTGCCAAATCATTCTGTTTCTACCCTCAGTGGCACGTTGCACAGTCAACAATCCAGAAATTACTACCCTGGAGGTCCTGCTTCTCAGCTTTCTGCCTAACTCTCTCAGTTCTCTTTTCAGGATCTCTTTACTTTTCCTTCCTATGTCATTGGTACCAATATGTACTAAGATATCTGGCTGCTCTCCCTCTCCCTCCAAAATGCTGCGGACGCTACCCAAGACATCCCTGACCCTGGCACCTGGAAGGCATCTTACCATTCAGGTGTCACATTTACATCCACAGAATCTGCCGCCTGTTTCCCTGAGTCCTCAATCACTGCTGCTTCCCTCTTCTCCCTCTTTCCCTTCTGTAGCAGAGACACATGTTCAGTGCCAGTCACCCGGTCTCTATGGCATTCCACTAGGAGATCATCCCCCGCAACAGTATCCAAAGTGGTATACTTTATATTGAGAAGAATGGCACAGGGGTGCTTTGCACGAACTGCCTATTCACATTTCCATTTCTTCTGACAGTCACCTAGCTACTCACCTTCTGCAACTTCAGGGTGACTACTTCTTTCTAACTCTGATCGAGCAGGAGTAGGCCATTCGGCCCTTCAAGCCTGCACTGCCATTCAGTATGATCATGGCTGATCATCCAACTCAGAACCTTGTACCTGCCTTCCCTCCATACCCCCTGATCCCTTTAGCCACAAGGGCCATATCTAACGCCCTCTTAAATATAGATAATGAACTGGCCTCAAATGTTTCCTGTGGCAGAGAATTCCACAGATTCACCACTCTCTGTGTGAAGAAGTTTTTCCTAATCTTGGTCCTAAAAGACTTCCCCTTTATCCTCAAACTGTGACCCCTCGTTCTGGACTTCCCCAACATCGGAAACAATCGTCCTGCATCTAGCCTGTCCAATCCCTTTAGGATTTTATACGTTTCAATAAGATCCCCCCTCAATCTTCTAAATTCCAACGAGTATAAGCCTAGTCGATCCAGTCTTTCATCATATTATCATCAAATTATCTCCTCACTCTTCCGTACAAGCTGAAGGTCATCTAGCTGCTGCTCCAGATCTCTAACTGGTCTTCAAGGAGCTGCAGCTGGATGCACTTCATACAGGTGTAGTTCCCCGGGAGACTCTGGGTCTCACAGGACTCCAAAATCCAGCATGAAGAACAAACAATAGCCATTTACTACACTGGGTACAGTAAGAGAAGAAAAAGGGAACCTTAACAGAAACTTACCCAGAGCTAACGCCTCCTTCGAGCTGAAGCCTCCCTTCAGCCAAAGCCTGTCACTCCTACTGTCACCACTGGCATGCCCCCAACAATGGCTGCCCCGCTTGTCACTTCTGTACTATTAAAAAAGCGTCGCTGACCTGCGAGAAACCTCATCGCTGTGACCTGCTCCTGCACTGACTGGGATGCCCGAATCAGTGGAATCATATATGCTGATTTACTCTTTGATTTTCTCATACATAAGGAATTCCATTACTCTCTGGTGCAGACAACAATGAACAAATTGGAATTTGAATCAGAATCTGGATCAGAACCTAGGTACCCTCGTAAAAAACACCAGGCCTCCTGAAAAAGCTGGTTGAAGATATAATCCTGGTTCAGTCAAAGATTCTTGATTACAAATTAAGATTAAAATGTTTGTAGCCCAATTCTGACTCCAAAGCCTTAAGCAACTAATTTAGCTACTGGGCTATTCTAGGGGCAAAGTGGTTTCTGCGTTGGCAATCCAGAAATCAAGTTCCACCAAATGTGTTGTGCATTTGGATCCATAAAATCTGTAACTAACAATAAGTTGCTAACAGTATTGGTGATCAATGAAGTATGCACTTACTGATGATCAACAACGAGAAACAACACTGTGCCACAGTAGCTTAGCAGTTAGTGTGACGCTATTACAGCTCGGGACACCGGACTTCAGAGTCCAATCCTGGCATCCTCTGCAAAGTGTTTGTACGTCCTCCTTGAGAAATGCGTGGGTTTTCTCTCCAGGTGCTCCAGTTTCCTCCCACAGTCCAAGGACATACAGGTTAATAGGTTAATTGGTCATTGTAACTTGTCTTGTGATCAGGCTAGGGTTAAATTGGGGATTGCTGGGCAGCAGAGCTGAAAGGTCCAGGAGGGTCCATTCTGTGCTGCATCTGTAAATAAATAAAAATAAAATAAACATCCTTTAGCCTGATCTGAATCCAGATCAATATTAATGTAGCTTCCCAATATTTAGGAAAAGGCTGTAAGTTCCTGACTCCCTATTCCATAATTTAAAAGGGAAAAGTTAACACTGCACTATTATACTGTCAGAAATGCTAGCTTTCAAGTATGATTCATCTCAAGCTTTCACGTATGACTTGGAAAGGAAATTATTCTGGTAAATATTTACCCCCAACCAACATCTAAATCAGAAGATCTAGATATTATTTCACTTCATTATGGGTTCTTTCTCTGCACATTTGGATGCTATACCTCTAACTGACGGCATCATGAAACTGTAAGTTCAAAAGAGCATTTATTATCAAAGTATGTACACATTATACAACCATGAGATTCATCTCCCTAGAGGCAGTCACAAAGTTGTATATTGTATATAAGACCATAAGATATAGGAGTAGAAATCGGCCATTTGGCCCATTAAGTCTGCAGCACCATTCAATCATGGTCTGATCCAATTCTGCCAGTTATTCCCACTCCCATGCCTTCACCCCATACCCATTGATGCCCTGGCTAATCAAGAACCTATCTATCTCTGCCTTAAATACACCCAATGACTTGGCCTCCTCAGCTGCTCGTGGGAACAAATTCCACAGATTTACCACCCTCTGACTAAAGTAATTTCTCCGCATCTCAGTTCTAAATGGATGTTCTTCAATCCTGAAGTTGTGCCCTCTTGTCGTAGACTCCCCCACCATGGGAAATAACTTTGCTACATCTAATCTGTTCGGGCTTTTTAACATTTGGAATGTTTCCATGAGATCCCCCCTCATTCTCCTGAACTCCAGGGAATACAGCCCAAGAGCTGCCAGGCGTTCCTCACATGGCAACCCCTTTATTCCTGGAATCATTCTCATGAATCTTCTCTGCACCCTCTCCAATGTCAGCATATCCTTTCTAAAATAAGGATCCCAAAACTGCACACAATATTCCAAGTGTGGTCTCATGAGTGCCTTAGAGAGACTCAACGTCACATCCCTGCTCTTATACTCTATACCTCTAGAAATGAATGCCAACATTGCATTCGCCTTCTTGACAACAGACTCAACCTGGAGGTTAACCTTTAGGGTATCTTGCACAAGGACTCCCAAGTCCCTTTGCATCTCTGTATTTTGAATTCTCTCCCCATCTAAATAGTAGTCTGCCTATTTAATTCTTTCACCAAAGTGCATGACCATGCACTTTCCAACATTGTATTTCATTTGCTACTTCTTTGCCCTTTCCCCTAAACTATCTAAGTCTCTCTGCAGGCTCTCTGTTTCCTCAACACTACCCGCTCCTCCACCTATCTTTGTATCATCAGCAAATTTAGCCACAAACTCATTAATACCATAGTCCAAGTCATTGACAAACATCCTAAAAAGCAGTGGTCCCAACACTGACCCCTGTGGAGCTCCACTGGTAACCAGCAGCCAGCCAGAATAGGATCTCTTTATTCCCACTCTCTGTTTCCTGCCAACATCCAATGCTCCACCCATGCTAGTAACTTCCATATAATTCCATGAGATCTTATCTTGCTAAGGCAACTTCATGTGCACCACCTTGTCAAAGGCCTTCTGAAAATCCAAGTACATTACGTCCACTGCATTTCCTTTGTCTGCCCTGCTTGTAATTTCCTCAAAGAATTGCAGTAGGTTTGTCAGGCAGGATTTTCTTTTCAGGAAACCATGCTGGCTTTGGCCTATCTTGTCATGTGCTTCCAGGTACTCCGTAATGTCATCCCTAACAATCCATTCCAACAACTTCCCAGCCACTGATGTCAGACTAACAGGACTATAGTATCCCTGCCTCCCACCCTTCTTAAATAGCGGAGTAACATTTGTAATTTTCCAGTCATCCAGTACAATGCCAGAATCTATCGATTGTTGAAAGATCATCGTTAATGCCTCCACAATCTCTCCAGTTACTTCCTTCAGAACTCAAGGGTGCATTCCATCAGGTCCAGGAGATTTATCCACCCTCAGACCATTAAGCTTCCTGAGCACCTTCTCAGTCATAATTTTCACTGCACAAACTTCACTTCCCTGACACTCTTGAATGTCCGGTATACTGCAGACGTCTTCCACTGTGAAGACTGATGCAAAATACACATTCAGTTCCTCTGCTATCTTTGCATGTCTCATTATAATATGTCCAGCATAATTTTATATTGGTCCTATATCTACCCTCGACTCTCTTTTATCCTTTATATACTTAAGAAAAGCTTTTAGTATCTTCGATATTAGTCGCCAGCTTCCTTTCATGATTCATCTTTTCCTTCCTAATGACCTTCTCAGTTTCGTTCTGTAAGTTTGTAAAAGCTTCCCAATCCTCTATCTTCCCCACTAGCTTTGGCTTCCTTGTACGCCCTCTCTTTTGCTTTTACTTTGGCTTTGACTTCACTTATCAGCCACGATAGTGTCCTTCTTCATTTTGAAAATTTCTTCTTACTTGGAATATTTCTGTCTTGCATTTCCTTCATTTTTCACAGAAACTCTGGCCATTGCAGCTCTGCTGTCCTTCCTGCAAATGTCCCTTTCCAGTTAACTTCGACCAGTTTCCCTCTCAAGCCATTGTAATTTCCTTTATTCCACTGAAAGACGGACACATTGGATTTTATTTTTTCCCCTCTCACATTTCAATGTGAACTTGATCATATTGTGATCTCTGTTCCCTAAGGTTTCCTTAACCTTAAGCTCTCTTATCACCTCCGGATCATTGCACAACACACAAATGTGCACAGCCGATCCCCTAGTGGGTTCAACAACAAGCTGTTCTAAAAAGCCATCCCTCAGACATTCTACAAATTCTTTCTT
This sequence comes from Mobula birostris, assembly GCF_030028105.1. Lineage (NCBI taxonomy): Eukaryota > Metazoa > Chordata > Chondrichthyes > Myliobatiformes > Myliobatidae > Mobula > Mobula birostris. The sequence goes on from NC_092371.1 coordinate 193,702,799, forward strand.
TTGAATGCAGTACTGACCTGGTCTTCTCAACCCACTTTCATGTTAAAATCCCCAACAATTATCATGACATTGCCTTTCTGATACGCCTTTTCTATCTCCTGCTGTAATTTGTAATCCACGCTGGCTGCTGTTTGGAGGCCTGTACACAACGGGCATTAGGGTCCTTTTACCCTTGCCATTTCTTAACTCAACCCATAGAGACTCCACACCTTCCAATCTTATGTCATCTCTTTCTACTGATTAAATATTTCTAATACACAGAGCCACACTATCCCTTCTGCCTACTAACCTATTTTTCCGATACACCGTATATCCTTGGACGTTCAGCTCCCAAAGGCAGCCATTCTTTAGTCAAGTTTCAGAGGTGGCCACAATGTCATATTTCCCAATCTGTAGCTGAATTTCAAGATCATCCATGTTATTCCTTATGCTGCACGCATTCAAATATAACACTTTCAGTCCAGTATTTGTTGTTTTCTGTTTTAACTGCGCCACGTCTCTATTGCCCTGTAACTCAAGCCACTGGCTGTGATTAAGCCTTATCTCCTGCCTGTCCATTCTTTCATCTCTGTTGCATGCTATCTTTGATTTATTTCCGTTTTCTCCTTCTTCAACCTATCACTCCTGTTCCCATCCTAACTTCTGAATTAGTTTAAACCCTCCCTAACAGCTCTATTAAATGTGCCCACTAGGATATTGGACCCCATTTGATTCAGGTGTAACCCATCTTTTTTGTACAGGTCATACCTCCCCCAGAAGAAGTGCACTTAGTTACCTATACATTGATTAAAATCCTACTGAGATCATACATGTTTTTAAATCCATCTATTAGCAATTACTTTTGTCCATTTGCGCTCAAATGTAATTCCATAAGTTATCAAAATAACCAACTTTTATGAAATAACTTGAAAGATTAACTTTTCTTAAACAGCACAGTGTAAAATAATGGCGTTGCTTATTTTGGTGTTTCTATGTAGCAACTGAATAACTGTTTGCTTTTGTGTGACTTCTTTAGAATCTGGTCCCATATTACTAGTACCAAGAGGTCCCTGTCATAGGCTACGTGCACTCCATTGTGTTAGGAAACAGTGCCTTTGTGTGTATTGCTGCAAACTGATTAGAATCTAACTCTACTAAGCATCATTAAAGATTGAGATAGGGTAGATGTTCGAATATGTCCCTATGCCCACTGAATGTTAGGCCCCTAATATCCCACTACACATCACCTTTCTCTGGATCTCCTTCAATTTACAATACACCAGCAATCTCACCACTCTCACTCATTCAAGGATCTACCTTCAAGATGACAGTTTGGATGATAGAGTAGAATTTAATGTGCGTTTCTTTTAGCAATAGGTTTAATGGATTTCTGTTTCTAATTCTGCTAATAGTCTCACCATAAAGAGATGATATTAAAACGGCTAAGATGTGACTCACCAGTGAATCAGAAAGACAAAATATGAACCATGAAAAAGACAGAAGAGCAGAGCTTTGAGGAAATGGAAGGGCAAGGTTGGAACAGCAAAAAAAAAGGATGTTGGGATAACTTAGCAATTAAGAAGCATCTGTGAGACAAAAAGTGTAATTTGATGCTTCAGACTGAGATCCTGCGACAGGATAGGAAACAAACAGAAAATATTGCTGATGTTTAGTCGTATGGGATGGAGTGATCTTATGGAATAGAGGCCAATAGGTGAGAGGTGGAACTGGATGGGGAGAGGATGATGGGTAGATAGAACAAGGCAAGAGGATAGGATGGAGTTTTATACAAAAGGCGGAAGAAAAGTAGGTGAACTGGTGAGTGTGAGGGAGGAAAAGAGCACTGAGCATGTTGGTAATTGAAACTAGAATGTTCAATGTTCATACCACAAGGTTGTTTATTACCCGGATGGAATATGAAATATTGCTCTTCCAATTTGCATTTGGCCTCTGTAGCAGTGGAGAAAGTCTGGGATAGACAAGTCAGTGTAGGAGTGCAAAGGAATGTTAAGATGACATGCAACTAGAAGCTGAGATGTAAATGTGTTCTACAATTACACAATGAATCTTCTCTTGGTTTCACCAATATACAGAAGGCCTCATCACAAGCGCTGAATACAATTGGCCAGGTTGAAGAGTTGCAGGTGAACCTCTCACACCTGTTGTCCACAGGTGCTGCTTGACCCATTGTTCTATTATTGCTGTAGATTCCAGCATCTGCTATTGGTTTTGCTTTCATGGCAAGAGTTTTGAAAGCAGTAAGGCAGAAAACGACCAGGCTAAAGTTGTGAGAAGTGGGAACACTTGATATAAGGTTCTGAAAAAGCATACAAGATAAAATGCTCTCCAAATTGTTGAAAACAGAAACTTCACAGCAATAATAATGTAGATTTACAATAGCTAGTGAAATAAATCTTTTCACTATTGACATATATTTCTTTGCTTGCTGTGAATATTAATAAGCCAAATTTTGAGGAATGTTCTTCTTATTTTAAAACAATGCAGTGAGCATATATATTCTAAATTTCCCTGCTACCTATTCCCACTCCATGCCTCAAAGACTAAATTCTGCAAAGATAATAATCCTCTTCCTTCTGCTCTTCCAACATGGCAGCAATAATCAAATGTGAACAACACTAAATTGTTTTTTTTCCACAAGGACACTAGCAATGTCACTGTGAGTTGTCCTTATAATGCTCATCAACAATGTGCCTAAAGCGTCTACTCTCATCAGTGAAGAAGAAAAAAAAATCACATACCAGGTCTGCAATAACTCAGGCACTGGACATTTGATTGAAAAATTGATCTATTGACTTTCTTGCAGCAAAATATATTTTAAGTGATAGTAAAGCAGGAATCTTCAAATTGTGGGGCATGGTATGTCAGACGATTTATTATATTGGCTGCCTCTCAGTGAGGACTTTAGTATTATCTCTGGATTCCTTCTCTTTAGAGTCCCGCATAGAAGTTCCTTCCCTTTCAGAGCCCAGACTTCCTGCACTCTTTTCTATTGCCTTATCGATGTGTGGTAATTGAGGCTCAAGAGCCAGTGAAGAACCAACCCGATGCAAATGGCTGACTCGCTGACCAGCACTTCACCAGGATTTTAGGCAGTAGTCCTTTAAACTCTAACCTTCGCCATTTGTTCTGAGCAGCTGATGTACTAGTTAGAGTGGACCCAGGCTAGCAGAGGGAGGGAGGGTGCAGAGGAGATGGAAAGAGGGAAAAAGGAAAAGATAGAGAGGAAAATAAGAGAGAACAAGTCTTACCACCAAGATTGATGGAAGTCTTTTCACTTCCCTCTATCTCCCTTGCTGCTTTGTCTGTCTTCTTCTGTATCTGCTTCAAATTCAGACAGACTTGGATACACCTCTCTTCTCCTTCTGCTCCTATGAGTTCCACTTTCAAGGTGAGTGGTCTTTGACGTGAAACGCGAATTCCATTTTTTTTCCAGATACCTACAATGTGTTTCCAGCATTTTCTCCTTTTACCCAAGAAGGAATATTTGTAACTGAGACCTTATGATCCATCTTTCAAACTGTATTGGGGACTTCTGAGTAGGGGACATCAAGTTGAAACACTAACTCTTTTTCTCTTTCTACAGATGCTGCCTGACCTGCTATGTGTTTCCATCAGTTTTGGTTTTTATTATATTGGGGAGAAACTGATAAAGTGACAGGGCCATCCTTCTGTAAATTTTGGTTGAAGATTGAATCAGTTAACCCGTTTTTTCCAAAGCTCTTCTACCAGCAGATTAATCTTATTTATGTGAAACTAGATCCTCTGTGCTGACTACTAAAGACCAAGTACAGTTCAAGAATAGAAGTTGAACAACAAAGATTGTTAGCTGGTTGGGTTCTGGGTCAATATATATATTAGAACTTGTAGGTGGATGTTATAATATTGGGTGTAAGTATCAACATCTCAGATGTAAGGGCAGGCTATTAAGCATACTTTCTGCATGTAACAATTTTTGTGCTAGTTGAGTGACAGGTGATGGTACAGAGCAGAAGAAAAGGCTGTAACTCATGTTCAGCTTAGCTCGAAGTTTCAAAACTGATATTTTATAGAAAATATTCAGTTATAATTATTCAGTCCTTCAGCACAATTGAATTGACATTTCAGTCCTGGCAATCAAACTGGAAGACTAATGAATTCTGAGCTTTCCACTCACTGGAGGCTGAAGGAGAAGAGCATCCAAACCTTCCCAGATTGGGTCTGTTTGGATATGCAGTATGAACACCTGGGCTGCAATCAAGGGAAAGGGAGAGGAGCCAAGTGCAACTGCTTTCCACTCAGCGATCCAACTGCACTTTTATGAAATGCTGCAGAGTTGGGTTGGCTTTTTGTTAGACACAGAATGGGCTTCTCTCCGGACATGTGGGGGATAGTAATGAATAAAACGTAAGGAGCATTGAATTGTGCTGCAGCACAGGTGGAAAATGAATCCAATGCTGTCTGGTTAAAACTGGAGAATGGGCTGGGCTGGTATTGCAGAAAGAACATCAGTTACTCTGTATTGAAAATGAAAAGGGAGAAAAGGACTAATGGAAGTTTATATCTCGTAAGGTCCTACTTGAATTCAATTTCAATGGAAGAGCAAATTAAAGAGTGTCATGAAGCTTCTTAGTTACTCCAAGCACTGGAACCAAAGGATTCCGGTTATGCTCCTGTTAGGTTGAAAGGAAAGATTAAAAGTTTGATAGAGCCATAGTTTTCAAGGGATATTGGAAATTTGTTTCAGAAAAAGAGAGATATCTGCAATAAATATAGGCAGCATGGAGTAAATGAGATGCTCAAAGAATATAAAGAATTTAAAAAGAACCTTAAGAAAGAAATTAGAAAAGCTAAAGGAAGATTTGAGGTTGCTTTAGCAAGTAAGGTGAAAATAAATCCAAAGTGTTTCTACAGTTATATTAATAGCAAAAGGATAGTGAGGGATAAAATTGGTCCCTTAGAGAATCAGAGTGGACAGCTATGTGTGGAACCAAAAGAGATGGGGGAGATTTTGAACAATTTCTTTTCTTCAGTATTCACTAAGGAGAAGGATATTGAATTGTGTAAGGTAAGGGAAATAGGTAGGGAAGTTATGAAAACTATGATGATTAAAGAAGAGGAAGTACTGGTGCTTTTAAGGAATATAAAAGTGGATAAGTCTCTGGGTCCTGACAGGATATTCCCTAGGACCTTGAGGGAAATTAGTGTAGAAATAGCAGGGGCTCTGACAGAAATATTTCAAATATCATTTGAAACGGGGATGGTGCTGGAGTATTGGAGTATTGTTCATGTTGCTCCATTGTTTAAAAAGTGTTCTAAGAGTAAACCGAGCCACTTTTTAACATAATTGTATAAGGGCTAAGAGTGTTGTAAAAGCAAGCCTGAAGGCTTTATGTGTCAATGCAAGGAGCATTCGTAACAAGGTGGATGAATTGAATGTGAAGATAGTTATTAATGAATATGATATAGTTAGGATCACAGAGACATGGCTCTAGGGTGACCAAGGATGGGAGCTCAACATTCAGGAGGGATAGACATGAAAGAAAAGGAGGTGGGGTGGCATTGCTGGTTAGTGAGGAGATTAATGCAATAGAAAGGAAGGACATTAACCAGGAGGATGTGGAATCGATATGGGTAGAGCTGCATAACACTAAGGGGCAGAAAACGCTGGTGTGAGTTGTGTACAGGCCACTTAACAGTAGCAGTGAGGTTTGGGATGGCATTACACAAAAAATTAGAAATGCGTGCAATAAAGGAATGCAGTTATAATGGGTGATTTCAATCTACGTATAGATTGGGTGAACCCAATTGGTAAGGGTGCTGAGAAGGAGGATTTCTTGGAATGTATGCGGGATGGTTTTCTGAACCAATATGTTGAGGAACCAACTAGAGAGCAGGCCATTCTAGACTGGGTATTGAGCAATGAGGAGGGGTTAGTTAGCAATCCTGTCATGCGAGGCCCCTTGGGTAAGAGTGACCATAATATGGTGGAATTCTTCATTAAGATGGAGAGTGATGTGGTTAATTCAGTAGCAAAGGTTCTGAACTTAAGGAAGGGTAACTTTGAAGGTATGAAATGTGAATTAGCTAAGATAGACTGGCAAATGATACTTAAAGTGTGAATGGTGGGTATGCAATGGCAAGCATTTAAAGATCACATGGATGAACTACAACAATTGTTCATCCCAGTTTGGCAAAAGAATAAACCAGGGAATGTAGTGCACCAGTGGCTGACAAGGGAAATTAGGGATAGTATCAATTCCAAAGAAGAAATATACAAATTAGCCAGAAAAAGTGGCACACCTGAGGACTGGAAGAAATTCAGCGTCCAGCAGAGGAAGACAAAGGGCTTAGTTAGGAAAGAAAAAAAGATTATGAGAGGGAACATAAAAATTGACTGTAAAAGCTGGCAGGGAACATAAAAATTGACTGTAAAAGCTTTTAGAGGTATGTGAAAAAAAAAATATTGGTTAAGACAAATGCGGGTTCCTTACAGTCAGAAACAGGTGAATTGATCATGGGGAACAAGGACATGGCAGACCAATTGAATAACTACTTTGGTTCTGTCTTCACTAAGGAGGACATAAATAATCTGTGTGGTTGGGAATCTTTCGGAGGGTAGGCCTCAAAATCTCCGGCCTTGCCTGCTTTTGGCGACCGAGAAAGAGGTCGAATCATTCGGCTGGAGATGGCACTCAGTACTCGGTGTCGGAGAGCTGACCAGAGCTCGAAGTTTTCGGATGACTCGGAGTCGGATTGTTGTCAGCATGGCAGGGAGAGTTTTTCTTCCTTCTCCCGTCTGCGTGAGGTGTGGGACATTTGAGAAACTTTGAACTTTACTGTGCTCATGGACTTCTTCATCAAGTTATGGTATTGTTACACTGTTTGTAACTATATGTTATAATTATGTGATTTTGTCAGTTTTTTCAGTCTTGGTCTGTCCTGTGTTTTATGATATCGCACCAGAGGAAATAATGTATCATTTCTTAATGCATGCGTTACTAAATGACAATAAAAGAGGACTACGTGTCTTCATAATCTAAATAATCTTCCAGAAATAGTAGGGGACCGAGGGTCTAGTGAGATAGAGGAATTGAAGGAAATACATGTTAGTAGGGAAGTGGTGTTAGGTAAATTGAAAGGATTAAAGGCAGATAAATCCCCAGGGCCAGATGGTCTGCATCCCAGAGTGCTTAAGAAAGTAGCCCAAGAAATACAGGATACACTGGTGATAATTTTTCAAAACTCTTTAGATTTTGGATTAGTTCCTGAGGATTGGAGGGTGGCTAATGTAACCCCGCTTTTTAAAAAAGGAAGTAGAGAGAAACCGGGGGATTATAGACCGGTAAGACTGACATCGATGGTAGGGAAAATGCTAGAGTCAGTCATCAAAGATGTGATACCAGCTCATTTGGAAAGCGGTGAAATCATTGGACGAAGTCAGCATGGATCTGTGAAAGGAAAATCACGTCTGACAAATCGCATAGAATTTTTTGAGGATGTAACTAGTAGAGTAGATAGCGGAGAACCAATGGTTGTGGTATATTTGGATTTTCAAAAGGCTTTTGACAAGGTCCCACACAGGAGATTAGTGTGCAAACTTATAGCACATGGTATTGGGGGTATGGTATTGATGTGGATAGAGAATTGGCAGACAGGAAGCAAAGAGTGGGAATAAATGGGACCCTTTCAGAATGGCAGGCAGTGACTAGTGGGGTACCGCAAGGCTCAGTGCTAGGACCCCAGTTGTTTATAATATATATTAATTACTTAAATGAGGGAATTAAATGCAGCATATCCAAGTTTGCGGATGACACGAAGCTGGGCGGCAGTGTTAGCTGTGAGGAGGATGCTAAGAGGATGCAGGATGACTTGAATAGGTTAGGTGAGTGGGCAAATTCATGGCAGATGCAATTTAATGTAGATAAATGTGAGGTTATCCACTTCGGTAGCAAGAACAGGAAAACAGATTATTATCTGAATTGTGGCTGATTAGGAAAAGGGCAGGTGCAATGACACCTGGGTGTCATTATACACCAGTCATTGAAAGTGGGCATGCAGGTACAGCAGGTGGTGAAAAAGGTGAATAGTATGCTGGCATTCTTAGCAAGAGGATTCGAGTACAGGAGCAGGGAGGTAGTACTGCAGGTGTACAAGGTCTTGGTGAGACCACACCTGGAGTATTGTGTGCAGTTTTGGTCCCCGAATCTGAGGAAAGACATTCTTGCCATAGAAGGAGTACAAAGAAGGTTCACCAGATTGATTCCTGGGATGGCAGGACTTTCATATGATGAAAGACCAGATCGACTAGGCTTATACTCTCTGAAATTTAGAAGATTGAGGGGGGATCTTATTGAAACGTATAAAATTCTAAAGGGATTGGACAGGCTAGATGTAGGAAGATTGTTCCCAATATTGGAGAAGTCCAGAACGAGGAGTCATAGTTTGAGGATAAAGGGGAAACCTTTTAGGACTGAGATGAGGAAAAACTTCTTCACACAGAGAGTGGTGAATCTGTGGAATTCTCTGCCACAGGAAACAGTTGAGGCCAGTTCATTGGCTATATTTAAGAGGGAGTTAGATATGGCCCTGGTGGCTAAAGGGATCGGGGGTATGGAGAGAAGGCAGGTACAGGGTTCTGAGTTGGATGATCAGCCATGATCATAATAAATGGCGGTGCAGGCTCGAAGGGCCGAATGGCCTACTCCTGCACCTATTTTCTACGTTTCTATGTTTCTATGTCAACAAAATAGAGAGAGTACAGAGAAGATTTACTGGAATATTACCTGGGTTTCATCTCCTAAGTTACAGAGAAAGGTTGAACAAGTTGTGTCTTTATTCTTTGGAGCATAGAAGGTTGAGGAGGCACTTACTAGAGGTATTTAAAATTATGAGGGGGATAGATAGAGTTGACGTGGATAGGCTTTCTCCATTGAGAGTGGGGGAGATTCAAACAAGAGGACATGAGTTGAGAGTTAGGGGGCAAAAGTTTAGGGGTAACATGAGGGGGAACTTCTTTACTCAGAGAGTGGTAGCTGTGTGGAACGAGCTTCCAGCAGAAGTGGTTGAGGCATGTTCGATATTATCATTTAAAGTAAAATTGGTTAGCTATATGGACAGGAAAGAAATGGAGGGTTATGGGCTGAGTGCAGGTCGGTGGGACTAGGTGAGAGTAAGCGTTTGGCATGGACTAGAAGGGCCGAGATGGCCTGTTTCCGTGCTGTAATTCTTATATGGTTATACGGTTATATGGATCGCTTATGGCATCCATGTACCATTTTAGGTATAACCACTTATTAAGGACACAGTGATTTTAAGAGCTCCTTCACTGTTAACAAAAGAGGACCTTAATTACAATTATAGCAGAAGGACGCTATCCAACCCACTGGGTTCGTACCTTGTCGCAGTTCTATTTGTTCTGCTGTACCCTGCAACTTACTCTGTACTCTGGAACATCTCCAGTTCCAATTTCACTTTAAGTGAACCACAGGGAGACTGGAACTAGAGAAGTAAAGGCTCTTTATTCCACATAATCAGCAGTCATTCCGGAAAGTCTTTCATTAGAATCACTCTGAACTCCAGGGACAATGTTTTATACTCGTTAATGCACAGATAACAGCAAGCGATTAAATACAGTTTTAACTTCAACAATTTAGGCATTGTTAAGTAGCTCATATTTACAATGGTGCACATCTCAACTGATAAGAAAACCTCTCTGTATTCAAACACCTTTATCAGGTACCTTTATCAGGTATCAAGTAATCTGCTCCCTTTTAACTTTGCATTGTCATTCTACTTGCTGCAAACAATGTGTTCATTCAGCTATCCTTATCCTAGATTGAAGATTTCTTCTTGTTTTCATTAATTGGCTGCGACCCATAATACCTGAAATGTGTACTTGTCGCACAAATTGGTTCTTTTGCTGCTGGTCTACATCAGTATTAGCAGTACCAGAAGTGATGTGGGAAGCATCCAAAACATATAAAGGGAACATATGTAGTCATGGGAGGAATGTACAAACTCCACACAAGCAAGGCTTGAAATCAGGATCAAATCGAGGTCACTTATGCTGTGAAGAGCCAGCACTACCTACTGCTCAGTCATCCTCTCCACCTTACAGAGCAGATCCTGGCCTGCAGAACCTGGGATCCCAGTTCCAGCTATATCCCTTGTAAATACATTACATATCTATCTTCCAACCATACAATTTAGAACCCTTGGCTCTTCCTTTTGAACTAATATGGCAACCTAGCCGACACCATCTCTTGATTTCTTGCCTGCCACTCCACCTACTAACCATTGATTATCATCTCTGGTCTTGGCCAAGTTTTTATTCAGTTGGACTATTTACAATTCCCAGCAGCAGGCTCACTTCCTAATTTCTGCCCTTGACCCACTGCACTGATCGCACAATGACTCAGACACGGTCTTGTCAGATTCCCTTTGCATGTTCCAAGATACTAGAACCTATAGAGGAAATAACTTGCTATTTCATAAGACCTGTTAGTAGAGTCCAATATATTTGTAATTGGAATTAGTATTGGAATTGTTTTATTATTTCCACATGAAAAACGTGTCTTACACAGATCAAATCATTGCACAGTGTGTTGAGGTAGATCAAAGTAAAAGAATAATAATGCAGAATATATTGTAACATCTAGAGAGAAAGTACAGCGCAGGTAAAGAATAACATGCAAGATCATAACAAGGCAGTTTGTAAGGTCAAGAGACTTATTTAATCATCTTATAATAGTAGGTCTCCTTGAGCCTCGTGGTATGTATGTATCTTCTGCCCGATGGAAGAGAGGAAAAGAGATAATGTCCATTTGGGTGGTGACTTTGGTTATGCTGGCTGCTTTGCTGAGGCAGCTAGAAGTATAGTCAGAGTCCATGGGGAAGAGTTTGGTCTCTGTAATCTGCTGAATTGTGTCCACAACTTTCTGCGGTTTCTTGCAATCATGTACAGAACAGTTGCTATACGAAACCCTTATACAACTGGATGGTATATTTTCTATGGTGCATTTACTAAAAGTAGCAATGGTCAACAGGGACATGCCAATTTCTTATTTATCCTTCTGAGGAAGCAGGGATGTCAGTGAGCTTTCTTGGCCAGGCCATCAACATGGCTGGACAGGGCAGTCTGTTGATGATGTTCATTTGTAGGAACTTGAAGTTCTTAACCTTCTCAATCTCAATATAGTTGACTGGTCAGATGCACGTGCATCGATCGTATTTGATGCTGAATATTAGCTGTATGCTAAGCTACCACAAACTGACTATTTAACACACTTTTAATGATGTTATTCAAAGGGAATGATATTTGTCTCACAGAAATAGGTACTTTGGCCCAATGACTACATTAAAACAAATACTTATCAGCAAAAACTGACCAGCACCTAAAAACCCTGTTGATAACTCTAATAAAAGTATTTCTGACAGATGATGATACTTGACACATTCAACGACTTACTTGATGGTCCCGAGTTGGGAGAAAGTCCAGAGGTGAGTATTGGTTAGTCAAGGATTTGACAGGTCACGCTTCAATATTTCATTTGTTCAGTTCCTGAGTTTCTTTAGGAGCCTAATGTATGCATTACAAACAGAGGTAAGCCACTCTGGCCCCTCAAGCCAGCTCTGTTCTTTAATAAGATAATGGCAAATGTTATTGGCCTATCATGAATGCAGGAATATCATTTAACTTTTCCTCACTTCTATTTAACTACTGTGGCCTTCAGATCTGAGAAACACTGACAGCCTGCATTAAAATTAAAATAAATGCATAAAGCTATGGCTTACAATTCAATAAAATATTATCCACCTCATGGAAGGAGGTCGATGTCTGCTCTATTTTTGCTAATTAGATTGGATGTGAATTAAATATGAATTTGTTTTTATTTCTCACCTGACCTAAATGCAATTGTTCAGGGTGATTAACTCCTCCTAATATTTGCGCATGAGTTTATTGACCTTTAGAACAGTAAAGTTTGGAGCAGAAGTAGGCGAATGATCTCCTGGAGCTGTTTTGACATTCAACACACTTGACTGATATCCTGCCTTAAGTTCACCTCTCTGCTCTATCCTTTGTATCTCTTGACTTCTTCAATGTTTATAAAACCAGTAGGCTGTCTTGCTGCAAAGCAAAGAGGTAAGCTTGTTTATTAAAATACAGCATGCAGTCTAAGAATGTTCAATTGCATGTTATAATGATTCTCTGCTGCAAACAAGTACATGATGAATTTGAAAAATTAATCATCTGTGTTTGGGCTATGCATTATAGAAACTTATATTTCTTTCATGTCTGACAAGGTGTTAATAGTATTCAATATGAATCATTCTTCACCTGCGTCTTTGAGTCACCAATGCAATCTGAACAACAGCTCAACTTAATGGAAACAAAATTAATAAAATAATATCAATTTATTCTGTGATATAATTGTAAATTATTAATATTAAATCAGAAATAAACAAAGCCCCATTTCATTTCAAAACAATGCTTCCACTTTAAATAACCCTGATAATAGAGTCACTCCAACATTCCTGCCCTGAGAGAATGAATCATAGTAGAGGCTATAAACTTATTAGAATTGACGCATAACAGAATGCTATAAACTTCAAACAGTGAATTTTCATTAATTATGCAGCTTATAAGCAGATTATAAATTTACAGAAGATGATCATTACTCATGCTTTTGGCACCTACAGGCATGTAGTACAGTATTCTAGTACAAACGTTTGTAGATACATCAAACATTTTTGTTCTGTAGCATGAAACTCATAGGTTGTTAATTCAACAACCTATCAGATATCACAGTCGTTCTCAGGTTTTTGTGATAACATGACATATCAGTGCATGAGTCACTGGACTGATTTACCTTCATCTTCATTTTTTCAAATTTCCATTTTCTCTGATGAAAAGGTTGCTCTACCCTTTTCACTTGTGATATGGTGTTGGACAATCTCAATGTGTACCTGCACTAATTTTATGCTGTAGCTCAAATTTGTTGATTTAGCAATAGATCAATATCCTCAACAAAAATGGTTTCCAGTATAAGAATACATCACCAGAACTGGCAGTGGATTTGCTTTTGGCTCAAAGGACAAATAGCACTTCTTTGCAATTCCCTGAAGAATACACACATAAAATGTTGTAAATTTATGTGAATAATCACTGTTGTTAAAGACAATTGTTTCTGTGCACTAATATTAATGATCATGCAATTGGAGAATCTGGAAAAAATAAACTAATTTGGCATTAGTGTCTAGAATTTGCTACTATGAGTTAAAGTGTGAGAAAAGAGACTAAACAGGAAGTTGCTAAAATCATTTTATTTTTCCTATTCGCTTTTGTTTCTTTTCATTTGTATCTTCCTAAGAACCTCTAGAGTAGCAAAATTCTTGTCCAAGGATCTCAGCCTCAGGTTCAGTTCAAACACCACTGATAGGATCCCAGGAAAAATTGGATTTTTAATAGATGTGCACAAATATATACTCAAACCATATTTAATTTTATTATATTGCATCACATAAACATCTTTCTATATATACCATTTACATTTTTTCAGTAATGATAAGTTTTGAAGACTGCCATTTAATCCTTATGTGAGGCAACATATTTTAAAATGCAATCTTAGAAATCTGTCCTTCTTTATTTTGACATTGATATCTATTGGTTTTGTGGACATCATAACCCAAGCAGTCCGTATGACAGCTGCTGGGTTTATGCACTTTGGAGCATTCTGGGAGAGGTGCTATATAAATGCAATTTTCTATCTTAGTTAACAGAAGAAAAATAAAGATCATATAATTGACCAGGCAACGTAGATGCACAATACCCACTTCTTCCTTCATTCTACAATCAAAACAATTCATTACCTTTCGGAAAAAATAATCATTACAATAATTGAACTGCATGCAAAAGCTATAGAAATATTCTGAAAGTGACATTGGCTTGTTGTTCATTCTGGTTACTGACAGCAGCCATTGTGTACATGTGACAACTTCTTAGCAAGCTCACATAGACTGAACTGAAGGTCATATGGATTTTTAATGTGCTTACTCAGGGAATAAGAGAAAATAGAAGCTGATTTAAAAATTCAGATGCACACCTGATCAGTAACTGAGTGGTTTGCTTGTTCTCCTAAGCTGTAAGCCATTAATGTCCATCAGTTTTCTGTTTCAGTTGTGACTGTTGCTTTGTCTTTATACCAAATGTTCTGAATTGTGAATTTAAAAAAAATCTCTGCAGGATCTTATGACTAGACATCCATGAATAATTTGCACAAAGAACACAATACAACAGAACTGTTTCAAGTGCAGATATGGCACTTTGTGAGAGAACCTGTGAGCCAATGTATCAGATTTCAACCTCCATCATCAAGTTCAGAATGAAGCATTAATACAAGATAAGCAATTGGATCAAATGGATGATAAATGAGTGCTTTGTACTTGTCCAGCAGCTAGCTATCAATGCAAGTCCCATTTTCAAAGCATTCTGTGATTGAACAAGTGAAAGAATCATAGCAAGAGCCAAAAATGTTGATAAATGTATCTACAATGCTGCAACATTTATCAAGTTCTATCTGAACATCTACTAGATTGAAACAATTTCCTTTTCCAGGACATTAATGTTCAGTTTCAGTCCAAACAACTGTACCAAGACAGTGTGGAGGCATTGCCAGCATTAGCAGCAAGAACAAAGTTAAATTTAAAACATATTTGATGTTAGTGAGACTTTGATAATCAGGAAACATTCTGTACCTTCAATGTCCTGTTTGCTCTGTCATTCAAAACAATCATTACTTGGTACCAATGAAGTGTAAATATTATTTATCCATGCCTGAATCCTGTTGCATGCAGGCATAGAACTGCCTCATTGTCTGAGATGTTGCAATTTGACTGGGATACTGATCAAGGATAAAACTAATTGAAGGTGGTCATTGATGAAGCAGCCTGGAATGGTGTCCTGAAGAACCTTGCACGACAGACTTAGGGTAGATATAGTTGACTTCCAACAACTGTGACTATATTCCTTTGTGCAAAGAATGAAGTGGAGAGTTCTCCTTTTAACGTTGGCTTGTGAAGATGCACACTGATACTGCACCAACCCCAATGCATTAAACTACATTTCATTTTTTTTCCCAATTCGAACTAATGTTGCAGCGTTGTCTGGATTTGCTGATCTTATTGAAGTCTATGGTAAAAGGTTGTTGAAATCAGCTGCTGTTTAATGTGACTGTCTGCAACACCTCTCAGTTGGTTTATGATTGAGAGTGTTTGTAGGAAGCAGGTAATTAGCTGGTTTTGATTATCCTTATTTTTGTACACAGGCACATGAGCAATTTTTCAGTTGGATGCATATTTTGTGCTGGTTGTACTGGCTGTTAATTTCTAACAGCATCTGAGCACAGGTCTTTATTACCATAGTCATTGCTATTTCTACTGTTCTCAGCCATTTATTTTTTGATATAAGTGGTGTTGATCCATTTGGCTGAAGATTGTCTTCAGTAATGTTGCAGAGCTCAGCATGAAACCAAGGCAGATCTTCCATTTGGCACTTCTGGCTAAAGATGGCTGCAAATGCTTAGCCTTGTCATTTGGTCTTGTGCCTGAATATCAAGTTTTGATTGATAACTCACGTGGAATGTCCTGTGATGATTTGCCATCCTAAAATAACTCTAGAATTCAAAGTTGTTGTACTTGTCCTGCCAAATCTTTTAAATATTTATAATATCTCAATGCAATTGCCCCAGCTATCTTCGGCATCAAGAAAATACAAGGTAAATATAATGAATCTGTACTGGTGACTGGGCTTTCTAAGCTTTGGTGTAGCATAGATGTACTTTTGCAATGTTATTTCCATGGCTTTTTTTCTTGAGGTACCATGCCCAGAGAAAAGATGCAATATTTCAGATAGAGTATGATCAGGGACCTAGACAAACCAAACATAACATGGTCTTCTTCGTACTTAAGCTAGTTTAAGATTAATACAAACATCTCATTAGTCTTTCTTTGATGTGCCCTTCAGTTCACTTTTAATGAGGGATACTGTTGTATATTTAATATTACAGTAATAGTCGAGTAATATTGTAAATATATTGTTTGTTTACATAATTCATTATGGGATATACATAAAAAGTACCTGAATAGCATACGTTATTACACCACCGTGTCATATATGAGCACCTCACAAAAGTAAAAGAGCAAAGTAGAGACATTTCTTGGCTACACACATCAAAGTTGCTGATGAATGCAGCAGGCCAGGCAGCATCTCTAGGAAGAGGTACCGTTGACGTTTCGGGCCGAGACCGTTCATCAGGACTATCTGAAGGAAGAGCTATTCTTCCTTCAGTTAGTCCTGACGAAGGGTCTCGGCCCGAAACGTCAACTGCACCTCTTCCTAGAGATGCTGCCTGGCCTGCTGTGTTCACCAGCAACTTTGATGTGTGTTGCGTGAATTTCCAGCATCTGCAGAATTCCTCGTGTTTACATTTCTTGGCTTCTGTGTTTTTCTCTCAATTAGTTTTATGCTTCGGATTTACATAATATGACAAAGAGGTTTTAAAATAAACCAGGGACAACTACCTACCTGTCTTTTCTTGGCAAGTGGCAAGTGGGGGGCAGGGAGACGTATGTTTTAATTAGAACAAAATGCACAGCACATGTTTCTTCGGAAGGGAAAAAAAGATATTCAAGTTAAAAAAGGCAGAAAAGGACAAAATTCATAGGTTCATATACAATGAGTACTGGATGTTAGTAATAATAAAAATGAAAAGAAGCAGAAATGGCTATCTATGTTGCAATGATAGATGCATTGAACTGTACTATAGATAACTGGATCATGTATACTGAACAAATTGAGCAACATTTTAAAGCAAATGGAAGCTGATAAGAAACAAACGCCAGTATTGCTGAGTGCAATTTGTGGAAGAGCATACAGTTTACTTAGGAGTTTGATTGCTCCAACCAAATTAGCTGAAATGAGCTTTGTTGATATTGTGAAAGTAATGTAGGAATATTTAGAACCAGAAATATTGTTGATTGCAGAATGTTTTAGGTTTCATAAGTGGAATCAAAAAATAGGGCTATTTCAGATTATGTGGCTGAATTCAAGAAATTGTCTGAGCATTGTCAGTTCAGTATATCTTACCAGTTTTGTGAAATCTTACAAGAAAGCATTCAAAAAAGGCTCCGAACTAAGCCAAAACTCAGAGAAGAGCAGGTTAAATTGATGTATCAATGGAAACAGTAGCCAGAGATGCAAATAAGTTGCAATCAGGAATGAAAGTAAACATAAATAGAATTACGGAGTCTAAACGAAAACCTGCCTAGTCAAACAAATTGTGTTGACATTGTGACAGGGGTTCACATACACCAGACCAATACAGGTTTAAAGATGAAATCTGCAGAAAATACAACAAGGTAGGACACATACAAAGATCACGCCTGACAGACAAAAATAAATGGACTACACAGGGAAGAGAAAAAGATAAAATGTCATGTTTTAGTTTCAAAAATCTGCATGTTGTTGATGAAAAATCATATAATGATGAAAATGACCCAAGACTGAGTAGCCTTGAGATTTAATTTGTAAAAACTAATAAGAGAGAAACAATATGATTTACACCTGAAGTGTACAGGAAATTATTTTAAATGGAATTGGCCACTTATTTGACTGTTTCAGTCATTCCAAAAAATTAATTTGAATTACGTGCAGTATTTGGGATGCTAACCTGTACAGAATATGCCAACAGCAGCATCTGTCCATGGCCTGA
This sequence comes from Mobula birostris, assembly GCF_030028105.1. Lineage (NCBI taxonomy): Eukaryota > Metazoa > Chordata > Chondrichthyes > Myliobatiformes > Myliobatidae > Mobula > Mobula birostris. The sequence goes on from NC_092371.1 coordinate 193,720,546, forward strand.
ATGGCCGGCAATGTCCTGGTAGACAATTCAAGTGGATTTGGCCAGACCCTTCATGGGTGCAAATTTTTGGTAGTAGTTGATGCAGGTACATAGTGACCAGAAGTGTTCCCAATGGCCTCCACTAACAACCTCGCACGCTGTTGATCTGTTGAGAAGCCTTTTCTTATGGGTTGGTGTTTCAAAGCACTTAATCAGCAACAATAAGCCATAGTTTGTTGCGGAATAGTTTCAGTCGCTCCACACCACTCAATTATAAATAGCTTGATGGAATGGTTTTTCCAGAGCCTAAAGAACACAAGCAAGCAAAGTGAGAAAAATATTTTACACTGGCAATGAATCAGAAGCTTGCAAATCTTCTCCTTGTTTATCACAGAGCAGCTCACTTCTCAACCAACAACTCTCCAGCTATGATGTTCCTCGGTTAATCCTTGCACTCAAGCTTGGATCTCCTCATAACCAATATTAGGATGAGGATGCAGGACAAACAGCTGAGAAAAGATTGAGAGCTCCTCAGACAGAAAGGTTCAATGTTTCACTCTTGGACAAGCAGTCCTAACAAGAGACTACGGAGGTAATCAAAAGTGGGTACTTGGAAGGATTAAGAACAACATTGGACCACTCTCCTACACAGTGGAGATTGCATCTGATGTCATCTGATCAGTTGAGGACAGCAGAGTTAATTATTAGAGAATAAAGGTGGTCAGTGCTGTCAGAACCACTTCCTGCAGTCTCAGCGTCAACTTCTACAACTACCAGGGAGGAGGCCGCAGAAGCTGAGACTATTTCTCAGCCTCAAGTCTCACCTGTCATGCAGAGTGACAACACCCCTTCCCCCCACCAGCACCACAGCATCAGGAATTACACTGTACCACAAGAGTAAAAAGGGTTACATGTAAGAAATACGTGAATGGCATATGTCATTACACCAGCACATCATAATTGAGCATCTCATGAAAGTGAAAAAACAAGTAGACACATTTCCCAGCTCCTGTATTTCTCCTGCAATTAGTTTTATGTTTTGGAGTTACAAAACCTAACAGATTCCTGGTTCAGTCAAATGCTCATAAAGTATTAAATACATGTAGATAGAGCACAGAAACAGGCCCTTTGGCTCTTCAAGTTGCACCACCTCCCAACCATCCATTTTACCTTTATCCAACTTTGGTCTCAATGTTTTATTACCCACATATTATCGGAAACTGCACTTGCACACCTGGGGCAATTTAAAATGCCCCAGTATTCTACCAATAGCCACATCTTTGGGATGTGAGAGGAAACCAGTTCAGCCTGAGGAACCCCATGGTCACAGAAATAAAATGCAAACTCCATTCAAACATCACCCCAGTCTCTTATGTTTGAGGCAACAATTCTAGCTGTGCGAACGGTGCTTTCATGTCAATTGCATAAACATTAAAAAAAGGAAGACTTAATACTTCATTCTTTGATTTGCCTTTTGCTTGCAAGATGCATTAAATTTTCTAAATTCCCAAGTTTGATCATTTACCCAAAATTTCAATGACTGATTTTGCATATAGCACCAAGGAAGGCTTTCTGCCATCCAATCTGGTTGCTTTTTCATAAACTAATAAAAATATATATTTTAGGAACATCCTTAAGAAGAATGAAATTGAGAAAACAATAGGCTTATGGAAACTTACAGAGTAAGAACCCAAGAATTTGAAGGAATAGCTGCCAATGGTGACCTTTTTAATACAGCATTTATCATTGCTTGTACCTCTGTGATGTATCCTTTCATTGGCTTCTTTGATGAATGATGAGCCATTTTTTTTCCAGTCTTTCTCATAACTCAGATCTTTGATATTAGAGATCACCTTATGAATGCTTTCCCCTTCAGGGCTTCAACATTCCCCCTTCTGTCTGACGATAAGAATTCTGTTGCCTTCAGAAAGAAAACTTGTGGTTCTGAAAAAGTTTAGAAAATGGTCCAGTCTTTTCTCTCAGACATTGAGTAAGGCTGTTGTACATCTGCGACTTTCAACATAGACTGAAATTTGGGTAGAGAAAGTAAGAAGGAACTGCTTATGGTGCTGGATGCAGGGATGGAAGAAATGGGGTTGGAGCAAAACTCATAATGACAGAATAAATGATAAAGTTATTTGGCTAAAGAATCAGAAGTGCCATCAGGAAAATCCTTTGTCATTTGGAACATGGAAGAAAATTTGAAGGAAACATTTTTATTTAAAACAGTGCATGGCTCTGTTTACATTCATGGTATTATTCGGTTTGTACATCTAGAGTTAATGGTTATATATATTGGTAGTGTTCGGGCATTTTGTGTAGCTAGTTTTCATGTACTGTAGCCTCTAGGATGATACAACTTTCAAGTGTTTTAGCGGATTGGCAGATAATGTAACTGGGCTACTCAGTATAATTCATTTGGCACAAAAAAGGGACGAGAAGAGTATTATAGTAGCCTTGGATGCAGTAAAAGCATTTGATAGATTAGAATGGGATTTTTTATTTAAAGTATTAGAAAAATATGGGTTAGGAACATCTTTTATAAATTGGATTAAAATTTTAAATTCTAACCCTAAGGCTAAAGTAGTGACAAACTCTCAAATTTCAACACCATTTCAGTTAAAAAGGTCAACTAGACAAGGTTGTCCATTATCACCTGCTTTATTTGTACTGGCGATAGAGCCATTAGCAGAACTAATCAGAATTGATCCAGATATTATGGGTTTTAGAGTTAATCAGGAGGAATATAAAATTAATCTTTTTGCCGATGATGTTATGATTTGCTTAACAAACCCACAGCATTCGTTACATAAATTACCTTCTAGATTGGACGAATATGGGAAGATATCAGGTCATAAAATAAATTGGGATAAAAGTGAAATTTTACCTCTTACTAAAGGAGACTATAGTCAATGTTGGTTAGCAACCCAATTTAGATGGCCGGTAAATGGTATAAAGTATTTAGGTATAGGACTTGATAATGATGTAAAGAATTTATATAAATTTAATTATTTACCACTATTGAAAAAAATTCAAGAAGATCTTGACAAATAGATGATACTACCAATAACATTAGTAGGTAGAGTTAATGTTGTAAAAATGAACATATTTCCTAGATTACAGTATTTGTTTCAAACATTACCAATACAATTGCCACAGAATTTTTTTCAAGAGTTAAATAAATGTGTGAGAAAATTTCTTTGGAAAGGTAAAATGTCAAGAATATCATTGGAAAAATTGACATGTAAATTTGAGTTAGGAGGGTTACAACTTCCAAACTTTAAGAATTATTATAAAGCAAATCAACTTAGATTTATTGCATCTTTCTTCGATGACCGAAAACCAGCATGGATTAAAATAGAATTAGACAAGATAGGAGAAAATAGACCTGAAGATTTTATATATAAATGGAAATCTAAATGGATACGGGAAAAGAAAGAAACTCCTATATTAATACATTTGATTGATCTATGGAATAAGATAAATGTTGATAATGAAATACAGAAATCTTTATTAGCAAGGAGACCTTTGTTGGAGGGTGGCTAATGTAACCCCACTTTTTAAAAAAGGAGGGAGAGAGAAACCGGGGAATTATAGACCGGTTAGCCTAACGTCGGTGGTGGGGAAACTGCTGGAGTCAGTTATCAAAGATGTGATAACAGCACATTTGGAAAGCGGTGAAATCATCAGACAAAGTCAGCATGGATTTGTGAAAGGAAAATCATGTCTGACGAATCTCATAGAATTTTTTGAGGATGTAACTAGTAGAGTGGATAGGGGAGAACCAGTGGATGTGGTATATTTGGATTTTCAAAAGGCTTTTGACAAGGTCCCACACAGGAGATTAGTGTGCAAACTTAAAGCACACGGTATTGGGAGTAAGGTATTGATGTGGATAGAGAATTGGTTAGCAGACAGGAAGCAAAGAGTGGGAATAAACAGGACCTTTTCAGAATGGCAGGCAGTGACTAGTGGGGTACCGCAAGGCTCAGTGCTGGGACCCCAGTTGTTTACAATATATATTAATGACTTGGATGAGGGAATTAAATGCAGCATCTCCAAGTTTGCGGATGACACGAAGCTGGGCGGCAGTGTTAGCTGCGAGGAGGATGCTAAGAGGATGCAGGGTGACTTGGATAGGTTGGGTGAGTGGGCAAATTCATGGCAGATGCAATTTAATGTGGATAAATGTGAAGTTATCCACTTTGGTGGCAAAAATAGGAAAACAGATTATTATCTGAATGGTGGCCGATTAGGAAAAGGGGAGGTGCAACGAGACCTGGGTGTCAGTATACACCAGTCATTGAAAGTGGGCACGCAGGTACAGCAGGCGGTGAAAAAGGCGAATGGTATGCTGGCATTTATAGCGAGAGGATTCGAGTACAGGAGCAGGAAGGTACTATTGCAGTTGTACAAGGCCTTGGTGAGACCACACCTGGAGTATTGTGTGCAGCTTTGGTCCCCTAATCTGAGGAAAGACATCCTTGCCATAGAGGGAGTACAAAGAAGATTCACCAGATTGATTCCTGGGATGGCAGGACTTTCATATGAAGAAAGACTGGATGAACTAGGCTTGTACTCGTTGGAATTTAGAAGATTGAGGGGGATCTGATTGAAACGTATAAAATCCTAAAGGAATTGGACAGGCTAGATGCAGGAAGATTGTTCCTGATGTTGGGGAAGTCCAGAACGAGGGGTCACAGTTTGAGGATAAAGGGGAAGCCTTTTAGGACTGAGATTAGGAAAAACTTCTTCACACAGAGAGTGGTGAATCTGTGGAATTCTCTGCCACAGGAAACAGTTGAGGCCAGTTCATTGTCTATATTTAAGAGGGAGTTAGATATGGCCCTTGTGGCTATGGGGATCAGGGGGTATGGAGGGAAGGCTGGTGCAGGGTTCTGAGTTGGATGATCAGCCATGATCATAATAAATGGCGGTGCAGGCTCGAAGGGCCGAATAGCCTACTCCTGCACCTATTTTCTATGTTTCTATGTTCCAGAACAGACTTATTCCTTTTACAATGGACAATCAACTTTTATATAATTGGTACCAAAAAGGGATTAAATTTATAGGAGATTATTATGAACGAGATATATTGATGTCATTTGAGCAACTAAAGGATAAATATAAAATATCAAATAACACTTTCTTTTGTTACTTTCAATTAAGGGCTTACTTAGAAGTTAAGCTGGGTCAAACAATGTTTTTGCCAAAACCTAATGAAATTGAAACTTTAATTCAAATAGGGAAAATTAATAAAATTATTTCTTGTATGTATAATTTGATTCAAAAACAGACAATTAAACAAGGAATCCATAAGTCAATACAAAAATGGGAAACAGATCTGAATATTAATGTTGATGAAACAAATTGGTCAAGACTCTGTCTTGACAGCATGACAAATACAATAAATGTTTGACTTAGATTAGTACAATCTAATTTTTTACACCAATTATATATTACACCACAAAAAATAAATAGATTAAATTCAAATCTATCCGATAAATGCTTTCGGTGTAATCAAGAAATTGGTACTTTCTTACATTCTACTTGGTCTTGTTTTAAAATTCAACCCTTTTGGATAAATGTAAGAGTCTTATTGAAACAAATTACTGGAACTCAACTTCCACATAACCCTGTATTATTTCTATTAGGTGATATTGAAGGGATAAAGCCGAAACTTAAATTGAATAAATATCAGAAAGAGTTTATAAAAATTGCATTGGCAGTAGCTAAGAAGACTATAGCAGTTACTTGGAAATCTGATTCGTATTTAAGTATGAACTGTTGGAATAATGAAATGGCTAGTTCTATTCCACTCGAAAAAATTACTTATAATTTAAGAGATAAATATGTAACATTTTTGAATATTTGGCGCCCTTATTTACAAAAGATAGGATGGCATATTTAAGTGCTCCAATAAAGATCTTGGACCCTTGGGGAAAGTAACGAATAAGTATACCAATTCTATTTTGAATTCCATGGAGCATGTGGAAACCTTCCAATACCCAGGCGGTTCTTCTTTTTTTTTCTTCTTTTCTTTTTTAGGTAGGACTTTATATGGGGGAGGGTTAAGGGGAAAAGGGAGGGTAGAAATTATCTTTTCATGTATTCTTTTTGAAAATTCAATAAAAATTATATTAAAAAAAGGTGTTTTAGCAGTAGATATCACCATTAATGTCCTTCCTATAATATGTTTTTATTGGCTATGTTATGTTTCATAACACCAAAATGTAAAACTAATCGAAAGAAAAACACACATAGTTTCTTGGGCCTCCTCCATGGTGGAGGTTGGAGTTGACTCTGACACTGCAGGAAGTGGAGGTCCTGACAGCTGTGAACGCCTTTCTACTGGATGTGTTGGCAGCAAACAGTGCATGGCAAGTTGCTTAATCTGCTGCCTCCAGACAAACCTTTGACCCAACATTTTCATTCTGACTATGGTGAGAGGGTCAGCATATAGCTCCCCACATAAGTCTACCACTGTCAAGGGCAAGTTCATGCTGGCACTGGTAAAAATGAGGAAACTGGAATTCTGCTACACAATCCAGCCATTTTGGGATGCCATGAAGACCTAAGACAGTGTGGGTTTCTTTCTGGCTGCCCTTTAAATCAACTCTGCTAGAACAGAGAGATTTGCAATTTCCATTAGGGAGAATATGTCAAGAGGAATGTCTTTTTTGGTAATTATTTTAGGTTTTTCATTTTCCAAGGGTATACGGGTAATCAAACGGATCTCCTATCAAGTTGTAGTTCACTCAGTCAATCACAACCCCATAATGCTATACTTCCTGTTTTTACCATATACAAGCCCAATGAGGCTTGTTGTATTTCACTGTTACAGATGCCATCCCAAAGAAGTTACCTTATTTTTTCCAGTATAACTTCTTAGTTCGATATCTTCAGGCTTCAGTTCATTATCTTTCAAAAGTGCCATTCAAACTCATTTTGTGGAATGACTGAAGCGGCTAACTCAGTGTCCAATTCCATTTGAATTAACTTACCATTCACTTTTGGTGTAAGCCGTATTGCTTGTTCATTTTCATGTTGAGTCAAGGCTACCGAGTCCTGTGTCACTCTCATCATTGTCAGATTTTTCATCAACAGCATGGAGATCAGTGTTCTTTTTGAAACTGCAACTTGACTTCATCATTTTCTCTTCCCTATACAGTTCATTTATTTTTGTCTGCCTAACATGCTCTTTGTATGTGTCCTGCTTTGTTGAATTTTCTGCCGGTCCTGCCTTTAAATCTGCGTTGAACTTGTGTATGTGAGCCCCTGCCACAACAGTAACACAACCTGTCTGGTCAGGCACGCTTCAGTTGAGACATTGGAATTTTGTTCACGCTCACTTTGATTCTTGACTGCAATTCAGCTGTATCCCTGTCTGCTATTTCCATTGTGTGAGGGGATCCTGAAGTACCCCTATGAACTGTGCGTTTGAAAAGAGAGAGAGAGAGAGAGTTATTTACCACCAATAGCTTGTTTGTAAAAGAGAGAGAGAGAGACAAAGATTAACTGCTGAACTGTCACTTTAAGAACTGGTTAACTTTTGGATGTCTGCTGAATTGGAGAGAGATGGCACCGAGCAGCTCGTAAGTTGCTATGGTGACCGAAGGTAGTGTTATTAAATGGACAATTGATGCTATGATTTTCGGCAAGTTGTTGATACTTGTTCAAGGACTTTTTGCCTGCTTGCATTTCTTCACAGAGAGAGGAAGGAGGGCTTATTTGAACGACAGGTGGTACCCAGTACGGTGAGATAAATAGGAGGTCAGATGATACAGACCTCAGGCACATGTTTGGACACTGAATAAGCATTGTTGTGCCCGCAGAAAAAGTGGGTTTTTGGCGATCGATCAGGTGGATCGATCCATCGCTCTTGCAGTGGAAAGGAGGAAAAGGGTTGACTGGTGGGGAGTTGTCCATGTGTCCACCCTCGCCTGGGGGATAGCTGCACCACAGAAAACCGGTCCCCTTTGTTAAAGTCACAGTCGGTGACTTTTAACCGATTTCGAAGGACAACAAGAAGATCAACGGCATCAGCTCACCTGAAGACTCAATTCTCTCTCTCTCTCTCTCTCCATCACTATTCAACTCAATACCACGAACTGAACTGAACTTCTCTTATCATCGTAAGACTGTATCTTTTTACCCCTAGACTTAAAGAAGCTTGGTTTTTCATACATATATTTCCACACTTACTGATATACTTACATATGTATAAAATCATTGCTGACCTGTTTTATTTATCTACAATTATATTACCGTATTGCGTTGTCACTAATAAATATTATTAGTTTATAGCAATACTGGACTCCAAAGTGTTTCCCATCTCTGCTGGTTCTTTATTCCCATAATCGGGGTTCGTGACAATTGATACAGGGATTTCAACTGCTGTTTTAAATGTGATTTGTGCTTCAGTTAGGAGCCACTTTTAGCCACTATTTACCAGCTACAAATAATTGAGAACAATTATGAAACTATGGAAAGCCTAGTTATCAGGTCAACAGCAAAACTATTGTATTTGGTAGTGAACTGGGAAAAATATGTTCCACATGTGAGTCTAATGAGTTTTCAGTGTTTTTTTTTCTCTTTCACAAGTTATTTATTGTCAGGCTTTGATTAAATGGAGTAATCTGATCTTCTGGTGCCAACAAGAGCAGACCAGTTAACCACAGTTAAAAATTCCAGGTGACAGAAGATATGCATTAAAATTAGCAATTTTAAAATTGTTAAAACATTTTGCAATATAAGGTGAGGGACTGAAACATAAGCAGATATATAGTGCAGAATTTTAAAAATAAGATAAAAATAGTATTTACATTCAAATATTCATTTAAGGGAATAATAATCTGCCAACAAAAATAATCACGTTTTGAAGGCCAGAGTTTGTTTATTATTGCTTAGTACACTATTAAAAATTCAATTGCAATTCACAGAAGTATGAACATTTCAGGGTCTTATTTTTTCCCATTTTTGAATGGGTGCAGAATTATAAGATCTGAAATTATTGCCCATCCCAAAATTGTTCTGAGATGACAATGGCCGGCTTCCTTCTTGAATCTCTATGGTGATTCCATGAAAAATGTTCTCACAGTGCTGTTGGCTAGGGAATTCCTGGATTTAGTCACAGTGATGAAGTAGCAGCAATATATTCAGCAGCAATATTACATCAAAAGATGTAAGCATTCTGCAGGTTGCTCGGGTTTGGAAAATGGACATGACACTTGGAAAAAAAGCTTGTGTTTTCCTCAGACATTGTGGCTACAACACTCCGGCCAGACATGGTCCTGTGGTCCACAACAGCCAAGCTGGCATATGTTGTGGAATTGACAGTACCATGGGAAGATGGTGTCGAAGAAGCTTATGAGAGGAAAAAGACCAAATACTCTGAACTGGCAACTGAATCTGCCCAGAATGGCTGGAAGACCAAGATTTTTCCTGCAGAACTGAGATGCAAGGGATTTGTTGCTACATCTACGACCAGTCTATTGAAGAAGATGGGGTGAGGGGTCACTCCCTCCAACAAGCAATCAAGTACTTGTCAAATGCAGCAGAAGAAAGCAGCAATTGGATTTGGATTGAAAGGAAAGACAACAACTGGGCTGCAAGATGAAGACAGGAGGGTATGGAACTGAGCAGGGTGTATCTGGGACACCAGGTAGCACCGTTGAGCCTTCTGGAGATGTTGTGGGCTTATCAACGAAACAACAAAGAAGGAGGGTGCCCACCTGATGACCCCGATGACGTACCTACCCTCCCTCCTTGTCACCACTCCAAGCCCACTGCCAACATCGAGAGCGCCAACTTACCATAGGGATTGAAACATCAAGTCCGAGTAGTTCTACTCCCCAGGATTAGTGTGTTATTCAGGTAGGAACATGTAAGAGCTGGCTGTAGGTTTGTGAGGTGTGTTGAAGAAACTTTAGTGATTTGTTGGCAAGCACCTTATAAATAGTCCACACTGCATTAAAGCTGCACAGACAGTAAATGGAATGAGTCTCTAGATTGGTGACTTGGGTGCCTGTTGTATTGTCTGTTTTGTATTAGATGGTGTCAGTGTCTCAAGTATTGTTGGTACTGCCCTCTTTGAGATGGCATCACTATCCTTTATTGTGTTTTATAGGTGTTGGTTAGAAAAAGGGTCAGGAGGTCAGGATTACCCTCTGTGGAATAACCAGCCCTTGACCTGCTTAGTAGTTGTATAGATTATCCAGTTTCACAGCAAGAATAATTTGATGCTCTTATCAGTTAAATGAGTTCTGCAGTTTTTGTTGGAGAAGCCTGGAACAGCATTCCCTGTGGAGCAACGTTCATATTTTTGTGTTTATTTGCAGGACTACTCCAGATGTGAAAATTCCTTCATTGCTGCAGTGTGTGTTTATAACCTTGCTATAATGTCATAACACAGATTTAGGCTATTAGATTTTCTGCAAAACAAATATGTCCCTTATCACATAACTTTCTTTTTTGAAATGCCTTTCAAATAAAGATGCATAATGGTGATTCTTGCATGGCCATTACATGAATAAAGTGACTCTCTGAGTGAGATAATGTGCTGAAGTACATCCAAAAGTAAATGATTGCTCATTTGCTTCAGAATGTATTTTCATTCTTGTGTTATCAGCCCTCTAGAAACTTGTTCCTGTTCTTTCGCATTTGAACTGAAACCTCTCCACCTTTTAGATATAAGGTAAAATAAGCTTTTCCCTGAATCCTTTTAAAATTAGTTGCTTTAAACTCACTCTTTTTTTCATTTCTTCAATGTTGTGACATATTATCACTATTGTATTCTTTAAATAATCCATTCATAATATCCTGGTTTCACTCAGCCATGGCATATGACTTACCCGTGGCTTCTGAAAATTCCATGCACAATTGACATATGTGAGTTATTATTTAATTAGCCATTGCATGATTCCTGATACACATGATATGTATGATTTTATTTTTTTTTCATTTATGTAACGAGTTGTTTATCACACAATCCACTGTATGGTGCATTTTCACAGAAAGCTCTGTGGAAGGAGTGAGTTTGAGCTGTTGACTTGCCTTGATGCTGATGGAGGATGTCTTAGAAATTTCGAGACATATGTGATTATCATTGGTGTGGACTATAGTTTATATTGGTCTCCTTCAGTTTTTCTGAGTCCTCTTCCTTGTTGTGGGTTGGTGGGTAGGTGATATGTCACATTTTTGGGTAAGGGAGGGGTTGGGTGTTTGATGTTATTGTCACTTTTTCGTGTGTGGGAGGGGCTTGGACTTTGGGGTTTGATGTTTTAGCTGCCGTGTCTGGGTGAATGATCTGTTAGTTTTTGTGCGAGGGAGAGGTTGGGGGGTTTGGGGATTGAGAGTTTTGCTTCCTTTTCTTTTTCATGTGGAAGGGGGACCTCAATGACCTCCGCGGTTTTTTCAGTATCTTCTGGTTATCTGGAGAAGACAAATCTCAGTTGTATTCTGCGTGTGTACTTTGATAATAATATGAACCTTTGAACCTAAGATTCGGAGGCTAATCAAAACCTTGTAATGAAAGGCTGGTATGAAAGGTAAATATGTTCTTTTTGATCATTTTTAGTGCTGTGTATTTTATATTGGTTATATCGGTTGACTCATCCATACCTCAGTGACGACTGCTGAAAGGGAGGAAAAAGGGTTATGATTTATGCAAAATTATGCAAATGTTTAAGACAAGATTAGGGAACTTTGTGAAAAGAGAGACTTCATTACTCTTTCCGGGCAATGATATTTCTATAGCAAACCATGAACTTTGGTACTTCTTATGGTGGATCTGATTTGTTGATTTGACCTATAATCTGATATTAATTATACATGGAGACTAAAGAGTAGCAAAATGTCATGTATACTCGGGCAATTTTCCAAATTAAAGGAAAATAGCTGCCCCATTTGACATTGATATGGGACATTAATCGCACTACAAAACCATCAAAACAATGGGGCTGAGGCTAGGATTCCCCGTCGCATGACAACGAGAACATCTGAAAAGCAAGAGCTGCTGATATTCTTGCCCAGTTTATCCTGAAACCCTGTGCTACATTGTGACACATGGGAGATCTGCTGAGCAGCAGCCAATGAGTTGTGGTAAGAGTGGATCATTTCCTTCTGTCTTCTTAGCACTTGGGGCCCAGCTGATGTCAGAATTTAGGTGTCTGTATCACCTGATATCAAGCTTTAGTTCCACGACCCACCATCAGAAACCTCATATCCATGGTGCCCAAAGCGGATCTTCAGTTATAAATAACTGATTTATAACTGAAAGGCAGAATCAATCTGCATTTGCAGGTGAGAAGCTTGCTTTGGCAGGGAGTCAACATAACAAATTAAACAGATGTTAATTCTAGTTATAAAGTGTTCAGTGAACTTGGAACACAGTTGAATAAGTTGAAGTTGGAGTGGCAGAAATGTGGTGATAGAGCAGAGGTGGCAAATAAAAGTCGAGGGCTGCTTGCTTTCCAAGATCAATTTGAAGTAATGGCCCATTTTGTCAATGAATATTGGAATGCAATAAGCGTTCTATGGAATGTGTTCTGCCAGCTGTTCATCAAATGTGCCAAGTTTCGATCAGGGGACAGCTAAACAATGGGCCATCTTAGGGAATTAATTAGCATGTGGGGGGAATAGAAATTTTGCTACCAAGTAAAGGAGGAAGCAAGCTGATGGCTAGGCATGTCAACCTGCCTTGTAAATACAGAGCCAAATAATAGATTGCTTCCTAGTTTCGAATATGAAAGCAATAATGATTGGCAGAATAATCAATAATGATTAAGCAAGATTTCCAAAGAGTTTTCTTGGTTCACTGGCATTTATCTGCAGGTTTGGTGATTGACATAATGTGAATGTTCCTCACACAGGAAGCCTTACGTTGCATTTGTTGAATACACCACTGAGCATCATTAACCCAATCACTAAATCAGCATCAACTTATTACAGCCATAATAAGCCTAGCAGGACTTCATGTGGAGGGAGTGCACTTCAATCAGAGCTCAGAAGCAAAGCTAAATGATAACAACCAAAAGATTTACATTCAGAAAAATCTGACTGACTGGGTTATCAAACAGAAAATTTCATCTAATTATGACAATATGAATTTGAAAGTAGTGTGAAGTTATATTTGAATAATTTAAGCCTGTATCTTACATTTTCAAATTGAATAATATATATTAAATATACAAGGCAATTACTGTAGCTTAAAATATAAGTACAATATATTCTGCAGTCAGTTTATTGCAGAAAAACTGTGCCTAGGTTGGATTAAGATTTAAAGTAGATTTAGATTATTTATCTTTTATCTATCTAAAGGACTTTATTGTGAAGACACCAGAGTAGAACAACTAGCTGAGTTGCTGCCTCACAGCACCAGAGTGCTAGGTTCAATCCTTTCTTTTTAAATCTTTTTATTGAATAAGTATACAAAAAGGGTAAGCCATAAAGGCACTAATACACTGTTAGAATAAAATAAAATTACAGGAGATATTAATACAAAAAAAAGATACAAACAATGTAATTTAAACATAACATACTAAGGTAACGTAATAGTATACTACTTTATATATATATATATCAATAGAGAAAAGGAAAAAAAACCCCCCAAAAAAAACACCATGCAACTAACTAAAAGCAAAGCAAAGCAATGGGCTTACTTGGAACCAAGCAGAGTTAAAAAACTTAAAATCACGTCCTCAATCCCGACCTCCATTAAAAACAGTAAAAAAAACAAGAAGGGTATATAAATATGGAGCAAAAAAAGAGGAGAAAAAAAAATTACATTAAATGAAAATATTGAATAAAAGATCTCCAGGTCTGTTCAAATTTAAGTGAGGAATCATAAAGATTGCTTCTAATTTTCTCCAAATTCAAGCATAATATCGTCTGAGAAAACCAAAAAAAGGTAGTTGGAGCATTAAGCTCTTTCCAATGTTGTAAGATACATCTTTTCGCCATTAAAGTAAGAAATGCAATCATTCTACGGGCTGAAGAGGAAAGATTACTGGAAATTTTAGGTAGTCCAAAGATAGCAGTAATAGGGTGAGGAGAGATATCTATATTCAATACCTTGGAGATAATATTAAAAATGTCTCTCCAAAAAGTTTCCAGAATAGGACAAGACCAAAACATATTAGTTAAAGAGGCTATCTGCCCTGGACATCTATGACAAAAAGGATTAATATGAGAATAAAAGCGAGCTAATTTATCTTTGGACATATGTGCTCTATGAACAACTTTAAATTGAATTAGGGAATGTTTAGCGCAAATAGAGGAAGTACTGACTAATTGTAAAATCTGCCCCCAGTCATCCACGGAAATGATAAACCCCAATTCCTGTTCCCAATCTACTCTAATCTTATCAAATGGAGCTTTCCTAAGTTTCATAATAATATTATAAATCATAGCCGATGCACCTTTCTGACAGGGATTAAGGTTAATTATAGTATCTAAAATGTATGTAGGAGGAAGCATTGGAAAAGAAGAAAGTATAGTACTTAGGAAATTTCTAACTTGTAGATATCTAAAAAAATGTATTCTTGATAAATTATATTTATTAGATAATTGTTCAAAAGACATAAGGGAACCATCTAAAAATAAATCCAAAAACCTTAGTCTTCCAAATTTGAAAAGCACGATCCGTAAAAGAGGGAGGAAAAAATATGTTACCTAAAATAGGAATCGCTAGCCCAAATTGGTTAAGATCAAAAAATTTTCTGAATTGAAACCAAATACGTAAGGTATATTTAACTATCGGGTTAGATACCTGTTTGAGGCGTTTCAAATCAAAAGGAAGAGAGGAACCTAAAATAGAGCCAAGTGTATAGCCCTGAACAAATTGTAATTCCAATGCTACCCATTTAGGAATGGAAAGTATATCCTGGTCAAGTAACCAAAATTTCATATGTCGAATATTAATTGCCCAATAATAAAATCTAAAGTTGGGTAACGCTAAACCTCCATCTCTCTTAGCTTTCTGTAAATGTATTTTACCCAGTCTCGGGTTTTTATTTTGCCAAATAAATGAAGAAATTTTTGAGTCAACTTTATCAAAAAAAGATTTTGGAACAAAGATTGGTAATGCCTGAAATATATATAGAAATTTTGGCCAAAAAACCATCTTAACTGCATTAATACGACCAATCAAAGTTAAATATAAAGGAAACCATTTAGATGAAAGTTGAGTAATATGGTCAATTAAGGGTAAAAAAGTTAATCTTACATAAATCTTTGTATTTACAAGTAATTTTAATCCCAAGATATGAAAAATAATTATTAATCAATTTAAATGGAAAGTTATGATATAAAGGAAGTTGTTTATTAATCGGGAAAAGTTCACTCTTACTAAGATTTAATTTATAACCTGAAAAGAAACTAAATTGTGCTAATAACTCTAAAACAGCAGGGATGGATTTTTGAGGATTAGAAATATATAAAAGTAAGTCATCAGCATAGAGTGATATTTTATGGGACTTTAAGCCCTGAGTTACCCCAGTAATATTTGGAGATTCTCGAATGGCAATTGCAAGAGGTTCTAATGCGATATCAAATAATAAAGGACTAAGAGGACAACCTTGTCGAGTGCCTCGGAAAAGAGGGAAAAAAGGTGAGCTTAGAGAGTTAGTAACTAGGTTCAATCCTGACCTCACGTTCTGTCTGCACGGAGTTTGTAGTGTATGTTCTCCCTGTGGTTTCCCTGGGGTGTTCCAGTTCTTTTCGTCCAAAGACATGTTTGGTAGTTGAATTGACCACAGTCAATTGTGTCTAGTGTTTAGATGGAAAGTAGAATCTGAGGGGAGGATAAGAATCTGAGGTGAAAATTAAAAACAAAATGGATGGGTGTAAATTAATGCAAGATTAGTGTATCTGAGTGATTGATGGCCGGCATCAACTCAGTGGGTGATAGGACCTATTTTGTGCAGTATCTCAATACTCTATTCTAATTTCCTGGTATTTATGATAAAAGAGCCTCCCGTCTGTGTGGAGTTTGTATGTTATCCATGTGAATGAACCTCGTAGAAAGGTAGAAACATCCTGTTGGCATGTGATTATTAGAGATGAACCTTACAGGTTGCCATTCCAAGAACGTAATGTCTTACTTCTACAGCAGCCCAGTGTATTCAGTTCCACTGCAGCCAAAAAGGACTATCCACTGACAACGTCACTGGTGATTCCGATGTGCAATCCATTCAGAAACGGTATCCAACATATGCACATCATCTGTCAGGGTAAGTCACTGACTTGCTCGAAGGAACTCCCAGTACCTGAGTCAGACTGTCACACCTTATGTAAATCAGCACAGTGAGAATCAGGATTGGTGGGGACCTACTCAACAATTTGGCCGTCACTAGGGGTCATTTGTAACCAGCGGTCACACCTAAGTAGTTGAGAAAGAAAGAGTGGGAAGACACAGAAGGGAAGTGAAGCAGAAAAGAACTATTCTACCTTGGAAGACTCAATGAGTATAAATCTGCAACCCAATTCCCCATTCACCTTCAGTTCAACATTATCACCATCCAACACCGTGTACTTGGTCAAAATTAAAGGCCTTGCAAAATAATCATTTCAAATTCAATTTAGTTATGAAATCATTCTACTTTACAAACAAAAGTTGGTTAATCACTGTAATGCATTCCCTTGTTCAGAAGGCATGTTCAAAAAGGCTTATTCAGAAAGATGGAAGGCATGGGATCCAGCAAAGTCTGGCCAGGTGGATTCAGAATTGGCTCGCCTGCAGAAAGCAAAGGGTTGTGGTGGAGGGAGTACATTCGGATTGGAGGGGTGTGGCTAGTGGTGTCCCACAAGGATCGGTTCTGGGAGCTCTACTTTTCATGATTTTTATTAATGACCTGGATGTGGGGTTAGAAGTGTGGGTTGGCATTGCAGATGACACAATGGTTGGTGGTATTGTAGATAATGTAGAGGATTGTCATAGTTTGCAGAGAGACATTGATAGGATGCAGAAGTGGGCTGAGAAGTGGCAGATGGAGTTCAACCCGGAGAAGTGTGAGGTGGTACACTTTGGAAGGACAAACTCCAAGGAAGAGTACAAAGTAAATGGCAGGATACTTGGTTGTGTGGAGGAGCAGAGGGATCTGGGGGTACATGTCCACAGATCCCTGAAAGTTGCCTCACAGGTAGATAGGGTAGTTAAGAAAGCTTATGGGGTGTTAGCTTTCATAAGTCGAGGGATAGATTTTAAGAGTTGCGGGGTAATGATGCAGCTCTTTAAAACTCTGGTTAGGCCACACTTGGAATACTGTGTCCAGTTCTGGTCGCCTCACTATAAGAAGGATGTGAAAGCATTGGAAAAGGTACAGAGGAGATTTACCAGGATGCTGCCTGGTTTAGAGAGTATGCATTATGATCAGAGATTAAGGGAGCTAGGGCTTTACTCTTTGGAGAGAAGGAGGATGAGAGGAGACATGATAGAGGTGTACAAGATAATAAGAGGATTAGATAGAGTGGATAGCCAGCACCTCTTCCCCAGGGCACCACTGCTCAATACAAGAGGACATGGCTTTAAGCTAAGGGGTGGGAAGTTCAAGGGGGATATTAGAGGAAGGTTTTTTACTCAGAGAGTGGTTGGTGTGTGGAATGCACTGCCTGAGTCAGTGGTGGAGGCAAATACACTAGTGAAGTTTAAGAGACTGCTAGACAAGTATATGGAGGAATCTAAGGTGGGGGTTATATGGGAGGTAGGGTTTAAGGGTTGGCACAACATTGTGGGCCAAAGGGTCTGTACTGTGCTGTGCTATTCTATGTTCTATGTTCTATGTTGTTAGCTGTCTTACTGTATTAGGATTTGTGTTGTCTTCTTTACCCTTAAATACATTTTATTTTGTGGCAATCTACACTATTCGTCTCCCTGGCAATTCAAATATTCCTTGATTAATCACAGTCCTGTTACCATATTTGAGCTTAGTATGGGCCTTGGAGGACCACATGGCCATGCTTCATGGAACCAGTCTTCAAAGAATAATGCCTCCACTGGGGAAGGTCCGCTGGAACAGAAAAGTTCAGTAAATGGTATAGGATGTAAATGCTCTTCAGATCATCGTGGAGAGAACAAGCGGGGTGGGAGGGTCATGTCATGACGAAGAGAAAGACAGGGATTTCAGAAGGGGGAAAAGATGGGAAAGATGGTAATGATGAGGAGACAATTGAAGAACATAATGAAATAGGAGCAGAAGTAAACCACTCAGACCTTCAAGTCTGCCCTGCCAATTAATATGATCATGGCTGATCAGCCCTAGGCATTGTAGACCCCAGTTCCATTATTTTTCAAAAGTATGTCTAAATCCCCTTTAATTACTTACAATTACATCTCCTCTGCATACTGCTGGATCAGAGAATTCCACTGACTCAACGTTCTGTGCAAAAAGTTTCTGCACGCTCATCAGACACAATCATTGTATTTAAGAGGCATTTAGACAGATGCTTAAATTAGCACAGATGGTGAGGGTAGACAGAATGAGTGTAAGTGGTCAAAACAGTCAACATGGACATGCTCAGCTGGAGGACTCATTTCTGTGCTGGACATCTCTATGATCTGTGTTTTAAGGAGAAAGATTAAAAATGGACCTTAGGAGAGAGTTTTTTTTCACACAGAGGTTGATAGCTAAATGAAATGAGCTGAGTCAATCTTGATCAACATCACCTCATTTGAGATTGCCCCACAAGTTCAGCTATCAACATATTCCTTGTTATTCTCCCTCAGGATCCTAGGTTTAAAAAAGAACACCATTCATTCACCAAACGGCGGGAGGAGAAGATGGCGGCACGCGGCCTCTCAGGTGGAATGATATCGTATTTGTTAAAAAGGGGCAGTGCACAATTCTGATCTGATGGAGACGGACGTGAGAAGCACAGAGGATCATCTGGAGAAACTTCTGAAATGCCCGGTTGGCTGCCGCTGTTACTGTGCAAACGGGAATCTCTGGAGGGAAGGCCCCAAATCCTTGGCTTTGCCTGTTGCTGGCGGCTGGGGTTGGGGTCGAAGCACTCGGCAGAGATGATGCTCGTTGTTGGAGGGCTGGTCGGAGGCTCGAAGTTTTCGGACGACTCGGAGTCGGACTGTAGTCGGGTGCTTCCAGGGTGCTGCATCGGCAAGTTTGCAGTGCTGGAAGCTCATGGCAGGGTGAGTATTCTTTCTTCTGCAGTCTGCGTGAGATGATGGGACTTTCGAGAGACTTTGAACTTTTTTTACCGTGCCTGTTCTTCATCAAGTTATGGTATTGCTTGCACAGTTGTAACTATATGTTATAATTACGTGTTTTTTGTCAGTTTTCAGTCTCGGTCTGTCTTGTGTTTCTGTGATATCACACCGGAGGAACATTGTATCATTTCTTAATGCATGCATTACTAAATGACAATAAAAGAGGACTGAGTGTCCTCATAATCTAAAAAAAATCTAAAATAATCTTCAAAGAATGTAGATCTAGTTTTGTTAGCTAATTATAATGGGACAATGCCATGCTTATGTAGAGGCACCGTGGTCCTGAGCAACGCTGGTTCACTTGTTTGTGTATAGGTGCAGTCGTGTGACAATAAACTTGAACTTGAACCTGAATCCTCTCATCCCAGTCGGAGCTGAGGGGATGATATCAGAATCAGAAGCAGAAGCAGGTTTTCTATCCCAAACACATGTTGCAAATTTTGTTGTTTTATAGCAGTAGTACAACACAGTACACAAAAATCATTAGAAAGTTGCAAAACAAACAAGTAGTTCAAAGAGATGAGTAATGATGCAGTGCTCATGGGTTCATAAACACTACTTCACTATTCCTATTTTGCACGATTTATCTATTTTAGTTTTAATTTTTATATTTTTATATCTTGCATAAAAGATGAATTGAAGCAGAGAAATGATGGAGAAGAAAGATTAGATCATACATGGAAGAGATTTCATAGAAGTCTCATGTTACAGAAACAGGCCATTTGGCCCGACTGATCCATGCTGACCAAGTTGTCTACCTAAGCTAGTCCAATGTACCACTGAGCCTTTTCTGTCCAAGTATCTGTTTATATGTTATTTCATAACATATGAAACCTTAAGGTTCATGAAGGTTCCTCTTATTAAAACTGGAGCAAGTTCTCTTCACTATTACCTGCTGCCTTTGAATTCTATTTTCTTCTACCTCATTTTGATTGAGGTTTTCTGAGAATCATAGAGAACAGCAATAGTTAGGGATGGAAGCAGTAATGCTTCCGAGAAACACAGCTAAACACTGATTTTCTTTCCCCCTGCTTTCCTGAATTTTATTGTGGTTTCAATCTACTTTTTGTTGTCTCAATATATTTTACAAATAAATGAAAGATGAGTTAACTCCATCTACTTAACTAATACTTCTCTTTGATGTGTATGGCTCAGAAATTCCCTGAACAATGTGAATTCAGTTTTTTGTACTTCACCCAATAATTGAATTTTATGGGTTTCAAATTGCCTGAATGGTAAGATGACACTGAATCAGAATTTCCTATAGTAGACTCCACTGTGCACCAGAATTACTCTGACATGTTTAGGATGTAATTTATTTTTGTGTGGAA
The DNA here is from genome assembly GCF_030028105.1 of Mobula birostris. Lineage (NCBI taxonomy): Eukaryota > Metazoa > Chordata > Chondrichthyes > Myliobatiformes > Myliobatidae > Mobula > Mobula birostris. The sequence continues at coordinate 193,741,078 of NC_092371.1, forward strand.
AGTTGTTGGTAAAGGCACATTGGTCCAGAATGATCAGGACATCCAGCTGTGATTCTCCTTGAGCAATCAGATTGAAGAACTGTGAACCAAACAGCAGAAGAATGAAGTATTTAAATTACAGTTGATGAATAGTCTGCTAAATCCTCCACAGAGGAGGAAACACAGACAGAAAAAAGACATGGGAGATAAAACGAGGAGAGAAAGAGAGAGAGAGTATCTCTAATTTTTAAAGACTTCAAAAACAACTAAGCTGAAAGGAATTTGAAAGAAGAATACAGGGTTAATGGCAGAATTCATAGCTGTGTGGAGGAACAGAGTAATTTTAAGATCCATTTCCATATATCCTTCAAAGTAGTAGTTGATAAGGTTGTTAAGAAGATGCATAGTGCATTGACCTTCATTAATCGGGGGATTGAGTTCAAAGCTGCGTGGTAGTGTTGCAGCTCTATAAGATCGTGTATTAGACCACACTTGGAATACTGTGTTCAGTTCTGGTAAATTCATTATAGGAAGGATATGGAAGCTTTAGAGAGGGTGCATAAGAGATTTACCAGGACACTGTCTGGATTAGATAGCATGTCTCATGAAGATAGGTTGAGCGAGCTAAGACTGTTCTCTTTGGAGTGAAGATGGGTAAGAGATTACATGACAGAGGTGTACATGACGATAAAATGCATAGATAAAGTGGAAAACCATAGTTTTTTTTTTCCGAGAGCATAAATGGCTAATACAAGAGGACATAATTTTAAGGTGCTTAGAGGAAGATATAGGGAGATGTTGGAAGCAGGTACCCTACACAGAAAGTGGAGGGTGCCTGGCACTTTGCCAGATGTGGTGGTTGTGGCAGATGCTTAGGGGCATTTAAGAAACTCTTATGTAGGCATGTAAGTGATAGAAAATGAAGGTTATGTCGAGGGGAAGGTTAGACTGATGTTAGATAGATTAAAATATTGGCACAACATTGTGGGCCGTAAGGTCTGTACTGTGCTGTAATGTTCTATGTTCTATAAATGAGAATCCACAATTACAATTGTCATTTAAAAAAAATATAAAATGGCAACAATTTAAACATTAAATTGTAATTTGTACACGGTCCACTGAGAGAAGTTATAAAACATGGAGATTTGTAGCAAATTTAGTCCTTACCTATGGTGAATCTGTAACATTTTCATAAGTGTTCCCTGCATTACCATGGTGTGACAAACTGCAAAAGGCTGCTGTTGTGAACCTAATGACTGAACAGAACAATATTTAGAACAACTTTTGCATACTTCAGCAAAACTGTGCCTTTGCTCCTGTTTAAAGTTGCTGTGATACTGCCACATAAATGATGCTAAGAACCTGTGGCCTCTACATAGCAGAGGGAAAAACAAGGAATGATTCTGTCTCCTGATCCTGATAGAAGGAGGCTTGCTGCTGAAAACACAATTATTAGCAGCAAGAGCCACATTTGTCACTATTCCGCTAAGCACTTAACCTTAACACTCTCGCTTGATCTTGTCAAGCCTCTCCAGGTTAACAAGTTCCTTCAAACTGTAACTAAGTCCCACAATCTGCTCTGATTCAGTAAAGATAGATGATATCAAAGAACCAGTCTTGATTCTTACAACAATCGAGCAATTTCATGATCAAGATAAAAACTCAAATGATTGTAGATGCAGAAATCTGGAGGAATTCTCCAACTATTTGCTAGAGGAACTCAGTGGCTTGTGTGTGGAAAGGCCATGATGTAGTAGTTCAAACCTCAGTGTCAACCCAGCTCCCTTCCCTTCACAGATGATGCACAACCCATTGAGATCCTTCAGGAGGTTGTTTATTGCTTCACTTTTTGATAAAACCTGGTTTGAATTCTCAAATCATAGAATTTGACCTCAATTAATTGCATCATTTGTTAAGGCTTTCATCAGCAATATCTTTTTACCTGCTGAGGAGTTAAAACACAGGCAGTTGCTGGGTGAGCATTCGCAACAAGGTGCATGAATTGAATGTGCAGATTGTTATTAATGAATATGATACAGTTGGGATCACAGAGACATGGCTCCAGGGTGACCAAGGATGGGAGCTCAACATCCAGGGCTATTCAATATTCAGGAGGGATAGACAGGAAAGAAAAAGAGGTGGGGTAGTGTTGCTGGTTAGAGAGGAGATTAACACAATAGAAAGGAAGGACATTAGCCAGGAGGATGTGGAATCGATATGGGTAGAGCTGCATAACACTAAGGGGCAGAAGACGCTGGTGGGAGTTGTGTACAGGCCACCTAACAGTAGTAGTGAGGCTGGGGATGGCATTAAACAAGAAATTAGAAATGCGTGCATTAAAGGAACAGCAGTTATAATGAGTGTCTTCAATCTACGTATAGATTGGGTGAACCAAATTAGTGAGGGTGCTGAGGAAGAGGATTTCTTGGAATGTATGCGGGATGGTTTTCTGAACCAACATGTCGAGGAACCAACTAGAGAGCAGGCCATTCTAGACTGGGTATTGAGTAATGAGGAAGGGTTAGTTAGCAATCTTGTCATGCGAGGCCCCTTGGGTAAGAGTGACCATAATATGGTGGAATTCTTCATTAAGATGGAGAGTGACATAGCTAATTCAGAAACAAAGGTTCTGAATTTAAAGAAGGGTAATTTTGAAGCTATGAGACTTGAATTAGCTGAGATAGACTGGCAAATGATACTTAAAGGGTTGACGGTGGATATGCAATGGCAAGCTTTTAAAGATCACATGGATGAACTACAACAATTGTTCATTTAAGTTTGGCAAAAGAATAAACCAGGGAAGGTAGTGCACCCGTGGCTGACAAGGGAAATTAGGGATAGTATCAATCCAAAGAAGAAACATACAAATTAGCCAGAAAAAGCGGCACACCTGAGGACTGGGAGAAATTCAGAATCCAGCAGAGGAAGACAAAGGGCTTAATTAGGAAAGGGAAAAAAGATTATGAGAGAAAGCTGGCAGGGAACATAAAAACTGACTATAAAAGCTTTTATAGATATGTGAAAAGAAAAAGATTGGATAAGACAAATGTAGATCCCTTACAGTCAGAAACAGGTGAATTGATCATGGGGAACAAGGACATGGTAGACTGATTGAATAATTACTTTGGTTCTGTCTTCACTAAGGAGGACATAAATAATAGGGGACAGAGGGTCCAGTGAGATGGAAGAACTGAGGGAAATACATGTTAGTAGAGAAGTGGTGTTAGGTAAATTGAAGGGATTAAAGGCAGATAAATCCCCAGGGCCAGATGGTCTGCATCCCAGTGTGCTTAAGGAAGTAGCCCAAGAAATAGTGGTTGCATTAGTGATAATTTTTCAAAACTCTTTAGATTCTGAATTAGTTCCTGAGGATTGGAGGGTGGCTAACGAAAACCCACTTTTTAAAAAAAGGAGGGAGAGAGAAACCAGGGAATTATAAACCAGATAGCCTGACATCAGTGGTGGGGAAAATGCTAGAGTCAGTTATCAAAGATGTGATAACAGCACAATTGGAAAGCGGTGAAATCATCGGACAAAGTCAGCATGGATTTGTGAAAGGAAAATCATGTCTGACGAATCTCATAGAATTTTTTGAGGATGTAACTAATAGAGTGGATAGGGGAGAACCAGTGGATGTGGTATATTTGGATTTTCAAAAGGCTTTTGACAAAGTCCCACACAGGAGATTAGTGTGCAAACTTAAAGCACACGGTATTGGGGGTATGGTATTGATATGGATAGAGAATTGGTTAGCAGACAGGAAGCAAAGAGTGGGAATAAATGGGACCTTTTCAGAGTGGCAGGCAGTGACTAGTGGGGTACCACAAGGCTCAGTGCTGGGACCCCAGTTGTTTACAATATATATTAATGATTTAGACGAGGGAATTAAATGTAGCATCTCCAAGTTTGTGGATGACATGAAACTGGGCGGCAATGTTAGCTGTGAGGAGGATGCTAAGAGGATGCAGGGTGACTTGGATAGGTTGGGTGAGTGGGCAAATTCATGGCAGTTGCAATTTAATGTGGATAAATGTGAGGTTATTCACTTTGGTGGCAAGAACAGGAACACAGATTATTATCTGAATGGTGGCCGATTAGGAAAAGGGGAGGTGCAACGAGACCTGGGTGTCATTATACACCAGTCATTGAAAGTGGGCATGCAGGTGCAGCAGGCGGTGAAAAAGGCGAATGGTATGTTGGCATTCATAGCAAGAAGATTCGAGTACACGAACAGGGAGGTACTACTGCAGTTGTACAAGGCCTTGGTGAGACCACACCTGGAGTATTGTGTGCAGTTTTGGTCCCCTAATCCGAGGAAAGACATTCTTGCCATAGATGGAGTACAAAGAAGGTTCACCAGATTGATTCCTGGGATGGCAGGACTTTCATATGAAGAAAGACTGGATCGACTAGGCTTATATAACCATATAACAATTACAGCACGGAAACAGGCCATCTCGGCCCTTCTAGTCCGTGCCAGACTCTTACTCTCACCTAGTCCCACCGACCTGCACTCAGCCCATAACCCTCCATTCCTTTCCTGTCCATATATGTATCCAATTCAACTTTAAATTACAACATCGAACCTGCTTCAACCACTTCTGCTGGAAGCTCGTTCCACACAGCTACCACTCTCTGAGTAAAGAAGCTCCCCCTCATGTTACTCCTAAACTTTTGCCCTTTAACTCTCAACTCATGTCCTCTTGTTTGAATCTCCCCCACTCTCAATGGAAAAAGCCTATCCACATCAACTCTCTCTATCCCCCTCATAATTTTAAATACCTCTAGTAAGTCCCCGCTCAGCCTCCTACACTCCAAAGAATAAAGACCTATCTTGTTCAACCTTTCTCTGTAACTTAGGAGATGAAACCCAGGCAACTTTTCAGTAAATCTCCTCTCTCTTCTGCTTCCGTAGAAAGTAAATGTGTCGATAATATTTCTTGACTGTGTAGGATCTGTTCTGGGACCATGACAGGTTGTGGTGACATTCACTCCCTAGAGTTTGGAATTACTTACGGTTCCCACTGCTGTGCCACCAATTTAAGAGGGTGGTGTGAGCACTGTGCGTTCTCCTGAAGTTAATATCCATCTCCCTTATCTTATTGACATTCAAGATGTGGTTATTTGCTGGCATCAGGCCTCGAACTTTTCCACCTCACCTACGTAGGCAGTCCTCTTCTTATTGTTACGATTGGGAAGCAGGTACTGGAACATGAAGACACACATTCAGAAACAGCTCCTTTCCCTCTACCATCCGATTTCTAAATGAACATTGAACCCATGAGCATTACCCGAATACTTCTGTTTTAAATTTTCTCTTTTTGTGCTACTTTTCACTGTGTAAGATACATGTCTATAATTACTGTAATTCAGTTTTTTCAATATTAATCATGCATTACATTGTACTGCTGCCACTAAGTTAACATATTTCACAACCTTATTATTACTACAACTACTAGTTTAGGAAAAGCTTGACTTTCATAACCTGGAGGACCTCCAGTGATATTAAACCTGATTTTGTTTCTGATTTGGATTCATCATTGCTGGTGATAAGCCCCACCACTGCCATGTCATCGGGGAATTTGGTGTGACTGCTAGAGTATTTGGCCATGCGGTCATGTGTGAGCAGAGACATGCTGTAATGAAGCGATTCTTCAACCTATGAAAGACATGACTTATGGAAATCTGGCTTTCCTCATAGGCTGCTATATATTTTTAAGCTTTTCCTGAACTAGTAGGAATAATGCTAATAATAATAATTTATTCATTTTTGACTAGATCCAGTTTATATCCCATTAGCCTAATCATGGATAGTGTTTGACTGATTATTCAATGAAATGAAAGAATTATAGCAGGTGTATTTTGAGCAATACAAGAAATGTTGGATGTTTCTGATGTACAGAGTAATGGGCTTACGGACAGTACTCACAAATCGAACTTTTTCAAAACCTGTCCCCTGTAATTTCTGTATTTCCTAGTAAGTTTCTAGTTTCTGGTAAGAAAGCTTCAAGCAAGTTTTTTTTCTGTGTTAGTACATAGCTAGTGTTCTGAGAATGGCTCTGGAGACAGTAGTATGCTTGTTGTGTGAGTTGTGTGAGTTGTGGGAAATTTCAGAGACCTCCAATGCCCCTGATAACCACGTCTGCATGAAGAGTATCAACCTGCAGCTCCTTAGAGACCATTTGAAGGAACTGAAACTGCAGCTCATTTGGGAGAATGGGGAGGTGATAGATAGGAGTTACAGGAAGGTAGTCTAAGTTGCAGCAGGTAGGTTCCAGGGTGAGTGTCAGGAGAGGGAAAGGGAATAGGCAGCCAGTGTAGAGAACTCCTCTGGAAATTTCCCTCAATAATAAGTATATTGCTTTGGATACTGCTGGGGGGCACAGCCTCCAAGGAGAAAGCCACAGATACCAGGTCTCTAGCACAGAATCTGTTCCGTGGTTCAAAAGGGAAGCAGCTAGAAGAGGAGAGCAGTAGTGATAAAGGATTTCATAAGTAGTGAAGCTGAAAGCAGATTCTGTGGACATGAAAGAGGCACCTGAATGGAATGTTACCTCCCAGGTGCCAGGGTCAGGGATCTCCTAGATAGAGTCCATGGCAATCTAAAGGGGGAGGATGAACAGCCAGAAGTCATGGTACATGTTGGTACCAATGATATAGGTAGGGAAAAGGAGGCGGTCCTGAAGAGAAAATATAAGGAATTCGGAAGAAAGTTGAAAAGCAGGACCCCCACGCTAGTAATCTCTGGATTGCTGCCTGTGCAACACCCCAGTGAAGGTAGGAATAGGATGATTTAGCAGATGAATGTGTAGCAGAAGAATCAGAGCAGTGGGCAGGGTTTCAGATTTCTGGATCATTGGGATCTCTTCGGCAGAAAGTATGACCTGTATAAAAAGGATGGGTTACACCTGAACCTGAGGGGAACCAATATCCTTGCAGACAGGTTTGCTAGAATTGTAGGGGAGGGTTTAAAATCATTTTGCAGGAGGTTGGGAACCAGAGTGAGAGCGCTGAAGATGGGGGAGTTGGTAGACAAGTAGGGGCAGTGTATAATGAGACTGTGAGGAAGGACAGGCAAATTGCAGTCGGTAGCATGAGTTAAAATGTAACGGGGCCAAAATCAAAAAGGGTGATGAATACAGGACTGAAGGTGTTATATTTGCAGTATATAGAATAAGGCAGATGAACATTGAAGCACAGTTAAAGATTAGCAGGTATGATATTATGGGTATTGTTGAGTTGTGGCTGAAAGAAAATCATAGTTGGGGCTTAACATCTAAGGATACACATTGTATCAAAAGGACAGGTGGGTAGATAGAAGAGATAGTTTGGCTCTTTTCATAAAAACTGAGATCAAATCCTTAGAAAGAGGTAACATAAGATCGGAACAGACAATGTTGTGATAATCTTAGGGGATTTCAATATGCAGGTAGATTCAAAGTTCAAAGTGCAAAGTGAATTTATTCCTGAAGTGTGTATACAGTATATAACCTTGAGAACTGCCTTCTTGCAGACAGCCACAAAACAAAGAAGCATCATAAATCCCTTTTAAAGAAAAGCCCCACACAAGCCCATTGGACTTGTGAAAAAAGGAACAAATTTCGCAGAGCAAAATCCGAGTAACTAACACACAAAACATTAAACATCAAACAAGAGTGAGTCCACAGCCACGAGCTGCCAAGGTGAGTAAAGCTTATCAAGGAGCCAATAGTCATGATCAAAGCCACCAAGTCAGTCAGTTTAACACTGTGTCAATGACTTTAGGCCACAGCCATAGATCCAGTTCTGTGCTGAACCACCTCAATCAAGTTGTGCAAATAGTAACGTGTGTTCAGCACTAAGGACGTTAAGCATCAACCTCAGCCAAAATTGAGTCCACAGCTATGAGCAATGAGCCATCGAGGTGATCGAAGCTTGCAACTCGGGATACTTGCACCTCACACAGGCAGCAGCAAAACAAGACTGACTAAACACAAGCAGGTGGCACAGAGTACCCATTTATTTTCCACTCCCGTCCTTGTCAATCTTAATCTTGCTCGACACTTTAATGTTCCTGGAGTAATCGAGCCAATCACAGGTTCATATTCTGCCATTATCAATTATGCACTCCTAGCAATGGCCACAGCTGAACTCCATGCCAATGCCAAGTCCCATGGCTGACTGGAAAAATCTGGTTGGTGCTGGACACCAAGAGAGGGAATTTGTAGAATTCCAAGATGGCTTTCTTGTGGTTGAGCCCGATAGAGGAACAGTAAACAGAGTAAAGATGAAATATAATGGTAAGTGAGCCAATAATATAAAAGAGGATATAAGAAGTTTTTTTCAGACATATAAATAGTAAAAGAAAAACGAGGGTGGATATCAGACTGCAGGAAAATGGTACTAGAGAGATAGTGATGGGGGACAAAGAAATAGTGGAGGAAGTTAGTAAGTACATTTATCACTGTGCAAGACACCAGTGGAATGCTGGAAATGTGAGACTGTCAAGGGGCAGAAGTGAGTGCTATTGCTTAATAGGAGAAGCTGAAAAGTCTGAAGGTAGATAAGTCACTTGGACCAGATGGACTACACCCCATGGTTCTGAAAAGAGGTAGCTGAAGAGAATGTGGAGGCTTTCGTAATTATCTTTTAAGAATACTAGATTCTGGAATGGTTCCTGAGGACTGAAAAATTGCAATTGCCACTCCACTCTTTAAGAAGGGAGGAAGGTAGAAGAAAGAAAATTATAGGCCAGATAGCCTGAACTCTGTACTTGGAAAGATGTTGGAGACTGTTATTAAGGATGAGGTTTTGGAATACTTAGAAGCTCATAATAAAATAGGCCAAAGTCAGCATTGTTTTCCAAAGGGGAAATCTTGCCTGAAAAATCTGTTGGAATTCTTTGAAGAAATAACAGGCAGCATAGACAAAGGAGAATCAGTAGATATTGTTCATTTGAATTTTCAGTAGCCCTTTGAAGCTGCTTAATAAGAGCACATAGTGCTGCAGGAAAGGTATGGATAAAGCACTGGCTGACTGGCGTAAGGCAAATAGTGGAAATAAAGGAAGCTTTTTCTGCTTGACTGCCAGTGACTAGTGGTGTGCCGCAAGGGTCAGTGTTAGGACAGCTTCTTTTCATGGGCTCTTATTTTATTAAGCAGCCTCATAAGCAGCAGCTTGTCAAAGGGCTACTGAAAATCCAAATGAGCAATATCCTCTGACTCTCCTTTGTCTATCCTGCCCGTTATTTCTTCAACGAATTCCAACAGATTTGTCAGGTAGGATTTCTCCTTAAGAAAACCATGCTGACTTTGGCCTATTGTATTATGAACTTCTAAGGGCATTATATGCTTTTAAAGGCAGTTAGTGTTGAGGAAACAGGGTGTCTGCAGAAGGACTTAAATAGATTGGGGGATAGGTTTTTGATTAATCAGGGTGTCAAGGGTTACAGGGAGAAGGAAGAAGAATGGGGTTGAGAGGGATAATAAGTCAGTTATGGAATGGTGGAGCGGACTCTGAGCCGAGTGGACTAATTCTGCTCCTCGATCTTATGGTCTTATGGTCTTTATAAGACATGGAACAATGAGTATAGCATAGCACCAGGCTTCTTAGCCCATGAGGTTGTGCCAAACTAATTAAATCATTAATTAAATACCTAACTAAGCTAGTTCCTACTCAAGGTCCATATTCGTCCATTTTCTGCATACTCATGTGTTTATCCAAGAGCCTTTTAAATGCCTCTGTGTATTTGTCTCTACCACCACTTCTGGCAGTCCAATCAGAGTACAAATTTCAAAGTAAATTTTATTACCCAAGTTGACATATGTCACCATACAACCCTGAGATTCATTTTGCTGCGGGCATACTCAGCAAATCTAAAGAATAATAACTATAACAGAATCAATGAAAGATCAACTAGAGTGCAGAACACAACAAACTGCAATTTCAAATATAAATAAATAATGACAACACGAGATAACGAGATAAAGACTCCTTAAAGTGCAATCATTGATTGTGAGAACATCTCAATGGATGGGCAAGTGAGTGTAGCTATCCCCTTTTGTTCAAGAGCCCGATGATTGAGTGGTGGTAATTGTTCTTGAACCTGGTGATGTAAGTACTTTGGCTCTAGTACCTTCTACCTGATGGCAGCATTGAGAAAAGGGCATGGCCTGGGTGGTGAGGATCTCTGATGATAGATGCTGCTTTTCTGTGTACTGTGTCAAATCCATGACCTTTTGTAGGATTTTCCATTCAAATTCATTAGTGTTTCCATACCAGGCTGTGATGCAGTCAGTCAATACATGCTCCACTACCATCTATAGAAGTTTGTCAAAGTTTTAGATGTTGTGCTGAATCTCCACAGGTTCCTAAGGAAGTAGAGGTGCTGCTGTGCTTTCTTCACTTACGTGCTTTGGCCAGGACAGGTCCTGTGCAATAGTAACACCCAGGAATTTACAGTTGCTGACACTCTCTACTTCTGATCATCTGATGATGACTTAGTCATGGACCTCCAGTTTCCCTCTCCTGAAGTCAGTCATCAGTTCCTTGGTCTTGCTGACATTGAGTAAGAGGTTGCTGTTATACATCATTCAGCCAAATTTTTAATCTCCTATACGCTGATTCAACATCACCTTTGATTTGGCCCATAACAGTGGTGTCATCAGCAAACTTGAATATAGCATTGGAGCTGTGTTTGGCCACACAGTCATAAGTGTAGAATGAGTAGAGCAGAGGGCTAAGCACACAGCCATTTGGTGCAAATGTGCTGATGGAGATCGTGGATAGATGTTGTTGCCAATTCGAACTGAATGGATTCAACAAGTGAGGAAATCATGGATCCAATTGCACAAGGAGATATTGAGGCTAATGTCTTGGAGCTTATTGCTGAGTTTTGAAGGGCTGATAGTTTTGAATCTGTACAAGTCATTCTGCAGAAGCCATGCAGGTGCTCTGGTGTTGAGGAAGGCAAATCCTAAAACAAAGCTAAAATAATTAAAGAGGAATGAGAGGTTATCCCGGTGATACACAAAGGAAGGAGAGGAAGTGATCCTAGAATGATGCAGCTTGGAAACAGGCCCTTTGGTACAGCTGGTCCAAGTCAACCAAGATGCCTTACCCAAGCTAGTCCCATTTGCCAGTGATTGATTTATAAACTTCTAGATCATTCCCATGCATGTACTTGTCAATCTGCCTTTCAATAGTTGTTATTTGAATATGCACTTTCAATTCACACGTAATTTCTCATCTGACTCTCCATTCCACAGGCTTAAACACACCCTGGACCTACTCTAAGATCAATCTCACCCTTCCATTCTACCTAATTCGCCATTTTTCTATCATCTATGTGTCTATCGAAGAGTTTCTTAAATATTCCTGATGTATCTGCCTCTCCCACCACACATGGAAGCGCAATCCATGCACCCACCACACTCTGTAAAAAAGTTACCTCCAATCACCTTAAAATTATGCCCTCTCGAATTAGCCATTTCCACCCTGGGAAATTACTCTGGCCGGTTACTCGGTCTATGCCTCTTATCCTCTTATACACCTCCTCCTTCACTCCAAAGAGAAGAACACTAGCTCACTCAACCTAACCTCTTAAGACATGCTCACTACTCCGGGCAGCAGTCTGGTAAATCTCCTCTGCACCCTTTCTAAAACTTCCACATTCTTCCCATAATTAGGTAACCAGAACTGAACACAATGTTAAGTGTGGTCTAACTAGCGTCGTACAGAGCTGCAACATCATCTCACGGCTCTTGAACTCAGTCTCCTGTCTAATAAAGGCCAACACACCATTCTACTTCCTTAACAATGCTATAGACCTATGCAGCAACTTTGAGAGATCTATGGACAGAGACACCAATATCCCTCGATTCTTCAAACTGCTAAGAATCCATTATGGTTTAACATATAAGAAATTATTGTTACATTCTGAAGGATATATTTTGAAAAGTATAGCTAAATCAAATACAATTGTCATGGATTTGTTCAGGGAAAGTTGTGTCTAAATTGCTTAACGGGTTTATTATTTTCACATTTATGGAGGTGCAGTGAAAAATTATTTTGCAGATATCCATATAAATCATTTCATCACTCTGGTACATCAAGATAGTACAAGAATGCAATAACAGAATGCAGAATAAATTATTGCAATAAATTTCTAACGAACATGACTAATTTGTTTTTAAAGAGTCACCACAAGAGATGCTGTACTTGATATAGTCCACATGCAATTTAGCAAGGTTTTTCATAAAGTCTTATATGACAAACTGTTTAAAAGGCTGAAAGCCCATGGGATCCAAGAAAGAGTGGCAAATTGAATATGAAATTTGTTTAATGGCAGGATGCAAATTGTAGCGCCTGTGTCTGTGTAAGTTAGAGAAAGATCAGCCAGCCAAGTCTCACGTTCCAGCAATAGCTTTCTAGTCCTGCAGATCTTGGCTCCTTATGAGGTATATTCAAGTTATTTTTAAATATGATGATGGTGTTGCTTCTTTTAATCTTTTGGAAAGTGTGTTCCAGATTAATAAGGTTGTTAAAAAGGCATACAAGTGCTTTTCTTTCCTAGCCAAGGAACAGAATATGAAAGCAGGAAGTTTCTGATATAACTGTATGCAACATTATGATGAAAAATTGCAATGGCTTTCTGTGTTGGAAATTTTCAATGATAGAAGTAGATGCAATTAATTGTAACTTTGAAAAAGGAGTTGAAAAATACTCATAAACAAAATATATAGGTTGTTTTGGAATGAGTAGGAGAAGAAAACTAATTAAAGTGTCCACATCCAAGGACTGGAAGGCTGGAGATGGCTTTTCCTGGGGTGGAAGGCCTTCCTGTGTGTTGAGTAGGAAAGGGCCTGTTTAAAGGGGCTGTTTACAAGAAGAGGATCAGCAGGCTCAATTTTCTAAGGAAGCCAAGATTCTTTAATGTATGCAGCAGGATGTTGGAGATCTTTCACCAGTCTGTTGTACTGAGTGCAGTCTTCTTTGCTTCTTTATGTTGGGGAAGCAGCATCAGTGCTGGTGAAACTAAAAGATGAATTAAACTCATCAAAACGGCTGGATCTGTCCTTGGCCACAACCCGGACTGTTTTGTGTTAGTGGTGGAGGGGAGGCCACTAAGCAAACTGTTATCCATTATGGACAATCTGGCACATCCTCTCCATGACCTACTGAATAAGCAGCAGAGCACCTTTTCAAATAGACTCATTCAGCTTCCCTGTCACAAGCATCGTTACAGAAAATTTTTCCTACCAAATGCAATAAGCATATAAAACAGTTCATCTCTGTGTGATAGGAAATCTCACATCATAGTATAATAGTCTCTGCTTTATGATTTTACATTATTGTACATTGATACACTATTTTTATAATTACTATGTTTACACTATCATTATTCTGTATTTATTATTAGTTAAGCACAATGCTAAGTGTGTTTTTAAATACTGCTGTTATAATGAAAGAAATTCTCACTCGGGATCAATAAAGTAATATTATTATTATTTGTTTCGAAAGAGCTTTATCAAAGACCAAACAAAGGAAAATGTGTTGAATGGCCTTCAATACTAGAGTATTAATGACAGCATTATTCCCTAAATGATGCAAATCCGGCCAGACACTGCCAGCGCACATAAACAGTGAAGTTAATAACAAATCACATCAAGATTGGACTCATAAGCCACTTGAGAGCCCATAAGTAGATCAACAGAATGAAGACCATCATCCTCGACCTCGACGGATAGCCACAATGACGACAAAGACCAACTCACAGAGGGGGAAGAAATATTACTTCTTAGTACCTTAGAATAAAATTTACAATTGTTAAGGAAACTGAAAGAAGTGTGGAAGTAATCTTACTCCGTGTATAAAATGCTCATTTTTCTTAAGATTCATTATACAATGTAATTAATTCTATCCAGTCTGTCCAGGGTGTGCATGGATCTGGCTAAATGTTTTATAAAACCGTACATCTGACTAATTATAACACCATCTGTTTTTTTTAGATTTCGAATGCAGTGGAAGGGTGTTTCTTTTCACAAGTCCCTATCTTTACATATGTCTACATGTGCGATTTGTTTCTGTCACAACCATGGACATGTGTCAGCTAATTATTTTGCCATTGTGATGGTATTTTTGCGTAGCGCTTGTCGAGACTTGGGCAAAGCACAGCAACAGTTCACTGCTTGTTTGTATTCAGCCTTGTCTGAGAAATTGGACCGTCAAGTCAACTGACTCTGAAGACTAACGGTATTCATTTTATATTTAGTTATTTCTTTCAGACACAGTGTTGGCTTCATTTTCCATTTGAGGGTTTTAGTTTACGCCCCTGTTTGGCCTCATGTTTATTGTTCTCTTTTCCCTCTAACTCTGTTCGCATTAAAGTCGCTGAACTATCGACCTGCTTCAGTGACTCTTGCTCCACACTTGGGCCATGTCCGAATGTAGTGACAGCAAGTCTCGACCACTCAAAGATGGACCCAGCAGAGTGAGAGCAGCTGACCTTGGCTCTGAGATTCATTGGTCAGGTAGGGGACAAACTATAGGTATTTGAATCTGTTCTGGGTGAAGTCACGGAAGCAATGAAGCAGATAATCTTGCGTCGGCAAGCCCAGTTTCATCTGGAGGAACAGCTATCATCCCCAGCCGCAGTGGTCGAACAGCTCACCGCAGACAATCAGTAAGATGTTTGTGATTTCTGCTCTCATGGCTGCCGTTCACGAGCTCACTGTGGACAGCCAGCATTAGCTGACAGCCATTAAGGTTCTCGCCAATGCAATTCAGCAGCCTCTGGCTGCATCAGTCCCGCTCCCAGCATCTCACAGGTTCTCCTTTTCTGCTGCCCCGACAATTTCTGCTACTAATGCTCCCACTCCCATGCCCAGACCAGAACTGATTTCCACCTTCGGACCCCTACAGACTCCCACGTACATAGTATTCCACCACCAAGCAGATATTCTGGTGATCCCAATGGTTGCAGGAATTTTATCACCCAATGTCAGCTGGCATTCCAAGCCCAGTCTGGTTGTTTTGGTGATGATACACGAAAACTGGTGTATGTGGTCAATCTTCCAGATGGACCTCCACTCAGCCTGTATAATGCTTTACAGAAGCAAGGAAACCCTGCAGTCCACTTGCTCTGACATTTCATGGCAGAGTTAAGGAGGGCTTTGCCCTTCCAGTATGGGGTCAGGAGGCTGCCCGCCGACTCTTGGACCTGTGCCAAGGCAGAGGGACGATGAGAGCCTATGCAGTTAAATTTCACTCACTTGCAGTAGAGACAGGTTGGAATGAGAGATCTCTCATTACTGCCTTCTAGCGTGAACTGAACACAGTGGTCCCACATGAGATCCAGGACGAGAACATTAGTCTGGATGACCTGATTAATCTGGCTATTTGAGTTGATGACCAGGTAACTGAGTGGTGCAGAGAAAGAATATTTCAAACTTCCTACGCACCGTTTGATCACTGGTCTTTTCTTGCCCTCTCCTCCTCCCTCACCACCCAGCACCCAGTCCATGGAGGAGCCTAGGCAAGTGGGGCGCATGCACCTGTCTCAGGAGGAACGAGAGCGGCACCGGAGAACAGGTTCCTGCCTCCACTGCGGCAATCCGGGACACTTCTGGGTGGCATATTCCAAGTATCCAGTGAAAGAGGATACCCGTCAGCAGAGAGAGGAGTCCTGACAGGTCGGTTCTCTCTTCAGTCAGCTTCTTTGTCATGGTGGTAGACCTCCTACCTGGCACTAGTCCTCCCTGGGGCTGGCTGTTTTCCCTCTCTCATCCTGAAATGGTAGCCATGGAGGAATACATCAAGGAGGCTTTGGCCATGAGATTTGTTCTTCATCAACCTCACTGGCAGGAGCAGGCTTCTTTTTTGTGAGCAAGAAAGATGGGCTCTCTGCATCGATTATCAGCCCCTGAACAACATCACTGTGATGAACTGCTACCCTCTTCCCCCGCTGGCGTCTGCAGTTAAACATCTCCAGGGAGCAGCTATGTTTTCCAAAATTGATCTGCGCAATGTTTACAATCTGGTTTGCATAGGAGGAGGGGATGAGTGGAAGACAGCTTTCAACACCTCTAATGGTCACTGCAACTACCTGATGACGTCTTTAGTCTGGCCAACGCTGTATTCCAGACCTTGGTTAACAATGTTCTCAGGGACATGTTGAACCAGATTGTGTTTGTATATTTAGCTGACATCCTTATCTATTCCTGCTCTCATCAAGAACACGTCCAGCATGTCCAGAGAGTTCTCAGACAGCTTGTTGAAAATGACCTGTATGCCAAGCCCAAAAAATGTGAGTTCCATAAAGGCCAGGTGTCATTTTTGGGCTAAATACTTAACCATCCAGTGTTCAAATGGACTGTAGTAAAGTTCAGGCAGTTACAGAGTGGCCCAAACCACCTACAGTCAAACAGGTACGACGTTTTGTGGTGTTTGCACATTTTTATCTCCACTTCATCTGGAATTTTGGCTCTATCGCGGCTCCTGTTAATGCACCCTTGTTCATTTCTTTCCCATTGCTTGACTCCGGCTGAGAGGAATTATGATGTTGAGAACTGGGAACTTCTGGCTGTCAAGGAGGCCTTGGAGGAATGTCAACACTGGCTGGAGGGGACAGAGCATCCACTCTTGGTCCGAACAGATCACAAGAACCTCTCCTACATTCAGGATGCAAAGAAACTCAACTCTCCTCAAGCCTGGTGTGTTCTCCCCTTCACACAGTTCTATTTCTTCCTCAACTATCATCCCAGCAGCAAGAATACAAAGGCCAACATTCTCTCCTGGCAGTTCAATGGATCTGAGGACAATGCTGATCCACAGCCCATTCTTCCTTGCCTGTGTATTGCTGCTCCAGTGATCTGGGGAATAGAGGCATAGGTGAGGGCTGCCCAACAATCAGACCCAGGCCTGGGTGGGAGACCTCCCAAGCAACTGGTTGTCACTGCTGTGGTACGTACCAAGGAGTTGGAATGGGGTCACTCCACCTGTCTTGCTGGACATCTGGGAATTCAAAGGACCCAGGAGTTTATAAGAAGACAATTTTGGTGGCCATCTATGTCCTAGGATGTCCATGACTTTGCATCTTCCTGTTCCACCTATGCTTGGAACAAGACATGATGTCAGTGTCCTACGTGTCTGCTATGTCCACTGTCTCTGCCCACCGTACCTGGTCCCACCTCTCTGTAGATTTTATCACTGGGCTGCCCCCATCTAATGGAAACACTATCATTTTGGTCATTGTGGATCGATTTTTCCAAGTCCGTCCGCTTCATTGACCTCCCCAAGTTGTCAGCGGCTTGTGAGACCACCACACTCGTGGTTCAACATGTGTTCAGTCTCCCTGGCTTTCCTCAAGACATAGTATTGGAACATGGACCACAGTTCACTTCCCGCTTTTGGAAGGCTTTCAGCTTTCTTGTAGGAGCCAGGAGAGGAGGTCTGTTTGGCACCAAGGGATCTTCCCCTGAAAACTGAGAGCCACTAATTGGCACTGCACTACGTAGCACCGTTTGTAGTGGAAAAGGCTGTCAGCAAAGTGCTGTGTAGATTACGTCAACCAGCATCACTGAAGATCCACCCAGTATTCCATGTTTCCCAGTTCAAGCTGGTTACTACCTCTCCCCTGGCCCCAGTCATCCCACCTCCCCCTCTTCTCTGCCTGGTGGAATAGATTGTTCTCTTGTCTATATGGTGCCGCACTTCCTGGCATCTCACTGGGTCCTTGGTAAGGTCCAGTACCTTGTGGACTGGGAAGAGTATGATCCAGAAGAATGTTCTTGGGTCCTGGGGAAGGACATCTTGGACAAGTCGCTCATCCAGGACTTCCAGCAGACACAGGTCTGTGGCACCTCAGGCGCTGCGCATAGGAAGGGTGCCCTATCTCAACTACGGATTCAGTAGCACAACAGATACGACAATCGTGCTCGTGAATATGTATGTGTCAGCTAATTATTATTTCATTGTGATGGTATTTAACTCCAGTCTTTTCATCGTAGTGCTTGTTGAGATTCGAACACAGCACAGCAATGCTTCGTTGCCTGTTTGCATTTGGCCTTGCCTGGGAAATTGGACTGTTGAGTCAACTGACTCTGAAGACTAGCGGTATTCATCTTATATTTAGTTATTCCTTTCAGCCGCAATGCTGGCTTTGTTTTCCATTTGAGAGTTTCAGTTAACGGCCCTGTTTGGCTTTGTGTATATATTGTTTTCTTTTCCCTCTAACCCTGTTCTCATTAAAGTCTGTGAGCTATCGACCAGATTCGGTGTCTCTTGCTCCGCATTTGGGCCATACCCGAACTGTTACGAACAAATTATGAAGTGCAAGCAATAGCATTATTATCATTGTATTTTTTATCTGTCTATTTATTTTTTTAACGACACAGAGCAGAGTAGGCCATTCCAACCCTTCGAGCTATGATGCCTCAGCAACCCCGCAGCCCTGGTTAACCCCAACCTCGAGTAATCACAGGCCCACTGACCTACCTGGTATGCCTTTGGAGTGTGGAAGGAAACCAGAGTATCTGGGGAGAAACACCACATTCCACAGGGAAGACATGCAGAGATTCCTTCCAAAATGGCACCGGAAATGAACTCTGAACTCTGAAACAGGCCGAGCTGCAATCACATCGCGCTATCTGCTACACTACCATGGTGCCCATTGGGGGAACCAAAAACAAGATGAAAAGTGAGAAAACTTAAGCACGATTTTAAAACTCAAGAAGCACAACATTGTTTACATATGTTCATAATAATCAACAATAAAGTTTTGTAATTGTGAAATACATGAAGGACCTTATTTACGATAATGAAGACCAAAGATATTGAAAGTGTTTATTTACTGTTTTATCACTTCCCTGCGAAACATTCTGAGAAGCACTTTGTGCACAATGAATCAGTTTGAAACATAACACCATGTATTTTATGATGCAATAATGAGAAATGCTGATTCCAGTCTATTTTCATTTATTTGGACAATTGCACAGCATTGCTTTTAAAAAGATTCACACTGACGGTATTTATCACTTGATTTTAGATTTTTTTTTCATTATTATATTGCAATTCCTGTCTTGCTTCTGCTCATCTTTTTTCATTATATGATATTTTCAAAACAGACAGCCGCTCTACTGTTGGCTTCCATTTCTCTCTCTCTGTGCAAAATAGCTAAAATAAATTAGTTTAAGATGAATGCAGGGATGAACAGCTAATACCCAGGCTAAACACAAATAAGGAAAAAATACAATTAGACACTTCAACCTTCTGCTCAAACTGAACGAAAGCATGCATATTAATTGAGCAGATATAATCTGGACATAGACATAAATGATTCTGGGCTCAAATACATTCTGGATACTTAAATATATTAATTTTATGATATAATTTATGATATAAATATAATATAAACATTATTCTTTGAGTTATATACTGGACACTTAAAAACATATGCTGGCTCCCCCTCCTGTCTTCTCCTATCATTTTGGATCTCCCCCTCCCCCTCCAACTTTCAAATCCCTTACTCACTCTTCCTTCAGTTAGTCCTGACGAAGGGTCTCAGCCTGAAACGTCGACTGTACCTCTTCCTACAGATGCTGCTTGGCCTGCTGCGTTCACCAGCAACTTTGATGTGTGTTGCTGGGTAATTAAATTCAATTTGATTGGAAGGTAGCACTTTTGTTCAGAAGTGGGAAGATTCTGAGTTGCTCCATTCTGGAACTTCAGTATCTAACTTTTATGTTGATCAGTGATTCTCCAAATGGGTGATATCACCCACCCCCCCCCAACCCCCGGGTGGTGAGAGTTTCTATGGGGGGGGGTACGATAAAGATGAAGGGTGTGGTGGCAGGTGCAGCTGAGGGAAAACAGGCTTAATTTAAGAAATGAATTACTTTTTATAAGCATTTGACCCTCAATGCCTCATAATTTATTACAGTGATCATATAATCACATCATTTCTTGCTAACCCACTATTCCCTTAGACGTTGCTCAGCGTTGTTGAAAAACAATGTGCCACTCCGTATTTTGGCATTACATTGGAAATCTGAACGGGAGAAACTATGTTATTTCTAGGCGCATTATTGCCATTCACTACTGTAGCAGAGTGTTAGCTAGTACAACTCCCTTACTCTGATCATGCAATTCCTGTGAATTAGGGTATGGCATTCAATGGGATAAAGTTCAGAATCTGCCCTTTCGAATGCTCTTGACTGTATTTCCCTAGCTCACAGGCCAACCAAGATATCACTGCCTTACTTTATGTGCCTTCATGCTGAGAGGCAGGTCTTGCCTGAGTTATTTTGATGTCATAACTTTCCTCTTTATTTATCGTAGTGCTCAAGGGTGGACATAAACAATAGGTGATTGTGGTTGTTAATTCATAACAGAAATGGCAGATGCAGACCAAATGATAACAACATGTTGCAGCTATATAGGACCCTGGTCCGACCCCATTTGGAGTACTCTGCTCAATTCTGGTCGCCCCACTACAGGAAGGATGTGGAATCCATAGAAAGGGTGCAGAGATTTACAAGGATGTTGCCTGGTTTGGGAAGCATGCTTTATGAGAATAGGTTGAGTGAACTCAGCCTTTTCTCCTTGGAGTGAAGGAGGATGAGAGGTGACCTGATAGAGGTGTACAAGATGATGAAAGGCATTGATCGTGTGGATAGTCAGGGGCTTTTTCCCAGGGCTGAAATGGCTATCCCAAGGGGGCACAGTTTTAAGGTGTTTGGAAGTAGGTACAGAGGAAATGTCAGGAGTAAGTTTTTTTACGCAGAGAGTGGTGAGAGCATGGAATAGGCTGCCGGCGACAGTGGTGGAGGCAGATACGATAGGGTCTTTTAAGAGATTCCTGGACAGGTACATGGAGCTCAGAAAAATAGACGGTTATGGGTAACCTTAGGTAATTTCTAAGGTAAGGGCATGTTTGGCAGAGCTTTGTGGGCCGAAGGGCCTGTATTGTGCTGTAGGTTTTCTATGTTTCTATGTTTCTTTCTATGATAAGGAAGTATAGTGTGGAGTATCTGCTATATAGATTTGCATACTAACACCATGCAACCAACAGCAGTCAACATGTCCAATGTGTGAAAAAGTTTTTACAAATTTGTTAATGAAACTATCCATGTTCCCATGTTCCTTGAACATTTGAACACTCTTCCAGGGCACCTAGGGGCAAATTGAGTAGCAGCAGTACTCTCAATGGATACAATTAAATGTTCTCATTTCAGCCTGATACAGTTAAGAAGCACAACTGCTTCCAAGGTCAGTGCAGTCAACAAAGATGTCTTAATGCATTTAAATGAACTATCGCTGCTTAAAACTGACTGAAACAACATTGACGGAAACAACATTGATTGTGGACGGAAGCGACTACGTAGGATTCCACAGAAGAAGCATGGCTGTAGATCAGGGATACAAGGGCATTTAAGGAAACAGGGTTTTAAACTTCCAATACCGACTATCTTGCTGGCAAACGTGCAGTCTCTGGTGAATAAAATCGATGATCTCAGAGCTAGGGTGCTGAATCAGAGGGACATCAGGACCACATTTGTCATTTGTTTCACAGAATCCTGGTTAACCCCTTCCATACTGGATTCAGCGATTCAGATTGATGAGTTTACTATACACCGTCAGAATAGATCTATAGAGTCTCTCAAAAACAGAGGTGGAGGAATATGCCTCATGATCAACTCTTCTTGGTGCATAAATATATCAGTGCTGTCCCAATTCTGCTCACCAGACATGGAATATCTAGCAGTTAAGTACCGTCTTTTTTACCTAGCACGAGAATTTTCCGGGGTCATTTTGGTAGCAGTATACATTCACCTCAGGCCAATGTCAATCAGGATATGGGAACAACATGCACGATACAGTGCATTCTAACGCTTTTACCATTGTTTTGGGAGATTTTAACCAAGCCAGTCTGAAAAAATCACTAAGTAATTTCCATCAAAAGATCACTTGCAGTACTAGAGGACACAACACACTGGACCATTGCTACACCACCATCAAAAATGCCTACCGTGCTATTCCACTCCCTCATTTTGGGAAGTCTGATCACCTCCTAGCTGTACTTCTACTCCCTGAGTATAGGCAGAGACTGAAGACTGCAGCACCAGCCGTGAGGACCAAGAAGGTATGGACAGGGGAAGCACAGGAGCACCTACAGGACTGCTTTGAATCAGTGGACTGGACTGTATTCAGGGATTCATCTTCAAACCTGGATGAGTATGCTGCAGTTGTCACCGACTTCATTAAAACCTGTGTGGATGAATTTGTGCCCACAAAGTCTTACTGTACATTCCCAAACCAAAAGCCGTGGATGAACCAGGAGGTACGTCAGCTACTGAAGGCTAGATCTGTGGTATTCAAGTCTGGCAACCCAGGCCTGTACCAGAAAACCAGGTATGATATGCGGAGGGCTATTTCAAGAGCAAAGAGACAATTTCGAACGCGGTTGGAGGTGATATTGGATGTATGACAACTCTGGCAGGGTTTGCAAGACATTACTTCTTACAAAGTGAAACCCAATAGCATGAATGGCAGCAATGCTTCACTACCAGATGAACTCAACGCCTTCTATGCCCACTTTGAAAGAGAGAATACAACTACAGCTGTGAAGATTCCTGCTACACCTGATGATTCTGTGAACTCTGTGTTAGAGGCCGAAGTTAGGCTGTATTTAAAGAGAGTGACCCTCGCAAGGAGGAAGATCCCGATGAGTACCTGGTAAGGCTCTGAAAACCTGTGCCAACTAACTAGCAGGAGTATTCAAGGACATTTTCAACTTCTCACTGCTACAGGTGGAAATTCCCACTTGCTTCAAAAAGGCAACAATTATACCAGTGCCTAAGAAGAAGAATGTGAGCTGCCTTAATTACTATTGCCCGGTGAAATGCTTTGAGAGGTTGGGTCATGACTAGAATGAACTTCTGCCTCAGCAAGGACCTGGACCCATTGCAATTTGCCTATCGTCACAATAGTTCGATGGCAGATGCAATCTCCATGGCTCTCCACACGGTCTTAGACCATCTGGACAACACAAACACCTATGTCAGGATGCTGCTCATCGACTATAGCTCAGCATTAAATACCATTATTCCCACAATCCTGACTGGGAAGTTGCAGAACCTGGGCTTCTGTACCTCCTTCTGCAATGGAATCATTGACTTCCTTATCAGAAGACCACAGTCTGTGTGGATTGGTGATAACATCTCCTCCTCACTGACGATCAACACTGGTGCACCTCAGGGGTGTGTGCTTAGCCCACTGCTCTACTCTCTATATACCCATGACTGTGTGGCTGGGCATAGCTCAAATACCATTTATAAATTTCCTGACGATACAACCATTGTTGGTAGAGTCTCAGGTGGTGACGAGAGGGCATACAGGAGTGAGATATGCCAACTAATGGAGTAGTATCGCAGCAACACCCTGGCATTCAATGTCAGTAAGAGGAAAGAGCTGATTGTGGACTTACGGAAGGGTAAGATGAAAGGACACATACCAATCCTCATAGAGGGATCAGAAGTGGAGAGAAGGGGCAGTTTCAAGTTCCTGGGTGGAAAGATCTCTGAGAATTTAATCTGGTCCCAAAATATCGGTGCAGTTATAAAGAAGGCAAGGCAGCAGCTATACCTCATTAGGAGTTTGAAGATATTTGGCATGTCAACAAATTCACTCAAAAACTTCTATAGATGCACCGTGGAGAGCATTCGGACAGGCTGCATATCTGTCTGGTATGGGGGGTGGGAAGGGGCTACTGCACAGGACAAAAAGAAGCTGTGGAGGGTTGTAAATTTGTTCGGCTCCATCTTGAGTACTAGCCTACAAAGTTCGCAGGACATCTTCAGGGAGCGGTGTCTCAGAAAGGCAGCGTCCATTATTAAGGATCTCCAGCACCCAGGACATGCCCTTTTCTCACTGTTATCATCAGGTAGGAGATACAGAAGCCTGAAGGCACACACTCAGCGATTCAGGAACAGCTTCTTCCCCTCTGCCACCTGATTCCTAAATGGACATTGAACCCTTGGACACTACCTCACTTCTTAATACATAGTATTTTTGTTTTTTGCACAATTTTTAATCTATTCAGTATACGTATACGTATACTGAATAGTATACTGATTTACTTATTTATTTATTGTTATTATTATTATTCCATTTTGTTTTTTTCTATATTATGTATTGCATTGAACTGTTTGAACTGCTGCTGCTAAGTTAACAAATTTCACGTAACATGCAGTGATAATAAACTTGATTCTGATAAAGCAAACAAGAACTTTTCTTGTTTTCAGTCATTGTGAAAACTTTCAGAAATGGAAACATGTTTGCCAGCGCTTCACAGCATAACAGGGAAACTGTGTGCTTCATACAACATTTCTCTGTTGATTGCTAAATCTGGAAAGCCTCATACAATTGGAAAAGATATGATTTTGCCAGAAGTGATGGAAGTTCTAAATACAGTTTTTCATATGTCACCAGACCAAATGAAGCGATTCTGCTAAGTGACGATATTATTCAAAGACAATTTTATTCCAACATCATCATGCCTTGGCTTCACGAACGAAGATTTAGGAAGGGGGCTGCCCGCATCTGCTGCAGGCCCGCTGGTGACTGACGAGGCCAATGCAGGACAGGCAGGTCCGGCCACAGCGGCTGCAAGGGAAATTCTGTTCTGAGTTTGGTGCTGCTGTGTCACGGTTCTTCTTCCTTCTCCTTTTGTCCTTAAAGCCAGCCTTGCATGTGTTCTCAAAGGAGGAGACAGACTGGTGAATGGTGTGTTGCCAGGCCTCGCGATTGGAGCCTAGATTAGAACTCTGGCAATGGTCAATGTGACAAGCGTCAAGGAATTTCCTCAGAGAGTCCTTGTACCTCTTCTTCGATGCCCCTCTGTCACGGTGGCCAGTGGAGAGTTCACCATACAGCACAATCTTGGACAGGCAATGATCCTCCATCCTGGAGATGTGCCCTGCCCAGCGCAGCTGCGTCTTCAACAGCATGGCCCCGATCCTGGTGACCTCCGCCTGTTCGAGAACTTCGATGCTGGTGACGAAGTCGCTCCAGTGGATGTTGAGGATGGTGCGGAGGCAGCACTAGTGGAAACGCTCAAGGAGTCGTAGGTGGTGATGGTAGGTGACCCACGACTAAGAGCCATACAGGAGGGTGGTCAGTACAACGGCTCTGAGGGGCGGGTGGTAATCTTCCTGAGGTGCGGGCTGATGGAGGACTTCTGTCTTCTTCCAGGTGACTTCCAGTCCGAAGAGCTTGGCAGCCTCTGTGAAGCAGGATGTTAAACGCTGCAGGGCTGTCTCTGTGTGGACAACAAGGGCAGCATTGTTGGCGAAGAGTAGCTCTTGGATGAGTTGCTCCAATGTCTTGGTGTGGGACTGTAATCGCCTCAGGTTGAACAGGCTGCCATCGGTGCGGTATTGGATGTAGATACTGTCCTCGTTATCAAGGTCTTGTGTGGCCCTTTCGAGCATCATGCTGAAGAAGATGGTGAAGAGAGTCAGTGTGAGGACACAGCCTTACTTTACTCCGTTGCCTGTTGGGAAGGGTTCTGAGAGGTCGTTGTTGTGTCTGATTTGGCCACTCTGATCTTCATGTAGCTGGATGACCATGCTTTGGGAGGCATCCCAGTCATTCCATGATTTGCCACAGCCTTCCCTGCTCACGGTGTCGAACGCTTTGGTAAGGTCGACAAACGTCACGTACAATCCCTTGTTCTGTTCCCTACATTTCTCCTGGAGCTGCCTAAGAACAAATACCATGTCGGTGGTGCTCCTGTTGGCTCTGAAGCCACACAGGCTCTCTGGGAGGTGTTCTTCTGCAATGATGGGCACCAATCTGTTCAGGAGTACTCTTGTGAGGTAGGCTGGGCTCGTTAGCCTTGGTTGGCAGCCAACCTAAGAGAAGGACAACTCTGAATCCAAACCCAGGCAGGTAGGGCTCGTGAGCCTTGTCAGGCCATCCACCTAGGAGAAGAACACTCCGACATAAATCCTACGACTCGAGGACAATTTTATTTTTTTATTAGCTATACAGCTAAATATCTGAGAATGTGGAAGACACGTTATGCAACATACTTAGGACAACAGAATTTGCTCTACATTTAGGTGAGCCAAGATGAGTCAACTTTGCCAAGCAATGCATCTTTGCTCCTTAGTTATGTTCACTTCATAAAAGATAAAATCATAGCTCAAGAGTTGTTATTTGCAAGGGCACTAGCTAAAGGTATGTAGGGAGAGTATGAGAGTCTGTGACGTAATAGAGACACCCGGATGGCATGTTGCCTCTCAGATGCCAGGGTCAGAGATGAACCAGATCAGATCCATGACATTCTTAAGAGGGAAGGTGTGCAGCCAGATGTCTTGGTACATATCAGCACCAACAACCTGTGGAGGAAAAGGAAAGAGGGCCTGAAGAGAGATTTTAGGGTGCTAGGTAAAAAGCTGAAAAGCAGGACTGCAGGGTAGCAATCTTTGGATTGCTGCCTGTGCCACACACCAGTAAGGGTAAGAAAAGGATGATTAGGCAGATGAATTTGTGGCTGACAAACTGGTGCAGGGAGCAGGGTTTCAGATTTCAGGATCCTAGATCTCTTCTGGGGAAGGGAAGACCTGTACAAAAGAGACAGGTTACACCTGAACACAAAGGAGAAAAATATCTTGCAGGTGGGTTTGTTAGAGCTTTTAGAGAGGGGCAGGGGTATGTGAAACAGAGTTATAACACTGAGGATACGGCTAATGGTCTACAAGCAAAGGCAGTGTGTAGTAATACTGTCAAGAAGAACAGGCAGATGATAGGACAAATTTGCAGTCAGTGGATTGAGTCGTAGTCAGGGAGACAAAATTGAGAAGGATGCCAGATACAGGACTGAAGATGGAATATTTGAATGCATGCTGAATAAAGTCTTGTGCAGAAGTTAGTGATTGGCAGGTATGATGTGTGGGCATCACTGATTTATCGCTGAAGAAAGATTATAGTTGGGAGCTTAACTCTCAGGATGCATATTGCATCAAAAGGTAGACAGGGTTGGCGTGGCTTTGTTGATAAATAATGAAATAATGAAATCACATCCTTAGAAAAAGGTGAAATAGGAACAGAAGATGCAGTGTACTTGTAGGTAGTGTTAAAAAACTGCTGGAGTGTAAAGACCTTAATGGCAGTTAAATACTGGCTTCTCTGAACAGTAGCTCTGAAGTATGGCCTCTCCTCTCATCACCCAGTCCACATACTGTGTCAGGAACCCTTCTTGAACACACCTGACAAATTCAGCCCCATCTATCCCCCTTGCAGTCAGGAGGTGCCAGTCAATATGAGGGAAGTTGAAATCACTCATACCTACAACCCTGTATTTCCTGCACCATTCTAAAATCTGCCTGCTTATCTGCTCCTTGGTGTCCCGAGGGCCATTTCGGGGCCTGTAGGCTACTCCCAGCACAGTGATTGATCCCTTCCTATTTCTGACTTCCACCCACACCGACTCAGTGGACACTCCCTCTGCAGCGTCCTCCCTTTCTATAGCTGTGATACTACCCCTGACCAGTAATGCTACTCTCCCCCACCCCTTTTCTACCTCCCATCCTATTCCTTTTAAAACACCTAAACCCCAGTACCTGCATCAGCCAATCCTGCCCTTCCTCCAGCCAAGTTTCAGTAATGGCCACAACATCGTAGGTCGACGTACTGATCCATGCTCTAAGTTCATCCCCTTTTTTCCTAATACTCCTATTGTTGAAATAAACACATTTCAACCCCTCTAAATGGCTACATTTATGTTTTGTCCCCTGCCTGTCCTTCCTCGCCAACTCAGAACACATAGCATCATGCCCTTGTCCTTCCACCCTAATCCCTTGATATCACTTTTTGAACCTCAGCTTCAAACGTGTTCTGAAGGCCTTACATGACCTTCTATTTATATGGTTGAGATCTTTCTGATGTATATTTCCTACATGACGCCATATCAAGGAAGCTGCAAGTATGGGTAACACATTCACCACCAACTAGAGAAACAACATGCCAGATCAACACAAGTCATTATATTACAAATAACTCTTTTCTTTCCAAGAGTCCAGAAGTTATCTTGGATCAAAATCATTTGTGTGTATTACTTCCAAAGCTCTTTAACTTCTAGCTCACCATTAAATGTCCACAGACGTTTTTCCACCATGCTAATCAGATAAGTGATCTAATATTTGCAGAGGCATGCTTTACTAATTTTAATAGCAGTGCTACATTTGCTTTACTCTAACCCAGTGTCCGCAAAGCCTGAAAATATTAGCTAAAATATTACTCACTTTTAAGTTTCATTTGACAAACATTCTATGATGTTCAGTGCTTGGTTCAGTGATTTCCTTTAACAGCTTCTGCTCAAAACATCATTTGAATAATTGTATAAGTAACTTGTACAGTTCTATTCATGCAGCTGCAGTTTTTCAACTTGGTGAAAATTCATTTGAAGTGTTCTTTCAATAGTTTCAGCAAGTCACCTTTGAAGAGCAAAACATGTATTCTTTTAAGGCAAAGAAACTGCTGATACTGGAGTCTGGAACAAAAGAGAACAGAAAGCTGGAAGACCTCAAAAGATCAGGTAGCATCTTTTGCAACAAAAGGTGCACAAAATATTTTGGATTACAAGCCTGCATCTGGATTGAGAGGAAAGAGGAAAGATCAGCAGTATATTGCAGTACAAGGAGTTGGTGGGTGGGTGGGGTGGGGTTGAGGGTGAGGTGGTGGAATGGGGGAGCATCAGTCTCTATTGTATACCAAGTGATAGATAGGATGAAATGCAGATAGGATATTGACGGTTGAAAGAGGGAGAGTCACCAGGTCAAGTGAAGAACATTAGTATAAAGTATTTTTATGGTCCTCATTCATTCTTTTCCTTTCATCTCTACACCCTTTAACCTCCTACCTGTCTTTCATGGGAATCTAAATCTATATTTTTCCTCTTGCATTGTTGCAATACTTCAAGAATAGCCTGACCAGAGTTTTATAGAGCTGCAACATTACCTCACGCTCTTCAACTCAATCCCTGACCAATGAAGGCTAAAACACCATATACCTTCTTAGCCACCCTATCAACTTGGGTAGCAACTATAAGGTGTCTATAGACATGGACTCAAAGATTCTTCTGTTCCACCATATTGCTAAGAATTCTGACATCAACCTTGTACTCCACCTTCAAATTTAACTTTTCAAAGTGTGTCACTTTACAGTTTTCTAAATTGAACTCCATCTGTCACTTCCTAGCCCAGGTCTACATCTGTCCATGTCTTGACAGCCTTTTATCCACACCACCACCAAATTTCATGTCATCTGCAAACTTACTCACCTACTCACTTCCTCATCCAAAGCACTTATAAGAATCACAAAGAGCAGGGATTCCAGAGCAGATCTCTGCAGAACACCACTAAGCACAGAACTCTGGGCAAAATATGTCCTATCTACTACTATCCACTTCAGCAGGCTAGCCTATTCTTCATCCACGCTGTCAATTATCCATGGTACTCATGCCTCATGACCATGGGAAGCTTTACTACAATGCCTTACTAAAATCGATGTACACCACATCCACCAATCTACCTTCATCAATTTGTTTTGTCAGTTCTTTGAAAAAGTCTGTCAGGTTTGTGAGCCGACATCTTCTCCTTATAAAACCATGCTGAGTATCCCTAATAGGACTATGCTTCTCCAAATGCTCATAAATCCTGTTCCAGAAAATCTTCCTCATTAGTTTACCCACTATTTACATAATTCTCATTGGTCTGAAATTCCCAGTATTTTCCTAAATATCTTTCCTGAGCAAAAGAACAATATTTAAAATCCTCCATTCCACTGGTAATACTGAATGTGGCCAGTGAGGAAGCAAAGATCATCATCAACACCCCAGCAACCTCTCCCCTTGATTCCCATAGTAACCTGGTGTATATCCTGACTGGTCCTAGGGGCTTAAATATCCTAATGCCTTTCAAAAACTTCAAAACTACTGTTTTCTTAGCTTCAATATGCTCTGGCACATTAGCATATTCTGCACTGACCTGACATTTGTCAATGTCCTTTTCACTGGTGAACCAGGACTTTCCTTACCTCCTCTGACTCCAAGCACATATTTGCCCCTTCATTCTTAACATCTGTAGCTTATCTTAATGTTAGCTTAACGTCTGTAGACGGGAAAATACCTGAAGCTGTCATTAAGGAAGAAATAGCGAAACATTTAGAAAGGTATGGTTCCATTAGACAGATGCAGCATGGATTCAGAAAGGGCAGGTCCTGTTTGACAAACTTACCGGAGTTCTTTGAGGACCTAATGTGTGCAGTAGATAGAGGGGAACAGGTGGATGCTGTATACTTGGATTTCCAGAAGTTGTTCGATAAGGTGCCGCACAAGAGACTTATAAATAAGATACGGATGCATGGAGTTGGAGGAAGTGTATTGACATGGATAGTGGGTTGGTTAACCAATAGAAGGCAGAGAGTTGGTATAAATGGATGTTTCTTCGGTTGACAGTTGGTGGTGAGTGGGGTGCCGCAGGGCTCAGTGCTGGGCCCGCAGCAGTTTACCATTTGCATTGATGATTTGGAAGAGGGGATGGAATGTAGCGTAGCAAAATTTGCTGATGACACTAAACTGAGTGGAAAAACAAATTGTACAGAGGATGTGGAGAGTCTGCAGAGGGATATAGATAGGTGAAGTGAGTGGGCCAAGGTCTGGCAGATGGAATACAATGTTGGTAAATGTGAGATCATCCACTTTGGAAGGAATAATAGAAGAGCAGATTATTATTTAAATGGTGAAAAATTGCAGCATGCTGTTGTGTAGAGGGACTTGGTGGTACTTGTTCATGAATTGCAAAAAGTTGGCTTGCGGGTACAACAGGTTATTAAGAAGGCAAATGGAATGTTGGCCTTCATTGCTAGAGGGATTGAATTCGAGAGCAGGAGGTCATGCTGCAACTATACAGGGTACTGGTGAGGCTGCACCTGGAGTACTGTGTGCAGTTCTGGTCCCTGTACTTTGGAGGCAGTGCAGAGGAGGTTCACCAGGTTGATTCCAGAGATGAAGGGGTTAACCTATGAGGAGAGATTGAGTCACCTGGGACAATACTCTCTGGAATTCAGAAGAATGAGAGGGGATCTTATAGAAACATACAAAATTTTGAAAGGGATAGTTAAGATAGAAGTTGGAAAGTTTTTTCCATTGGTAGGTGAGACTAGAACTAGGGGACATTGCCTCAAAATTCAGGGGAGAAGATTTAGGACAGAGGTGAGGAGAAACTGTTTCTCCCAGAGAGTGGTGAATCTGTGGAATTCTCTGCCCAGGGAAGCAGTTGAGGCTTCTTCACTAAATATATTTACGATACAGTTAGATATACTGTACATAGTAAGGGAATTAAGGGTTACGGGGAAAAGGCAGGTAGATGGAGCTGAGTTTCTGGACAGATCAGCCATGATCTTATTGAATGGCGGGGAAGGCTCGATGGGCAGGATGGCCTACTCCTGCTCCTATTTTTTCATATTCTTTTGTTCTTACTCTGAAACAAACCTACCCTCATTCTAATCATTTTCCTGTAATTCATGTACCTGTTAAATGACTTTGAATTTTCCTTAGTTCTACTGGCCAAGGCCTCTTCTAGCTTTCCTAAGTTTCTTCTAATTACTCCTTCCTGGCTGCTTGGTAACTCTCAATTGCCCTATCTGATGTTTGCTTCCTAAGCCTTAAGTAATCTTCCTGCTTCCTCTTGACTAAATGAATCACCTCACTTGTCAACCATGGTTCCTGCACCCTACCATCTTTTCTCTGTCTCCATGGGACAACCCTATCCAGAACCCCATGCAACTACTCCCTGAACAGCTTCTGCATTTCTGCTATTCATTTGCTGCAGATCATCTTCTCCCAACTTACACTCCAGAGTTCCTGCCTAACACCACTGGAATTATACCCCCTTCAATTAAATACTTTCCCATGTCATCTGCTCCTATCTTTGCCCACAGCAGAAGGTTGTCAAGAGATATAGCTGGAAACTCCTTAAACAATATAATCTAAATAATGCTATATTTCTCTTTTACTAAAAATGCCAAGATATCTGACAGAATTAACCAGGATTGACCTTTAAATTGATTGCACTCTTTTCAATTGGATAAGGACAAGCTGTTGACAATTTATGGCTAACAAAGCCAAGAAGCGACAGAGGTTCATTGACCTCCACCTCTGTAATGCTGCAAGTAAAACAGGTAAAAAGTAACTAGTATCCTGCTCTACATTTTCTGTCAGGGAAAGGCATTGAATCGCTTAAGTGTTTGTACAATAAACAATACTTAATGGGTATCAATTCTGCCCTATGAGTTTTAAAAAGTTTCATTTGTTGTATATTTTCTACCATTACTTCTGTATCCATTTACTTCCTGTTTTAAAGGTACTAAGAGATTAAAAAGTCTGTGATAGATTTTAATAATTTAGGTGACATTATAGGTGGATAGATTAGTAAGTCTGCAGGCAACACGACAATTGATAGAGTTGTGAATACTGAGAAAGGATGTCAAGTGATATAACAGGATGTAGATCAGCTGTAAATATGGGCAGAGAAATAATAGACAGCGTTCAATCCATGCAGGTATAAGGTGTTGCACTTTGGAAGCTGAAATGTAAGAGGACCGTATTCAGTGAATGGCAGTACCCTTAGGAGCACTGATGTTCAGATCCAATGCATTTCTTCTTGAAGATGGCAAGACAAGGAGATAAAGAGGACAGATAGTATACTTACCTTTGTCAGCCAAAACACTGAGTTTTAAAATCAGGAAGTCATGTTGCAACTGCATGAAACTTTGGTTAGTCCACAACTGCAGTAGTGTATGCAGTTCTGGTTGCTGCATTACAGCAAGGATCTGAAGGCTTTTGGAGACCATGCACAAGTGGTTCATAGAAAAGTACAACAGAGTGTGGGGTCTTCAGCCCATGTGTCAGCCTATATAAATCTATTTCATGATCAATCTAACCCCTCCCTTCTACATATCCCATAACCCTCCATGTTTCTTTCATCCATGTGCCTTTCTAAGAGTCTGTTAAATGTCCCTAATATATAAATCCCAGCCATCACCCCGAGTGGATCCTAGGCATTTATCACATTTTTTGGAAAAAATACTACTACCGACATCTCCCCTAAATGTTCCTCCACTCATCTTAGGAGGGTATCCTCCGATATTAGCCATTGCTGCCCTGAGAAAAAGACACTGGCCACCACTCTATCTGTACCTCTTAGAATCTTATACACCTCTGTCAAGATCTCTCTCATTCTCATTCACTTCAAAGAGAAAAGCCTTAGCTCACTCAGTCTTTCCAAATAAGACATGCTTTTTAATCCAGGCATCATCCTGGTAAATCTACTCTGCATCCCTTATCATTACCCAACACCTGATCCAGTACAACCTCTCCTCTTCTGGGGCTATCTACAAATTGATTTAAGGAACCCTCTTAGAAGCACCTAACAAAGTCTGCCCTATCTAAACCACCCTCACTAAGAAGATCCCAATTTATATGAGGGAAGTTGAAGTCC
The DNA here is from genome assembly GCF_030028105.1 of Mobula birostris. Classification (NCBI taxonomy): domain Eukaryota; kingdom Metazoa; phylum Chordata; class Chondrichthyes; order Myliobatiformes; family Myliobatidae; genus Mobula; species Mobula birostris. Next base: position 193,774,599 of record NC_092371.1, read on the forward strand.
TCCATGGCAACAACCCTATTGTTTTTACACCTTTCCTTAATCTGACTGCATATTTGTTCCGCAGTGTCCTAGTGTCTATTGAGGAGCCTGCAGTACATCCCATCAGAGTAATTGCACCCTTCCTATTTTTGAGTTCTACCTACATACGCTCAGTAGACAAGCCCTTCTGTTCCTCCTGAGTGCAGAGTGATATTGTCCCTGATTAATAGTGTAACTCCTCCCCTTCTTTTACCTCCCTCTCTATCTTTCCTAGAGTATCAAAACCTTGGAATATTAAGCGCCCATTCCTGTCCCTCTCTTAACCAAGTCTTTGTAGTGGCCTCAGCATCATAGTTCCATGTACTGATCCATGCTCCAAGTTCATCACCTTTACCCATAATACTCCTAGCATTAAAATACACACACTTCAAACTACCCATTTCATCGTATCTATTACTCTGCCTGTCTTTACTGGCCCTGACATCTACCTTCCTCTCCATCCCTCCACTTCCTAACCTGGTGCTCTTGTTCCCAACCCCTTGCCGAACTAGTTTAAACCTTCCCAAGATGCACTAGCAAACTTCCTTGTTCATCCCCCTAACTGCTGAGTCTCCTATCACTATCGTTCTGCCTGACTTTACTCTTTCCTCTTGAGCTTCAGAGTCAGCCACAGTGCCACTGGTCTGACTGCGGCCACTCTGCCCTGATAGGTCACCTCCCACAGCAGTATCCAAAGGGGTATATTTGTTGCTGAGGGAATGGCCACAGAGGAACTACGCACTGATTGCTTGCTCCCATTACTTCTCCTGGTAGCCACCAATCTACTATCTGAAGCTTGCACTCTGGGTGTGACGATCTTAGAAAAAGTGTCAGTAATGTGGTATTCCCCTTCTTGGATAGTCGTGAGTACATCCAGCCTTTGAGTTTTGCACTCACTTTGCCTGTTCTCACCAAAGCTCATTGAACCAAAGCCTGACCACTCTAATACTGGCCTACTCCAACAATGGCTGCTCCACTTACACATCGCTTCTTTTTATTGCCTCAAATAAAACTCATTTTTAATGAGACTTGCTGTTTTAAAATGGCTCCTCCCCTGAAAGATGTTGCTCTCTCACTCACTATTTCAACAAAGATCAGACAGTAGTTTTTTATATTATAGTAGTAGTGCTACTGGGGATGGTGGAAGCAGATATGACAGCAACATTTAAGAGCTAAATAGACAGGCATATGAACAGACAGTGGATGAATGGATATAGGCCATGTATAAGCAGATGAAATTCATTAAATTAGCATCATGGTTGGTACAGACATGTGGGCCTACTGGGCTGTTCCTATATTGTTCAACTTCTGTGTTTAAGAACATTTATAAACCATGGGCAGTGCATACAAGATCGTATGTCATCAATTCAAAGGGGGAAATTGAAAGAAACTTGTTTCGCTAAAGAGCAGAATGAATGCAGAATGTGATGTGAGGCAACAGCTAGAAAGCAAAAGTGACATTAAAAAAAAGAAGAAGAAAATAAGATGTTGTTAGTGTGAAATTAAATGCGTGGTGAAATATGCAACATCATAGACTTCTAAGGGTCAATGGCCAGAATCCGTGCTTAATGGGATTCAGATTCCTCAGTCTCCATCACTGGCAGAGGAATGATATCGCCAAGACTTTGTCCACAAACTCCTCCAATCCACTAGAAATAGGAGCAAAATCAGTGTCCTCTGTTAAGCCAATATCACTAGTAATGAGGTCCTAATTCCACTCAGTCAGCTCCTGAAGCCCTATTCACATCACTGCTGTGGGAAGAGATTTCCAGGTGGACCGAGGGTGGTGCATTTCCTTGAAAAATGCAACATGGGGCAGCATAGTAGCGTAGTGGTTAGCACAACGCTTTACAGTACCAACGACATGGGTTCAATTCTTGCTGCTGTCTGTAAGGAGTTTATACATTCTTCTTGTGATCGCATGGGTTTCCTCTGGGTGTTCCAGTTTCCTCCCACAGTCCAAAAATGGACTGGTTGGTAGGTTAATTGGTCATTGTAAATTGCCCCATGATTAGGCTGGGGTTAAATTTGGGGTTGCTGGGTGGTGCAGCTCAAAGGACTGGAAGGGCCTATTCTGCACTGTATCTCAATACATAAATAAGTAACAGCCCCAAGGCCTCCTGGGTTTTCCTGACCGATAGCTGCACATAGTAGTGAAGTAGGTTTAAGGTGGCGTTGTGAACCATGAACCCACACATCAAGAGCATATAGAAGCAGAAGGGGTTCTCACATTACAAAGTGTGTCTGAATAAATGTCTGTGATTCCACAACAGGCTCATAAATTACTTCAGAATCTATTAAGCTAGAGTGGAAGTAAGTCAACTTCAATCACAAAGGACTGTCAATAAGGAAGAAAATGTTGGATGCTGACAATCAAGGATCTATTCCTGTTTAGTATCACTATATTTCTGCCACTTACTAATTTACAAATAGTGGGTGTCATTAACAAGGCAATAATTTGACCCCCAAACCCTGATTGCTCCTGAGAATGCAGTAGCATTCCTTCTTTGGAGAGTCAGAAGGTGAGCTACTATTGGTTATTCAGTGAGGAGACTCCACTTGTGCTGTTAAATGAGGGTTTCTAGAGTTAGGATCCAGGGATAATAGAGAAACAATTATATTTTGAAATAGAGCATTGGACAATGAACTTTGTACAAACCTTTGATCTATGATGTTGTGCTGACATTTTAATCTATCCCAAGATTAATCCAGCCCTACCCTCCCATATAGCTCCACCTTTCTTTCATCCATGTGCCTATCTAAAAGCCTCTTAAATATATTTTCCTTTGCACAATATTCCAGCAGTGCACTCCATAGATTTACCACTCGATGTGTGAAAGGAATACCTCTGACATCCTCCCCTATACTTTCTTCCAATCACCTTAAAGTTATGCCCTCACATGCCGGTCATTGCGGCCTGGGAAAAAAGATGTTGGCTGTCTATCTATGCCTCTCAACATTTTGTACAGTGTATCTCTATCAAATCACCATTTGTCCTCCTTCATTCCTAAGTATTTGGATAGGCATTAACTGATTAGGGATAGTCAGCATGGCTTGGTGCATGGTATGCTGTGTCTCACCATTCTTATAGATTTTTCAAGGAAGTTCCCAGCAAAGTTGATGATCTTGCCTTTTGGTCAAGATTGTGCCAGCGAACAATGATTCCTTTGGCTACATCTTCCAGATAGCAAATATTTCCAATTATTTCACTTTTTCTAAGCCTTCTGCTTGCTTTTTTTGTCTTGCTTGTATTAGGGAAACTGTTGGAGCCTGTGACATACAGTTTGAATCTCGATCGAGGGTCCAGCGTTATGCTATGGCCAGAGAGTTGCAATGAGGAAATCAAAGATTGTCGGGGTGGGAGGGTGGTACTGTCCAAAAGGTCCAAGGTCATAGGCTGATTCATGAAAAAGACCAGAGACAAGGCTTGGGGGCATGAACAACTCCATCGTGAAGCGGCGAGGAAGATTGAAGCATCAAGGTGAATGTGGCGGGATCAGCAATAGCTCCCAACAGAGACAGACAGCATCCATATAAACAAGTTTGGCTCCGGATCCACATGTTACCCCCAAAATGGCAGAGTTCAGACCTGAGTTGGCAGTCAGCCTTGATGAGAGGACTGAGTTTGTGTGGCTGTTCTCTTCATATGCAGACGAAAAGGCAAGCTATAGACAAGATGGATTACTTTTGCATCAGTATTAACAGTATGCGTACTCAATAAGATCATTGGTAAATTGTGCACATTGGGTTTAAAACAACTGCAGCAGAACAAGTATTTTCATTATACTACAAAATAATGGCACATTCAAAACTATTAATTGTTCATTGTTGAGGATGTTGTGAGGTATGGGATTATGCTGAGGTTGTACTGAAGTGGGAGTGCTATTAGGAGGATTGGCTGTGGAGTGGATGAATGAGGACGTGGTTGGGTTGTGGGAGACTGGTTGGTTATTTGGAAGCGGGACCTCAGTTTTATAAAACAAATAAAACAAATATGATTTACTGACAATTTAAAATTAGTATAGAGAAGGAAAATAGAGCATCTCCCTGAACTGGATGTAGCAAAATAAAATCTATGATTTAATATTCTATCCCACAAGTGATCTAGATTTTCATTTGCATACCAGCAGTAATCACAAAGATTCTTATACACTTTTTATATTTGTGCCAATCAATTTTATTGCTACATTTTGCATTGATTCATTGTCAAATATCATCAGATTTTCCATTACTTAAAACTGGAATATGAAATACAAATGAATTTTATGAAAAATTAGCAACTATTGGTCAGTAAAAGGAGCTTTCTACTTCTTGAAAGTACTGAGTTCTCTGTACTCTTCATGTTCATCGCCTTTCTGGAAAGCTTCATGTGTCTTGGCTGAAAAGAACCAAAGCTCATTACAAAAGGCTCAGCAACAATTCTGCAATCAGAATTAAACTATTGTGTAAGAAAAACAACTTTTATTTTGCAATAGCAGACATTGTAAATCCATTCAGAATGTATTATTCCCAGGGGCAATATGAAAATGCAAATTAAATAAAAATGCAAATAAATTAATTTTAATTGTTTTTAAAAAGTGCTCTGCTTTTTGAAAACAAAAATCATTAGCAGATCTGACAGAAGTAAAACAAACACATTTTAATGAACAGACTTTGAAATTACTCTGGAATTTCTAATGCATTTTATAGAATTTCCCTCAGCACAAACTCAGTGCAGAGCTCTTAACCATTTAACACAAATGGGTGAACAACATTCCAGCGGAATGCTAAATAGAATAAAAAGTAATGGGTTTTATTCTCTAGATTTGTGAAAGGTATATGAAAACTGAAGAATTACATTGCTGGATTTCAACCAATCTAATCGGAATTCAGGGCACCCCAGTGGTTTAGAATCTGAGCTGGCAAATGCATTACAGGATTGCTTCCATGACCCATTGTGGCAGAGAAGCCAAGAGAGGCAGCTCACTTTTCAATTAGGTAATAATGAATGGAACAGAATTTAAAGCACTTTTGGTCCATAGTACATACAATAAGACCTCATTTGATTGCCAAGGATTTAATAGTATCAAAGACCAGGTATTGTATATAGATTTTAAGGAAGTAAATTCAAGAGGCAAGAGCCAGAGCACCATCACTGAGAGATGTTTAATAATTCATAAGTGTATTTTACATTGAATATATTTAAGATATATTTCTTGGTATGCAAATTTATTGGAAAGATTTAGAATTCACAGATTAAATAAATGTATCCCATTAGCTGAGCAAGTTGTGAAATGTTTGCTGGGAGAAGTGCCAGATGAAGCAGTAACCTCTGATTTATGGTAGAGTGTGGCCAGAAGAATGTGATGGCTAAATTTTACACTCCTTGAAATCATGCTCAGATATCATTAAATGAAGTGAATCCACATTCATTACTTCGGATGCTGCCAGTATACTAAATCTACACTGTCTTTAATTACCTAATGCTATTTTGCATCAAATTCTAAACATACTATAAGTTTATTACCTCAACTAGTGACCGATTTCAGCCCGTTTAAAACTGCCCTGCCTTACCTAGAAGAGAGAAGAGAGATTGTGGACACCACTGCAGAGGTAGGTTGGTCATTTCCAGGAATCATGCCCACCAATTCCAATATGGAGTAAGAAGCTTGTCTTGCATATTTCAGATCAGATCATTGCACAGTGCACTGAAGTAGAACAAGGTAAAACAACAATAAATGTAGAAAAGTGCAAAAACTACAAAGGAAGTGCTGTTCAAGTGCAAGATTTTATGGTTGACTGACCAATAAAGCCCAAAATCATAGATTGTGAGGTTAGAAGTCCACTTCATTGTACAAGAGGTCCACTCGTCAATCTGATAACAGAGGGATAGGACCTATCATTGAGCTTCAATGACTTCCCTTGTGTAATAAAGGCAAGAGCGTGCATCTTCAAAGGCTTATTCTTCCAGCTTTTCTCCAATTCTCAACACGCTATTCCCTATCATCCAACTATGTGGTCAGTCAAATTCATATCTAACATTCATTTGCACCTCCACTTAACACTGTTGTGACCCTCATATTTTTATGCAATCAGTCATATGAGATCATCACCGAAACATGGGAGGTTAACCAAAAGCCAATGGGACAGTAATTAGTAACAATGAATTTTAAAAAGGCTCAGGAGGAGGAAGTAAAGAGTGATGGTTTCCAGAGTTTCAGTGACAGGTGAATTAACTGCAATGGGGAGGTATAGGGTTTATTGCAAGGATGCTCTGTTTTAAGGTGTAGACATTAGATATAAATAATTTCATTCATAAACCATATTAATGATGCCATTTTTATTGGCTTCAATGCACCAGCACAGACAGTGGCTGCATGAATGAACTACTTCAATCACCATTCCTTTTTCTGCAGTCTCCTCTGACTCCATTGGCAGAATAAGTGAAGCAATGTCAGCATTCTCTCCCAAGTCAACATCGCCAGCATCAGCTCCTTGCATGACATGTCCAACATTTGACCAATGAAACAAACAGATTATACTCAGCTCCCTTACAAAAAAAAAGATTACCAGCTGGACAAGAAGAAAGATTCAAGGATGTTCTCAAAGCCTGGAATTTGAATTAGATTATTATTGCCACATTTTTTTGGAAATGCAGTGTAAAGCTTTTGTTTGCATTTCATCTGAATCATGTCATACATAAGTATGCTGATGTAGTAAAATGAAAGCAGCAAATAGTGCTGTTATTACAGTGAAAGTGCAATGCAGGTAAACAAATAAAGTGCAAGGATGGAATGAAGCAGAATGGAGAATCAAAAATTAATCTTCAGTAATGAGAGATCTTCTTTTCAAGGGTCTTATAACAGCAGGATAGAAACTATCCTTGAGTCTGGTTGTATATGATTTTAAGCTTTTGTATCTCCTGCCTGATGAGAGAGGGGAGGAGAGAGAATGACCAGGGTGAGAGAGGTCCTTAATTATTTAGGCTGTGATCCTAAGGCATCAGGAAGTGTAGACAAGAGTCAGTGGAGGGGATGCTTGTTTGAATGATGCACTGGGCTGTATTCACAATTTTCAGCAGTTGCCTGCAGTCTTGGGCAAAGCAGTTGCCAAGCTGAAATGCATCTGGATAAAATGCTTTCTCTGGTGTTTCTGCAAAACTGGTAAGAGTCCAGAAGGACATGCTGAATTTCCATAGCCTTCTGAGAAGGTACAGATGTTGTTGCCATTTCTTAGGCATAATGTCTACGTGAATGAAACATAACAAACTGTTGGTGATATTTACAGAATCAGTCCAGTCATAGCCAAGAATGTATGGTTTATATATGTATGTGTGTGTATATACATAGTTTTTGTTTTTTATATATATAAACAAAAAATAATTGAGAAAATAGCTGGGAATTCCTTCATTTAATTGGGACAGGGTACTGTTGCCGAAATGCTTCTAACTAGCATTAGTTGCATGCACTTGTGTGGCCATTAAGCACTACACTGTGTTTAGAGTGAACACTTTTTAAATAGCATCAGTTGTGTGTGTTTGTGTTCAAAAAGCAGTGATCCATCAGAGATAGTTGGCAGGAAATAAACAGGAAAACAATTCAGAACTATTTTGCTGACTGTGGTTTCAAGCACAGTTTCTAACTAGTGTCAGTCACATGCACTTATGTGGCCATTAGACAACAGGCTGTTAGAGTGAACAGTTTTTAATTAGCGTCTTTGATGTATGCTTGTGCTATGTTATTCATTTGGACTGATTGGTGCTGAATTAAAAAGCAGTAATTTCCAACACTACTTCATGCAGGAAGGCATTGAAGGTATTCCATTATCTGCACTCAGTCTCCACACTGATTTTGTACATTTACAGTCAATCAAAAGAACCTGACAGCATACGCCGTATGAATTCCTTCATTGGTAACTATTAAGAACTAATAGTTATATAGTACTGCAGTAATATTGATGGTGTTCTAATTTGTTCTGTATTTTACTTAAATACCCAATTTGTTATTCAGTTAAATGGTAGTTTCTCTTTTTAAAACTATTTCCATGAAACTTCAGCTAATTGGGGTAACTGCTTAAAAGGGCAAATTCTACTGGTCCCAATGTGTCCCAACTAATATGTATCTACACGTGTGTATATATACATACACATCCACACACACACATACGTACAACATATAAATTCAATATGTAGTGAAAAAAGAGCAAAAATTGTGAGGTGATGATCTGCTCTACATCTGTTTCCAATCCTGTGTAGTGGTCCCTCCGCACCAATTGATGATGCAATTGGTTTAAATTCTCTCCACGGTACATCTGTAGAAATTTAATAGAGTCTTGGGTAACATACTTAATCTCCTCAAACTCCTAATGAAATACACCCACTACTGTGACTTCTTCATTATTGCATAATTGCATCGACATGTTGGGCCCAGGGTCGATATTCAGAGATGGTGACACCCAGGAACCTGAAACAGTTCACTCTTTCCGCTGCTTATTCCTCGATGAGGAATGGTGTGCGTTCCCTTGTATTCCCCTTTCTGAAGTTCACAATCAATTCCTTTGTCTTACTAACTTTAAGTGTAAGGTTGTTGTTGCAAGACCTAGGAATTGTAACTGAGGAACTAGGAACACTTGCATAGCATTCCAAAATCCCCACTGACTCATAGCAGAGTTAAGCATATCACTACTTAAGATGGAGGAGGAGCATTGTTGGATGGCATTAAGAACTTCTAGACCTTTCTAGAGCAACCAGAAGCCTTGTGTAAGCAGCAGCAGGAGTGCACCATCTCCCAAACTACTCAACAGCCTCCCCCACATTCATTTGTGACAAAGCCTTCAGGTCCAACATTGAACTTTGCAGCCTCTCAGAAACTGAAGGACGGGACAAGAAGAAAGTCATCCTTGGTATAGAAGAAGATGAAGCAAATATAAAAAAATTGGTCTTAATTGTAAGCCATGATTAACAAGTCTGCTAAGGATACCAAAGCGTGCTTGAAAATGGTGGACATTTTTGTCTTCCAAGAAGAATCAATGGAAAAAAATTGGAGCACCTCTGTCATTTCACAGAGACATGCACTACAAAACTGGCCATTAAATCCCACCACGTCCATGCTGGCCATCAAGTACCCCTCTATACTCATTCCATTTACCATCTCTTGCTATTTGGCATTTTAGATCTTGGAGATTCAAGTACTCATCCAGATACTTATTAAATGGTATGACAGTATCTGCCTCCAGGCAGTAAGTTCCAGATTCCAACCACCCTATGAACAAAAAAAAAAGACCTTCCTTCATTATCATCACGTGCCATACTCTGCCAGAACCTCAGCAACCACTTTCTTCCACTGCGATCTGTCGGCAGTCAAACCACTTGCATCTCTGGCGGTGAGGCTGGTCCACTTCTTGATGTTGTTGATCTAGGTTGTCCTCTGTCTGCCTCAGGAGCAATTTCCTTCTACTCTGCTTTCAAGCACAGTGCGTTCCAGTGTGTCATCAGTTCTTGAGATGTGTCCAAAGTGCGAAGTTTCCTTCAGAAAACGGTTTTCAGAAGTATTGGTTTCGTGCCACTCTCTTCTAGGATGAAATTGTTGAATCTCTTTTCAATGTATGATGCCCTGAGGATCCGTCTGTCCACATGTCCACATCTCATATACTGTCAACTTCTTTTCATCAGCTGCTTTTAGAGTCCATGTTTCACAGCCATATAGGGTTACTGGCCAGACGAGACTCTTAAGGAGGCGTATCCTGGTGTCAGGGCTCACAGATCTATCTTTCCAGATGTTCCAGAGTTTGGTAGTGCTTGTGCGTGCCATTGCTAGCCTTCGCCTTATTTCCTTGTTGCACTCGTTCGTGTCACTTAGTTCTGCACCAAGGTATATAGAGGAGGACACTTGTTTGATCTTGTCGTTTCCGATGTAGATGTCAGCTTGAATTGCAGTTTTGCTTATCATCATAACTTTAGTCTTTTTGCCATTTATCAGTGATCCAAATTCAGCAGAGACTTTTGCAACATTATTGAATAGTATTTGTAGGTCTTCTTCTGTTGTGGCTAGCAGGGCTGTGTCATCTGCGTATCTCAAGTTACTTATGGTTCTTCCTCCTATTTTAATGCCAGTTTTGTCTGAAATTGCTAGTCTCATGATCATCTCAGTGTACGTGTTAAAAAGGTGCGGAGAAAGGATGCAGCCTTGGTGGACTCCTTTCCCATTGCAGAATGATTCAGTCTCACCAGATGTGGTCCCAAGGCTGGAGGATTGTGTAGCATACAGTGTTTCTAGAAGAGACATGAGGTGTGGTGCCATGCCCAGCTGAATCATTGTCGTCCATAGTTTGGTGTATTGGACACAATCAAATGCCTTTGAGTAGTCTATGAAGCAGATATACAGGGGGCTGTTGACCTCTCTCATTTTCTCCACTATTAGGCGCATGTTGAAGAGCTGGTCCCTGGTACCTCAGCCGCTCCTGAAACCAGCCTGTTCGAGTGCAATTTCTCTATCTACGTAGTTCTTTAGTCTCTCGGAGATGATTATGAGTAGAACCTTGCTGGCGTGAGATATCAATGCAATTGTTCTGTAATTACTGCATTGTAGGAGGTCCCCTTTCTTGGGAATTGGAATGTACAGATTTGCACCAGTCTGTTGGCCATTTGCCAGTCTTCCAGGTGGCGCAGACAATGCGGTGCAAGATGTGGGCCATTGAGGTCCCTGTTGCTTTCAGTAGTTCTGCTGGTATGTTGTCTGGACCAGGTGCTCTATTCTTTTTAATTTTCTCGATTGCTCTTTCTACTTCTGACAGTAGTGGCTCTGGTTTATGTTCTAGTGTTGTCCAGTCAATGGCTTTGTCACGGTTTTCATTCTCGTGATTTTCCTGGAGTCTCTTGGTGTACTTGAGCCACCTTTCCCTCACATCTGCATCTTCTGTCAGAATTTTTCCTTCATCGTTTTTGATTGCACCAATTCTTGGTGTGAAGGTGCCAGTAAGTTCTTCTACTGCGGTATAAACTATCTTGCAATTGCCTTTGATGGCCTTATTTTACATGTTGGAGCAGATGCGTTGTAGGTACAGGTGTCTCCCGCTTTTCCAACATTTGTTTTACGAAACCTCGCTGTTACAAAAGACCAACATTAGTTACCTGTTTTCGTTAACAGAAGGTGTTTTCACTGTTACGAAGAAAGACAGCAAGCAATAAAAGGCAGCATGCGAAAAAAAGCAGCACACGCCCCGAGCAGCCAAGCTCCTGCCCCGGAACTGCATTCTAGCCGGCACTGTTTAAACACGTGCCTGTGAGCATCTGTGCATTATGTCGATTTATTCTGAGCATCCGACATAGAAAAAGATGACCTGCCTGCCCTGATGGAAACAGACGATGATGAGATGATACCCCAGTGTCCCACCATCTTAACTTCCGGGCCGTGGACCGATACCAGGCTGCGAAGAATGCAGCGATGCAGCGGTAGCCGGGACGTACCCAGCACATCTTTAAGAAAAAAGCCGAAATAAACAAGCTAATTAATTAGGTGCTGCCCGGCATGTAAATGTCGGCCCAGATCAGAGGCGATTGCCAATTTCTGGTTTTACCATCAGGAGCTGTCCTTGTGTATTTGCGCCGAGGGTGTTGATCAAGCATTGTGTTCATTATACAGAGGTGGTTTTCTTGACAGAACTCAAATAGCCATGTCCCCTGTTCATTTGATGTTTCTAAACCATTGTTTCCCGTGACTAACAACAGGAATTCTGCAGGTGCTGGAAATTCAAGCAACACACATCAAAGTTGCTGGTGAATGCAGCAGGCCAGGCAGCATCTGTAGGAAGAGGTGCAGTCGACGTTTCAGGCCGAGACCCTTCGTCAGGACTCCTTATTCAGAGATGTTTGACCTACTTTTGCATTGAAATCACCTGGAATGAGCACAGCATCAGTTTTCGGAGTATCATCAATGAGGCCTTGCAGGTTGTTGTAGCGTCCCCCAAGCTCTTCCTCCTCTGCGCCGCTAGTTGGTGAGTAGTTGACAATGAGTGTGATTGGGAAAGGCTTGCATTGTATGCAGATGGACATAAATGATTCATTCAATGGATTGTAGCCTAGTATTGCTTTAGCTATTTCTTGTTTCAAGATGAACACAACACCTGCTCTTCCTCCTTTCTCAGATCCAGAGTAGTACATTGTGTAGCTGTTCTTTGTTGTAAAATTACCTCTGTCAGACCATCTGATCTCTGTTATTCCAATGATATCGCAGCTGATTCTGCTGATTTCATCGATCAGCAGGTAAAGTTTCCCTGTGTTTCTTAGAGTGCGAACATTCCAAGTGCGAATATTGATATAACGTTTGTTAAGTTTGAGGGTCTTCATTGTGTCAGATTCTGGGGTTCCTGGAAGAGGATATCCCCCAGAGTTGTCATTATGACCACAGGTACTTGAAGTGCTATCAGCCTCTTCCCCAGTAGCATTATTACTATGATACAGCCTATGGGTCCCACTGCCCACGGAAAGGTTTTTGTCATTCATTGGTCCTGTCATAGAGTGAAAGTGGTTGCCTTGGAGGAAAGAGGATTCTGTGAGTGGTCTCCCACGTCCTTCTCACAGCCCAGTGACCAAATTGCCCAGCTGTTGATGCCATTATGGCATTCTTCCGCCTGCGCAGTTGATGTTATTCCCGTTGACCTGCTGAGTTCCTCCGCCAGTGCTGTTATCCAACACCCTGCTGCCAGTGTCTTCACCGTAATCCTAGTAAGGGAGGCTGATAGGTGCTAGTCCTTGCCCAAGGGACACCTGGGAGCACCAGCGATGGTTAAGAGGCACTCCATCATCCTCATAGCCCTTGCCCAGGACCACCTTAGTTTTCTCTAAATGTTCTACCCCTAGTCTTTGGTTTTGGACATTACCACCAAGGGGAATATTTCTTATTTTTTATCTCCCTCAAATATATCAAATAGAATTTACTCATGAGGAACATGAGCTGAAGTATTGGGAAGGACAAGGGAAAACACAGGAAACGATAGGATGCAAAAGAGAACAAAGGGAGAAAGGAATGCATGCCCGCAGATCCCCAATGGTGGCAATTTATCTGAGATAGGGGCTTAATCTGCTTGAGACACTTGTGCTTATCTACTGAGGCATACAAGACCATAAAACCAAAAGAAGATAAAACATAGGAGCAAAATTAGGCCATTCAGCCCATTGAGTCTGCTCTGCTATTCCATCATGGCAAGAAAGGAAATGGTGGTCACTTTGAGCTCTATAAAAATCCAGCTTGACTACAGCTATAGTACTGCGTACAGATGTGTTTAAACATTACTGATACTTTCTGATAGTAATGGAAATAATAAGATATTTACAGACATTTGTCAGGACTAGAGTGTAGGTGTATGGCCAAGTGGTTAAGGCGTTCATCTATTGATCTGAAGGTCACTAATTCGAGCCTTGACTGAGGCAGCGTGTTGTGTCCTTGAGCAAGGCACTTAACCACACATTGCTCCACGATGACACCAATGCCAAGCTGTATGGGTCCTAATGCCCTTCCCTTGGACAACATCGGTGTCGGGGAGAGGAGAGACTTGCAGCATGGGCAACTGCCGGTCTTCCATACAACCTTGCCCAGGCCTGAGCCTTAGAAACCTTCCAAGGCGCAAATCCATGGTCTCACTTGACTAACGGATGCCTGTGTCAGGACTAGATAATAATATTTATGGGGAATGTCTGTTGAGGAAGGAACTTGTTTTGTTTTGAATGAACAACATTGATAGGAAATTTAAGTAAAATTAAATTTATAAACTTATGAGAGACATAATGAGAGATTGAACAAGAAGGCTTTATTCAAATTGGCAGAGTAGCCAATAAATTAAGATGCAGATTTAAATGGTTGAAGGATTAGTGAGCATTTGAAAAAAAAAGTGTTTTCACTTAATTATTGTTAATCTGGAGATGAGATCATTATCAATGATTAAAGTAGAAACCCTGATCATAATTAAGGTGTACCTGGATCAGTAATCGAAGAGCAATCATTGACAGGACGACACTGGAAACTGGGAATCGCTCTATTTTCAGCCGATAAGGGCATGATGAGCCATATGGCCTACTTCTGTTCAATACATTTCTCAATTTTTATAGCTTTGAATGTATGACCTTCCCTTTTATATGCATCTTCCTCTCTTGAGTGACAAGGTGGAGTGTAATTACAGTTAGTGTCAGCTAACCTTTGAGGACAGTCAGCTAGACTACTTTAGAATCAAATAATTATTCCTGACCACTCCAGCCCTTTGTCTTCTTCTGCTGAGCCAGTTTTTAATCTAACTTGCCACTCTTCCTTAGAACCATATTTATCATAACTAACTCGCGAATACCTCCTCTTATTTACCCCTCGATCGTGACCCCACTAAGGAGCACCAGGCCATTGTCTCCCACACCATCACCGACTTTATCCGCTCAGGGGATCTCCCATCCACTGCTACCAACCTTATAGTTCCCACACCCCGCACTTCCCGTTTCTACCTCCTACCCAAGGTCCACAAACCTGCCTGTCCTGGCCTACCTATTGTCTCAGCTTGCTCCTGCCCCACCGAACTCGTTTCTGCATACCTCGACACGGTTTTATCACCCCTTGTTCAATCCCTTCCGACCTATGTTCGTGACACTTCTCACGCTCTTAAACTTTTCGATGATTTTAAGTTCCCTGGCCCCCACCGCTTTATTTTCACCATGGATGTCCAGTCCCTATATACTTCCATCCCCCATCAGGAAGGTCTCAAAGCTCTACACTTCTTTTTGGATTCCAGACCTAATCAGTTCCCCTCTACCACCACTCTGCTCCGTCTAGCGGAATTAGTCCTTAATAATTTCTCCTTTGGATCCTCCCACTTCCTCCAAACTAAAGGTGTAGCTATGGGCACCCGTATGGGTCCTAGCTATGCCTGCCTTTTTGTTGGCTTTGTGGAACAATCTATGTTCTGTGCCTATTCTGGTATCTGTCCCCCACTTTTCCTTCGCTACATTGACGACTGCATTGGCGCTGCTTCCTGCACGCATGCAGAACTCGTTGACTTTATTAACTTTGCCTCCAACTTTCACCCTGCCCTCAAGTTTACCTGGTCCATTTCCGACACCTCCCTCCCTTTTCTAGATCTTTCTGTCTCTGTCTCTGGAGACAGCTTATCCACTGATGTCTACTATAAGCCTACTGACTCTCACAGCTATCTGGACTATTCCTCTTCTCACCCTGTCTCTTGCAAAAACGCCATCCCCTTCTCGCAATTCCTCTGTCTCCGCCGCATCTGCTCTCAGAATGAGGCTTTTCATTCTAGGACGAAGGAGATGTCTTCCTTTTTTAAAGAAAGGGGCTTCCCTTCCTCCACTATTAACTCTGCTCTTAAACGCATCTCCCCCATTTTACGTACATCTGCTCTCACTCCATCCTCCCGCCACCCCACTAGGAATAGGGTTCCCCTGGTCCTCACTTACCACCCCACCAGCCTCCGGGTCCAACATATTATTCTCCGTAACTTCCGCCACCTCCAACGGGATCCCACCACTAAGCACATCTTTCCCTCCCCCACTCTCTCTGCATTCCGCAGGGATCACTCCCTACGCAACTCCCTTGTCCATTCGTCCCCCCCATCCCTCCCCACTGATCTCCCTCCTGGCACTTATCCGTGTAAGCAGAACAAGTGCTACACATGCCCTTACACTTCCTCCCTTACCAGCATTCAGGGCCCCAAACAGTCCTTCCAGGTGAGGCAACACTTCACCTGTGAGTCGACTGGGGTGATATACTGCGTCCGGTGCTCCCGATGTGGCCTTTTATATATTGGCGAGATCCGACGCAGACTGGGAGACCGCTTTGCTGAACATCTACGCTCTGTCCGCCAGAGAAAGCAGGATCTCCCAGTGGCCACACATTTTAATTCCACATTCCATTCCCATTCTGCATGTCTATCCACGGCCTCCTCTACTGTAAAGATGAAGCCGCACTCAGGTTGGAGGAACCACACTTTATATTCCGTCCAGGTAGCCTCCAACCTGATGGCATGAACATCAACTTCTCTAACTTCCACTAAGGCCCCACCTCCCCCTCGTACCCCATCTGTTACTTATTTTTATGCACACATTCTTTCTCTCACTCTCCTTTTTCTCCCTCTGTTCCTCTGAATATACCTCTTGCCCATCCTCTGGGTCCCCCCCCCCCCCGCCTTGTCTTTCTTCCTGGACTCCTGTCCCATGATCCTCTCATTTCCCCTTTTGCCTATCACCTGTCCAGCTCTTGGCTCTATTCCTCCCCCTCCTGTCTTCTCCTATCATTTTGGATCTCCCCCTCCCTCTCCAACTTTCAAATCCCTTACTCCCTCTTCCTTCAGTTAGTCCTGACGAAGGGTCTCAGCCTGAAACATCGACTGTACCTCTTCCTACAGATGCTGCTTGGCCTGCTGCGTTCACCAGCAACTTTGATGTGTGTTGCTTGAATTTCCAGCATCTGCAGAATTCCTGTTGTTTGCGTTTTTTTTTATCATAACTAAAGTAGGTATCACTAAATTTATGGCATGGAAACCAAGAAAGTGGATGGCAACCTTATACGTAATTGCGTCCCCCATTTTACAGGCACGTTTGATTTATAAAAGTTGCAGTGGGTCAAAAGATTAACACCATAGGCAAAAATAGTGGGAGGAGCATTGAACTCCAATCTGGGATAGCTGGCTCCAGATCAGCTTTCATCACAATCTGCAAAATATTTATAACTCCAGGAGGAATTAATTACTTGGAGAATATACCCTTACCAATATGATTACTGGCATACCTCTCACTACATGAATATCATACATCATATCAGAAATGATTTGGCATACAGAGCATTTAGAACAAAAATATAGAAAGGAAAAAAAGCAAATCGATTACAGTAAATACATACTGCATATGTATATTAAACATTTAGATTAAAAATAGTGCAAAATAGAAATAATATTAAAAAAGTGAAATATTGCTCATGGGTTCAGTTTCCATTTATGAATTGGATGGCAGAGGGGAAGAAGCTGTTCCTGAATCACTGAGTGTGTATCTTCAAACTTCTGTTCCTCCTTCCTGATGGTAACAATGAGAAGAGGGCATGTCCTGGATAATGGGGTCCTTAGTAATGGATGCTGCCTTTCTGAGACATCACTCCTTAAAGATGTCTTTGATACTACAGAGGCTAGTCCCCAAGATGGAGCTGACTAATTTTACGACTTTCTGTAGCTCTTTTTGTGCCTGTGCAGTAGCTCTCCCTCCCACCCCCAACCAGAAAATGATACAGCCTGTCAGAGTGCTCTCCATGGTACATCTATAGAAGTTTCTGACGTTTGTAGATGACAAACCAAATCTCTTTAAACTCCTAATGAAATATAGCAGCTGTCTTGCCTTTTTTATAGCTGCATCATTATGTTGGGACCAGGTTAAATCCTCAGAGATCTTGATACTCAGGAATGAAACTGCTCACTCTCTCCACTTCTAATCCCTCTATGAGGATTGGTTTGTGTTCCATCGTCTTACACTTTCTGAAATCCACAATCAGCTCTTCCGTCTTATTGATGTGGAGTGCAAGGTTGTTGCTGCAGCACCACTCCACTAGTTGGTATTTCTTGCTTCTCTACACCCTCTTGTCTTCATCCGAATTCCTACCAACAATGGATGTATCATCAGCAGATTTATAGATGGCATTTGAGCTATGCCTAGCCACACAGTTATGTGCATAGAGGCAACAGAGCAGTTGGCTAAACACACACCCCTGAGGTGCACCCATGTTGATCGCCAGTGAGAAGGAGGTATTATTACCAATCTGCACGATTGTGGTCTTCCAATTAGGAAGTCAAGGATCTAATTGCAGAGGGAGGTACAGAGGCCCAGAATCTGCAACTTATGAATCAGGACTGTGGGAGTTATGGTGTTAATCACTGAGCTATAATTAAATAACTGTATTCCGACATGTGTTTGTATTGTCCAGGTGATCTAAGGCTGTGTGAAAAGTCATTGAGGTTGCGTCTGCATAGACCTTTTATGGTGATAGGAAATTTACAGTGGGTCCACGTCCTTGCTGAGGCAGGAGTTGATTCTAGCCTTGACTGACACTCAAAACACTTCATCACTGTAGGTATGAGTGACACTTGACAAAACGTGCATGTATTATTGCCACGAGTTGCATCAAAGAGGCAGAAGGGAAAGATACAACAGAACGGTACCCTTGAACCTTTTTTGACAGAATTACATTGTTGTAGATTGTGTAAGCTGAAACTACAGAAAGAGTGCATGTTTCTATAAATGTGAGAAGTTTAAAGGTTCTAAGATTCATTTATTATCAAAGTGTACAACTCTGAAATTCTTCTTCTCCTGATAGCCACGAAACCAAGAAAGGAAAAAGAACGACAGCACAATCATCAACCCCCAGATCTCCCCCTCCCTGCACAAAAAATACAAACAAAAATGAAGCAATCACATCAGTCCCCAAACCCCCCATCCCTGCACACAAACAACCCAGAAAGATTGGGTGAAAATCACAGAATTTAAAAAATTATTAAGACTGAGAAAAAAAGTCCATGGTCCAAATCTATATCCAAAACACAGAAAACCTGGGTAATAGCAGCAGTCCCCCCTCTCAGGTCACAGAGTAATCCCACCAGCGATCAAAAGGCAAGCAGACAGTGCTTACCTTCCGAATTTGTCTTGATGTTTCTATCTCCCTTGCATTTTGACCGGCGAACAATGGAAGCTTTAATCAGAAAATTGGTGTCGAACAAGGCTTATGCTCTGTCCTGCAACCTTCTTGCCATGATGTTCGTGCACGCTGTCTCTGCCTCCCGGAATCCTCTCAGAGACTGAAACACCCAAATGATCTCCAATCTTCCGCATTTGCTGCGATGTTTCAATCTCTGTCATCAGTGACCAATGGAAGGGCTAATGGGTGAAATGGAGTCCTGTCTTGTCATGCCCTGTCCGGCAGCCTTCCCGCGCTCGCCACCTCTGCCTTCTGGAATCCTCTCAGAGACTGCAAAGCACTGGAACACCCAAACGATCTCTAACTTGCGAGTCACAGTCTCCAACAGTTCTAGAATCACATCCAAGATGAAAAACGAACATAAAAGACTAGAAAGAAGTGAAATACATATTTTTTTTCAGGATCTATGCAAAAAAAGGCGACCAAAGGAGCATTGTACGCAGGCGCCATCTCGACTGAAAGCATGCAAGGCTAATCCACAGGTTCAAATTAATGGGAATTCAATATCAGCTCTATGCAGGTTAAGGAAGCACTGGGCAGTCAGTGAGGAAGGGGTGGTTGAAATCCATCTATGGCTCAGTGTCCTGATGAAGGGTCTCAGCATAGAATGTCAAACGGGGGGTGGTAGCATAATGGTTAACACAATACTTTGTGAGAACCCAGCGACCTGGGTTCAATTCCCACTGTTGCCTGTACAGAGTTTGTACATTCGCCCCGTAACTGCTTGGGTTTCCTCCAGGTGCTCTGGTTTCCTCCCACAGTCCAAAGATGTACCGGTTGGTAGATTTTTTGATCTTTTTAAATTGTCCTGCAATTAGACTACAGTTAACTTGGAAGATGCTGGACACTGTTTCTCAATGGGCCAAAGGGGCCTACTCTGCCCTGTATCTCAATAAAAAATAAATTAACCTTTAATCCTGTTCATAGATTGCTTCCTCACCTGCAGAGCTCCTCCGTCATTTTACGTGTGTTACTATAGATTGGAACCACTGCATCATAGTTTCTATTCATATTGAAAACTTGCATTGAGAAACACAAACAAGTTGTTTAAAACCATAGATGTTTTAGGAATATTAAACATCTCCATCCAGATGTTGTGGTAAGAAATTATGTAAGCTGAGTGCTAAACTGACTTAAAATATTACAGCCAGACCAGTTGGACATTATGTAATGCAGAACTCTGCACAAATTATTTGCATATCCAGATTTAATCCCAGCGCACCAGCTGGAGAATCTGTACTCACATAATTAAATAAACTGGGAAAATTGTAAAACAGTAACCATGAAACAATGAAATTGCTATGAAAACCTACCTGGTACTTTAATACCTTTAAGGGAATTAAAACTGCCATCTCACCTGATCTGAAGCCACAGTAAAGTGGTTAACTCTTAACTGCCACCCGATGCAGCCTAAAGATAACCTGGTTGTTCTTATCACAATACAAAAGTATAAGAAGAAAACTAGGTGACTATCCTGGCACTGATCTAAGTACCAGACACAACAACGGCATCCACTTGTTGGAAACGATCATTCCAACAAATGCCAGTGTGCATGACAAAATGCCTTTCAGCGTACAACAACTATAAACAAATGCATAATTGAATTCCCTTCTGAGACTTGTGTTTTGCAGTGTAAATAATTAACTATATCTATGAAATCAAAATGTTGTTGAAAAATTAATGTGCATTAATAACTCTTAAGCATGAATAAATGTAGTTTAATATTTTACAGGCAATTATTGAAAACTAACAGATTTATTATTCAGAATTCAGCCAGGATTTTCTGCAAATGTTTGCTTTACTCTTGAGGAGCTGAAGAGCTCAGTTTGATGCCAGAAATTCTACATCTGTCATTACTTTTTGTATCAAACTATCTCGTACATAAGCCTTATTATTTATTGAACTCTTGGTTAGAATAACTTATTTTACTGAGCAAAGGAAAACTGTACTCGAAAATGGATGAACCGGTGTTAATTGGAACTTGCAGATCAGTAAGAGTATTTGCCAGATAAGAGAGTTTTTGGTGAGGATTTGCCTGCCTACTATAATCCCATTTGCCCTTGTTAGGCTGATAACCCATTACTGCTTTACAATCCAAGTAGCTATCTAAGTGCCTTCTTAATGTTATAATTGTATCTGCCTTTGCCGCCTCCTCTGGCAGCTTGTTCCAAATATTCACCACTAGGCAAACCAAGTTTCAATGGAACTGAAAACTGGACTATCCAGATAACAGACGAGTTTCTCCAATGCAGATTTGTGTCCTTAAGCATGAAAATAAGAACAATTCCAATAAATATTAAAAACTTTAGGCTGACATAATGATTTCTAATAGGTCATAAAATGATGCAAAACAATACTGTTTGCTTAGGAAACAGGTTTTAGTGTGAAACAACTTATTCTAGTCTATTTATCTCAAGATTTCAGAAACAGTCATGAAGCAATGGAAATATTTACAGTTACATAGCACCCCAAAGTGTTTAAATAACCAATTAAATTTTCTTGGAAGTCCAGACTATATATTGTCAAAAAAGACAACCACCAAGTTGTGTGCAGTGCATTTCTTCAAAAGACATTAAGATATCCAGCCTATAACCTGTCAAATGATGTTGTTGAAGTAGTAAATATTGACTATTGAAAAAGGAAAATGCTGCTGTTCTTCAAACTGTCCTAATGCAACTTTTATTTGCGAAATATACTCTAATGTAGACCTGTCAGTTTGTGGTTTTCTTGTGTGTTTCTGGAATGTTACTTGAAGCTGAAGGTTTTTGACTCAAGAGGCAAAATTACAGCTGTTGCACTCTGGCTGACAAATATTTTAATCACAATTAATTCCCTGCATATACATAAACAGCTTGTTAAATGCAAGACCTTTCCAAATTGAGCATAAATCTAATTTCTCCTTAGCCTGTGGTCAGAAACATTTTGTGAAAAAGATTGTTTTTAGATTTCAGTGTTTTGAAAGTCAAATTGTGCACTGGACGAACTGCACAATTAAAGTGAGCAGGATGCTAGGTCTATCTAGAGCAGATATCTCTAAGTGCTGGAAAAATACAGCAAATATCTTTAAAGCCTCCAAGTTCACTAGAAGCATATGCAAACCAATATCTTTCTCCTCCCTCAGAACAAGATTTTTTAAGAATTCATTAACAGGATCAGCTAAGCCAGCATTTATTGCTCATCCTTAGTTGCACTTGAGTAGGTGGTGAGGAGCTGTCTTCTTGAACCGCTGCAGGCCCTGAGGGGTAGGTACACCCACTGTGCTGTTAGGGAGGGAATTCCATGACTGTCCCCCAGCAACAATGAAGGAACAGTGATACATTTCCTAGTCATGATGATGAGCAACTTGGAGGGGATTTCCAAATGGTGGTGTTCCCAGGTATCAGCTGTTCTCGTCCTTCTAGATGGTAGTGGTTGTGGGTCTGGAAGGTGCTGCCTTAGGAACTCTGGTGTGTTGTTGCAGTGCACCTTGTAGATAGTACACACTGCTGCAACTGTTCGTCAATGGTGGAGAGATTGGATGCTTGTGGAAGGGGTACCAATCAAGTGGGCTGTCTTGTACTGGATGGTGTCAAGCTTTTGGAGTGTTGATGGAGCTGCACTCATCCAGGTGAGTGGCAAGTATTCCATTACATCCCTGACCTGAGCCATGTAGATGGCGGACAGGCTTTGGGGAGTCAGGAAGTGAGTTACACGCCGCATGATTCCTAGCCTTTGACCTGCTCTGGTAGCCACAGTGCATATAAGATCTCCAACATTGAAGGCCTAGTTACACTCAGTCAACTTTGTTGCCTGACAATGGACTCCCAAAGCAGATGTCATAATCAGAATAAGAATCTGATATCTATTATGGGAAGTGATCACTGAGCAGACAGAGGAATCAATTTATTGACATTCTGAAAGCCACCCTGAAGACTGAAACACTCCCATTTCTCTTGGAGACCTCTGATCCTTGTCTGCACAAACAGCCAGCCGGTGGTGTAGTGGCATCAGCACCAGACTTCGAAGCAAATGGTCCCGGGTGCAACTCTGGCCGGCTTCTTACATGCTTTCCATCCGGGTTGGATTGAACTTCGATCAACTTGGCCTCGTAAGAAAAACCGACATAATGCTAAAGAAACAGCTAGGTTGCCACAACTTCTCAAACACATAACTTATGTCCTATTTGGCATCTCTTCATTTTTCCCATGCTGGCTTCACTAGTTACCTCAGAACCCAAAAATCCACGATATAAGTAAGTCATCCTCAGTCTTAAGGGACTGTCTAAGAAGAAATATGGCTTATGTGCCCCAAATAGTTCAGATGAAAGGGTCTTGATCTGAAATATCGACTGTCTATTTCCCTTCATACCTGCTGTCTGACCTTCTGAATTCAGACCATGGCTTGAACTGGTCAGTTTACATGTGCAGTTTCATCCAATACCAGTTATATCAGCATGAAACAATGAAAATAATAAGTATCACACATAATAACTAATCAGTAATTTAGCAATGGTATCTATGGAAAAAAACATGAATTTATAACAATGAACTTACCTGGTAATAAGTCAGCTGTCTGCTAAAAGTAACGAGGTAGAGTTGATATCCATTTAGAAATCAAATGGCAGAGGGAAAGAAGCTGTTCCTGAATCATTTAGTGTGTGCCTTCAGGCTTCTGTACCTCCTTTCTGATGACAGCAATGAGAAGAGGGCATATCCTCAGTGATGGGGGCCCTTAATGATAGATGCACCCCTTTTGAAAAACGCTCCTCGAAGATGTGCTGGATACTATGGACGCTAGTGCCCTTGATGGAGCTGACTAAATTTACATCTCTCTGCAGCTTATTTCAGTCCTGTGTAGTAGCCGTCCCCTCCCAACCCCAGATGGTGATGCAGCTAGTTAGAATGCTCTCCACAGCACATCTCTAGAAATTTATGAGCGTCTTTCCTGACATACCAAATCTTCTCAAACTCCTAATGAAATATAGCTGCTGTTGTGACTTCTTTGTAGCTGCATTGATAGAAACATAGAAACATAGAAAATACGTGCAGGAGTAGGCCATTCAGCCCTTCGAGCCTGCACCGCCATTTATTATGATCATGGCTGATCATCCAAATCAGAACCCTGCACCAGCCTTCCCTCCATGCCCCCTGATCCCCGTAGCCACAAGGGCCATAGCTAACTCCTTCTTAAATATAGCCAATGAACTGGCCTCAACTGTTTCCTGTGGCAGAGAATTCCACAGATTCACCACTCTCTGTGTGAAGAAGTTTTTCCTAATCTCAGTCCTAAAAGGCTTCCCCTTTATCCTCAAACTGTGACCCCTCGTTCTGGACTTCCCCAACATCGGGAACAACCTTCCTGCATCTAGCCTGTCCAATCTCTTTAGGATTTTATAAATTTCAATCAGATCCCCCCTCAATCTTCTAAATCCAACGAGTACAAGCCTAGTTCATCCAGTCTTTCTTCATATGAAAGTCCTGCCATCCCAGGAATCAATCTGGTGAACCTTCTTTGTACTCCCTCTATGGCAAGGATGTCTTTCCTCAGATTAGGGGACCAAAACTGCACACAATACTCCAGGTGTGGTCTCACCAAGGCCTTGTACAACTGCAGTAGTACCTCCCTGCTCCTGTACTCGAATCCTCTCGCTATAAATGCCAGCATACCATTTGCCTTTTTCACCGCCTGCTGTACCTGCATGCCCACTTTCAATGACTGGTGTATAATGACACCCAGGTCTCGTTGCACCTCCCCTTTTCCTAATCGGCCACCATTCAGATAATAATCTGTTTTCCTATTTTTGCCACCAAAGTGGATAACTTCACATTTATCCACATTAAATTGCATCTGCCATGAATTTGCCCACTCACCCAACCTATCTAAGTCACCTTGCATCCTCTTAGCATCCTCTTCACAGCTAACACTGCTGCCCAGCTTCATATCATCTGCAAACTTGGAGATGCTGCATTTAATTCCCTCATCCAAGTCATTAATATATATTGTAAACAACTGGGGTCCCAGCACTGAGCCTTGCGGTACCCCATTAGTCACCACCTGCCATTCTGAAAAGGTCCCGTTTATTCCCACTCTTTGCTTCCTGTCTGCTAACCAATTCTCTATCCACATCAATACCTTACCCCCAATACCATGTGCTTTAAGTTTGCACACTAATCTCTCGTGTGGGACCTTGTCAAAAGCCTTTTGAAAATCCAAATATACCACATCCACTGGTTCTCCCCTATCCACTCTACTAGTTACAAACTCAAAAAAGTCTATGAGATTCGTCAGACATGATTTTCCTTTCACAAATCCATGCTGACTTTGTCTGATGATTTCACTGCTTTCCAAATGTGCTGTTATCACATCTTTGATAACTGACTCCAGCAGTTTCCCCACCACCGACGTTAGGCTAACCGGTCAATAATTCCCCGGTTTCTCTCTCCCTCCTTTTTTAAAAAGTGGGGTTACATTAGCCACCCTCCAATCCTCAGGAACTAGTCTAGAATCTAACGAGTTTTGAAAAATTATCACCAATGCATCCACTATTTCTTGGGCCACTTCCCTAAGCACTCTGGGATGCAGACCATCTGGCCCTGGAGATTTATCTGCCTTTAATCCCTTCAATTTACCTAACACCACTTCCCTACTAACATGTATTTCACTCAGTTCCTCCATCTCACTGGACCCTCTGTCCCCTACTATTTCTGGAAGATTATTTATGTCCTCCTTAGTGAAGACAGAACCAAAGTAATTATTCAATTGGTCTGCTATGTCCTTGCTCCCCATAATCAATTCACCTGTTTCTGTCTGTAGGGGACCTACGTTTGTCTTTACCAGTCTTTTCCTTTTTACTTATCTGTAAAAGCTTTTACAGTCTGTTTTTATGTTCCCTGCCAGTTTTCTCTCATAATCTTTTTTCCCCTTCCTAATTAAGCCCTTTGTCCTCCTCTGCTGAACTCTGAATTTCTCCCAGTCCTCAGGTGAGCCACTTTTTCTGGCTAATTTGTATGCTTCTTCTTTGGAATTGATACTATCCCTAATTTCTCTTGTCAGCCACGCGTGCATTACCTTCCTTGATTTATTCTTTTGCCAAACTGGGATGAACAATTGTTGTAGTTCATCCATGCAATCTTTAAATGCTTGCCATTGCATATCCACCGTCAATCCTTTAAGTGTCATTTGCCAGTCTATCTTAGCTAATTCACGACTCATACCTTTAAAGTTACCCCTCTTTAAGTTCAGAACCTTTGTTTCTGAATTAACTATGTCACTCTCCATCTTAATGAAGAATTCCACCATATTATGGTCACTCTTACCCAAGGGGCCTCTCACGACAAGATTGCCAATTAACCCTTCCTCATTGCTCAAAACCCAGTCCAGAATAGCCTGCTCTCTAGTTGGTTCCTCGACATGTTGGTTCAAAAAACCATCCCGCATACATTCCAAGAAATCTTCTTCCTCAGCGCCTTTACCAATTTGGTTTACCCAATCTACATGTAGATTGAAGTCACCCATTTTAACTGTTGTTCCTTTATTGCACACATTTCTAATTTCCTGTTTAATACCATCTCCGACCTCACTACTACTGTTAGGTGGCCTGTACACAACTCCCACCAGCGTTTTCTGCCCCTTAGTGTTACGCAGCTCTACCCATATCGATTCCACATCTTCCCAGCTTATGTCCTTCCTTTCTATTGCGTTAATCTCACCTTTAACCAGCAACGCCACCCCAGCTCCTCTTCCTGCATGTCTATCCCTCCTGAATATTGAATATCCCTGAACGTTGAGCTCCCATCCTTGGTCACCCTGGAGCCATGTCTCTGTGATCCCAACTATATCATAATCATTAATAACAATCTGCACTTTCAACTCATCCACCTTGTTACGAATGTTTTGGGTCGAGGATAAATCCTCAAAGATATTGACATTCAGGAGCTTGAAATTGTTCACTCTGTCCACTTCTGATCCTTCCATGAGGACTGGTGTGTGTTCCCTTGCCTTGTTCTCTCTGAAGTGCACAATCAGTTATTTGGTCTTACTGACGTTGAGTGAAAGGTTGTTACTGCGACACCATTTAACAAGCTGATTTATCTCGCTCCTGTACGCCCTCTCGTCACCATCTGAAATTCTGCCAAGAACCGTTGTATAATCTACAAACTTACAGATGGTATTTGAGCTGTGCCCAGCCACACAGTCATGGTTGTAGCGAGAGTAAAGCAGTGGCCTAAGCATACATCCCTGAGGTGCGACAGTGTGGATTGTCAGTGAGTTGGCGATGTCAGCATGGAATGCTATAGGATATTTCTTATTACAACTCTTGTATATAAATTTCTAATATCATGCTCGATTTCTTTTTCAACATTTGTCAGATTTGAAAGACTGAAATGATATCCATTCAAATCCCGAAAGTGAAGTCAGTTACAGTAATGATCCAGTGTATTTTTAACCTTCCTGTGAACATTTGAACTCTTCCATCCCCTTCAGGTGTATTTCTTTTAACAGGTGTAACATTCTAGCATGACTTTGTACACACACACACACACACACACACATATAGTTAGGGTGCCTAAGACCTTTGCACAGTATTGTAGTAATCTCAGATATTGTACTACACTGATGCTGCAAGAGAAAGATCATGACATGTGTGGGTGATGATAAACCAGATTCTGATATGGGTCTCTATTGTTGACTAAGAGTAGCAAGAGAGCACGGGAAGAAGAATCATGGAGAGGGGAGGGAGTGGGAAGATCAGAGAGACATTCTGTCGATCAATAAACCAATTGTTTGGAATCAAATGACCTTGTCTGGGGTCTCATATTTAGGCGTGTTGGTAACTACGCCACCCTCCACCCCTGGCAACCCTCCACACATGTCCCTCAAACCTCCCGAGGCGACCACTCTTGCCATTCCCAACATCCTTCCTCCTGCCAAATTTACAAACTTGTTCTCTGATCCACGTTGACAAATTCAGTACTTAGGCACCCTAGCCTAAAACTTTTTCAGACTGTATACTTACATATGACTATTACCATCATCAATTTTGCACAAACCTAGTATCATAACATTGCTGAATTTCTATATGTTCCTACAAAGACACATCATTCTTATGTGCTGTTGAATCCATATACTCATTCAAACCTGCAATCCTCCAAATGTTATGTTGCTTGTTAGAGTTAACGAAATCTACTGGGATAATCAGTTGCAATAGAAAAGCTATTGGACACATTTAAATTAATATAAAAATAAATTAATTTCTGTCCAACTTAATTAGATGTTGGAACAGAAAGAACATAATTAAATCTAAATCCAAAATGCTTCATCAGCATAGTCTGTGTATTTATAACTTTAAAAAGAAAAGGGTTCAATGCTTCTGATAATAATAATCCTGATTCCAATATGCTGCCACTAAATAAATATTAGCATACATATAATGTATTAGATTGTCATAATCATGCAGACTGAAAATGTGATATTTTAAAAAGTAGAGAACGAGGGGTCACAGTTTGAGGATAAAGGGGAAGCCTTTTAGGACTGAGATTAGGAAAAACTTCTTCACACAGAGAATGGTGAATCTGTGGAATTCTCTGCCACAGGAAACAGTTGAGACCAGTTCATTGGCTATATTTAAGAGGGAGTTAGATATGGCCCTTGTGGCTACGGGGATCAGGGGGTATGGAGGGAAGGCTGGTGCAGGGTTCTGAGTTGGCTGATCAGCCATGATCATAATAAATGGCGGTGCAGGCTTGAAAGGCCGAATGGCCTACTCCTGCACCTATTTTCTATGTTTCTATGTTTCTAGAGGCATAATAACCTTCGTGAAGGTTTTTAACCACATTATTCCATCAGGCAAAAGCTCAAATTTATAGCAACTTGCATTATGAAAGTAAGATGTTCCAGTTCCATTTTAGCTGATACATAGATGGTGAAGATCGAGAGGAATTTTCCTAAGTGATAAAAAGCATTCCCACCATCAAGGATCAAAAGGAAGAGCATGGGGGAAGTGTGTGTGGAAACGTAGAGAAAACTTTGCTTTTGAACAGAAGTTAAAAGAAGAGATAAATTAACCACAGTACAGTAGTCTAGTCACCATTCGCTTCATAGTAAGGACATTTAAAATGCACTTAAGAGTTCAAAGTTCTTTCTTTTGCTGAAAAGAAATTACATTTCTCATGGTAAATTAATTAGACCTTCATTGTTTTCCTTGCAACCAAGAAGAATGAGAGGAATTTTCATTCATGTGTATACATTTACAAAGTGCCTTTTTCTTTATTGGCAAAGAAGTTAATAGCTAGCATTTATTAATTTTTAGGTTAATTGACAGAAGGATTATGGTGAAATGACAAAATATACTAAACTGAGATTTATTTAATTGTGGGCAATTGCGGTTTAACAAAGAAATACAAAAGAATCAATGAAAAACTATATACAAAGACTGATAAACAACCAATGTGCAAAAGACAAATACGTGCAAATACAAAAAACAAATAATTTAATAAATATATATACAATAAATAAATAAATATTGAGAATATGAGGGGCAGATTCCTTGACAATCGAGTCCATGGGTTGTGGAATCAGTTCAAGTGAGTGAAGTTATCCATATGGTTCAGGAGACTGTTGGCAGAAGGGTAATAAATGTTCCTGTCTTTGGTGTTGTGTGACCTAAGACCCCTGTACCTCCTTTCCAAAGGTATCAGCAAGAAGAGAGCATGGCCTGGATGGTGGGTGTCCTTGATGACGGATGCTGCTTTCTTGTGGCAGCATTCCTTGTAGGTGCACTCAATGGTAGGGAGGGAGGGCTTTTCCTGCGATGGAATGGACTGTATTCATTACTTTTTGTAGTGGGAAGAGGTATTGGTGTTTCCATACTAGGTTGTGATGCAACAAGTCAGGATACTTTCCACTGTGCATCTATAGAGGTTTATCAACGTTTTTGTTGACATGCTGATTTTGCGTAAACTACTAGGAGAGTGGAGGTGCTTCCTTGCCTTCTTTTAGTGGCACTTATGTGCTGGTCTCAGGACAGAGCCTCTGAAATTATAAGTCTACGAAATTTAAAGTTACTGACCCTCCTCATCTCAGATCCCCCTAATGAGGACTGGCTCACTGTTTCTTCCTCCTTTGTCTGTATCAGTTCTTTGGTTTTGTTGATGTTGAGCGAGAGGATGATGTTGTGGTACCATTCAAACAGATTTTTAATCAACCTCCAACACTCAGAGGTTAGTTACTTACACAGAATGGTTACCTGTACCTAATGAAGTGGCAACAGAGTGCATGTTCATTGTTACTACTTCAAGGTTTGATGTGTTATGCTTTCAGAGATGCTCTTCTGCACACCACTCTTGTAAAGTGTGTTTATTTGAGTTACAGTCACATTCCTGTCAGCTTGAGCCAGTCTCTCATCAACAAGGCATTTTTGTCCACAGATCTGCTACTCATTGGATATTTTTTGCTTTTTATGTTTTCTGTAAACTAACCTCTGACTGTTTTGCATGAAAATCCAAGGTTCTGAGATACACAAGGCACCCCATATGGCATCAACAATTAATGGTCAAAGTTACTGAGGTCATTTTTCTTCCTCATTCTGATATTTCCTCTGTACAACAAGTGCACTTCTTGACCATGTCTGCATGTTTTAATGCATTGAGTTGCTGCCACATGATTGGCTGGTTATGTATTTGTATTAAAGTGCAGGTGTACAAGTGCACCTAATATAGTGGCCATTGAATGTATATTGAGATTCATCACTATCTTAATATTTTTCTTCCCATTTCTATACCTATTGTCTTCAACAAAGATATAATTAATGAAAGTTTTAAAATATGCACATAGGTTATACATTGCACATTATTATACATTACATATATCATGCAGGTAAAATTAAATCCAATTTACACTGTGGAAATATTATTATTTATCATTGACAACAATTAAACTGTTTTATAATTTGTTATAGCAAAGCACCCTATAATACAGCACATAATTTCGTATAAAATGGCTTATATCCATTATCATCTTGTAGGCTTAAATCAGTAATGAAGTAAGTTGAAATAAATAAAAACTTAATTAAGCATGAGATTTGTGAGGCAGGTTTTTTTTACAGAGCGGTGGGCACCTGAATGCACCGCCAGGTGAGATTGTGGAAGTAGATCCGACAGCAATATTGATGAGACTTTTAGATAGACACATGCACAGGCAGCAGATGGAGAGATATCCTGTAGACCATGTGCAGACAGATGGAATTAGCTTACTCTGGCATTATGGTTGGCATTGACATCTTAGCCTGAACAGGCTGCTCTTAGCTGCACTGTTTTATGTTCTAAGTGGATAAAGGTATAATGTGTTCCCGAGTTTTCAGTCCAAGGACTGCTACAGTATTTTTTGTACGTTCATGGTGAGTGCAGTCCTTCAATGTGTGAACATAAGCAGAAAATGGATTAGTCCTTCATTCTTGCTGATCCATTAAATAAGGCCTTGGAGGAACTTTCATTTCAATGTTATTTTCATTCACTAATCCTTATCCTTTGATTCCCTTAATAGACAAAAAACAATTGATCATGTTCTTGAATTTTCCCAGCAATTAACCCTCCACAATTCTTGGGCAGACAATGCCGAGGATTTACTATATCTGCCAAAAAAGTTTTTTTCTCATTTCTATCCCACATAGGTAGTCCTTTATTATGATGAGATTCCTGCCAAAAGCTGCATTATGTCTGCAGCCATCCAGTCAAGACCCATCAGGATTATACAATCATTTCTCATTGATCTAACCTGAGGATAGGCTGTTTCTTTAATTGCTCTTGATGTAACAGAATAAACAACCCCATGAATAAATCTGATATACCTTTGCTGTACTTATTGTGTATCCTTCAAATGTAGAAAGATCAAACCTGTACACAACAGTCCAGATGTGCTATCACCTAGATCCTATGTAACAGGAGCTGAATATCTCATTCTTGCACTCAAATCCTTCTGAAAAAAAATCCAATACACGACTGCTTTCTCAATTGCTTGTTACCTACATGTTAAGTTTCAGTGATCCATATACAAAGATACCCACATCATCAGCATTTAGAAAATAATCTGTCTTTTATGCTTTCTACCAACATTTCAAGATGTGCCAACATCAGAAATATAGAATGTAGCAAACAGTGAAGAAGATAATATGATACTTCAAAAGCATGTGGAGTAAGGACAGAGAGATCAGCGAATGTATGAAGGAGCTAGAATATGTTAATAAAGCTTTTGGGACCCATTTGCAAATAGATATATTAAGTATAAAAGTCAGTAAGTTATGCTAAAGCTAGAAGGGAAACTATTTTATGCTCCCTTGCAGTTTTGTTTACAGTTCTGTACACTGCACATTAGAAAGGATGTGAAGGCTCCAGAGAGGATACAAGTAAGATTAGCTGGATTTGTTACAAGGCTCAGGCATTGCAGTTACATGGATAGGGTAGAGACCCTTGTATTGTCACTAAAGTAGAAAAGATGCCAAGGGAATTTAAAAGGTATTTAAAATAATGAAATGTTTAGATTGGTTAAATAAAGATAAACTATTCCCACAGGTTTGGAGTCAATAACTAGAGGACAGGAATTTTTAAATGATGAATGAAAGAATTGGAAGGAAGATGTGAATATTTTCATTGCACAAAGGATGCTTGGACTATGAAATACCTTGTCATAAGACTTTCCTAGGAATCTGGATAAATAATGGGAGGAAAAGCAGCTTGGGGAAAGAGCAAAGAGCTGGGAGTAAGCAGCTTGTTCTGCAGAAGATGTAATGAAGTTGAGAGTTGAATGGGCTTCTTCTGTACTATACTATTCCACAGTTTTATGATATGTAATAGAATTTTTTGCAAAATAAATATAAAACAATTCCAATGCTGGTATACTTATACCTTTGATCAGGATTCTAATGCAGCTAGCTCATCAGTTTGCGAGAAACTGAGACAATATCTATGCTTGAAGTAAAATATCTAATAATGATTTTTAATTTGTCCTAGGAAATATTGCACACATTTTCTATGCAGTGGATATTGAATGTTCATTTAATTTCTGGATGTGTACTCAATGCTATAATTGATAGGAAAGACAACAAATCTGATCTCAGAATTTACTTCAGCCAAAGACCAGAAATGCCTTTTAAAGGAAATGTGCTGTGGATTAGGCTGATTGACTGGAAGCAACTATAGTGCAACACCCTGCAGTTAGATTCCCCAGAAATCATTTAACTGAGTGTAGAATATCATACGGATCTGGTCTCCCTACTTATAGAAGGTTATACATGCATTACAACCTGATCTACCTTTCAAATAGATCATGGCTGATCTATATCTTTACTCCATCTGTAGCCTTCAATGTAATTTGCAGTACAATGATTATTATGTCCATTCCAATAAGCCCATCTTCAGCATGAGTTATACTAGAGCTGCTCTGAGGTTTTGGGCTTTGGGATGGATAAAATGAGCAATTATCCCTTGACCCCAAAAGTTTCATTACCACTTTCCAGTAAACCTTGCATACAGTGAAGACGATTATTAAAAATGTTTGAGCACAATTACATGGAACAGAATGTTGCAAAGCAGTCAGGCATCAAATGCTATGAGTGAACACAACACAGACGAGGAAACTCAAATCATCTTGATTGAATTTAGAGAGATCAGCCACTCATGCCGAGTAATATAGTCTGGCTTCCTGAATGTTTAGGTCTGTGTTGGGTTGTGCACGAAAAATATTGTTAAGTCCTTGGTCTTACCTTGAGTCATGTCAGGCCATTTCAGTACTTTACCACACAGAGGTGCTCCAATCACCGTCTAACCGCTGTCTCTCCCTGCTGGCAACATTGGGTAGAGAGGGCATGTGCTTTATGTGTGGGATGTCTCCAGGCTGGTTGAATTAATCAAAATTGTATTAGGTTTGAGTTGTGTTTTAATTTCACACTTGAGCAACTCACTGTGTAGTTACATGTCATTTATTTTGGACTTGTGCAGATGACCCCCATGTTACCGCATATTGGGTAACAGAAATTCACCCTTATGGTATTCACAGCTCACTAGCAAAACAAATCTGTGATGCAGAATAAAAAAAAACACCTGTGGAATATATGCAAAAAATATACATAAATCAACACAAAGTGTTTCAGTTGCATCACTTGACACATGTACAAATGATTCAGCTTCACATTGTTATAAATTGCAATAAACATGGTTTTCTTAAAGCTCAGCAATCATGACCCTCCCTCCATTATACCATTATGGGGGTCAACTCAACTGCATGTTATGGTGGTGCATTGTTTAAATTATGGAAAATACAATTAAAACTTGTTATTACATTAGCAAGTCACATCAAGCAGTCATACACTGAAGGGCATGCAGTGAAAGACACAAATATCTGAGGTTGAACTTGTTGATGAGCAAACATCAGTTAAGCTTGATCAAGAGGCTCTCTATGCAGAACATTGCTGTACTTCTTAGATCTTGGAAAGCATAAGTAACCATTGTCTTGGTACTATTCTTAGAATTTACCTGAACTGGAATTATAGGAAGCTTACAATCATGATCATCAGCTCCCATAAGATCATTAGATACCAGACCAGTACCTGATGTTGTACTTGTTTCAAATCAGCACCCTTGTCATCAGCTCAGGGCTCAGTTTCAGTTTCGCCTTCCACAGTAGCGGCAAAGCTGTTTCCTTTAACTTGAGAAATAATATGTGTTCCAGTTTTGTTCACATCCTTCCTTACTGCTGGTGATGTAGCATTGCATGCATTCCAAAACACTGCGTGTGTAGCAATCTTTACTTGTCTTTAAATAAAATAAACTATAACAATGGAAGTTTCCTTACAGTTGTGCTTTTCTTGCAGTTTATAGACAGCTAATCTCCTTTTTCAAAAGTTTATCTGGCAAGTTCTTTACGTCAATTCTCATATTAGCAGGCATGCCCAACATGCCCATGTCCTGCATGTCTTCCATACAATTGCAACATACCCATGTCCTGCATGTCTTCCATACAATTGCAACATGCCCATGTCCTGCATGTCTTCCATACAATTGCAACATACCCATGTCCTGCATGTCTTCCATACAATTGCAACATACTCATGTCCTGCATGGCTTCCATGCCGTTGCAACAGCATCTAAGAAACAGACTAACCTTGAAGAGCTTTCACAACTTCGGATTTGATAAGCGGCCGTGAAAGAGCCTTTTCCATGTAGTCCTCAGCAATTTTGTGCTTATCACCACAATGTTCCTATAGTAAAGCTTAGGCCTTTGAATATCCCTGCTCTGGGCTAGGATAAGGTGTCCAGGATAATGTCCAGTGAAATATCTGAGAAAATAGAGATGGTCACCATAATTATCAGTCTTTTCTTCAATGCTATTCCTGAAAGCCCTCATAAATGAATGTTATTGCAATGGATCGCCATCGAAGATTTGAATCTCTCTTTTCGGCAGAGATGCAATGACTTGTTGTTGCATCATGATGCTTGTTATTTCCTTTTGTATCCTTATGGCCTCCAGCACAATGTCTTTATCATCTGATACATGAGCGTCACCATGTTATAATTCAACTTGTACTGTTGGATGTGGCATAGGTGTAGATTGCCTCCTCAGTACCGGCAGAGAGTGAACACACTGATCTACTCATTGGGGTTCAAACTCGTGGCTCATGGACATGTGTTCCTCAAATGTGTCCGCATTGATATTGAGTATGCTGAATTTTCTCTGTTCCATATCGCCATAGGAACTCTCGCCAGGGAACTGCTCTATGGGAGCACATTTAGCACTCGAGGCACTTGAAGCCCTTAGCATTTTAACTCTGGCCATCTTGGCCACAATTTCCTCCTGCAACTTAAGTTGCTCCTTTGTTCTCCAAAGTCCTTCCTGCTTGTTCCAAAGCTGTTCCATCTCTTCTTCTTGGTTTCTTCAAAGTTGTTACATTTTTCTTTGAAGTTACTCTTTCTGTTCTTCCTGGTTTCTCCAAAGCTGTTCCTGGTTTCCTCAAACATGTTTCTCTTTGCCTTTCAAGGCATGTTTATCCCCCAGTAATTGTTGTCTTGTGTGTAACTCAGCTTAATCAGCCTCCATTCAGGTGAGGTATCAGATGTGTGAGTCATTGATGTCAGTCCAAGGTGCCGCAAGCACATTAAACATGCTGTCTTCAGCATCTATGTCGCCCTGTAACTCATCATCTTTTTACATGGTCACAGCCTGTTCTTTGGCTTTGTAAATATTTTCATTTCCTACAGGAAACTGACCTCCAACATTGCATGTTTGTCTAATTTCTCTTTCAGTCTTGACTTCAAGGTCACTGCTTCCAGTTGGACTCATGTTCTTTTTCCACATTTGCAAACTAGACAAAACAATGGAAAATTCAGTTAGTTATGCTTTCAACAACAGAAGCAATTCAATTCTTCAGGCAGGTAAACTTGCAGAGTTACATATTTGCAGTGGTAACCCTAGCAGAATCCATTTGAATAGCAGTGGTGAGGGCTCACTTGGAGTATTGTGAGCAGTTTTGGGCCGCTTATCTTACAAAGGAGGTGCTGAAACTGGAAAAGGCTCAAAAGAAGTTCACATAAATGATTTTAGTACTGAATGACTTGTCTTGTGAAGAGTATTTGATGGGCCTGCATTTACTAGAATTCAGAAGAATGAGGGGTAACTGTTTGAAACCTAGCCAATGATGAAAGGCCTTGATTGTGGAGAGGATTTCTCCTATGGTGGGAGAGTGTAAGCCTCAGAACAGAGGGGTAGTTCTGGAACAGAGATGAGGAGGAATTTCTTTAGCCAGAGACTGATGAATCTGTGGAATTCCTTGCTACAAGAAGCTGTAGGAGCCAAGCCTTAATGTATATTTAAGGCAGAGGTTGTTAGATTCTTGACTGGTTAGGTCATGAAGGTATATGGGGAGGGCAGGTGATTGGGGCTGAGAGGAAAATTGGATCCGTCATGTTGAAATGGTGGAGCTGACTTGATCGGGCAAATGGTCTAATTCTGCTCCTATATCTTATGGTCTTATGAATATTTAATTCTGGTGTCTGCTGCAAAATACCTGAAATTTACCCATTTTGTTACAGTGTTGAGGGATGTCTTCATGAATATACAACTATCCAGAAGGTTAAGTGGCATAAAGGGATACACCTTTAACAGTCAATGTACTAATAGCAGTGAAATTCATGTATTGTGTATCCCTAAGTGGTTTCAATGGGATCATATCAGAAAGTTTGGTTTGGTTTCACTAGCCAGAAAGTATCAGTCAGAATTAACATTGTATACAGGTTTTATTCCCCAAAGGCTGGCTCTCATTTTAGTTCATCCATAATTTCATAATTCCAGAATGATCCCTAACAGCTACATCATCCAGGCCAACATCATCACTATTATTATTCTTGGAACTCACTTATGATAAACTTCAGCTGTTGGGAAGGAATTTCACAGAAGAGTACAATGTTACTTTTTGCCTCTTACTTGTTTCTAAGTGGCTGAATATATTAGATGTTCATGGTTATTATGACTGAATAGATCAATAAACAAAGAGTTTTCCTGGTATGTAAATGCCTTTCATTACCTCAGATTCCTTCACAATTGATTATAAACTTCTGAAGTCAAGTCACTATTGTAAGCTAAAATTCTATATCTAGGTTTCCACAAAGAGCAATTTGACAATGACTTGAAAATCTGGTTTGGCAATGGTGGGAAATCTGAAGCAATAGGTATTGAAACATTTTTTTAGCAAGCAATTGAATCGTATCAATAAAGCATACCCCTTTCACTATCCCATGACAATAGTTCACTTGATCCTACTTCTCCAGATAACTAATCCATCTTTGAGTATTTGTATAAATGAATTGGTTCAATGTGCACTCATCAGCCACTTTATTAGCTATACATGCACACCTGGTTGTTAATGCAAATATCATGTGGCAACAAATCATGAGGCAGTAACCCAATGCATAAAAGCATGAAGACATGGTCAAGAGGATCAGTTGTTGTTCAGACCAAACATCAGAATGGGGAAGAAATGTGATCTTGTTGTGGAATGATTGTTGGTACCATATGGGGTAGTTTGAGTAGTGCAGAAACGCACAACAAAGCTTACGAAGATTGGTGTGAGAAACAAAAAAACAGCATGGGAGTACCGTGGCGGAAATGCCTCGTTAATGATAGGGGTCAGAGAAGAATGGGCGGACTCGTTCAAGCTGATAAGAAGGCTACAGCAACTTAGAAGACCACACATTACAACAGTAGTGAGCAGAAAAGTATCACTGAATGCACAACACTTCAAATCTTGAAGTAGATGGGCTACAGCAGAAGACCACAAACATACACTTGGTATCCACTTCATTAGGTAACAAGTGATGAAATGCACAAATAAACCATATTCCTTTACTTATCTGACCACAATAGTTCACTTGATCCTGGCTCCCATTCTAACTACTCTATCTTTAAATATTTGTATAAACGAAATGACTCAATGTATTTCTCTGTTGTATACAATTAATACTTGTGTATTTGTTTCCACTGAATTGTGATCAAAATTAACCAGGCTTAGTCCTATCCAAACATCAATGATTGCACAAACAAAAAAAAAATCACTGAAAACAAAGAAATAAGCTCACCCATGATTTATGGTTCACCGATAATGTTTTATTGTAACACTTGATGAATGTAGATACCTACAATACTAATAGGTTTTAGCAAATTAATTTCACCTATGCCTTGGGTTTGTTGCAACAGCTTAATAAATGAATTATTTCCAATTATTTTACAGTGTATGAAAAAACAGGATTTTATTGTAAGCAACCCAAGCATGAATAACAAGGATAGAACTATTTTGGATTTCATTAAGTTTGTGAATCAATGTGACTGAATTGATGGCAAAATATCTGGTCTAAAAAATTACTTAGTTCATCAAAGACAATAATTACCTGAGAAACACATGAATTCCAATTTAAATCACATTAACACAGGATGACATTTTCACTTCTCTATTTGTCTTGAATTGGTCAATACCAAATTAAGTACATTAAACCAATAAAAGAATCATGAAAATTCTTTTGGACAGCCAAAGGGTCCAATTAGCTGTGTCACTGCAAATAATTGCAACTAGATTAGGAGTTGATAGACTTTTGATTAGAAATACTACAAGATTATGTTCAATCGGATGTTGTGAATTGTACATAATATCATCAATCCAAAATTACAATGCAGGAACTTCTTTTGAGTTCTTCGTGACATAAAAAGTTGTATTCGGAGCAGAAATACTGGTCACTTTCATTATGTGTCAGAGTGAGAAATTGGTGACAACACCGTATGCAACTGGTTCATCACATAGTGCTACCAAAATAATGGTTTTCTTGTGCATTTCACTATTGCTACTTTCATCGGTGTTTAGTAGAAAACAAGAGTTTTCAATAGATATAAAAAAGACTCACCAACAGAAATGAACATAAATGAGTATAAATGTTTGTAGTTCTTCTAAGAAATATCTGCAGTATATTTCAGATATCTGAAGAAAATATTTCTAAAAGTAATTTCCTTATTTTCTGAAGCACTCAGCTCAGATTATGTACTAATTAATACCCATGTATTACTTAGTAGAAATATTTTTCATCCATGCATCTTTGAAGAAGATAATTAGATAATTCTAATTTTACATATGTGAAAATGAATTACCATCTGAAACTTTGTCAATATATCGCTAGATGGCAATTCGATCTCTGAATCATCACAATTTCTTATTGCCCACAGAATATTTTTGTATTAATGGATTATGATCCTGAATATTTATAGCAAATTTCATACTCTTTGATAAACAATGAAATATGACCACTTATTCATCTTTATTCATTATGCTAGCTTCTGAAACAAATGCAATCAATATTTTCAATACTGCTAGATATTAATTTAGTTCTATGTTTCTTTTATAGTTCAGCTACAGATACAATGTCAGAAATTTGTGGGTTAAGACTTTAGCACAAAAAGTTCAGACTGAGGTCATCAATTGAAGATGTTAAGCAGTTTACTCTCTCAGATACAATTAAAAGTTGGTACTTTAGTGTGGCGTGGTGGCACACCTGGTAATGCTGCTACCTCATAGCAGCAGTAGCCTGGGTTCAGTTCTCTATGAGGAACTTGCATGTTCTCTCTGTGACTCCATGGCATTCCTCTGGGTGCTCTGATGGTGGGAAGGTAAGGTAATTGGCTCCCATAACTTGTACCCAGTGTGTTGGTGAGTAGCAGCATCTGAGGGAAGTAGATAGAAACCTGAGGAGCAAAAATTGGGATTAGTGAAGATTAGCGTAAATACCTAATACAACATAAAAGCAAAGGACATAAAATATAGCAAAAACTAATGGGAAGTTAGAGAATTGGGAAGCTTTCTAAAAAAAACAGCAGAAGGCAAGTAATAAAGTCGTAAAGAAAAGGTGAAATATGAAGTTAAGCTAGGCAATAATATTAAAGAGGATAACAATTGTTTTAACAAATATATAAAAAGGGAGCAAGAGTGGAAGTCAGACCAATGGAAAATGTCCCTGGAGAAGTAGTAATGGCAGAGGAACATACTAAGTATTTTACGTCAGTCTTCACTATGGATGACACTAGCAGTATTTAAGCAATTCGAGAGTGTCAGGGCCAGAAGTGAATGTTGTTGCTATTACTAAGGAGAGGGTGCTTGGGAACATGAAAGATGGACTATATCCCAGGGCTCTGAGAGAGGTAGCTGAAGAGATTGTGGAGGCATTAATAGTGATCTTTCCAAAATCACTTAATTCTGGAACGGTTCCAGAGACTGGAAAATTGAAAATGTGACTATTCTGTAAGAAAGGAGGGATGCAGAAGGAAGGAAACTATAGGCCAGTTAGCCTGACTTAGTGGTTGGGAAGATGTTGGAGTCCATTATTAAGGGTGAGGTTCCAGGTACTTGAAGTCACATGATTAAATTGATCAAAATCAAAATGGTTTCCTTGCCTGACAAATCTGCGGGAATTCTTTGAAGAATAACAAACTGCACAGACAAAGAGTCAGTAGATGTTGTTTACTTGGATTTCTTAGAAGGGCTTTGAAGATGCTGAACATGAGGCAGCTTAATAAGGTAAGAGCCCATAGCATTATAGGAAAAATACTAGCTGTATACGGAATAAGAAATTCATTTCCCAGTAAACAATGCAGGTGGCTCACCAAGAATCAGAAATGATGCAGGTGAGCTCGTCACATGTGTTCAGGCTGGTGCAAAAGCCGTTGTTGTGAAGCTGTAAATAAAATCGTCCTAGTATTTTTACTCACACTGTTTGTCTTTACAAAGAACAAATATAACATGGTGTAAAAAGTTGGTATGAGGTCTAAATGCAGATGATAAATGAATACTCTGAGCAACTGAAGAAAGAGACGCCAGACGGAGAGTGATAGAGAGAAGCAACAGAGCATATTGTGTCCTGAAGTACACTGGATTTACCAAGAAATCGAGCTGAGAGCTGAAAATTTTCTGTCACGGATAACCTAAGTCCTCCTGCACCCATGCCATTTACCAGCAATCTAACTGATGACAGAAGATGCTTCAAAAAGTGATTCAATATATATATATTGCGGCTAGTGGAGTGGCGGGGTGGATGAAAAATTCAAAGCGTCTAAGTTTCAGCGTGTAATTGGCAAACTTGTTTTGTACATCTATAACAGCTTTCAAATTGATGAGACAGCCTTTACATTAGACACTCCGGTGGCAAAATTTGAGGAGTATTTCGTCACAAGTAAAAATGTCATGTTTAAGAGATGACAAGTCTTTTCCTGTGACCAGGAAGAAAGTGTTAGATATGACCAATACTTAGTTGCGCTTTCTCACACAAAGTAAATCTTGTGAGTTTGGAGATTTGAGAGACTAACTAGTCAGAGACAAAATGATTTGTGGAATCCCAGATAATGGGCTTAGAGAAAGCTTGCTCTGTGAAAAAGATTAGACACTAGAAAAGGCTGTGGATATGTGTAGGGTAGTAGAGCCCACAGGAGCACAAGCTAAGGAGCTG
The DNA here is from genome assembly GCF_030028105.1 of Mobula birostris. Classification (NCBI taxonomy): domain Eukaryota; kingdom Metazoa; phylum Chordata; class Chondrichthyes; order Myliobatiformes; family Myliobatidae; genus Mobula; species Mobula birostris. The sequence goes on from NC_092371.1 coordinate 193,816,321, forward strand.
CATAGGGCAGAAACAACAGTGCCTGCTGTGAAAATGGAGAGGCAGAACATAAGGCATTTTCCCAAAGCAATAGCAAAACAAAGAGGTAGGCTTAAAACAACAAACGTGGAGGTAGGCACATCCCAAAAATATGTCCTGCTTATGGAAATTTCTGCAATATTTGTGGGAAGAAGAATCATTACAAACTGCCACAGAGGAAGGTGTTTATGGTTGCTGAGGTAATGGACGAAATCTTTATAGATTCTCTACAGACTACTGGTGCTGGTAAAACAGAAAGAATTGTTCCAGTGACTGAATGAGACAGTAATTCCATTCAAGCTTGACACTGGAGCCCAGGTAAATCTGTTTTCTGTGGATGATTACATGACTCTCAAAGGAAAGAGCAAGCTTCACTCGGTAAAGTTAAACGTGAATGTACTGGGTGGGCACAGGAGTACATTCAGCCAGAGACTCATTCCACCGAGATGCAGCACAGAGCATCATAGGAAGTCATTCCTGCCTGTGGCCATCAAACTATACAACTCCTCCCTTGGAGGGTCAGACACCCTGAGCCGATAGGCTGGTCCTGGACTTATTTCATAATCTACTGACATAATTTACATATTGCTATTTAACTATTTATTACTATTTTTCTATTGCTATTTATTATTTCCATGACTATTACTATTTACTATTTACTAATAGTAGTATTACTATTACTATTTCTATTACTATTTATTATTTATGGTGCAACTGTAACGAAAACCAATTTCCCCCGGGATCAATAAAGTATGACTATGACTATAACTATACTGGAGAGAATGTTCCAGTAAAAGGGGGCTGTATAGTGACCTTCAAGCACAAGAAACAGCACCTAAAAGCACAGCTACTAAGATTGTTTAAAAAAAGAGTACAGCCAGTATTTGTTTAATGCATGTAAAACCTCAACCTGTTGAAAAGAGTTTTTGTAGTGACCACACTTCACTCATGCAGGTGCCTTTGAGTGACTTGAATGCTTACCTAGCGTACACAAAATCCATGTTAATGAGACAGTAGCATGCAGGAAAGTTCCATTTGCTCTTACGGACAAACTTAAACCAGAACTAGTATGCAGGAAACGGATAAATGTCATACAGAAAATTGAATAACCAACAGACTGGGTGAGTTCACATGTCATTGTGCAAGAGAAAAATGGAGCATTATGCATATGTCTACACCCAAGAGATCTTAACAAAGCCATCAAGAGAAAGCATTTAAAATTGCCAACATAGGAGGAGATCATGTCCTGGTCTGCAGGTGCCAAGTGCTTTAGCAAACTCAACAAGTTTTCTGGGTTTTGGCAGATGAAGCTGGAACGAGACAAGTTCAAGACACACCAGAGGGAAGATTTTTTTTCTTTGGCTACCATATGGGATTCTGGCCGCATCAGAAGTCCAGCATAAAACCACCCAGATGATCTTTGAGGGCATACTTGGGGGTCAAGATCATGACGGATGATATCACCGTCAGAGGGTCCAACAAGAATAAGCATGATGCACGACAAAAGTAGGTACTTGGCGTGACACAGTATGTCAGTTTGAACTTACATAAAGAGAAAGACACTGATCTTCATAGGGGATATCATTTCAGAGGAGGGAAATGAGCCTGACCCAAGAAAGACGTCAGTCATGGAAAAACTGGAGAGGACCAAAAACAAGGAAGAGGTGAGACATTTCTTGGGGATGGCGACCTATCTAACTAAGTTTATCCCTCAACTGTCTACAGTGTCTGCATCACTTAGGTCACTCCTTGAGCAGCAAAATGAGTAGATTATGTCTCATAAGCGAGAAAAGTGCTTCCAGATGCGGGAAGTAGTCCTAATGGAAGAGACCGTGCTGAAGTTTTATGATCTGGAAAGGTCAGACAGTCATAGAGAGGTTAAGTATAGTAACAGGCCCTTTAGCCCATCTAATCCTTGCTGAAAGCATTTAAACTGCCTACTCCGAATGACCTGCACCAGGACCTCAGCCCTCCATATCCCAACTATTCAAGTACATATCCAAACTTCTCTTAAATGTTGAAATTGAGCTTGCATTAACCACTTATTCCACACTCTCACAACCCTCTGAGTAAAAATATTTCCCCTCATGTTCCTCTTAAACTTCTCACCTTTCACCCTTAAGCCATGACCTCTGGTTGTAGTCCCACCCAAACTCAGCGGAAAAAGTGTGCTTTCATTTATCCTATCTATGCTGCTCATACCCTTAGCAAATCTCCTCTCAATCTTCTATGTTCTAAAGAATACAATTCTAACCAATATAATATTTCCTTATAATTCAGGTCCTCCAGACCTAGCTACATACTTGTGAATTTTCTCTCACTCTTTCAACTTTGTTTATATCTTCTCTGTAGGAAGGTGACCAAAACTGCACACAACACTCTAAAAAGGCCTCACAAACGTCTTATATGGCTTCAAATGGAGAAAGAAAAGAATGACCAAGTTGACTATCCTGTTGTACATACTATTTATTACAAATTACTATAAATTGTGCATTGCACATTTAGATGGAGACGTAATGTAAAGATCTTACTCATGTGTAGAAAGGGTGTAAGTAATATAGCCAATTCAATTCAATGTAACTGCCCACTTTCTTTACTCAATATGTAGGCATGACCTATCTATGTATACTAGGATCTCAGCTAATGCATCCCACCCAGTAAGGCCTTCGAGCAGTACTACTGCAGCAGCACAAAGATGGATGGCAACCTGTGGCCTATGCATCAAGGGTTATAATGTGAGGAAAGAGGTGCTTGCCGGGACATATGCATGTGAAACATCCTATCAGTACACCTATGGACAAGGTTCTGAAGTGGAGACAGACCATAAACCATTGGTCTCAATTAAGTTTAAACTATTGAATGACTGTCTCATGAAGATACAGCGTATGTTGATAAAACTGCAGAAGTATGTTGTGAAGGTGATCTACACTCCAGGAAAATATATGTTTGCTGCTAATGCGCTGTCTGGAGCAGACAATAAGAAAGAAAAGAATGACCAACAGATTAATGTAGATATACTGGGATATGTTGACATGATCGTTGCCACCATTCCAGTATCTCCTGATAGAACAGAGAAAATTAGGAAAGCAGCAGGGTCAGAAAAACTCAAAGAGACAATGCAGAACAGATGGCTAGCAACTATGACTGCCTGTCCAATGTTTATTCGAGTTTACTGGGCATGCAGACCTGAACTGTCAGTAGTGGAAGATATGGTCTTCAAAGGGACATGTTTGTGATTCCAGTGTCACCACGCAAGGAAATGCTCCAGACGAAGAGCATCTGGGTGAGGAGAAATATAAATGAAGAGCTTGTGAAGTGATGTACTGGCCAAGAATGAATCAAGACATATGCCACACCACTGCTTCATGTGAAATATGTCTTTCCTACAGACCAAAGCAGCAAACAAAACCTCTTACACCACGCCTAGTACCAAAAAGGCCTTATTTCAAATTTGGAATGTATTTGTTTTAATGTAATGGAAAGAATCACATTGTTGTAACAGATTACTTTTCTAATTATCCAGAGGTTGTAACACTGTAATCAATATCCAGCAGAGGGGTCATCATCGTCCTGAAAGCTGTGTTTGTAAGGCATGGAGTTCCATGTAAAGTGGTATCAGACAATGGTCCACAATTTTCAAGCTATGAATTTCAGTCCTTTGCCAATGATTTAGGGATTTTGACATATAACTTCAAACCCACATCACCCAGAATCTAGTGGCCTAGCAGAGAGATCAGTCAAGGCAGTGAAAAGTTTCATGAATAAAGCAGAAGATGGATCAGGGGATTTCCACAAAAGTGTGATGATTACAGAAGTGCGCCACTACAGGGTGGCCTTTCACCAGCCTAAATGCTGATGGGTCAACGCATACATACTAACGTTCCAGTGCACAAAAACCTGTTGACACCTAAAGGAGTACACAAGGTCAGACTGGCTAAAGCAAAAGAGAAAGAGAAACCGAAAGAGTATCATGTCAAGTCTGCAGTCCTACTAGTCCTGAAGCTTGGAGATCAAGTGCAAATCCGAGATTACAATTCAGGCCCATGGTCCATGCAAGGATATGTGCAAGAGGAAGTTGCTCCACATTTCTATCAAGTCCAGACAGAGTGGGGAACACCCCTGAGAAGGACCATGTGGATCTATGACCACAAGCTCCAACCCATTGCTGTAACACGACATCAGTCAGTACACCAAAGGGGCCAGCAGATGGAAAGAATAAACTTGTTGATCAGAATTCACAGATAGACACAAATACTAATGCACCAAATACAAGCAATATACCCATATAGCAGACCAAAAAAGATCATTAAACCACCTCAGAGAATGATTGCAATTAGATGATTAAAAAAGGGATTGGCAACAGAATGTAAATATCTTTGTTGCAAAGGATTATTGTTCCTTGCAGGCTTATGGGGACATAATATTGTGTTTGGTTTTTTTTTGCTTTTAAGGGAGAATATGTGTTATTAGGCATGTACATAATAAGGAACTTCAGTTCCCAGTGGGCAATTCACCCAGAACCGAAGATGACTCGGGTGAGCTTGTCACACATGCTGGGGCTCGAGTAAAAGCCATTGCTGTAAATCTATAAGTAAATAGTTCATGTTTTTACCCATGATGTTTGTCTTTACAAAAAATAAACGTAACACTAGCTTTGATAGAAGATTGTCTAACTGGCCTTCAGACAGAGAAGGAATAAAGGGGACCTTTACTGATTGGCTTCCAGAGACTAGTAGTGTGCGACAGGAGTTGGTGTTAGGACCACTTCTTTTCACATTATATGTGAATGATTTGGAGGATGGAATTAATGGCTTTCTGGACAAGTTTACGGATGAAACGAAAATAGGTGGAGGGGCAAGTAGTGTTGAAGAAGCAGGGAGACTGCAGAAGGACATAGATTGGGAAAAAGCAGCAGATGGAATATCGTGTCGGGAAGTTCATGGTGATGCACTTGGAAGAAGGAATAAAGGTATAGACAATTTTATAAATGGGAAAAATTACAAATAACTGGTGCAAAGGGACTTGTGAATCCTTGTTCTGGATTCCCTAAAGATTAACTTGCAGGTTGAGTCAGTGGTAAGGAAGGCAAATACAATGTTAGCATTCATTTTTAGAGGACTAGGAATAGAGAAAGGAAGTAATGCTAAGGCTTTATAGGCATTGGTCAGACCGCACTTGGAGTATTGGGAGCAGTTTGCGTCCCTTATCTAAGAAGAGATGTACTGGCATTGGAGAGGATCAGATAAGATTCACAAGAATAATTCTGGGAATGAAAAGGTTCATGTATGAGGAGAATTTGATGGCTCTGGGCTTGTATTCACTGGTTTTTAAAAGAATGAGGGCGGATCTCATTGAAACCTATTGAATATTGAAAGATCTGGATAGAGTGGATGTAGTCTGGGTGTTTCCTGTAGTGGATGGGTTTAGGAGCAGAGGGCACATCCTCAGATTAGTAAAACATCCATTTAGAACAGAGATTAGGAGAAATTTCTTAGCCAGAGGGTGAAGAATCTGTGAAATACATTGCCTGTGGAGCCTGTCTTTGAGCATATTTAAAGCAGAAGTTGATAGGTTCTTCATTAACCAGGGTACCAAAGGCAGGAGAAGAAAGGAGAATGAACATAAAAAAAAACATAGCAACAAATGAAATAGGAGTAGGAGTCAGCCATCTGGCCTGTTGAACCTGCTCCGCCATTTAATAAGACCATGGCTGATCTGGCCATGGATTCATTTCCACCTACTTGCCTTTTCCCCTTAACAGTTAATTCCCCTACTATGCAAAAATCTATCCAATCTTGTCTTAAATATATTTACTGAGGTAGCCTCCACTGCTTCATTGGGCAGAGAATTCCACAGATTCATCAATCACTGGGAAAATCAGTTCCTCATCTCCATCCTAAATCTACTCCCCCAAATCTTGTGGCTATGTTCCCTACTTCTAATCTCATCTACCAGTAGAAACAACTTTCCTGCCTCTATCTTATCTATCCCTTTCATAATTTTATATGTTTCTATAAGATCTCCTCTCATTCTTCTGAATTCCAGCAAGTACAGTCCCAGCTGATTCAATCTCTCCCCATAGTCCAACCCCCTCATCTTTGGAGTCAACCTGGTGAACCTCCTCTGCACTGCCTCCAAAGCCGGTATATCCTTCTTCAAGTAAGGAGACCAGAACTGCACACAGTACTCCAGGTGCAGCCTCACCAGTACCCACTGCAGTTGCAACATAACCTCCCTGCTCTTAAATTCAATCCCTCTCGCAATGAAGGCCATCATTCCATTTGCCTTCTTGATAGCCTGCTGCACCTGCAAACCAACCTTTTATGATTCATGCACAAGCACTCCCAAGTCCCTCTGCACAGCAGCATGCTGCAATTTTTTACCATAAAATAATAATCTGCTCTTTCATTTTTCTGTCCAAAGTGGATGATCTCGCATTTTCACAATTTGCTTTTCCATTTTATTTAGTATCATCAGCAAACTTAGATACACTACACTTGGTTCCGTCTTCTAGATTGTTAGTGTATATCATGAACAGTTGCAGGCCCAGCACCAATCCCTGCGGCACCACTGATTGCCAACCAATGTAACACCCATCTATCCCAACTCTCTGCTTTCTATTGGTTAACCAATCCTCTATGGATGCTAATACATCACCCCCAACTTTGTGCATCCCTATCTTATGGATAAGTCTTTTATGTGGCACCTTATGGAATGTCTTCTGGAAATCCAAATAAATAACAACCATCTGTTCCCATCTATCCACTGCGGTCATTATATCCTCAGATAGGTTTGATAGGGATAATAAGCATCCGTGTTGGAATGGAGGAGCAAACTCAACAGGCTGGATGGCTTAATTCTTCTTCTATGTCTTATGGTCTAATGGTCAACATGGACCCGATGGGCTAGAGAACTTTTTTTCCCATGCTAGATAATTTTATAATATCAGGGGAATTATCTGTTGTATTTTCCCCAATATTTATCTATCAGCGAATGATACTCAAACAGATTAAGCTGTCATTATTACAGCTGTTTGTGGAACCTATCTGAGCACATATTATTTGCTGCAAATTTACATTGCAATAGTATTTATGCTTCCACAAGGTAGTTTGTAGGCTGTTCTTCCTTTAGAAAATCCTGAGGTTGTTATAGAAATATAAACATTTGTTTGGGTTCTCTTATCAGTAATCTCAACTTGTGGTTTTATTGTCCAGTTTCTTTTTTTTTACTGAGGAGAGGAGCATTTGTTATACTTGTTCAGTCGGTGAATTTTACATGGGCTTTTAAAGGGCAGCCCTCTGGGCAGAACAAGCAACAGTGAATCTCTTCAGACCTTCCAAAGTTGATGAAAGAACAGTACATGGCTGAATCAGAGTTGACAGAATTTTAAGTTCAGTATAAAGTTATGTACAGAGAATGAAACAATATTGCAAAGAAAATATGTAATAAGAGAGAAAGGTAATATTGTGTACTTTATGTACATATTTATAAATCTCCAGTCATGTTAGGAGCTGAAGCAGTGATACTGGACAATTACAGTAAGTCACAATAATTGCTTGGAGGTATTTAAGATAGAAAATCCCAAATTTATAGATTCCCACTCTAAACTCTGGAAGTTGACACTTGAATTCCAAGTAATCTACGGTAGTTTTACTGTTGGCTTCACTTCTAATGCTACGTTGAAATTGACTTCAAGTAAATATCTCCCAAGTAAAATCCGGGTTATCAGCTTTCAAAATCAGCACAATACACTTTATTATTGTGTGCTTCAAGAAGCACTGATAGACCAAATGAAATCAATACTGTATGTTTATAATGGACCATAATTGGAATTGAAATTAGTTTATTACTATCACTTGCACTGAAATATAGTGAAAAGCTTTTAAAGTTCAAACAGATCAAATCATTATATAGTGCATTGAGGCAGAACAAGGTAAAACAATAATAATACAGAATATAGTGAAATAGCTAGAGAGAAAGAGCAGTGCAGGTAAACAATAGGGTGCAAGATCATATGAAGCAGATTATAAGGTTAAGAGTCTATAGAATAGTATAGCACAGTACAGGCCCTTTGGCCCACAATGTTGTGCCGAACCTCAAACTCTGCCTCCCATATGAGCCCCCAACTTAAATTCCTCCATATACCTGTCTAGTAGTCTCTTAAACTTCACTAGTGTATCTGCCTCCACCACTTACTCAGACAGTGCATTCCACGCACGGACCACTCTCTGAGTAAAAAACCTTCCTCTAATATCCCTCTTGAACTTCCCACCCCTTACCTTAAAGCTATGTCCTCTTGTATTGAGCAGTGGTGCCCTGGGGAAGAGGTGCTGGCTATCCACTCTATCTATTCCTCTTATCATCTTGTACACCTCTATCATGTCTCCTCTCATCCTCCTTCTCTCCAAAGAGTAAAGCCCTAGCTCCCTTAATCTCTGATCATAATGCATACTCTCTAAACCAGGAAGCATCCTGGTAAATCTCCTCTGTACCCTTTCCAATGCTTCCGCATCCTTCCTATAGTGAGGCGAACCATAAGGATGGGACAGAAGCTATCCTTGTGCCAAGTAGTACAAGCTTTCAGCCTTTTTCTGTCTGGTGGATGAAGAGAGAAGATGGAACATCCAAGATTGGTGGCGTCTTTGATTATGCTGGCAACCTTACTGAAGTAGCATGAAGTATAGACATATTCTATGAAGGGGAGGCTGATCTCAGTGATACGCCAGACTGTATCCACAAGTCCCTAAAGTTTTTTGTGGTTATGCGCAGAGCAGTTGCTATACCAAACCATTATGCATCCTTATACGATGGCAAATTGATAAAAAATTGGTAAGATTTGACAGAGACATGCTAAATTTCTTTAGCCACCTAAGAAAGTAGAAGCATAGGTGAACACAAGGAATTCTGCAGATGCTGGAAATTCAAGCAACACACATCAAAGTTGCTGGTGAATGCAGCAGGCCAGGCAGCATCTCTAGGAAGAGGTACAGTCCACGTCTCAGCCCGAAACGTCAACTGTACCTCTTCCTAGAGATGCTGCCTGGCCTGCTGCATTCACCAGAAGCATAGGTGAGCTTTCTTAACCATGGCATCTACAGTGGCATGCAAAAGTTTGGGCACCCCTGGTCAAAATTTCTGTTGCTGTGAATAGCTAAGTGAATAAAAGATAACCTGATTTCCAAAAGGAATAAAGTTAAAGATGACACATTTCTTTAATATTTTAAGCAAGATTACTTTTTTATTTCCATCTTTTACAGTCTCAAAATAACAAAAAAGGAAAAGTGCCCAAAGCAAATGTTTGGCACCCTGCATGGTCAGTACTTAGTAACACTCCCTTTGGCAAGTATGACAGCTTGTAAATGCTTTCTGTAGCCACCTAAGACTCTTCCAATTCTTGTTTGGGGTATTTTCGCCCATTCTTCCTTGTAAAAGGCTTCTAGTTCTGTGAGATTCTTGGGCCGTCTTGCATGCACTGCTCTTTTGAGGTCTATCCACAGATTTTCAATGATGTTTAGGTCAGGGGACTGTGAGGGCCATGGCAAAACCATCAGCTTACACCTCTTGAGGTAGTCCATTGTGGATTTTGAGGAGTGTTTAGGATCATTATCCTGTTGTAGAAGCCATCCTCTTTCCATCTTCAGCTTTTTTACAGACGGTGTGAGGTTTGCTTCCAGAATTTGCTGGTATTTTATTGAATTAATTCTTCCCTCTACCAGTGAAATGTTCCCTGTGCCACTGGCTGCAACACAAGCCCAAAGCATGATCGATCCACCCCCGTGCTTAACAGTTGGAGAGGTGCTCTTTTCGTGAAATTCTGCACCCTTTTTTTCTCCAAACCTAACTTTGCTCATTGTGGTCAAAAAGTTCCATTTTAAATTCATCGGTCCACAGGACTTGTTTACAAAATGCATCAGCCTTGTTTAAATGTTCCTCTGCAAACTTCTGATGCTGAATTTTGTGGTGAGGATGCAGGAAAAGTTTTCTTCTGATGACTCTTCCATGAAGGTCATATTAGTGCAGGTGTCGCTGCACAGTAGAATAGTGCACCACCACTCCAGAAGTCTGTTAAATCTTCCTGAAGGTCTTTTGCAGTCAAACTGGGGTTTTGATTTGCTTTTCTAGCAATCCTACGAACAGTTCTCTCGGAAAATTTTCTTGTTCTTCCAGACCTCAACTTGACCTCCACCATTCTGTTAACTTGCACTTCTTAATTATATTACGAACTGAGGAAATGGCTACCTGAAGATGCTCTGCTATCTTCTTATAGCCTTCTCCTGTTTTGTGGGCATCATTTATTTTAATTTTCAAAGTTCTAGGCAGCTGCTTAGAGGAGCCCTTGGCTGCTGATTGTTGGGACAAGGTTTGAGGAGTCAGGTTATTTATAAAGCTTTGAAAGCACAGAAGAACATCTGGAAAAATTTCTGAAATGCTCGTTCACTGCTGTCGTTACTGCGCGGTCGGGAATCTTTCGGAGGAAAGGCCTCAAAATCCCCGGCCTTGCCTGCTTTTGGCAACTGAGAAGGAGGTCAAATCATTCAGATAGAGATGGCGCTCAGTACGCGGTGTTGGAGAGCTGATCAGAACTCGAAGTTTTCGGATGACTCAGAGTCGGACCGTGGTTGAGTATGGCAGTGAGAGTTTTTCTTCCTTCTCTCCGTGTGCGTGAGATGTGGGACATTTGAGAGACTTTGAATTTTTACTGTGCTCATGGACCTTCATCAAGTTATGGTATTGTTGCACTGTTGTAACTATATGTTATAATTATGTGGTTTTGTTAGTTTTTTTCAGTCTTGGTCTGTCCTGTGTTTTGTGATATCACACTGGTGGAAATATTGTATCATTCCTTAATGCATGCATTACTAAATGACAATAAAAGAGGACTGCGTGTCTTCATAAGCTAAAAAAATTTGCATACCTGGCCTTTCCTAACGATGATTGTGAACAAGCCATAGCCCTAACAAGCTAATTAAGGTCTGAGACCTTGGTAAAAGTTATCTGAGAGTTCAAATCTCTTGGGGTGCCCAAACTTTTGCATGGTGCTCCTTTCCTTTTTTACACTCTAAAATTGTATAAACCAAAAATAATGCACTAATCTTGCTTAAAATGTTGAAAAGAATGTTTCATATTTAACCTTATGTCTTCAGGAGATCAGTTCATCTTCTACTTACTTAATTATTCACAGTAACAGAAATTTTGACCAGAGGTGCCCAAACTTTTGCATGCCACTGTATATGGTTGGACCAGGACAAGCTCTTGGTGATATTCACTCTTTGGAACTGAAGCTCTCAACACCCCATCAGCCTCTGTATCCAACACATTATCCTCTGCAACTTCCACCATCTCCAAGTCCTACCACGAAACATATCTTTACCTTCCCCCACCCTCAACTTTCCACAGGGATTGGTCCCTCTGTGATCCCCTTGTCCATTTCACCTCCCCACTAATCTCCCTCTCAGCACATACCCTTGCAAATAGCCAACATGCTACACCTGTCCATACACCTCCTCCTCACCTCCATTCAGGGCTCTAGGCAGTCTTTCCAGGTGAGGAAACACTTCACCTGCAAATCTGTTGGGGTCGTCTATTGTGTCCGGTGCTCCCAATGTGGCCTCCTCTACATTGGTGACACCTGTCATAAATTGGAGGACTGCTTTGTTGAGCACCTCCACTCCAAATGCCACAAGTAGGCCTTCCCAATGGCTAAACAGTTTAATTCCAATTCCCATTCCCATTCTGTTGTGTTGAACCTTAGCGTCCTCTTGTTCCAAGATGAGACTACCCTCAGAGAGGAGCAGCAACACCTTATATTCTATCTGGGTAGCCTCCAACTTGATGACATGAACATCGATTTCTCAAACTTCCAGTGAATTAATTCCACTCCCCCCACCCCGTTCTCTTCCTTTATTCCTCACTCTGACATTTCATCTCTTCTCACCTCTCTTTTTTTATTTTACTGTTAATCTAAGTCCTTTGACTTCATGAGGATAAACTGGTAGTTCAGTGGAATGCTCCTCCTTCAAAATGTGGAAATACAGGGAACCGCAGGACTTCCTTGATGCCCGCATCTGTGGGAAGTGCACCCAGCTGCAGCTCCTGACAAACTGGGTCAATGATATGCACCAGCTGCTCACATGGCCATCTACTACCTGCTCCCATGGTTTCATGTAAACCATGCCCAAGGGTGACCTGCAGGCTACTGGAGGGAAGGAGTACCTTACACCTCCTTTGATAAGGACATATCTCCAGCCCACCACCCTTTTGTCAGGTACAACTGTCAAAGGATGTAGGTCCCCTGCAGACAGAAACAGGTGAATTGATTATGGGGAGCAAGGACATAGCAGACCAATTGAATAATTACTTTGGTTCTGTCTTCACTAAGGAGGACATAAATAATCTTCCAGAAATAGTAGGAGACAGAGGGTCCAGTGAGATGGAGGAACTGAGTGAAATACATGTTAGTAGGGAAGTGGTGTTAGGTAAATTGAAGGGATTGAAGGCAGATAAATCCCCAGGGCCAGATGGTCTGCATCCCAGGGTGCTTAAGGAAGTAGCCCAAGAAATAGTGGATGCATTAGTGATAATTTTTCAAAACTCGTTAGATTCTGGACTAGTTCCTGAGGATTGGAGGGTGGCTAATGTAACTCCACTTTTTAAAAAAGGAGGGAGAGAGAAACCGGGGAATTATAGACCGGTTAGCCTAACGTCGGTGGTGGGGAAACTGCTGGAGTCAGTTATCAAAGATGTGATAACAGCACATTTGGAAAGCGGTGAAATCATCGGACAAAGTCAGCATGGATTTGTGAAAGGAAAATCATGTCTGACGAATCTCATAGAATTTTTTGAGGATGTAACTAGTAGAGTGGATAGGGGAGAACCAGTGGATGTGGTATATTTGGATTTTCAGAAGGCTTTTGACAAGGTCCCACACAGGAGATTAGTGTGCAAACTTAAAGCACACGGTTTTGGGGGTAAGGTATTGGTGTGGGTGGAGAGTTGGTTAGCAGACAGGAAGCAAAGAGTGGGAATAAACGGGACCTTTTCAGAATGGCAGGCGGTGACTAGTGGGGTACTGCAAGGCTCAGTGCTGGGACCCCAGTTGTTTACAATATATATTAATGACTTGGATGAGGGAATTAAATGCAGCATCTCCAAGTTTGCGGATGACACGAAGCTGGGTGGCAGTGTTAGCTGTGAGGAGGATGCTAAGAGGATGCAGGGTGACTTGGATAGGTTGGGTGAGTGGGCAAATTTATGGCAGATGCAATTTAATGTGGATAAATGTGAAGTTATCCAGTTTGGTGGCAAAAATAGGAAAACAGATTATTATCTGAATGGTGGCCGATTAAGAAAAGGGGAGGTGCAACGAGACCTGGGTGTCATTATACACCAGTCATTGAAAGTGGGCATGCAGGTACAGCAGGCGGTGAAAAAGGCGAATGGTATGCTGGCATTTATAGCGAGAGGATTCGAGTACAGGAGCAGGGAGGTACTACTGCAGTTGTACAAGGCCTTGGTGAGACCACACCTGGAGTATTGTGTGCAGTTTTGGTCCCCTAATCTGAGGAAAGACATCCTTGCCATAGAGGGAGTACAAAGAAGGTTCACCAGATTGATTCCTGGGATGGCATATGAAGAAAGACTGGATGAACTGGGCTTGTACTCGTTGGAATTTAGAAGATTGAGGGGGGATCTGATTGAAACGTATAAGATCCTAAAGGGATTGGACAGGCTAGATGCAGGAAGATTGTTTCCGATGTTGGGGAAGTCCAGAACGAGGGGCCACAGTTTGAGGATAGAGGGGAAGCCTTTTAGGACAGAGATTAGGAAAAACTTCTTCACACAGAGAGTGGTGAATCTGTGGAATTCTCTGCCACAGGAAACAGTTGAGGCCAGTTCATTGGCTATATTTAAGAGGGAGTTAGATATGGCCCTTGTGGCTACGGGGGTCAGGGGGTGTGGGGGGAAGGCTGGGGCGGGTTCTGAGTTGGATGATCAGCCATGATCATAATAAATGGCGGTGCAGGCTCGAAGGGCCGAATGGCCTACTCCTGCACCTATTTTCTATGTTTCTATGTAAAATGACTGGCAAATGGAGGTGAGATAAGAATATATTATGATATATGGCATTCAAGATGGCATTTGTGTACAACGCTCCTTTGGTCGACATCTGCTGGATAGATCACAAAACCACCTTCTTCACTTCTTTCTAGTCTTGAATATGATCTGGAACTGTTGGAGCCTGTGTTTTCCTGTTTGGAGATTGTTTTGTGCTTCAGCGCTCTATAGTCTCCAAGAGGATTCTGCGAGACTGAGCCAACATGAGCAAACCTTGTGGTGAGAAGGCTGCAGGATGGCATGTGAGCTGACCCTTGACATCATTTCGCTGACTATAACTTGCATTTATCACCGATTAAAGCAACAAAGGTGATTGAAACATCAAGGCAAATACTGAGGTTTGGAGATGGTTTGCGTGTTCCAGCACTCTGCAGTCTCTGAGAGGATTCCGGGAGACAGAGGCAGCATGCATAAACTTGGTAGCGGGCAGACTGCAGGATGGGGCGTAAGCCTATGTTAGGCTCCATTTTGCTGATTATAGCTTCCATTGTTCACCCATTAAAGCGACGAGGGAGATTAAAGCATTGAAGGTGAGCGCTGGCTGCCTGCCTTTTGATCGGTTGTTCTGTACCGGAGAGGGGAGTGCTTGCCGCTGCGCCCAGAGAGTGTGGCTCAGGGGTTTTTCTGCACTTTGGATGTGGACTTGGACTATAGATTCTTTAACATTTTTATATGCTGTTTTTTCATCTGATCTTCTTGGTTTTTTTTTGTGCAGGGAGGGAGTTTTGGGGATTCATGTGCCTGTTGTGTTTTTGTTTGTTTTTGATTTTGTGGGGAGGTGGGAATTGGGGATTGATGGCCATGCTACTTTTTTGTTTCTTTCTTGGTTTCATGGCTTCCTGGACAAGTGAAGAATTTCAGAGGTGTATACTTTGATAATAAATGAACCTTTGAGCCTTTGAACCTTTGATCCAGTAGAACCATAAACAGACTCAAGAGATTGAATTGCCTCAACTGTCTTTATGCAATTTAATTGACAGACCTCTTTGCACATTGGAACAGTATGAAAATTATTAAGACAAGCTGTTTTGGAGAAATGTTGGCCTGAGCACGAGTGCTGCTCTCAAAGTGTGTCGTGGGATCATCAATGTCACCTTAACTCAACAGCAAAGGCAGAAAGATAGTTAACTTGGCATTACATTTATATATAACCATTTCCAAAATATAACACTGCTTCACAATGCATTGCAATGTCACTTTATGTTTTTCAGTCAAATCTATATGTGAAATCCAAACTAGCAAGACTATTTTTAAATGTACCAGCATGACACTCAGTTGCAATAGCAGAAAGGTTGTTTGACATCTTGCAGATGGAAGGAGACAAGATAATATTTGTCAGTCAGTCTGGTTTGGCAGTGGTGCAATGTAAAGGAAAAATCATAAAGGCATAGAATGAAGAGTCCTTGTCCATCATTTTGAATTCGCCAGTAGCTGTTTTCAGTTTAACTGGTGCCAAGGACACCGTAGCATAACACAAGGGGCAAAACAATCAGAAATGTAAAATCAATGAGGAATCATTGTGAGGAGAATCTCTCCATTATGAGCATTGACATTAAAAACGCATTTGTTCATTGGCATGACAAATACCTACATTTGCACAGTGACATCATAAAATGCACTTATGCAGATTTCTTCTGCTTGACATTTTTTTGGAAATTTTAAGCAGACTGTAATTTTATTTAAAATGTCAAACTAAGGATTTTCTTTGAATAAATTTACAACCCTAATAGACACCTAAAAACAATTTCTGGATCTGAATTTGTAAGTCCCTGATATTTCATGTGATTGGGGGTGAACTCTAAGAGACCAGGAGTGCGTCACGGGTACACAATCGTCAGACAAAAAGACTCATCAACTTTTCTAGTCCTCAGGAGGCTTCAACCATTACCAATTTTTATTAATGTAACATAGAAAGGCTATGTGAATGCATAACAACTTAATATGACAGGTGCTCTGCATAATGCTGCAATGAATTGCAGAGAGTTGTGGACACAGCTTAACACATCACGGACATCAGCCTCGCCTCTACGGGATCTGTCTATACTTCATGCCGCCTCAGTAAAACAACCAGCATCATCACCCTGTATATTCTCTCTTCTCTCCTCTTCCATTGGGCAGAAGGTACAAAAGCCTGAAAGCACATACCACCAGACTCAAGAACAGATTCTACCCTATTGTCGTCATCGTGGCTATCCCTCGAGGTTGAGGATGATGGTCTTCGTTCTGAAGAAGTGGCCCACAGAGTGAAGATGCCTGTGAGTGTATTTGTTTAATGTGTACTTGATGTTGCACTCGAAGAAGCACACGATACTTCATAAATGAACCAACTGTTTTCCAATGGCATGGAAACCACGACGACTGGAGCTGATGGATTTGTTGCAGCCTTTATCTGCCTTAACAGCCGTTGAGTTCGAAGTAACTTTGTCCGCCTGTTCCACTGTTGAGGTCTTGGCTGGATTGTCCTTTGTCAGGAACCTCACCCTCGACATTACCGCCATGGGTGACCCTACCAGGAGCTTAGCTCCAGACGGCATTGCTCTCGGAATCACAGGACCACACAAGCTTCTCCACCACGACAAGGTGACAAACCATGGAGAAGTACCCTATTGTACTAAGATCATTAAATGGTTCCTAGTATGATAAAATGGACACCTGACCTCATAATCTATCTCATTATGATCTTGCACCTTATTGTCTACCTGTATTGCACTTTCTCTGTAGCTGTTTCACTTTATTCTGCATTGTTATTGTTTTACCTTGTTCTACCTCAGTGTAAAGTGTAATGATTTGATCTGTATGAACAGTATAAGACGTATTTTTATTATATGTATTCTCAATGCAGCAACAATAAACCAGTTCCAAGATCCTGAGGTACTGCTTCTTTCAGGAGAAACCTCTGTGTACCCAAATGTGACCTGTGTTATCAGAAGTGCAAAGGTTCTGAATATGCTCGTCTCAATTTTCATTTGTACTTTTCTCCTTAATGACAATGAAACAAGATGCTGGAATGAATCCAGAATACAACAGGACTAAGCATTGACTCTCAGAGTTACCATATAGATAGAATTTTGGCTACAAGATTTGGACGCATCCTTAAACCCTCATTGGGTAAATCTTGAATCTAATTCATTACAAGGGTTTTCCTTGGGTTCGGTTTTAGGAACTTTACTTCCTTTTACTTCTTTTAAATCATATAAACAAATGAATAACCCAATAGTTAAACATACTTTACGTATATGGTTTCAATTTTGAAAATTTTTTGGGTTTAATCAATTCATTCTAGCAAGTCCCATTATATCAAATTTTCTTTTTCAACCTTCCACGATGGATCAAGCTTACTTTGATTGGAAAACCAAAGGTATAATATCTTTTCGCGATTTATTCCTGGATAACTGTTTTATGTCTTTTGATCAACTCTCTAATAAATATAACTTACCCAGATCTCACTTTTTTAGATATCTACAGATTAGAAACTTTTTAATTACTGTCTCTCCTAATTTTCCACACCCATATCCAATGGACACTTTGGAAAAAATCTTAGACTTAAATCTTTCTCAGAAAGGTGTAATAGCAATTATATATAATATAATTATGAATCTATGTCCTGATGCCTCTAATAAAGTTAAAGCTGACTGGGAAAGAGAACTTGAGATTAATATACCAACTGAAAATTGGGGAAAAATTCTTCAGTTGGTGAATTCATCCTCTGTATGTGCTAAGCATAGGTTGATACAGTTTAAAGTAGTCCACAGGGCTCATATGTCCAAAGATAAATTATCTCGTTATTACTCATATTAATCCAATATATGACAGATGCCATTCTGAGATTGCTTCTTTAACTCACATGTTTTGGTCATGTCCCTTGTTGGAGAAATATTGGAAAGATATTTTTGATATTATTTCAACAGTCCTAAATATAGACTTACAACCTCATCCAATTACTGCTATCTTTGGACTACCAATGATAGACTTAAATAATTTAACCTCTTTATCACGAAGGATGATTGCATTTCTTACTTTAATGGCTAGAAGGTCCATTTTGTTGAATTGGAAAGAGATCAACCCTCCTACTGTATTTCATTGGTTTTCACAAACTATGGTGTGTTTGAATCTGGAGAAAATTAGAAGTGCAGTTTATGACCCTTCTATTAAGTTTGAAAAAATTTGGAGGCCATTTATTCAGCATTTTCATTTGATGTAATTTGATCATTTCCAAACTTGTTTTATTTCTCTGTACTGTTGTTGGAGGGGAGTGGAATCGTCGACACTGAGGTTTTCTTCTTTTCCATTTTTAAGTTGTTAGTTTTGCCCAAGTCTTTTAGTTTAGTTTAGTTGTTTTTTTTTCTTTTGGGATGTTTTTTTTTCTTTTTTTTTTCTCTTTTTCTTTTTTTTTTCCCTTTTTTTTGCTTTATATTATCCGTGATCAGTTCTACATGTATGGGAGTTTTGGTAATCTCCACTATTCGGTTTTACAATTACTCTTTTTTAAATGTAACAATGCATCTCCTATTATCTGTATTATTGCTATGTTTTGTTTCTATATTCTGAAATTAATAAAAGGATTGAAAAAGAAAGAATGTTTTGTGAAGTTGGAACAAGGACTCATTTCAAACAAATGAAAAATTTCTCAAATAAATTACTTTGGTAACAGTACGTGTGGTTGCTTGGAAATTTGACAAAGTTGATCATTACCTGTAGATTATTGCGCTGTTTGTAATAATTTCCATATTATAATTAGTTTGTTTATCTCTTCCCTTTGAGGCATTATTCAATTCTTTGAATCTCCCAGGGAGCATGAATGACAATAGTGACACAGGGGATTTCAGACACTGATTGGTCTGGCCACGTGCCACAATATAACACAGGATTACAATCCTCTTAGACAAGGTTCAAAATAATTATATCTAATTAAAAATGGTATAATTTAATTGAAATAGAAAATAGAATAATTACATTTTAATGATTTTTGAAAATGTGTAATAAAACGAAGATATTTCCAAACAATTTAAGATTATAAGGAATAACAAAACAGTATAATATCCATCGCCATCCTTGTCAATGTCTAGAGAAACCATAGTGACACATGCAGATTATTGAGGAGGTTCAACCCACTGTTCATTTTTGAGGCATTTATAACTGTGCTGACTCAAAAAATCATCACACAATTCCACAAAAAAAAGATCAACAGTGTGTAATAAGTCCTGACAGTAAACACTTAGGATGCTGAGCCTTGATTATGTTTCCTTCATGCATAAGGACTTTTTATCCACTTAGTCAGTAAAATCATGGTGGGATGATTCACTTAAGCTAATTTCATATCTAACTTTTCACACGTTAAGTAAGTCCTGCACTCTGCAATTGGACAATTACTTCTTAATGATGGCAATAAATCATAGGTGATATGATTTTTGGTTATGTCAATGCAGCTGTGCACATACATGATCTATTCTACAGATCTTTCCTCATTGGCACATGGTGTACACTTCAGCAGTCCTGCTCCTTGTTAATCCTGTGATTATGGGTGGATGGAACTGCAGAAGTTAATTGCACAGGAGAGCTTTCAACTTCTTCTGTTCACGTCAAAGGTTTGTAGGAGCAAGAGCAATTTAATTAATTACCTCCCAACAAATACGTGGTTATACTGACATGTTGTTCACTGCATAATGTGGTCATGATGCATGAAGAAGGAAAGATGATTGTAAAACTTAGGAAAAATTCTTAATTGAGGGTCAGATCCTGGTGTAAGCCCTAAGGATAATAAATCCAAGCATTATGACCTCTTCACAAGAGACCTGCTTGAAATTTTACCTCAGGTATATAATGAAGACCAATAAGAAGTCAGGAGTTAAAAGGGTTCTCAGACTTACCTGACATTCAGAGTTCAGGATTAGATATTTTATATGTGACAATTTATACGAATATTAGTGCCTGGTATCTCTGATACAAAATAAAACTGTCAAAGGAGTTCAAGGTTGTGTGCATACTAAAAAAGGTAAAAACTCAGAACAATGGAACAGATTAATTGATTGTGAAATTTTGAGCTATAAATAATCTGCAAAGGAAAAGCAACTCTACAGAATTCACAATAAAATTAATTTCTACAGACAGGATATCTTGGGAATTTTGAGACTAATCAAGGCGAAAGCAGGAAAAAAAAATGCTGCACTATGGCAGGACTTAGATTCTATAACATAGACCTTATCCTGAACATGCATCATAAACTGTCATGGAAAGGTAAACAGAAGAAAACTATAATTTAAAACATATCAAAAGCAAATGCTGAATGCAATTTTCAGGAATATTTTGAGGACATCCTCTCCATAGGACAAAGCTGGCAGGAAATGTTGTTAATATGTGTTGATGGAAACTAAAGCTGAATAAGTTTTTTTAAAAAACTTTCTATGACCTAATACAAGATGTTTGCTTTCATTCTCTTACTCTATGTGACAAAGCTGAGATTCAATTAATGTATTTCTTCCCTTTAAAACAGTAGAGATTTGCCAAGTTATATACAGTTACTACATCAAGAACTCAATCTGAGACTTAGAATGGTTACTTCCCTACTCATTCAACACAAAAAGATTAATTCTCTGCAGGAGATTAACCACCCATACTCTTCTACTGTGACTTAAACATCGGCTTTTGGTTTGGCTTTAGATTTGCAAGGCAAGCTTCTTTTTTGTTTGTGGAGAGAGTGATAGGTACCTGGAATGCATTCCAACAGAGATGGTAGAAACAGATACAATAGCTATGTTTAAGAGGCACCAAGACAGACAGATGAAAAGCCAGAGAATGGAGGGATATGGACCACATACAGGCAAATGGGATTAGTTTGGCATCATGGATGAATAGGTATGATAGACTGAATTGTCTGTCCCTGTGTTGTATGTTCTAAACTACATGATTATAGACTGTTGTGTATGACATATTGTTGACAATCATATCATTTCCTCTGATTTTCATTTTTTTCTTTCCTGTGCTATACAGAATGACGTCTTTGAACAATCTTATTTACAGTTTCTCTTTCCAAGCTATGTGCATAATACTTTCTGCTCTGACTTTTTAATATACATACTTAGACACCCCGAGTCAGTATAACAGAGATTTAACCAAAACACTAAATCCAAGTGAAAGTCTAAATGTTTTTTGCATGCAAATAAATATGAAACTGAGAGTGATTACTTTGTACAGATCAAAGCACTCAGATGCCAGAAATTGCAAATTATAAAAAACAGCGAATTATGAGCAGGTGAATGTGTGAAAAAGAAAAAAGATTTAATGTGTCAGGTATTAATTCTAATAAAAATAATGACTCTTTTCATTCCCTTCCACAGACACTGTCTGACCTGCTGAGTTCCTTCAGCATTTTGTATGTGTTACTTTGGATTTCCAGCATTCGCAGAATCTCTTGTGTTTATAAGTTTTCAGGTTGACATGTCTTCGTCAGAAGCATTAAACCTGGATGAACTGAAGTGAAGGCTGAATGCTTCTGTATAAAGCTGAATTCAGGACATTATCACAAAGCATGCAGAGTGTACGAGAACTGACTGCCATAGAAAATGTGTGCAAAGTGGAGCTCAGTTTAGAATGGCAAAGAGAAGTAAGTACCGCCTGAGGCAGGGCAAAGTGAAAATAATTGTGTTGCCTGAAGATACAGAAAACAATAAACAGGGAACGAGAGACATCAAAATAGCCATGCTGGCTACAAAGTAAGAAACTAATCTGTTGCTGTCAGATTGAGGGAAAATACAAACATTTAATAAACTATGAGTTTAGAAATGAGATCCAATAAAACAATGAGTCAGAAAAGGAATTGAGGTAGTAGTAGTGAGAAGTAACTGAACAGTGTGTTGTTTGTTTAATGCAGCCTTGGTTTAATTTTATAGTTAATGATTCATTCATTATTTTTTATATTCATTTATTTTTTGAGATCTGGGCATTGCTAGCATTTACTTACCATCCCCAATTTCCCTTGAGATTGTGACAGTGAGCCAATTTCTCGAGTCACTACTGTGGGAAGGTGTGACTATTTTATATAGTTGTAATGTGACTTGTCTGTTCTTATATTCTGTGTCCCAGCTAATTCTAGATAGTCTACAAAGAGTGCTGGATACAGTCCAGTCCATCACTGAGCAGATTTACAAGGAGCAGTGCCACAGGAAAGCAGCACAGACTCCCATTATCCAGGCCATGCTCTCTTCTCACTTCTACCATAGGGCAGGAGGTACAAGAGCTTTAGGCCTCACATTACCAGCTTCAGGTAGAGTTACTACACCACAGTGATTAGGTTTCTGAACCAGTGCAGACAACTTCACTCACCTCAATGCTGAACTGACACCAAAGCCTATAGACTCTAGAACTCATGATCTCCCTATTATTTATTTATGTTTTTTATTATTTGCATGAATTGTCTTCTTTAGCACATTGGTTATTGTCAGTTCTTTGTTATTTATAGTTTTTCATAAATCGTGTTGTATTTCTTTATTTTCCTATAAATGAGCCTCAAGGTAGTATGTGGTGTCATATACAGTCGTGCATTGATAATAAATTTACATTGACTTTGAATTGAAGCAACTTTCTCCTAGGCTTTATTTAACTACCTTATGTTTCTGCCTTCAAGGATCCGAGGACATACATATCAAAGTCACCCTGTTTTTCTGGATTCCACAAGATTCAACCATTCTTTGTGTAAATCTTAGTCACCTCAGTGATACATCGTTCTTTTCTAGATTGAATTTAATCTCCATTAGACCATAAGACAAATGAACAGAAGTAGGCCATTTCGGCCCATCGAGTCTGCTCCGCCATTTTATCATGAGCTGATCCATTCTCCCATTTAGTCCCACTCCCCCACCTTCTCACCATAACCTTTGATGCCCTGGCTACTCGGATACATATCAGTCTCTGCCTTAAATACACCAAAGGACTTGGCCTCCACTGCTGCCCGTGGCAACAAATTCCATAGATTCACTAACCTCTGGCTAAAAAAATTTCTTCGCATCTCTGCTCTGAATGGGCGCCCTTCAATCCTTAAGTCATGCCCTCTCGTACTAGACTCCCCCGCCATGAGAAACAATTTTGCCACATCCACGCTGTCCATGCCTTTCAACATTGAAAATGTTTCTGTGAGGTCCTCCCTCATTCTTCTAAACTTCAAGAAATACAGTCCAAGAGCAGACAAACGTTCCTCTTATATTAACCCTCTCATTCCCTGAATCATTCCAGTGAATCTTTTCTGAACCCTCTCCAAAGTCAGCACATCCTTTCTAAAATAAGGAGACCAAAACTGCCCACAGTACTCCAAGTGAGGTCTTACCAGTGCCTTATAGAGCCTCAACATCACATCCCTGCTCCTATACTCTATTCCTCTAGAAATGAATGCCAACATTGCATTCGCCTTCTTCATCACCGACTCAACCTGAAGGTTAACCTTAAGGGTATCCTGCACGAGGACTCCCAAGTCCCGTTGCATCTCAGAACTTTGAATTCTCTCCCCATTTAAATAATAGTCTGCCCATTTATTTCTTCTGCCAAACTGCATAACCATACACTTCCCAACATTGTATTTCATTTGCCACTTCTTTGCCCATTCTCCCAATCCATCCAAGTCTCTCTGTAGACTCTCTGCTTCCTCAGCACTAACAGCCCCTCCAACTATCTTTGTATCATCAGCAAACTTAGCCACATAACCATCTATTCCATAATCCAAATCGTTGATGTACAACGTAAAAAGAAGCAGCCCCAACACGGACCCCTGTGGAACTCCACTGGTAACCGGCAGCCAACCAGAATAGGATCCCTTTATTCCCACTCTCTGTTTCCTGCTAATCAACTAACGCTCTATCCACGTATGTAACTTTCCCATAATTCCATGGGCTCTTATCTTGTTAAGCAGCCTCATGTGTGGCATCTTGTCAAGGGCCTTCTGAAAATCCAAATATACAACATCCACTGCATCTCCCTTGTCTAGCCTACTGGTAATTTCCTCAAAAAATTGCAATAGGTTTGTTAGACAGGATTTTCCTTTAAGGAAACCATGCTGAGTTTTGCCTATCTTGTCATATACCTCCAGGTACTCCGTAACCTCTTCCTTGACAATCGAATCCAACAACCTCCCAACCACCAATATCACGCTCACAAGTCTATAATTTCCTTTTTGCTTCCTTGCCCCCTTCTTAAATAGCAGAGTGACATTTGCAATCTTCCAGTCCTCTGGAACCATGCCAGAATCTATTGACTTTTGAAAGATCATCGCTAATGCCTCCGCAATCTCCACAGCTACTTCCTTCAGAACACGAGGGTGCATTCCATCTGGTCCGGGAGATTTATCTACCTTTAGACTATTCAGCTTCCTGAGTACTTTCTCTGTCGTAATTGTGACTGAGCACACTTCTCTTCCCTGACACGCTTGAGTGTCTGGTATACTGCTGATGTCTTCCTCAGTGAAGACTAATGCAAAATACTCGTTCAGTTCCTCTGCCATCTCCTTATCTCCCATGACAATTTCTCCAACATTATTTTCTATTGGTCCTGTATCTACTCTCATCTGTCTTTTACTCTTTATATACTTGAAAAAGCTTTTAGTATCCTCTTTGTTATTATTTGCTAGCTTCGTTTCATAGTTCATCTTTTCCCTCTTAATGACCTTCTTAGTTTCTTTCTGTAAGCTTTTAAAAACTCCCCAATGATCTGTCTTCCCACTAATTTTTGCTTCCTTGTACGCCCTCTCCTTTGCTTTAACTTTGGCTTTGACTTCTTTGGTCAGGCATGGCTGCATCCTTTTCCCATTCGAAAATTTCTTCTTTTTTGGAATATATCTGACTTGCACTTTCCTCACTTCTCGCATAAACTCCAGCCACTGCTGCTCTGCCATCCTTCCCATGTGTCCCTTTCTAGTCTACTTTGGCCAGTTCCTCTCTCATGCCACTGTAATTTCCTTTACTCCACTGAAATACCGACACATCAGATTTCAGCTTCTCTTTCTCAAATTTCACAATGAACTCAATCATGTAATGATCACCTCAATCTCTCTAATCACCTCCAGTTCATTACACAATACCCAATCCAGTACAGCCGATCCCCCAGTGCAGGGGTTCCCAACCTTTTTTTGCACTGTGGACCGTCCAACTGGGGGTGAGGGGTGGGGGTTAGGGTTGCCAACGGACAAGAGTAGCAGTCAAATACATTGTTTACCCAGAGAAAGACTACAATGACCATGAAGCCTTGAGCAGGCACCAGTGCGCATGCATGTACATGCCGATTTCTTTCCACAAATCGTTTTTGGCGATTCTGTTCCATGGGGTGGGGGGGAGTGTAATCACGACCGGAATATAGGTGATAAGTGGCTAATACGCTCAATTTCGTTTCTAGAAGGGTTTATCTAATGAACTTAATATTAAACACACAGCGCATATTTTCCTCGCATGAATGTAGTGATAAGTCAATTATCAGGGGAGGACAGGGGAGCTTGAAGTAAATGTTGAACGAACTTCCAGTAGAAGTAGTAGAGGCAGGTTTGATATTATCATTTAAAGAAAAATTGGATAGGTATATGGACAGGAAAGGAATGGAGGGTTATGGGCTGAGTGCAGGTCGGTGGGACTAGGTGAGAGTAGCGTTCGGCACAGACTAGAAGGGCAGAGATTGCCTGTTTCCATGCTGTAATTGTTAAATGGTTATATAAGTCACTTATAAGTCAATAGCATCATAACATTTTAAGTAAAATTTGGATATTAAACACACAGCACATACTTTCCCCGTATGAACATATAAAATCATTGCAACACACCAATATCGCTGAATTAATGGGAGCCTTGGGCTGAATACTTGTTCCCTGCAACAACACGGTCCCATCGAGGGGTGATGGGAGACAGAAATACTCGAAGGAGGTTCCTTATGTCCAGTCTCCATATACACCTCATATACCGTAGTCTCCAGCCCCTTGGTATGAACATAGAATTCTCCAACTTCTGGTAATTCCCTCCCCCTCCCTTCCCCTATCCCTATTTCACTCTGCCCCCTGCACAGCTGCCAATCACCTCCCTCATGGTTTTGCCTCCTTCTACTACCCATTGTGTTTTCCCCTATTCCTTCTTCACCTTTCCTGCCTATCACCTCCCTGCTTCCCCTCCCCCACCCCTTTATCTTTCCCCTTACTGGTTTTTCACCTGGAACCTACCAGCCTTCTCCTTCCCACCCTCCCCCCACCTTCTTTATAGGGCCTCTGCCCCTTCTCTCTTCAGTCCTGACGAAGGGTTCCGGCCCGAAACATTGACTGATCATTTCCACGGATGCTGCCTGACCTGCTGAGTTCCTCCAGTGTGTTGTGAATGCTAAGTGTGACTGTTTTCCCAACATTGAAGTCTCTGATATAATGAGTGAGATCCCTTGCCTGCTAACTAACTATCCCTCTCTGAAAAGGATTGTTGTTTACATTGGCACAAATTACATAGTTCAGCAACAATCTGAGTTGCTCAAACATGATTTTAGTGGCCTCTTTGTATTTCTAAAAATCAGTGGCAAGAACATTTTTACTTCTGGACCAAATCCCACGTTGGGTCACGGCTTTGGGTGTTTTAGCTGATTCCTCAGCTTGCATGATTGGCTTGAGGTGCAATGCAGAGCATTGAACTTAGGCTTTATTGACAATTTTAATCTACTTTGTGAAAGTGCCACATTTTTTCAAACCTGTTGGTCTTCACCCAAACAGTCTGGGTTTACTGATGCTGT
Source organism: Mobula birostris (assembly GCF_030028105.1). Lineage (NCBI taxonomy): Eukaryota > Metazoa > Chordata > Chondrichthyes > Myliobatiformes > Myliobatidae > Mobula > Mobula birostris. The sequence goes on from NC_092371.1 coordinate 193,843,183, forward strand.
CTGCAGATATATTCCCCTGCACTCTGTATGATCAATGGCATGTGTGATCCATCCCTAACTACTTCCTCCTCCTCGTCTTCCCGTTCTGTAAGTGTTACCCATCCTATTCAGACCATCGTTACTGGAAGGACTCCCAGACTAAACTGCCATACTAACGATAGCAGAAATAATGTTCTACTCTTAAAATCACCTCTCCTGTTGTACCACTCCAGGCTACTCTGTTTAAGCTAGTTCTTTTAAATGTGAGATGCCTTTTAAATAAGACTTCTATCTTAAATTATTTTATTTCCCCCTTGATTTAATGTTACTGAGACCTGGTTGGAGCCAAATTAATCAGCCAGTTATCTGAACTGGATTCCCTTCACTGGGTACCAAGGCCTAGTGGACGAGATGGTACATTTGAACATGATGTAATCTACTGTCTGTCAACAATTTTGGAAGCTTCGAGGGACGTATGTTTAATATTTGTGGTATGGATCCTGTCCATTGAGTTATCATTTATTGCCCACCTAAATCCAACGGCTACTTACTCTCAGAATTTTCGGAATTGTTATCCTCCATTATATTGAACTATGATAGGATTCTCATCCCTAGTGATTTCAATATTCATATTAATGATCCCTCAAATGCAAACTCTATGGCAGCCAAATTCACGAGCTTACTGCACAGCCCAGACCTTACCCGACATGTCACTAAGCCCAACCATTGACTTGGAAAGACACTTGACTTAGTAATGACAAAGGGTTAAAAGGTATTAATGTCTCTCTCCATTGAATCTACTATCTTTGATCATTTTCTGTACTATTTCGACGCTCTCCTGCCTGGAACTAAGATGATGAAAGAAATTACATTTTAAAAATGTTTTTTTTGATTCTGCCTCACAACCTAAATTCTCTGAGCTGGTTAGTTTATCTGATCCATGTGACTTAAACTGCTACGCAAATGAAATGGTTGATTCTTTCAACAATAATTTGACAAATATATTAAACACAGTGTCCCCACTTAGGATTAAAAAGAAATCATGAGTAAAATGTTACCATGGTTAAACAATTTTGTTTGTGAACTCAAGAGATCATTCAGAGTAGCCCAGGGAAAATGAAGGAAGAGTGGATGAGAAGGCCACCATCATATGTTCAAGGAGAAAACTAGGCTTCTTTAATACTACTGCATGCTCTGTAAGAAGAGCACATTTTTCCAAGGTTATTACAGAGTATCGCAGTGATTCACGAATATCGTTCTAAACTATAGTTCTAACTGTCGAACCCTGTCCAAACCTAAAATGTCCTCAGTCAAGCCGGCCAGTGGTAGTGGTGTAGTAGCATCTGCACAGGTCTACGGGGCAGGCGTTCCTGGGTTCGAACCCAGCTGGCTCCTTGCAGACTTTCCGTCTGTGCTGGGCTGAGCACTGAGCTAGCAAATCAGCCTCATAAAGAAACAGACAAAAATGCTAAAGAAATGGCAAGGTTGTTGCGAAATGCGCCACGGTGCGTGGAAAGAAACAACAACAAAAAAATCAAAATTTACAAGTATTTCTGATTCAGAACTCCACAAGGTAGTAACAAAGAGCAAACCGTCTACTTATTGTCTTGACCCTGTCTCTTCAACTCTTTTTAGGGACACTTCTAATGGTATTTTCAATTTAGGATAATTATTAATGCATCTCTTAAAACTGGAGTTCTTCCAGATGCCTTCAAAACAGTGGCTGTCAAACGCCTACTTAAAAAAACAAAACTTGATAACAAGGTACTAGCTAACTACAGGCCATTATCAAATCTTCCCTTCCTGGGCAAAGTTCTTTAGAAAATTATTTTCAACTCTCTGTTAAAAATGTGCAACCACTTGCTGAATGAGAACAATGCTCCAGAAAGGTTTCAGTCAGGTTTTAGAGCAAACCACAGCGTGGAGACGCTCTTAACAGAATTGTCAGTGACTTTAGGTTCAGTACCGATGCCAACAGAGTTTCTATTCTAATTCTTCTACATCTAAGTGCTGCCTTAAAGACAGTGGACCACAACATACTTTTAGATCACCTGGAGAACTGTGTTGGCCTCTCTGGTAGTGCCCTTAATTGGTTTCTTTCATATATCTTAGAGAGAAGTCACTTTGTCTGTCTTGGAGACTAATTTTCTAAGAGATACAGTGTTGCCCAGGGAAGCTGTCTTGGCCCTCTATTCTTCTCTTTATACAAGCTCCTCTTTGGAGTCATCATTAGTGAGCATAAACTGGAAGGACCTGCACAAGCTCCCACAGCCCCCAAATGCCCCTGTGATTTCAGTCTCTGGGACTGACATGTGAGAAACCTTCAGAAGAGCGAACCCACAGAAAGCGCTCGGCCCAAATGGGATACCTGACTGAGTACAAAAGATTGTGCTCATCGATTAGCCAGAGTCTTCACCAATCTCTTTAATCTCTCGCTTTGGCAGTCTGAGGTACCCACCAGGTTCAAGCAGGCTTCATTTACACTGGGGCCTCAGAAGAAAGTGGTAGCCTGCCACAATGACTATCATCCCATAGCACTTACATCCACTATGATGAATTGCTTTGAGAGGCTGGTAGTGAAACATATCAACTCCTGACTGAGAAGTGACTTGGATCCACTCCAATTTGCCTATGTGTTTGTCACAACAGATCAACAGCAGATCTCATTTTGAGTGGCTCTTCTCTCAACTTTGGAACATCTGAACAACAAAGATGCAGCACAACACTCAACACTATCATCGCCTCAGAACTAATCAATAAGTTTCAATACCTTGGCCCAAGTACCACCTTGATCAATTGGATCCTTGATTTCCTCACTTGCAGATCCTAGTCAGTTTAGATTGGCAACAACATCTCCTCCACAACCTCCATCAGCAAAGTTACGCCAGAAAGCCGTGTGCTTAGCCCCTGCTCTACTTACTTTGCACTTACGTCTGTGTGGCTAAGCACAGCTCCAATGCCATGTTTACGTTTGTTGATGACACCACTGTCATTGGCTGAATCAGTATACAAGAGGGAGGTTGCAAATCTGGCTGAGTGGTGCCACAACAACAACCTTGCACTCAATGTCAGCAATCACTCTTCAGCTGATTAGTGACTTTCAGAGGAGGAAACTGGAGACCCATGGTCCTCCTCACTGGAGGATCAGAGATGGAGGGGATCAAGAAGTTTAAATTTCTCAGTATTATGATTTTGGAGAAACTGCAGCCACCAAGTGCCATTATGAAGATAGCATGGCAGCTCCTCTACTTCCTTCTAAATCTAAAACTGACAAATTTCTGTGGATGTATGATGGAGAGTATATTCACCGATTGCTTCATGGCCTGGTATGGAAGCACCAATGCCCTTGAATTGAAAATCCTGCAAAAAGTAGTGGACATGGCCCAGTCCATCATGGGTAAAGCCCTCCCCACCATTGAGCACATCTACACGGAGCGCTATTGCAGGAAAGCAACATCCATCATCAAGGACCCCTACCACCCAGGCCATGCCGTCTTCTCCATCAGGAAGGAGGAACAGGAGCCTTAGGACCCAAACCACCAGGTTCAGGAATGGTTATTACTCCTCAACCATCAGGTTCTTGAACCAGTGGGGATAACTTCACTCAACTTCACTTGCCCCATCACTGAATTGTTCCCCACAACTTGTGGACTCACCTTCAAGGACTAATGTTCTCAATATTTATTGCTTACTTATTTATTTTCTTTTGTATTTCCACAGTTAGTTATCGTTTGCAAATTGCTTGTATTGATTCTATTGTGTGTCTTAGATTTACTGTGTGTGCCTGCAAGAAAACGTATGTCAGGGATGTATCTGGTGAGATGTATGGACTTTGAAAATAGATTTACTTTGAACTTTACACTTGTTTTCCACAGTTCTGCAAATGAGAGACAATTGTAAATCTTGGCTGAGCCTGATGATGATAACACTCCATCTTCTCTGACTTCTAGTATAGCGGCAATAAACAAAGGGATGCGCAAATATTTTCTGAAACTAAATGACAATAAAGCTGAAATACCTTGGTTGATCCCAAAGCCAAAAAAAGTTGGGAAGTTGGGTGTTATCCTTGATTCAGATTTGAACTTTAAATCCCATGAATTACTTTAAACAGCTGTGAAGTTTCTGCTGCTGGACTGTCGAGTCATCAGCCGGGTCCATCCGTCTTCAGACGTTTCATCCCCTAACCCGGAACATCCTCGGGATGGTGGGACAGCAGAAGGTGATCAGTCTTCTACCCCTGACCGTCAGACATCCAGCTGTTATCGTCCCTTTGCAGCCAAAGCCAACTGGACCCTCCTTCTGCTGTTTGGGCCATGGTGTTAACATCTCTTCCTTGTTCTCTCTTATATCCCTAAAGTTGCCATCATCTTCCAGCATGACATGGCGGGAAATCCTCTTGCCCCCACTTCGACAGGGAAGTTCCACGTCTGCCAGCGTTGCCGTCTACAGTCTGCCGCAAGGTCTTCGTACCTCGCAAGTTTCCCCTCGTGAACCTCTTGGCATCGGGTCTCCCATGGTATTGTTAGGTCTATCACCATGAGCTTCTTTGCACTCTCTGACAATAGTAGAACATCTGGTCGAAGTGTGGTTTCTACTATTGGTGGGAGCACCAGCTTCTTTCCAAGATCGACCTTCATCTCCCAGTCCTTTGCCATGCTCCGGATACTGTCTCTATGCTTGTTTATTGCTGCAGCATGTTTGCCCGGTCCTGATGAAGTTGATGAAGTTTGGTTAGCCGTCCTTCCTGTGGTACTTTTTCCTCTCTGTCTCCAAAGTGTGGCTGAGTGCTCTCAAAACCTGGTCGTGTCTCCAACTGTACCGTCCCTGGGAAAGGGCAACCTGGCATGAAGAAAGAATATGCTCTAGGTTGGCTGGTTTCTGGCACAGATAGCACATTGTGTCTTCTGTTATTCCCCAGTTCTGCAGGTTTGTTGGAGTTGGTAATACATCGCACACAGCCCTCAGTAAGAACTGGAGTTGGAAAGATATATATTTCTATATGTCATCCCATGTCAACACTCTCTGTTCTGTTACCCACTTTGTCCAGGTCCCTTGACTGCCCATCTCCACTGCTCACACATTTGTAGCCTCCTCCTCTTTCTTCCTTATCTCCTGCTGGACCAAGTGCCATCTGTCCTCAGGGTTGGCCTCCCTCCACCTGATTGTTGACTCCCATCCTTGGCCTTGTCTGCCCTTACTCACTATTCCGACAACGTCTCTGTGGCGAAGTCGGGACTCTGCTTCTTCTACCTCCACTGCCGCCTTACATTTGCTCCCTGTCTGTACCTTGATTCCTGCTTCACTGACCTTGTCGTCCTTGGAATCTTTGAGGGTCATGATGAGGCGTGCTTTCCCTGCCTTAAATTGCTCTGCAACTGAGGAGAGGGGCAATTGGAGCTTGGCTGACTTGCTGTATGACGCTGTTGAAGAGAAGCACTGTGGTACTCCTAACCACCTTCTCAGATACCGGTTAATCTTCCTCTCCATGTCCTCGATCATTAACAGGGCGATGTCATACAACATCATTGGCCACATTAGTCCGGGTAGGAGCCTATGTTGGAAGATCCATGCCTTAAACTTTCTTGGTAAACCTGATTTGTTGATTTTTACCAGCCTTTCTGTTGTTTGTTGCTCTAGGCGTCTGCTGTTGACATCCTTCAGGCTGTCATCATACCATTTCCCTCGGCACTTCATGGGTTTCCTATGATAGATGGGATTTCTTCATCCTGGATCTTCAAGGTGAACTTCTGGTAAGTTGGCCTTTCTTTATCACCAAACACCTTGATTTGGCAGATTTAAATTTCATTCGTGCCCATGTGGCTGTCACATCCATTGCCTGGAGTACCCATCTGTCCTGGATATGTGTTGTGGTTGTAATTGTAAGGTTTCATAAATCCTCTGCTTGGTAGCTGTCCGATATTAGTGTTTGTCTTTGGCCCTCTGGCCTCTCTTTTCCCAGTCTCTATAAGTAGATTCATGGCCATGATGAAGAGGACGACTGATATAGTGCAGCCAGTCACAATACCCTTCTCTACTCGCTGCCATGATGTTACGTAGTCCTGCACGTTGAACCTTAGGTGAATCCCCTCAAAATAGCTTGCCAGGATCTTGGTGACCTTCTCCAGGATATGGTAGTGTTTTAGTGCTGTCTCGATGAGCTTGTGCGGCACTGTACCATAGGCATTGGCTAAATCCAACCACACAACCGTCAGGTTCCCTTTGGTTGCCTTGGCCTCCTTTAACAGCTGGGATATAGCACTTGTGTGTTCCACACATCCTGGGAATCCAGGAATCCCTCCCTATTGCATTGCCGTATCTATGTATTGGTTTTCTACCATGTATGATGTCATCCTTCTTGCTAGAACAGAGAAGAAAATTTTTCCTTTGATGTTAAGGAGGGAAATGGTTCTGAACTGCTTGATCACAGTTGAGTTGTCCTCTTTTGGCACACAGCAGCCTTCAGCCACTTACCAGCAGGGTGGTATCTGGCCCTTCCTCCAGGTGACTCTTATCAGCCTCCACATCTTCTTGAGAAGCTTTGGGCACTTCTCGTAGACTTTGTATGTGATCCCATTGGGCCTGGGTGCTGAACCTGGCCTTGCCTTCTTGACGTCTTCTCTTACTTCCTTCAGTGTTAGCTCTTTCTCGTCTAGAGGTTTCTGCGGCTGTTGCACTGGCTCAATCCTGCTGTTTCCCCCCAGTGGCAGGTCTCGTCTTTCATCTGAGTGTGTTTCCTGCAGGTATGCCTTCACTTCCTCTCTTGGTTTCCCCAGTTTGCCTGATCTCTTCCCTTCTAACACTCTTGCAGAAAAACGATAAGGGTTCCTGATGAAAGTGGCCCTTTTCCTATTCTTCTCGTGTTTGTTCTTCCTTATCCTTTCCTCATTCCGAAGTTCTTTAAGCCTCCTTCTCAGGTCTTGTCTCAACTGCCTCAGTCCTTCTCTCTCTTCTTCACTGCTTCTTCTGTACCTGTTGGAGAGTGTTCTAATTTCCCGTCATGCTGGTTATCTCCCTCTCTCGTCTGCTAGGCTGGTAAACAAAGTGGCCAGAGCAGCATTTCTACACTCAAGAAGTATTGGTAAGTTACATTCATTTCATTCACATATTGTTGCTGAAAAGCTAATTCTTTATATTGTATAGACTAGATTACTGCAACACACTTTTTACTGGCCTTCTAAAGCAATCTATCAACAAACTTTAACTCATTCAGAGTGCTACAGCTAGATTCTTAACCAAAACTTGTCATGGTCTGGTCCATGAAGTCCGTATTCCAGTTCACGGTCCAGTCCATCGACCCTAGCTCCAGGTTTTCCTCTCTACCCTGTTTCTGTTCTTATTGAGTTCTAATTGAGGCAGCTGATGCTCGTTGGGGCTGGCTGCATAAATACCTCCAGAGACCAGGGTGTGGCTGCTGGATTGTTCTTGTCCTTTCCTTGTATCCCTTCCTCTGCCTTCTGTTTCCTGGCCTGAAGCCCTGCCTTGTCTTGCCGGTAACTCTCGCCTCGCCTGAGGTTCTCGTCTCGCCTTGCTTTGCCAGAAGCCTTGCCTTGTCTTGCTGGTAACTCTCGCCTCGTCTCCCCTGCAGTCTTGTCCTGGAGCCACCCTGTACCTAGCTCCCTTTCTGTCCCTATAAGTAGATTCATGGCCATGATGAAGAGGACGACTGATATAGTGCAGCCAGTCACAATACCCTTCTCTACTCGCTGCCATGATGTTACGTAGTCCTGCACGTTGAACCTTAGGTGAATCCCCTCAAAATAGCTTGCCAGGATCTTGGTGACCTTCTCCAGGATATGGTAGTGTTTCAGTGCTGTCTCGATGAGCTTGTGCGGCACTGTACCATAGGCATTGGCTAAATCCAACCACACAACCGTCAGGTTCCCTTTGGTTGCCTTGGCCTCCTTTAACAGCTGGGATATAGCACTTGTGTGTTCCACACATCCTGGGAATCCAGGAATCCCTCCCTATTGCATTGCCGTATCTATGTATTGGTTTTCTACCATGTATGATGTCATCCTTCTTGCTAGAACAGAGAAGAAAATTTTTCCTTTGATGTTAAGGAGGGAAATGGTTCTGAACTGCTTGATCACAGTTGAGTTGTCCTCTTTTGGCACACAGCAGCCTTCAGCCACTTACCAGCAGGGTGGTATCTGGCCCTTCCTCCAGGTGACTCTTATCAGCCTCCACATCTTCTTGAGAAGCTTTGGGCACTTCTCGTAGACTTTGTATGTGATCCCATTGGGCCTGGGTGCTGAACCTGGCCTTGCCTTCTTGACGTCTTCTCTTACTTCCTTCAGTGTTAGCTCTTTCTCGTCTAGAGGTTTCTGCGGCTGTTGCACTGGCTCAATCCTGCTGTTTCCCCCCAGTGGCAGGTCTCGTCTTTCATCTGAGTGTGTTTCCTGCAGGTATGCCTTCACTTCCTCTCTTGGTTTCCCCAGTTTGCCTGATCTCTTCCCTTCTAACACTCTTGCAGAAAAACGATAAGGGTTCCTGATGAAAGTGGCCCTTTTCCTATTCTTCTCGTGTTTGTTCTTCCTTATCCTTTCCTCATTCCGAAGTTCTTTAAGCCTCCTTCTCAGGTCTTGTCTCAACTGCCTCAGTCCTTCTCTCTCTTCTTCACTGCTTCTTCTGTACCTGTTGGAGAGTGTTCTAATTTCCCGTCATGCTGGTTATCTCCCTCTCTCGTCTGCTAGGCTGGTAAACAAAGTGGCCAGAGCAGCATTTCTACACTCAAGAAGTATTGGTAAGTTACATTCATTTCATTCACATATTGTTGCTGAAAAGCTAATTCTTTATATTGTATAGACTAGATTACTGCAACACACTTTTTACTGGCCTTCTAAAGCAATCTATCAACAAACTTTAACTCATTCAGAGTGCTACAGCTAGATTCTTAACCAAAACTTGTCATGGTCTGGTCCATGAAGTCCGTATTCCAGTTCACGGTCCAGTCCATCGACCCTAGCTCCAGGTTTTCCTCTCTACCCTGTTTCTGTTCTTATTGAGTTCTAATTGAGGCAGCTGATGCTCGTTGGGGCTGGCTGCATAAATACCTCCAGAGACCAGGGTGTGGCTGCTGGATTGTTCTTGTCCTTTCCTTGTATCCCTTCCTCTGCCTTCTGTTTCCTGGCCTGAAGCCCTGCCTTGTCTTGCCGGTAACTCTCGCCTCGCCTGAGGTTCTCGTCTCGCCTTGCTTTGCCAGAAGCCTTGCCTTGTCTTGCTGGTAACTCTCGCCTCGTCTCCCCTGCAGTCTTGTCCTGGAGCCACCCTGTACCTAGCTCCCTTTCTGTCCCTTGCCTCCGCCCAGGTAAGCCAGGCCGTCTTGCCATTACCTGCGGTTGGTTCTGTCCCTTCCTGTCTCATGCTTCTGTCGGGTGGTGAACCGTGCCCTGCCCAGGAGGAGCCTGCCTAGCCTCAAGCCTGAAGACTCCAGTCTCCTGCCTAGCCTCAAGCCTGAAGACTCCAGTCTCCTGCCTAGCCTCAAGCCTGAAGACTCCAGCCTCCTGCCTCGCCTCAAGCCTGAAGACTCCAGCCTCCTGCCTCCTGCCAAGCCTTGCCTCACGTCTCTAGCCTCCTGCCTGCTGCCAAGCCTCACCTCGTCTCCAGCCTCCAGCCTCCTGCCAAGCCTCGCTTTAAGTCTCTAGCCTCTAACCTCAAGCCTGAAGACCCCTACCTCCTGCCAAGCCTTGCTTCAAGTCTCTAGCCTCAAGCCTGAAGACCCCAGCCTCCTTCCTCCTGCCGAGCCTTGTCTCTAGCCTCTAGCCTCAAGCCTGAAGACTCCAGCCTCCTGCTAAGCCTCGCCTCTAGCCTCAAGCCTGAAGACTCCAGCCACGTCCTGCCTGCCTGCCAAGCCTCGTCCTTGCTTAGTTCTGGAGTCCGAGCCAGAGGCAAGACCCAGGTACTGGGTCCTTGTCCAGTCTCTGGCTCGGAGTCCAAGCCCGGGCTCCTAGCTCTCTGGTCCAGTCCTGTTCCGGGTTCCGGGCTTTTGTGTCCATGTCCTTGCCCTCAGCCTGTATCCTAGTCCTGTCCCTAGTACTTCAGCGTCTGTGTCTTGCCCTTGGGTCCATTCCTAGCCACCACCGTATGACAAAACTAGGATGACAGAATATTTCACTCCTACACTAGCAACTTTCCATTGGCTTTCTGTATCTTTTAGAATTGATTTTAATTTTTTTCTTACTTGCTTTTAAAGCTCTTAGTGGTCTGGGACAGGAGTATATCAAAGAATTCTTTAAACAATCTATCTCAAAAGATAATTGGCAGGTCAGCTTTTTTAAGCTATGCTCCTAAACTGTGGAATTAAATACCTAAATCTATAAGGGATGCAGACTCAGTTGACTCTTTTAAACTATAACTCAAAACCTATTCATTTATTTAACCTGGCTTTTAACCAACATCTTTTTGTATTTTATTTGCACATTTATTTTGATTTTTACTTTTTATTTTATTTTCAGGTTTGTACTTTTATCCCATTGAACTGCATTACCTTTATGAAACATTATAGATAAAGTAATTATTATTATTAAGTTAAAGTGCAGCTTTTCAAACAACATTGTTACAGAGAACATGCTCTTGGCCTGCTTTGCAAAGTGAAGTGACCGTAAGATGTTCTGGTCTACATTAGCCAAACCCAGGACAATGGGGTTATGTCATTTAGCACATCAAACATGGTCACCAGTATGATCAATCAATTGTCTGGATAGTTGTGTACTCAAAGTGTCAGCCCTCACAGCATTTGAGTGTCTGGGATCTCTGACCCCAGAATCTTTTAGACAAACTGTGAGTCAATTTATCGCAGCAAAGGTATCTGAGAAACATCACGTGAAAACAATGTCAGCTAGTAACAAAACAATATAAATAACAGAAAACATTGGGGATTGTGAGGATTGACAAGGAGAATGACAGAAAGAACAACTAGAAATCATTCCTCAACCTTCCCTGGATGACTTGTTCATTTGAAATTTGCTCAAATGTTCTTTTAGTTTGTAAGAATTGTTCCTGAGTTTGGTAAATCTTTAGTAATTCAGAAATCTTTTATAAATCAGAAATCCTCTGTGAATGTTAAATGTGTGTTAAGAACAATTTGTCTAAATTTAAATGTGTGTCATTAAAAATAAACTGTGTTCAAACTACTTCATTAGCTAGAAATATTTTCTATTTGGTAAGGAAGTGAGGCTCATAACTCAAGCAGTAGGCTAGACTTTGCCACAGAGAATAGACAGGTAAGTAAAATAGTAAGAGGATTCGAGTACAGGAGCAGGGAGGTACTACTGCTGTTGTAGAAGGCCTTGGTGAGACCATACCTGGAGTATTGTGTGCAGTTTTGGTCCCCTGATCTGAGGAAAGACATCCTTGCCATAGAGGGAGTACAAAGAAGGTTCACCAGATTGATTCCTGGGATGACAGGACTTTCATATGAAGAAAGACTGGATCGACTAGGCTTATACTCGTTGGAATTTAGAAGATTCAGGGGGGGTCTTATTGAACCGTATGAAATCCTAAAGGGATTGGACAGGCTAGATGCAGGAAGATTGTTCCCGATGTTGGGGAAGTCCAGAGCGAGGGGTCACAGTTTGAGGATAAAGGGGAAGCCTTTTAGGACCGAGATTAGGAAAAACTTCTTCACACAGAGAGTGGTGAAACTGTGGAATTCTCTGCCACAGGAAACAGTTGAGGCCAGTTCATTGGCTATATTTAAGAGGAAGTTAGGTATCGAAACATAGAAACATAGAAAATAGGTGCAGGAGTAGGCCATTCAGTCCTTCGAGCCTGCACCGCCATTTATTATGATCATGGCTGATCATCTAACTCAGAACCCCGCCCCAGCCTTCCCTCCATACCCCCTGATCCCCGTAGCCACAAGGGCCATATCTCTCATAATCTTTTTTCCCCTTCCTAATTAAGCCCTTTGTCCTCCTCTGCTGAACTCTGAATTTCTCCCAGTCCTCAGGTGAGCCACTTTCTCTGGCTAATTTGTATGCTGCTTCTTTGGAAACAGCAAATGGCCCTTATGGCTAAAGGGATTGGGGGGTATGGAGGGAAGGCTGGTACAGGGTTCTGAGTTGGATGATCAGCGATGATCATACTGAATGGCGGTGTAGGCTAGAAGGGCCGAATGGCCTACTCCTGCACCTATTTTCTATGTTTCTCTGTTTCTATGTAAGTTGACCCCATCTTTCCTTCTCCAAAAATGCTGTCTGAGTATTTCCTACATATCCTTTGACAATAATGTTTTGTCATCTTTTCAACTTCCGAGCATTCAGGTGATGAATGCATTACCATCACTGCAAACAGGAGCAAATCATCTATATATGGAGAGTACAAGTTGAATTCTACATTGATGCCTGAAGTAGATCATTTTCAATACTTCCTCAGTTTGAGAACACTGATTAATCTTAAAGTTTCAGTTCCTCATTCATTGATCAATCCTTTAGCCATGTTGCCTTTAGTTCTTTATTTATACTTTGCTTCTGAGCTTTCATAAAACCTTCTTGTTAAATGCTTTCTGAAAGTTCATGTGACTACCTCAGGGATGTTATGTTTGTTTATCTGCTAGGACATGTATTTAATTGATAACCAAAAGTTTGAGGGGCAATTTGTTTTTTTTAAATACAGAAAGTGGTAGATGCCTGGAACAGTATCATTGTCAAAATTAATTTATGTATCATTTGGGAGGTTGCCCTCAAGCTGTGTGGTACAAAATATTTCCGAGGCAGATAAGATAAAAGTGAATCTCTACCAGAACAAACAAGAGAAAATCTGCAGATGCTGGAAATCCGAGTAATACACACAAACTACTGAAGGAACTTAGCAGGCCTGCCGAAGGGTTTCAGCCTGAAACATCGACTGTACTCTTTTCCATAGATACTGCCAAGCCTGCTGAGTTCTTCCAGCATTTTGTGTGTATTACTCTACCAGAACAATATGTGCTACTGGATGATAGTCATTGAAGCAGGCTACCACATTCTTCTTAGGCACCAGTATGATTGAAACCTGCTTGAAGCAGGTGGGTACCTCAGAATGATGAAGCAAGAAGTTGAAGATGTTAGTGAACAGTCATCCAGTTGATTAGCACAGGTCTTCAGTACTCAGCCAGGTATACCACCTGGGCCAGATGCTTTCCATTGGTTCATCTTCCTGAGTGTCACTCCCATGTTGGCCTCAGAGACATGAGATCACAGGGTCATCAGGGGCTGTGAGAGTCCATGAAGATACCTCCATGTCTTGATGGCCAAAGTGAGCGTAAAAGGCATTGAGCTCATTTGGTAGTGAAACTTTGTTGTTAACTATGTTGCTTGGTTTTGCTTTGTAGGAGCTGATAGCATTCAAGCCCTGGTAAAGCTGTCAAGCACACTTTTATGTTCCAAGTTTGGCTTGGAATTGCCACTTTGCATGTGAGATGGCTTACCAGAGGCCATACCTGGACTTCTTGTATTTTCCTAGGTTACGAGACCTGAAACCCACCAATTTAGCCCTCAGCATATTGTGGATCCCTTGGTTCATTCAGGACATCTAGTTGGGGAAGTCTGAATGATTTTGTGGATACACATACATCCATGAGTGTGTTTATAAAGTCTGTGACGGCCAGGGGATATTCATTCGTGTCTTCTGATGAGTCCTTGAGCATGGCCCAGTCCACCAACTCAAAACAATCCCATTGCCATTCCTCTGTCTCACATAACCACCTCTTTTCTGTATTAACCTCTCGTGCCTTGCACTTAGACTCTGCATGTATGTAGGGAGGATGATGACAGCCAGATGATCAGATTAGCTGAAATGCAGCCTTGGGATTGAACAGTAAGCATTCTTGATGGTGGTGTAGCTGTGATGGAGTGTGTTGTGTCCTCTAGTGATGCAGGTGATATGCTGACGGTAATTGGGCAGGTAATTTCTTCAAGCAAAATTGACTGAAGGCCCAGCAAAGATTTGAAAGGTGTCAGGGTAGGCCAGTTCTTGTATGCCAGTCATGGCACTCTATACATCAAGTACTTGCTTCCCAGCTGCCTCTGGTGGTGTGTAAGCTGTGATCAAGATCATGGTAGAGACCTCCCTCTGTAAGTAGAACAGTCAGCACTTAATCATAGGATTTTCAGCTGAGGAGAACAAGTGTGCAACAAATAAGACCAGAAGATATAGGAGCAGAATGAGGCCATTTGGCCCACCGAGTCTGCTTCACCATTTCATCATGGCTGATCCAATTTTACTATCCTTTCATGCCCTGACCAATGAAGAATCTATCAACCTCTACCTTAAATATACATAAAGACTTGGCCTCCACGGCAAAGAATTCCACAGATACACCATTCTCTGGCTAAAGAAATTCCTCTTCAGCTGCATTCAGAAAGGACGCCCCTCTATTCTGAGGCTGTGTCCTCTGGTCTTAGACACTCCCACCATGGGAGGCACCCCCTGCACATCCACTCTATCAAGACCTTTTACCGTTTGATAGGTTTCAATGATGTCACCCCTCATTCTTCTGAATACAGACCCAAAACAATCAGACGATCTTCATATGACAAACTATTCAATCTTAGAATCATTTTTGTGAACCTCTTTTGAACCCTCCCAGTTTCATCACATCCTTTCTCAGATATGGGGCCCAAAGCTGTTCACAATATTCCAAATGAGGACTTGCCTGTGCTTTATAAAGTTTCAATATTACATCCTTACTTTTATATTCTAGTCCTCTTGAAATGAATGCTAACACAGACCACAAACTTGTCTTTTAAGATAACCTTTAGGGAATCCTGCACAAGACTCCCACATCCCTTTGCACCTCAGTTTTTGTATTTTCTCTCCATTTAGAAAATAGTCAACCCTTCCATTTCTTCGACCAAAGTGCATGACCATACAATCCCAACACTGTATTCCATCAGCCACTTATTTGCCCATTCTCCTAACCTGTCTAACTCTTTCTGTAGCCCCTCTGCTTCTTCAAAACAACTTGCCCCTCCACCTATCTTCATATCACCTGCAAACTTTGCAATAAAGCCATCAATTCCATCACCAAAATCATTGGCATGTAACATAAAATGAACTGGTCCCAACACAAATCCCTGTGGAATATCATGCCACTGGGAGCCAGTCAGAAAAGGCTCCCTTTATTTCCACTCTTTGCCTCCTGCCAATCAGCCACTACTTCATCAATGCTGGAGTATTTCCTGTAATACCATGGCCTCATAGCTTGTTAATCAGCTTCATGTGTGACACCTTGTCAAAGAATTCCAACAGATTTGCCAGGCAAGCTTTTCCCTTGAGGAAACCATGCTGACCATGGCCTATTTTATCATGTACCTCCAAGTACACATCCTCATCCTTAATAGTCGATTCCAACATTTTCCTAACCACCGAGGTCAGAAAAACTGGCCCATAGTTTCCTTTCTTCTGCCTTTCTCCCTCCTTGAAGAGTGGAGTCACACTTGCAATTTTCCAGTCTTCTAGAACTATTCCAGAATCTAATGATTCTTGAAAGATCATACTTGATGCCTCCACAATCTCTTCAGCCACCTCCTTCAGAACTCTGGGGTATAAGCCATCTGATCTAGCTAATTTATTTACCTTCAGACCTTTCAGTTTCCCAAGAATCTTCCCTCTAGTAATGGTAACTTCACACAGTTCTTGTCCTGACACATGGAACTTCCACCATTCTGCTAGTGTTTCTTCCATAGAGAAGACTGATGCAAAATACTTATTCAGTTCATCCGCCGTTATGTTGTCCCCCATTACTATCCCTCCAGCATCATTTTCCAGCAGTCTGATATCCACTCTCACCTCTCTTTTATACTTTATATATCTGAAGAAACTTCTGATAGCCTCTTTAAAATTATTGGCTAGCTTAATTTTGTATTCCATCTTTACCTTCTTAATGATTTTTTAGTTGCTTTCTGCTGGTTTTTAGAAGCTTCCCAGTCCTCTAACTTCCCACTAATTATTGCTCTATTATATGCCCTCTCTTTGGCTTTTATGTTGGCTTTGACTTCTCTTGTTAGCCATGGTTGTGTCATCATTCCTTTTGAATACTTCTTCCTATTTGGGATGTATATATCGTGTGCCTTCCGAATCACTTCCAGAAATTCCAGCCATTGCTGCTTTGCCATCATCCCTGCCAGTGATCTTTTTCCAATCAATTCTGGCCAAATCATCTCTCATGCCTCTGTTAATTCTCTTTATTCCACTATAATATGGATACATCTGACTTCACCTTCTCCTTCTCAAATTTCAGGGTGAATTCGATCATACTATGATCACTTGCTCCTTAGTTTTCTTTTACCTTAATGTCTCTAATCAACGCTGATTCATTACACATCATCCAATCCAGAATAACTGATCCTCTAGCGGACTCAACCATGAGCTGCTCTAAAAAGCTTTCTCATGGGCTGTCTAGAAATTCCCCCTCCAGCACCAAACTGATTTTCCAAATCTACCTGCATATTGAAGTCCCCCATGACGATTATAACATTTCCCTTTCGGCATGCATCTTCTATCTCCTGTTCTAATTCATAGGCCACATCCTTATTACTGTTTAGATGTCTATATACAACTCCATCAGAGTCTTTTTACCCTTGCAGATCCTTCGCTCTATCCACAATGATTCAACACCCTATGTCACCTCTTCTTAATTATTTGATTTCATTTTTTACCATCAGAGCAACGCCGCCTCCCTCTGCCTTCCTGCCTATCCTTTCAATGCAATGCCATCCTTGGACATTACACTCCCAGCTATAATCTTTCAGCCATGATTCAGTGATGCCTACAACATCATACTTGTCAATCTGAAAATGTGCTGCAAGTTCATCTACTTTATTCCATATACTGTGCACATTCAGATACAACACCTTCAGTCCTGTTTTCAGTTGTGTTGCACCATGTTCAATATTTTGATTCCTAACTTTGTCTGAGGTCTTATCAACATCTGCCTCCACAACCTCTCCACTAACTCTTCTGGCACTCTGGTTCCCATCCCCCTGCAACTCTAGATTAAACCTCACTGTGTGCCATTAGCAAACCTTCCAGCTCAGGTGCAAACTCATCCCTTCTGTACATGTCCCACCTTCCCTGGAAGAAAGCCCAATAATCTAAAAATCTTATGCCTTCCCTCATATACCAACTCCTTAGCCACATATTGAACCCTATAATCTTCCTATTTCTGGCATGTGGCATGCATAGCAATCCTGAGATCATAGCCCTCAAGGTCCTGTCCCTTAACTTGGCACCTGTTACAGACTCCCTATGCAGAATCTTGTCACTTGTCCTACACATGTGATTGGTACCTCATGGACACGACTTCTGGCTGTTCACCCTCCCACAAGAATGCTAAAGACTTGATCCGAGATATCCTGGACTCGGGCACTCGAGAGGCAACATACCATCCAGAAATCTTGATCTCACCCACAGAACCTCCTGTCCGTTCCCTTAACTAACAAATCCCCTATCACCACAGCATGCCTCTTCTTCCCCCTTCCCTTCAGAGTCACAGAGGCAGACTCAGTGCCAGAGAACTGTCCACTGTGACTTTCCTCCGTTAGATCATCCCCACCCCCCCCCATAGTATCCAAAGTGGCATACCTGTTGTTGAAGGGGAAGGCCTGAGGGGCACTCTGCATTGACTCCTTAAGCCCTTTCCCCTTCCTGACTGTCACCCAGTTCCCTGTGTCCTGGACCCTGGGTGTAACTTCCTCTCTATATGTTCTGCTTATCACCCCTTCAACCTCCCGAATGATCCAGTTCATCTAATTCCAGCTCCAGCTCTTCAGCACAGTTAGTTAGAAGCTGTAGCTTCTCGCCATTGTAGTGGCCAGGGATACAAAAGGTCTCCCTGCCTTTCCACATCCCACAAATGGAACATTGCAAATGGAGCAGATATAGAGAAATCAACAAAAAAAAACTTGAGATTTTCTTTCCTTTGCTTTGTCCACTCAGAGTTGATCACAAAGAGTTTATTATGAAACACAGCCCGCGCCCCCCCACCACCACATCTTGCCTTCTTTGAACAGGCAGTTCAGTTCATCCACCGGATCAAGAACCCCTTGGGCTAGATTGCCACGTCCAGAGTACCGGGTGTGAGCCATATAGAACCTAGAACATAGAACATAGAATAGTACAGCACATTACAGGCCCTTCGGCCCACGATGTTGTGCTGACCCTCAAACCCTGCCTCCCATATAACCCCCACCTTAAATTCCTCCATATACTTGTCTAGTAGTCTTTTAAATTTCACTAGTGTATCTGCCTCCACCACTGACTCAAGCAGTGCATTCCACGCACCAGCCACTCTCAGAGTAAAAAACCTTCCTCTAATATCTCCCTTGAACTTCCCACCCCTTACCTTAAAGCCATGTCCTCTTGTATTGAGCTGTGGTGCCCTGGGGAAAAGGCACTGGCTATCCACTCTAACTATTCCTCTAATTATCTTGTACATCTCTATCATGTCTCCTCTCATCCTCCTTCTCTCCAGAGAGTAAAGCCCTAGCTCCCTTAATCTCTGATCATAATGCATACTTTCTAAACCAGGCAGCTTCCTGGTAAATCTCCTCTGTACCCCTTCTAATGCTTCCACATCCTTCCAATAGTGAGGTGACCAGAACTGGACACAGTACTCCAAGTGTAGCCTAACCAGAGTTTTATAGAGATGCATCATTACATCGCGACTCTTAAACTCTATCCCTCGACTTATGAAAGCTAACACCCCATAAGCTTTCTTAACTACCCTCTCTACCTGTGAGGCAACTTTCAGGGATCTGTAGACAAGTACCCCCAGACCCCTCTGCTCCTCCACACTACCAAGTATCCTGCCATTTACTTTGTACTCTGCCTTGGAGTTTGTCCTTCCAAAGTGTACCACCTCACACTTCTCCGGGTTGTAATCCATCTGCCACTTCTCAGCCCACTCCTGCATCCTATCAATCTCTCTCTGCAATCTTCGACAATCCTCTACACTATCTACAACACCACCAACCTTTGTGTCATCTGCAAACTTGCCAACCCACCCCTCTACCCCCACATCCAGGTCGTTAATAAAAATCACGAATAGTAGAGTTCCCAGAACAGATCCTTGTGGGACAGCACTAGTCACAATCCTCCAATCTGAATGTACTCCCTCCACCATGACCCCCTGCCTTCTGCAGGCAAGCCAATTCTGAATCCACCTGGCCAAACTTCCCTGGATCCCATGCCTTCTGACTTTCTGAATAAGCCTGCCGTGTGGAACAGAGGGTGCAGCAGTTCAGCAATACAATGACCACTTGGCACTACAATGCAGTTTTAAAAATTCTAGTTGTGTTTCTTTTCTTATAAAATTGTGCATAACTTATTTTTAATTTATGTTTTTCTTGTGAATGCTGTACATCTGATGCTGTATGCCTGTGATGCGCTGCAAGTAAGTTTGCCATTTCACCTGAAGACATGTACGTGCACATATGACAATAAACACAACTTTGACTCCTTCATCTGTAACACACTCTCCAAAATAGCTGTATCATTTTTTCCCTTTGCAGGCCAATACCATAGGAACCAACAGGAATACTGCAGATGCTGGAAATTCAAGCAACACACATCAAAGTTGCTGGTGAACACAGCAGGCCAGGCGCCATCTCTAGGAAGAGGTACAGTCGACGTTTCAGGGCGAGACCCTTCGTCAGGACTAACTGAAGGAAGAGTTAGTAAGAGATTTGAACTAATTCTTCCTTCAGTTAGTCCTGACGAAGGGTCCCGGCCTGAAACGTCGACTGTACCTCTTCCTAGAGATGCCGCCTGGCCTGCTGCGTTCACCAGCAACTTTGATGTGCAATACCATAGGAATACACTTTTTAAGAAGGTGAAAACCTCAGACTGCAGCAGTGACAGTTTGAAGATGTCCTTGAACACTCCAGCCAGTCCCCTGGCTGGTTGGCTGGTACAAAGTCGATGTTTGATGCCTTGCATTGGCATACCTCTTGAAGGATGTTCTGATGTCAGCTTCTGAGACACAGATCAGCAGTCCTGTAAACGCTTTTTTCACCATACCTTTGCTATTCACATCACTGATACTGTGGTTCTCAGTCCCTGTTTATATGCTAGGAGTAGAAGACAGGTGATTGGACTTGCCAAAATAAAGGCGAGGGATGGCAGAGTAAGAGTTCTCAATGGTGCGTAAGAGTGATCGAGTGTGTTGGCTCCTCTAGTTCCGCAGGTGTTTAACAGAAACATCTTGAAGCTGGCCTGGTTCGGATCCCCTGCCATGATCAGGAATGCCTTGGGCTGTGCTGTTTCATGATTGCTGATCACGACAGTGCTCAGTTCCTCTAGTTCCACCTTGCTGTCTGCTGGGGTGGAATGTACACCACTACCAGCGTGAAGGCAGAGAGCTCCCTCTGCAGCTGGAACAGATGACGTTGGATTGACAGATGTGCCAGGTCGGGGTGCAGGATTGAGACAAAACCACCGTGACTGAAGCTGCCATCCAATCCATGAGGTAGATGGTAAAGCCCTCAAGCTGGAACACTCTCTTGAATGCTGGGTGTGAGCCATGTTTCTGAGAAGCACAGTACACAACAGTACTCTGATATGTCTCTAGTATGTGCGTAGTAGTGATATGTACTCTATGTGAGAACAAGTGGATGCATGGTTGGTAGACAGGGAGAAATGGGATTTGCTTTGCTGTTGTTTTTCGGCTTGTTGTTTATGCTTTTGCTGCATTCTCTATTGTTCTGTCAAGCATTATAGACATGATATGTTGACACCAGAATGTGTGGCAATATTTGTGGGCTGTGATAGTTAATGCAAATGGCACATTTTACTGTACAGTATTTTTCAATGTGCATGAGATAAATAAAAATAGATCTGAATCTGGTATGCAGCCTTTCTCTGAGGGCTACAGTTTCATTTTCTAGAGACTATACATCAGCCAGGAGGATGGTGGCATGGGTGTGGTGGCACTTAAGGCTTCGAGTTTCGGTTTAACCTGGAGATCTCATATCCTCCCTGGCAGCTATGTTTCCTGAGACAGTGGCAATTCTGCTTAACTTCCAGCGGCTGCGTTCCATCCCTGGATAACGTGGAGTGCCAACTCTGAAGATTATGAGTTCTTTTAAATAGCTGGAAAAAATGTTGCTTACTGCATTGTCTGTGGCTGCAGATTTCAGCTGTAGTACCTTTATACAGGTGGTTCGCATTTAGCTAGCTCCATACTCATCTCATAACATGATTGGCAGGGTGTTCTGGCTATAAATAGCATCCACTGGCTGGCAATGAACAAGCCCTATCTACCGTAGTGTTTGACAGCTGTCAAAGCTGCCAAGCATCTTGCAATAGTTATGCATGGCAGGCATTCACAAACACTTAACAAATACCTGCAGTTACTTGCACTAATAACTATTTTAAGCATTAACTTCTTCATATATACAAAATTTGACTTGAAATATTAGAGAAAACTTAACTAAATACATTTACGTAAACTCATTTACTTTAAAAAGGAATCATCTGAAATTTGCCCATCATTCTAGAGGCTATTCCTCTCCATTGAATCCACCTTGATGTACACTGTACAGGCAACTTTCCCAAAAGAAATTGAAACTTGCCAACGAACCACATGAGATAACCAACTTCAGTAAGCTGTTCTGAAAACTGCTGGAATGTATGCTTGGGATCTTGGCATTTGTCCATGCTAGCATCGGAATCCTGACCTCCTTACTAGCAGTGGAATAAACACTAGCAATTCAATGTAGAACTGCTTGCATTCTCAGGAAAATCTAAGTTAATAAATCAGTATGTTAAACTCAAACTCACAGTTCATTATCTCTGATGTTTTATAAATGTAAGGTCTAAATTTAGGGTATTTAATACAAAATGGTTTATTGTTTTACAGCGTTGATTTTAGTCTGTTACACGTCATATTAAATATCTTGAATTTGTGCCCTCGTGTGGGAATTAAATGGAACTAAATAGGTAGAGAACTTGCAGAACCAAATATGAGAAATACTGTATGTACTTAGCAGAAATACACTTACACTCTTTTCAGTCCAGAAACAGCTGAAGTGAACTAACTCAAAAGATTTTAACAAGGAAGATAACCTAATCTCTATAGGGAGGAGAAGATGGCAGCGCGACGCAGCGCGCACGACGGGTCTGAATGATATCGTATCTGTGAAGTAGGAGGCCATGCACAATCTTGATTTGATAGAGACAGATGTGAAGAAGCACAGAGGAACATCTGGAGAAACTTCTGAAATGCCTGCTTCGCTGCTGCTGCAACTGTGTGATCGAGAATCTCCGGAGGGGAAGGCCCCAAATCCTCGGCCTTGCCTATTGCCTGTTGCCAGGGCCGGGGTCGAAGCGCTCGGCAGAGATGGTGCTCGGTGCTCGGTGTTGGAGGGCTGGTCGAAGGCTCGAAGTTTTGGGACGGACTCAGAGTCGGCTGTAGTCGGGTGCTTCCAGGATGCTGCATCGGCAAGTTTGCGGCACTGGAAGTTTACTGCCTGCGTGAGATGATGGGACTTTCGAGAGACTTTGAGACTTTACTATGCCCATGGTCTGTTCTTATCAAATTACGGTATTGTTTTGCACTGTTGTAACTATATGTTATAATTATGTGTTTTTTGTCAGTTTTCAGTCTTGGTTTGTCATGTTTTTCTGTGATATCGTTCTGGAAAAACATTGTATCATTTCTTAATGCATGCATTACTAAATGACAATAAAAGAGGACTGCGTGTCCTCATAATCTAATCTAATCATCATATTAGAAACAGCTGAATGAATTGATGGACAATGAAGATTGAACTGGTTGAATATATTCAAATCAGTTAACAACTAATTTGCATTTTTAGCTCTCAGTCTGATATTCTGTCCCAGTGAGAGTCATATTTTCCCATTATTGTTGGCAGAATGGTCACAAACTCTAATCAGCCTCCAGAAGATTATCAAAGAAAGTGGAAGCAAATAATGTCCCTAGTTCATCAAACTGTTTGGAAGAGAGTTTTGTTTTCCTTTCAATTAATGATCAAGTAACTAAATTGCATAGTCATCCTCATTGAGATTAGAAAATGCTAAAGCCAATAATTTATTGTATTTTTGTTAGATACTCAAAACGTGTAAGAGCCAGGTGAAAGAAATACAGTACTAAAATGAGAGTGGTTTCTGTGATCTCCATATTCATTGAAGTTAAATAAGATAATGATGCAGCCATTAACATTTAGAGAAAATGTGTTCTTTAATTAACTGAAGATGCAAAGTTTTAAAAGGAGCTTTTGTTGAAGCTGAATGTTCAGTCTAATGACAGCATGACTGAATTATAACAATAAATCAACGTTATTGAACCACATGAAAAAATACAAATGTTAATGAGATTTACAGTTTTACCATTGAATAAATGTGCAGAATTAAAGGAAAAAGCATTTCAGAATTATGGACTTGATAACATAAAAATTATATTGCTAAAATTGTTTAATTTTATCATTATTTTAATGTTACACTGTATCGTTAAATTTAGGTTGAGGGTTGTACTTGACCATTCATATAATTTCAACTTGATTATCCACTAAGAAATCTTAACTCCATATTGGTAGGCTTTTTCAGAAAGTTAGAAGGCATGGGATCCAGGGAAGTTTGGCCAGGTGGATTCAGAATTGGCTTGCCTGCAGAAGGCAGAGGTTGGTGGTGGAGGGAGTACATTCAGATTAGAGATTGTGACTAGTGGTGTCCCACAAGGATCTGTTCTGGGACCTCTACTTTTCGTGATTTTTATTAACAACCTGGATGTGGGGGTAGTAGGGTGGGTTGGCAAGTTTGCAGACGACACAAAGGTTGGTGGCGTTGCAGATAGTGTAGAGGATTGTCAAAGATTGCAGAGAGACATCGATAGGATGCAGAAGTGGGCTGAGAAGTGGCAGATGGAGTTCAACCCGGAGAAGTGTGATGTGGTACACTGTGGAAGGACAAACCCCAAGGCAGAGTACAAAGTAAATGGTAGGATACTTGGTAGTGTGGAGGAGCAGAGGGATCTCGGGGTACATGTCCACAGATCCATGAAAGTTGCCTCACAGGCGGATAGGGTAGTTAAGAAAGCTTATGGGGTGTTAGCTTTCATAAGTTGAGGGATAGAGTTTAAGAGTCGCGATGTAATAATGTAGCTCTATAGAACTCTGGTTAGGCCACACTTGGAGTACTGTGTCCAGTTCTGGTCACCTCACTATAAGATGGATGTGGAAGCATTGGAAAGGGTACAGAGGAGATTTATCAGGATGCTGCCTGGTTTAGAAAGTATGCATTATGATCAGAGATTAAGGGAGCTAGGGCTTTACTCTTTGGAGAGAAGGAGGATGAGAGGAGACATGATAGAGGTGTACAAGATAATAAGAGGAATAGATAGAGTGGATAGCCAGCGCCTCTTCCCCAGGGCACCACTGCTCAATACAAGAGGACAAGGCTTTAAGGTAAGGGGTGGGAAGTTCAAGGGGGATATTAGAGGAAAGGTTTTTTATTCAGAGAGTGGTTGGTGTGTGGAATGCACTGCCTGAGTCAGTGGTGAAGGCAGATACACTAATGAAGTTTAAGAGACTACTAGACGTGTATATGGAGGAATTTAAGGTGGGGGCTTATATGGGAGGCAGGGTTTGAGGGTCCGCACAACATTGTGGGCTGAAGGGCCTGTATTGTGCTTTACTATTCTATGTTCTATGTTTGGGAAACATTACATAACTTATACTAATGGTAAGCAAAATATCAACATTTAACACTAAATTACATTTATAAAAATAAATAAAGGGTCCTACTTGGGAGGGTGCAATACAGGATCCCCTCTTAGGGAACAAGACAGGGTAAGTAACTGAAATGGCAGTCAGGGAGCACTTGCACGAGTGACCATGACTTTATTAGTTTTAATAAAGGATATAGGATAAGACATGTCCACAGATACAAAACTGGAGGTGGGGTGGGCTAATTTTGGAAGAATTGGATAGTATTGTATCTACCAGAGGTCAACTGGATGATCCTTTTATGAAGGGAAGGGAATGAACATCAAGGAGCATGCTTTTCAGAGTGTGATAGCAAGAGTCCAGGAGAAACATGTTCCTGCTGGGGTGAAGAGTAAATCTGGCAAGTTTAGAGAACTTTGGCTGAGAGGAGAATGTGAGGAACTCAATACCTGGCCAACCATAGCCCCCGCCCCCATAACTCAGGCCTTTAGTTCTGACAACATCCCTGTAAATGTTTAAGAAGACAAAAATGCAAAATTTTAGAATTTTGTTAAATATGAATGCTCCGATGAATGATACTGTAAATCAATATTGTTAACAACAGAATAGTTATGAGCTCTGTCAAGGTTTAGGAGGCTAGGACAGGTCCAGCCTTGATGACTGTCAAACAATAAAGAATACCTTAATCAGGGGAGCAAAGAGATATATATCATTCTTGTAAGGAAAATCCCAAGTTGTTCTATAGCTATATTAACATGGTGGCTAGGGAGGGAGCAGGTGCCCTTAGAGATCAGCAGTGCCACATCTTGAGTCACAGGAGATGGGTGGGATTTTAGAAATGATTTCTTTTCAGTATTTACTGAGGAGAGGATCATAAGATCAGGGAAACAGATGGAGAAGCTTTGGAGGGTATTCATATTAGCAGGGAGTAGGTATCGCCAACTTGCAGTGCATTACAGTTGATAAATTCCCCAGGACTTGACTGAGTACATCCTCAGACTTTGTGGAAAGCTAAAGAGAAAATTTCAAATGCCTTGAGGAAATATTTGTTTCATCAGTAGCCACTGGTAAAATACTTGAAGTTTGGAAGGTGGTTAATAGTGTTGCATTGTTTTCCAAAGGTAACAAGGACAAGCTAGGGAACTACAGGTTGGTAAGCTTGACATCAATAGTGGGGAAGTTACTGGAGGGAATTCTGAGGACAGGATCTGTCTGTATTTGGAGAGATTCTGATTAGAAGGCGCCAGCATAGCGTTATGCATGGGCAGTTGCACTTAACAAACCTTTTGGAGTTTTTTGAAGAGGTAACCAAAATGTAAATGGGGACAGGGCAGTGGATAGAACTTGTACTATGAATTAGAGAATGTAATGGAACAGAGGTATTTCGAAGTCAAGTGTGCAGTTTGTTTAAAGCGGTGTCACAAGGAGACAGGGTGGTAGAAAAGGCAATTAGCATGCTGGCCTTGAGAAGTCAGAGCACTGAATATAGGAGCTGGGACTTTCTGTACAAGTTGTTGGTAAGGCCACACTTGGAGTACTGTGTACAGATTTATTCACCCTGTAATGACAAAGCTATGGTTAAGCTATGTTGCCTGGACTAGAAAGGACTGAGGTATAGGGAGAGGTTGGCCAAGCTACGTCTTTATCCTTTTGAACATTGGAGAATTTGGAGTAACCTTATAGAAATGCTAAAAATTATCAGAGCATATTTAAACTCTCTTCCATAGGGTAGGGAAGTCTGAAACTAGGGCAATATATCTAAAAGGGACCTGAGGGACAATTTTTTCATGAAGAGGATGGTGAGTATAAGGAACGAGCTGACAGAATAAGTGGTTGAGGCAGGTACCATAGTATTATTTAAGAAGCACTTTGGATAGCTACATGAAAGTGAGTGTTTTTGAGGGACATGGGTCGAGTGCAGAAAACTGGGATCAGCTGGATGGGCACTGTGCTCGGAGTGGACTCATTGGGTTGAAGGACCTGTATTAATGTGGTATTGCTCTATGACTCTATTACTATAAATATAAAATACAGGAATAACAGGATTAACCCATGAGACCCCTCAAACCTGCTAATCTGATTGCTTGTGCAACAGTGCATTTTACTGAATTCCCATAACCCTTGATTCTCCAATCATCCAAAAATCTAACTCAACCTTGAAAGTATGAATAAACAAAAGTACATTGTGAATATGATAAAAAGAAATGGTAAAATGCCTTTGATGTACTGCATACTTCAGTTTACAATGACATGCAAATGGTCACTAATACTTGGTGACATAGTGAATTGATACCAATCAATTTAGTAGTTAAGAATAATAAGGGAAATACTTCAGAGGCAGTCCATTGCTGAGGCACAGATCATCTATGATCTAAGTGAATTGTGGAACAGACTCACAAGTTTGAATGATCTACAGTTTTTTCAGGATTGATTGTGGAGAAAGTCATTGACTTCAAATTCCTGGACATTGGCATATCAGATGACTGGTCTTGGGCCAAGCACATAAATGCAGTCACAAGAAAGGTACGCCACTGCCTTTAATTTATTAGAAGATTACGGAGGTTCAGCATGTAACCTTATACTCTTAAAAATAACTTCTACAGGTGTATTGAGAATATCCTGACTGGTTGCATCATGGTCTGGTACAGTAACCTAAACAAACAGAAATGTCAGAAGCTGCAGAGAGAAATGGACTCAGC
Source organism: Mobula birostris (assembly GCF_030028105.1). Classification (NCBI taxonomy): domain Eukaryota; kingdom Metazoa; phylum Chordata; class Chondrichthyes; order Myliobatiformes; family Myliobatidae; genus Mobula; species Mobula birostris. The sequence continues at coordinate 193,870,526 of NC_092371.1, forward strand.
CCAATGTATCATCGGCATATCCTTCCCCAAAATTGGTAGTATCTACATAAGGTGCTGCCTCAACAATACAGCGTCTATCATCAAAGATCCTCATCATCCGGGCCACGCCATCCTCTCGCAGCTGCCATTGGACAGGAGGTACAGAAGCCTGAAGTCCCACAATAACAGGTTAAAGAACAGCTACACTCCTTCAGCCATTTGGCTCTTGAACTAACCTTCACAACCCTAATCACTATCATAACGTAACAATGCTCTGACTACTATGAACTTCCTTCATTTCTCATTTTTGAATCTTTTTATTAATTATTATTGAAAATCAACAAAAGAAATGCATTAATCGAGACAACATGTCAATATGTACAATAAGAATTAAATTATCAAATAACTGATTAACAAAGCTAAACAATATATCAATAATAATGAGTAAACAAAATGTTAAAACTATTTTTTTTGGAAAAAAGAACCTCTACTAACTAAAACAAAAAAAACCCCTACTAACAAAAAAAAACAAAAAAAAAACATGGGGAGCACAACCTCAGAGATAAGGTCAAAATCCATGGTCTCATGAGACTAACGGATGCCTATAAAAAATTGATGATTCCTTTCATCCCATGGATACTGCTCGACCCACTGAATTCCTCTATAGTTGTTTGCTGCTCTAGATTCCAGCGCTTGCAGTCCCTTGTATCTTTATGATTGTACTCCATCCTTGGACACCGCTGAGTATAAAGGCAAAGCAGTGGATACATAGCCTATGATCTCCAACTTGTTGCTCATTTCTGCATTGCAATTTGTGGGTATGAAAGGAACAAAGACCATAAAAGAAAATATTGCGTAAGTAAGATGAATCAAAGATGAAAAAACCTATCCCAGAGTATATTTGCTTTGAAATTATCTGTGTTAATGTCATATAAACTTAAGTTTTCAATGTATTACAGTACATGCCACTATAATATGACAATACCAATACCATAGCACTTCATATCTCTTCACCATTGTTTCCTTCAACTCCTCACACCACATCACACACCAATGACATTTGGACATCATCAGTCTTCCCACTACTGTAACACTGATACACTATATGTCCTGCAGTCTTGCAGGGCACCGTCACACAAATCAATAGGGGCAAACAGTTCAATCCATGTACTTGCTGTCTCTTTTTAGAGGGCATTTTTCAAACATCCTGAGCATTGGATATGTCAAGAGCATGTCCTCTATGTTGTTAACTTTCAGTACCTCCCTGTGGAGGATTATGAATGTTTTAATGTAGTTTCTAAAACTAAAATGAAATATAGTGAAAAAGGTCAGCATTTTCTTAGAAGTATAAAAACAAATGGATAGAATTCAAAATTCTTAACTGACCTGGCTAGAAGGTTAAATGATCTGGTGTACTTTGATGAAGAGCGAAATTAAGAAGGCCTTGGGAAAATGTGGGGAAATTAGAAATTTGTCATCTGTCACAAAAAGAGGATGACAAATTGCTGGGAACCTCAATCTGCCAGAAGCAATGTACTGACAAAGTGCTTCATAACTACCTGCAAGATGAAAAGAAAATGAGCGTACTCCTAGATAAGGACAGATCGCCCTTTCACCTTGAGCTTTAGAGGAACATTTCTTTTTAGTTATTTATTGTAAAATGTTCATTGAATAGCTGATAGAACAAATAAAAAATGTCCATTTAACCAATATGATGACATTGTAGTTCGACTTACATTCACTCTAGATCTGAACCAAAAGTTTGGAGTGACATGTAACAAAGTAGGAAAATCCTAAAACACCTCATTCAAAGTATGCTGTACACATAATGCAAATATATATTTGCAGATTGCAAATATATTCAGACACTTAACAAATGCTAGCTCTTCTCTACTTCAACCCTGTATGATATATTACATTGTCCATAACATGACAAAAAAATGGAGTAGCACCTTTGACGTTGCATGTGAAAACACCTGTGTGAAGATAGCTGTGCGCTAAACTTCTGAGGACACACCAGAGGGTTGTAAATCACTTCAGTGGTAGAGGTTGTCATAAGTGTTAACAATAGAATTGTTTTGCACTCCTGTTACAGTTTGCAAACGGTCCCCTTGTGGTCACATTCGGTGACTTCTAAAGGATTTCAGAGGACAGCAGGAAGATCAACGGCATCAGGTCACCTGAAGAACTAAACACCGCTCTCTCTCTCCACGATTACTCAACTCAATACCGCGATCTGAACTGAAATTTACTCATCACTGTAAGACTGTATCCACTTACCCCTAGGCTTGTAGAAGCTTAGTTTCAATATTTCCACATATATATATATCTAATCTTTGCTAACCTGTTTGATATATTTTGAATTTATATTACTGTATTGCATAGTTACTAATAAATAGTATTAGTTAATAGCAATACCAGATTCCAAAGTGTTTTCTATTTCTGCTGGTTCTTTAACCCGTCACGGGGTACGTGACAAAATAAACTCCAGGTTAGCTGGCTAACCAGCTAGAATGAACTCAGATTTAATCTACAAAGAACTGTCAGTGATGCAACACTTGATGGAATAGTGAAATGAAAGATACTTTTGGTAAATTCTTCATAATCTTATTACAATCAGGAATGTTGAAAGTGTTTTGCTGAAATCCATTAATATTAAGTTTGTCAGAAATGATACTTGATGTTGCAAAGATGGATTGATCATGAAACACTGCACTCAGGTTACTGTCCTATATTTCTGTTCATTTGTACTCTTATCCTGTTCCTCTGGCTCTTTTTGTATTTCTCTTTCCTCAGATATCACCAGGACAACTTCTCTATAAATATCTATCTACACCATGACATCAGCTTTAATTGATTAAGCACCTCAATAATTGTTACATTGTCCATGCAACACAACTAATGTTTTAGGATGCTGATTGTTCACACAATGGAAACCTACATTTCTGAATTGCATTAAATAGCTCACATTTTCTGATGACAAACCATCATTTTCTCCCAAGTCAATGCTGGATGATCTGTCCTGTGCCCAGCATATAAATGCAATCGAAAGGAAAGCACACCAGTGTCTTCACTTTTTTACAAGGTTAAGGAGGTTCAGCTTGACATTGAATTCTCCAATTTAAAGACCAACTGCACATATTACAGGACAGGTACGTTCCAGTCAGAAGAAAGGACAAAGATGTAAGGTAAGAGAACCTTGGATGTCAAAAGAAGTGATGCATTTACTCCAGAAAGAAAAGGAAAAGTATGCAAGGCTTTGGAAGCTAAAATCAAGCAGAGCTTTTTAGGATTATACAGAAGCCAGAAAGGAACCCAAGAAGTGATTAGGAAAAGAGGTGGTACCAAGAAAAGTCCTTGGCAAATAGGATTAAAGGGAATCCCAAGGCAGTTTATACATACATCAAGAGGATAACTAGGGAGAGTGTAGGACCACTCAAAGATTAAGGGAGGAACATTTGTTTAGATGAAGATGGTGTAGGTGAGGTCCCTAATAAGCACTTGTTTTAGATTATGAAAACACGCAGTCCCCTTTTACTGTCATTTAGTAAGGCATGCATTAAGAAATGATACATTATTTCCTCCGGTGTGATATCACAAAACACAGGACAAACCAAGATTGAAAAAACGGACAAAACCACATAATTATACATATATTTACAAACAGTGTAACCATAACTTGATGAAGAAAGTCCGTGAGCACAGTAAAGTTCAAAGTTTCTCAAATCTTCCCACATCTCACACAGATGAGAGAAGGAAGAAAAACTCTCCCTGCCATGCCGACCACAATCCGACTTTGAGTCATCCGAAAACTTCAAGCTCAGATCATCTCTCCGACACCGAGTACTGAGCGCCATCACTGACGAACGATTCGACCTCCTTCTCGGTCGCCAAAAGCAGGCAAGGCCGGGGATTTGAGGCCTACCCTCCAAAAGATTCCCGACTACACAGTAACGACAGCAGCGGACGGGCGTTTCAGAAATTTCTTCAGATGTTCCTCTGTGCTTTCACGTCCATTCTCATCAAATCAGAATTGTCCACGGCCCCTATTTAACAGATACGACATCATTTTTCACTGGAGAGCTACGCACATGCGGCGTGCTGCCATCTTCTCCTCCCGCCGAACATCAGTATTTACCAAGGAGAAGAACATGGAGGATAGGGAGATCAGTGGCAAGCATATCGATATGCTAGGACACTTTAAGGTAAAGGAGCAGATAGTGTTAGGCCTCTTAAAGAGCATCACGGTGAATAACTTCCCTGGGCCAGATAGGATTCCCCGGCCCAGGTTATTAAGTGTAGCCCCCTTGTAAGCCTCAGGCTCACTCAGCTCACTTTCGTCTAGGGGGAGCAGCATTCGGCCCCACCAAACTGGGTAATCAAGTTTGTGTGGATGCTGTGTGATGTACCCCCACCCCGCCAAATAACAGACAATACACCATATGCGAATAAATGATTACACTTTATAAATGTTACTGGGACTATGTAATTAATAGAGATAAAACATAAAAGGAAAGTAAAAGGTGCTAAACTTATCAAAGTTCAACCACCTCATGCACAACAGTTGGAGCTCAATTAACAGAGTCTTCTTTCCACCATTCAATCCCCTCCGACCTCCTCGACCCGCCACCTGGGACCAACCACGATGCTCGACCAGATGCTCCACACGAGTCTGTCTTTGTCTCCTCTCCTCGTCAAAGACCCTGGGCCTCGGACTTCCTCTCAGGGTCCATTCTGCTGCCCAGTTTACAGCATCGCGTCTCCTCTCCCTGTCCCCATTGTGCCTTCTCCCTCAAAGCCCGGGAAAAACAATAGCTTACAGACACACAAGAAAAAATAACATCTATCCCAATTGGTTTGTTCTTTCTCTCTGTTATCAATAATATAACCCTAACAAGCAGAGAGAGAGACAGAGAACTCCTTACTTCGCAGTTATTATTACAGAAAAGCCATTTTAATTATAACATAACAAAGAAGCCATTTTGTTAGCCTTCGCAGTAACATAAAAGAAGAAACCCCTTACATAAGAGAGGCAAGAGAAGAGATTGCTGGGGTCTTAAGCATAATCATTGTGTCCTCTCGAGCCAGAGGTGAAGTCCTGGAGGACTGGTGAGGGGTAATGTTGTTCCATTATTCAAGAAGGGAACCAGGGATAATCCTGGAATCTATAGTCTGGTGAGTCAGTGGGAGGGAATTTACTGGAGAGAATTCTTAGAGATAGGATTTAGGAGCCTTTGGAAAACCATGGCCTAATTAGGGAGAGCAAGCATCCCTTTGTGTGGGGTAAGTCATGACTTACTAACTTGATTGAGATTTTTGATGAAGTAATGAAGGTGATTACTGGAGGTAAATCTGAGGATGCTGTCTACATGGATTTTCATAAGAAGTTTGACAAGGTCCCTCATGGGAGGTTCATCTAGAAGATTAAGATCCATTTAGCTGCTTGGATTCAGAACTGGCTTGCCCATAGAAGACAGAGGTTAAAGGTCAAAGGAAGATCTGATTAGTGGTGTTCCGTAAGGATATGTGCTGGGGCCTCTGTTGTTAGTGATGTATATAAATATCCTGGACAAAAACACAGACGTAACGTTAGTAAGTCTGCAGACGATAACAAAGATTAGTGATGTTGTGGATAGCATAGAAGATTGGCAAAGAATACAATGGAATATAAATCAGTAGCAGATATGGGTGGAGAAATGGCAGATGGTGTTTATTTCGGTCTATTGTGACGTTTTGCACCCTGTTGGGTCAAACGTAAAGATACAGTAGACTGTTAGGGCAAGGTTATTAACAGTGTTGATGAGCAGAAGGACCTTGGGGCCTATATTTATAGCTACCTGAAAGTGGCTACACGGGTTGATGGAGTGGTTAAGAAGGCATATAACATCCTTGCCTTATTAGTTTAGGAATTGAGTTTGAATGTCAGGAAATTATGCTGCAGCTTTATAAAACTCTCATTAGGCCGCATCTGGACTATTGCATACAGTTCTGGTCTCACCATTATAGGAAGGATGTCAGGGCTTTGGAGAGGATGCAGAAGAGGTTTGGCGGGATGTTGCCTGGATTAGAGGGCATATGCTATAATGATAGGAACGGAAGAGGCCAAGGTGCAATTTGATTGAGGTTTCTAAGATTATGAGAGGCATAGATAAAGTAGGAAGGCAACAACTTTTTCCAAAAGTTGAAATATCCAATACCAGAGGGCATGTACTTAAGGTGAGAGATGTAATGTGAGGTGTAAGGTGAGGTGAGATGTGAGGTGCAAATCTTTAACACAGACAGTAATGGATACATGGAATGTGTTGCCTAAGGTGGTGGTAGAGGTGGAAATATTAGAGACTTCAAAGAGGCATTTAGATAGGCACATGAATATGAGAAAAATGAAAGGATATGGACATTGTGTAGGAAGGAGAGATTAATTTAGTTAGCCATTTGATTACTAATTTAATTGCTTCAGTACATCAATGTTGGCCAAAGGTCCCGTTCCTGTGCTGTACTGTTCTATATTCTATGTGCTGTTCTGTAGATGTACTGTTGAAAGTATCCTGACTGGTTGCATCATTGTGATTTGAATGAATGGGGACATAAGGAGCTGCAGAGAGTCGTGGACTCTGCCCAGTACATAATGGGCACAACCCTCTCCACCATTGATAGTATCCACATATACCATTTTTTCAAGAAGGCAGCAACTATTATCAAAGATTCCACTCATTCAGGCCATACCAATTTTTTTGCAGCAAACACTGGGCAGGAGGTATAAAAATCCCACATCACCTGGTTTAATATCAACTACTTCCCTTTAACTATTTGGTTCTTATACCAATCAGCAAAACCCTGCAGATTAGAAACTCTATAAACACTTTTCACATCTTGCACTAAAATGGACTTTAATGTTTTTTCTTCTAATTGAATGTTCATGTAAAACCTGTGTATAATTTATGATTAATTTATACCTTTTTCTTGTGAGTGCCCTTATAGTTTGTTATATGCTTATGATGCTGCTGCACAAAAAGTTTTCATTGCAGCTGAGCATACCTGTACTAACGTAAATGATAATAAACTCAACTTTGACTTTGAATTTGGTGATCTATGCAAGAAGAAGCACACCCAGCTTCTTGAAGCTGATAGATTATGGCATCCAAATTCTTAGTCCTGAGCTATTTAATGACAAAATATCTAATATCATTGTAACCGGGTGACCGTCGGATCTAATTCAGTATCGTTAAAAGTGTAGTTAGGTATCCATCCGGGTAAGGCTAGAATAGTTGTCTGTGCCTTTAAGGGAGACGGTGATGTCATTACGCATGCGCAGGATAGTGGGAAGACCATTTTGCTTTCTGCTGAAGACGTGGTAAGGCATTGGAATTGGGTTCCTCCCGAGGCTGGGCATGGTGAGGAAAGGTGAGCATTAACTGACAATATCTATGTGAATTCGTTTATGCTTGTTGGCGGATCGAGAATATCGGTAATTTGACATGTTTTACATGTGGATGCTTTAGATTTCCATGAGTGAAGAAATCGACGCTGGGTAGCGTGGCTTATGCAAAGTTCCTCAGCAGCCAAGTAGGTCAGTCTTCCTGTAATTTAGCTACCAGGCAATACCTTGTAAAAGTTGTGCCAAAGTGTATCTCTTGTCTAACTTTATTGTATCAGGACTGATTGTGCTTGTCACCGTGTAACGTGAATGTTTAGTCTCTGTTCGGAAGTTCAGCACGTGTGTACGTCTTAGATGAGATGTATTCGCTTACATCTTTTTGCTGTTATGTATAAAATGCAGGGTGGGTGGGATTCTAATGTTGTTTGTATTGTATTCCTTCAGAATTGCAACTACCATATTTGTACCGTATTAGTATCGTATTAGTACCGTATTAGTTCTGGTATTTTTATACAGCATACGCAATTCTGTCCATACACGAGGGCGTGGATCGAAAGTTAAACTGAGATTGTAACGGCAAGAACTGGTTGTAAATTCGTTCGTTTTGTTTCGCGACCCTTTTCTGGCACTTAAACATCAAAAACCGATAAAGGAATTAAAACCCGAAAAAGTCTTTGTCGTCCTGAGCGTGCACTTTTCCCCAGGCTACATCATAAATAAAATAACCTGAGCATGAGGGTGTGCTTACATTGGAGAGGGTTCAAAGGAGGTTCACGAAAATGATTCCAGTATTAAAAGTCTTGTCATATGAGGGGCGTTTAATGGCTCTGGGCCTCCACTCATTGGAACTTGGAAGATGACCTCATTAAGACCATTTAAATTTTAAATAGAGTGGACATGGAGAGGATGTATCTATGACCAGAGGACAGAGCTTCAGAATACATCTGTTCAGAATAGAGATGAGGAGGAGTTTCTTTAGCCACAGAGTGGTGAATCTGTGGATTTTGTTGCCACAGGTGACAAATCATTGGGTATATTTAATGCAGAGGTTGATAGATTCTTGATTAGTCAGAGTGTGAAAGGATATGGGGAGAAAGTAAGAGATTGGGCGAAGAGAGAAAATGGATCAGCCATGATGAAATAGTGGAGCAGACTCAATTGGCCACATGGCCTAATTTTGCTCCTATATTTTATGGTCTTATGGTCTTATGAGCATCTTGGCCAAGTCCTGCCCAAGAACAAGTTCAAAGCAGCTTTGACAATTGTCTAAGTTGTTTTTGTCATAGTTGTTAAACCTGTTGAAATCTAAGAATGTCTCTAAATGTCTGTGATATTCAAAGCATTTTTAAAAATTAAAAATCAATTAAACCAGTACAATGTTAGTGTTAGGGCAAATTATATAGTTATGGTATATAGAAAATAATAAATTCAACAGCAAGCAGTCTTCAGACCTAAATGTGGATTGTAGATTGAGTTTAAAATATAGCTTAGTAGAATGGAGCTGCAGACTGGAGTCAATTGCAAACCAAGAAACATCCCATTGACCTGAGGTGGCTGAATACACATGGATCCAACCCCGAGTCAATGGTGATTAACATTCACTTCAGGTGTCTGGGGTGTTGGTGTGAAGATCCAGGAGTTTGAAAATTATATATAATTCGAAGGAAGTATTGTTAATGCATTGTAACTATAGAATTGTCCTGCTATTACCTTTGCTCTTTAGCATATAAAAATGTCATGTAATATTTGGTTAGGAGCTTCTTCTAAGAGAGTCTCTACTACGATGACTGCTTGTGTGCTGAATGAAGACTTCTGTATCACCAGCTTCAATATCCCCAGGTGACTGCAATCAGTCACAACAGCTAGAATATGCAGAACAATACAATATTAAGCAAGCACGAACATAATTAAATTCACATGGAACAATTACTTACATTAAGCTTATCTCAACTTATTTTAAAAACTCATAGATCAATTGTTGCAACTGTCTCTGTCCAATCAAATGAATAGAGATACTTCTCCTGCACAATCTCACCTGGTACAGCTTTTGTAAGTAGAATTCTCAGAGGATGGGATTGATAATTAACATGTGTTCACATTCCATTGTTTGACTCATTTTGAATGCCTCGTAACCAGGAAACTGGTGATGAACACAGAGCAGCAAGTCTTCCATAGGCAGGCATACAAATACAGGAGTTTTAGACTTTGTTGAACTTACTGGGGAAATGCCAGCTTTTCCATTTTACCTTAAGACTACATCTTTGCTTCATATCTTTACACTTGTGCTGAAATTCCTGACAGGAATCATGCACCAGTTAATGTGAGGATACCCCTTTTACCCTAAAAAATAGGCTATCGCTTATGTGGATGACGAATATGGAATTGATTTGAATGAATAGATTTAAATATTGGGGCAAATGTAAAGCTGGGTACCATTTCATACAGAAGACATAAGAGACTGCAGGTGCTGGAATCTGGAGCAAAAATGCAAAAAACCAGAATTTAGCAGGTCAGGCGGCATCTGAAGAGGTGACTTTTGGATTGAGATCCTTTATTGGGACCAAGAGGCAGATCTATCACTCTGTTGCCTGACCTGCTGAGTTCCTCCAGCATTTTGCTTTTTTTTCTTTTATCATTTCATGTTGCTTATTTTTTCAATTATTATTGATCATTTCTCTGAGTTTTATATAGTTGATCTGTGTCATAATGCTTAACATAAAAAAAAAGACTTTCAGGAAATCATGATTATTTTACTGCAACTCCAAATTAACTGAGATTCACTTCTGTCCTCATTCTTAAACCCAGGTAAATTAACTTATCAAAATGTATCAAAAATGGCAATCTTATTATTTAAAAAATAATCTCCACATGCTTCCAAAAGGTGACTGCAGATGTCCCAATATTTTTATATTGCTAATTTACCATTCCATTTAAATACTTGGGCCTGTTTGGTTTAGATGAAAGCCAATAGCAGAAAGAGGAAGGTAGAGGAATGGTTAAAATAATGTGTTCACTTGCTGTGGTTCATGATACTTAGTCATGTTAAATAAGACACTTTTATGAACCTACAGCAAAAATAGTATCAAATTCATTTCAAGTGAAGCCAATGAATCTGCTATCCAGAACAATATGAAATAGGACATAAGCTTTTCTGGAGAATGCAATTAGAATGGCAGCAGTGATTCTGAAGACAATCAAGGAATCCATTTGTAATTTCTAAAGCTACAAAGCTATACTTTAAGATGAGCATTGATTCAGTTCTGTATCATGAATTGAGCTCATACCCGAAAGGATTTAATGGACAATGGCAATAGATATTTGTTTTTAACAAGGTGAAGGACGTCAGTGTAGGCAAATTGAACACATTCTCCTAAGACCACCGAGTGTCAGCATTAACATGCTGGGGGTATAGAATAAACCTCGCCCTAATTTGACTAGAAATAAGACCTAATCCTCACTCAATATTCCATTCATCCAATGCTCAAAGTTCAAAGTACATTCATTATCAAAGCACATATACATTATATAACCTTGAGATTTGTCTCCTTACAGGCAGCCACAAAACAAGAAACCCAAAATACAATTTTAAAAAATCCAACAAACACCCATTGCACAGAGAGAGAGAGAAAAAAAAACAATAAATCGTGCAAGCGAACAGCATTCAGAGTGAAAGTGAGTCCATAGACAAGAAGCTTGGAGCAGTCGGAGCAGGCCGACAGCTTCAGCGTGGTGAAGAGTGGAGCAAACGTCGCAAAGCAGCAAGCAGAGCAGGTGTGATGCTTGCTTCTGGGACGACACCCTGCCTGTTCAATCCATTGGCCGAGTGTTTCAATCGTCCAAATATCGGGTTGTTCTTCATTCAAAGGCCCAGGCCCTGTTGTATCGATCCACTCTAAGCCTGGACTCTGCTGCCACGTTCTAGCCTGTACCTGACATTTCCAAATCGGCCCAGTGATTAGATTGATCAAACCTCACTCTCACTTTAGGTTGAGGGGCTCTGAAACTCCTCCGTTCAGACTTTTATCCATTTTGCACACCCCAGCTCCATCCGGAACATGCCTTGACCTCATTCCAACCATTTCTCCTCAAGTATGCTTCGACCTTGCTCGCACCCGCATGCCTCGGCCTTCGAGTCAGCCGTGCCTTCACTTTTCTCTTCATTGTTTGCAGTGATCATTTACCATTTTTTTAAAGAAAAAGTGTTATTAATAAAGTATTTGGTTGGATTTCTTTCTTTCGCAGGTTGCCTCTCATCCTTAGTAGTGCCATCTTAAACCAGAAATTGCCCCATTAAACTGGAAGTGATTGGTTCCATCTTCATACCAGAGATAATGTTATGCTACAGAAAGTTATGTGTGATTGGGCCACAATTGTTCAAGATAGCCAGAAAGTGAATCAGTTGATGGTGTTCTCAGCTCCAATATGTCCTTGGTAACAGCTTGATATAAATATAGTAATAAGCTAGAACTCGTATACTGTATTAAAATTGTCTTCTTTTGACATGCCTCATTTTTATCCTGGAAAAATTGGGATAGAATTGAAGGAGGGAGAAGAGTGGCAGGAGACTGTTGAAGTTTCTTCTGCAGTCTCCTCTCCCCTTAGCTGTTTAATTGCATACGGCAATTCACAATTCGGATAGACTGCACCTAATAAAAAACTTCCTTTGCTTGTGGGATTATTCTTGGATACCTTTTGCACTTGCTTATCTTGTCTTTATTCCAGAGCTGTTAATAACCTAAGTTAATAACCTCAGCAGCATGAACTTGATGGATGACGTCACTCAGTAGTTATTAAAGTTTTGTAAAAGTTTAATTGATCTTTAATTGTTTTGCAATGCTACAAATACAGATATGCAGAAACGTTCAAAGGTTTTGACAGATTAGATAGTTGCCTTCAACAAGCTAGCATCTGATTTTTAGGATGGCCTGGTGTCTCATCTCCAAGTACCCCATACTGGCAGGTAAACACGAGGAATTCTGCAGATGCTGGAAATTCAAGCAACACACATAAAAGTTGCCGGTGAACGCAGCAGGCCAGGCAGCATCTCTAGGAAGAGGTACAGTCGACGTTTCAGGCCGAGACCCTTCGTCAGGACTAACTGAAGGAAGAGCTAACAAGAGATTTGAAAGTGAGAGGGGGAGGGGGAGATCCAAAATGATAGGAGAAGACAGGAGGGGGAGGGATGGAGCCAAGAGCTGGACAGGTGATTGGCAAAAGGGACATCAGAGGATCATGGGACAGGAGGCCCAGGGAAAAGGAAAAGGGGGAGGGAGGGGAAAAACCCAGAGGATGGGCAAAGAGTATAGTCAGAGGGACAGAGGAAGAAAAAGGAGAGTGAGAGAAAGAATGTGTGTATATAAATAAATAACGGATGGGGTACGAGGGGGAGCTGGAACATTAGCGGAAGTTAGAGAAGTCAATGTTCATGTCATCAGGTTGGAGGCTACCCAGACGGAATATAAGGTTTTGTTCCTCCAACCTGAGCATGACTTCATCTTTACAGTAGAGGAGGCTGTGGATAGACATATCAGAATGGGAATGGGATGTGGAATTAAAATGTGTGGCCACTGGGAGATCCTGCTTTCTCTGGCGGACAGAGCGTAGGTGTTCATCAAAGCGGTCTCCCAGTCTGCGTCGGGTCTCGCCAATATATAGAAGCCCACATCGGGAGCACCGAATGCAGTATATCACCCCAGCCAACTCACAGGTGAAGTGTCGCCTCACCTGGAAGGACTGTCTGGGGCCCTGAATGGTGGTAAGGGAGGAAGTTTAAGGGCATGTGTAGCACTTGTTCTCCCTCCTGGAACTTATCCTTGTAAGCGGAACAAGTGCTACACATGCCCTTACACTTCCTCCCTTATCACCATTCAGGGCCCCAGACAGTCCTTCCAGGTGAGGCGACACTTCACCAGTGAGTTGGCTGGGGTGATATACTGCGTCCGGTGCTCCCGATGTGGCCTTCTATATATTGGCGAGACCCGACGCAGACTGGGAGATCGTTTTGCTGAACACCTACGCTCTGTCCGCCAGAGAAAGCAGGATCTCCCAGTGGCCACACATTTTAATTCCACATCCTATTCCCATTCTGATATGTCTATCCACGGCCTCCTCTACTATAAAGATGAAGCCACGCTCAGGTTGGAGGAACAACACTTTATATTCTGTCTGGGTAGCCGCCAACCTGATGGCATGAACATTGACTTCTCTAACTTCCGCTAATGCCCCACCTCCCCCTCGTACCCCATCCGTTATTTATTTATATACACACATTCTTTCTCTCTCTCTCCTCTTTCTCCTTCTGTCCCTCTGACTACACCCCTTGCCCATCCTCTGGGTTTTTTCCCCCCTCCCCCTTTTCCTTCTCCCTGAGCCTCCTGCCCATGATCCTCTCATATCCCTTTTGCCTATCACCTGTCCAGCTCTTGGCTCCATCCCTCCCCCTCCTGTCTTCTCCTATCATTTTGTATCTCCCCCTCCCCCTCCCACTTTCAAATTTCTTGCTAGCTGTTCCTTCAGTTAGTCCTGACGAAGGGTCTCGGCCCGAAGCGTCGACTGTACCTCTTCCTAGAGATGCTGCCTGGCCTGCTGCGTTCACCAGCAACTTTGATGTGTGTTGCCATGTTGGCAGGGTTGATCACCTGGCTTATGAAGGAAGAGAGAGCAGAAGTTCTATGACCATGGAAAAGATTGTGCTGTGCTAAAGGATATGATGAGTTTATTGAAACTTTGTTATAGCCTTATCATTATTCTAACAGCTTAGAACTTTGCAGAACCCACCATGCAATATCTAACCAGTAAGTTGTACACATTCATATTTACTTCTTTGTTGACATATTCCATACACGTGCATATATATAGCATTGAATCCCAAATTTTATTTATTTATTTGGAGATAACAGTACGGCCCAACAAGACACACCGCATAGCAACCCACTTACTTCACGCTAGCCTAATCATAGGACAGATTTCAATGACCAGTTAACCTCCTAACTGGCATGTCTTTGGAATGTGGGAGTAAACCAGAGAGGCCAGAGGAAACCTATGTATCCCACAAGGAGGACATATAAACTTCTACAGACAGTGTCGGAACCGAACTCCGAACTGCATTTTGCCCACTGCTGTAATAGTGTTTGATCCAATTTATGTCACTGCACAATTAAAATGAAGAATTTGCATGGGTGCATTGCCAAATTTATTTCATACTCTAAAAATAAATAAATAAGGACAAGGAAAATACAGGATTCTGATCTATTGGCATATCTGTTTCCCAAATGGCTTACATGGAGGCTGCTTCATCTTGCAAATGAAAAGGTGAAACAAAAACTGCAGGTGCTTAAACTCTAAAATTAAAGCATAAAATCACATAAAATGTACTGGAAGAACTCAGCAGGTCAGACAGAACCTATGGTGGGAAGTCAACAGTAAATATTTTGAGCCCATACCCTTAATCAGGACTGGAAAGAAAGAATGCAGAATCCAGAACAACAGGCTGCATGGAAGGGAAGGAGCATGAGCTGGTGGGTGATGGGTAAATCCAGGTGACAGGGGGAAGCTGGATAGGTGGGGGTAGAGGAGAGTAGGAAAGATGTGAGAAGTTGGAAGGTGATAGGTGGAAAAGTAAAAGGGCTGAAAAAGATTGAATGAGTTAGAGAAGACAGTAGACCATGGAATTAAGGAAAGGAGGAGAGAACCAGAGGGAGAAGACTAACCACTGCAAGATCCTGACTGTTACAGCAGAAAGAGCAAAGGTATTGATGAAGTGATCCACTAATCTGCATCAGGATTCAGGAGGCTGCATCGGCAGCACCAGATGCAATAAATGACAGCCAAGATGGCAACATAGTAAAAGCAGTGAATTGTAATCTATTGTCGTAATTCAATGTTAACTAATTTAATGGAAACAGATTTCAAGAGCTGTGTATAGCCTGATGCTGCTAGAAGCAAAAATAACAAAGTTCTGCCTTATTATGTCTTACCTAAAGTCTTACATAAATTACTTAGTAATTTCCTTATTTTCCCAAGGGAAAATCTTTTCTTTGGAAATATTTAGTAATAAGTAATAATTCTTTGGAAGCAAAAATTTTTTATTAATAGTTCTATTACCTCTGTTCTAATATGATCTATACAACTGAAGATATAAGGTTACCCTGACAGTTAATGACTTCTTGCTGCTTAACAAAATATTTCAGGCACATGTAATGAAAAGACCATTTGTGGTCATACCTAAAAGAACTGTGTGAAATGTCTGAAATGGACTTAAGTGGGTGTTCCTGAAAGAAATTTAGAAATTCTTGATCTATCTGTAATAATCATATAACTGGGTTCTGAAAGAGGTAGTAGTAAAGACTGTGGAGGCATTAGTACTGATTTTTCAAGAATATTGGACTCTGGCATGGTTCCGTAGAACTGGAAAATTGCAAATGTCACTCCACTCTTTAAGAAAGGAGGAAGGAAGCAGAAAGAAAATTATAGACCAATTAACCTGAACTCAGTGGTCGGGAAGATTTTGGAGTCAATTGTTAAGGATAGGTTATGAAATACTTGGTGACACAGGACAAGATGGGACAAAGTTATCATGGAAGGGAAATCTTAAGGGAAAACCACGTTTGACAAACCTGTTGGAATTCTTTGAGGAGATTGCAAGTAGGATAAATAAAGGGGATGCAGTGAATGTTGTATATTTGGATTTCCTGAAGGCCTTTGACAAGTTGCCACACATGAGGCTACTTACCAGGTTAAGAGCTCATGGTATTACAGGAAAATTGCTGGCATGGTTAGAGCATTAGCTGATTGGTAGGAAGCAGTGAGTGGGAATAAAGGGATCCTTTTCTGGTTGGCTGCCAGTGACTAGTGGTGTTCTGCAGGGGTCGGTGTTGGGACTGCATTCTTTTATGCTGTATATAAATGATTTAAATCATGGAATATATGGCTTTGTTGTCAAGTTTGCAGATCATACAAGGATTGGTGGAGGTGCAGGTAGTGTTGAAGAAACAGGAAGGCTACAGAAGGAATTAGACAGTTGAGAAGAATGGGCAAGAAAATGGCAAATGAAATACAATATTGGAAAATGCATGGTCATACACTTTGGTAGTAGAAATAAATGTGCAGACTATTTTCCAAATGGGGAGAAATTGCAAAAATATGAGATGCAAAGGGACTTAAGAGTCCTTATGCAGAACACCCTAAAGGTTAACTTGTAAGTAGAGTCAGTGGTGAGGAAGGCAAATGCAATGTTAGCATTCATTTCAAGAGGTCTAACAATACAAGAGCACGGAAGTGATGCTGAGGCTTTATAAGGCACTGGTGAGGCTTCACCTTGAGTATTGTGAGCAGTTTAGGGCTCCTCATCTAAGAAAAGATGTACTGGCTTTGGAGAGGGGTCAGAGGAGGTTCACAAGGATGATTCCAGGAATGAAAGAGTTATCATACGAGGAACATGTGACGGCTCTGGGTCTGTACTCGCTGAAATTTAGAAGGATGAGGCAGGATCTCATTGAAAATTATCAAATGTTGAAAGGCCTAGACAGAGTAGGTGTGGAATGGATGTTTCCCATGGTGGGGGAGTCTAGGACAGGAGAGCACAGCCTCAGGATAGAGGGGCATCCATTTAAAACAGAGATGCAGAGAAAGTTCTTTAGCCAGAAGGTAGTAAATTTATGGAATTTGTCACCACAGGCAGCTGTGGAGGTCAGGTCATTTGGTGTATTTAAGGTTTTATCAATAGGTTCTTGATTGGACACAGCATCAAAAGTTATGGGAAGAAGGCCAGGAGGTGGGGCTGAGGAAGGGAGAAAATCAGCCATGATTGAATGGTGAAGCAGACATGATGGGCCGAATGGCCTAATTCTGCTCTTATGTCTTATGCTCTTATGGTCTTTTCCTTTGGCAACATTTTTAAATTGATCAAGAAATGGAAGTAAATGGCATAATTCTTATTCCAGCAGATGGAATGATTGAAGGCAACAATTCTTCATTCTGCCAGTTTTGCAATTAGCCGTATTATAAATCTGCAAATCTGTCAAATCCATATACAGTAATTGATCCCATAACTTTTCTGACCCGAGTCAGATATTATAATCTTTTTTTCTCAAAATACCACTTGGTTGCTGTTTTCCAGCTGACATGGTTTTACATTGTGTCTGCAAATAAGTTAAACAGATCTCACAAAATTAAAGAAGTTTATATACGAGCTTGTGTATTTTATTCTGCTTCTGGTTTTTACTGACAGAAAAATCAGCATGCAGCAATTCCTTCCGTACTAACAGTCAAATGCTTTACACATTCCAGTTATTAATGTTTTCTGTTAGGCTCCATATAACATTTGCCCGAACAATTGCTTCAAACATTGTTAAGAGGTATTAACTCTATGTAATAGATTCTATTTTTACTTGCAAGCTGCTGAAAGTAAATAACACTTCAGTTGTACTAATTTTCAGAAAAGGCAAACTTCTGGGCAAATTCACAGAACCTAAACACCTTATAGTTAAACCACAAGACCATAAGACATAGGAACAGATTTAAGCCATTTGACCCATTGAGTCTGCTCCACCATTTATTCATAGCTGATCCTATTTTCCCCTTCTCAGGCCCACTCTCCAGCCTTCTCCCCGTAAACTTTGATGCTGTGTCCAATCAAGAACCTATCAAAACCTACCTTAAACACACCCAGTGACCTGGCCTCCACAACTGCCTGTGGTAACAAATTCCATAAATTCAGATGAGGAGCCCTAAACCGTCACACCTATAAAACATGTGTGCGTCATCATACACTTTGAGTTATTGTTGACTTCCTATCAGCTTGAACCAGTCTAGCCATTTGCCTCTGAGCTCTCTCATTAAAAAGGCATTTTTGCCAACAGAACTGCCACTGACTGGATGTTTTTTGTAAACTTTAGCTGCTTAATGTGAAAATCTCCGGGGATCTTCAGTTTTTGAGATACACAAAGCAACCCATCTGGCACTAACAGTAAATGCTGGTGAACTCAGCAGGCCAGGCAGCATCTATAGGAAGAGGTACAATTGACGTTTCGGGCCGAGACCCTTCGTCAGGAGTCAATGGCATCAACAAGTTATTCCACGGGGTCAAAGTCACTTTGATCACATTCCTTCCCCATTCTGATGCTTGGTCTGAACAACAACTGAACTTCTTAATCATGTCTGCTTGCTTTTATGCGTTGAATTGCTGCCACATGATTGGCTGATCAGATATTTGCATAATGAACGGGTGTACCTAATACAGTGGCCACTGTGTGTATCATGACGTTTACATACTTTCATAATAAATTTACTTTGACTTGGTGTTGTGCTGCCCACTGTGAGTACTCTGACAGCTCTATGTAGTTCCGAAGATTATGCGCACAGAATATTCATTAGCTTTATGAAGACCACACCATCCCTGTAGTTTTTGGACTTTCATGCCAGGTGCTTCTTCCAAAGAAAAATAGTCGAAGAATGATTCAATCTTGATATATGATGCAAAGAATAATGCTTATTTCAGGCAATTATGCAAAATGGGTCAAATGCATTATAATGTTACATATTTCTCTCAGTTTTCCTTCACGTTACCATCAATGCCTTTCAAGTAATTTATTTGCCTTTTGTAATTATCAGTGCTTTCTGACTGTTTGTAGATCTCTTCTCCAAGCTATGATATTTCAACCATGCTATTACCCTCATTATGCATTCTGTAGTTTTTAAAGTGTTCAAGAGATAACTCGGTTTCATATCTCTCTAGCATACAGTAACTACAGAAAGGTATTCCAGGACATTGCATTTATTATAATTCTGCATGCCAGTGGGAACAATATATCAAGCAATAGAAGTAATTATTTTCATTCTTGATCCCCAGAGTTCAAGATCTGAGTGAGGACATGCATGTCAACTATCAGCATCATGCATTAAATGACTAGTCAGCATTTTACCAGAAAACATGTGTATAATTTGAACTACTTATTCTACCTTTCTTAAAGATACCCCTTCCTTTATTCCTACTGAGTGAAGATACTTGCATGTGTGTAGTTGGATGACTGTGTGCCCTTCTAGTCCGTGCCGAATTCTTACTCTCACCTAGTCCCACTGACCTGCACTCAGCCCAAAACCCTCCATTGCTTTCCTGTCCATATAGCTATCCAATTTAACTTTAAATGACAACATCGAACCTGCCTCAACCAGTTCTGATACTTGGGACCAAATCATTCAATAGAAGTTAATTGCATAAACGAAGTTTGATTCACATTTAATACTTGGCTTTACGGAACTTAAGACAGGGCAAATATCTACTTCAGCACCAAACCTATTCTTTACTGAAACCTAAACTACATCCAAAATAACAATGGGGGAGATTGTCCTATAGAGAAGGCCATCTGGTTTTCATGTGCATGTCAGCTTGTTCCTTACTTCATCCATTGAACTTTGAAAGCCATGAACAAGCTGGAGGTCAAAAGAGTGACATGACACAGGTGGGCCCATGTGCCCCTGAGTCTATCAATTAACTTATAAGACAAAAGTCATAGAGTCATAAAGTCATAAAGCAAAGTAAGACATTTTGGAAACAGGCCCTTTGGCCCATTTTGTCCATACCAACCATGGTGCCCAGTAAGTTAGTCCCATTTTCCCTCATTTGACCCTATCGCTCCAAACTAGCAGTTCCCAAACTTTTTTTATGCCCTGGACCAATACCATTAAGCAAGTGGTCTGTGGATCCCTGTCTGGGAACCCCTTCTCTAATCCGTTCTTAACTTTGTATTTACCCAAATGTATTTTGAGTATTGTGAATGTGTTAGATTAATGAAGATGTTCAATACCTCCTGAATTGGTGATGATGGTGAAAATGTGTCTGAACAAAATGATATCATGTGAAACTCAAAAAATGCCATTTTTTAACTGCAATGGGTTCTGAAATATATGTTAGCAAATCTTAAACTGCTGCAGAAAGCAAAGTGTATTTCTTTCAGCAAAGCAGAATAATGGTGTAGGGATTGTTTCAGTCTCAGATTGTCAGAAATTATGGAGAACTACAAATCTGGAACCTAGAATCAGAACTGAGGCAAGACTGATAGTGAGTACATTATTACATTGTCAGATATGATTCAACACAGCAGCAGTACAACTGGATGATTGGTTTGTTTCCACTTCAAGCAATGAGTGGATTCAGAAATCATTAAACATGCAGAAGCTCGCATTTGAGCTTGCATAAAAAATTACATTAATAAAAATAGCACCTGGAAGTATCGAAGATCATCAAAAACAGAGTCCTGTTGCAACCTGAAACACCAGCAACTGCTTTCCATTCACCAATGTTGCCTGACCCCTGATTTCTTCCATCAAACTGTGTATTGTTCAGAAGGGTGTACTGTTTATCAAGAGTTCAAAGCCAAGCAAAAATATAATTCTATAGAATTACAATATATATATTCATGGTTGTATTTTACCAATATCTTGGTAAGCCTGCTACCTTGTTTGTGCGAGGACGTGGCCTCAAGTCATGGTTTTGCCTGTTTACAACTACCAGGGGAGAGGTACCAGAGATGGTATGTTCCACTGGGGGCGGTGAGGTGTAGCGTCCAGGCTTGAGTCAGTGCTGCCCCCCAGTGTTGGCTCAGCAGTAGACAAGCTGTATTGTGGCCAATTGCAAATCTCTGCAGCATTCATGGCTCAGATCTGAACTTTATTTTTTGCCTAGTTGCATTTTACTGATAACTTTAAGTCCACAGCATATTACAGGCCATTCAGCCCACAATGTTGTGCCAACCATGTAACCTACTCTAGAAGCTGCCTAGAATTTCCCTATCATATTTATTTTTCTAAGCTCCATGTACCTATCTAAGAGTCTCTTAAAAGACCCTATTGTATCTGCCTCTACCACCTTCACTGGCAGCGTATTCCACACACCCACCACTCTCTGTGTGAAAACTTACCTCTGACATCCCCCTTGTACCTACTTCCAAGCACCTTAAATCTATGTCCCCTCATGTTAGCCATTTCAGCTCTGGGAAAAGCCCCTGGCTATCCACACGATCAATGCCTTTCATTATCTTATACACCTCTATCAGGTCACCTCTCATCCTCTGTTTTTCCAAAGAGAAAAGGTTAAATTCACTCAACCTTTTCTCATAAGGCATGCTTTCTAATCCAGGCAACATCCTTGTAAATCTCCTTTGTACTCACTCTATAGCATTCATATCCTTCCTGTAACGAGGTGACCAGAACTGAACACAGTACTCCAAGTGGGGTCTAACTACAGTCTTTATGTGCATGCTAGCTTGTATGTGCCATGTGTGCTTTGTGCTGTTTGACTGACTGTACTGTGTTTTGCACCTTGGCCCCAGAGTATCACTATCTCATTTGGCTGTATTCATGGGTATTCATGTGTGGTTGAATGACAAATAAACTTGAATTGAATTGAGGTTCAGAAGGGATTGATGACTTCTACTAATCACAAGCAATCACTTGAAATGAGCTGAGGTGAATCATGCTGCGTGTTCCACTACAATTTTTTTAATGTCATGGTTTATCACACCTACCAGAATTCTGTTTATCTAACTGAAGTACACACTTATTTCACTGTATCATCCAGGGTCCAATTGTGAAATAACCAACATATTAGTGAGAGTTGTCAATGAAGCACTGAAGAAACAAATGATAAAAGGGTGATCAGGTTTAATAATGAGCCATTGATCAGCAACCTGCCTTGAAGCACAAAACATCAGCCCATTCCACAACCAACTGTACTCGTGTTGAATTACTAATTTATACGTAGAGGAAGCAAAACACTACTTAATTTAGTTCAACCAAATCCAAAAGGCAGTGCAAAAGAGACAGAGTTAAGATATGAGTTAGATATGGCCCTTGTGGCTACGGGGGTCAAGGGGAATGGAGGGAATGCTGGGGCGGGGTTCTGAGTTGGATGATCAGCCATGATCATAATAAATGGCGGTGCAGGCTCGAAGGGCCAAATGGCCTACTCCTGCACCTATTTTCTATGTCTATGTAAGACAAAAGTGAAATTATGACTGAAGTCATGGAGTGAAACAATTCAATCAACATGTTAGAGTTCACACCACATAGCCCATCTGACACCTGGAAATTGGATGTCAGACTCATAGTTGAAATGTACATTACAAAGCGATATCTTGTGAAAATAGGAGACAGAATCAGAGAAGTACAAGCGGATATTGAAGTGTTATGTGATTTTGAAAGTATTCCAGAAGTTAATCCAATGAAGACTGCGGAAGAAATGGCGCAAGATTCTGCTGACTAGAGTCTAGAAGGCAACTTGCTCAAGTGGATACAATGCCAATGACACATTCCTTGGAAAAGGTTAATCAATTAATTTATTCCTGTGAATATGTTAAACCTATATAATATATGGATACCTCTTTTCCAGAAGCAGAAATCAGTGTTCATGTAAATGTAAGATGTTTATAACATTACTCTGCATAATTTGAGTTGCTGCACTAAGATCTTGCAAGGGTGCTTCCATTAAAGTGTTCATTTGTTTTTCAAAAGGTGAGGATGAGCAAAGGGCACAGGACAGCATTGGCAGGACATCATATGATGAATTATGACCCGTGGTAGGAGAAAGGAGTCTATCCTTAATATCTCACTTATTAAACTGTGCTCAAAACTACATAGATCTAAGGAGGATTATACTTGTGAGTAATGGTTAAAGTTAAAGAAAGCCATGAGTGACAGGAAATAGAATTTTAGTATATGTAAATACAGTAGTGGAGGGGAAGTTGAGGAAGGGAGTACTGAGTGAGGGAGGAATTTTTGAACAGAGAAGGAGATACTGAGGGAAAGGAAATGGAGAAGAAAGGATACTGAAAAAGATTTGGAATCAGGAGGAGAATTTGGAGAGAAATGGAGGGTTCTGTGAGGAAGGGGTACTGAGAAGGCACTGGAGCAGGGATCCAATTGCAGACCCAGTACTGTGCACAGTGATATTAATTGAGTAACAAATCCCAAGTTGCAAACCAAGTCGGTGTCAAAGTTTAGGTGGAGATAAAGACATCCAGAGAAAATCCAAAAACCAAAATCAGGAAACAAGCGGAGTTGATATTCAGACTGACAGAGTACAGATACGAATGCTAGAAAGGCTCAGGAAAATTCACTGGCACAATCAGGCAACAAACAGGTGAAAACACAGGACTGAAATACACTGAGCAATAAACAGAGAGGCAGATGATAGGTGGAGCACAATGAGACACAGGTGGCAGCAATACAGGTAGTAATGAGAACCTGATGACAGACGGAGTACTCAGTAATACAAGGGCCGGAGTAGAGCAGGAGCACATGGCAATACAAATCTACAGAGTGACAGGTAGGGGGAAACACTCAAAAAGACAGAGCTTAACTGGAGGTACTGATGAGAGCGAGAGCGAGAGAGAGATTTTAATGGAATGGAAGCACTGGAAGAGGTTGTGGAAAAGGAATACTGAAGAAGGAAGGGTGTTGCAAGAAAGGAACACTGAAGGATGGATTGCTTAAAGGAAGGAGGCACAGGACAGGAGTGTTTTAAGGAGGTACTGTGTGGGGTGGAAGAGCAGGAAGGGAGTATGGTTATTTAGGGAAGGGAGGACAACATAAGTATGTGATAGCTTAGATTTTGAGCAGTTGCCAATATATATATGTATGTGTGAAAACCCACGGAACAAAGTCTGCTTTCCAACTATTTTTGCTACTATTTAGAAATGTAACTGTGTTGTGTCTTGTAGTAGTTGGTGTGCAATGACCATCCCATGTTAAAACATAGCTGGAGCTGCAAAATGCTATCCCATTGTCAGTTAACTATGTTACTTATAACAAAGGCTGTCTACATTTGTCATACTTCCTGAACCTTGATAAACTATGCAAACTATTCTAGCTCTGATATCCATAGCTGTTTGGAACCTTGCATATTGGCAGCTATTGTTAATTGAAAATGTGATGAATAACAGAATATTCTAGGAACGAAAGAATGGGAATTTCAACCTCTCGTGCTTGCTTTGCTATTCATGTCGATCATGTTTGATTTGTGCATTTAACTGGCTTTGTTCCATATCTCCTGATAACCTTAACAAACAAAAAGATATTGATCTCAATCATTAATGTATAAATTGATCCAACATCACCAGCCTTTGAGGGGAAAGATTTCCACTGTCCTTTGTGTGCTGGTTCCATGCTTCATTCCTGAATTGCACATATAAAACTATAAAGTAGCATTTTTTTCTTTTGTATTGCACCGACACCCGTCATTGTCAAAACTTCAACAGAAATGCAGCATCTCTGATGTGCAACACCCTCAGTCATATCACTCTGCAGGATTTTTAAGCAAAAATGAGTGCACTGCCTCATGATTTAACTCTGTTTGTTAGTCTATACTGGAAGTCTTCCAGGATCAGTGCCTTCCCACAAAAGTGCCTTCCCAGTGACGTAAACCAAATTGGTAGTACGTAGTACACAGAACATAGAACAGTACAGCTCTGATGTCCATAGCAATCATAATGCCAGTTTTAACTAATTCCATCTGCCTGCACATAGTCTATATCCCTCCATTCCCTGCCTATCCATGTGCTTGACAAAACAGCTCTTAAATGTCAATATCCTATTTGCTTTCATCACTTCCCTTGCCCATTGATTCTAGGTACCTGCCACTCTCTGTGTGAAAAAGCATGTCTTGTAAATTTGATTTGAACTTTCCTCCTCTCACTTTAAAGCTATGATCTCTAAGTATCTGACATTTCCAACATGGGAGACAGTCTCTATATACTCTATCCATGCCCCTCATACTTTTATATGCTCCTTTCAGATCACCCCTCAACCTCTGACACTCCAAAGAAAGCAAGTCAAATTTTTCCAACCTCTTCTAGAGTGAGGATCTAATCCTGGCAACATTCTTCTGCACCGATTCTAGAGTCTCCACATTTTTTCTGTAACATGATGACCAGAACTGCGCATAATGTTTCAGGTATGACCTAAAGAAAGTTTTGTACTACTGTAACATGGTTTGGCTACTTTGATATTCAACACCCCCACTGATGAAGGCAGATACACCATGAGCCTTCTTTAGTCTCTTATACTTGTGTTGCCACTTTCAGGGTTCTATAAACATGCAGCATCCCATGCTCCTAAAGGTCCTGTCATTGTTCAAGGCATAATGTTTGGTGATCCGCAGGACCTGGGGTTGATGCTGAGGATCGAGGTCAATTGGAAGTCTGGAAGTCAAGGCTCATTGGGTGGAGCCCTGAGTCTACTAATCTCTGCAAGTTTGCTGGGGAGTTTGAAAGCCCAATGTTAGCAAGTCTGGGGCGAATCCAAGCCTGGAGGATGGGGATAGAGGTCCGTGTATGTGCGCGGGTGGGAGAGGAATGGCTCTTGTTTTGGTGTTATTTTGTTGCTTATTGTGTTCTGTGTTTTTCTATTGAGCATTGTTGGCATCAGAACGTATGGTGACACTTGCAGGCTGTCCCCAGCACACCCTCAGGTTTGTGGGCTATTAACACAAATGACACATTTCACTGTATGTCTTGATATACATGTGATAAATACATTTGAATTTTGAATCTTGAATCTTAGATCTTGATCTTCAACCTTGAATTTACTGCATACTTAACAACCTAAAGTGCAACACCTTACATTTTCTGCATTAAACTCCATCTGCCATTTCTCTGCCCACATTTCAAACTGCTTATATTCTACTGAATCCTTACACAACCTTCCTCACTATCCACAGCTTTGTCCACATTTGTGTTGTCTCCAAACTTACTAAGCAACCCATCCACATTTTTGGCACAAACAACAGAGGTACTAGCATCGATATTCTTGGAATGCCACTAGTTACAGACCTTCAGTGGGAATAGCACCCCTCCACACTACCTTCTCTCTTCTATGGCCAAGTCAGCTTTGAATTCAGTCTGCTAAATCTTCATATCTCCATTGTGATTTAATCTTCTGGATCAGCCTACCATTATGGACTTTGCCAGACGTTTTACTGAAGTCCATATATACAATATCCATTTCTCGATCCTCATTCGATCATTCTTGTAACCTTCTCAAAAGGTTCAATTTGTAAAATATGACCTCCCTGTACATAGTCATGTTGAATGTCCCTAATAAGTTATGCCTTTCTGGATATGAATATACCCACTCCTCAAGAATGCTCTTCTGGAATTTCTCTACCACTGATATCAGGTTGTCTGGTCAATAATTTCCAAGTTTGTTTCTATTGCTGTTCTTAAACAGAGGAACAACTTTGCCTATTCTCCAGTCCTCTAGGTCCTTACCTATGGCTAATGATAGTACAAAGAACTTTGTCAAGGCCCCAGCTATTTCGTCTCAAGTGTCGCTCAAAACTTGGGACAGGTTGAAATGACCAATAAGTGTGCCAAAAACAAAAAAAAATATTAAAACACTTACAGCACTAGTGAGCAACTTAAGGCAATTCAAGATATTTAATTAACTGAAATAAATATAAAAGTAAGAATTTATTATTTCTTTTCCTTGCAGCAGCTCCTGCCCGTTGAAATAATTTGAATCACTATACCCACGCATTGACAAACAGGGCAACATGCAGGAAGTTAGCAACTTAATTAAGACAAGGAAATATACCTTGATGAAACCACCCAGTGGCTCTGAGATCCACCATCATGAAACACTTCAAGAGGACCCTCATGGGACACATTAACTCCATGTTCCCAGACAACCTCAACACTGTGATTCCCTGCTACTGAAACAGATCTATGGCCACTGAGTTAAGCTGATGCCATCTTCCTGTCCTTAATTTCATCCAGAACATCTGGAGAACAAAGACACTTATGTTAGATTATTATGTATTAACTACAGCTTTGCCTTCAATGTTAGAATTCCAAGCAAACTCATCTCCAAGATCCTGAGTCTTTGACCCAACTCCTGCCTTCACAACTGGATCCTTGACTACCTGAACAACAGACCACAATCAGCAGAGATAGATAGCAACAGCTCTGACACAGTTATTCTCAATACTGGTGAACCACAAAGCTATGACCTCAGCAGTCTACCCCAGTCCCTGTACACTCATGACTGTGTGATCAAATTCTGCTCTAATTCTATCTACATAGAACATAGAAAAGTACAGCACAATACAGGCCCTTCGGCCCACAATGTTGTGCCGACCCTCAAACCCTGCTCCCATATAACCCCCCACCTTAAATTCCTCCATATACCTGTCTAGTAGTCTCTTAAACTTCACTAGTGTATCTGCCTGTACCACTGACTCAGGCAGTGCATTCCACACACCAACCACTCCCTGAGTGAAAAACCTTCCTCTAATATCCCCCTTGAACTTGCCACCCCTTACCTTAAAGCCATGTCCTCTTGTATTGAGCAGTGGTGCCCTGGGGAAGAGGCACTGGCTATCCACTCTATCTATTCCTCTTATTATCTTGTACACCTCTATCATGTCTCCTCTCATCCTCCTTCTCTCCAAAGAGCTCTAGCTCTCTTAATCTCTGATCATAATGCATACTCTCTAAACCAGGCAGCATTCTGGTAAATCTCCTCTGTAGCCTTTCCAATGCTTCCACATCCTTTGGAGATGATAATACCATAGTGGACTATGTCTCAAGCGAGGATGATTTGGAGTACAGGAAGGATATAGAGAGCCTATTAACATGATGTCATGACAACAACCTTTCCTTCAATGTCAGCAAAGCAAAAGAACTGTTCACTGATTACATTAGTGAGGCAATGCACATGATCCTGTTCACATCAATGGAGCTGAGGTCGAAATAGTTGAGAGTTCTGAGTTCCTAATAGTCTGTCTTGGTGCAACCGCATTGACACCATGACCAAGAAAGCCAACCTGTCCCTCTGCCTCCTCAAGAAGCTAAATAAATTTGCCATTCTCCCTTTAAACCTCACCAATTTTTAACGATGTAACTTCTCCGGAAATGTCGCAGCTTGGTATGGCAGCTACTCTTCCTGTGACTGCAAGAAAATGCAGAGAGTTGTGGAAACAGCTCAGCACATCAGAAGAACCAACTTCCCCCACACACCCTGGAGATTTTCTTTTCTCCCCTCTCTTTCAATAGTCAGAAGATACAAAGGCCAGAAAGCATACAGGCTCAAGGACAGCTTCAAACTCACTGTTATTAGACTATTGAATGGTTCCCTAGTACAAAAAGGTGGACTCTCAATCTCGCAATCTATTTCATTTTAACCTTGCACCTCACTGCTTACCTGAACTGCACTTTCTTTGTATTGTAACACTTTCTTTTGCATTCCATTGTTGTTTTCCCCTGTGTTACCTCAATGCACCATTGCAATGAATTGATATGTGTGGATGCTATACAAGACAAGTATTTCATAGCACTATGTCTATGTGACAATAATAAACTAATTTACCAATTTACCACTCCATTACGAAGAATGCATTTGGAATTTTAATAGTTACCAAATGTGTAGCCGTTGAGGACTTTTATATCAGTGTACACTTTGACAGGATTATCATGCTGAATTTCAAATGTACAATACAGTGAAAAAGTTTCAGGCACTCTAGCTATATACAATATATGAGCCTAAGGTTTGTGTACAGTTCTGTAGTTGTCAACGTGGAACAGAAAGCAAGTTTGTAAATCTAGCGGATGAAAGGATGTTGGGAATGGTGAGGGTGGAGTACCGCGGGAGCGGTGTGGGGTTGGTGGTAGAGAAGGAATGCCAGTGGTAAGAGGTGATGTGGGCGCAGACACAATCAACCCTGAAACACCAGGCAAAGGCTACTTGATCATTGCAGAATGTTTCTCTGGTGCTTCCTGCTCCCTCCAATTTGCCTTCCCCTTTTTCCAACCATGATTCTACTCTCCCTGCCTCCTTCACACTCTCAGTCCATAATAGAATGCCATATCATCATCAGGTTTATCACTCACATATGTCATGAAATTTGTTTTTTTTTTGAGGCAGCAGTACATTGCAATGCATAAGTACAAGTACAGCCAGTACATAGCAAAGCATATGTGCCTAAGAGTTTTGCATAGTACAGTAAATATTTACAGTTTTGCACAGAATTGCTATTTAATTTGCATAAATTTTGAACCAAAAGTTTCCTGAGGTTCTAAATAAAAAAAAACTAACACAATACTCCAGATGGGTTTTGTTCTAGGTTTTGTTCTACAAAAGCTTCAGCTTCTCATTTGTATTCAACTTTCTTCAGCTAAATATTCTACAAATACATTGAATAAATTTTACATTTGAATTTTTAGTATTCCAAGCTTCTTAATTCCTTCATAGTTTCCAGACATCGTTATGTATTTGTGATTTCCTGGATTCAAGATAACAGATCTTGCACTTCTCTGATCTGAAACACACCTGCCGTAAGCATACACGCTGATTCTTTCTAATCTCAGTTTCTCTGTAATTTTATTATCTGGTTGCACATTAATTTTTATTGAGACTTCCCACATTGAGAACTTCATAGTAGCAAATTTTGTTTTAAGCTGTGTTATAATGAGGCATGGTTGGATATATAAATTCCTCTTTCACATATGTCTGTCTGAGAATCCAGTTCAGCTCCAGAGTTGTGCAATAAAATAAATAAGATTAAATTATTTACTTTTGTATGAATGTATGTATATATTTATCTATTAATTTATTTAGCAACACAGCACAAAACAGGCCCTTCTGGCCCGATGCTCGCACTGCCTCGCAACCCTCCTATTTAACCCTAGCCTATTCACAGGACAATTTACAATGACCTGTCTTTGGACTGTGGAAGGAGCTGGAGCACCCAAAGGAGACCCACGCATTCATGGGAAGGATGCACAAACATTTTACAGACAATTGGAATTGAACACTGAACTCTGACACCTCGATCTGTAATGGCACTGTGCTAACCACATGGCGGTTAAGAGTGGAATGTTGGCCAGGAAACCAGAAGTGCCTGGCCCTATAGATAAATGAACCTTAATAACACTCCTGTATTCTAATTCTAGAATCTATTCTGAAACCATTCATGTGGGATAAAATGCTCACAGCTCAAAGGAAAACTGGTTGCACTGAATTTTATCTCTTTATTGTTCTATAGATAAAACATAACCACAAATATGTCATTCCCTTACACTTCAGTGCTATTCACATAAACACTTTAATGTCAAACATTAAATAATATCCACATACACTGTTCTCTTTAAATTAATACAAAAGCCAGCCTGGCATTAAAAGACATAAAATGCCCTTCATGCACGCTTTGAAAGGAAGAATAAAACTATAGCTGTAGATATCTGTCTCAGCAGCCAATGTCTGAACACCTTTTAAAGAGGGTGAACTCTTGCAAGGTATCAGGCCCCTATCATCCAGATGGAAGGGCACTGAAAACCTGTGACAACCAGCTGGCTGGAGTTCAAGGACAAGTTCAAATTCTCACTGCTGCGGTCAGATATTTGAACCTGTTTCAAAACGGCATCAATTATAGTGGGGCCTAAGAAGAGCAGGGAGATCTGCCTCAATGACTATTGCCCAGTAGCGCTCACATCTACCGTGATTTTGTGCTTTGAGAGATTGATCATGGCTAGGATTAACTCCTGCATGAGCAAGGACCCGGACTCACTACAGTTTGTCTACCACCACAACTGGTCTGCAGTGAATGCACTCTCAGTGGTTCTCCACTGGCCTGCATCACTTGGACATCAATAGCATGCTGCTGTTTATTGATTCAACACCATCATCCCCTCAGTACTAATACAGAAGCTTCAAAACCTGGGTCTATGTATCTGCCCCTGCAACTAGATCCTTGACTTCCTCTTTGGGAGACCACTGTCAGTGTGGATAGGAAATTATATTTCCTCCTCACTATCAATCAACACTGGCGCACCTCAAGGATGCATGCTTAGCCCACTGCTCTGCTCTTTCTACACCCACGACTGTGTGGCTAGACACAGCTCAAACATAAATATGCTGATGACAAAACCGCTGTTGACAAAATCTCAGGTGGTGTTGAGAAAGTGTATAGGAGTGAGAAAGATTGGTTGGTTAAGTGGTGTTGCAATAACAACTTGCACTCCATGTCAGTATGACCAACAACTGATTGTGAACTTCAGGAAGTGGAAATGAGGAAAACACACAGCAGTTCACGTCGGGAGTCAATGGAGCAAAGGATGAGCAGCCTCAGGTTCTTGAGTGCCAACGTCTCTGAAGATCTATCCCGAGCCCAATATATTGATGTATTTACAAACAAGGCACACCAATGGCTATATTTCATTAAGAATTTGAAGAGATTTGTTATGTCACCAAAGATTAGTAAATTTCTACACACGTACTGAGGAGATCATTCTGATTAGTTTCATCACTGTCTGGTATGGAGGGGCAAAGATGCAGGATCAGGAAGAAAACGTAGAGTGTTGAGATCTCAGCCAGCTCAATCATGGGCACCACCCCATCAAGATTTCTTCAAAAGGTGGTGCCTCAAAAAGGTGGCATTGATCATGAAGCACCTTCATGCCTTCTTATCAAAACTCCCATCAACGAGGAGCCTGCAGATGCATGCTCAATGTTTTAGGAAAATCTTCTTTACCTCCTCATCAGATTACTGAGCAGTCCATGAACCCATAAAGGCTGGCTCAATATTCTGAACTATTTTTGCACTATTTATTTTTTATGTATTCTTGTTATAATTTATAGAATTTTTAAGGCATTGCTGCTTCAAAGTAGCAAATTCCACATTTATCAGTGATAATCAACTGTTTCTGATTCTGGATCACTTAAAGTGGCTTAGCTCCATTTTTATAGAGGAGCCCTGAATGCAACTCTTTTGCAAGTTTCCAATCTCAACCTAAGTGCATTTTTCTTCTTCATTACACAAAAATCGTACCAGTTTCTGTGAACCCGCTGAGTGTTTCGTTTAATCATTTCCCATCACTAGTCATTGTCATGCAGTATATGGCAGAATTCTCATTCACATTCTTGACCATTTCTCTCCACAGATGTTTGCCTTTTGCTCCAGATTCCAGCATCTGCAGTCTCTTGTGTCTGCACCATCTTAAAGCATTAAACAGGACCTGACAGGCAGCTTCTTACCCCAAAGGATAGTGCACTTGTGGAATGTGCTGCTAGAGAAGGAGGCTGAAGCAGGAACATTTTTAAAATGTTCGGATAACTACATAGATTCAAGTCGCTAAGAGGGACATGAATCAAATGTGGTCAAATGAGACTAGCTCGGTAGGTATGATGGTTTGCATGGGTAAGTGAGTCCATAGGCCTGTTAACCAGACCCTTACGACGAACATTCTCATCCTGTTTGGTTTTCGGCCATTATCAGCTCAACTCATTTTGATGTGTAAGTGTTCTTGCATTATTAGTTTTTTTGCAAGATAGATTAAATAGGAATTTCTGTAACAATGATTCTAATGTTAATATTCCAAAAGATTGTGAATTTTCAGAAAGGGTAGAATCATACTACCATCATGACAGGACTTTGAGGTACTCTTTCTGATTCTCTTTCAGCAGATGCTGCCTAACCTCCTCTGCATTTCCAGGTTTTTTTATGTTTTTGCTTGAGATTTCTGCAGTCTTATTGAGTTATATGGCTAATATTTGTAGTGTTGCTTTGCAAAACCTGTTATCAGCCTGTCCACAGGGTTTGTGGAAGAAGGTAGACACTGTAGTTACTGTAAATTAAAACAGCACAAAAAAGCTAAACGAGAACATTAACCCATCAAAATAAGTTGAGATGATAATGTTAACTCCAGTTAGATCCTCGGTTACTATATTCAAAAAGTTAGTCATTTATGTCCTTGTCCCCAGGTGAATAATTCCTCCTACATTTCATTCGGCACACAGCTTGTTTTCCAAGTTCATTCGAAAACCCTGCTGCTTCTTTGTGGCATATTGCAATCTGAAACCTGGCCAGTTTTTGATGAGTAAAACTTATAAACTTGCCTTTGAAGTTTAGTTGGTTGGTCCATTTAATGTTTTATTTAATTTGTGTTAAACTTAGTAACTTGTCTAATTCTTGATCTTAGTTTAGCAAAGAATATTTGCCTTTCAGTAAATTCTTCTGAATTTTGGAAACATTAAAACTTATTTAAGATGCAACAACATAACTAGAGGAAGACAGGAATGAAATTTAAAGAAATATTATTGCGAAAAAAGCATCATCTTGGAGAAATTCTGTAGTATGCGCACCTTTTGAAAATTCTAAACTAACAATCTTGTGCTTTTGAAGATAAACATCAAATTTTACTCAGCTGCATCAATTTCAAAGGCAGACTTTCAAAAGCTGTAAAGTCCTCCACCTAGGGAACTATTTCAAGATTGCCTGGGGCATTTCTTTTTGCTGCCCAAACTCTCTTTGCTGGAGTCATATAGAGAAACACCTGCAAGATAATAATAAAACTCTAACTTGAAGATATATTGCCTAGTTTTGAGTTGAAAACTAATAAGAAATGTATTGCTTATGTATTTTAAATGTGTTTGATGGTGGAAGGCTCAGGGCTATTGGCTCGTGTTTTTCTAGGGGAAACCCCGTCCGCCCGCCAAACTGTGTCTCACGGTTGCGTCGTTGCTGTGTAATGCACCCTGGTTCACTTCACCACCAGGGGCTACACCCGAGGATTTCACCCTACTGACAGAGTCCTCCCACGGTCTCAACATGTTTTCATCCCCCCTCATATCTCTGATCAACTGAACGAACGTCGGAGGAGGGCACGTTTTATAGGACTGCCGGAGACTCCAAGCAATCTTGTCCTCAACCTGGGCACCCCTAACTACCTGATCCATTCTTAACTGATCCACCTGTTCAGCCGGAATGACCCCCACCCCCACCCCCACCCCCACCGGCACCGCACCCTCCCCCCCAAGCCGTCTCTCTAGCCGAAAGAGGTACGCGGAGAGCTTCTCACCCTGCTCCTGACGCATGTTTTGAGACTCCCTGAGGAGCTCCCAGGAGCTCCCGGCCAACCCAAAAGCACTTTCCAAAGCCTCCAGATAATCCTTCAGAGTGACAACGTGCTGGTTATCCCTCACCTCGCGCACTACCCCAGCTGCAACTCCCCGCAAACTTTCAACCAATCGCTGTTGTTTTGCCTCATCCGAGCACTGCCACTCACTTAACAACTGTGTCATTTGCTCTATGCATGTCTCATAATCTTCTTCCCCTTCAGGGGTGGGTGTTATCCCAGAGAAAGTTCTTATTCTCTGCCTTTCTCACCAAGGAGGTAATGGTAGATACCAAATTGGAACCCTTGCCTTTCACTAAGAGGTGGGAACTAACCAAGTTTTCCAAATCTGAGCAATCCTTCCCTTCATCATCCAGTACCAAAAGAGTTTGTTCCCTAAGATCTCCTTCCCTCTCTGCTGGCGACTCAGCTTGCTGAGCTTTGACCCCTCCCTCCCCGACAATTTGCAGACGCCATGGTCCCGCCTCCCCGGGACGCCAATCTCCTCTGGCAACTCCACCCCTCGTAAGTCTTCGCTTGTCTGCATCAGTACCAGGCCTGTGTCTGTCTCAAAATCAAAGTTCCGCGATACAATTTCCACTTTGCCAGCAGCCTTAACTGTACTCAAACCTTGGAGTATCATTTCATCCGATACATTAGTCTCCACCCACCTCAACACGCACGCATTGCTTACTGGCACGCCTGCAGCCGCACACCATCGCTGAAAGGCGGTCTCCATGACAACTGTACTTTAAACAGAGTGATAACACAGCATCTACAGAATTCAATCCCAGATGAGGGCCCCCACAAATGTAACGCTCAGGGCTATCGGCCCGTGTTTGTCTAGGGGAAACCCCGTCCGCCCGCCAAACCGTGTCTCACGTTTGCGTAGTTGCTGTTTAATACACCCTGGTACAAACTCACCCATAAAATATCAGACAGCACACAACGTACGATTTACAGATTACACTTTATAAATCTTACTGGAACTATGTAATTAATAGAGATACAATATAAAAGGAAATTAAAAGGTGCCAAACTATCAGAGTTTAACCAGTTCGTGCTCAACCATTGGAGCTCAATTAACGGGGTCTTCTTTCCACCGTTCGATCTCCTCCGACCTCCTCGACTCGCCGCCTGGGACCAACCACGCAGGTCGAACAGAACGCGTCCAGCACGTCCTTCCTCTCCGGTTCTCCTCCCGAAAAGCCCGCGCACTGACTCAGGTTCCCACACATACAGATAGAATAACATAGCTTCCATTGGTTAGTTCCTCCATTATGTATAACTATAACCCAAACATTTCAGCTACAGTGAACATTACCTCATAGTTAATATTACAAAGAAGCCATTTCATTATAACACTTCAGAGAAACCATTTTATAATTAGTAGTTAACAGTTAACATTACAGTGAATATTACAATGGTCTTCTGCTTCCAGACAAATTTGTTAAGATAAAAGCACTAATACACGTTTCTGTTGCAATGTTGATGAAAAAAGGATTTTTTTCATCAGTTCTGTCAGTTACACTACAGTATATCTGCTGTTATTTGACTATCAAATTAGCATAACAGCTACAAAGCAGAATTTAAACACAGCTACTGCGCTTCTGAAAAAAAGTGAACCCCTGCCCTTTCATACAGTAATAGACTTGACAGTTCAAATGACATTCAATTATTTTATTCCCATATGACTGTGATTAAAGAGTAATCCAAACTGTCAAGCAAACTCTCTAAATCATAGGTTTTGCCAGGGTTTGCAGACGATAAACTGGAAATTTTCAATGTTAATCTCTTCTCTGACCCTAAATTTATAGTTATTTCTTAGTCTTGCTTACAAGGGATGGCATAAATTATTGTTGAAGGAGGAATAAACGACATGGTGCCCAAGGCAGCATTCAGTCATCTTTTCAAATCCCTGGGTGCTAAGTGATTATTTACGTACAGCTGCTGCCTTTGAGAATTTGTTGACGTCATTTTCTTTTTGATGAATGTTCTGGATTTTCCAGGTTTCTCAAGCACAGCAGCATCTACTCTGTGGGAATCCGCTCTTGTATCCCTGTGCCAGGTTAGATCCAATTCAAGATACTTCAGCACATTCACTTGAAAGAAAATTTACAGCTGCAGGGGAGAAATATAAACTTATATATTTTTTAGTACTTCTTATTCATGCTTGCTGTAAAGTTATTAACTTTTAAAAGTGGATTTAAATAATTCAGATGATATTATCCTTTTAATGCTTTTGACTTAAAATAAACATTTTTTTTAAATAATTTAATTTCAAAACTCTTAAATGTTCCTGAAAACACAAGGTGCAGCTTTGCAGTCTTTTAGAGGAGTTTGCTGGGGTAGAACATGTTGTGGTCTTCAGAGGTGCATTGATAGAGTTGCTCTCCAACTCTTTCTCCGCATTGACAATTGCTTTGGTGCTGCTTCCTGCACCCATGCCGAGCTCATTAATTTCATCAGGTTTGTCTCTGACTCACACCCACCTCATATTCACTTGGTCCACTGCCAACACATCTCTTCCTTTTCTTGGTCTCTCTGTCTTAATCTCCAGGGACAGATTATCTATTGCCATCTTTTACAAATCCACTGATTACCAGTTACCATGGCTGCACCACTTGTCATTCTACTACTTGTAAAGATGCTTTCACTTCTCTTGATCCCTATATCTCCACTGCATCCATTCTCTTGATGAGCCTTTCAATTCCAGGACATCCAAGATGTCCCAACTTTTTTGGAAAACAGGGTTTTCTCCTCCGCCACTATCAGTGAACACTTCACACACCTCCTCAA
Source organism: Mobula birostris (assembly GCF_030028105.1). NCBI lineage: Eukaryota > Metazoa > Chordata > Chondrichthyes > Myliobatiformes > Myliobatidae > Mobula > Mobula birostris. Next base: position 193,907,561 of record NC_092371.1, read on the forward strand.
TTTCCGGCATGTCTGCCCTCACCCTTTACCCTTCCCAACATTACAGAGAGAAGGTTACTGTTGTCCTCGCCTACTACCCCGTGAGTCTCTACATCCAACATGTTAACTTCCACAACTTATTTCATCTCCAATGGGATCCCACTACGAGACACATCTTCCACTGACCTCCACTTTCTGTATTGCACTGGAATTACTCTCTGCCACTCCCTTGTCAACTCATTCCTTCCCACTAGGCACTTATCCCTGTGTTATGTCCTACACCTTCTTCTTCACCTCCTGGCAACCAAGAAAGTTACAAGAGGTCCAGGTATGGCCTCTGGAAAGTCATCTCAGGGGTGAAGCAGTAATTCTGGACTAAATGAGTCAATGATGACTTCTCGACAGTTGTGGCAGGGTCTGAATGCTATCACCTCCTACAAAGTGAAATCAAGCAACATAGGTGACAGCAGGGCTTCGCTGCCAGATGAACTCAATGCCTTCTGTGCTCGCTTTGGCCATCAAAACATGGAGGAACCATCGCAAACTCCCACAGCCCCCAAGAACCTCGTGATTTCAGTCTCTGAGATCAACCATGGAAAACATCCAACCCAGAGGGGTGCCTGGCCGAGTACTAAGGACTTATGCTGATTAACTGGCTGGAGGGTTCACTGGGATTTTTAACCTGATGATCCTGTGATCTCTGTCTCAGAGACCGATGTTAGGCTGTCTTTAAAGAGAATGAACTCTCGCAAGGTGGAAGGTCCTGATGGAGTACTTGGTAAGGCATTGAAAACTTGTGCCAAGCAACTGGCGGGAGTATTCAAGGACATTTTCAACCTCTCATTGCTATGGGAGAAAGTTCCCATTTGCTTCAAAAAGGCAACAATTATACCAGTGCCTAAGAAGAATAATGTGAGCTGCTTAATGACTATCGCCGAGTAGCACTCTCATCAACAATGATGAAATGCTTTGAGAGGTTGGTCATGACTAGACTGAACTACTGCCTCAGCAGGGACCTGGACCCATTGCAATTTGCCTATCGCCACAATAAGTCAATGACAGATGTAATATCCATGGCTCTTCACACGGCTTTAGACAATCTGGACAACACAAGCACCTACATCAGGATGCTGTTCATGGACTATAGCTCAGCATTTAATACCATCATTCCCACAAACATGATTGAGAAGTTGCAGAACCTGGGCCTCTGCACGTCCCTCTACAAATGGATCTTCAACTTCCTCACCGGATGACCGCAGTCTGTGCGGATTGATGATAACATCTCCTCCTCGCTGACGATCAACACTGGTGTACCTCAGGGGTGTGTGCTTAGCCCACTGCTCTACTTTCCCTATACCCATGACTTTGTGGCTAGGCATAGCTCAAATACTGTCTATAAATTTGCTGACGATACAACCATTGTTGGTAGAATCTCAGGTGGTGACGAGAGGGCGTACAGGAGCGAGATATGCCAACTAGTGGAGTCGTGTCACTGCAACAACCTGGCACTCAACGTCAGTAAGACGAAAGAGCTGATTGTGAACTTCCAGAAGGATAGGACGAAGGAACATATACCAATCCTCATAGAGGGATTAGAAGTGGAGAGAGTGAGCAGTTTCAAGTTCCTGGGTGTCAACATCTCCGAGGATCTAACGTGGTTCCAATATATTGATGCAGTTATAAAGAAGGCAAGACAGCGGCTATACCTTATTAGGAGTTTGAAGAGATTTGGCATGTCAACAAATACACTTAAAAACTTCTGTAGATGTACTGTAGAGAGCATTCTGACAGGCTGCATTACTGTCTGATATGGGGGGTGGGGTGGGGGGAAGCTACTGCACAGGACCAAAAGAAGCTGCAGAGGGTTATAAATTTAGTGAGCTCCATTTTGAGTACCAGCATACAAAGTACTCGGGGCATCTTCAAGGAGTGGTGTCTCAGAAAGGCAGCGTCCATTATTAAAGACCTCCAGCACCCAGGGCATGCCCTTTTCTCACTGTTACCATCAGGTAGGAGATACAGAAGCCTGAAGGCTCACACTCAGTGATTCAGGAACAGCTTCTTCTGCTTGCCATTCGATTCTTAAATGGACATTGATCCCGTGAACACTCCCTCATTTTTTAATATATTATTTCTGTTTTTTGCACGCATTTTAATCTATTAAATATACATATACTGTATTTAATTTACTTATTTACTGATTATTATTATTTTATTTTGTTTTTTTTCTTCTATATTACATATTGCATTGAACTGCTGCTGCTAAGTTAACAAATTTCACGACACATGACGGTGATAATAAACCTGATTCTGATTCACTTTGGAAGTCTAAGATTCCCACCTGCTTCAAGCAGGCTTCAGTTATACTGGTGCCTGGGAAGAACATGGTAACCTGCTTCAACGATTATCATTTAGTCGCACTTACATCCACAGTGATGAAATGCTTTGAGATGTTGGTGATGAAACACATCAACTCCTGTCTTAAAACCAACTTGGATCTGCTCCAATATACCTGCCATCACAACAGGTCCACAGCAGATGCCATTTCATTGATTCTTTACTCAACCTTGAAACAACTGGACAGCAAAGATGCATACATCAGGATACTCTTTATCAGCTACTGCTTGGAATTCAAAACCATCATTTCCTCAAAACTAATAAATCTGCTTCAAGACCCTTGGCCTCAACACCTCCTTGTGCAATTGGATCATCAATTTCCTCACTTGCAGACCGCAGTCAGTTCAGATTGGCAACAGCGTGTTTTCCATAATCTCCACCAGCACAGATGACCCACAAGGCTGTGTGGTTAGGCCTCTGCTATACTTGCTTTCCACTTATGGTTGTGTGGCTAAGCACAGCTCCAATGCCGTAGTTACGTTTGCTGCTGATACCACTGTTCTAGGCCGAATCAAAGGTGGTGGTGAATCAGCATATAGAGATATTGAAAGTCTGGCTGAGTGGTGGCACAAAAACAACCTCTTACTCGATGTCAGCAAGACCAAGGAACTGATTATTGACTTCAGAAGGAGGAAATTGAAAGTGCATAAACCAGTCTTCTTCAGGGGATCAGAGGTGGAAAGGGTCAGCAACTTTAAATTCCTAGGTGCTAATTCAGAGGACTGCCCTGGGCATAGCTTGTAAGTGTAATTATGATGAAAGCATGGTGGTACCTCTACTTTCTTCGAATTTTGTGAAGATTTGGCACGACATATAAAATTTTGACAAATTTCTATAGATGTGTGGTGGAGAGTATATTAACTGGTATAGAAACACCAATTCCCTTGAGCAAAAAATCTGACAAAAGTCAGTGGATATGGTCCTCTCTATCATGGGTAAAACCCTCCCCACCATTGAGCACATCTATATGAAGTGCTGTTGCTGAAAAGCAGCATCCGTCATCAGGGACTCCCACCACCCAGATTATGCTCTCTTCTCGCTACTGCCATCAAGAAGAAAGTTCAGAGCTTCAGGACTCACACCACGAGGCTCAAGAAAAAGTATTACCCATCAACCATCAGGCTGTTGAACCAGAGGGAATAACTTCACTTCACTTCACCTGACCCATCACTGAAATGTTCCCACAATCTTTGGACTCACTTTCAAGTACTTTTCATCTCATGTTCTCAATATTTGTTTACTTATTTGTTATTATTATTTTTTTATTTTTTCCTTCTTTTTGTATTTGCACAGTTTGTTGTCTTTTGCTTGCTAGTTGTCCACACTGTTGTTGTAGTCTTTCATTGATTCTATTGTGGTTATTAGATTTATTGTATATGCCCACAAGAAAATGAATCTCAGGGTTATATATGATGGCATATATGTACTTTGATATTAAATTTACTTTCAACTTTGAACTTATCACCATCCAGGACCCTAAACTGTCTCCCCAGGTTAAGCACTCCTTCACATGTGAATCAATATGTGTCATTTATTGCATCTAGTGCTCCCAGTGTGACCTCCTCTACACCAGTGAGACCTGACACAAATTGGGGGATTGTCTCATTGAGCACTTTCACCTCATCAGCCACAACAGCCAGGATCTCCCAATGGTCAACCATCTTAATTTCAATTCCCATTTGCACACATTGACATATCTGTCCACAGCTTTCTTGAGTGTCACACTGCACCAGACACAGATTGGAGAGGTGGTGTGTTCAGAGCAGCTCTTTCAGATGTGGTCGTATGGGTTTTAATGCCTGGAACTGTACAGCAGATAGTTAATGTACATTAAATCTTAACAAAACTCAGAGAATGGAGTTACAGAAGAGTCAGAATATGTTGAAATTGGTTAATATGGGGATTTCATGCTTTAAACTTGTTGAATGTTGTTTTCTTGTGCATGGTGAATAAATTCCAACATTACTTTGTATTAAAGGCTTAGAGTAACACATTTCCTCAGTTTTGTTAGATTGTTACTGAATATTTTTTGCAATAGTTTAACCCTTAGGAATAAGAGATTTTCTGGAATGGTTTAAAGTGTTAATAGTTTGTATACTTTAATTGTGTGAAGTATGACACATCTGAGTTAACTTGAGTGAGTGTGTGTCTGAGAGTACAAAGGTTGCTTTAAGAGGCTGTTTCTTTAAGAGGTTGCGTCAATGTATTAATGTGTTGGGGTTCCCCAACAAGCAGGTTTTTTCTTCTTCTTGATTGTTTGGAAAATGTGTAATAATTTTTCATGGTGGGAATTAACTGTATGTTCTATAATTTGCAGTTACGTGTATATGGTTTTGAAAGAAGAAGAGTGCAAACATGGATCTTTGTGTTTTGTCTTGTTTGTGTTTTTGGTTTGTTTCATTGTTTACCATGGAATTGATTTTAGGGGAACCCAGATTCTACACTGGCCACGTGTAACCTGGGTTGAGAAGGAAATTTGTGCATCTCTACCTAGAAATGAAATGCCCACATTTCGGAGGGAGATGGGCATTCAGGGAGATTGCTCTTTAGGGGACAGTTAAATTTGAAATTTGAATTTAATACTTAGGGAAGATAGGTTCTACCTTCCTTGCAGATAATCTTTATTGTGCTGAAAAACAGCATGGGTGTCAGGATATGATAGAAGATGATCCCAAACGGCCACAAGGAAAGGTAAAGTATAGCTTTAAAGTTACCTAACACCACGAGTGCACACACAGCAGAAGTGGCAGCTGTGGTATGTGGTGAGCCACCCAGAATGTTTTCTGTCCAGACCAGTCATACATTCTGATAGTATGTACATTTGTAATTGGCTTACAGAATATTTGCCTCTGTGGGAAGCAAGAGGGTTCATTTCAGCTGATAGAAATCCTCTCCCCTCTGTTGCTCTGTTGTCATATATAATTGTAGAAGCAAAGGGTAAAGAATACGAAGTCAAAAAGGTGAAAGTCCCTTCATAATTATCCGCTGAGGGGAATAAGAAAGCTAAGCTAGCGAAGCAAGGTTCTTTAAATAGGTAGGAATGGCAACTGCAGATTGGGGAGATGGGAAGGCAGAAAGAATGACAGGCTAAGGTTATGGATTTAACAAAGGAGCAGAAGAAAGATAATGAATATTTTAAAAATTAATAGAAGGACCAGGGTCAGAAATGTACAAAGAACACAAAGGTGTACATGTCAATGTTGGAGTAGTTTGTGGTCCCAGAGGGAGGAAGGAATCAAATGATCCACTGCTACCATGATCCATGGGGGCACCAGGGAGCCGAAAGGACCCTGGAAAATATAAAGGAGGTGTTTTTGTGACCATGGATGAAGGACAAGTGTCAAGAATCGATTGATTTGTGCACAATATAATTGTCAAGTCGGATTTCTTTTTGTTCTTTGAACATGTGCAGCTTTCCCACCTGGAGGGGATTGAATGCATCTACCTGAAGGCTTTTTAACTAGATTCCACTCAATGACCAAACAACTTTTCCTTTTTCCTTCTTTTATTTTTCACAAGTGTGGCAGCTCGATAGTTCCATTTGTTCCATCAACCATTAGCCATTAGACATTAGTCACTAGTTATTAGACATTAGACACTAGTCATTAGTCATAAGTCATAAGTTATTAGTCATAAGACATAAGTCGTTAGTTATTAGGTGAAAAACTGGCTACATCTCCGGACTTTGTAGACAGATTCCGACCTGCACCTCTCCGCTCCCTCATAGACCGTTATGTTCTCAAACTGTGTGACCCTTCCCGAAGGTTTCCGAGCTCTCCTTAAACCTCGCACCATTTCCGAGAAGCGCCTGCGCGCGATGATCCCCGTGACGTGAAGCTAGCGCCTACCCAAAACCCAGTGACAGCAGTGCTCTTTTCCATGAAACAGTCTCTCAAGTTATTTAAAGTTTACCGCAGATTCCAACACTGCTCCCAGACTGCCGCTCTGATGCTGCTGGGTCCTCCTGACGTTCCAGGCAGAAGCAACACTCGGGCAGCAGATTCCATCCGGTCTATCAGTGGATTCATGCTATTACTTTTAAATTTTATTTTCTTTTGCCTCTAGGTCCTAATACTTTCTAGAAACTCTAGTTTGGCCTGATCAAAATGTAAAAGAAAGGAGCCCTCTGACATACCAGACCAGTGGAAGGATTTGGGACTAATTTGCAAATACATTATGTTAGACCTTTGCCACCCACCCCAGGAGGGTACAAGTATATTCTTGTCATGGTAAATACTTGCAGCAACTGGGTGGAAGCTTTCCTGATTAAGACATACATGGCCAAAACCACTGCAAAAATCTTATTAGACAGGAGTTTTACTCGCTGGGAATTACCTCAGAGTATAGAATTAAATTAAAACACACAATGTACAGCCCAGATAATGCAAGATATCATGGCACTTTTAGAGATCGAGCAGAGACTGCATATACCCTTTTGACCACAGTCTAGTGGAATTGTGGAAAGGATGAACTGATCATGAAAAAAATATGATGGTCAGAATGGTGCAACAACAGGACAGGTAGCTTTGCCTTATGTACCGATAATAATAAGGAATACAGAGGCATCATTGACAAGTTACACCCCTTATAGACTCATGACTGGAAGAAACAAGAGAATATTGGGGGAGGAGTCATTAAGATTTGACTTGCCAGAACCCAAAATAGATAGGATTACATCAGAAAAGTGGGTATAATAATTGGTAGAGATAATGAAAGAGGCCAATTATGTGACAACCCATCAATTAGGAAAGAAAAAGCAATAGAGTAAAGCTTCTTTTGACTCAAAAGTTGTTCCCATAGAATTAATTCAAGACAAAGTGATGATTAGAATACACTAACTCTCCTCATTTTTAAATCCATGGTTTGTAGGGCACTGTGAAATTAAAGACAGAGTAAGTTCATCAGTATATTGGGTACCGATTTCTCTAGATAAAAATGGATGTTACCTCATCATCCAGTTGAAATTGGTGGGTGAGAAACAAGAATGTTATCACTATTGACATGTTGCAATTGATGTACATGATGGACCCGATTTTGGAGACTTGACAATCAATGTGCACGGTAATCCTGATTTGGAAGTTTTGGTACTGGAACAGTTGTTCCAAGTAGATGGCGACCAAGGAGGAATTTTTCCATTCTCTCAGTCTGAGAATCAGGGGAGTTTGTCAAGAAAATAAAGAAAAGAAAAAAAAACATGTTGGTTCCTGCCTCGCCTAAGCTGAAATGAAATGGGGTGGAGAAAAGGGAAAAAAATGATGGATGGCTTGAGTCCGAAGATAATTGGGAGCCTGGATTAGATGGGCTGAAAAACCAATAGACTTAAAATAAATTATGATTGAAATTTGAAAATGGAAATGAAAGCAGAAATTACATTTGTGTGTTACAGATTTAATTCAATATGATAAGAATAATATAAAATTGACCATCCCACGCCTCAAGTTGCTGGAACTATACCAGAGTCTAAATGTAAGGAAAACAAGTGTAACACAAAGAAGTAAAATCAGTGTTAGAAGATACAGGGGAATTCTTCACTTTGAAGCCAAGGTAGTAGCATGTTCAAGTAATCTTTAATCTAACTGAAATAATGGTGCCCGAAAGGTGCTCGTCAATCAGACATTATTTACTCATTTTCTTGAATGACAACTAAGCAAGAGTGAGCTTAATTCAGTCAAAAATAGAAGGAAGAGAGGACTATTGGAATTAGTGGGAGTATGTTATGCATCAGAGTTTGTAATGATCAATACTTCAGATACAGCTGAGTTAGGAAACCAGATATAGTCCCTTCAACAGAAAATGTTGAAGTATTGATCAACATACTGGAGAAAATAATCAAAACTGGATGCAGGCTAATCAAGTTGGTAAATCTCAGGTTCATCTCAGGTAACCCTGGATTCAAGTTAAATTTCTGAAGCCTCTTCGAGTTACCATGAATCTCATATCCAAGGGAATACATAAAGCTGAAATCTGTGATACGTATACGATTGGTACAAATTTATTACAAATTGATGCACATCAAGTACCAAATTGGATATCAGATGAGCAACGAAGTCAGGGGGTTGTGGAAAAGTGCCCTTGTGTCATATTAGAAGGCTTACATTAACCAAAAGAGTACTTGGTTCACGTGATGATGGTAAAGGAAGGTTTAATGTCAGTGTGATATTTCATATTCCCTGGCATAGAAATAATTTGACCTACTCTTTGAAAAGTTTTCACAATGTGGGCAAGTATCATGAGAAGCCTTGGATATTCTTAAATAACCCACCAACACATGCTGCTATTATGAATGGTACCGGAAAAGGGATAGATTTATCAAGATGTCATAAAAGGGAAAAACCACTGGGCTTGTACAGAAAAGATAACAAGACAGAAACTTCTGGATTATGGTTTCAGTACTTATGATAATTATTCATTGTCTATTCTGCATTGGTGGGACAGAGATATTATACAGCAACAGCAACAACGAGTTGTACCAAGGGATGGAAAGAGTGTCCTTTGGACATTCACAATGTTGCAATTGGGAGGGTGACTTTAGATTTGGCTATTGGAGGATGAACTTCACCTCAACCAGTAGGAGACACAGTAATAAAGGAGAACTTCAAAATCCAATGCACTGATATGGACTGATACTTGTGGGACTATGTTGTTACCAAGTTGTCTCTGATTCCTCATTTGACTGCAGACTGGACACTGGTTGCGGAGGAAACAAAGGAAATAATCCATCAATGGACAAAGCACACTAAAGTCAGTAAGATATGCTGATGTAGCAAATTGTATTCTTCAGACTTTTGGGAGAGGTTTTAGAGTTGGGGATCAAATGCTCCAATACATCAATGGCTGATGACAGTATTACATGTATAATGTCACACACCTGCTGGGGGTTCATGGCAATTCTATGAGTAGTCAATAGAATAGAGGAGGATAGTGATCCTGAGATAAATAATTCTGGATCAAGATGAGGAAGATGTTGGCCAGAAAGAAGTACCATCTATAAATCAGTGAATTTAAATGAATCAAGGACAGCGAAAGCAGACGAACTAAATGCTTTTGCTCTTGCCATGAGGGACAAGATGAGGGCTGCTATGTTATGAAGAGTCTCCATTTTGTGAGCTAAGGTAACTTGGCTTGATCAATGTTTTAAAGCAGACATAATGATGTCTCAGGTAATCTGCTGATCAAGGGATAATTTCTGAATAAATCACTTGTGAGGTGTTCTTTGGTTGGATATAGCATGCAGGTTTTTGTCTGTATTTGTTCTGCATGATTCAAGTTGGTTTCTGATTGAGAACAAAGAGCCATAAATTACCGATTGTCACTTGCTGGGAAGAGGGCAATAAATGGATGCTAGTCTAGAGCAGAGCCAATGAAAAAGGTGTTAAGAGTCGGACACATGATCTATAACCAATGACACTGGAATGCAATCATTGAACTGGTGAAAAAATAAGTATAAATGAAAAGGTTTTCACATACAACACAGCAATGGCTTGGTAGGAGGTTCACCATGGTGGATGTGAGGTACCCACAGTCACATGGAGATTCAAAACGGAACTACAAGGAACATCAGCAGAAACTCATTTTTAACTGGTATCATATTTTCTGTTCATGGAAGGTCAGGAAAACTTAACAGGTGTTCACACAGGTATTTGTTCTTCTGCACTTAGTGGTGTTTGCAGATTCTCCCTCTGCCTCCCTCATCATTATTACAAAGGGTGACCCTTATAACAGAACAATAGCAGGGGATGAGGTAAAGAGTAAAGAGTGCATGTAGTTGGATACCAACAGAGTGTGTGGAGGAAAATAAGAAGAGAAGATGGTGGAGACCAGAAGAATGTCTGATGTGGAACTAGATGACTTGGAGTTTGTCAAATGTGTTCAGGAAAGTTTGCTAAATATTGTGTGCAGTTCTGATCACCTAACTATAGGAAGGGTATCAGTAAGATTGAAAGAGTGCAGAGAAGAGTGACTAGGATGTTGCTGGGTCTTCAGGAGTTAAGTTTCAGGGAAAGATTGAACATGTTAGGACTTTATTCCTTGGAGCGTTGAAGAATGAGGGGGGATTTGATAGAGGTTTACAAAATTATGAGGGGTATAGACAGAGTAAATGCGAGTAGGCTGTTTCCACTTAGATTAGGAGAGATAAATACGAGAGGACATGGCTTTAGGGTGAAAGGGGAAAGGTTTAGGGGGAACATTAAGGGGAACTTCTTCACTCAGAGAGTGGTGGCAGTGTGGAACGAGCTGCCATCTGACATGGTAAATGCAGGCTCACTCTTGAGTTTTAAGAATAAATTGGATAGATACATGGATGGGAGAGGTCTGGAGGATTATGGACTGGATGCAGGTCAATGGGACTAGCGGAATATAGTTTTGGCACAGGCTAGAAGGGCCGAATGGCCTGTTTTCTGTGCTGTAGTGTTCTATGGTTCTATGGAGTGTCATTAAAAAAAAACAGCAGATTTTATGATGAGGGAACCAACAAAGAATGCGGTCTTTCCTGTTCTCTGGCCTACTGGATCTTGGGCTCTTAACTACTGACTTATCCTTCCAAAGTTAGCAGTTTTTAGGCTCATGAGATCAAAACCAAAATGGAACTTACTCCTTTTATGTCTTGTTTTTTAATCACAAAGAATTTTTAATTGAATATAGCATTAGAAACAAGTATTTCTGTTTGCACAAGATAAAATTAAGTCTGCCATGGAATGACTCCTTAAAATGTGATAAGAACATTCAGTAAATAGTTTAGGAAGCTTATTCTTAAACAAATAGATAACATTCAATGTTTAATTAAGTAAATGTGGTTAGTTGTACTTCCTCTGTTCCACAATTAGTGATCCAGTAAGGAAATAGCAGTTTCAGGTACTATCTCTGGAACGTGCACAGTGTGGGCAGAGAGATGACAGGAAGGAGAAGAAATGTACTGTTCTCAGTGTTTTTTTTATATACAGATTTATTTGTTGCTATCAGTCAACAAGATCTGCAATTGAGCAGGAGGAGAACAGAACACTGTTGGATCCCTGGGTAGGATAGGACGAACTGTATGGGTTATGAAGAGAAAGGGAGCATTTTGTCATACTGATCCAGAGATACATTGGTCAGACAGCAAAACAGATATCAAGCAGATAACAAGCATAGTTGGCAAGATCAAGTCGGAAATAATTCAGTAAGGACAGCAATCTTGAGAAATTTCAATTACTAAAATTAGAAAGTAATTCAATCTCAATATTTCTGTTTTGTCAGCATCTATTGCTCTTATGCATGGAAACTAAAATAGAGAAATTGTGCCCATTTTGGTCTTACACCTGTTGTGAAAGAATTTTTCAACCTATAATTTAAGACAGAATGATGGAGCACTTGCAGAAATGTGAGCTGACCAAAGAGAGCCAGGAAAGACTTGAACAGGCCAAACAATCCTGACTGAACTTCAGGAGGAAGTAGCTAAACTGGCAGAGGACAAAATGTTTTTTAGTGATGTTTATATGGGCTTCTAGAAGGCATTTAGTCATTTTTCAGAAGAAACTATCAGCCAAAATTAAAACTCATTTAATTAAAGGCAATTATGTCAGAGGTGATCCATTTTTGACTAAAACATACATGATGTTTACAATGATGTAATACTTGTAATATGGAGGTGTAAATGGATTCAGTAAGTCACTCAAATGTAAAAGTCAAGAAAACTCAAAGGCTAATGGGACATTAAACTTTAAAACCAGATGGCTAGAATATAAAAGGAAGAAAACATTGTTTCAACACTAACAGCTTTGGTTAGATCAAAGACAGAGTGCTCATTCTGTTCTGAGCAACACTCTTTCAAGAAAAGATAGTTCAACTTCAGAAGGGGGTATTGATTATTCAGAGATGTGGATGTCTCCTGAAGGATTTTGGAGAACCAGATGGTTTTTTTTACAGCAATCCAGTAGTTTTATGGTCAGCATTACTGCAATTAGCTTGTTATTCCAAATGTATTTAATTACTTGAATATAATTCACATATTGTTGTGGTTGGATGTGGCTCCAGATTAGTTGTCCAGGCATTTGGATATATTTTTATTTACCTCACTAAAAAGCTCTCTTAAATCATGCCTGAAAACGTTGAAACATAAACAATGATCGTAAGAATTTAAAGTGAGGTTTGTGTGGTTTAACTCAGAAGTTGCAGCATTACACTTCTGAAATAAGCCAGCTTTCCTCAAGCATGGATTGATTTTGCTTTATCAGAGGCTAGGAAAAAATGATGTGTTTACTTCATGCTCAGGAGAAAGGCTGTCAGTAAAAAAAAAAATTGTTGTATTTTCACAGGGTTTCTATTTAAAAAGTTGACCAGAAGAAAGCATCAGGAAATCCAGCAGGTGAAAGAAGAGCTGAATCTACATTTAAGTCACGGCACTGCTGGGCCAGGGAGTGGGAATAGTTACACCAGCTGCAAGGACCTTAAACATATAAAGACCCTTCACCTCAAAATACCCACAAGAGGCCCCCACATCATTCAGTCACTTTCTCCACGACCTCACCCCAAAATGTTGATGATTTATCCATGCACCTCCTATCTGTGATGCTTTATCCCCTGATCACGACCTACCATCCCCAATCTAAAGATTTCAGTATTTCAATCCACAATCTCTGTGAACTTCCAGCCCCCTAAAAGCTATTAAGTTTACTGATGCTATCCTGAAGCTCTCTCTGCTCTGAAAATCAGAATTGCTTCTGGGCAGGAAAGCTATTCAAACAAATAATGCCCATGGATTTATAACTTCATGGCAGTCAGAAAGCATAAACCCCTTCACAACTCGGATTCCTCAGTACCTCATCACTATGCTCATCTCTACAGCCACATAATAAAAATCAAGCATCATATAAATAGGTTTGGTGGTTCCCAGGGGTGAAAATTGCATTCACTGTCAACCTTCAGTCCAATATTGATCTTCTGTTGCAGGGTCAAAGTTTGCTCTTTTTGAAGAATTCTGATCCTACAATGGCTATATTTCATTAATACAACCTGCAGTCAATAAAATAAATCCAAATATTATCTTCTTTATATTTCTTCAATTAAAAGCATCAAAGTAATCTCCAGCAACCAAAAGTCTAATATCTGATAAACAGTCAGGGCCTTTTATGATAAGAATTACAATTTACATTTCATGCTCACGGGGTTAGGATTAAAAATCTTTTCAATTGCCTATTATGTAATGATGAATTCCAGTAAGTAGACTGTCAGTTATGATAAAAATCACCACTTAAATCACTCCTCTGGCACCATGTTGTGCTAACTGCATGATACACAGAAAATTGGTTTTTGCAAAGCCTTTACCTGGATTTTGCTTTGCTGTTTTTCTTACAAGAAAACCACATAATACTTCATTTTATGTCTCGTTTTATTTGGAGTGTGTGTGCTTTTATCTGTTATTACAATTTTCATTTTCTGAGAGAGAAACTCCTGTGTGAATCATACTCTTTCAGAGACTCAGTGAGCTGTCTTCGTGAAGGCAAGCAAACCCTCTTCAGAATTATGGAAATAACTGCGCTTCACTACATTAGGGAGAACTTGATAGAACTATCAGAACTGGTGAAAATAGTAGCCTTATGTTCATTCCTTAATTCCCTGCACTTATATAATTGCATGCCTCAATCAAACAATAACTGATCTAATTCGGAGATATAAGATTTTAAATTGCTTATTGTCATTCTTCAATACACAAGTGTAAAGAAGAACAAAATGATTGTTACTCCATATCCAGTGCAGCATAAACAAGCACAATATGCATAAATAGCATAATAACAACACAAAATACATAAATACAAAAGATTACCTTATGTACTGTTGTATGTACGTAAATTGATGTTTGGTACATCTGTACGTAAAGTGACTCTGACAGCAAATGAAAAAGTAGTGGGTGGTGGGAGAGCTGGTGGTGTGGGTGTTGTTCAGCATGATAGCTTTGGGGAAGTAACTGTGTTTAAGTCTGGTAGTCTTGACAAGGATGCTGCATAGTTTCCTCCCTGATGAGAGCAGGACAAACAGTGCATGAGCAGGGTGGGTGGGATCCTTCATAATATAATCTAGCTGACTTGTTTCTGGCACTTATATGTCCTTGATGGCAAGTTACTGGTATTAGTGATGTATTGGATAGTTTAAACTACCTCCTATCCACTGTAATTCATTTTCTGTATTTCTGGAAATAATTTCAATATGTCTTAGAACTTTCAAACTTAGTTTCTGTTATTTAGTAGTGGGATCAAATCTTTTCAATTTTTATTTTGATACTGTTTGCCTTCATGAATAAATAGTGGATTCTAGATATCTGGGACACACCAGTTCATTTTGGCCCAAAGAAATGGCTGCCCCAACGGGTGCCAAGGTAGTGTAGTAGCTAGTGTGATGCCATAACAACTTGGGGCATTCCATAGTTTAGAGTTCAATCCTGGTGCAATTCTGTAAGGAGTCTCTGTACGTCCTCCCCATAGAATGCTTGAGTTTTTCCTTGGTGCTCTGGGTTGTGGGGTTGCTGGGGAGTTGTGGCTCAAAGAACCACAGGGCCTACTCCAATCTGTACTACTAAATAAATCAATAATAAGCCAAAATTTCAAGGAAATAGTTAAAATGGTATAAAAAAGACAAACTACCATTTAACTGAGTAACAAATTATGTATTTAAATGAAAAACAGAACAAATTAAAACACTACCAAAACTACTACTGTATATTAATTCCTAATAGTTACCAATGGAGGAATTAATCTAGTGTATGCTGCGTGTTCTTTTGAATGAAGGTAAATCAACAAAATCCGTGAAGACACTTAGCACAGGTAATGAAGTGCCTTCAAGAAATGTTTTCAATGATTGTATTCTCCAAATTTTCATTTTCATTGTCACATTCAAGATGAATGTCAATGCCTTCAAATTCTTTGTAATTCCTAACCCGTTGAAGTAGTGAAATCATTTGAATTTCACTCCTGGGCATTTCTGGAACCTCTGATTTGAATGCTTGAAGCCACAGTGAGCAAAACAATTTTGAATTGTCTTACTGCTTATTATTCAACAACTATCACTGACAAAAAATCACCACTTGCTGAACGCAGATGCAAGTGAGGCTATTTAAAAACCGTTCACTCTAAACATGGCACAGTGTCTAATGACCACACAGCATGCACACAACTAACGCTACTTACAAACTGTTCGGCAATTAGGCCTGATTTTGTCCCAATTAGGCAGCATAGTGGCCCAAATAAATGAAGGGAATCTTGGCTATATTCTCCATTTATTTTTGTTCTTTAAAAGTTGTCCTAAATAAACGGCTGCCCCGATTTAACTGATGGCTCAGTTAAAGTTCAAAGTTCAAAGTAAATTTTATTTCAAAGTACATACATGTCACCACAAACAAACCTGAAATTTATTTCCTTGTGGACATGCTCAGCAAATCTATGGAACAGTAACTATGAAAGATCAACCAGGGTGCAAAATGTTGTAATGTGAACCAAGTCACCAGAGTGAGACTGAAGCTAATGGATATAGGAGTGTTCTACTCAACAAAAATGAGCAGGAAGCATCAAATTGAGACCCTTTTAGAGGAAGAGGCTTGTTTGACCGAATATCACATGACATCAAAGGACAATTCCATAGTTACAATGTACCTACAATGCTTCCTTTGAATTACATATAATTTTCACACCTTCTCCTTTGCACCCGCACTCCAGACACCCAAAATGAATGTTAATCAGCATCATCTGGCTTTTCAATTAGCTACTCTCCACAGCTCTAAGAACCTATTGTCCAGCGTTGCAGTTTGAATTTAATCTACAATCCACAATCAGATCTAAAAATTGGTTGCTGAAGTTAATATTTTGCTATATCCCTGTACAGAATATGTACTAAAACAGAACATGACAAATTATACAAATATAAATAATACCGATAAATAATAAGAACATTAGATAATGAGATAAAGAGTCCTTGAAATTGAGATTATTTCAGTGATGGGGCAAGTGAACTTGAGTGTAGTTATCCCCTTTTATTCAAGGACCTGGTAGTTGAGGGGTAGTAACTGTGCTTAAACCTGGTGGTGTGAGTCCTGAACCTCTTGTACCTTCTACCTGATGGCAGCAGAGAGAAAGCATGATCTGGGTGGTCGGGATCTCTGATGATGGATGCTGCTCTCCTACAACAGTGTTTCATGTAGATGTGCTCAATGGTTGGGAGGGCTTTACCTGTGATGTACTGGGCTGAATCCACTATTTTTTATCAGATTTTTCATTTACAGGCATTGGTGTTTCCATACCAGGTGGTGATGCAGCTAGTCAATATACTCATTGCTACTCAAAGTTTTACATGTCACGCTGAATCTCTGCAAATGAAAAAGGAAGTGGAGGTGCTGCCATGCTTTCTTTGCAATTGCACTTTCGTCCTGGGTCTAAGACAGGTCCTCTGAAGTAGTAACACGCAGGAATTTAAAGTTGCTAATCCTCTCTACCTCTAATTTTCTGATAAGGACTGGATCATGGACCTCTGGTTTCCTTCTCCGGAAGTTCCTTGGTCTTGCTGAGATTGAATGAGAGGTTGCTATTATGACACTACTCAAACAGATTTTCAATCTCCCTCCTATATGTTGATTTGTCACCGCCTTTGATTTGGCCCCAAACAGTGGTGTCATCAGCAAACTTGAATATGGCATTTTGAGCTGTGTAAAGTGAGAAGAGCAGGGGGCTAAGTATACAGCCCTGTAGTGCACATATGCAGATGGAGATAATGGAGGAGATGCTGTTGGGCAATCTGAACTGACTGGCTTCTACAAGTAAGGAAATCCAGGATCCAATTGCACAAGGGGGTATTGAGACCAAGGTCTTGGAGCTTATTGATTAGTTTTGAAGGGATGATGGTATTGAATGCTGAGCTGATGTATCCTGATGTATGCATCTTTGCTGTCTAGATGTTCTAGGATTGAGTGAAAAGACAATGAGATGGCATCTTCTGTGGACCTATTGCTCTGGAAAAGTGTTTCCCACATTTCCAACACTGATGGCAAACGGGTCTCTTCCTAGCTTACAAATGCAAACCTTAAATTAGGATCACATGCCAGTATGTAATGAGAGAACTTGCACAGGCAGCAGATGAGATGAGATTGAATCAGGTCACACTGCCCTCTCAGATGACAATGAAAGATATATGAATATTCATCTGAATAAGAGAAGGGAAGTCCTCCATGCGACTCCAGCCAATATGTATCCCTCAGCTGACATGTTAACACAAATTATTGGGTCATTATTATAATTCTGTTTGTAGGACTTCACTGACTGATCATTCCCTCATTACAAGAGTGACTGAACTTCAACACATTAAGAACCTAATGTGTTTTGGATGCTCTGTGGTTACAAAAAAGAGCTGAATGAACACAAGTCAGCTTTTCAATATTTAATCTTTGGGTTCAATGACATAAACCCACTCCAATATCATCCATCAATAAGAAGCAAATCTTACATTTCAAATTAATGATTCCCGAAATGATTCATCAAGTTAATGAATCCTGAGTTTAGTTTCTTGAAATGGGCTTCAAATAGCACAGACTGATACAATATTTGTAAAAGATTCAATACTTGATCCTTACTGGAAACATGATAATCCACCAAAGATAAATAAATTCATTTTAGTCTAATGCTTCCTAATTCATTAAAATTCCCATTGACATCCTAATAGTAGCACCTGTTTCATTTCACATCTGTGTTGATACGAAATGCTAGTGTCACAAATTGCCATCTGTAGCAGGGTCACAACAACAAAAATTGTTACCATTTGGCAATGTTTTTGGTGTTATCTCAACATGTTCTTCCTTCACAGCACAATCAAATGATTCAATAAAAGCTAAGTATGTAAGATAAAAATGGGAAATAATTATCATTATCTGTAAATCTAAGTTGCTCATTAGATTCAAGATTGTTTAATGTCATTTCCAGTACACCAGTGTAAAGGAGAACAAAGTAGTTATTACTCCTAATCTGATGCAGCACAGAAATAAAACACAACAAGATAAGGAATACAATAATAATAATAAAACTTTACAAGTATAAATATGTAAGATAGCTTATATACGTTGATTGAACCTATGCCCATTAAGTGATGCTAGGCACAGAAGAGTCTGTACATAAGATGATTGACAAGAAATGATGAAGTAGTGGTGGCTGGGGTGTGTGGAAGGATGGGTTAGTGGGTTGAGGTGTCGATCAGCCCTACTGCTTGGGAAAGTAACTGTTTTTGAGTCTAGTGTTCCTGGTGTGGATGTTATGTAGCCTCCTCCCTAATGGGAGTGAGACAAGCAACCCATGAACAGGGTGGGTGGGATCCTTCATGATGTTACGGGCTCTTTTCTGGCACCTTTCTGTCCTTGCTGATGGGTAGGCTGGTGCCAGTGATATGTTCAGAAGTTTTGACTACTCGTAGAGCCTTCCTGTCTGCTGTAGTGCAGTTTCCATACCATACAGTGAGGCAGCTTGTTAGGATGCTCCCTACTGCACATCTGTACAATGACATGACTATAGATGTACATAGTTGAACTTTCTTCAGCCTTCTCAGAAAGTAGAGGCATTTTTGAACTTTCTTGATTGTGGATGATATTTTCTGGGACCATGTGAAAGATGTGCTCCCCCAGGACTTTGAAACTGCTCACATTTTCCACTGCTGTGCTGCCAATGTGAGCAGTGCTAGCTCTTCTGAAGTTGATAACCATCTCCTCCTTCCAGTTGACCTTGTGGAAGAGGTCATTTGCCTGGCACCTGGCCTCAAGATCTCCAACCTCCTCTCTGTAGGTCATCTCACTGTTGGTGATTAGCCCCACCACTGTCATGTCATTGGCAAACTTGACAACGTGAGTCCTCGGTCGTGCAGACATGTGTGAGCAAAGTGCACAGCAATGGCTTCAGCACATTTCCCTGGTGGAAACTTTGTTGAGGACAATGGGGTGGGGGTGGGGGGGTAGGAGCGCTTGTGCATTGTGACAACCTGAGGTTTGCTGGTTAGGAATTCCAACACCCTATTGCACAGTGGTGTATTTAGAGTGAGGACTAGGAGCGTGTTCACCAAGATCCCTAGGACAATAGTGTTGAATGCTGAAATGGAATCCAGAAACAGCATTCTGACACATGTCTCTGCTTTCTAGGTGTGTTAGGGCCAGGTGCATGACAGGTGCATTTGCATCTGTCGAAGAGCGTTTCAGTCGGTAAGCATTATTGGTGAGTGCCCAATGGAGTTTTGATATGCGCCATTACCAGCCATTCAATACCAATCATCATCAGGGACGAAGTGCATTGAGGGCGTTGTGTTAATAGGGTTTCAGCTATTTGTGAGCAGAATGTAAGAAATAAATTGTGGATTTAATTAAAAAAATAATCTAGAGTATTAGATGAAATTTAACACAAAACTAGTGTACATTAGGTGTTCCCAGATCTTCTTAAGACAAAAATTTAACATATGGAGACAAAAGCAACTGCAGATGTTGGAATTTGGAGCAACAAATAATCCGCTAAATGAACTCAGCGGGCAGTGCAGCGTCTGTTGGGGGGAGGTGGAGAAATTGGATCAAAAGTCTCCATGATAGTAGAGGGGGGAATAACCAGTATAAAGAGATGAAGAGGAGTGGTGAGACACAGCCCCGAGCTGATTGGTGAACTGAAGTGTTGGGCGGGGGGGGGGGGGGGGACGGAGATGTGTGCGAAGAGAGGGAGTGGAAAGTTAAGGAAAACTTTTGCCAGGTATGGAAAAGTAGAGGGAGCTGGAGTTGGGAGTCAGTGGCAGTTAAACAAAAGATGGAGCAGACAAGGGGAGAACAAATGAGAGGCAGATACAGTCAGGAAGGAGAAGTGGAGTTTGAAGGTCAGAGACAACTGTTGGAGGGCAAAAACACAAAAGGCTACAGAGCAGAAATGTGATATGTAGTGGAAAACATTAAGGAAGAGGAGAATGGCAGGTGGAAACAGAATCAGACAGGGAAGGAGAACAGTCCGGGTGAACTATGTGTATAGTGGGTGGATAGAGGTCAGTCATACCCATACCTCATTCCAGCCTGATCCATCTCCATGCTTTGCTTCTTGCTAATGTTTTATTCCTGTGTCATTCAAACAAAACTAAATATTAAATGCTCCCCAAAATATCTATTCCTTTCATCAGGTGCTGAGAAAGGTTGGATACAAGGTACAAAGGTAGTAGACCCTTACCTTCCTAAGCAGCCTCATGAATGTAACTGAAATTAGGGACTCTATGCGGACAATACCTGATGAGAATTGCTGATTGCACAACATCACCGCCAATTCCTTGTCTCAATCCTCAACACTCCAGTATAGCATTAGTGCAATTATGATTGGAGATACACCACATGTACCTCAGGAAATGCCATATGATTTGGGATATTATCTTAGCTAAGTTCCAGAAGATTAGTGGGTTAAAAGTTATAATTTTTGACAGAACAGATGGGTCACACTCTTCCATTTACTCTTGTTGATAGATCACTTAGAAAGGCAAGGTTCAGTTGAAATTTCTAGTGCTCCTTTTTGAGGTGCTTAAGTTCCATTGTTTCTGTAATGCACAGCTTCTCCCTGTGATTCTACAATCTTTGATGAGGTCTGGAGTACAAATAAAAATTGCATATGTCAGCACATGCCAGAGTAAATCTGGACAAGGTGCATTCTATCATTTATTTTGTTTGATACCAGCTGTCCTCAATGGATCTGGATATGGAGTCAAAGTCATCATTCTAGGTTTGGCCATAACGGGTAGCCATGGGGAGCAGAACATTTATTTTCCACTATTCCACTATGTGAAGTTAACAGCAATGAGATTACAATGGAGATTATGTACAGGGTCCAAGGTTATCATATTTTTAGATGCACATGCTTTCAGATTATCAGAGCGAATGTGCTTATTGCACCAATACAAGAACATAAGAAAAGAAAAGCCTCTCCTGCCACTTAATATGATCATGCTGGCCTCAACTCCTCTTCTGTGCCAATTCCCCATTATCGTCAATTCCACAATTATTCAAATATTTATATACTGCATCTCCAGCTTAAATATATCCTTTATCTTGTAGTCATGTCCCCTTGTTTACGTCCCTCAAGCACTATGTACAACTATAATGAAATATTACTATTCTTAAACTACAACTATTTGCAACTATTTGCCTTCCTAAATACTTGTTAGATCTGTCTGCTAACTTTTGTGATTGATACACTATAATGCCTTCAGTACATCCCTTTGAACTTTACTCATTTGTAGTCTCTCTCCATTACGATAACAACCTTCCATTTGATTTCAAAGAGCATAACAGTCAAAGTTCAATTTATCATCACAAGTACCTATAAGCATAGATACCTGTCATCACATTGTCAACATTCATTGGAAAAACATCGATTAAGAGCAAATTTTACAAGAAAAATACAATTAGAACAAAAAAAGTCCATTTTAGTACAAAGTGCTCACAGAACACACATAAAAGTTGCTGGTGAGCGCAGCAAGCCAAGCAGCATCTCTAGGAAGAGGTATAGTCGACGTTTCGGGCCAAGACCCTTCGTCAGGACTAACTGAAAGAAGAGCTAGTAAGAGATTTGAAAGTGGGAGGGGGAGGGGGAGATCTGAAATGATAGGAGAAGACAGGAGGGGGAGGGATGGAGCCAAGAGCTGGACAGTTGATTGGCAAAAGGGATATGAGAGGATCATGGGACAGGAGGCCTAGGGAGAAAGAAAAGGGGGAGGGGGGAAACCCAGAGGATGGGCAAGGGGTATAGTGAGAGGGACAGAGGGAGAAAAAGGAGAGAGAGAAAAAGAATGTGTGTACATACATAAATAAATAAATAACGAATGGGGTATGGGGGGAGGTGGGGCATTAGTGGAACTTAGAGAAGTGACTGTACCTCTTCCTAGAGATGTTGCCTGGCCTGCTGCGCTCACCAGCAACTTTTATGTGTGTTGCTTGAAATTCTAGCATCTGCAGATTTCCTCGTGTGAAAGTGTTATGAAATTGTAGTGATTAAGTTTTTGCAAATTGCTTCAAGAACTGAATGGTTGATAGGAGATAACGGTTTCTGGACTTGGTGATGTGTGACTTCTGTATCTGCAGCCCAATAGTAGCTGCAAGAAGATGGTATAACCTGGGTGTTGGAGGTTTTTCTTGATGGATGTTACCTTCTTGAGGCAGCACCTCCTGTAGGCATTACAAATGGTGGAGAGGGATGTGCCCATGATGTACTGGGCAATGTCCACTACTCTTTGCAGCTTCTTATGCTCCTGCACATTTGAATTGCAATCAGTCAGGGCACTTTCAATGCTAAGGATAGGCCATCTATTAATGCCTAGGATTTCAAAACTGCTTATTCTCTCCACCACTAATCTCCCAACATATACTGGTGCATGTTCATCCTCCTTCCCCTTCCTGATCAGATCTTTCATTTTACTGATGCTGAGAGAGAGATTGTCATTGTGGCACCACTCAACCACGTGTTCTATCTTGCTCCTCTTAGCTGGCTCGTCAACCACCTGTAATGGGCTGGGTTAATCAGACCCAACTATTCAAGTGTCGAGGAGATGTGGTAGTAAGTGTACCAGCACAACAAAGCAATTTAAGCTAATTTATTATCATAAAATAGATAGCACGAATAAATGACACAGAATACTGCATATTAAGTCCCAAAGATTTCTGCAAGTCACAATGATTCTGGGCTTACAATTCGTTCACCACGGTTGCTGCTATCAAGGGAACTCCAATTTCTGACTCATGCAACCAGCCCTGGATCTCAGCCACTAATCATAATCCCAGTCCTGGTTGAAATCCAAAGAGAATTCAAAAAACATCCCAATATATCCATAAGCTTCACAAGTACAGAGCAATCAGAAGACAGACAAACTTGTGGATCTTTTGTTCTCATGCCAGTAACACAGGCTGCCTCTTTTTTACAAAACACATCGTGTGTCCGTTAACACAGTGCTCATAAATCACTTAGACATTCTAATGTTCACTTGTTGTTATCTCATTTACTCATGTTTGGACACAGTCCTTGGGCTTTCACAGTACATCAAATTTACATATAAACAATAAGCCCAAATCTAGACAGATAATTGCATTTTACGAAATCAGAAAGAGTTAAGTTGTTATTCACCTGATGGACACTCAATGTTCAGAAATCACATATGCTACGCCAACTGTGATTTATCCAACAGTTGATGCCATCAGCAAATGTGTATGTGGTACTGGAGCTGTGCTTAGTTATACAGTCACATATGTTATAGACAGTTGGAGCAGAGGGCTAGCCTCCAGCTTGAGATGCACCTGTATTGATGGCCCGTAAAGATCATAAATAAGACATTGAGAGCATCAGTATAATAATACCGTATCTCCAACAGTGGTGAACAGGGGCCATGCAATCCAGTAGCTACAGAAAATGTTGAGTACAATCATAACAAAATATAGTTATGAGGTTTGCAAAACAGTGATCACGACTGATGAAATGAACAAATAATGTAAGAGAATGTCAATGAATAAAGTAGGTAGTCAACTCTTGATGTACAGGAACTACTTATCCAAAATCATAACTTTGCTTGGGAATAATTTGATAATAACATGTTCAAGTGTGTGCAGTGCCAGACCCTAAGGCTTTGCAGCTGGCCAGCACATTGACAGATGTTTCAAAGCTATACAAGAAGGCAATGAAATAACTAAGGGAATGGCAATGCTAGAAGACATATTGCTAATGAGGAATTTAGCAAGAACTTTCACAGCAAATGACAAATTAAGGACAGCAGTTTTCAAAGCTTTGGAAAGTGTTGCATCCAAAGTTTTATATCATGGTTGACCTTGAGTGTAAAATCAGTGACAAACCTAATTCACTATAGCCTCTTCTGACATATAAATCTGCAAACAGTACTTTAATGGCCCAAGCAAAGCTTTCTACATCAAAAATACAATTAATTTTGATTTGTATTCAATAGCCTCATTTTGCAAACCAGTAATTCATCTGACTTTTAACTTTACAACACTTAAACATTGGCACAATCTTCTCAGAGGCATACAGGTTTTTACTGATTTCCACAACTCCATGCTTCATAAACTTCACAATAGGATTTTCTTTTATTATTAAAGAACAGCAATTATTCACACAGCAGACCCCAAAGCTGGCTTTGAGGAGTAAATTGGAATATTTGCAATTTAGTTGAACAGTAAGAAATGAGTACTTTTTGGCATCATCACTATTTTCTCGAGCAGTTTATCTACTTCCTCATAATTGTAGTTGACTGGGACAGTTTTGACCTTTCTGTTTAAATCCAAATCACATTGCCAAGATCTTAAGGCCATTAATTCTGTTCCAATTATCATAGAGATTTGAGCAGACTAATAGTTCAGTTTGGGAAATATCACCATTCTGTAAAGAATGAATACCTATGTGGAAAATATTTGATTTTAACTATACTTGACAATTATTTAAAGTATCTACTCTAAATCTTCCAACGCTTCCAAAAATGCCTCCAAACTTTAGAATCAGAATCAGGTTTATTATCACCAGCATGTGACGTGAAATTTGTTAACTTAGCAGCAGCAGGCAATAGAATACATAATCTAGCAGAGAAGAAAAATAATAAATAAAATAATAATAATAATAGATAAACAAGTAAATCAATTACATATATTGAATAGATTTTTTAAAAAGTGCAAAAACAGAAATACTGTATATTAAAAAAAAAGTGAGGTGGTGTCCAAAGCTTCAATGTCCATTTAGGAATCAGATGACAGAGGGGAAGAAGCTGTTCCTGAATCGCTGAATGTGTGCCTTCAGGCTTCTGTATCTCCTACCTGACGGTAACAGTGAGAAAAGGGCATGCCCTGAGTGCTGGAGGTCCTTAATAATAGATGCTGCTTTTCTGAGATACCGTTCCCTAAAGGTGTCCTGGGTACTTTGTAAGCTAGTACCCAAAACGGAGCTGACTATATTTACAACCCTCTGCAGCTTCTTTCGGTCCTGTGCAGTAGCCCCTCCATACCAGACAGTGATGCAGCCTGTCAGAATGCTCTCCACGGTACATCCATAGAAGTTTTTGAGTGTATTTGTTGACATGCCAAATCTCTTCAAATTCCTAATAAAGTATAACTGCTGTCAGCCTTCTTTAAAACTACATCGATATGTTGGGACCAGGTTAGATCCTTACACCCAGGAACTTAAAGCTGCTCACTCTCTCCACTTCTGATCCCTCTATCAGTATTGGTATATATTCTTTCATCTTACCCTTCCCGAGTCCACAATCAACTCTTTCGTCTTACTGACGTCGAGTGCCAGGTTGTTGCTGCGGCACCACTCCACTAGCTGGCATATCTCACTCCTGTACACCCTCTCATCACCATCTGAGATTCTACCAACAATGGTTGTATCATCAGCAAATTTGTAGGTGGTATTTGAGCTATGCTTAGCCACACAGTCATATGTATACAGAGAGTAGAACAGTGCGCTAAGCACACACCCCTGAGGTGCACCAGTGTTGATCTATACCATCAACAATGTAATAAGTCATCATTTATAAGACAAGTGACTCATTTGCATGGCTGAGCACTTATATAACTAGCCATTCTTTAACAAATAACTTGATTTTAAAAGCCTTATGATGGGGGTGTGGTATGTTGTAGGTTAATATTGTGGTTGTGGATGCTGTTATGTGTGGTTAAAATTACAACATTTGAGTGATAGGAAGCTTGTGCTTCCTAATAATAAGTAAGAACATTATAATGGCCTGTGGTGCAAGGTTTTAATGCCTGGAATGACAGGTAGTGGCTCTTCAAGTATGCTCCATTGGTTTGCTGCTCATAAATGTATTACAAGTTGGCTGTGCTGAAAGAGCAAGTTTGTGACTTTCCTGGCAAAGATACTTGGGCTCACTGCAGTAATTACTTTATATGGGGGATTGTTATAGAACATAGAACATAGAATAGTACTGCACATTACAGGCCCTTCAGCCCACAATGTTGTGCCAACCCTCAAAGCCTGCCTCCCATATAACCCCCCACCTTAAATTCCTCCATATACCTATCTAGTAGTCTCTTAAATTTCACTAGTGTATCTGCCTCCACCACTGACTCAGGCAGTGCATTCCACGCACCAACCACTCTCTGAGTAAAAAACCTTCCTCTAATATCCCCCTTGAACTTCCCACCTCTTACCTTAAAGCCATGTCCTCTTGTATTGAGCAGTGGTACCCTGGGGAAGAGGCACTGGCTATCCACTCTATCTATTCCTCTTATTATCTTGTAGACCTCTATCATGTCTCCTCTCATCCTCCTTCTCTCCAAAGAGTAAAGCCCTAGCTCCCTTAATCTCTGATTATAATCTATACTCTCTAAACCAGGCAGCATCCTGGTAAATCTCCTCTGTATCCTTTCCAATGCTTCCACATTCTTCCTATAGTGAGGTGACCAGAACTGGACACAGTACTCCAAGTGTGGCCTAACCAGAGTTTTATAGAGCTGCATCATTACATCGCGATTCTTAAACTCCATCCCTCAACTTATGAAAGCTAACATCCCATAAGCTTTCTTAACTACCCTATCTACCTGTGAGGCAATTCTCAGGGCACTGTGGACATGTACCCCCAAATCTCTCTGCTCCTCCACACTACCACGATCCTATCATTTACTTTGTACTCTGCCTTGGAGTTTGTCCTTCCAAAGTGTCCCACCTCACACTTCTCCGGGTTGAACTCCATCTGCCACTTCTCAGCCCACTTCTGCATCCTATCAGTGTCTCTCTGCAATCTTCAACAATCCTCTACACTATCTACAACACCACTAACCTTTGTGTCACCTGCAAATTTGCCAACCCACCCTTCTATCCCCACATCCAGGTCGTTAATAAAAATCACGAAAAGTAGAGGTCCCAGAACAATATAATGGGCCTGCAAGCAAAAACCTTATCCACAAAAAGCTTAAGAGAATGTTTCATCACTAAAGTCTTAAGTTGACAACTGAACCTTACTTCCATCATCTCTGTTTTAAAGGAGGGACATGAACTTGTCAAGTATGTATATTACAGCATATCAGGGGCATGGGTGTTATATTCAAGTTATATTCAAGCCACATGAACCAGACAATGGTCACCTCCAAAAACTAATGTCTATCATATCAAAGCACCCTTGTATCAACATCCTAATCAGTCTCTCACTTGATAAAGCCCCATAAATGCAATGGCTACAGGAACAAGTTAGAAGTTGGTATCCAGCATTGAGTACCTCAGTGTTTGCGGCAGATAATGTTCTGGCTCACAGTTACAGAGGCACAGGTTCATTCCATTTCTCCAGTATTGGTGCTTGTGTGTTCATTCTGTGACCATGAGGGTTTTCATACTCAGCTTAATTTCAGACATTAATGTTCCACTCCAGAGAGCACTCTCAAACTCTCAGCAAAAAAACAATCAGGTTTTAATTCTCCTCAAAATGTCCTGCTAGACCTTTCAGAAACTCCTGCACAACTTCAGGGCCCTGCTGATGAAGAAATAGCATTTGTTGCTGTCCAAAGTGATGACAACCTGAGTACAGAGACATCAGAAATACTTTAATTTCTTAAGTAGAATGTATAGCTGTGAAGAAGTCAAATGAAGTTCCTCCGTGGTTATTGGCGTCATAATCAAGAATAAAATTGGTTTTAAATATTCTCGAATACTTCTGTTTCATTTAAGCCCTTATTACAATTATTAGGAATTTAAATTTGATGTCACAGCAAGAGTCACTCCTCCTTAGTTAATTATAATTAAAGTGTGTATGAAACTGAATTGCATTAGCATCTTGTCTGTCAGAAATCTATAGTTAAATACTGAAAATGGAAGTCTGGTAAAATAATGCAGTATTGAATAAAAAGTGGGTGATGTTGGAAGATTAATCATTTTGACTAAAAACCTGAGCTTTCCATATCCATTTTCATTTAGCTTGGATAATAAAGAGAGACTGAGATTAGCTTTAGGCTGCTCTCACAGGAAAGGCTGATACCCGGAGAGGATCTGCACATAAAGGAAGCTTGATTCCAGATATAATTTTGTTAGGTGAGCTTGGAGGCATGTTTTGAGCTATCAGTGTCAGGAAGAAAGTAACTGACAACATTAAGATGAGAATAAAATCACTGGATCCCTGAAAGAGGGAAAGACCTGCATCATCAATCTCGTCTCTTCTCTCCTGATCTCTGCAGAAAGGTTCTGCACACTTCTTCACTGAAAGGCTTGAGAATACAAGCATTAATACCTTGACAAGAACGTTCACCAAGGACATCAGACATCTTTGAAAGCTTCACTTTGATAGCATCTGGGGATTGCTATCCGGTTTATGCTTACAAGCTAATGATGCCTAAATTTGGCTTAATGAACAGCTTTACATCAATCAACTTGAATTATATTGCATTCACATTACTGACAGCTTTAGTAGCTTCTGCTCAAGCTCAGAACAATGTATGGATTAACATTTTGTTTCCAGCTGTTAAGGAAGGCAAATGACAAAATACTGGAGGGACAAGTAGGCCTGTGATCAAGATTACCAGAGAGACACTGAAGCTGGTGATATAGAAGTCTTTATTCAGTACATCAAGCAGGCATAATTCTGGAGGCATTCTCTGTAGAGGCTCACAAACCCAAAGGTACACCAGTTTTATACCCTTAACAATAGCTGATACCACACATACTTAATAATTACAATAACATTGTTTCCTTCAATATTTTGGGTTGACAGTGCTTCCTTTGAATTACATATCTACAGTGACAGAGACCTCCGAATACTTAAGCACCTTTGTCACAAAGTAACTCACACAAATAGTCTAAAAGCTTATGGGGGAAGAAATCCCAGACACCCAAAATTAGTGTTGTCAGGGTTGTCTCTGAGTACACAAATATGGTAAGTACGCAAAAGCTATTGATTTCCTATAACTGTGAACATGTTTGATATGCTAAGTGACAACACACATCAGTCTGCCAGCTTGAGCTCAGTCACAATGGTGAAAATAACTTAGTTGTGTTGCCTGGTTTGATGCAAGCCAATTAACACAACCCCATTATCTTACCATTTGGCTCTTAGTCTGTGGAGCAATCTGTGCTTTTATCTTCAATTTACTGCTTTCAATTTACAAAAAAAAACCTGAAGGTAAATTATGAGCTTCCTGAACTTTGTTACATTTTCATTAGCCTGGTTCTTGTTTGAATTAATATCTGTTTGTATAACTCCAGAATACTCCTTAACAGAAACAATTATGTTTTAATCTTAGAGTCATAATTTTAAAAATTCTAAGTATTATGGAACATGCAGCATGGTAACAGCATATATGGCTCTGCTATTAAGTGCAGGCATCCAAATGCCTACTATTTTAATAATTGAACTCTAGCATCACAGCCTGTTGTTTCCTTCTTACTTGATACATTTCCAGCATTTCCTTAAATGCACCTAATGTATCTGGCTCAAGTACTCCCTGTGGCAGTGGGATTTAATTTGAGCTATTCTGGCTAACAACCTTCTTTTGAATTCCCAGTTTTCGAAGAGCAGATCAGGCAGATATTTCAAAGATTTAACTGGGATCTTTGATGAATGTCTCTGAATTTCCTGAGAATGCAAACAATTAATGATAATGATTAATGGAAGAAATAATGAATATAAAGAAAATTTAGTTATGTTACAGAAACTAAGCTGTAACTAGTTTCTAACTATGAATTTAAGATGGAGTTGAGTTTAGGTGAGGTTAAGCTTAGACAACTCACAAGTTAATAAGAGTAGACAACTAGTGTGCAGAATAGATAACATTCTGTGTGCTTGTAGTTACCGACACTTCTGGTTGTTTTACATCTTTGCCATGTGAGCTCGTAAAGATAAGCTGTTTGCCTCACATTACTCATGCCAGAGGTTGCTGAAATGAGCCTCTGTCTGTAGGAAGGCTATTTATTCTTACCTTACAGCAGTGACTACACTTAAACACATTTCACTGGCCTTAGGATGCCTTGGAGCATGCAGAGTTCATGAAAGTCATTAAATAAATGTGATACCAATGATTATTAAGATTTTGTTTAATGTAATCAGAAATCTAGGGTAACTAATGAGACAGTACTCCAACGTGCACGTATAAATAGATCTTTAATGAGAACATTAAATGAGAGGAAACTTAAATTCCTGGGCCATGTCATCGGAAAGGGAGAAATAGAATGCCTTACATTAGAAGGCCGTATGCCTGGGAAATGCGGTAGAGGAAGGCAAAGAAGAAAATATATGGACACTGTGAAAGCACTAACAGATCTAAGTGTGCGAGATATCATTGACGCTGCAAAGGATTATTTGACGTGGAAAGCCATGATCGCCCAAGCGTGTAACGCAGAAGGCACATGAAGAAGAATCAGAAATCTAAGACTGATTCATGCAATACCTTGCTTTTCACATGCAAACTTTTCATTTACAATCTGATTGGGCCTCTGTCTGTCTACAGATTTCCTACCCACCATTAAATTCCAACCAACTATTTTGCATATTTAATTGCTTTAGTATAATCCAGTCTTGGACCTCTTGCTAACCTCCATTAAAATTCAAGTTCAGATCATATGATAATTAGGTTATAAATGCTTCCTATGCTTATACATCTTAAGTGTTATATTTAGAACAATCTAATCACCTGATTACTCCAGAAGTGGAAAGAGAAAGCAAGAATGAAGCGTCATGACTGTGAACTATCCACAGGATACAGCAACTTATCCCATTTACTTCAATATAGTCTGCCAGCCCTGGCACTGAGAAGGATAACAACCCTGTGAACATTATCACCTCTCAAATCTAATGCAACTTGAAGCCAGCATGAAGCTGCTGGATTGTTGTTAAAGTGCAACAAGTTCAGTAATATCATTTGGTAGAAGAAACCTGCTGCAATTCTGATTAGATGTCATTGGCATGAAATGTTAACTCTACCTCTCCAACCACGAATGCCATCTGACCCACTGCCTTACGCTGTCTGGTGCTGAAGTAACTCTTAGATGCTCCTTAAAGAGGCTTGGCAAGGTTTCATGAAGTGACATTAAGAAGCTAATTCATAAACATCTTAGGTCAAGCAAAGAAAATAAGTAGCTTGACAACTGTGCCCACATCCTGAGAATGAAGTAACTAATCCTTCTCTTTTCATTTCAGAATCAGATTTACTGTCAATGATATATCACGTGAAATGTATTGTTTTGTGGCAGTAGTACAGTGCAACACATTAAAAAAACAATATTAATTACATACATACAGTACTATGTAGAAGTCTTAGGCACCCTAGATTTTTCATACGGCTTCAGATGGTACAGCCTCCACGGAGGATCTCAACATCATCGAGGCTGTCAGGGATCATCTGGAGAGAGAGAAGCAAGAGAGACATCCAAGGCCTGCAGAAGAACTGCGGCAAGTTCTCCAAGATGCTTGGAACAGCCTAGCAACCATTGTTGTTATGAAGTGCACTACAGTGTACCTAAGAGAAACGATGCAGTTTTAATGGGAAAAAGCAGTCACAACAAATATTGATTTAATTTTTTGCTGTTTACTGCTCTATAATTTTTTTGGCATTTAGAAACTTCTCATTTCATTACCTTTGAAAGCATCTTCACTTCACAGATTTTTTACATGTAAGACCTTTGCACAGTACTGCTCATAAATAAATAGATAAACAAATAAATAAATAAATAATGTGAAAGAGGAATAGCAAGGTCGTGTTTATGGATGCTGCTTTCTGTTTAGAAGATATCCTCGATCGTGGGAAGGTCTGTACCGGTGGTGAAGCTGGCTGTCAACAAGTTTCTGCAGCCCCTTTCAGTCCTGTGCATTGGAGCGTCCAGACAAGGCGGTGATGCAACCAGTCAAAATACTCTCCACAGTACATCTAATCTGTCAGAGTCATTGGTGACATACCAAATCCCCTTAGGCTCCTAATGTAGTATAACCACTGACATGTTTTCTTCACGATTGCATCAATGTTATAATCCTCACCCATTCTACAGTTCCAATGTGCCGAACCTCATCCTGGATTGATGATGGTGTCTAAAAGTACCTTTAATGGAATATTGTTGTTACTTCAAGGCATTATAAGCATTTACTGCTTGGAAAGAAGCATTTGATTCATCATGTCCTCTAATCAATCTACTGAGCAGACCTCTTCCTGTTCTTTACATTTCCTCATACCACTCCTCATTTAATATTAAGTATCCACTGAGCAATCTCGCTGGTTCATTGGCCATCTCTTCCTGTTCTATACTTTTCCTCATACCACTCCTCATTTAATATTAAGTAATTGCTTTTGTTTGTTACTTGCACCAAAATAACTGTTCTAAGACCCACCAAGTTTTAGATGTTTGGCCACAGTGTCAGCAAGCAAAATGCTAATGTTGGCAAAGCTCTCCTCTATAGGCTGCCCACGTCCTTTACAACACTGAGGTGAATGTGTGCATTGCACACTAATAAGTAAACCTATCTCACATCTGCTAAAGCAGGTAGTTGATTTTACATCTGTTAATTCTAGACAAGTGATCCCTGGATATAATAGCTTTGGTCATTGAGCTGTGACAACTTCAGGGAAGGTAGACTCTATATATACTAGACATTTACATGGTCTTTTTTTTTTAGTAAAAACGTTCTAGTAAAAAGTGGATCCAGTATATCTAGATGAAGATGTTCCAATGATTTAGACATTATCAGGAATATCAATGGAGCAAGGCAGTTGAATGACAGCCAAAGGAGCTTTCTGTTGACCTACTGTTATATTTCAGCAAAGGAAAGAAACTGAGTCTTCCCTTTTTGTTGGTGTTATTTCTAGCTTGCAAGCCTTCTGAGTCAGTATGTGTCTGCCAATTGCAAACCTAACAGGAAAAATGGTGTCTGCCAAAGATGAACCAGTAAATAAGATAATCCTAAATACTCAATAACTCCCCACTAATTTGGAAGAGAGCCTGAGTGCCTGGTGGGAATAGTTACTCTCATGATATTCCTCAACAGACGACTACAGTCTGTGTGGATCTAAAATAACATCTCCACCTTGCTGACTATCAACACTGGCGCACCTCAAGGGTGTATATTTAGCCCACTGCTCTACTCTCTCTACACCCATGATTGTGCGACTAGGCACAGCTCAAATGCCATTTATAAATTTGCTGATGACACAACTATTGCTAGAAGAATTTCAGATTCTGATGACAGGGCATATAGGAACGATGTAAATCAGCTGATGAGTGCGATTGCAGAAACAACATTGCACTCAGCATCAGTATGACTGAAGAATTCATTCTGGACTTCAGAAAGGGTAAGATGAGGGAGCACTCTATAGTACTCATTAAGGGATCAGAAGCGGGGTCGAAATAAACTGCAGAAAGTTGTAAACTCAGTCATTTCCATCATGGGCAATAGCCTCCTCAATGTCCAGGACACCAAAAGGAGTGTTGTCTCAAAAAGGCAGCATCCATTATTAAGGATCCCCACCACCCAGAGAGGAGTTATGTATTCTGTTCAAGCAACACACATAAAAGTTGCTGGTGAACGCAGCAGGACAGGCAACATCTCTAGGAAGAGGTACAGTCGACGCTTCTGGCCGAGACCCTTCGTCAGGACTAACTGAAGGAAGAGTGAGTAAGAGATTTGAAAGTGAGAGAGGGAGGGGGAGATCCGAAATGATAGGGAAGACAGGAGGGGGAGGGATGGAGCCAAGAGCTGGACGGGTGATTGGCAAAAGGGATATGAGAGGATCATGGGACAGGAGGTCCGGGAAGAAGGAAAAGGGGGAGGGGGGGTAATTCTGTTCATTTGCTCCCACGTTCACTACCGCTGAGAGTACTTCACCACTAACCACCCCTGCATTGTAGGTATTTTATTAAACAAAAAATCTCACATCATTTAATAAAATCCTTGAAATATGCTAGCTTTTTTCTGTCTCTGACAAAGCATCTAACCCCCATTTGAGGCAGCAAAGATTGTTTCTCAGTCCTCTTGCCAACTGTGGAAATCTCTGAAATGCCCCCTCAGAAGATGTTGTCTCCAGCAATTTCTCAGAACAACTTTCAGACGTTGTTCAGTTATCCAAGGACATATCAGGGATCAGCTCTCAGACCAGTAGTAATCCAGTGACCGATATTCTCACTGGTCTGTATCATAATGGTAAGGTGTTCATTCCACAGAATTGCAGAATATGACAGTGATTCTGTTCAACCACAGCAGGAACCCACTTTGATCCAAATGTTCAGCTTTTAATATTTTTTTAAAATTTAGAGATATAACGCAGAACAGGCCCAACAACCCATCTACTTAACTCTAGCCTAATCATAGGACAATTAAAATGACCAATTAACCCACTAGTCTGTACATCTTTGGAGGAAATCAGAGCATCTGGAGGAAACACTCTCACTAACAGGAAGATCATACAAACTTGTTACAGACAGTGCTGGGAGTGAACTCCGAACTCTGATGCCCCGAGTTGTTATAGTGTTGCACTAACTGTTACGCAACTGTGGTGCCATGGGATTTTTATTTTTGCACCTTTGCACCTGACTCAACATAGACTCAGCTGCAGTGTTCTAATACAGTACCTGGGTAAGAATTGAAACACTTTGATTTCAATCCTGGCTCCTTGAGATTTTCTGATTCCTCCTTTGAAAGCCTGTGTAGCTCACTCTGTCGATTCATCAGAGGAAGAACGAAATGGGGTGGATGACACATGATTTATGCTTTTTCATGATATCTTTAAGTTCTGCACTCTTGAAACAACTTCTACTTTCTGTTGCTGACATGCAAGGCAAGCCAGGAGCACTGAAGCTTGCCTAAGCTTTTCAAGTTGTAGCTCTGGATGCTGAAGTGTTCATTGGATAAATATCTATTAACTTCAAATGCAGATCAGTGATAACTAAGAACATCTCACCTAACAAGGATGGGGCATATTCTACTCAGATTCTACTCCATGGCTGTTAGATCCCCTCCCAAGGGCACAAGGGATGCAGGGATAAATATAATATATTTTTGTTTCTTGACACTGGTTCTAGGCTACTCTTTTTGTTTAGTATCTGAGTGCATTTTACTCTGTCCATTGGACAAACAGGCTATCTGCTTTATCCCAGGAATACCTGACGGTGCCTGATGTAATTGTTTGCAGCAGTCAGCGGGTATGGCAACATAATATATCCAGGTCAAACACTCGCTTCTAAGTTCTGGGATTGCTCAGGTATTAACTGTGGTTATTTCTGAGTGGACCACCCCTTCCATGACATACTGGCCATTGTCTGATTTGCAGTGTTCACAAACACACTGTCTTCATGATCTATCGTCAGCATTTGGTCCTGTATTCCTTCAATAGCAGTCATCCATCATACTGGGAGATGAGTGAGAGCATTTCTGTATCCATGACATTTCTCAGTTCTGAAAACAATATATCTATACGCTCTCAATCTCAAAGCCATCTTTTGAACTTGTGGGAAACCATAAGAGGTACAAACTTCAATTCATAGAACAGGGAAATCAGGTGTTCATGATGTGGTGACATCCCATAAATATAATTCTGGGCTGCTGCACTCCAAACATGACAGTAAAATCCTCATTATCCAGATGAGAGTGCAGTGGTCTAGATATATCCCTTATCAGCTTTTAAACACTGTTTCTATCCATGGGCCAGCACAGTAGCAGTGGTGTCTGATCATCAGTATCCGATCAGGTAGAAGTAGCTGTCTGTTATGTGAGTGGTAGACCAGCACATCAGTCTATTGCAGCAGTTCTGTAGATCGCATAGAAGTGTTCTGTCAGTCCACCTCTACTAAACATGCTTTCACTACAGTTGGAGCTAACAATATTATTAAATTTGGAAATATTATTAAAGTTATAATATTTCTTAACCCCAAGCATGCCATCAAATCAGTTACATGAGTTGGGCAGGCACCTCTGTGAAGGCTTTTTAGTTTTTCTTGATTTTGATTAGGTCTTTCGCCAGCCACACTGTGACCCAAGCACTGTACTTGACTTTCGAAAAAAGTATGCTTCCTTCTGCTTTCTTACAGTCTGCTCAACACTTCTTCCGGATTCTTCATACTGATTTCAGGAGGATATTAACCAGGTAACCAAGCCATGCTGAGAATACCCAGCAACAAAAACTCTATACTTCTCTGGAAGAGAGCACCTGTAGATAGAGCTTTTGAAATGTATGAACACGTCCTGATGTGTTTTGACATTTTGAAAACTTCTGTGACTACTCCTCTAAAACTATAAGACTAATTAAGTATATGTGTGTGTGTGTGTGTGTGTGTGTGTATGTAAGTGAATTGCATCTAACTTAGTGAACAGTTTTCCGCCAGCCAAAGCACAAATATATCTTCTATTTCAGGATAAGATGTTTTTCCAAGCATGAGACTCAAGACACAGTCAATTTGCAATCTCATTAGTCCGAATGGATCCACTATGCTTTAACATGGACTCAGTCGATGCTGCTCATTCTGGATACTTCACAAATTCAATTATTTTGCCCTTTCAGACTGTTGACAGGCTTATCCTCCAGTTTTGGTTTATTATATAAAGTACTAAGCTTAGCTTGAAAAACTAAAGTGGAGCAATATGATTTACGCAAGTTTTGACTTGGATGTCCTTATAACGTTACAGATCATCTTTGAAAACATCTTCATGTCTTCCCAGCCCCAGCTGTAATGTTCCACTTTAATCTGTGAATGTTCCTCTAATCCAGTGGAACTATCCTCGACCATCCTCCAAGCATAAATTTAGTCCCGAGACTGCAACAACTATTAGTGCTGAGTTGAGGGGGAATCCAGAGGTGAGGGGGTTGGACGATGAGGAAAGAATGAATCATCTGGCTCTCTATTCGTTGGGATTCAGAAGAATGAGAGGAGATCTTAAAGAAGCATATAAAATTATGAAAGGGATAGATAAGATAAAGGCAGGAAAGTTATTTCCACTGGTAGATGAGATTTGAAAAAGGGGACATACCCTCAAGATTCTGGGGAGTAGATTTTTAGATTATGAGAACACTCAGTCCTCTTTTTATTGTCATTTAGAAATGCATACATGCATTAAGAAATGATACAATGTTTCTCCGGAGTGATATCACAGAAAACAGGACAAACCAAAGACTAACACTGACAGAACCACATAATTATAACATATAGTTACAGCAGTGCAAAGCAATACCATAATTTGATGGGCACATAAAGTCTCAAAAGTCCCCGAGTCAATCGACTCCCGAGTCCCTGACAGCAGGCAGCAAAAGGGAGAAACACCCTGCCATAAACCTCCAGGCACCGTCAACTTGCCGATGCCTTGGAAGCAGCCGACCGCAGCTGACACTGAGTCCATCCGTTCGAAAACTTTGAGCTTCCGACCAGCCTCTCCGATACAGTCTCCCGAGCGCCATCCTCTGCCGAGCGCCTTCGACCTCGCCCCGGCCGCTGAAACACGCAAAGCCAAGGATCCTGGGGCCTTCAGCTCCAGAGATTCCGGTTACCACACAGTAGCAGCAGCAGCGAAGTGGGCAGTTCAGAAGTTTTCCAGATGTTTCTCTGTACTCTCACGTCTGTCTCCATCAAATCAGAATTGTGCACAGTCCCCTACTTGACAGATAACAGACATCATCACTGAAGTGGCCGCATGCACTGCCGTCGCGCCACCATCTTCTCCTCCTCCTGGGACAGAGATGATGAGGAACTGCTTTTCCCAGAGTGTGGTGAATCTGTGGAATTCTCTGCCCAATGAAGCATTGGAGGCTACCTCAGTAAATATATTTAAGACAAGGTTGGATAGATTTTGCATAGTAGGGGAATTAAGGGTTATGGGGAAAAGGCAGGTAGGTGGAGATGAGTTCATGGTCAGATCAGCCATGGTCTTATTGAATAGCGGAGCAGGCTCGACGGGCCAGATGGCCTACTCCTGCTCCTATTTCTAATGTTTTTGTTCTTATGTTTCAACCTGCCTTTCATACTTCACAATCATACCAACAACTACCGTTATAATGCCTGCACTTGAATGGGTTTTACTTCTGTTTTTTTTTTAAGTTCAGGTGCACTCTTTTACCTCGTTGCATATTTAGTCTGATTCATGAGTATTATGCTGATATGGTGCCTAGCTGAAATGCCATTTCTTTATGATAAAAGTTAATGGTCCTACTTTGGTACTGAGAATCTTGAATAGGTGAAAATTTTAAGCACTTCGCTTTGCTTTCTTTTTTTTTAATTTTGTTTGCTTAACTTTATGCTTATTTCTACAAGTCCTGGCAGGGAGTCCCTTTAACACCACCCCTCCCCCACCCCCGCCCCTGTGACGCAGATCTAGCTCGAAAATAAAGTACTGTACTGGAACAGTGTGTACTGCAGTTTGT
Organism: Mobula birostris; assembly: GCF_030028105.1. NCBI lineage: Eukaryota > Metazoa > Chordata > Chondrichthyes > Myliobatiformes > Myliobatidae > Mobula > Mobula birostris. The sequence goes on from NC_092371.1 coordinate 193,946,259, forward strand.
TCTCAAGTGTATTGTCATATGAGTTGGTTTCACTTGCAAATCCTAAATGGTTTTATTTGTTAATTCCACTGTTTGGATTAGTTTAAGTGCATTCTCTAAATTCAAGTCGACTTCTGATAACAATTGCTTCTGAATCTGGTCATTATCGATTCTACACACTCACCTACCCATTAACATCAGTGAGATTATGTTGCCAGTCTTGCAAGAATTTTCTTCGCTCAGCCATATCAACAGCACTGTTTCAATAGGCTTTCTTACCAAACTTAAACCTTTGCACAATCTTCCTTTACAAATCCTGGAAAAGTTGTACTGCTGTTTTTTTTATTCAAGCTCAGCAGGTTTTGCCATTCAATTATAAGCAGATGTTCTACTACATGCTTAAAATAGACCTCTATACTTCTGTCATTTTCTTAATTAATGTCACTTACAATGAATAAATGCAACAGCATTTCATATCGGTCAGCACATGCATGAGCTTGAGAATTAAATGCTGCAATTAAGTGTATTGTTGAGACCATTTCTCTTATGGTTCTACTTTCAAGAGCAAGGTTGTTAAATTTTCCTTCTGTCCCCCTTAACATACTGCTTTGTAAAAGAACTGCTCTTCAATCCTACCAGACAAATACACTCTTTTGGGAGCAGGGTTCCTCATCACTGAATATTAGTTCTCAACATAACAGAGGTTGAGTTTAATCATTTTAGTACTTTTGTTTAGTGCTTGCAAGGCTGTTTAATCAGCCCTGGCCAACTAATCACAACCGTAACAGAAAGACACAATGGTGTCTGCCAAAAATCGGCCAGTAATACAAGATGATGGCCAGTGTACAATGACACCAGCACCCCAAAAGGGCCATTACTATGCATGAAATAATTGTTCAGTAGAATTAGGGACTTGGATTTTGCAGATTAAGAATATATGGGTAATATTTTGACATTAATTACAGACTGATAAATTTTGCAGCTTCAAACTAATTTAAACTAGTTTGGCAGGGTTTAAACTAATTTCACAGGGGGATGGGAACCAGAGTGATCGGGTTGAGGAAGGGGAAAACAGAAATAAACCAAAGATAGCGTGCAACAGAGATTATAGAAAGAACAGGCAGGAGATGAGGCTTAATCACAGCCAGTGGCATGAGTTACAGGGCAATGGAGGCAGAGTGTAGTTAAAACAGAAAGCAATAAATACTGGACTGAAAGTGTTATATTTGAATGCACGCAGCACAAGGAATAAGGTGGACAATCTTGAAATTCAGCTACAGATTGGCAAATATGATGTTGTAACCATCTCTGAAACTTGGCTAAAGGATGACTGCCATTGGGAGCTGAACATCCAAGGATATATGGTATATCAGAAAGATAGGTTAGTAGGAAGAGGGGGTAGTGTGGCTCAGTGTGTAAGAAAAAATTAAATTATTAGAAAGCGATAACATAGGATTGGAAGGTGTAGAGTCTCCATGGGTTGAGTTAAGAAATGGCAAGGGTAAAAGGACCCTAATTGCAGATATTTACAGGCCTCCAAACAGCAGCCGGGTTGTGGATTACAAATTACAGCAGGAGGTAGAAAAGGCCTGTCAGAAAGGCAATGTCATAATAATTGTTGGGGATTTTAACATGAAACTGGATTGTGAAAACCAGGTCAGTGCTGGACCTCAAGAGAGAGAATTTGAAGAATGTCTAACGGATGTCTAAGGCTTTCAGGAAACCATGCTGGCTTTGGCCTATCTTGTCATGTGCCTCCAGGTATTCCTCAATCTCATCCCTAAAAATCGATTCCAACAACTTCCCAACCACTGGCGTCAGGCTAACAGGTCTATAGTTTCCTTTCTGCTGCCTCCCACCCTTCTTAAATAGTGGAGTAACATTTGCAATTTTTCAGTCATCTGGTACAATGCCAGAATCTATTGATTCTTGAAAGATCATTATTAATGCCTCTGCAATCTCTCCAGCTACTTCCTTCAGAATCCGAGGGTGGATTCCATCAGGTCCAGAAAATTTATCCACCCTCAGACCATTAAACTTCCTGAGCACCTTCTCAGTCGTAATTTTCACTGCACATACTTCAGTTCCCTGACACTCTTGAATGTTCAGTATACTGCAGATGTCTTCCATTGTGAAGACTGATGCAAAATATGCATTCAATTACTCTGCCATCTCTGCGTCTCTCATTACAATATCTCCAATGTCATTTTCTATTGGTCCTATAGCAACCCTTAACTCTCTTTTACCCTTTATATACTTAAAAAAGCTTTTAGTATCTTCTTTGATATTAGCCACCAGCTTCCTTTCACAATTCATCTTTTCCTTCCGAATGCCCTTCTTAGTTTCCTTCTGCAAGTTTTTAAAAGCTTCCCAACCCTCTATCTTCCCACTGTCTTTGGCTTCCCTCTCTTTTGATTTTACTTTGGCTCTGACTTCACTTGTCAACCAGGGTAGTGTCCTCCTTCCATTCAAAAACTTCTTCTTATTTGGAATATATCTGTCTTGTACTTCCCTCATTTTTCACAGAAACTCCAGCCATTGCTGCTCTGCTGTCCTTCCTGTTAGTGTCCCTTTCCAGTCAACTTTGGCCGGTCCCCCTCTCATGCCATTGTAATTTTCTTTATTCTACTGAAATACTGACACATAGGAATTTAGTTTCTCTTTCTCAGATTTCAAAGTGAACTCAACCATATTGTGATCATTGTTTCCTAAGGGTTACTTAACCTTAAGCTCTCTTATCAGCTCTGCACCATTGTACAACATCTAATTCAGCATCGCCAATCCCCTAGTGGGCTCAACAACAAACTGTTCTAAAAAGCCATCCCTTCGACATTCTACAAATTCTCTCCCTTGAGGTCCATTACTGGCCTGGTTTTCCCAATCAACTTTCATGTTGAAATCCCCAATGATTATCATGAAATTACCCTTCTGACACGCCTTTTCTATTTCCTACTGTAATTTGCAATCCACATCCCGGCTGCTGTTTGGAGGCCTGTATAAGTGCTATTAGGGTCCTTTTACCCTTGCCATTTCTTAACTCAACCCATAGAGATTCTACACCTTCTAATCCTATGCCATCACTTTCTAATTATTTAATATTATTTCTTATACACATGGCCACACCACCCCCTCTACCCTGGAGGTCCTGTTTTTCAGCTTCCTACCCAACTCCCTGAATTCTCTCTTCAGGACTTTCTCCCTTTATCTACCTATGTCACAGGTTCCAATGTGTACCAAGACTTCTGGCCATTCACCCTCTCCCTTCAGAATACTCTGCATCCAATCCGAGACATCCCGTAACCTGGCACCTGGGAGGCAACACACCATGTGGGTGTCTCTATCAGGCTGACAGAACCTCCTGTCTGTTCCCCTCACTATGGAATCCCCTATGACTACCACATTCCTTATCTTCTTCTCTCTCTTCTGCACCACGGAGCCATGCTCAGTGCCAGAGACCTGATCGCTGTGGTTGTCCCCTGTCAGGTCAACCCTTAAAAGCATCCAAAATGAGATAACGATTACTGAGAGCGATGGCCATAGGAATGCTCTCTACTCTCTGATCTCTTCCCTTCTCTTCCCTTTACAACCCTTTGCAGCTTCTTTTGGTCCTGTGCAATAGCCCCTCCATACCAGACAGTGATGCAGCCTGCCAGAATGCTCGCCACAGTACAACTATAGAAGTTTTTGAGTGTATTTGTTGACATGCTGAATCTCTTCAAACTCCTAATAAAGTATAGTTGCTGTCTTGCCTTCTTTATAACCACATTAATATGTTAGGACCAGGTTAGATCCTCAGAGACCTTGACACCCCAGGAACTTGAAGCTGCTCACTCTCTCCACTTCTGATCACTCTTCCGGGATTAGTATGTGTTCCTTCGCCTTACCCTTCCTGAAGTCCACAATCAGCTCTTATATCTTACTGATATTGAGTGCCAGGTTATTGTTGCGACACCACTCCACTAGTTGGCATATCTCGCTCCTGTACGCTCTCTCGTCATCATATGAGATTCTACCAACAATGGTTGTATCGTCAGCAAATTTATAGATGGCATTTGATCTATGCCTAGCCACACAATCATGAGTATATAGTGAGTAGAGCAATGGGCTACATACACACCCCTGCGGTGCACCAGTGTTGATCGTCAATGAGGAGGAAATGTTATCACCAATCCACATGGATTGCATCTAGTTTTACAAACAGATTTTTGTTTCCAACTTGAAGTTCATGCAATAGCCTTAATGCACACAAAGTAGATTCTGGTTCTTTATACTCACAAATATCAAATGTTTGCAACTTTCCTGAAGCTCATGGAACTCTCTTCCAGCTTAAAACCAAACCACATTTACAAATAAACTGCCTGATAAATGTATCAGAAGCTTTCTCAGATATGTTGCCTACAAAAACTGTTGCAGTCAGACCACTGCTTTTGTTACTTTCACATGTCCTCCGAGCAGCATGGTCCTTCCTTGGTCCAATATGGTTTCCAACCAGTGGCACAGAGTTTTTTCACGAACACCTGTTTGTCCTCTCTTGGGCAATGCTTAATGGGTGTACAGCAAAGAGACAGTCATGGCATCATCCAGTACTTTTCTTAATTTACTTTCAGTTGGCTTCATTGCAGGGAATGTGGCATATAAATAGTGGATTGATCTTTATACTTTAATCAAATTGTAGTTGTCTCAGCATATCACATCTCTGCAGTGCTGATCCTCCTGTTTTTACCACATAAAAGCCCAATGTGGCTGGTTTACTTGTTGTAGTTGACTGTTATGAATGTCTTTCCCACAGGAATTATCTTTTCTCCAGTTCTCAGTTGGAAATGTGTAGGCATCAGTTCAGTATCTCTGAAATGCTGTTCAAACTCATTTTGTGGAATTACTAAAACAGCTAAACCCATGTCCAGTTCCATTTTAAGTAATTTGTCGTTGACTTTTGGTGCAAGCCGTATTGCTTGTCTATTGCTAGTTTTCACATTGTAAATCTTAAGGCTACAGGGTCCTGTATCACTGTCAACATTATCAGATTTTTCATCAACAGCATACAGTTTAATGCTCTTTTTGAAACTGTAGCTCGACTTTTAGCTCTTTCCTGTGTAGTCCATTTATTTTCCTCTGCCCAACATGATCTTTGTGTGTGCCCTACTTTTTGCATTTTTTGCATCTTTAAACTGCATTTGTTTAATGGTAGCACAATTTGTTCAACCAGATCATTTTCTGTTTAGTTGTTGCAATTTGATTCACACTCACTTTCACTCCTGACTGCAACTCAATTGCATCTGTCTACTGTTTCTATTGATATAGTTATTTCAACTGCCCTTTAAAATGTAAATTATGCTTCTGTTAGGAGCTGTTTTTGAATGTTTTTGTAAGATTCCACAGACTAAATTATCTCTTAGTGTATTATTAAGCCAATTACTGCATTGATAATGCTAAATTAATCTCTTCAATTCAGCCACATGCACTGAAATGGATTCCTCTTCATTTTGATTCTGCTAATGAAACAATGCGTTTTGCAATCAACAATACTTTTGGTTCTAAATGTTGTTGCATTACTTTTACAATATAAGCAATGCATATTTTTTTCTGCTTTGGTTGGAGCAGTTAATCTTTGATGCAAACTAGACCTTAAATCAAATGCACTCAGCAAAATTGGTACTCGTTTCTCTTTGGATGTTTCATTTGCTTCAGAGTACTCAGTATATAAAATCCAGTTACTTCTTGTAGAATCAAACACACCAATCATTTGGATGTAACCAACCATTTTTGCTTCTTTTTATGATTATTATCACCTGGTATTCACTGTTTATGAATGTTGATTTTTTTTTAGTTTGAACATCTCGCTGCACTTCAATAGCTGTCTCGGATTCATTTTAAAAATACTTCATCATCATTGTTAAGTTTTGTAGCTTCAAACTTTAAACCAACTCAAAGGAAAACTCTGGAGTCCAGAATTGTGGGTCTAACATTTTTTTAAGCAAGGTGTGTGTATATCACTTAATCAAACAATACATATAAGATTACTCAAATATTACTGAAATATTAAATAATCAAAACACAGATTGTACAGATCAGGGCACAATAGTAATACCAACATTGTTTTTGTAGGCAAAACAGGTGAAACTCTAACTGACTGATATGAATACAACAAAATCAAAACACTCTCGATACTGCAAAATTATTTAATGGTAGATCTGGAAGAAGCTGTGAAGAAACAATATAAGTTAATATTTCTAGTCAATGACCCTTAATCCTTAAAGGTAATGGGCCTGAGCTGTTAACTCTGATTTACATTCCACAGTTACTGCCTAACCTGGTAAATATTTCCAATTTTTAGTTCAGATATGGTTATTAATGTAAAAGGCAAAACACAAAAGATGAGTTGGTTGGATTAAAAGCTTTCAACTTGGTATAGGCTGGGGAAATGGGGGAGTGTGCTGCTGCTGCTATATAATGAAACTCTTGATGGATGGATGTAATTACAACATGAGAAGTTTACATTGGCATCTTCCCTTATAAATGAGAACTCATAAATTTATAATTGAAAAAAGTTGACTATAAAACATGGCAAATATGCTGACATGAATTTAGATTTTGCAGATATGAGATTATATTATGGATGACTGGTGAAAACAAGGTTTTAATAAGCAAAATGTCAAAGTCACAATGGGTTTAGATGTTGAAATTTAAATACTCTGAAGTAACATATAAATAATGGCAGGATAATAATTTATGTACTCTATGAAATATACTTTACGTTGTGAACGCTAACTGTTACCCCAAGATTGACACCTTTTTATGGTTTGCGTAATTCAGCTAAATGTCTTGAATACTATAGGTAGAAAATCCAGTGTCAGTCTTTGAAGAACTAGACACATCACTTCTGTTCTCCTCCTATTACTGTATATAATGCACTTTTTTGTCAATTAAAATCTTTTGAGAACATACAGTATATCACGCTGGCAATGGGAATACATGATAAAGAATCACAGCCTGCAAAATTCACAAAAATCTTTGAAAACATTGGTTCATCGGATCAATATATAGTTTGGGTAAGTCTATGACACAGATACTAACTGTTTTAAGTTTGAGATTTTAACCCGGTACAAAAATTAATAAGTAAATAATGCACAATAATCTGAATGCAGGTGAAAAACTAACCTATTTATTGTTGAATTGCTCAATGATACTAAATGGCAGTTGGCTGCCAGACGTTTTATATCAGAAACATTGGTCATTAAAATATGAATTCATTTGAAAACTGGATATATTTTAATACAAATATTTTATTAAAATACATGGTGAGGTATTTGGATTGAATGTCATGAAAACATAAAAAGATAATTCCATCTATAAGTTCGCAGATGATATTACCTGAGCGGGTGGTACTTCAAATCACAATGTCACAGTATAGGAAGGAGGTATAGAGCCCAGATGCATGAGTCATGTAACAACCTGACCCTCAATATTAGCAAAACTAAGAGCTGGTCATTGGCTTCAGTAGGGGTGCATTGGACATACCCCTGTTCATATCAATGGTGCTGACGTTGAGAGGTCCAAGAGTTTCAAGTTCCTAGGAGTGAACAGTGCCAATAGTCTGCCTCAGGCCAACCATATTGACACCATGACTAAGACAGCTCCCCAGTGCTTCTGTTTCCTCTGGAGTCTAAAACATTTGGGATGTTCCCTTTGAACCTTGCCAATTTTTATTGATGCATCACAGGAAGCAGCCTATCTGTATACATAATAGCAATTGCTCTGCCCATGATTGCAAGAAACTAGAGAGCTGTGGACACAACTCAGCACACTATGGAAACCAGCTATGGTCTCTTATCTAAACTTCTCATTTCCTTGGTAAAGCAGCCAGCACAATTAAAGATTCTACACACCCCAGTCATCCTCTCTTTACTCCTCTAAAATTGAGCAGAGGCCTCCAAGAGGACCACAACCTCTTTGTGGTTTGGAGGCATGTGTGCCTCAATGACCCAGAGAGCTATTTTGGCTGTAGTCAGGGCTTTATGCTTGGGCTTTTGGTAGGGTCACCCAAACCAGACAGGTCAAAGTGTAGAGGCCAGACAAAGTGTTGTCCACCGGTCATCCAGGTTCAGGGGTTCAGCTCAGGGCTAACAACCCTGACTGGTGAAACAAAAGTGTTACGAAAACAGCAATAAAGGAACACTCTACTTCTGAATATGATGGAATTCCTGAGTCTCCACTCAGGACTTGCATGACTAGCAGTAGTGAAAACTGAGAGAAAGCTACTGACATGATAAAGGAAGCTCTGAACACTACCAGAGTTGGAGGACCTTCATTGCTGCCCTATATGCCTGCAGTGTAACAGCCAGTAAGTAATCGGACAGAAGGCACAAAAGACTGAAAAAATATACCACCAGGCTCAAGGACAGCTTCTATCCTACTGTTATAAAACTATTGAATAATTTCATAGAGCAATAAGATGGAACAGACCTCACAATCTACCTTGTTATGACCTTGAACATTACTGTATATCTGCACTGCACTTTCTCTGCAATTTTATTCTGCACTGTGTTTTTGTTTCCTTCCATCATATCAATGCACTGTCAGTGAATTGATCTGAATGAACAGTATGCAAAACAAGCTTTTCACTGTACAATAATGAACAATTTACCCATTTACGAATCTTGTTAACAGAGATAGCACCAGATGCTCATTTAACTTTGGCCAATTTACTTGTGCCTCAGAGGACAGTCAATGTACCATTTAATGAAGTAAAAAAATTGTATCAATCCAGTGGCAACGGAGATTGCAGAGAGCTGTAATGTGAGGTCAGGAGAGAAGATCAGCCATAATATAATTGCTCTGAAAGACTTGATGGTGCATTGCTTCCTGGAATGCATTTCTGGATGGTAGGTCAGATACAGATTCTGATTCAGATTCATTTATTTATCAAACGTACATCAAACCATACAGTGAAATGAGTTGTTTGTGTTAACAATCAACACAACCAAGGAGCAGTCCCTATGTGTCTCTGCAACATAGCATTCCTACAATGCTGCCCACCTAGGAGAAGGAAAGCTCTGATTCTAAACCTCTGCTGCCTTGTGGCCATACCCACCCACGGGAAAGGCTTTGGGAGTAAACCCTGAGGAAGAAATCTGGAGCCGGGGTCCCTAAAGCAGTTTGATGTTGTTTACAACTTCACTCTGTCAACCTTTGCAACAACATTGGTGCCAAGCTGTATCGATGCTTGCCCTTCCTTTGGACTACATCAGAGACGTGGTGAGGGGCAACTGCTACATGGGCAACAGCCGGTTCTTCAAATTTTCTTGCCCAGGCTTGCACCCTAGAGAGGACACAGCCCACTAAAGGTGCAAACCAATGATCCCCAGGGATCAACAGCTGCCTACTACTACAGTCAGACCACATTGTAATTATTGTGAACAACTTTGGGCACTGTATTTGAGAAAGGATGTGTTGACATTGGAGAGGGTCCAGAGGTGGTTTACGAGAATGATCCCAGGAGTGAAACAATCAACATGTGAGGAGTGTTTGATAATTCTAGACCTGTACTTGCTGGAGGTTAGATGAATGAGGGATGATCCCATTGAAACCAAATGAATATTAAAAAACTTAGATCGAGTTGATGTGGGGAGGATGTTTTCCATAGTGGGGGATTCTATGACCAGAGGGCATATCCTCAAAATACAAGAATGTCCTTTAGAACAGAGAAGAGAAATTTCTTTAGCAAGAAGGTGATGAATCTGAAGAATTTATTTCCACAGAAACATTTGAAGCCAAGTCATTCGGTATATTTAAAGAGGAGGTTGATAGGTTCTTTTTCAGTAAATGCATCAAAGGTAATAAAGAATTATCTGAAAATTAAAATTAACATTAATAATCCAGCTATTAAGATGAATACTAACCTAGCTATAAACTGCTCCATCATGGGAGTGGTAAATGCAACCTGAAGTTTAATAACATAGCCTTAATCATAACTCTATATATTATAATTGAGAACATAACCTGGAAAGACACCAAGAACATTAGGCCAAATACAAGTACAGTCTGCAGTAATGGGCAGAAGGAAAAGCTACTTAATATTATGGCTGATTATGTGAACATATTAACTCTGTAAAAGATATTGCCTGAAAGGGTTGGTACATTGCAAAAATCTGAATACCACAGAACCGTTTTTAAAATAGCTTCAAGAGCATTATGAAGACTTGTTTAAGGACTCATACATAGACAATGGAATCGTAAAATCAGAAGCATTGTGCCTGTGCTAGTTGATAAAAAAAAATTATCCAACAAAATTTACCTTCCTTTTTTACCTGTAGCCCAGCTGGTTGCTTCTGTATATATACTGGGTTCTGTTTAAATATTATGAGGCTTCCTACCTCAATCAACTTTTCATGTGGTAAGTTTCAAACCTCAAATAGCACCAAGTGTAAAACTTTGCTGTCATCTTCATCTTTACCGGTTTACCAGTACAGTAACTTTACCAGTTAATTTAAAATGCCCTTTTTGTTATACCTCCCTCTTATGATAAATAGATATTCCCTCTTTATCTGGACACTATAATTAGTTCCTAAAAAGCGAAACACAAAAGCATGAATGGCAACAATGCTTCACTACCAGACGAGCTCAATGCCTTTTATACCCGCTTTGAAATGGAGAATGTAACTACAGCTGTGAGTATACTATATACTACTCACTATTGGAAGGATGTGGAAGCATTGGAAAGGGTACAGAGGAGATTTACCAGGATGCTGCCTGGTTTAGAAAGTAGGCATTATGATCAGAGATTAAGGGAGTTAGGGCTTTACTCTTTGGAGAGAAGGAGGATGAAAGGGGACATGATAGAGGTGTACAAGATAATAAGAGGAATAGATAGAGTGGATAGCCAGCGCCTCTTCCCCAGGGCACCACTGCTCAATACAAGAGGACATGGCTTTAAGGTAACGGGTGGGAAGTTCAAGGGGGATATTAGAGGAAGGTTTTTTACTCAGAGAGTGGTTGGTGCGTGGAATGCACTGCCTGAGTCAGTGGTGGAGGCAGATACACTAGTGAAGTTTAAGAGTCTACTAGACAGGTATATGGAGGAATTTAAGGTGGGGGCTTATATGGGAGGCAGAGTTTGAGTGTTGACATAACATTGTGGGCCAAAGGGCCTGTACTGTGCTGTACTATTCTATGTTCTATGTTCTATGTATACCTGTTGTACCTGGTGACCTTGTGATCTCTGTCTTCAAGGCCAATGTCAGGCTGTCTTTCAGGAGTATGAACAATCATAAGATGGCAGGCCTGAATGGAGTAACTTGTAAGGCTCTGAGAGCTTGTGCCAGCCAACTGCTGGGTGTATTCAAGGACATTTTCAACCTCTCATTGCTACCATTGAATGTTACCATCTTCTTCAAAAGAGCGACAATTATACCAGTGCCCAAGAAAAGTAGTGTGAGCTGCGTATGTCTATCGCCCCGTAGCACTCATATCAACGGTGATGAAATGCTTTGAGAGGTTGGTCATGGCCAGAATCAGCTCTTGCCTCTGCGAGGACGTGGACACACTGTAATTTTCCTATCACCACAATAGGTCTACAACAGATGCAATCTCAATGGTACCTCACATGGCGTTAGATCATACAGACAATACAAGCACCCATGTCAGGTTGCTGTTTGCTCAGTGTTTAACACTATCAGTTCTACAATCCCGATTGATAAGCTATGGAACCTGGGCCTCTGTACCTCCCTCTGCAATTGGATCATTGACTTCCTAACCAGAAGACTACAACCTTCGTGGATTGGAATTGATATCTCCTGCTTGTAGAAGATCAACACTGGCACACCTCAGGAGTCTGTGCTCAGTCCATTGTTCTACTCCCTCATAGAGCGGGCAGCGGAGTTTGCGGGCTGCGGAGTGAGCCGGGAGCAGAGTGAAGACTTAAGGGCTTCGGCTCAACGGGCTTAGGCGGAAACAGGCGAGGCGAGGGAGGTTTGGCATTCATTTTCTGTTGTTATTTGAGGAGAGGGGCAGTATGAGTGTGAGGGCAGTTTGCTGTTCTCGGTGTCGGATGTGGGAAGCCCTGGAGTCTACAAGCCTCCCGGACGTCTACATCTGCGCCAAGTGCATCGAGATGCAGCTCCTAAGGGACCGCATTACGGAACTGGAGCTGCAGCTCGATGACCTTCGTCTGGTCAGGGAGAGTGAGGAGGTGATAGAGAGGAGTTGCAGGCAGGTGGTCACGCCGGGGCCACGGGAGGCAGGCAAGTGGGTCACGGGTAGGAGGGGGAAGGGGAAAGGTCAGGTAATAGGGAGTACCCCGGTGGCTGCGCCCCTTAACAACAGGTACTCCTGTTTGAGTACTGTTGGGGGGGACAGCTTACCCGGGAGAAGCGACAGTGGCCGTGCCTCCGGCACAGAGTCCGGCCCTGTAGCTCAGAAGGGTAGGGCAAGGAAGAGGAGGGCAGTTGTGATAGGGGACTCGATAGTAAGGGGGTCAGATAGGCGATTCTGTGGACGCAGTCCAGAGACCCGGATGGTAGTTTGCCTCCCTGGTGCCAGGGTCCGGGATATTTCTGATCGTGTCCAAGATATCCTGAAGTGGGAGGGTGAGGAGCCAGAGGTCATGGTACATATAGGTACCAATGACATAGGTAGGAAAAGGGAAGAGGTCCTGAAAGAAGAACATAGGGAGTTAGGAAGGGAGTTGACAAAAAGGACCGCAAAGGTAGTAATCTCGGGATTACTGCCTGTACCACGCGACAGTGAGAGTAGGAATGCAATGAGGTGGAGGATAAATGCGTGGCTGAGGGATTGGAGCAGGGGGTAGGGATTCAAGTTTTTGGATCATTGGGACCTCTTTTGGCGCAGGTGTGACCTGTACAAAAAGGATGGGTTACACTTGAATCCTAGAGGGACCAATATCCTGGCAGGGAGATTAGCGGGGGCTACTGAGGTGACTTTAAACTAGAATGGTTGGGGGGTGGGAATCAAATTAAAGAGGCTAGGCGTGAGGAGGTTAGTTCACTACAGGGGGATGGGAACCAGTGCAGAGAGGCAGAGGGGTGTAAAGTGAGGGTAGAAACAAAAAGTACTATGGAGGAAAGTAAAAGTAGCAGGCCGACAAATCCAGGGCAAGCATTAAAAAGGGCCACTTTTCAGCATAATTGTATAAGGGCTAAGGGAGTTGTAAAAGAGCGCCTGAAGGGTTTGTGTGTCAATGCAAGGAGCATTCGTAATAAGGTGGATGAATTGAAAGTGCAGATTGTTATTAATAATTATGATATAGTTGGGATCACAGAGACATGGCTCCAGGGTGACCAGGGATGGGAGCTCAACGTTCAGGGATATTCAATATTCAGGAGGGATAGACATGAAGGAAGGGGAGGTGGGGTGGCGTTGCTGGTTAAAGAAGAGATTAACACAATAGAAAGGAAGGACATAAGCCGGGAAGATGTGGAATCGATATGGGTAGAGCTGCATAACACTAAGGGGCAGAAGACGCTGGTGGGAGTTGTGTACAGGCCACCTAACAGTAGTAGTGAGGTCGGAGATGGTATTAAACAGGAAATTAGAAATGTGTGCAATAAAGGAACAGCAGTTATAATGGGTGACTTCAATCTACATGTAGATTGGGTGAACCAAATTGGTAAAGGTGCTGAGGAAGAGGATTTCTTGGAATGTATGCGGGATGGTTTTTTGAACCAACATGTCGAGGAACCGACTAGAGAGCAGGCTATTCTGGACTGGGTTTTGAGCAATGAGGAAGGGTTAATTAACAATCTTGTCGTGAGAGGCCCCTTGGGTAAGAGTGACCATAATATGGTGGAATTCTTCATTAAGATGGAGAGTGACATAGTTAATTCAGAAACAAAGGTTCTGAACTTAAAGAGGGGTAACTTTGAAGGTATGAGACGTGAATTAGCTAAGATAGGCTGGCAAATGACACTTAAAGGATTGACGGTGGATATGCAATGGCAAGCATTTAAAGGTTGCATGGATGAACTACAACAAAAGTTCATCCCAGTTTGGCAAAAGAATAAATCAAGGAAGGTAGTGCACCCGTGGCTGACAAGAGAAATTAGGGATAGTATCAATTCCAAAGAAGAAACATACAAATTAGCCAGAGGAAGTGGCTCACCTGAGGACTGGGAGAAATTCAGAGTTCAGCAGAGGAGGACAAAGGGCTTAATTAGGAAGGGGAAAAAAGATTATGAGAGAAAACTGGCAGGCAACATAAAAACGGACTGTAAGAGCTTTTATAGATATGTAAAAAGGAAAATACTGGTAAAGACAAATGTAGGTCCCCTGCAGACAGAAACAGGTGAATTGATTATGGGGAGCAAGGACATGGCAGACCAATTGAATAATTACTTTGGTTCTGTCTTCACTAAGGAGGACATAAATAATCTTCCAGAAATAGTAGGGGACAGAGGGTCCAGTGAGATGGAGGAACTGAGCGAAATACATGTTAGTAGGGAAGTGGTGTTAGGTAAATTGAAGGGATTGAAGGCAGATAAATCTCCAGGGCCAGATGGTCTGCATCCCAGAGTGCTTAAGGAAGTAGCCCAAGAAATAGTGGATGCATTAGTGATAATTTTTCAAAACTCGTTAGATTCTGGACTAGTTCCTGAGGATTGGAGGGTGGCTAATATAACTCCACTTTTTAAAAAAGGAGGGAGAGAGAAACTGGGGAATTATAGACCGGTTAGCCTAACGTCGGTGGTGGGGAAACTGCTGGAGTCAGTTATCAAGGATGTGATAACAGCACATTTGGAAAGCGGTGAAATGATCGGACAAAGTCAGCATGGATTTGTGAAAGGAAAATCATGTCTGACGAATCTCATAGAATTTTCAGAGGATGTAACTAGTAGAGTGGATAGGGGAGAACCAGTGGATGTGGTATATTTGGATTTTCAGAAGGCTTTTGACAAGGTCCCACACAAGAGATTAGTGTGCAAACTTAAAGCACACGGTATTGGGGGTAAGGTATTGGTGTGGGTGGAGAGTTGGTTAGCAGACAGGAAGCAAAGAGTGGGAATAAACGGGACCTTTTCAGAATGGCAGGCGGTGACTAGTGGGGTACCGGAAGGCTCAGTGCTGGGACCCCAGTTGTTTACAATATATATTAATGACTTGGATGAGGGAATTAAATGCAGCATCTCCAAGTTTGCGGATGACACGAAGCTGGGTGGCAGTGTTAGCTGTGAAGAGGATGCAGGGTGACTTGGATAGGTTGGGTGAGTGGGCAAATTCATGGCAGATGCAATTTAATGTGGATAAATGTGAAGTTATCCACTTTGGTGGCAAAAATAGGAAAACAGATTATTATCTGAATGGTGGCCGATTAGGAAAAGGGGAGGTGCAACGAGACCTGGGTGTCATTATACACCAGTCATTGAAAGTGGGCATGCAGGTACAGCAGGCGGTGAAAAAGGCGAATGGTATGCTGGCATTTATAGCAAGAGGATTTGAGTACAGGAGCAGGGAGGTACTACTGCAGTTGTACAAGGCCTTGGTGAGATCACACCTGGAGTATTGTGTGCAGTTTTGGTCCCCTAATCTGAGGAAAGACATCCTTGCCATAGAGGGAGTACAGAGAAGGTTCACCAGATTGATTCCTGGGATGGCAGGACTTTCATATGAAGAAAGACTGGATGAACTGGGCTTGTACTCGTTGGAATTTAGAAGATTGAGGGGGGATCTGATTGAAACGTATAAGATCCTAAAGGGATTGGACAGGCTAGATGCAGGAAGATTGTTCCCGATGTTGGAGAAGTCCAGAACGAGGGGTCACAGTTTGAGGATAGAGGGGAAGCCTTTTAGGACCGAGATTAGGAAAAACTTCTTCACACAGAGAGTGGTGAATCTGTGGAATTCTCTGCCACAGGGAACAGTTGAGGCCAGTTCATTGGCTATATTTAAGAGGGAGTTAGATATGGCCCTTGTGGCTATGGGGGTCAGGGGGTATGGAGGGAAGGCTGGGGCGGTGTTCTGAGTTGGATGATCAGCCATGATCATAATAAATGGCGGTGCAGGCTCGAAGGGCCTAATGGCCTACTCCTGCACCTATTTTCTATGTTTCTATGTTTCTATACCCATGACTGTATGGCTAGATACCGCTCAAATGCCAACTATAAATTTGCTGATCATACAACCATTGTTGGTAGAATCTCAGATGGAGACAAGATGGAATCTCAGATGGATACCAGCTAGTTGAGTGGTGTCATAGCAACAACTTTACACTCAATGTCAGTAAGACTGAAGAGTTGATTGTGGACTTCAGAAAGGGTAAGATGAGGGAACATGAACCAATTCTCATAGAGAGATCAAAAGTAGAGAGCAAGCAATTTCAAGTTTCTGGGCGTCAAGATCTCTAAGGTTCTAACCTGGTCCCAACATATTGATACAGCTATAAAGAAGACAAGACAGTGACTATATTTCATTAGGAGTCTGAGGAGATTTGATTTGTCACCTTAGACACTCGAAAACTTCTACAGATGTATTGTGGAGAGCATTCTGACAGACTGCATCACTGGTATGGGGAGAGTGGCTACAGCACAGGATCAAAAGAAGCTACAGAAAGTTGTAAAATTAGTCAGTCCTATCCTGGGTACTAGCCTCTGTATTATTCAAGACATCTTCACGGAGCAGTGCCTCAGAAAGGCAGCATCCATCATTAAAAACCCCATCACCCAGGAATACCCTCTTCTCACTGTTACTGTCAGGAAGGAGATACAGAAGCCTGACGGCACACACTTAGCGATTCAGGAACAGTTTCTTCCCCTCTGTCATCTGATTCCCAAATGGACATTGAACTCATTAACACTACCTCACTTTTATTATTTCCGTTTTTTCACTTTTTCTAATTTAACTATTTAATATACATACAGTTTTTTTACTTACTGTAATTGACTTATTTATATTTTTCTTTCAATATTATCATATATTGCATTTTACTGCTAGTGCTAAGTTAACAAATTTTACGACATGTACCAGTGATATTAAACTTGATTCTGATTTTGATTCTGCATACACTTCCATTATACTCCACTCAGCATCCTCTGTTCCAAAGAAAACACCCATAGCTTATCCAACTATTCCTCACAGCTATTTTTTTTCATTCCTGGACATCAAGCTTAGATACACATTAAATCAAATGCCAGTCAGATCCACTGTAAACCCAGAATGAGACCACTACCTCTCATCCATGTAGTCAATTTCTCTTATTTGCTTTCTTATCTCTATCACCTCCTCACCTCCCACCCCCAAGACCTACAGGCCAGTATTCAATTAACCTACCGACCTGCACATCTTTGGGATGTGGGAATAGCTGGAGCAGATGGAGGAAGCCCATACAGAAACCGAGAAGATGAAGAAGTTCCACACAGACAAAACCTTATGTCAGGATTTAATCTGGGTCATTGGTGCATAAAGTGCGGCTATACCAGATATACACCTCAGCTGTGTTAAATTTTTAAAACTTGAAGCATAATTTGCTTTCTAAATATATTGGTTCTGATGAAATTCGGCTGAAATACTAAATATTAGATCCGTTTCTCCCTCCAGAAATGGGACTGTACATGCTATGCATTCATAATTTTTAGCTTTAATTTCTATCCCAGGCCAAAGATAGGTTAAAAAAATGGAGAACAATGGGCTTTGCTGACAAAGGTACGACATGATTGTCCATATGCTCAGTGATAGGAGATGCAAGCTTTCAGACTGATAGAGTTGCTTGCCAGCTGCCAAACTGGCCACCTTCTGACTGCCTATTTGACAGTAAAACACAAAGATACAGAGGATACTGATGCTCTGATGCTGGAATGTACTACAGTTGGCCCTTTGTATCCACGGGGGTTTGGTTCCGGGGCCCCCTGCGGATACCAAATTCTGCGGATGCTCAAGTCCCATATATAAAATGGCGTAGTATTTGCATATAACCTACGCATATCCTCCTGTATACTTTAAATCATCTCTAGATTACTTATAATACCTAGTACAATGTAAATGCTATGTAAATAGTTGTTATACTGTATTGTTTAGGGGATAATGACAAAAAAAACGTCTGTACATATTCAGTACAGACGTAACCATCGTAGCTCTTCTGGGATCGCTGATGCTGCCTCGGCATCAGCCGATGTCGATTCTCCAGTGATCCTTAACTCCTTGAGGCTGTAGCGCTTTACATAGCTAGCCAGCCATCCCTTACTAGCCTTAAACTCCTTCCTCTCGCTCACAACACAAGTAGCAAACGAAGGAGACGCGAGGGGAACAATGCTCAAACAACGAGTGATACTTTTAATCATCTCTAGATTGCAGAACTTTACGCTCCCTGTGATAAATTGAAATATGTTTTTTTAAATTTTTTAATTTATTAGTGTAACTGAGAAGCTGTGTGTTATGTGTAATATTGGTTGTGTACACAAATTCTTACTTTCAGTCGGTCATCCTTTTAAGGTTGCCATGTGACCAATTGTTCTTTTGGCTGCAATAGTCTCCATAGGAAGTTTTAGAGGCAATCTATGAAAGATCTTTGAATAAACTAGACTCCTAATGTTTATGTCCTTTGTAACTTTACCTGACTGTAGACTTTGCAATGGATTTTGTTAAAAATTTGTGTATTCACTGGGGGGACACAGCCTTACAACTTGAAGATTGTAATTCTTCATTTTAACACTAGCCTTAGTGATGTTTAAGATGCTAGGCCTCTCAAATGTCTGATGTGAAACAGTCCAAGACAGGAGACTAACAACAGAGATTTTGCTTCCTGAATACCTTTAGGTGTATCTTATGAATTTTGGGCAACTAATCATGAAAATCACCATGAAATTTTCCTCTCATACACTATTTTTAATAAACTTATGTTTATTATTTCAATTCATAATTCAAGTCAATTAAAATGTTGCCTACAATGTAAACTGGAAAGTTTCCTATCTTGTCCAGGTATGCTTGGGCATGCTTAGGTGGCATGGCTGCTGCATGGCAGGACATGTTTTAGTAATAATTATTGGGTTCAGGACTGTAAGGATGGAATTTACTATCACCAGGCAGAAAAATTTCTATGAATGATTTTAATATTTGAGACAGATGTTTCCCAGAATAACTGATGCCAAGATTAAGGAAAGCATTTTTGTTGGTCCACAAATCAAACAGGTCAGCAATGACAGGCAATTAAAGAATTTCCAGTGGGACTGGAGAAAATCACATGGAAGGCATTCAAGGAAGTTGTTGAAATTTTTCTCGGCATCTACAGAGCGCCAAACTACATGCAGCTGGTTGAAAGAATGCTTCAAGCATATAAAACCATGAAATCCAACATGTCACTAAAGATTCATTTTCTGTATTCCCATTTAGACATCTTCCCTGCAAAGCTTGGTGCTGTTAGTGACGAGCATGGTGAAAGGTTTCTCAGGACATTGTGGTTATAGAGAGGGCAACTGGCAAATTATTGTGGGACACTTAAGCAAGAAGCCTGAGACACTGAGTACAAATGAATATCATTAACAAAATATTTTTAATTTAGTTGAACTACTGCAAAGCATCAGCACCATTATGCAATGAAACACATTATATTCAATAAAAGTTAATTTGTTGTTTCTCCAAATTCCTACGTGGTACAAGTAGTCTGAAATTATATTTGTGTTATCTTCAAGCAGTCTATAATAAACAAAAAAAATTCTGAGGAAACAGCTTCTGAAAAAATCTGTTGTCCAGTGATATCAATTGAATAATATTCCAACCAGAGTCAAGGATTTTCTGAGTGCATAAAGTGAAGTGAAACCTATGAATCAAATTCATAAAATAAATCTTTTCAAAGCCCTCTTTGAATTCAATAGAACTGAGATCTTTAAGACTGTTGGGCCTACAGATTACAGGTATAATTTAATAAATATGAAGTAATATCATGGAAGTAACAAACCAAGGAAGCATGACGGTTAAAAGGGTCAAAGGAAATTTGACACGGTGAAAAACTCGTTGCCAATCCACTTTCAGCAAATTCATGCTACTGACACAAAGAATACAGAGCGCTGGTGGATATATCTATAAAGCCATTAACACAGCGTTTCACTGAGGTTACAGAGGAAAAGTAGATAATGAATTGTACTGCCAAATGGATAAACTACAAATCAAATAGGCTTGTGCTCGAGCTGTGTTATACCTTCTGCATACTTTACAGTTCTGGGCTCTCAATTTTTTGAGCAACATTACTGAGTAACCAACAAAAATAACTGCAAATATAAGAGCTTAAGGCTTTTTAGCACTATTAGTTATGCAGTGGTTGCCTTTATAAATCGATGTGTGGAAAACTACTGATTGATGAAAACTGAAGTTTCCTACCAGGGAATACCATCTGGAAGTCTTCCATGTAATGTCCCATATGGATGAACACAGACTCATGAACTGAGGGAGGGCAGTGGATGGGAACCAAGAAAGATGGCAATTTCCATATTATGCATGAGATTTATAGGATTCAATTATTGAACAGAGCTCCCAGCACCACTCACACCCCACTGTACATCGCTATGCTACAAGCTTCGGTTGGTTACACATGGTGTGGGAGTGGAGTTATACATCGGCCAAACTGAGTAAGAACAGCAGGCTTACTTCCCCAAACAGCTGTAAAACATCAGGTGATTTTGATGAAATCTGTAAAACTTGCAAATTATTTCCATGGGAATCTCTAATGTTTGTCCATAATAACTCTGAGAAACCTGAGGGAAATGATTTTCTGTCAGCTCTTCTGTGGGACATCTTATAACCTTTTAAAGCTACAGCTGTACGTTCTGATTAGCATATTTTACTGCCTGAATTGGAGAATGTCTGAAATGGTGGCAAAGGCAGCAACCTTTATCATCTTTAAAACCAGAGGATGTTGGCAGTTTTCTGCTGATCAGGTGACATCTGCAGAGAGAGAAGTAGTTACTATTTCAGGTCAATGGTCCTTCATCAGAATGTCATTTGTCCTGATGAAGCGTCACTGACTTGAAAGATTAGTTCTGTTACTCTTGCCACAGATGCTCCCTGATCTGCTGAGCATTGACAGCACATTTTGATTTTATTTCAGAATCCAAACAACCGCAGTTTTTTTTTGTAAGTTTTTTTCTTCATTAAAAAGTCTGCGTACAAGAGCTTTTAAAAAGCCATTACATTCAAGGCTATAGACTGAGAGCTAGGAAGAGTCTATAATCTACATCGCTCCACATTTGACTGGCAAGAATATAATGGGCTGAATGGCCTTATCCTGTGCCAGAAAAATCCTATAATGTTATGGTGTTTACATGATGAAAACAAGGTAAATTGTTGATACAGGTTTTTTTTTAAACTGCTTGTCAAGTAAACACTTCATTTATTTCCATATGATGTCACCTCAAGTTCAGTGAGACACCTGTGACAGGACCATGTTTCTGGTTGCTTTACAAAGTAGGTTTGTCTGCTGATGATCAAATGACAGTCTACATGGCTGCCTGGCTTTGGTTTCAGGTTATCCAGTTTTTTACAGAGGATGACTTGCTTCCAAACTTTCGCTGCTGCCATAAGGTCATGAAGAGACTGCAAACACAAAGAGACTTCTCTGCTGCCTCAGGCTCATTAGACCTCAGCTTCAAGTTCAAATGTACATGTGGTATAATTTTGCCTTTGCCTTGTGTATTCTCATATATTTGCAATGACAGAAAATACCAGGGGTTAGGTAAGATAGACTTTGATTTTGTTTCAATCTGTTTTGCCTGTCAGTTCATATTTGCTTCTAATGAGCAACAGTTCACATTCGTGAAACTTTCAATATGACTTTTGGAAAAGGTCTTCGGGTGCGTCATATGAGATACTTTAAAAGTTTCTGGTATTACATTGTTTGTGCTCTAGAGTAGTTGCTGCATGCAAAATGGAGACTTGGCCAAGTGAGCTGAAAGAACGCGATCATTTTGCAATCCCTGATGCAATTGTTAAGGATACGTGTCTCGACAACTGCAGCTTTAACATCTGAACCCCAAAAGTCATCACAAGAATGTCATTGCCAAAAGATAGCAAAATTAAATCTCCATCATTTGCTGCATTGGCAACACTTTCTTGCCCTCCACCATCATGAACTTGAGTGAACTATGAACTATGAACTATGGCTAGAATCAGCTCCTGCCTAATCAAGGACCTGGACCCATTGGCTCCTCACACAGCCTTGGATCACCTGGACAATACTAATACTTATATCAGGCTGCTGTTCAATGACTACCACTCACCATTTAACACAATCATCCCTACAGTTCTCATCAAAAAGCTGCATAACCTGGGCCTCTGTACCTCCCTCTGCAATTGCATCCTCAGCTTCCTCACACCGAAGACCACAGTCTATGTGGATCGGAGATAACATCTCCACCTCACCGATAATCAACACTGCCGCATCTCAAAGACGTGTGTTTGGCCCACTGCTCTACTGCGTCTACACCCATGACTGTGTGGCTAGGAACAGCTCGAATTCCATCTATAAATTTGCTGATGACACAATTATTGTTGACAGAATTCCGGATGGTGACCATAAGGTGTACAGACGAGAGTGAGATAGAACAGCTGGTTGCGTGGTCACAGCAACAACCTTGCATTCAGCGTCAGTAAGATTGAAAAATCGATTGTGGACTTCAAGAAGGGTAAGATGAGGGCACACACACCAGTCCTCATCGAGGGATCAGTAGTGGAAAGGGTGAGCAATTTCAAGTTCCCAGGTATCAACGTATCTGAGGATCTATCCTGGGCCCAACACATCGATGCAGTTACAAAGAAGGCACTATGGCAGCTATATTTTATTAGGAGTTTAAGGAGATTTGGTATGTCACCAAAGACACTCGCAAATTTCTACAGATGTACCATGGGGAGCATTATAATTAGCTGCAATAATCACCATCTGTTGGGGGGTAGGGTGAACCACTGCACAAGATCAAAATAAGCTGCAGAAATTTATGAACTCAGTCAGCTGCATCATGAGCACTAGCCTCCACAGCACCCAGGACATCTCAGGGAGCGATGCCTCAAATAGGCGGTATCCATCATTAAAGACTCCCAAGACCCAGGACATGCCCTCTTCTCATTGCTACCATCAGGGGGGAGGTACAGGAGCCTGAAGACACTCACTCACTGATTCAGGAACAGTTTCTTCTCCTCTGTCATCAGATTTCCAAATTGTCATTGAATCCATGAACACTATCTCACTACCTTTTTTTCTCTTGTTATTACGATTTATTGAATTTATCTCTTTAAATATATATTATATATATATACTTACTGTAAAATGCAGTTTTTATTACTATGTATTGCAATGTACTGCTGCCACATAACAACAAATTTCATGACATATGCCAGTGATATTAAACCTGATTCTAGGGTTAAGTCAGTGCACCGGGAGCATACTGCTACTGCACTGCACCAAGATTAACCTTCCATACGTACAGTAAAAACACGTCTGGTTTAACAAATAGGTTCAGCTGTGAAGAACTCCTAATGACATGAAACATCAGTACAGCACAGACCCAGCCACCAAAGCTTGTGTGACACTCAATTCCTCTGTATGAAAATTTTTCTGCCAAACACCAGAGACACGTATATTATCAATGTCGGGAAGTGTATGGTCATGCATTTTGGTAGAAGAAATGAAAGGGTTATTCCTAAATGGAGAGAAGAAAAAACAAAGATGCAAAGGGACTTGGGAGTCCTTGTGCATGATTCCCTAAAGATTAATTTGCAGGTTAAGCCTGTGGGTTTAAGTTGCAGGTTAGGTCTGTGAGGAAGGCAAATGCAATTTTAGCATTCATTTCGAGAGGACTAGAATATAAAAGCAAGAATGTAATGCTGAGAGTTTATAAAGCACTGATGGCCCTCACTTGATGTATTGTGAGCAGTTTTGTGTCCCTTAACTTAAAAAGGATGTGATGAAACTGGAGAGGGTTTAAAGGAGGTTCACAAAAATGATTCCAGGATTGAATGGCTTGTCATATGACGAGTGTCTGATGGCTCTGGGTGTGCATTTACTGGATTTCAGAAGAATGAGGGTGACCTGTAGGGTGAATCCATGGATTCTTTGGCATAAGCAGTTGTGGAGGCCAAGTCTTTATGTATATTTTTGAGGCAGAGATTGATAGATTCTTTATTGGTCAGGCCATGAAGGAATACACGGTGAAGGCAAGAGACTGGGGCTGAGAAGAAAATTGAATCAGCCATGATGAAATAGCAGAACAGACTCGAAGGGCCAAATGGCCTAATCCTGCTCCTATAGCTTATGATCTTATGGCCTTAATATCAATTCATCAATTCACCAATTAATTGTCAATGAATATAAAAAGATTATCTTGCTCTATCATTTTGGTGAGGCAATTCCTAATAAACATAAACTAAATGCTGGATAGTATAAGCAGAGACATTCTTTGACTAGCTTTATTAAGTGAAAGAAGGTATACACCGATATTTACAATCAGTATACAGTACATCTACCATCTTATTCATAGCTAAATTATTGGTAGGTTTCTTCAATAAACAGATTCTCTGGATGTTCTCATTATTGTTTAACTTTGAAATTCTTTTAATATGAGCTATTTTCTCATTGGTTGGTAGTGAAAAATCAGTGCATTCAACTTGCTCAGTATTTATTATCATCTGTTACAATACTCCTTAGCAATGAGACACTGACAGGTAATGGTAGATAAATATTGGTGCTTTTATAGCACATTTTTCTATTAAGATAATATGACAAAGGGCTAAGCATTGTGCTTTGAAATACGACATTACAGTTTAGTGATACTGAAATTTAGTAGATTTATATATAAACACAGTGACAATAGCCTATTATGCGAACTTGTCAATAACTCACTTATGAAGGTGACTGAAGCAGATAAGTAACGCAAATGGAAATACATCCTTTTTGTATTTCTAAGTGTTAGGCAAAATCTAACTTTACCTTAAACAGCTGTGATGTTTCTGCCGTTAGACCTGCAAGTCATCAGCCGGATCCATCCGTCTTCAGACGTTTCATCCCCTAACCCGGAACATCCTTGGGATGGTGGGACAGCATCTGACTGTCTGACTGTCAGTCTTCTACCCCTGACAGTCAGACATCCAGCTACTATCGTCCTTTTGCAGCCAGAGCCAAATGGATGCTCTTTCTGCTGCTTGGGCCATGGTGTTAACGGCTCTCTTCCTTGTTCTCCCTTGTATCCCTAAAGCTGCCATCATCTTCCAGCACGACATGGCGGGAAATCCTCTTGCCTCCACTTCGACAGGGAAGTTCCACGTCTGACAGCCTTTCCGTCTGCAGTCTGCCACCAGGCCTTCGTACCTCGCAAGCTCCTCTCGTGAGCCTCTTGGCATCGGGTCTCCCATGGTACTGTCAGCTCTATCACCATGAGCTCCTTTGCACTCACTGACAATAGTAGAACATCTGGTCGAAGTGTGGTCAATACTATTGGTGGGAGCACCAGCTTCTTTTCAAGATCCACCTTCATCTCCCAGTCCTTTGCCATGCTCAGGATACCGTCTCTACACTTGTTTGTTGCTGCAGCATGTTCCCAGTCCTGATGAAGTTGATGAAGTTTGTTTAGCTGTCCTTTTTGTGGTCCTTTTTCCTCTCTGTCTCCAAAGTGTGGCTGAGTGCTCTCAAAACCTGGTCGTGTCTCCATCTGTACTGTCCCTGGGAAAGGGCAACCTGGCATGAAGAAAGAATATGCTCTAGGTTGGCTGGTTTCTGGCACAGATAGCACACTGGGTCTTCTGTTATTCCCCAGTTCTTCAGGTTTGTTGGAGTTGGTAATACATCACACACAGCCCTCAGTAAGAACTGGAGTTGGAAAGATATATATTTTCATATGTCATCCCATGTCAACACTCTCGGTTCTGTTTCCCGCTTTGTCCAGATCCCTTGACTGCCCATCTCCACTGCTCGCACATATCTAGCCTCCTCCTCTTTCTTCCTTATCTCCTGCTGGACCAAGTGCCGTCTGTCCTTAGGGTTGGCCTCCCTCCACCTGATTGTTGACTCCTATCCTTGGCCTTGTCTGCCCATACACACTATTCCGACAATGTCTCTGTGGCAAAGTCGGGTCTCTGCTTCTTCTACCTCCACTGCAGCCTTACATTTGCTCCCTGTCTGTATTTTGACTCCTGCTTCACTGACCTTGTCATCCTTGGGGTCTTTGAGGGTCATGATGAGGTGTGCTTTCCCTGCCTTAAATTCCTCTACAGCTGAGGAGAGGGGCAACCGGAGCTTGGCTGACTTGCTGTATAGCCCTGTTAAAGAGAAGCACAGTGGAACTCCTAACCACCTTCTCAGATACTGGTTAATCTTCCTCTCCATGCCCTCGATCATTGACAGGGCGATATCATACAGCATCATCGGCCATATTAGTCTTGGTAGGAGCCCATGTTGGAAGATCCATGCCTTAAACTTTCTTGGTAAACCTGATTTGTCGATCTTTACCAGCCCTTCTGTTGTTTGTTGCTCCAGCCATCTGCTGTTGTTGACATCCTTCAGGCTGTCATCATACCATTTCCTAGGCATTTGATGAGGTTTCCTATGATAGACAGGATTTCTTCATTCTGGATCTTCAAGGTGAACTTCTGGGTAAGTTGGCCTTTCTTTATCACCAAACACCTTGATTTGGCAGATTTAAATTTCATTCGCGCCCATGTGGCTGTCACATCCATTGCCTGGCGTACCCATCTGGCCTGGATATGTGTTGTGGTTGTAATTGTAAGGTTCCATAAATCCTCTGCTTGGCTAAACAATGTAAATTGAAAATGATATTGGTTCATGAAAACATGTGAGAATCTTTCATTGCTAATAAACACGTTTGTGAAATCTCCAACAACCAACTGGTGAATATAATTCTCAAGGGGGACTAAAATCACTTGGCTCCTGAATTGAGTTAAGGTTGTATGTTGGTTTTGATAATCCATTATGACTTCAAAGCAGTATTGATAAATAATGAACACAGTGTGGTCATCTATAGAGAAAAAACGTTTGTTACTGGTGTGCAAGGATGAAAATTGCCATGCAACTCAAAGTCTAATTTGTATGATAATTTTAAATGGGCAAAGAATGAAAAGCTTATTACTAAGTTGTTCATTCTAGTCTCTTATTTTAAATGGTCTGCTGACCTCTTGCTAACCCCCTGTTCTCTAGTTCTAACTGGAGTTTATTTCTTACTTCAGTTCAACTTCTAATCAAACAAAAACAGCCTCTGCTCCAAATAAGCAAGCTTAAATATAATTTCATGAAAGAGACTAAATAAATACAGCAGCCTCTAAATGGATAAAGTACTCAGCAGGTGGTGTTTTTAACAGTGTCATGCTTTATTACTGAAGCAGTTGAACCTGATTAGAGTAAGGAAGACATGCTGGCAAAATGTGAATTGATTGAACAACAAAACTGAGGGAAAATAATCTAAACTGTTCTGCTGCACACTTGTTTAGTATTCCCAATTAAATTTTCTTCAGAGTGTACATATTTGGAGAAATAATACTTGCTGGAAAATCAAACTTTACACCACTCTGAGCAAAATTAATTTAACCAGCCTAAATCCTCATGACAACAGCTTCATCCCTTGCCACATGAATGTTTCACTGGAGTATACGGAAACACGGAAGTCTTAAGTTATATGTGTCTTTTGTTTTTGATCTGTTCTAAATCATAAGCCATGGCAATGAGTGAAGGGGCACACATTCCAAGAATTCCGCTGTTAGTCCTCCAATCAGTAAATTTTAAAAAAGACTCACAAAGCTGTAGTAATGTAAACGGGATGATGGCATGAACGCACTGTGCCAAATTGCTTTAAAGTTCCAAGCAAAATCTTGAAGTAAAGGCTTTGGAGCCATTCTCTCTGGTGATTGTAAAGTCAGGAGAGGTAATGTAGAAATTCTAATTCAACCTTTTCAAGAATTTGCAAAGATAATATCTTGCCCTGGAAAATACACCCCCATCCGTTAGGAGGATGGGCTGATTTATATCAGAAGGTGCAACACAGAAGTAATTAAAATTACAAGAAGTAAGGTAATGTTATTGGGTGATAAATATAGTACATGCTTTGATAGCCTTGTGGTGGCCTTTCAAATTGAAAATTACTCACATTCAACGAACCATCTATCTACTGTACATTCAATTCTCAAGTTAAAGGAAGTACTTTGTTTACACCCTGGAGACACAGAAAAGGCTGAAGATGCTGAAAATCTGGAGCAGCACACAAAGTGCTGGAGGAGCTCAACAGGTCAGCCCAGTATCCATAAGACTATAAGACCGTAAGACATAGGAGCAGAATAAGGCCATTTGGCCCATTGAATCTGCTCCACCAAACAATCATGGCTGGTCCTTTTCTCTCCTCCACAGTCACACTCCCCGGCCTTCTCCCCATAACCTTTGATGCCATGTCCAATCAAGAACCCATCAAGCTCTGTCTTAAATACACCCAACAACCTGTCCTCCACAGCTGCCTGTAGTAATAAATTCCACAAATTCACCATCATCTAGCGAAATAAATTTCTCTTCAGCTCTGTTTTAAATGCACACCCCTCTATCCTAAAGTTATGCCCTCTTTTCCTAGACTCCCCCACTATGAGAAACATCCTTTCCACATCTACTCTGTCTAGGCCTTTCAGCATTCAAAAGGTTTCAACGAGATCTCCCCTCATCCTTTTAAATTCCAGCAAACCCAGAGCCATCAAATGTTCCTCATATGATGACCCTTTCATTCACAGAATCATCCTTGTGAACCTCCTGTGAACCTTCTCCAAAGCCATCACATCTTTTATTAGATGAGGAGCCGAAAACTGTTACAATTCTCAAGGTGAGGCCTCACCAGTGCCTTATAAAGACTCAAAATCACATCCCTGCTCTTTTATTCTGGACCTCTTGAAATGAATGCTAACATTGCATTTACCTTCCTCACCACTGACTCTACCTGCATTTTAACCTTTAGGGTGTTCTGCACAAGGAATCACAAGTCCCTTTGCATCTCGGATTTTTGGATTTTTCTCCACGTTTGGAAAATAGTCATCACATTTATTTCTTCTACCAAAGCACATGACCATGAATTTTCCAACATTGTATTTGCCACTCTTACAGTAACTTTCCTGTAATACCATGTGCTCTTAAGTTGGTAAGCAGCCTCTTGTGTGGCACCTTGTCAAAAGCCTTCTGAAAGTCCTAATATACAACATCCACTGCATCCCCTTTCATCATCATCATCATCGGGTGTCATGCCCAGTTTGAGCTTTGACTGCCATGGCCCACTCTCTCCTGTTTTGGGTCAAGTGGATCAATTCATTGTTATTCATTTCCAGTTCTCTGGTTGCTGTCTCCATCATCATTTGTCTTTGTCTTCCTCTTGCTTTCTTTCCTTCAATCTTTCCCATAATTACCATGCATTCTAACTCCTCTTTCCTAATCACATGTCCAACGAAGTTATGTTGAATCCCCTTTATCTATCCTATTTGTAATCTCCTCAAAGAATTCCAACAGGATCATCTGGCAAAATTTTCCATTAAGAAAACTATGCTGACTTTGTCCTATCTTTTCCTGTGCCTCCAAATACTGCATAATTTCACCCTTAACAATTGACTCCAACATTTTCCTAACCACTGAGGTCAGGCTAACTGGTCTATAATTTCCCTTCTGCTGTCTTCCTCCTTTCTTACAGAGTGGAACAACATTTGCAATTTTCCATTCCTCTGCCACCATGACAGAGTCCAATGATTTTAAAAAGATCATTACTAATGTCTCCACAATCTCTACTGCTACCTCTTTCAGAACCCTAGGGTGCTGTCCATCTGGTCCAGGTGATTTAGGTACCCTTAGGTCTTTCAGCTTTTTGAGCACCTTCTCCTTTGTAAAAATTACTGCACTCACTTCTCTTCCCTCACATCCTTCAACATCTGGCACAATGCTAGTGTCTCCCACAGTGAAGACTGATGCAAAATACTCATTTAGTTCATCTACCAGCTCCTTGTTCCCCATTATTATTTCTCCAGCCCCACTTTCCAGTGCTTCTATATCCACTCTCATCTCTCTTTTATATTCTACATACTTGAAAAAGCTTAAAATATCCACTTTGATATTGTTTGCTAGCTTGCTTTCATTTTTCATCTTTTTCCTCTTAATGATTCCTTTAGTTACTCTCTGTGGGGTTTTAAAACCTTCCCAATCCTCTGTCTTCCCAGTAATTTTTGCTTTTGCTTTAACGTTAACTTTGGCATCCCTTATCAGCCACAGATGTATGAGTTTGCCATTTGGGTACTTCTTTGTTTTTGGAATACATCTGTCCTGCACCTTTCTCATTTTTCCCAGAAACTCACACCATTGCTTCTCTGCTGTCAGCCCTGCCAGCATCTCCTTCCAATTTACTTTGGCCAACTCCTCTCTCATACCACTTTAATTTCCTTTTCTCCACTGAAAGACTTTACTTTCTCCTTATCAAATTTCAAGCTGTACTCAATCATATTGTGATCACTGCCTCCTCAGGGTTCTTATACCTTAAACTCCCTGATCACCTTTGGTTCATTACCTAACACCCAATTCGGTATAGCTGATCCCCTAGTAGGCTCAATGTCAAAATGCTCTAAAAGCCATCTCATAGGCACTCAACAAACTCACTCTCTTGAGATCCATTTCCAACCTAATCTTCCCAATCGACCTGCATGTTGAAATCTCCCTAGACTATCACAACATTGCTTTTTTGACACGCCTTTTTTATTTTCTGTTGTAATCTGTGGTCCACATCCCAGCCACTGTTTGGAGGTCTGTGACAGGGTCCTTTGACTTTGCAGTTTCTTAACTCAACCCACAAGGATTCAACACATTCCAATCCTACATCACATCTTTCTACTGATTCAATGCCATTCCTTACTAAAAGAGCCATGCCACCACTCCCTCTGCCTACTTTTCTATCCCTCCAGTACAATATGTAACTTTGGACATTCAGCTCCCAGCTACAATCATCCTTCAGCCTCCATTCAGTGACAACGACAAAATCATACCTGACAATCTGTAGAGTGCAAAGAGATCATCCACTTTATTTCTTATACTCCACACATTGAGATATAACACTTTGAGTACTGTAATTGTTACCCTTTTTGATTCTGAATACCTAATGCACTGAAATTCGCCCTGCTGACGCAGTTATGTCCTATCATCTGTCTGCACTTTCTGACAGTCTGAATGCACGCTATCTTTGCTTTTTTACCTTCCGTCCTATCCTGAGTCCCTTCACGCTGATTCCCACCTTCCCCTCGCGCCCCCCCCCACCAAATTAGTTAAAACCCTTCCCAACAGCTCTAACAAACCTGCTTGAAAGAATATTAGATCCCCCCATGTTCAGGTGCAACCCAACACTTTTGAATAGGTCATACCTCCCCCAGAAGAGGTCCCAATGATCCAAGAACATGAAGCCCTGCCCCCTGCACCAGATCCTTAGCCACACATTAATTTGCAGTTCATCTTGTTTCTACACTCATTGGTACATAGTACAGGCAGCAATCCAGAAAATACTACCCAGAAGGTCCTGCTTCTCTACTTTCTAACTAACTCTCTATATTCTCTTTTCAAAACATCTTTGCTTTTCCTTCTTATGTCATTGGTACCAATATGTACCAAGACATCTGGCTGCTCTCCCTACATAAGACTAAGTCGAGGTTTCAGGACTGGAAAGAAAGAAGGCAGAAGCCAAGATAAAAGAGTATGAAAATCCGTTCCGTGTGGTGCTGTAGTGGGGTGGAAAGGATGGTGACATCTGTGGATAAAATTTACTTCAACTACAGGCATATTTGCCCACAGTTTTTTGCCAAAACACTTTCATCCCGGATTGCACAATTGTCACCAATTACATCATTTTGCAGATTGCAGAACATTATGGCCTAACTTACCCTGCAGAAGTGCAAGGAGAATATAGCATGGGGAATGATATCACCCCCTGTCTCGCAGACATGGTAATCATTTCAGTAGTGTAACGGTGAATGGTGTCATTGAAGGAGACTGTCAAGTTTCCAGGTTAGAAACATAGAAACATAGGAAACCTACAGCACAATTCAGGCCCTGTGGCCCACAATGCTGTGCCGAACATGTCCTTACTTTACTTAAGGTTATCCATAGCGCTGTATTTTTCTGAGCTCCATATACCTACCCAGGAGTCTCTTGCCATACCCGCCTCAACCAGCGATGCCGGCAGCCCATTCCACGCACTCACCACTCTCTGCCTAAAAAATTAGCCCTGACGTCTCCTCTGTTCCTTCTTCCAGCCACCTTAAATCTGCGCCATTTCAGCCCTGGGAAAAAGCCTCTGATGATCCACACAATCAGTGACTCTCATCATCTTATACATCTCTATCAGGTCACCTCTCATCTTTCATTGCTCCAAGGAGAAAAGGTCGAGTTCACTCAACCTATTCTCATAACGCGTGCTCCCCAATCCAGGCGACTTCCTTGTAAGTCTCCTCTGCACCCTTTCTATAGTTTCTACATCCTTCCTGTAGTGAGCTGACCAGAACTGAGCACAGTACTCCGAGTGGGGTCTGACCAGGGTCCTATATAGCTGCAACATTACCTCTCAGCTATTAAACTCAATCCCATGATTGACGAAGGCCAATACACCATATGCCTTCTTAACCACAAAGTCAACCTGCATAGCAGCTTTCAGTGTCCTTTGGATTCGGACCCCAAGATCCCTCTGATCCTTCACATTGCCAAGAGTCTTACCATTAATACTATATTCTGCCATCATATTGGACCTACCAAAATGAATCACCTCACACTCATCTAGGTTGAACTCCATCTGCCACTTCTCAGTCCAGTTTTGCATCCTATTGATGACCTGCTGTAACCTCTGACAGCCCTCCACACTATCCACAACACCCCCGACCTTCATTACATCGGCAAATTTACTAACCCATCTCTTCACTTCCTCATCCAGGTCATTTGTAAAAGTCACGAAGAGAACGGATCCCAGAACAGATCCCTGAACCACACCACTGGTGACCGACCTCCACGCAGAATATGACCCATGTACAACCACTCTTTGCCTTCTGTGGGAAAGCCAATTCTTGATCCACAAAGCAAGATCACCTTGGATCCCACGTCTCCTTACTTTCTCAATAAGCTTTGCATGGAGTACCTTATCAAACCCCTTGCTGAAATTCATATACACCACATCTACTACTCTACCTTCATCAACGTGTTTAGTCACATCTTCAAAAAATTCTATCAGGATCGTAAGGCATGATCTGCCAGAATCTGTCTCCCTATCTGCTCCTCCATGTCTCTGTTACTATCGGGTGGTCTATAAAAAATAACCAGTAGAGTTATTGACCCCTTCCTGTTTCTAACTTCCACACACAGAGACTCAGTTGACAATCCCACCATGACTTCCTCCTTTTCTGCAGCCGTGACACTATCTCTGATCAGCAGTGCTACGCCCCCATCTCATTTGCCTCCCTCCCTGTCCTTTCTGAAACATTTAAAGCCTGGCACTCAAAGTAACTACTTTAGCTGCTGAGACATCCTAGTCTCTGTAATGGCCACAACAACATAGTTCCAAGTATTAATCCATGCTCTAAGCTCGTCCGCTTTGTTCATGATGCTTCCTGCATTAAGATAGATACATCTCAAACCATTGGTTTGAGCGCATCCCTTCTCTATCACCTGCTTATCCTCCCTCTTGCACTGTCTCCAAACTTTCTGTATTTGTGAGCTAAACACCCCTTCCTCCATCTCTTCAGTTCAGTTCCCACCCCCCAGCAATTCTAGTTTAAACTCTCCCCAATAGCCTTAGCAAACCTCCCTGCCAGGATGTTGGTCCCCTCAGATTCAAGTGCAACCCACCCTTTTTGTACAGGATACACTTGTCCCAAAAGAGGCCCCAGTGATCCAGAAATCTGAATCCCTGCCCCCTGTTCCAATCCGTCAGCCACGCATTTATCCTCTACCTCACTCTATTCCTATACTCACTGTTGCCTGGCACACAGTAATCCTGAGATTACTACCTTTGAGGTCCTGCTTCTCAACTTCCTTCCTAACTCCCTGTAGGCTGTTTTCAGGACCTTCTCCCTTTCTTTACCTGTGTCATTGATACCAATATGTACCATGACCTCTGGCTGTTCACCTTCCCACTTCAGGATATCATGGACACAATCAGAAACATCCCGGACCCTGGCACCTGGGAGGCAAACTGCCATCCTTGTTTGTCCCCTGTGTCCACAGAATTGCCTGTCTGACCCCGGTAACTATAGGGTCCTTCATTACTGCTGCTTTCTTCCATTCCCTAACCTTCTGAGTCACAGGGCCAGACTCTGTGCCAGAGGTGTGGCCACTATTGCTTCTCCCAAGTAGTACTCAAACAGGAGTACTTATTGT
The DNA here is from genome assembly GCF_030028105.1 of Mobula birostris. NCBI lineage: Eukaryota > Metazoa > Chordata > Chondrichthyes > Myliobatiformes > Myliobatidae > Mobula > Mobula birostris. Next base: position 193,980,583 of record NC_092371.1, read on the forward strand.
TAAGGGCGACAGCCACAGGGGTACACTCTGATATCTGACTTTTGCCCTTCCCTCTCCTGACTGTTACCCACTTATATGTCTCCCGAGGCCCCGCTGTGACTACGTGACTATAGCTCCTCTCTATCACCTCCTCACCTTCTCAGACAAGACGAAAGTCATCAAGTTGCATCTCCAGTTCCCTAACGTGACCCCCAAGGAGCTGCAGTTCGATGCACCTGGCACAGATGTGGCCGTTCAGGAGGCTGGGAGTCTCCTGTCTTCCCACATCTGACACCCAGTAGAGAACACTGGCCTCACAGACATACTTGCTGTTTCTGTTCCTCATTGGTAACTTATCTCACCTTGACCCATTATCGCTAAAGCCCGAATGAGCTAAAGCCCGACCACTCTGCCTCAGATCACTCCGTCGATGACTGCTTCACTAGGCAGTGTTTTCCTTTTATGCCTGAACCTCCCTGCTATCTAACTTACAATTGGTGCTCCACTTGTAGCCACTGATAGGCCACATACAATGGACAAACACTCTCGAAGCTCCCTTTTTTAATAACTGCCACCAACCTGTGAGAAATCCCTCTTGGTGAAGCTCTGTTAGGCCACGTACAATGGTTGGTGCAAACAAAAATCTAAAACAGTTTAGATTATGCTTTATTTTGGTGCTAACAATCCAAAAATGGCTGTTGTTATGCTTGTCTTCAAAATGAATATTAATTTTCAATTGCACAAAGAATAACCAACTTTATAAAGTTGAAATTCCAGGCACCATCTTCAGCTGTTTAAAAGAATTCATTAAATTTTAGGTCTTTTTTTTCTGATTCATGATATTTGAAGATTACTGCAAATTGAGGAAAGTTTACTTTTATGGGACTATTCTACTATTTTGATTATTCTACAATTAATCTACTATTTTGTAGAGGAAGCTTGAAGCAATTTCTATCATATTGCTTCTTTCTACCATGCAGTGATCCAAATGAGAAAAAAATTGAGTTGCCCAACTGTGCAATAGATCTAAAACTGTTTAGATTATGTTATATTTTAGCAGCACTCTTTGGTTTCTCTATCCACCTGTATTTTGTTGACTAGGTTTTTATTGCTTTCAGATTTGGCTTTGTTGTCCTTAAAGAAACCAATATAAAGGGCTAATCTGCAGGTTGAAGAAAACTGCATAATACTGCACAAGACCTGCACAAAACTGAATAATAGTGCACAAGTAAAAAAGATGTCTGGTCTCCTAATCTTATGATGCTTTGTGGAGCATATTACAGATACTTAGATTATGAGAACATTTAGTCCTCATTTATTGTCATTTAGAAATGCATGCATGCATTAAGAAATGATACAATGTTTCTCCAGAGTGATATCACAGAAAAACAGGACAAACCAGAGACTAACACTGACAGAACCACATAATTAAAACATATAGTTACAGCAGTGCAAAGCAATAGCATAATTTGATAAAGAGCGGACCATGGGCATGGTTAAAAACAAAAGTCTCAAGTCCCAATCGACTCCCGAGTCCCCGATAGCAGGCGGCAAAAGGGAGAAACACCCTGCCATAAACCTCTAGGCACCGACAACTGCCGATGCATTGGAAGCAGCCGACCACAGCCAACACTGAGTCCATCCATCCGAAAACTTCGAGCCTCCGACCAGCCCCTCCGATACAGCCTCCTGAGCGCCATCCTCTGCCGAGCATCTTTGACCTCACCCCAGCCGCCGAAACAAGCAAAGCCGAGAATTCGGGGCCTTCTGCTCTGGAGATTCCGGACCACACAGTAGCAGCGGCAGTGAAGTGGGCATTTCAGAAGTTTTCCAGATGTTCCTCTGTATCCTCACATCTGTCTCCATCAAATCAGAATTGTACATGGTACCGTACTTGACAGATTATAGATATCATTCACCGGAGAAGTCGCGTGCGCTGCGTCGCGTCACTATCTTCTCCTCCTCTTTCAGCAACACCCAACAATGTGACTTCCTCACAGATACAACTGCAGATAGAAGTCAAGAATAAATGAGGGGGAGATAATCTTGATAAATCCTTCTCATTGTCACACCACCTACTGTAGCTTGGAGTACAGCATGCCCACAAAGCCACTCTGGTCCGTGGCTATTAAATGGTATTTTTTTCCTCTCAGGTCCATAGTTATTAAGTGGTGAGTGAGTGAGGGCCTTGCCAGTCAGGGTTGACCATGGATATTGTATCCTAGTTGTCTAGATAGGCAAGCCTGAGCAGTACAATATGAAGAGCAATCTATTTTTCATGTAGCAAGCTCTCCCTCTCCACACATCTGATGAACCCAAAGGAATGGCAGAGATCGATACAGTTTGATACCAGCAGCGTCACTAAAGTTGCCTGAACTCAATGTAGTACCACGTTAAGGACCCCAGCTCTGAATTTATCCCTCAGGGTTTACTACCAAAGTCTCCCCCATGAGTAGGAATAGCTGCAAGGCAGTGGAGGTTTAAGATCAGGGCTTTCCTCTTCCAGATGAGCTGTTACCCATGGCTAACAAGACTCATCTGCCCAAAGCAACTGGCTTTAAGGCACCTGTAACTCGCTTTTGCCACTTCTCCTGTCAGTAGAAACAGTTACGCTGGGCTTAGTAGCTAAGCCATACATGAAGGCCAGAAGATGGACTTGGTTGTCAAAGACTATTTGAGGTGCACACCACTGAGAGCATTTAATAGGTAGTTGGAGCTTGTCCCCATTACCACCTCCGGCTATAACAACCTTAAGAAACCTTTAAGGAACTTAGCAATTTGGCAAACAGAGCATCAGTCACAAACAACACACACAAAATACTGGAGGAACTCAGCAGGCCAGGCAGTATCTGTGAAAAAGAGTACAGTCAACATTTCGGGCCGAGGCCCTTCAGCAGAATTGGAGAAAAGAAAGTGAAGAGTCGGAGTTAGAAGGGAGGGGAGGAAAAAAGGCAAATCTGGCTTAGAGTTTTCTGATACTCTGAAGGAAAAACAGACACTTGTTTCCATCTGGCCTTGACTAAATAATACCCTGAACGTCTGCATCTATTTAGTCCAGACTAGATTACCATTCAAATATAAGCTCATCCTTTGATTATCATAAGAGCCTCAATCATAATCAAAGTTCAAAGTTCAAAGTAAATTTTATTATCGAAGTACATACAGTATGTGTCACCATATACAACCCTGAGATTAATCTTCTTGCAGGCAAACTTTACAAATCTATAGAACAGTAACTATAACAAGATCAATGAAAGAGCAACCAGGGAGCAGAAAACTGCAAACAGTGCAAATGCAAATATCAATAAATAGCAATAAATAAGGAGAACATGAGCTAATAAGGGTAGTCCTTAAAGTGAGGTAATTAGTTAAGGGGACATCTGAATGGATGTACAAGTGAGTGCCTTTATCCCTTTTATCAAAGAGACTGATGGTTGAGAGGTTGTAACTGTTCTTGAACCTGGTGGTGCAAATCCTGAGGCTTTTGTACCCCCATTTAGAAAATATCCTACATATTTATTCCTTCAACCAAAGTGTATGATCATACATTCCCTTATATTGTATTCCACCCATCTCTTCTTTGCCTATACTCCCAACTTGACTAAGTCCTTCTGCAGGCACCCTGCTCCCTCAGTACTGCCTGATCCTCCACCTATTTTTGTATTTTTTGCCACAGACTCATCAATTCTATCATCTAGATATTCAACATATAACTTGAAAAGTAGTGGATGCACCATAGTCACCAGCAGTCACCCAGAGAAGGCTTCTTTGTTCCCACTTTTTGCCATCTGCTAGTAAGCCAATCTCTTATCTGTGCTAGTACCACTTCTGTAATACTATGAGCAACCTCATGTGTGGCACCTTGTCAAAGGCCTTCTGAAAATCCAAGTAAAAAAAGTCAACTGGCTTTCCTTTATCTAATCTACTGGCTACTTTCAAAAAGAAATTGAATAGATTGGTCAAGCAAGATCTCTCCTTGAGGAAACTATTTTATCATTTGCTTTTCAGTAACCTGAAACCCCATCCTTAACATGGACTCTAAACTCTTACCAATTACTGAATTTGAACTAATGGGCCAACAATTTCCTGTCTTTTGCCTTCCTCCCTTTTTAAACAGAGGAGTGCCTTTTGCAATTTTTCGGTCGTCTTTCAGAAACCTTGGGTGCAGTCCATCCAGAGCAGGTGACTTATCCACCTTTGAGCTTGACAAGCATCTTCTCCAAAGTAACTACTCTTACTTCATCCACCCTGAGACTCTCAAATTTTTGGCATCTTGTTGGTATCTTCCACAGTGAAGACTTACACACAGGGAATGGTGGGTGTGTGGAATGCACTGCTAGTGACAGTGATAGAGGCGGATACAGTGTGGTCTTTGAAGAGATTCTTAGATAGGTACATGGAGCTTAGAAAAATAGTGGGTTTTGCAGTAGGGTAATTCCAGGATGTTTCTAGAGTAGGTTATATGGTCAGCACAACATTGTGGGCCGAAAGGCCTGTAATATGCTGTAGATTTCTCTCATTTTATGATATTTACTTTGCCTGCTCGTTCTTTGTTCCTCAATACTGCATCTCAAGTGTAATTTTCCTGCTGTCTGATGTCCACTCTTGCCTCTCTTATAATCTTTATATATTGTTAGTGATCATTTTTGGGTTAGGACATTATCGATAGTGTAACTATGGATGAACTAAAAATGAGAACAAGTCTTCAGGAAGTAATACCTGTGCACAGCTGAATTTCCAGCTTACATTTTTGTGTCTCTCTGCTCCATGGAAACTACATAGGGAAAGACAGCAGATGAATGCTCCTGCTGTCAGTGCATTGTTAAAGATGTATTCTGGCTGCTTAAAGGCACAGTTCAGGAAAGGTCTGTTTTGACATTTAACCTTGTTTGTTGTTTATTCATGGAACCGTCCTTCAACACTGCAACAAAAGGGGGTATATTTTAGGTGTCTACTGCTTGTATTCACAGGCTTTTGGATCAGATCTCAGTATAGAATATCCAAAGAGGTTCTGGTAATAAGGATGTGTTGTCATTGTAAATATGCACTTCTATATATACTCACCTGACTATGTTCAAAAAGTTAGGTAGGTATTTTAAGCAATTGAAACAGTAGTTAACCATTTATTGTTATCTTTGTGCTGAAGAAGTATAAAACATTGTGGCGGGAGATTGAGACTGAAATGCTCTTGGATTCTCCGGACTCTCTTTCTCGAAGGTTTGCTGTGTGAATAAAAAAATTTTATACTTCCAAGTTACAACTTCCATGAAGCTCAGTTTCAGTCAGTCATGACACCTGGGAGCTCATCCGTGTTACATTATAGCTCATCTGGGATTATGAAATAGAGGATAACATAATTATGGATTAACAAAAATAAGAATAAGCCTTCAGGAAATAAAACCTATTTAACTTCAACTGATCCTTTGTAGCTAATGAAGCCAATGATGTGGGTGTGAATTGAATTGAATTGAATTGATTTTATTCCTTACATCCTTCACGTATATGAGGAGTAAAAATCTTTATGTTATATCTCTGTGTAATGTTCAATGTGCAATTTAAAGTAATTTGTAATAAATAGTGCGTTCAACAGGACAGTCAATATAGCATAGGAATACAACTGTATCAGCGTGAATTAATCATTCTGATGGCCTGGTGGAAGAAACTGTCCAGGAGCCTGTTGGTTCTGGCTTTTATGCTGCGGTACTGTTTCCCGGATGGTAGCAGCTGGAACAGTTTGTGGTTGGGGTGACTCGGGTCCCCAATGATTCTTCGGAACCTTTTTTCACACCTGTCACTGTAAACGTCCTGAATAGTGGGAAGTTCACATCTACAGATGCGCCAGACTGTCCGCACCACTCTCTGCAGAGTCCTGCGATTCAGGGAATTACAGTTCCCATACCAGGCAGTGATGCAGCCAGTCAGGATACTTTATACTTTATACTTACTTTATACTTTATTGTCACCAAACAATTGGTACTAGAACGTACAATCATCACAGCGATATTTGATTCTGTGCTTCCCACTCCCTGGATTACAAATCGATAGTTAATATTAAAAATTTAAATTATAAATCATAAATAGAAAATAGAAAAATGGAAAGTAAGGTAGTGCAAAAAAACCGAGAGGCAGGTCCGGATATTTGGAGGGTACGGCCCAGATCCGGGTCAGGATCCGTTCAGCAGTCTTATCACAGATGGAAAGAAGCTGTTCTCAAATCTGGCCGTACGAGTCTTCAAGCTCCTGAGCCTTGTCCCGGAGGGAAGAGGGATGAAAAGTGTGTTGGCTGGGTGGGTCGCGTCCTTGATTATCCTGGCAGCACTGCTCCGACAGCATGCGGTGTAAAGTGAATCCAGGGACGGAAGATTGGTTTGTGTGATGTGCTGCACCGTGTTCACGATCTTCTGCAGCTTCTTTCAGTTTTGGGCAGGACAACTTCCATACCAGGTTGTGATGCACCCTAGAGGAATGCTTTCTATGGTGCATCTATAAAAATTAGTGAGGGTTTTAGGGGACAGGCCAAATTTCTTTAGTTTTCTCAGGAAGTAAAGGACCTGGTGGGCCTTCTTGGCAGTGGACTCTGCTTGGTTGGACCAAGTCAGGTCATTTGTGATATTGACCCCGAGGAACTTAAAGCTTTTGACCTGTTCCACTTGTGCACCACCGATGTAAACAACCAATTCCTTCGTCTTGCTGACATGGAGGGATAGGTTATTGTCTTCGCACCATGCCACCAGGTGCTTAATTTCCTCTCTGTACTCAAACTCATCATTACCCGAGATACGCCCTACGATTGTTGTGTCATCAGCAAACTTATATATTGAGTTTGATGGAAACTTGGCTACACAATCATGGGTGTACAGTGAGTACAGCAGGGTGTGAGTACACAGCCTTGTGGGGCACCGGTGCTCAGAGTGATTGTAGAGGAGAGCTTGTCCCTCTTTTCACAGCCTGGGTCCTGTCTGTGAGGAAGTTGAAGATCCAGCAGCAGATCTGAGTGCTAAGGCCCAAGTTCCGGAGCATAGGAACCAGTTTATTTGGAATGATGCAGAGCTGTAGTCAATGAAAAGGAGCCTTACATACGCTCGCAATTGTGCCCCTATAGAAAGTTCTTAGGATATAAGGACTCATGCCAAACTTCTTCAACCATCTGAGGTGAAAGAGGCGCTGTTGTGCTATTTTCACCACACAGCCGGTATGTACAGACCAGGTGAGATCCTCAGTGATGTTTATGTCGAGAAACTTAAAGCTGTTCACTCTCTCAACCCCAGATCCATTGATGTCAATAGGGGTGAGCCTGTCTCCATTCCTCCTGTAGTCCACAACCAGCTCCATTGTTTTTGCAACATTGAGGGAGATGTTGTTCTCTTGACGCTCAGGGTGATGACTTCCTCTCTGTAGTCTGCCTCATTATTATTTGAGATAAGGCCAATCAATGTAGTATCATCAACAAATTTAATTAGCAGATTGGAGCTGTAGATGCCGACAGTCGTGGGTATACAGAGAGTAAAGGAGGGGGCTTAGGACACAGTCCTGAGAGGCTCTTGTGTTGAGGGTCAGAGGGGCAGAGGTGAGGGAGCCCACTATTACGACTTGCCGGTGACTTGACAGGAAGTCCAGGGTGTGGAACATTCTGATTCTGTCCCATTGAAACTACAAACATAGAACATAGAAAACCTACAGCACAATATAGGCTCTCCGGCCCACAAAACTGTGCTGAACATGGATCTACTTTAGAAATTACCTAGGGTTACCCATAGCCCTCTAGTTTTCTAAGCTTCATGTACCTATCCAAAAGTCTCTTAAAAGACCCTATTGTATCCGCCTCCACCACCATTGCCAGCAACCCATTCCACGCACTCACCACGCTCTGCATAAAAAAAATCTCCTCTGACATCTCCTCTGTACCTACTTCCAAGCACCTTAAAACTCTGCCTTCTCGTATTAGCCATTTCAGCCCTGGGAAAAAGTCTCAGACTATCCACATGATCAATGCCTCTCATCATCTTATACACCTCTATCAGGTCACCTCTCATCCTTCGTCGCTCCAAGGAGAAAAGGCCGAGTTCACTCAACCTATTCTCATAAGGCATGCTCCCCAATCCAGGCAACATCCTTGTAAATCTCCTCTGCACCCTTTTATAATTTCCACATCCTTCCTGTAGTGAGGTGACCAGAACTGAGCACAGTACTCCAAGTGGGATCTGATCAGGGTCCTATATAGCTGTAGTATTACCTCTTGGCTCTTCAACTCAATCCCACAGTTGATAAAGGCCAATATACTGCATGCCTTCTCAACCACACAGTCAATCTGTGCAGAAGTTCTGAGTGTCTTATGGACTCAGACCCCAAGATCCCTCTGATCCTCCACACTGCCAAGAGTCTTACTATTAATACTATATTCTGCTATCATATTTGACCTACCAAAATGAACCACCTCACTCTTATCTGGGTAGAGCTCCATCTGCTACTTCGCAGCCCAGTTTTGCATCCTATCAATGTCCTGCTGTAACCTCTGACAGCCCTCCACACTATCCACAACACTCCCAACCTTTGTGTCAAAGGGGAATACAATAAAAGAATTGTGCCATTAGAACAACTAATTGAAGAAAAAATATTAATGTCACCAAGATAAATCCACAGTAGCTGATTGTTTAAAGGTGTATTCCTGCCACTTAAAGTGCAGTTCAGCACAGATCAGTTTTATCTTCTTGTTAGTTGGATATTCATGGGCCATTGTACAACACTGTAACAAAGCAGGGATATTTTTGGTGTCTGGAATTTGTTGTCAAGGACCTTTGAAACATACACAAATACTGAATATTCAAAGGAGTTCTACTAGTTGGAATGTGCTACCCTGCAAATATGCAGTCCTGTATATACTGTATACCTGATGATATTAAAATGTTAAAGTTAAGTAGGTGAATAGGGAAACTGAAACTGTAGTTAAATATTTATTATTATCCTTGTGTTGAACAAAGTCTAAAATATTATGTTTTGGAGAGTGAGACTGTCTTGGATTCTCAAGCAAGAGAAAATGTGCACACGCTGGAAACAGTGATCGAAAAGGCAGAGGATAAAAGATGGGACATGTCCATTACAGGCAGCGGAGAGAGAATCCCTGGGTTGTGGAAGTGACTGGGATAGGGACTACAAGTACTTCCCCTTGGTGGAATGCATGGCGCAGAGAACACGGTGGGAGAAGCAACAAGAAAACAACAAGTTCCTTTTGCTGAGTGGCTCCAGCATTTTGTGTGTGCTGCTCTCTTGGATTCTCCAGGACACGCTTTCCTGGAAGTTTGGTGTGTGTATAAAGACTTTTATATTTCCCAGCAGAGCCCATTTCTTTAGCACAAAGGTTGGCTGCCCAAAAGTATGGTGAAGGAAACTATAATTACATTGTCTTGCTGAAGATGGCTTGGTTAATATGATGCTTCTCAAAAGAATGATATGGTGTTATAATGATGTAAGGTCTGTTTACGCCTGAGGGTTTTGCATATAAGATCGCAATCAGCTACTGTTGATTTATCTTGGTGACATTAATATTTTTTCTTCAATTAGTTGATGCCTATGATGTAGATGTATAGATTGCCTAATGTGCATATGTCCCACCTTTGTGCTTAAAAGAAATGAAGAATACATTTAATAGAAAATTTCAGAGTAATAAATATTTTGCTCTCAGTAACTCAAGGTAAGTGAATGGTCAAATGTCATTGCCAATGAAGATCAATTCTAATCTCCGTTGAATTGGCTCCTTTCTCCTGCAGAGGAAAATAGAATGGCTAAAATCGCCTTGAATGCCACTGGGCATAAGAGGTAAGCAAAGTTCACTTTGATGTCCTACTTCCACAAACTGAGTAGATAAAAATAGATATTGAGTTCATGTACGAAACTTGCCTATCAGGCTGGCATGCTTGTTTGTCCAGGTTTCCATGAAAAACATGAAGCTTTGACCTTTAAGACCGTGAGACTTCTTTTAACAGCTTTCAGCCTGGAACACCACTCAAGTGACCAGGTTGGAACTTTGTCAGGCAGGGAATGTTTTACATGTCACAGTCCATAAGAGGAGAGATTTTCTCTCTGCATGGGATATGGTGAAAATCTGAAGAGGCTCTCTGCCTCCATTTGACAGAGCTTCTATTTTAAACCACAGTCACCTGAGATTTGAGAAAGGCAGCATCCAAAATAAATTTCTAACAGGCCCAATGAGCTGATCTGAGGGAATTCTGCAATATCTGTTTGATAAGCACATCCTTCAAGCCTCCCAGCACCACTATCACCCTTCAAGCATGGTGCAATCTCCAACAACCGACCTCTTTAACCGAGCATCTTTGCGTCATCTACGGAGCTACGATGGCACTTAACATGATTCATATTCTGCACTGAGGACGGTGACCAATGACGTTCTGCAGAGATCTGTTCTGGGTTCCTTCCTGTTTGTGATTTTTACAAATGGCCTGGATAAGGAAGTAGAAGGATGAGGTAGTAAGTTTGCTGATGACACAAAAGTTGGGGGTGTTGTGGATAGTGTGGAGGGTTGTCAGAGGTTACAGTGCAACATTGATAGAATGGAGAACTGGGTTGAGAAGTGCCAGATGGAGTTCAACCCAGGTAAGTGTGAAGTGGTTCATTTTTGTGGGTCAAATTTGAAGGCAGAATATAAGACTCCTGGTAGTGCGGAGGATCAGTGAGATCTTAGGGTCCGTGTCCATAGGACACTCAAAACTTCTGCATAGGTTGACAGTGTTGTTAGGAAGACGTATGGTGTGTTGGCCTTCATCAGCTGTGGGATTGAGTTCAAGAGCTGTGAGGTAATGTTAAAGCTATATGAGACCTCTCTACCCCACTTGGAGTACTGTGTTCAGTTCTAGCTACCTCATTACAGGAAGGATGTGGATACTATGGAGAGAGTGCAAAGGAGATTTACGAGGATGTTGCCTGGATTGGACGGCATGCCTTATGAGAATAGTTTGAGTGAAGTTGGCCTTTTCTCCTTGGAACGACAGATGATGAGAGGTGACCTGACAGAGGTGAATAAGATGATGAGAGGCATTGATCATGTGAATAGCCAGAGGCTTTTTCCTCAGGGCTGGAATAGTGAGCACAAGGGGACATAGTTTTAAGGTGCTTGGAAGTAGGTACAAGGGGGATATCAAGGTAAGTTTTTCACACAGAGAGTGGTGGGTGCACGGAATGCACCACCAGCAAAGGTGGTGGAGGTGGATACAATAGGTCTTTTAAAAGACTCTCAAGTAGGCACATGCAGGTTAGAAAAATAGTGGGCTATGCAGTATGGAAATCCTGGACATTTTCTTGAGTGGGTTATACTCGGCACAACATTGTGGGCGGAAGGGCCTGTAACGTGCTGTAGATTTCTATGTTCTATTTTAACAGCAACTCCTTCGAGCTCATCTGTGGAAACAGCTTAGTTTCTGCCTTTGATGTTTTTCTTTTTCCTTTTCAAGGTGGATGGGGCTCTGTCGAAGACCCTGACCTAGAGCTACACTCAAACTTCAATTCTTTGCATTGGTGGGTGGGACCCGCTCCTGGGGGCTCACAACCGGCTGCTTTTCCATATCCCTAGGATGCGGCCCCAAAAACAAGCACGCCTTCTCAGCTCTAAGGTATCACAGCTCTGGGGACGAGTCATTTCTAAGCTGGTGCCAGCAGCTGAAATGTTGCGGGAGAAAAGATAACATTGGGAACAGTGGATCGGCTGTCAGGGGCTCTGTGCTTGGTGAATCACATGCTCTATCTCTCATTGGTGTGGGAGAATTTGTTGCCAATTCTCGAGTCACAGAACTCAGTAAAAACAACGTGACAAACTTTACCATCCCAAATCAGCGAGTTGTTTCTTTATGTCTCCCTTCTTGCTGTGAAAAGTGCCACCTTCTTTATTGGGGAGAGAGAGAGAGAGAGAAAGTATAGTATGTCAAATTGTCAGGTGAACGATTAGTCTTTGTTGAACCGCAGATTATGATCTTTCTTGAGGGCTTTGCTATTGCTTGCTTGGTGAGTGAGGGTGATGATGCTTTTCTTTTGCTGAAGTAGGTGAGGGAGGGCTAGGTCATTGCATTGTTACTGCTTGTGTATGGGAGGCTTTGGGGTTCGAATGCTTTTACTGTCACTCATTCTTTGGGGCATGCTTCTGTTTCCGTGGATGTCTGCAAAGAACAAGAATTTCAGGTTGTGTATTCTATACATTTCTTTGACACGAAATGGAAGTATTGAACTATTGATCACTGATGAAGGCAGGGATGGGACAGTGATGGAGATGGTGAGATCCCTGGGGGAAATAGTTGTGAAATGGAAATCTCAGAGTGTCTACAAATTAACCTGTTGCATCTCATGGAAATTTAACATAGATTTGGCCTTTCTCACTTCCTAGATTGTGATTTACAATAGAAATGATGTCAAATAGAGGTATATAGCACCATCAAGTTCACACCAATCACTTTAAATCCATCATATAACTTCTTGTGTTTCCAAAGTAAATTGTGATTTCAGCACTGGAAGATAATGAATGATAAATCAAATCCCAAACCTAACTCATCTCTTCTTTCGAATTGAAATTACCTACAGTCTCAATTACCATCTCATTAACAATGCAAACACCTTCAGTAAGATGCCAGCTATCTTGCAATACTCTGGCGAGTATTTTGTTTCTGACTCAGAAGTCTGAATCCTAAGAACTAAACTCACAGAATACCTACCTTTATAGATTTTAAAAAAGACACAAATTGCCATTTTAATTAGACAATACTCTATTACTTAAATCAATGAATCAATATCCTCTCACATCATAGACAGAAATTATTAAAATCAAAAACTGCAAAGAATCAATACTTAGTCACAATTTACATCTTTACAATAACTATCCAAAAAATTAATAAATTCACATTGTTTAATGTCCAATCCAAAGGATAAATATCTTGCAGTCCTGATGATGGGTCTTGGCCCAAAACATCGACTGCTTACTCTTTTCCTTAGATCCTGCCTGGCCTGCTGAGTTCCTTCAGCATTTTGAGTATGTTGCCAAATCTTTTGCAGAGACTAGTTTTGCCATGAACTGACATGACATTCATATCTTCCTGTTCTGAAATTAAAATTTATTTTGGAGACAAAAGAGAATGAAAGTGCTAGCACATGAAACAAAAAGAAAGAACTGCTGGAGGAACTCAGCAGGAACTACTTTATACTGGCTACATCTCCGCTGTACCTGAAATGTATGGATCTAGTACTTTTAGATCAATGACTCCTTAGCACTATGCATGGACTGTTGTCTACCCATGTATATTGATCAGAGTCTCTGTTTGCGCATTGTCGCTCTCTCTCTCACTGCAATGTGCATACACCAATTAAAGCCATCTCCCATGTGCCTGCTTTTATATAATTGATGAGTAGTTGCATAAACAGAACAAATTGGCAATGAGTGTGAACCTGAGTGACAGGGAATATCACCAACTACACCAACAATTACAGGATGAGAGTTACACAGTACGGAAGGCCATCACAGTCACCAACACAGAGACGCATGAGTACACTGTATAGTACACAGTGAAAGGCGTGCAACTAGCAAAGTTAAAGTGAAAATAACATGACAATGGCTTCAGTCAGGGTAACTGATGAATTGGATAATGCTAATGAAGGTTGGGAGTCATATATCAAGAGGGTGGAAGTGTATTGTAAAGCGAGCGATGTGGTTGAGCAACAGCAGGCCCTACGTATCTTAGCTTAATGGTTGCTAGGATGTATCATCTTTTACAGAACTAGTAACCCCTGTAAAGCCAGGAACCAGGACATTTGACAAAACTGTTACAATTCTACAAAATCACTTGAGCTCTGAATAACTGGTCATAGCTGAGAGATTTAGATTTTACAAAAGGGACCAGTCAAAAGATGAAAGCATTTCTGAATACATTGCAAAACTGTACAAACTTTCCCAGTACTGTGAGTTTAGAGATGGACTTTCTGATGCATTAAGGGATAGGCTTGTATGTGGCATACATAGTCAAAACTTCTCCGTGGATTGTCACCTTGTTGCGGTGGAGAGCTTGTGTGGTCTTGTGATCCCGAGAGCAATGCCATCTGGAGCTATGCTCCTGGTAGGGTCACCCATGGCGGTAAGGTCGAGGGTGAGGTCCCTGACAATGAACAATCCAACCAAGACCTCAAAGGTGGAACAGGCGGACAAAGTTTCTTCGAACTCAACGGCTGTGAAGGCGGATGAAGGCTGCAACAAATCCATCAGCTTCAGTGGAATCAGTTGGTTGGTTGAAGTATTGTGTGCTCCTTGGAGTGCAACATCAAGTACATGTTAAACAAATACACACACAGGCGTCTTCACTCTGTGGGCCACTTCTTCAGAATGAAGACCATCATCCTCAACCTCGAGAGGTAGCCACAACGATGACATAGTCAAAACACTCAAAAGAGGCTACTGTCAGAAAGAGACCTAACCTTAGAACAGCAATTGACTATTGTGATATCATTAGAGACTGCAGCAAAGAATGCAGCAGATCTACAGAAAAGGAGGTTAGAATGTGAAATGCACAAGATGTCTCTGAATGGTGCAAAAACCCAAAAAATGTAATCGATGAGGCAAATCCTCTCATGATGCAAATGACTGCTGGTTCAAGGAAGAAGTTTGCAGCAAGTGTCACAGACAAGGTCACATAGACAGAGTGTGCAAGACAGACAAAAGCATAACCAAAGAGCAAAAACACACCAAATAAAATACTTCACACCCGAAACTAAACAAATGCATAAAGTGACCGAATGTGAAACAGACAACACAGAGTCTGACAAAGATGAGCTGACAACCCTAGAACTGCATAGTATTACTGAAGCAGATCAGAACATCGTACGGATCACAATAGATATGTCTGGTGTAAAACTGAAAGTGGAGCTAGGTAAATAGTCAGCTTTGCCTATAATTTCAGAGGCTGACTACAACAGATTGTTTTCTAAGATACTATTAGAGAAAACTTCAGTGATGCTGAAGACTTACACAGGCGAAAAAGTGTTTCCCAAAAGCAAACTGAAAGTAAATGTGACATATGGAGGCCAAATAGAGCACTACGTGTTGAAAAGTGGAAGGCCAGCATTTTTCAGATGTGAATGATTGAGAAAAATATAACTAAACTGGCACTCAATCAAAGCCCTCAATGTGACATCAACAGGCAATGGCAGCTCAAATGGTAGCACTAACCAGAGAATGACACAACTGTTTCATGCTAATGAGAAAGCATTTGAAAATGGGATTGATAAGTTCAAAGACATGAAGACCAGAATTGAATTGAATGAAGCAGCAGCTCCACAATTCCATAAAGCGTATCCAGTGCCTTACACACTATGTCCTAAAACGGATGCTGAATTCAGAACTTGGAGTGTTTGGAGTGGCTTGATTGGGGCACTCCCATTGTCTTGATGATCAAGAAACGGAAAGCTGGAGCTATTCACATACGTGAGAATTTCAAAGTGATCAACCCAGTGCTGCATACTGTGCCGTATCCCCTGCCACATATAAAATATATATTTTTGCATCTTTGGCAGGTGGGGAGAGGTTTTCAAAGATTGACTTGCCACAAGCCTATCTGCAAATGGAGACTGAGCAGTCAAGCAGGAAGTTCCTCATAATCAACACTCACAAGGGACTGTTCCAGTATAATTGTCTCATCTTTGGTATCGCATCAGCTCCAGCAATCTGGTCAAGAGCAACAGGCTAAGTGCTTCAGATATCTCAGGAACAAAATGATGACATCATCATGACTGGCAAGAATGATGAAGAGCACCTCCAGAATCTTGGTTAAGTGCTAAACAAGCTGAGTGAGTGTGATCTGCATGCAAAGAGAGAAATGCGAGTTTTTCAAGAATGAAATCTCATATTGTGGACATTTCATTGACAAGCACGGCTTATATACGTCACAAGAAAAGAGTGATGCAGTGCTACAGGCACCCAAACCAGAAAATGTGCCTCAACTCAGGTCATACTTGGGCCTTGTAAACTACTACCACCATTTTTTTATTTCAAACATTGCCACAGTGCTGCATCCATTGAATGCACTGTTACATACAGGAGCAAAGTGGGAATGGGCAGAAAGATGTGAAAAATCATTCAAGGAAACAAAGAAACTAATAACATCTGATGAACTGGTCACCCATTATGACCCATCCCTGCCCACCAGACTGGCACGTCAAGCGTCCCTTTATGGCACTGGAGCTATTTTATCACACATCATGAAAGGTGGATCTGAACATCTGATTGTATTTGCTTTAAGATCACTGATGAGCGCTGAATGCAACTTCGTACAGATTGACAGCAAGGCCCTTCATCTAGAACAGGGAATAAAGAATTTCCACCACTATTTCTATGGACAAAAGTTTACACTAGTATCAGATCATTAGCCCCTTGTGTCTATTTTCAATCCCAGGAAGGGAATTCCAGTGGTGACTGCTACAATGTTGGACACTATTTCTTGTAACCCACTCTTATGACATAGAATTCAAGGTTACCAAGCAACACAGCAACGCTGATTGCTTGACGCATCTTCCACTATTGGCAACTAAAGAAGAAAAATGTTCTAACTGTGACCCAGCTCCCCTCAGCATAGGTGGACAAGTTGGCGGTAACAAATTCTGAAATACAAAAGGAAAACGAGGAATGACCTGACATTGTTATAAGTCTATGAAATCACCATGCAAGGATGGGCAGCTCATGATAACCCTATGTTTCCAATGTTCTCAGAGACCAGCTGTTGATAAGTCAAAGGATGCTGATATGGGGATCTAGTGTTGTGGTTTCCTCTAAACTGTGCACCAGAGTGTTAAAGAATCTGCATGAAAGACATCTGGCTACAGTCAAGATGACGAGTCTCACCTGAAGCTACATGAGGTGGCTGGGAATAGATGAGCAGAATGGAGCCTTGGCCAAGTGCTGTTTGGGATGCCAAGAAGGTCAAAACCCCCACAGGCCGTGTTACACCCGTGGCTGTAGCCATCTCCTCCATGGCAAAGAGTACATTTTGACTTTGCTGGGCTATTCATGGACTCCATGTTTCTAATTGCTGTGGATGCTCATATGAAGCGGCTGGAGGTTATACCAATGAAGTCAACCACCTCAGCAAAGACTGTCTCTGCCCTGAGGACTATCTTAACCAGAATTGGCTTCCCAGAACAAATTGTGAGTGACAACAGACCACAATATACTTCGGATGAATTCAGACTATTCATGAAGAAAAATGGCATCAGACATACCAAGTCAGCTCCTCACCACCCAGCAATGAATGGGTTAGCAAGAAGGTTTATCCAAATATTCAAGAACTCCATTAAAACTATGGACAAGGTGAACAGCTTCCTTTTTGTGAATTAGAACTCTGTTCATCTGATGACAAATCAAACACTTGCAATGCTATTCATCAGCAGCAATCTGAGATCTCGCATAGCCCTCCTGAAACTAGACCTATGGAGGGAAGGGCAGAATAAACAGTTCAACCAATTGCCAAGTGAAACAACAAGGAACTTCGAGGTTGGACATGAAGTCCTAGCATGTGATTACCGACAAGACAAATAGACACCTGGTGGGATACCTACAGGAACCATGTAGGTATTTCAGCCATGATGGAATGGTAGAGCAGACTCGATGGGTTGAGTGGCCTAATTCTGTTCCTATGTCTTATGGTCTAAGAACTGGACTATTGATGTACACAGTAGATGTTGGAGATCAAACATGGAAATGCCATATGGACCAGATATTGCATGTTCAACGAAAGAACACAACTGAGTCAATTACATCCAACAAGATGGACTCATTACAGCCACCCAGACTTGTCTCTCAGTGATGATCATGTCACTGATAGCAAAATGACACCACCAACCAAGAACGTTGTCTTAGAAAAGACACCTACCAAGCCTGATGCTACTCCACAGGTCCAGAGGCACTACAAGAACGTTATTATTGACAACATGCCTACCAAACCTGAAGCTATTCCGCAGGTCCAGAGGCACTATCCTGAAAGAAACAGAGTGCCACCCAAAAGGCTGAATCTTTAGTGTATTGTGAAAGCGTGCTTGTAGAAAATATGGATATGAAAGGGAAATTGAATGTTTTGTACATAAACAAATAGTCCTGGGTATGACTCTAAACTGCAACCAGTGATGAGGCTCTGATTGGGGTCTTCTGAAGCTTTGGGGAAAGAGGAGTTACCCCTTAGTCATTTGTTGCCCCCAGGGCCACTCTGACCGGAACGGTAGCACCTGCAAGGGTTCCTGCTCAGGATATGAGCGAAGGCCAACGGCAGATCCGGCAGGTTCAGCAGTTGAACTTATGACAGAGAAGGCAGGTGAGCTATGACCTCAAATGTCAATGGCAATAGTATAGACGGATGAACATATGGGAAGAGAAATGGCGATTTCTTTAGTTTGCCCAACGGTAGGCAACAGCAAACCACCGTTGCTATTTGCTAAGAAAACCATGGTCAAACTCACAAAATGTATCACACAACAACAGCGTCAAGAGGATCTTCAAGACAATTCTGAAGATGCTTCGCTCGGTAGTGTTGATTCTGGTCATCAGGGGATCCCCGACTGTCATTAAGCTACTGCTCATAAAATTCATGCAACACAAAAGAAAATTATTGCCACTTGGAATGTAAGAACCCTATATCAAGCAGGAAGATTGGACAATGTGATAAATGAAATGGAAAGACTAAAGATTAGCATCATGGGAATTAGCGAAGTACGTTGGATAGGTGCTGGAAAATGTCAGATTAGAAATAAAACACTAATTTATTCCTGTGGAAAATCCCATACTAATGGAGTGGGAATTCTTATGGATGAAAACATGGCAAAATGTGATTTATGACGTTGGGCAATATCAGAAAGAGTGCTCCTTGTTAGATTCAGAGGACAACCATTTGATTTAGCAATTATACAGGTATATGCACCAACAACAGATGGAACAAATGAGGATATAGATAAATTCTATGAAGAGCTTGAACAAGCAAAGAATGGATGCAAATCTCAAGATATTGTTATTGTCATGGGAGATCTAAATGCTAAAGTAGGACAAGGTGCTGATGGAAATACCATAGGAAAAATTGGACTGGGGGAAAGAAATTAATGAGTTGAGAAATGGGTAGAATGGTGCAAGATGAATAATCAGGTCATTATGAATACCTACTTTAAAAAAACATCCAAGTCGCTTGTGGACCAGGAAAAGTCCAGGTGATAACACTAGAAATCAAATTGACTTTATTACTATAAACCAACGATTTAGAAACTCATTGACTCAATGCAAAACATATCCAGGTGCAGACTGTAATAGTGAGCATAACCCAGTAGTATGTCATGTAAAAGTAAAACTTAAGAAAACTAAAGAAGCAAAATCCTGAACAATCCCTTGACTACTTGCAATTAATTAAAGAAGAAAGCTATTGCATCCGTATTGTACTGTCTCGGTACTTTTATATTTGTGTGCTGTAGCACTTTTTTTTACTCGCAGTTATTTTGTAAATAACACTATTCTTTGCATTTCTGGTCAGATGCTAAATGCATTTCATTGCCTTTGTATCTGTACTCGGCGCAATGACAATACAGTTGAATCTAATCTAATCTAATCTTAAAACAAAAATTTACAATTGAAGTAAGGAATGGATTTCAAAGTCTAGAGATAGAATCTGTTGAAGATGATAGCAATCATGTAGAAATGAAATTTAACTGTCTAAAGGAATCCTTGGTGGAATCAGCAAAGTCAGTGATTGCTAAAAAAAAGCACAAAGAATAAATGGATGACAGATGAAATCGAAAATCTAATGGAAGAAAAGAGGCGGAAGAAAGCAAATCCTATAGAATATAAGTCCTCAGATAAAAAAGTTAAAAGCTTATGTCAAAAAGCCAAGGAAGAATAGTTAAACCAGGAATATCAGCAAATAGAAATAATCCCTATTACTGATCCAAAAAGGTTACATCAACAAATCAAGAATATCACTGGTAAAAAGCTCCTCTGTTCTTCAGGTGGATGTTTGAAAACAAAGGACGGTACCATTATCATGGAAAAAGACAAGATTATGAACAGATGGATTGAGTATATTCAGGAATTGTTTGAAGACGATCGAGGTGAAAAACCAGAAATTAAGAAGAACATTGAAGGTCCAAGTATTTTAAAATCTGAAGTTCGTAATGCAATAAATAAGATGAAGAAAGGAAAGGCAGCAGGTCCTGATGAATTAGTAATAGAACAAATTATCGCCCTTGAAGATTATGGAATTGAAAAACTTACTGATTTAATCAATGACATTTATGAGACTGGATTAATACCAGAAGAGATGAAAAATCAGTATTTATCACTCTTGCTAAGAAAACTGGAACAATAAAATGTGAATTACATAGGACCATAAGTTTAATAAGTCATATCACTAAGATTACCTCTAAGAATTTTGATGACGAGCTAAAAGTAAGATACAAGCTAAAATAGGCAAAGAACAATGTCATTTTGTGAAAGGCAAAGGTGCAAGAAACGCAATATTGATGTTAAGGATACTATCAGAATGAGCGATTCAAGTGCAAAAAGATTTGTTTGTTTGTTTCATTGACTACACAAAAGCATTTGATTAAGTGAAGCACAGTAAGTTATTTGAAATATTACAGAAAACTCTAGATCGAGATTCGAAAGACCTCCACCTAATCAGAAATCTTTACAGGGAACAAATTGCTGCTGTAAGAATAGATGGAGAAGTGAGTCAGTTTACAAAAATCAAGAGAGGCGTTAGACAAGAGTGTGTTTTCTCCCCTGATTTATTTAATGTGTACAGTGAAACAACATTACAAAAAATACGAGACATCTTGGGAATCAAAGTTGGTGGTGAAAACATCAATAATTTCAGATATGCAGATGACACTGTGTTAACTGCAAGTAAGGAGGAAGAACTTTAATTGATATAATTGTTGAAGAAAGTGCAAAAATGAGTCTATCTATCAATCGCATAAAGACAGAATGTATGGTGATATCCAAAAAGAAGGAGAATCCTATCTGCAGGCTGAGAATAAACAGGGAAGACATAAAGCAAATAGAGAACTTCTGCAAATAGAGAACTTCAGGAAGCTGGGTGACATCAGATGGTGGGTGCGACTTGGACATTAAAAGAAGAATAGGGATGGCAAAAGACACCTTTACGAGAATGAAGAGTATACCGATCAACACTAAACTAGGCATGACAACCCACCTCAGAGCACTGAAATGCTACATTTATCCAGTTATGTTATATGGCTCAGAATGTTGGACAATATCTAGTACCATGAGGAAACAAATTGTAGCAGCAGAGATGTGGTTTCTGAGGAGGATGCAAAGAATATCATGGACCAAACGAATATCTGACGAGGATGTCATGAACAGAGCAAATACTAAAAGAGAAATAATGTATGAGATCATGAAAAGGCAACGTAACTTCATTGGACATGTGATTAGGAAAGAGGAGTTAGAATGCACGGTAATTATGGGAAAGATTGAAGGGAAGAAAGCAAGAGGAAGATAAAGACAAATGATGATGGAGACAGCAGCCAGAGAACTGGAAATGAATACCAATGAATTGATCCACTTGACCCAAAACAGGAGCATGTGGGCCATGGCAGTCAAAGCTCAAAATGGGCACGGCACCTGATGATGATGATGTTGATGATGTACATAAACAGGGTTATATTGCATTCACCTGAAGGGGGAGAAAGTGTAATGTGTGGATCTATTTCCTTTCGAGCAGTGACTCCCCTTAGCACTACATATGGACCATTGTCTACGTGTGCATATTGATCTGTTGTCTACGCATGTAAATTGACAGAGTCCATGTCTGCGTGTTGCTCTCTCTCGCCGTCTCCCTCTCTCTCATTGCAATGTGAATACACTATTGAAAGCCATCTCCCATGTGCATATTTTTATTTAATTGACATGTAGATGCAGACACAACACCTGCACTTCTAATACAGATCCTTGATCTGAAATGTTAACTATCCTTCGCTGCCTAACCTTCTAAGTTTTTTCCAAAAATTAGTTTATATCGCTTTTATATTCTTTTGTCTCAGATTTTTTGTCTGCATTCTCATTCTTTAACTGCTTACATTCACCCCTCAATGCGCTGTTACAATAAAACATGTGGTTATATAGCAAAGACAGTTTTGTGGTCTACACACATAAAGTCTGTCCAACCGTAAGTTCTTAGATGCCATGGGAACAATATTACGCTGTTACAAAATTCTAAAGAAAAAACTGTAGACTAAAGAGCAAGTGGGAGCAGATGACATGTGTCTGTTGATGTTTAACCAAGCGAGGATGAAGTGCTTGGCGGGAGCAGGAGCAGCACAACGTGCAGGTATCCAACCTGGTGAGACGAAGGAGGGGCCAGGCCTGGAGTCACCCCATAGTGCCCGGAACCTCCAAGTGTTGCAAACTAATCCCTCGAACATGAAGTCTAACAGGAGGCGGATCAAATGGCCTGCAGCTAACATGACTTCACTGTGGAAGCAGTTTGATGACGATGTTAACCAAATTCTGGAGGCAACGACAAAGGGAAGGGTTGATAGGAAGCTGCAAGCCATGACAACAATTATTGTAAGTATTGCAGCGGAACGGTTCGGAGAAGAGGAGAAGGAAGGCTCCAAAACATCTTACTCGAAGAGCCAAAGAGCATTGAGGATCCACAACATCAGGCAGGAGATGAAAACGCTGAAGTCCCAATACAAGGAGGCAGGAGAAGAGGAGCGCATTGGCTTGGCCCAGCTGATGTGCATACTACGAAAGAAAATCAGGGTCCTCCGCCGGGCAGAGTGGCATCGGAGGTGGCGTCGTGAAAGGGCTCGAAAACGTGCTGCCTTTATCGCCAGCCCCTTCAAGTTCACCAAGGAGTTGCTGGGGGAGAAGCGCAGTGGGAAACTGACCTGTTCGCAGGAAGACATAGACCAACATCTGAAGAAGATATATAATGATCCTGAAAGAGAGCAGGAGTTGGGAGAGTGCGACATCCTAATAGACCCACCTGAACCAGATGTGCAGTTCGACATGTCAGAGCTGCAGCTAAAGGAAGTCAGAGAGGTCGTCCGCAAAGCAAGGACAAGCTCGGCTCCAGGACCAAGCAACACCTCGTACAAAGTGTGCAAGAACTGCCCCAAACTCCTGCTGCGTCTGTGGAGATCCTGAGAATCTTCTGGAGAAGGGGGAAGATCCCAGAACAGTGGAGAGTGGCTGAAGGGGTGTGGATCCCGAAGGAGGAAAATGCCACCCAGATAGATCAGTTTTGCATCATCTCCCTGCTGTGTGTCGAGGTGAAGATCTTCTTCAGTGCAGTTTCCAACCAGTTGTGCACCTACCTAGCAAAGAACACCTATATTGATACATCAGTCCAGAAGGGTGGCATTTCAGGGATGCCGGGCTGTCTGGAGCACATCAGTGTGGTGACACAGCTCATCAGGGAGGCCAGAGAGAACAAGGGCAACCTGTCAGTGTTGTGGCTGGACCTGGCAAATGCATATGGCTCCATTCCGCACGAGCTGGTGCAGCTCACACTGACCAAATATCACGTCCCCAGCAGAATCAGAGACCTTATCGCTGATTATTACAGCAACTTCAGGATGAGGGTCTCTTCAGGAGCAATTACATCAACCTGGCACAAGGCGGAGATTGGCATCATCACAGGGTGCACTATCTCAGTGATACTGTTCTCCCTAGCCATGAACATGCTCACTAAGTCTGCTGAACCAGAGTGCAGAGGATCCAGAATGAATTCCACTCAACTGCAACCACCTATCAGGGCATTCATGGATGACCTCACAGTCATCACAGAATCAGTCCCAGGCTGCCGGAGGATTCTGCAAGGGCTCGAAAAGCTGGGGCAGTGGGCCCGGATGCATTTCAAACCTGCCAAATCAAGATCGATGGTGCTGAGGAAAGGGAAGGTGGAGAACAAGTTCTGGTTCAGCATCGCAGGCACAGCCATCCCAACCATCACAGAAAAGCCAGTCAAGAGCTTAGGCAAAGTTTTTGACAGCTCTTTAAGGGACACAACATTCATTCAGGCACCGAGCTGGATGGCTGGCTGAAATCTGTGGACAAGTCTGGCCTACCTGAGAAGTTTAAAGCCTGGGTGTATCAGTATGGCATTCTTCGCAGAATCCTGTGGCCCCTCCTCGTCTATGCAGTTCCGATCTTGACAGTCGAAACCTTAGAGAGGAGGGTTAGCAACCACCTCAGGAGATGGCTGGGGCTGCCAAAGAGCCTGAGCAGCATCGCACTCTATGGACACCACAACAAACTGCAACTGCCATTCAAATCCTTGGAGGAAGAATTCAAGACAACAAGAGCCAGAGAAGTGCTACAGTATAGGGACTCAAGTGACCCGAAGGTGGCTAGAGCAGGGATCCAAGTAAGTACTGGCAGGAAGTGGAGGGCAGAGGAAGCTGTTCAGGAGGCAGAGGCGAGGCTGCGTCATAGGAGGCTGGTGGGGGTGGTCACACAAGGCCGAGCTGGGCTAGGATCCTTTCCAACTCCCCAAATGGACACCAGAGGGAAGGAAAGGAATCGTCTAGTTCAGGAGGAGGTGAGAGCAGTAGTGGAGGAGACGAGAGCCTGCAAGGCGGTGGGAATGAAGCAACAGGGAACTTGGACAAGATGGGAGAATGCGGTTGAGAGGAAAGTGACCTGGACTGATCTTTGGAAAGCCGAACCACTCCGCATCCCATTCTTCATCCAGGCAGTGTACGATGTGCTTCCAAGCCCATCAAACCTGCACACATGGGGCAAGGCAGAGTCATCTGCGTGCCCACTGTGCTCCAAGTGAGGAACCCTGGAGCACATCCTCAGCGGCTGTGCAAGGGCACTTGGTGAGGGACAGTACAGGTGGAGGCATGATCAGGTCCTGAAGACCATCGCTGAAGCCATCAGTGCAGGAGTTGAGTGGGTGAAGCGGTCCCGACCCTCCAAGCAGACCATTGCCTTTGTCAGAGCTGGGGAGCAGCCAATACCTGCCAAAAGAACATCTGCAGGCATTCTGACCTCTGCAAGGGACTGGCAGCTGTTGTTTTACCTCGAAGGGCAGCTGAAGTTCCCCAACCATATCGCAGCCGCCACCCTGCGACCAGACATTGTCCTAGTGTCTGAGTCTACTAAGCAAGTAGTGCTGCTGGAGCTGACAGTCCCATGGGAAGATAGCTTGGAAGAGGCCTTTGAAAGGAAGCTCTCGAAGTACGCAGGACAGGGTAGCAACTGTCAGCAGGCTGGATGGAGAGCGAGGTGTCTCCCAGTGGAGGTTGGTTGTAGGGGATTCATAGCCCATTCTTTAGTTAGAGCCTTCAGCATTTTGGGCATTGAGGGAGAGAGGAAGAGGAGAGCCATCTGCAGTACCACCGATGCTGCAGAGAGGGCCTCAAGATGGCTGTGGCTCAAAAGAGGGGAGCCATGGAGTCATAAGTAGCTACCCATCTGGACACAAGCTGGGGTCTGATCAGCCCCGGCTGAGTCACCTGGAGGAGGTTATATGATGTTGAAACACTCGAAACACCCGATGATTCTAGAAACATCACTGAAGATGTGTCCAGAAGCATCAATAGATGTATGTACACAGCTATCTATATCCTTCTCTGAAATTCTATGGTCTGTCTGACTGTCAACAAGATTTGCAAGTTAACCCATAAATTACAACCATAATTCCACCAAGATGGCATGTGTCCCCATCAGGCCTCAGGAATGCTACGCTCCAGAACAATAATATTCGTTGAACAATCTCAGCCCATCAAAATATTTGCAAAGATTGAATATCAAACAGAATGACATTTTCTTAATGACACTTGAATGAATAATGAACCAAATTAACAGACAAGATAAGAATGGTTGTTCACGGAAAGGCATACTGTCACTGTGTGACAAGTTAAAGGATAATACACTAAAGATCTGTTAAGTTTAAAAAGACAGTAAATTCATGGTCTGTAATAAGATTTAAAAAATGCTGTGATAAGGTTAGAAAGATCATACGGTCATGAGAAACAATTTATAAGGTGTTTTAAAATTGTTTAAAAACATTAAAAACATATGTTAAATAGGGGCTAAAATGCTAAAAGGTATTTAATTCATTTCATTGTTTATTTCTGTGGTAAACCATGTATATATGTTGTAACCTGTCTGGACACACACCTCTGCTGACTGCCCCTGTGGCTCCTCCCACAGAGTCCTGTATAAAGGTGTTCGCCTTGCCACTCCCCCTCAGTCCGGGGGCAGACACTCACTGTGGAGGTCGTATTGTACAGCGAATAAAAGCCTTTCAGTATTTTTACCAAACCTCAGTCTTTTGGAGTAATTAAGGTGCTTCAATTTTATTCGCCGTACATTTTAAAACATGGAACAGGCCCTGAGACCAGACAAATTAGACCTCGATCCGCAAATGCCTGACGCTGGAAATGCTTTCGAACTCTGGCTGGCCTGCTTCGAAGCATATCTAGGGGAGATTAAAGCGACCGACCCCGTAGCGAAGCGCAGAGTTCTACTCTCCAGGGTCAGTTCACGGGTTTATTCGCTGATCAGAGACCAGCCGAACTACGACAGCGCGATGAACGCACTCAAAAGACAATACCTACGGCCGATAAACAGCGTCTATGCTCGGCATCGCTTAGCGACATGGCAACAACGGTCCGGGGAATCGAGTGCTGAGTTTGTCCAGGCCCTACAGACACTCGTGCGGGCCTGCAATTGCCAGGAGCTGATGGCGGTGCAGCATGCAGAACTCCCAGTGAGAGACACCTTTGTTACGGGGACCAGGTCAGTGTATGTGCGACAGCGGCTGCTGGAAAAAGCCAATCTTACCCTAAGTTCGGCGATCGAGCTGGCTGATACATTGGAGGCCGCTCTGCATAACTCCGAGGCTCTCCAGGCACACGATCCCCCGATGGCCTCGTCGGCGCCGCAGACCCCGCAACCTACCGGCGAATCGACCTCGGCTGCAGCCAATCGTGAGTCCGCGAAGTGCTACTTCTGCGGACTGGAGAAGCACCCCCGGAAACGCTGCGCGGCCCGACAAGCTACCTGTTCCAGCTGCGGAAAGAAGGGCCACTTCGCCAAGGTCTGTAAGTCAAAACCGCGAGCGGGATCGAGCAGCGCCGCGTGCGAGACGTGGGGGTCGCCATCTTCCCTGCACACTGCCACCACGTGCGAGACATGGGGGCTGCCATCTTCCCTGCACGCTGCCACCACGTGCGAGACATGGGGGTGGCCATCTTGGTCGGCGCCACCTCCCACCGCCTACGATCAACGGGTGCTCATGGGCCACCCCACCGCGCCGGACCAAGACAGCGACCCCACCCTGGCTTCCGTGACCCTCGACCAAAGTGCTCCCCACCAGCTCGCAAGGTCAATGATGGACATACTGGTGGAGGGGCACAGGACAAGCTACCTGTTTGACACAGGCAGCACGGAGAGTTTTATCCACCCGGCCACGGTGCAGCATTGTGGACTCATGATACGGCCGGTAAGTCAGAGGGTCACCATGGCCTCCGAGTCGCATACAAGAGACATCCGGGGGGGTTGTGTAGCGACGCTAGTGGTGCAGGGCACAGAATATCGAGACTTTACGTTACTGGTCATGCCTCAACTGTGTGCCCCTGTGCTGTTGGGGTTGGACTTCCAGAGCCACCTGAAAAGTGTGACAATGAAGTATGATGGGCCCCTCCCACCAATTACTGTCATAAATCCCCTGTTTTGTAGAGATATGTCACGTACCCCGCTACTGACCACACACACACACCGACCCGCGCATCCCACCCAACATCATGCCAACTGCCACACTACCGACACCACTTGCGGCCTCTCCACCCTCAAGATCCCTCCCCCACTGCTGTTCGCCAACCTGACCCCCGACTGTAAACCCGTGGCAACTAAAAGCAGGAGGTACAGTGCGGGGGACAGAGCTTTCATTAAGTCAGAGGTACAGCGGCTGCTCAGGGAGGGGGTCATTGAGGCAAGCACAAGACCTTGGAGGGCGCAGGTGGTCGTTGTTCGGAACGGGGAGAAGAATAGGATGGTTGTGGACTATAGCCAGAACATCAATAGGTTCATGCAGCTCGACGCGTACCCTCTACCCCGCATCGTGGATATGGTCAATCAGATAGCACAGTACAAGGTGTACTCGACCATAGACCTAAAATCCGCTTACCATCAGCTCCCCATCCGCCAGGAGGACCGCCCTTACACTGCTTTCGAGGCGGACGGCAGGCTTTATCAATTCCTGCGTGTCCCCTTTGGTGTTACGAATGGTGTATCTGTCTTCCAGAAGGCAATGGACCAGATGATGGACCAGTGCCAACTGAAGGCCACGTTCCCATATCTGGATAACATCACCATCTGCGGTCACGACCAGCAGGATCACAACAACAACCTCCAAAAATTTCTCCAAGCGGCCAAATCTTTCAACCTCACCTATAACAAGGACAAGTGTGTATTTGGGACCACCCGACTTGCTATCCTTGGGTGTGTCGTGGAGAATGGAGTCATTGGCCCCGACCCCGACCGTATGCGCCCCCTGTTGGAACTCCCTCTTCCCAATACCCTCAGAGTCCTCAAAAGGTGCCTGGGCTTCTTTTCATATTACGCCCAATGGCTCTCTAACTACACAGACAAGGCCCGCCCCCTGGTCAAGTCCACCACATTCCCCCTCTCTGCCGAGGCCCACACGGCCTTCAACCGCATAAAAGGGGACATTGCCAAAGCAGCAATGCATGCGGTGGATGAGGCCATTCCCTTCCAAGTAGAGAGTGACGCCTCCGACTTTGCACTGGCTGCTACCCTCAACCAGGCAGGAAGACCAGTGGCATTCTTCTCCCGTACCCTTCAAGGCCCTGAAATTTGGCACTCCACGGTAGAGAAAGAGGCCCAGGCCATAGTGGAAGCTATAAGGCACTGGAGGCATTATCTTGCCGGCAAAAGGTTCACCCTGCTAACTGACCAGCGCTCAGTCGCGTTCATGTTTGATAATCAGCAGCGGAGCAAAATCAAAAATGATAAAATTCTGAGGTGGAGGATCGAACTCTCCACCTACAACTATGACATGATGTACAGGCCTGGGAAGCTCAAGGAGCCCTCTGATGCCCTATCCCGGGGAACATGTGCCAGCGCGCAGATCGACCGGCTATACGCCCTACATGTAGACCATGGAGTCACGCGGCTTTTCCACTTCGTGAAAGCCCGGAACCTGCCTTACTCCCTTGAGGAGATCAGAATGATGACCAGAGACTGCCAAGTCTGCGCAGAGTGCAAACCGCACTTCTACCGACCCGAAAAGGCACCACTCATCAAGGCCACTCGCCCCTTTGAGCGACTGAGTGTTGACTTTAAGGGCCCCCTTCCCTCCACCGACCGCAATGTGTACT
Source organism: Mobula birostris (assembly GCF_030028105.1). Lineage (NCBI taxonomy): Eukaryota > Metazoa > Chordata > Chondrichthyes > Myliobatiformes > Myliobatidae > Mobula > Mobula birostris. The sequence continues at coordinate 194,009,950 of NC_092371.1, forward strand.
TTCTTAACGTAATTGACGAGTACTCGCGGTTCCCCTTCGCCATCCCCTGCCCCAACACCACTACCACGTCAGTTATAAAAGCCCTGCGCAAGCTCTTCACTCTGTTCGGATACCCATGCTATATCCACAGTGACAGAGGGTCCTCGTTTATGAGTGATGAGCTGCGCCAATAGCTACTGGCTAGGGGAATTGCAACCAGTAGGACCACGAGCTATAATCCCCGGGGGAATGGACAGGTAGAGAAGGAGAATGGCACAATCTGGAAAGCCACACTCTTAGCCCTCAGGTCAAAGGGACTGCCGGTCTCCCACTGGCAGGAGGTCCTTCCCGAGGCACTCCACTCCATCCGCTCCCTGTTATGCACGGCCACCAATGCCACCCCTCATGAGTGGCTGTTTTCTTTTCTCAGAAAATCGACCACTGGAACCACCCTATCAACTTGGCTGACGTCCCCGGGGCCAGTGCTGCTCCGGAAACATGCGAGGAGCAATAAATACTCCCCGATAGTCGAGAGGGTTCACTAACTTCATACGAACCCCCAGTATGCCTACGTGGTTTTACCTGATGGGCAGGAGGACACGGTCTCCATCCGCGACCTGGCGCCCGCAGGAGCTCCGGGCCCTTACCCTGAACACTCCGTGGTGACTATTGACCCCGTATCCACCAATGTATGTACCTACGAGACACCGTGCACCCCAAACCCTATACAGACACCACACGACACTCCCATACCGGGCGCGACACACACGCACGAGGGATTACCGACGCCTAACGTGCTGGCACCTGAAGTCAGGCCAGAGCCAGCATAACCGCCATCGCCGGTGCTACGTAGATCACAGCGACGGACTCAACCACCTCATAGACTTAACCTGTAAATATACTTCTCGTAAATATTGTCAGTCACTTCACCCCGCGGGACTCTTTTTTAAAAAAAGGAGGGGTGAATGTGGTAAACCATGTATACATGTCGTAACTCGGTTACCTGTCTGGACACACACCTCTGCTGACTGCCCCTGTGGCTCCTCCCACAGAGTCCTGTATAAAGGTGTTCGCCTTGCCCCTCCCCCTCAGTCCAGGGGCAGACACTCACTGTGGAGGTCGTATTGTACAGCGAATAAAAGCCTTTCAGTATTTTACCAAACCTCAGTCTTTTGGAGTAATTGAAGGTGCTTCAATTTCATTCTTTATTGTTAAAAGTTAAGCTCTAATAGTATTATTGGTGATCTACAGAGTAGCCTTGATCTTCTAGCCTGAGGTCAATTGCTTTTGTCTCCACCCACATACCCAGGGAAAATCGCGGTATTTTCCTCACTTGAGTAAATGCTCTCAATGAGGAAACACCATATCACTGTCGTGATTATTTCTCCCCGTTTTTCTTACACTGTTCCACCATTTAGCAACTTTGTGGCTGAACTGATTTGTAACCACTGTCCAGGATTCCAGCATTACCATGGTTTTGTCTCTTCTCCACTGTCAGGCAGAAGATACAAAAGCCGAAAAGCATGTCCCATCAGTTTCAAAGACATCTTCTAACCCTCTGTCAAGTCTTTTGAACAGACCTCTTGTATGTTAAGGTGGACATTTGACCTTGTAATCTAACTTGTTAAGGCCTTGCACCTCATTGCCTGCTTGCACTGCACTTCTTCTGTAAATTTAACACTTTATTCTGCATTCTTTTATTGTTTTCCATTGTATTACTTCCACGTACTGATGTGAAAAATGTTCTCCACGTATGGATAGCATGTAAAACAAATGTTTTCTTTGTATCTCAGTACATGTGATCTCCATGGCCTTCTGCCTCTTTCACCAATCAACTTCCCAGCTCTTTACTTCATTCCTCCCCCTCTTGGTTTCACCTATCTTCTTGTGTTTCTCTTCTCCTCCCCCCACCTTCTAAATCTACTCCTCAGCTTTTATCTCCAGTCTTGCCAAAGGTTTTCGGCCCGAAGTGTCGACTGTACCCTTTTCTATAGATGCTGCCTAGCCTGCTGATTTCCTCGAGCATTTCGTGTTTGTTGCTCAGATTTCCAGCACCTGCAGATTTTCTTTTGTTTGTTAATAAACCAATTTACCATCTTATAATCTGTACCTCAGAGCTCTACAATTTCATATCTTTTGGATAATTAGATTTTTTTCCAATTTTTCCTTCGAAAAATAGACAATTTCATATTTAGCTTGGGGTGATGGGATCTCAGAGCACTACCACACAGAATCAGGCCCTTTTTGGAGCAGATTTTCTGCCTAGGGCCATCTGTCTGCTATGGACCATATCCCTCCAGATCCTTCTAATGCATGTACTTATCCAAACTTCTTTTAAGTGTTACAACTGAGCCTGTAACTACCAACCTTAACCTATCTATATCTTTTTGTGGTCTCCTTATTCTCTCTTACACAATGTTACTTGCACAATGCTTTCTACATCATTCTCCATGACCTTAGCTAAACAAGAGACTCCCGGACACGTGCAAAAATACCATTTATTTTCATTTGTGCCTATAATATGCCTTTATCACATTATTTCTTGGTTACTGATGAGAAATTAATTACTGCGGAAGAAAACTATGAATAACTTTAAATTAATACCTAAATCAGCTTATGTTGACCTTGTTCATTTAATTTCATTTATCCAACAGAGTTTCACTGAATAAAGTGGGAAGGGTGAGGTGATTTATCTCTCAGTTCTGTATATCCACCACTTTGTAGTAATTACACAAATAGACCACTGCACTTTGTTCCGAGTATTGAGTTTGGCCGATGATCACATGTTAAAATGCTTTTCAATTTCCATTGATATTGTAGCTCTTCCTTTCATCACCAGAGACATCCTCTGCTCCAATTAAAGGGCATTGCCATACATTCATTGGCTGAAATCTTACAGGAATCTGCAGAGCTCTCCTTATATAAGTGTAAGTCATAAATTTGCACACAGTCTGCAAAGTTAATGTAGATGCTAAGTTTCCATGTGGATTTCCGACCATATTATTGCTTCAGTGGCAGAGCAATGTCATGTTGTTGCATTTTATCAAGTAAACATGGTTGTTCCTGTAGTTCATGGCCTATAATTAGACGTGGTTCAAAAGTATAATTGTTGCTCAGTGAGAAACAAACAATGTCACTCACGTACAAGGGCATGGCACTGTGAGTTAGATACAGTATGCCTACATGCACGGCAGGAGGATGTAATAGCCTAAGGGAAACCAGACTGAATACATTTCTGGCATGTAAGTTGTAATGGAAATGTACTTCTAATAATAATAAATCATGTGCATCATGGTAGAACAGATTGAGTCATTAAGCATATTAGTGTGGATGGGTGTTTGTATAATGAGAGGAAAGTTATGGAATATCAAGCAATAAAATGAGCATAAATCTTAGTGAAACTTTGTTTTTATTTGACCTTATGTTCCATGATTTTAATTCAAATAATGACTAATATTGGAATAAGACCATAAGATATAGGAGAAGAATTAGGCTTTTGGCCTATCGAGTCTGCTCCACCATTAATCATTTTATTTTCTATTTTTCCTCTCAAATCCATTCTTCTGCCTTCTCCCTGTAATCTTTCAAGCACTGACTGATCAAAAACTGATCAACCTCCACCTTAAGTATAGACAATGACCTAGCCTTTATGGCTGCCTGTAGCAACGAATTCCACAGATTTGCCACCTTCTGGCTAAAGAAATTCCTCCTCATCCATGTTCTAAATGATGGTCATACCTCTATTCTGAAACTGTGCCCTCTCGTCCTAGATTCCCCAAATGTAGGAAACATCCTCCACACATCCTTTCAACAGTCAATGGGTTTCAACAAGATCTCCCCTCATTCTTCCAAATTCCAGCAAGTACAGGCCCAGAGCCATCAAACACTCCTCATACAATAAACCTTTCATTCCCAGTATCATCTGAACTATCTCCAACGTTAGCACATCGTTCCTAAGGTAATGGGCACAAAACTGCTCACAAGGTTCCAAGTGAGGCCTCACCAGTGCCTTATAAGGCCTTAGCACTATATACTTGCTTTTCTACTCTCGTCCTCTCAAAATGAATGCTAGCATAGCACTTGCCTTCCTCACCTGCAAGTTAAGCTTTGGGGAATCCTGCACAAGGACTCCCAAGTCCCTTTGCACCTTGGATTTTCTCCCCATTAAGAAAATAGTTTATGCTTTTATTTCTTCTACTAAAGTGTATGACCATACACTTCTCGACACTATATTCCATCTGCCACATCTTTGCCCATTCTCCTAATCTGTTTAAATCCTTCTAGAGCCTTCCTGCTTTCTAAGCACTACCTGCCTCTCCACCTATCATCTATCATCCACAAACCTGGCCACAAATCCATCAATTCTGTCATCAAAATCACTGACACCGACCACTGCGAAACACCTCTAATCAGCATCTGAATCAGAACCAGGATTATTATCACCGGCATGTGACGTGAAATTTGTTAACTCAGCAGCAGCAGTCCAATGCAATACATAATCTAGCAGAGAAAGGGAAAAAAATAAATAAAATAAAACATAATAATAAATAAACAAGTAATCAATTACATAAACACGAGAAAATCTGCAGATGCTGGAAATTCAAGCAACACACACAAAATGCTGGTAGAACGCGGCAGGCCAGGCAGCGTCTATAGGAAGAGGTACAGTTGACGTTTCGAGCCGAGTCCCTTCGTCAGGACTAACTGAAAAAGAGATAGTAAGAGATTTGAAAGTGGGAGGGGAAGGGGGATCAATTACGTGTATTGAATAGATTTTTTAAAATGTGCAAAAACAGAAATACTGTATATTAGAAAAAGTGAGGTAGAGTCCAAGGGTTCAATGTCCATTTAGGAATCAGATGGCAGAGGGGGAAAAAACTGTTCCTGAATCACTGAGTGTGTGTCTTCAAGCTTCTGTATCTCCTACCTGATGGTAACAGTGAGAAAAGGGCATGCCCTGGGTGCTGGAGGGCCTTAATAATGGACGCTGCCTTTCTGAGACACTGCTCCCTAAAGATGTCTTGGGTACTTTGTAGGCTAGTGCCCAAGATGGAGTTGACTAGATTTACAACCTTCTGCAGCTTCTTTTGGTTCTGTGCAGTAGCCCCTCCAGACCAGACAGTGATGCAGCCTGTCAGAATGCTCTCCACAGTACATCTATAGAAGTTTTTCAGTGTATTTGTTGACATGCCAAATCTCTTCAAACTCCTAATAAAGTATAGCCGCTGTCTTGCCTTCTTTATGACTACATCGATATGTTGGGACCAGATTAGATCCTCAGAGATCTTGATACCGAGGAACTTCAGGCTGCTCACTCTCTCCACTTCTGATCCCTCTATGAACATTGGTATGTGCTCCTTTGTCTTACCCTTCCTGAAGTCTACAATCAGCTCTTTCGCCTTACTGACGTTGAGTGCCAGGTTGTTGCTGTGGCACCATTCCACTAATTGGCATATCTCACTCCTGTACGTCCTCTCGTCACCACCTGAGATTCTACCAACAATAGTTGTGTCATCAGCAAATTTGTAGGTAGTATTTGAGCTATGCCTAGCCACACAGTCATGGGTATAGAGAGAGTAGAGCAGTGGGCTAAGCATACACCCCTGAGGTGCACCAGTGTTGATCGTCAGCGAAGAGGATATGTTATCACCAATCCACACAGACTGTGGTTTTCCGGCAGCCAACCAAAAAAAGGCTTCCCTTATTCCCACTTGTTATGTTTTGTAACTCCAAAATATAAACCTAATCAAAATAAGAACATGGAGCCAGGAATAATGTGTTGTTTCATTTTTACGTGAAGCAGGGCACACATTTATATTGTGTGGTGATATGATGTATGTCATTCAGATAATTTCATATATAACCTATAATAAACTATGCAAACAACAAAAACTGCTCAATCAACAAATATATCTACAGCAGGAGAAAGTCTGCAGATGTTGGAAATCCAAAGCAATGCACACAAAATGCTGGAGGAATTTAGCAGGCCAGGCAGCATCTATGGAAATGAATAAACAGTCAATATTTCGGGCCGAGACCCTTTGTCATGGTCAAGGTATATCAATATATCATTGTAGATATATTGTAATATGTCTATTAGCAATATTACTCAAATATTACTGATATATTAAATATGCAACACTCCTGTTTGGCTATAAACTCCAACTCAATAGAGAATGCCTCTCAACCATATACAGCATTGTGCAAAAGTCTTAGGCACACTATTTTTTTACTATATGACCTCCACAGAGCCCAGTTCTCAACATCATCGAGACTCTGTGGGATTACCTGGAGAGACAAAATCAAGCAAGACAGCCAAAATCTGCAGAACAACTGTGGCAAGTTCTGTGAAATAATCAATTTTCTTATAAAACTGCATGACGGTGTACTTAAGCAAATCAAGACAGATTTAAAGACAAAGGTGGGCACACTAAATATTGATTTGACTTAGTTTTTTTACTCCCTATTGCTCTTTATAATAATGTTTTTATCACTTAGAAGCTTTTCATTTCATTATTTTTGAAAGCCTCTTCACTTTACAGATTTTTTTACGTGTGCTTAAGATTTTGCACAGTACCATAGATAAATGTGCAAAAACACACAATATACTATATAATTGCTGAGGCTTTCTTACTCTTGTGGGATAATATCTTTGCTAATGAGACAGGAGGAGGAGGGAGTCACTCTGCTTGACAGTTGAAACCTATATCTGTGAAGCAATCTCCATTTCTGGGGCTTCCTCCATGGTGGCTGCTGGAGTTGACTCTGGGACTGCTGGAAGTGGTTCTGACAACTCTGGATACCTTTCCTGTAGACATGTTGGCATCCCAAACAGTACTTGACAAGCTTCTCTGGATGATGTGGATCATAATGTGTAAGTACAGTGTCTGACGTCACCATTTCCTTTGCCTTTTGGAAAGCCACCTCACACTGCTTTGACTATTTTCCATTTGTTCCTAATCAGTGGTAATGAATTCAAGGGATGGAGCACAGGAGCCAGGTTTGGCAAGAACCTGTTATAGTAATTGACAAATCCTAAAAAGAGCCATAACTCTGACACGTCCTTTGGCTTTGGGCATCGACCACTGCTTGAATTTTCTCAGTACACTTGTGTAATCCTTGTGTGAATGGTGTATTGGTTGTCCGTCGTTTCTGACGATGACATAAACCTGTCCAGGAGGCGATTTATAGTGAGAAGGCCATTTCATGGGAGTCGTTCTGCTCTCTCAGCCTCAAAAATCTTGGTACAATGGTATGAAAAATTGTCACAACTGGAGACTTCCTCGGCTGCAGTGGGTAGCCATGACACCTTCCGTGTCTTGTCATGTCCTTCGCTCTCCACGAAGTGTTGCAGCACTGCCTTCTTAATCGTTGGATCTTGTCATTGATCTCATCCGCCCAGTCTGCCGGAACTGGCTTCGCATGCTGGGGTAGGCATATCCCTATCTCACAAGGGTTGGAGGGTCCCAGCTATCCTCATCTGGTTTAGCCCACCTGCCAAAGCGGTGTACTGGAGTGTGGCCATTGTGACACGCAAACAGCTACTTGGAATCACTGGTGAGTGCTGGGTGGCAGGTGGGAACGAACGGTGGATGAGCTGCCCCTGGGTGGAGCATGACAAGCTGTGAATTGTATGATCACAGTAAGTGATGCTTGGTTTAAAGAATTCACAGCTGATGCATTGTGCTCAGAGCCCATAATCTTATAATCTTTTTAATACTCTTAACTCCCTTTACTTTTCATTCCACCAATGAAGCCGAAAGCATCCTGCAGTCAACAATCGCTTCAGTTTAAACGTTCCAGCATTATTTTCATGATATCAGCAAAGCTCATTTCTGTTGGCTTGTTTGGAGCAGTTAAACCCCAAGCAAATTGTATGTCTTTCAATCCAATGCACTCAGGAAAAGTGGCACTGGCTTATCATTAGCTGTTTCATTTGCTTCAAAGTGCTGCTCAATTTGCTTAGTATACAATACCCAGTTAGCTCCAGTGCAATCAGACATATCCATCTTTCCAAAGTGAACAGCTATTTCAGCTTTTTTTAATTTGCAATTATTGTCACCCACTACTCGTTGTTTATGAACATGTGAATTTGTCCATATTCTGCCTTTTTTAAAAACTCAACCACGTCTGTCCCTTCAAAAGAAGCACGTGCTGCACAGTTTTTTTTCATTTGACTATTTCACTGTGCTTTAACGGGCAGGTAGTCATCTTGGGTTCATTTAAAACTTTCTCATTGTCACTGTTAAGCTTTGTATTTATATAAAACTATTTGAAATAAGAATGGAGTTGGGAATAACATCTTAGTTTTGTTTTTACTCTAAGTGAGTTGAGCACATACTGTATATGATATGGTGGCAAGTTGACGTACTCACATACATTCATATATAACCCGTAATGAGCTATGCAAACATCAAAGAATGTTCAATCAATCAATATATATAATATGGCTCAAGTATTACTGAAATACTTATTACAGGCATCCGTTAGTCTCGTGAGACCATGGATTTGCACCTTGGAAGTTTTCCAGGGAGCAGGCCTGGGCAAGGTTGTATGGAAGACCAGCAGTTGCCCATGCTGCAAGTCTCCCCTCTCCAAACTACCAATGTTGTCCAAGGGAAGGGCATTAGGACCCATACAGCTTGGCACGGTGTTGTTGCAGAGCAATGTGTGGTTAAGTGCCTTGCTGAAGGACACAACACATTGCCTCAGCCAAGGCTTGAACTAACGACCTTCAGATCACTAGACGAATGCCTTAACCACTTGGCCATGCGCCAACACATTGAACAACATACTAAATACTCAATATCACACTTTTCCTCCTGCCAATCAGTCAATCCACTATCCATGCTAGCATCTTTCCTGTAATACGATGGGACCTTATTTTGTTAAGAGGCTTCATGTGCAACACCTTGTCAAAGGTCTTCTGAAAATCAAAGTACACAACATCCACTGATTCACCTTTGTCTATCCTACTTGTTATTTCCTCAAAGAATTCCAACAAACATGTCAGCCAAGATTTTCCCTTAATGAAACAATGCTGTCTTTGACCTATTTCATCATGTGCCTCCAGTACTTGGAGACCTCATCCTTGGCAATGGACTCCAACACGTTCCCACCACTAAGGTCAGGCTAATCTGTCTATAATTTTCTTTCTTCTGCTTCTCTCCCTTGAAGAGTAGAATGACATTTACAATTTTCCAGTCCTCTGGAATAATGTCAGAATATTGTTTATATTAATCAATATCTTATGATATCTTATGTACAGTACACATGTTACATTAACACTATAAAGTTTACAGTGAGAACCAAAGATGCAAACTTTCCATCCCTTCTGATTTTAACATAACATCTAAAATTTGCATAATGTTGTAATTTATATTTATATTCATAGCTTCTTTACTTTAACCAGGTGCAATAGGGATGAATAACACCAAACAGAATACAACGATCAGACCTTAATGAAAATAGCAGAACAAATGAACAAACACTTGTTTAAAACATTTGGTTTCAAAGGGAGTTTTAAAGGGGAAAACATGAGGTGGAGAGCAGAAGGATTTAGAGAAGTACTGGTCTTTGGAAGGTGAAGGCATATCCAGCAACTATGTAGCATTTATTCAGAGCTTCAGACCCATCAGTGTTCCACAAAAGATCAACACTAGAGGTGCACCCAGTTGTTCTGTGGATTTAGGAGTGGAAACAGAGATGAGGAAGCCCAGTGGCTTGAAGAGATTTGAAAACAAGAACATAGTATTTTGAATGATCCATTGGTAGACTGAGAGCCAATGTTGCATAAAGAACCTAGATGGTAGGTGAAAAGACTTTGTGGCAAGTTTAGGCTTAGTATTAGGTAAGAAGCGTTTTCTATGATTTCTAATACAGTATATTGAGTGTAAAAGGTTGAAAACTGGCCTGGAGATCAATGGATTACTGAAGTCTAGAGATATCTAAATCGTTCAAGAAGTTACATTAACAGATTAGCGGAGGCAGGGGCCAAGTCCTGAACATTATGGAGGTACAAGGTATATCTTGGCAATGATGTTGTTTTGTGCTTGAAAGCTGAACTCCAGTCAGCCATAACTCCAAGTTGTTCAGCCTCAGGTGGTTGCCAGGGAGAAGAATGAAGTCATTATCTGGGGAATGCAATTTGTAGCAGGGACAAGAATTTTGCTCTCTGATACCAAAGGATGAATATATCATTTTATTCTGCAAATAATATTTATGACTGAAATGACACACGTCTTAAATGGTGGATTAAACCGTTCTATTTTTTATTTTGAAGTCTATAGAAGTAAATAAAAGGAAATGCTGTATACATTCCCTTCCTGATTATGACTGTAATTGTCATAGAATCATAGAGCAATACAGCATGGATATAGGTTTTTCAGACCATTCTGCCAACACTGAACATGATGCCCATACAACTAGAGCTAAACTACTGTGTTTGACTCATATCCCTCCAAGCTCCATCCTCCCATTTACCTAGCTAAGTGCCTCTTACATGATACTATGGTGCCTGCCTCAAACACTTCCTGTGGCAGATCACTGCATATACCCTCCACCTTCTGCATGAAAGACACCCCCCAGGTACTTTATAAATCTTTCCCATCTCATCCTAAACATATGTTCTTTATTTTTGGACTCCCCTACCTGGGAAGAATTGTTACCATCCATGAAGCATTTTGCACTGCTTCATGATTGACCACATCTTTCCCATAACACGGTAATAACAAACTTTACGTCACATGCCAGTGATAATGAACCTGATTCTGATCCAAACTGAAATTGCTCACTGAAATTTGTTGTACACTAACAACAATTAGTATCTATTGAATAATCAGTCTCAGCATGACTGGTTGAACAGTTGGTATTAGTATTAGTATTAGCTTCTACTATTAACCACTATTTAGTGTTCAATAATTTGCAGAGAGTGTCATTGAGTGGAAATGAAATAGACTTTTATCAACTAAGGTCATACAGCATTATACAAGCCAAAATGGGTAAAAAATATAATCTTGCAATAACTTACACAAGTCAGTATCCAATGGGTGGCATTTTTGCATTCAATCCTTTTTTTTATTTTGAGAACTTTAATTTTGCACATTTCATCCTGTCATTATGCTGAATGGATTTCTAGAATATTCAAATAAATTGTCCTATGAGAATAGTTAAATTAGATGTATTAGGTTTTTTTTGCCCTGTAAACATTCAGCAAAAAGACTGTAGTTCTATGCATACTTCCTTCGGCATTGTCCTCTGTTCTACTGTAGATTTCAGAATTAGAAGTCTTAGAGCAGATCTACCTCCCAATTCCACCTTCCACCAGAATCACCGCCCATTTCAATCATAACAGCATTTACATTAACTGGGGAACGAGTTGCATCCAGCTGCATAGTCTGAGTAGCCAGGGCATCAAAGGTTATGGTGAGAAGGCAGGGGAGTGGGACTAAATGAGAGAATGGATCAGCTCATGATAAAATGGCGGAGCAGACTCGATGGGCCGAATGGCCAACTTCTGCTCCTTTGTCTTATGGCCTTTGGAAGGTCAGTGTGCCAACCAATTTCAAAGTTCTTTTGACTGTTAACTGACCTTTATCTATTGTATCACCTGTAATTGATTTTAATACTTTTTTAAAACATTTATGTTCAGTTACAAAATGTACTTATTTAGATTATGAAGACATGCAGTCCTCTTTTATTGTCATTTAGTATTGCATGCATTAAGAAATGATACAATATTTCCTCCGGTGTGATATCACAAAACACAGGACAGACCAAGACTGAAAAAACTAACAAAACCACATAATTATAACATATAGTTACAACAGTGCACAATACCATAACTTGAAGAAGAAGTCCATGAGCACAGTAAAAAGTTCAAAGTCTCTCAAGTGTCCCACATCTCACACAGATGGGAGAAGGAAGAAAAACTCTCCCTGCCACGCCGACCACAGTCCGACTGAGTCATCCGAAAACTTCGAGCCTCCGATTCAGCTTTACGACACTGAGTACTCAGCGCCATCTCTGTCCGAACGATTTGACCTCAATCTCGGTCGCCAACAGCAGGCAAAGCCGGGGATTTTGAGGCCTTCCCTCTGGAAGATTCCCGACCACGCAGTAACGACAGCAGCAAACAAGCGCTTCAGAAATTTCTCCAGATGTTCCTCTGTGTTTTCACGTCCATCGCCATCAAATCAGAATTGTCCACGGCCCCTATTTAACGGATACGATATCATTTTTCACCGGAGGGCTGCGCACGTGCGGCGCGCTGTTCTCTCTCCTCCCGCCAAATATAAAGTTAGCCAAAACACCCAAGAATACTCCTGACTAATTAAAAGCAATTTTTAATATTTGAAAGTAACGTGCTTTTTAATCATTTGCCCTAAATTCCTCATCAAGATCGAATGGTTTTCAGATCCTAAGTTACATCTGACTTTCTTGTGGTGTGTAACTGACAGGTTACAATGGATTTACCAGCACGTATTGGTCTTATAGCTATATTATGGAATTTTGGGATATGAATAATCTGATTAACAATAATTCCAAACAGAGCTTTGAGCAAGATGGAACCTAACAGTATTAATTTAATGTTTACAGTAGATTTTAAAATATAACGGGTTTACTGAATGACAACTTCACAACTCGGAAAAGAACATAGATTCACAGTTCAGTTAGCAAATCTGTCTAAGTTTGTTCTTTGTGTTAAAGGGATTATAGGGTAATTAGCATAAATCCAGCATTAAAAAGTCAATAAGCTTAGCTAGAAGCTACAGAACATTATGTTAAAAATTATTTTAAACTGACATAGAGAGATCAACAAGAAAAATAAATCACCAGGTCTCTCAAGCGTTCATGTCATTTTAGCTCGGTTGGTAAAGATTTTGGACACATTATTAATGCCATATGTTATGTTACTTCTGTTTAAACATACCGTGGGTTAACAGTAAAGAATCATATTCTGGAAGAATTAGAGAACTTTTATTTACCGTAATAAACACGTGCTGGAACATTCTGGCGATCCTGCGCATGCTCAGTGCTCTGTCCATCTGGCACATCATTGCATGTGATATCACCACATCTTCTTTTCCTTAAAAAGAATAACAACTAACAAAGTTAATCAAAACAAATACATAATTCAACAAGTCTCTATCAGTCACTCTGTGGGTTTACGAGCACAAGTAAACCTTCTAAGTGGTACACACAGATTTTGTGTTTCCTTGTCATTATTTACATATTTTGTCTCATCTGCATCAGTTAACTGAATCTCTGAAGTTGGCTCTTTCTTGAGGTCTTTGCGATTTATTCCTACCACTGCTCCCTCCTCTGCGTGGACCATGTATAATCTGGGTTATACTTCAAGCACTGTAGCTTTCTGTGTCCGTGTGTTCATTTTGTCTTGTATCCTCAATTCATCTCCCTGATACAGTTCAGGTATTGGATGAGAACATCTATCAAAGTATATTTTCTGCTTTGCTTTGAGTTCATCTTTCCATCTTTTCACTTGTTCACCTTCCTCTGTTCTCAGAAGGCTCACATCCATTGGCAGATTAGATCTCAAACGTCGTCCCATCAAGAGCTGAGCAGGTGAAAATCAACATTCAAGTAGAGTACTGCAGTAGGCTAACAAGGCTTTATAAAAATCACTTCCACTATCTTTTGCGTTGTGCATCAGTTTCTTGACAATTCCTACCGATTTCTCAACTAATCCATTAGACTGAGGGAAAAATGGACTAGATTCTGTATGAACAAAGTCCCATTCACGAGCAAAATGTTTCACGCATCCACTACTGAACTGTGGACCATTGTCCGTGAAAACTTGATCAAGTACACCATGTCTTGAAAAAATTGATTTCATGCATGTAATTACATTTTCTGCAGTTGTTCTGTCCAGACAATACACTTCAGGATACAATGAGTAGTAATCTGTTATTAATATTTAGTCCTTGTTGTTAGTTATAAAAAGATCAATGCCTACCTTATGATAAGGTCTCTGACGATTCGGGTGTGGATGCAGTGGCTCCTTAGGGTTACTAGGTTGGTATTTAAGGCATATTTGACAAGAATACACCAATCCTGCAATCTCTTGATTCATCGTGGGCCAAAACATCACTTCCTGTAGCCTTCATGAATTTTATCAAGCATTTCTTAATGGAGACTTTTAGGATAACAATTCTACTACCTTTGTACAATATCCCATCCACAACAGACAGTTCTGATCTGTGGTTCCAATAATCTTGTACTACTGAGGTACAGTCATGCCTAATATCTGGCCATCCATCCAACACCACTTGTATTACCTGATTGAGAATTTTGTCCTTCTCTGTCTCAAGACGCTGCAGTTCCAACTTTTTGGGAGCAACAGGTACAGTTTCTATGACCATAACAATAAATACCTGAACATCAATAATGTTCTTGTGACTGTCTTCTGTTGTTGGATCGACAGCTCTGGAAAGTGTGTCAGCCATGTACATGAATTTTCCAGGTGCGTATGACACATTCAATGCATAACTTTGTAATTTAATCATCATTCACTAAATTCGCAAAGGACCGTCACTTAAAGGTTTGTTAAACAATGCAATCAACAGTTTATGATCAGTTTCAACATCAGTAGATTGCCCTGAGACAAACTGGTGAAACCTCTCACAAGCAAACGTAATGCTGAGCAATTCTTTTTCAATTTAGGCATACCTTGTTTTTGGATCAGATAATGAACAAGATGCATATCCCACTAGTAGCCATCCCTGATCATGTTTTTGGAGTAAAACTGTCCCTAACCCATGAAATTTTGATGGGTCTCTCAGCATCATAAAATTTCAACACAGGTTCTTTTGTGAGTACTTTGTTGAGATTTTGCCATGCCTTCTCCTGTTCATGATTCCAGCTCCATTCATTTCTCTTTTCTGTTAGCTGCCTCAATGGAGCAAGCTGTTCTGAGAGATTGGGTATAAATTTTCCCATATAGTTAACCACTCCAATAAACCTCTGAACATCCTTTTTACATTGCGGTCTTGGTATGTTCTCAACAGCAGAAACCTTCAATGGATCAGGACGCACACCCTCTTTGCTGATGAAATCACCCACAACTGTAAGTTCAGTTACTCCTAGCTGACATTTGTCTTTATTGAATTTCAGGTTAGCCTTGCGTGTTGCCTCAAAGACTCACCTGAGCCTGAGATCATGCTCTTGTTTAGTTGATCCCCAAATAATAATATCATCCGTGGATGTATCTACACCCTCAATGTGCTCACATAACATGTGAATGGTTTTATGGTACAATTCAGCAGCTGATGCAATTCCAAAAGGGAGCCTAAGAAAACAGTATCTGGGAAAAGGAGTATTAAAGGTACACAATGTTGATCTTGGTTCATCTAATTTGAGTTGCCAGAATCCGGAGGATGCATCTAATTTACTAAAATACTTTGCATTAGCAAACTGTGACATAATTTCTTCACGAGTAGGCAATTTGAAATGCTCTCTTTTAATGGCCCAATTCAAGTCTCTTGGATCTAAACAAATCCTCAGTTTCCCATTTTTCTTATCGACAATGACAAGCCAATTGACCCATTCAGTTGGTTCATCAATTTTTTTTATGACTCCGAGCTTTTCCATTCTGTCTAGCTCTGTTTTCAGTTGATGACGTAATGCAAAAGGTACTTTTCTGCATGGATGTATTACGGGTTGCACTGTATTGTCAATTTTCATCGAGTACTCTCCTGGAAGACAACCAAGCCCTTTAAACAAGTCTTCATGCTCTTTCATCAAGTCACTGTATTCTGACTCGGTGTCGTTATCCAGGACTAAGATTCTTTTCACCAAATTAAGTCTTTCACAGGCAGATAAACCCAGAATTGACTGTACATTTCTTGGCACGACCACAAATGAAAACGTATGCATAATATTTTTGTCTGATACCTTTGTCATGCATGTTCCTTTAACTGGAGTGTCTGTACCTGAATACCCAGTTACTTTTATATTTGTCTGATGAAACTTCGGTCTTGGCTTTAAAGCATTAAACTCAGATTCTGCAAGAACATTTACTTGCGCTCCAGTATCAAGTTTAAACAGAATATTGTTTTGATTCACTTGCAACGGAATAGTCTAGTCATTCGTACTTTGTTTATTTTCACAAATCACATCGAGATAAAATTCCTCATGTTCATTTTCAAGCACAGCCTTTACTTGTTTCATTTTATTTTCCTTCTTTCTACTTTTACAACAGCGTGAAAAATGATTAATCTTACCGCAGCTATTGCAAATTTTGCCATTTGCGAGACACTGATTTGGACAACGTTCCTGCGCACAGCAATCACACGACTTTTTCTTTCCAATGCCGTCTTGCTCTCTGTCGGTTTTGTCAACGTATTATTATATTTCTTGATGTATTCGTGCTTTTTTACAGTGTTTGCATTGCAGTTTTTGACAAAACGCTCTTCAGCCTGCAGCAATATGGTCTCAGAAGCTTTGCAAAGGGCCAAAACTTTTTCAAAATTTAAATCTTGCTCTCTCAACAGCCTTTCTCTCAGAGCATTATCTCGAATGCCACAAACAAGTCTACCTTTAATGAGAGAGTCCATGAGCAATCCAAACTCGCAAGTCCTACTACGCTTTCTTAACTCAGTAACATACTGATTAATTATTTCAGCGGCTCTCTGCGCACATGTGAAGAATTTATATCACTCATATGTTAAATTATGCTTAGGTATACAAAATACTTCAAATCTGTCCATTATTGACTTCAAATTGCAATTATCTCCATCTTCAAAGACAAAATTATTATATACCTCTACTGCATTATTCCTGATTACATGGAGCAAAAGCACAGCTTTGGTTTTTTCCGATTTTTCTTCATAGTCGATTGCTGATAAGTACAGGTTTTTTAGATTATGAGGACACAAAGTCCTCTTTTATTGTCATTTAGTAATGCATGCATTAAGAAATGATACAATGTTTTTCCAGAATGATATCACAGAAACACATGATAAACCAAGACTGAAAAAATGACAAAATCCATATAATTATAACATATAGTTACAACAGTGCAAAGCAATACCGTAATTTGATAAGACCGTGGGCATAGTAAAGTCTCAAAGTCTCTCGAAAGTTCCATCATCTCACGCAGACAGTAAACCTCCAGCACCGCAAACTTGCCAATGCAGCATTCCGGAAGCATCCGACCACACTCCGACTCTGAGTCCATCCAAAAACTCCAAGCCTCCGACCAGCTCCCCGACACCGATGCACCGAGCACTTCAACCCCGGCCCCGGCAACAGGCAACAGGCAAGGCCGAGAATTTGGGGCCTTCTGTCTGGAGATTCTCGATTGCACAGTAGGAGCGGCAGCGAAGCAGGCATTTCAGAAGTTTCCCCAGATGTTCCTCAGTGCTTCTTCATGTCTGTCTCTATCAAATCAGGATTGTGCATGGGATCTTACTTCATAGATATGATATCAATTCGGAACAGCCACGCGCACTGCGTCGTGCCGCCACCTTCATTCAAACTGTTGTTTGAATGTCCTCCAATTCTCAGCTACATTGCCAGTCACCATAAACATGGAAATTTCACTTAGCTTCTTAGAAAATTTAGGATAAATTTCTCCAAATGTGAATAATGACTTCAAGCAATGAAGAAAAAGTATGATGGAATTGAGAAAAAGAATTTCTGAAGTTCTACAGAAGTTATGAGCAGAACCTCATTATATTTGAATAAATAATTGAATGAGAGAATCATCTAAAAATCTCAAATTACTGTTGATACCAGAGCAGAAAGCAAGGCAAGGAACAGCTGTAGTACATCCAAATTCAGAAGGACAGGTATCTTCCAAATGATTTGGCCAATATGTAGCATTAAATTTGTAAGCATAGAAGCAAGCACAGGTATATGATACAGTATATGATACAGTTTGCCAATCAGACAATCTTGATTTTTTTTGGTCCTAGAATCTGAGTTCCTTCTGATCTCACTGTTTTTTCAATTGATGTGGTGCAGATATCCACTTCTCCTGCAGGTGAGATTTGGAATAGGAAATTCAGTTGAGATTCAGTTCAGCTCAGTTAAGTGTCATAAAACTAGCAAGTGAGGTCACCAGTGGTATTATTAGCTTTACACTTTTGAAGCATGAACCTCATGCATCTGCCCAACTTGATCTGAGCATTGCATTCTCCACATGAAAGGGACAACCAAAGTATGTCTTGTCAGGGCATGCTAGGCTGTTTTTCTATTTATAAACTGTGGCTAGCATGTCTGGCTTTATACTGTAGCTAGGAATTTAACTATATAGTAGATCCAGGCTTTTAAGGACGGAAATTTCTATCTCCATCTTCGTGGATGTTTGAGACACCATCATATGAGGAATTTTTCAAGAGAAGACAAATTAAGTCAATGAAGTAAATGAAGGATGTGGAAGCATTGGAAAGGGTACAAAGGAGATTTACCAGGATGCTGCCTGGTTTAGAAAGTATGCATTATGATCAGAGATTAAGGGAGCTAGGACTTTACTCTTTGGCGAGAAGGAGGATGAGAGGAGACATGATAGAGGTGTACAAGATAATAAGAGGAATAGATAGAGTGGATAGCCAGCACCTCTTCCCCAGGGCACCACTGCTCAATACAAGAGGATATGGCTTTAAGGTAAGGGGTGGGAAGTTCAAGGGGGATATTAGAGGAAAGTTTTTTACTCAGAGAGTGGTTGGTGTGTGGAATGCACTGCCTGAGTCAGTGGTGGAGGCAGATACACTAGTGAAGTTTAAGAGACTACTAGACAGGTATATGGAGGAATCTAAGGTGGGGGCTTATATGGGAGGCAGGGTTTGAGGGTCGGCACAATATTGTGGGCCGAAGGGTCTGTACTGTGCTGTACTATTCTATGTTCTAACACTCTAAAGGTCAACTTGCAGGTAGAGTTGGTGGTGAGGAAGGCAAGTGCAATGTTAGCATTCATTTCAAGAGGTGTAGAATACAAGAGCAGGAATGTGATGCTGAGGTTTTATAAGGTACTGGCAAGGCCTCACCTTGAGAATTGTAAATAGTTTTGGGCTCCATATCTAAGAAAAGATATGCTGTCATTGGAGAAGGTTCAGAGAAGACTCACAAGGATGACTCTGGGAATGAAAAGGTTATCATATAAGGAATGTTTAGTGACTCTGGGTCTGTACTCACTGAAATTTAGAAGGATGAGGAAGGATTTCATTGAAACCTTTCAAATGTTGAAAGGCCTAGACAGAGTAGATGTGGAGAGGATGTTCCTCATGGTGGGAGAGTCTAGGACAAGGGGGCACAGCCTCAGAATAGAGGGGTGTCCATTTAAAACAAAGAGGTGAAGAAATTTCTTCAGCCAGAGGGTGGTGAACTTGTGGAATTTGTTACCACGGGCAGCTGTGAAAGCCAGTGAAAGCTGTGAAAGTGTATTTAAAGTGGAGATTGATAGGTTCTTGATTGGTCGCAGAATCAAAGGTTACAGGGAGAAGGCCAGGGAGTGAGGCTGAGGAGGGAAAAAAAAGGATCAGCCATGATTGAATGGTGGAGCAGACTCGATGGGCCAAATGGTCTAATTCTGCTCTTATGTCTTATAATCTTATGATCTTCTGGTCTAAGAAGCACTTTTGATGTACTCTACATGGATTTCATCAAAGTTCTTAGAAAAGCCATAGTTTACAAGCTGGTCAGATAGGTAAAATCCATTGGGATTCAAGGAAGAATAAGCAAAACAGATTTAACACCAACACAATGGCAGAAGCAAAAGTCAATGGTTAGCAAATGATTTTGTAACTGAAAGACTACTTCCAACTGGATACCACAAGATTCCCTATTAAACCCCTTGCTTTCACTAAAATGTATTAATGATTGTAGGTTCAGACCATGATGAAGAGGCATGAGGGTTATCGATAGAGTATCTCCATCTTTTGCATATTCCAGTGATATTAAAGGTATGTTGTCAAAGATTTTTATTTTAAAAGTGAGAAAATCTTCCCTTTTGTTGTGGTAAATATATATTTCTCAAGCAGCATCACAAAAAATAGTTATCTGGTCATCATCATTGCACATTGTGGGAGTTTAATGCATAGAAACTAACTTCCATTTCTGTATATAGTAATAGTAGCTACACCTCAAGTATTACTCAGTAACTCTAAATTATTTTTGGTACACATTAAAAGGATCTGAAAGGCACTATCTAAGTTAAATATTCCTTCTTGAGATGTAAACATCAGGGACAAGTTTGATAGTTTGGAACTGATGCAGCAAGAGAATAGCTGTGGATTGTGCAAGGCAGTACACAGTTAATGGCAGAAGCTATCTGGAAAACTGAAGGATCTTACAGCACACACTATAGATCCCTGCAGGTGGCAGATCTGTTAGATGCAGTAGCTCAGTGGGTAAATATTGCGCTTTCCTCTGCTGAACAAGTTGTACATTTCCTGAGTTAGGATTGTACACAATATTAAATAGACCTGAGGTAGAGTAATGCATATTGTTTTGGTTCCCATCTTACAGGAAAGCTGAGATTGCAAAAACACGAAATAGAGGAATTGTATGAAAATGTTATCCCAGCTGGAGAATTCCATCAGTGAGGAAATAATGTGCAGGCTGGGAACAAAGGAGGATGAGGGGATATTTAATTGAGATATATCAAAATTTAGGGGACCAAACAAGAGCTTGTAGGAAGAACTAACTTCCTTAAACAAAGAGATCATTTATAGGTTCAAGTTGAAATTCATTGCAATCAGCATTCATACGCAGGATATAAATGACATGAAAATTAGCCTTCTGTACCAGCAGCACACTACATTATAAACTTCATAAATACATACATTACCATAAACTCAAATTAACATAATTTACACAAACACAAAAATAAGAAAAATATAATGACACTAGTACAAGTTGATAGAGAGAAAACGGAAATATCATCCAAGAAAGTGTTAGGGTATGGAAATGGGGCGTGAAGATAATTTTTTTCTGCAGGCATTTGGAATTCATCAAGGAGGTGGCAAAAGCAATCATAAAGAACCTGAAATGCTGTATCTACAGGCTTCTTTCAATTTTGTGAATAGATATGATTCCCCTGTGTTGAGGATTCGAAACTTCAAAGTTCAAAGTTCAAAGTAAAGTTATTTCAAAGTGCATATATGTCACCAGATAGAAGCCTGAGATTCATTTTCTTCCAGGCATACTCAATAAATCCATAATAGAATTAATGCAAGATTGCACCAGTGTGGCATTCAATCTGTGTGAAGTTTTCCCCTTTGCTTTAACAGCCTGATGGTTGAGAGGTAATAGCTGTTCCTGAACCATGTGGTGTGAGCCCAGAGGCTCAGAAAGGAAGGAGGAAAAAGAGGAGAGCAGTAGTGATAGGGGTTTCGACAGTTAGGGGGACAGATAAGAGGTTCTGTGGGAGAGATCGAGAATCCCGGATGGTCTGTTGCCTCCCTGGTGCCAGGGTCCGCAATATATCAGATCGAGTTCTCAGTATTCTCAGGAGGGAGGGTGAGCAGCCAGATATCGTGGTCCATGCAGGGACCAATGACGTGGATAGGAAGAAGGAGGAGGTCCTGCAAAGAGAGTTTAGGGAGTTAGGTGCAAAGTTGAAGGA
Organism: Mobula birostris; assembly: GCF_030028105.1. Classification (NCBI taxonomy): domain Eukaryota; kingdom Metazoa; phylum Chordata; class Chondrichthyes; order Myliobatiformes; family Myliobatidae; genus Mobula; species Mobula birostris. The sequence goes on from NC_092371.1 coordinate 194,031,515, forward strand.
CAGGACCTCCAGGGTTGCAATCTCAGGATTGCTTAGGGCAGATGAGTTTAGGGCATGGATTGACACGTGGGATTACGACATTATTGCTATTAGTGACACTTGGTTGCAGGAGGGGCAGGACTAGCAGCTTAATGTTCCAGGGTTCCGTTGTTTCAGACATGACAGAGGGAGGGATGAAAAGGGGAGGAGTGGCATTACTACTCAGGGAGAATATCACAGCTGTGCGTAGATAGGATAGCCTGGAGGGCTCATCTACAGAGGCCATATGGGTGGAGCTGAGGAATGGGAAAGGTGTGACCACACTTATAGGGTTGTATTATAGACTGCCCAATAGTCAGAGGGAATTGGAGAAGCAAATCTGTAGAGAGATAGCAGACAGATGTAAGAAACAGAAAGCTGTAATAGTAGGGGATTTTAACTTTCCACATATTGACTGGGACTCCCACACTGTGAAAGGGTTAGTTGACGTGGGGTTTATCAAATGTGTTCAGTAAAGTTTTTTAAATCAATATATAGAGGTGCCAACGAGAGAAGATGCAATACTTGATCTCCTATTAGGGAACCAGACAGGTCAGGTGACAGAAGTATGTGTAGGCGAACATTTTGGGTCCAGTGACCATAATGTCATTAGTTTCAAGTTAATTATGGATAAGGATAGGTCTGATCCTTGAGTTAAGGTTCTAAATTGGAGGAGGGTCAATTTTGAGGAAATGAGAAAGGATCTAGAAATAGTGGATTGGCATAAGTTGTTTTCTGGCAAGGATGTTTTCAGCATGTGGAAGGCATTCAAAGGCGAAATTTTGAGAGTGCAGAGTATGCATGTTCCTACCAGGATTAAAGGAAAAGTTAACAGGCATAGGGAAACTTGGTTTTCAAGGGATATTGGCAATCTGGTTAAGAAAAAGAGAGAGGTGTATAGCAGGTTTTGGCAATTAGGAACAAATGAGGTACTTGAAGAGTATAGAAAATGTAAGAAAATACTAAAGAAAGAAATCAGGAAGGCAAAAAGAAGACATGAGGTTGCTTTGGCAGATAATGTGAAGGTAAACCCAAAGGGTTTCTGCAAGTATGTTAAGAGTAAAAGAATGTTAAGAGACAAATTTGGTCCCCTAGAAGATCAAAGTGGTCGTCTATGTGTGGAGCCTCATGAGATGAGGGAGATCTTAAATAAATTTTTTGCATTAGTATTTACTCAGGAAACTGGCATAGTGTATATGGAAGGAAGGGAAACAAGCAGCTGTGTCATGGAACATATAGAGATTAAAGAGGAAGAGGTGCTTGCTGCCTTACAGCGAATAAAGGTAGATAAATCCCCCAGGCCTGACATGATATTTCCTCGGACCTTGAGAGGGACTAGTGTAGAAATTGCAGGGGCCCTGGCAGAAATATTTAAAATATCCTTAGCCACGGGTATGGTGGTGCTGGAGGGTTGGAGGGTAGCTCATGTTGTTCCGTTGTTTAAAAAAGGCTCCAAAAGTAAACCAGGTAATTACAGGCCAGTGAGCCTGACATCAGTAGTAGGTAAATTATTGGAAGGTGTTCTGAGAGATCGGATGTACAAGTATTTGGACAGCCAAGGGCTGATTAAGGATAGTCAGCATGGCTTTGTGCGTGGTAGATTGTGTTTAACGAATCTTGTAGAGTTTTTCGAGGAGGTTACCAAGAAAGTAGATGAAGGAAAGGCTGTGGTTGTTGTCTACATGGACTTTTGTAAGGCCTTTGGCAAGGTTCCTCATGGGAGGTTAGTTCAGAAGGTTCAGATACGAGGTATCCATGGAGAGGTTGTAAACTGGATTCGAAATTGGCTGCGTGGGAGAAGACAGACAGTGGTAGTGGATGATTGCTTATCAGACTGGAGGCCTGTGACTAGTGGTGTGCCTCAAGGATCTGTGCTGGGACCATTGTTGTTTGTTGTTTATATCAATGATTTAGATGATAATGTGGTAAGTTGGATCAGCTAGTTTGCTGATGACACTAAGATTGGAGGCGTTGTGGACAGCAAGGAATGCTTTCAAAGCTTGCAGAGGGATCTGAACCAACTGGAAAAATGGGCCTGAAAATGGAAGATGGTATTTAATGCAGACACGTGTGAGGTGTTGCATTTTGGAAGGACAAATCAAGGGAGGACATACACAGTAAATGGTAGGGCACTGAGGAGTGCGGAGGAACAGAGATCTGGGAGTTCAGATACATAATTCCCTGAAAGTGGCGTCACAGGTAGACAGGGTTGTAAAGAAGGCTTTTGGCATCCTGGCATCCATAAATCGAAGTATTGAGTATAGGAGTTGGGATGTTATGGGGAGGTTGTACAAGACATTGGTGAGGCCAAATTCGGAGTATTGTGTACAGTTCTGGTCACCAAACTATAGGAAGGATATGAGTAAGATTGAAAGAGTGCAGAGAAGATTTACTAGGAGGTTGCCGGGTCTTCAGGAGTTCAGTTACAGGGAAAGATTGAACAGCGTAGGACTTTATTCCTTGGAGTGTAGAAGAATGAGGGGAGATTTGATAGAGATTTACAAAATTATGAGGGGTATATACAGAGTAAATGTGAATAGGCTCTTTCCACTTAGATTAGGAGAGATAAATATGAGAGGACATGGCTTTACGGTGAAAGGGGAAAGGTTTTAGGGGGAACATTAGGGGGAACTTCTTCACTCAGAGAGTGGTGGGAGTGTGGAATGAGCTTGTCATCTGACATGGTAAATGCGGGCTCACTCTTAAGTTTTAAGAATAAATTGGATAGGTACATGGATGGGAGAGGTCTGGAGGGTTATGGACTGGATGCAGGTCAATGGGACTAGCGGAATAATGTTTCGGCACAAACTAGAAGGGCTGAATGGCCTGTTTTCTGTGCTGTAGTTTTCTATGGTTCTATGGTTCTAGTCCCTAATAGGAGATCTGGTATCTAGTTGGGAACTCTAAGTATTGATTAATATAACTTTTCTAAACCTATTTGACAACCTCTTTCCCATTTGCCCTTTTGTAGTATGAGAGTCCCGGTCATTATGAGGAAAGTTGAAATCACCTACTAGGACAACCTTATTTTTCTTGCAACAGTCTGCAACATCTCTACAAATTTGCTCCTCTAAATCCTACTGACTATTGGGTGGCCTACAATATAAACCCACTAACATTGTCATCCTCCTCAATCTCACTCTTCAGTTCCACCCATATGGCCTCCGTAGATGAGCTTTCCAATCGGTCCTGTCTGAGCACTGCCATGATATTTTCCCTGACTAGGAATACCACTCCTCCTTTAATTCTCCCATTCTATCACGTTTAAGGCAACAGAATCCAAGAACATTGATCCTGCTCTTCCTGCAACCAAGTCTCACTAATGGCTACAATGTTCTAATTCCACTTGCATAAAGCAGGTAAATCATGCTTGCAGGAATTTTCCACTATAAACAATGAAGGCTATGTCCATTAAAATTAAAGTTCACAAAGTTGCTTCATCAGCATTCATCGAAAGAACAAATATTGTGGATTATTGAAAAAGTAAATACACTTCATAAAAGTGACGGCATTATTTCACATAATGCCTTCACAAATAACATTTGATGAAGAGAGGCCCATGATGAAGCTTTGCAGGGAGCAAAAATAAGACCTCAAGTCTTTTTGCTGGAACTATAACAGAAGAGAGTGATATATTCAGCTATCTTTGTAGCTTTGTACTAATTACTCAATGATTCTCTGAAAGTCTTGGGAGCAATTAGTTTGGAGCTATTGATGTGGGTCTGCATAGTTTATTGGTATTGAAGTAATTAAAATATTGCTTTTCTTTTTCAAGTTTTGGTAGAAGCATACCATTATGTGACATTGAAGCAGAACCTTCAGGCTACTGTGTTTGAACTGGCCATCAAGTACCAATTTACACTAATCCTAAACTAACCCCATTTTATTCTGGTCCGCATTGCATCATCTACATCAGATTCTACCTCTTACATACACACCAGAGGAAATATACGGTGGCCAATTACCCCACCATCTGTTTGTTTTTGGGATGTGGGACAAACCGGAAACACTCAAAGGAAAAACACATGATCACAGGCAGCATCCAGAGTCAGGATTGAGTTCTAGAACACTGGAGCTCTACTCCTCTGCCATGGTGTTGCATGAAATGATGGAATCCTTATTTCAACTGCAAACAATTAGAAGATACAAGAGGAAGCTGAAAGTTCAAAAGCAAACACTTTAAAGGGGGGAAATTATTTATTGTAAGATTAGTTTTAAGATGGAATCGAAGTTTTTTTGGACATTTTGTTTTGGATAGTAACCAGAAACTTGGGTCCACACTTTACTGCTGGTGCGGTGGCATTATGAATATCATTGATTTTATAAGCGACAGATTGATGATTATCAATCCTGTCTGCTAGATTTTGAAGCTGTGATATTACAAATATCATAGCTTAGAAGTCTGACAGTCAGGGATTGATACTCATCAAAACTCACTTGTGTTAAATCCTAATAGAACAGTGACAGTGGAACAGAATTTTAGAAGCTAAGTTTGATTTACAGCTACTATTATATTGCATGTTCTGTAATATCATCTGAAGGAAATTTATTATTCTTCCATAGGTAACATTAGACAAAATAGTTGACAAATTCACTGCAGTTGTATAGCTTGAGAAGAGAAGTTCAATGGGGCTTGATTGGTGTATTCACAGAGACAAGGACCCTTCACTGCCAACAAGTGTATTACGAGAACCACTGATCAAGGAGATACTTCTAGATTTTTGATTAAAAAGTGAATCGACTGTCAAATTGGCAGAGGTGACCTCCCTGATTTTAAGGTGAATCTTGAACAAAGAAAAGGATTGTCAGAAAACCACATCTTGCATAGTAATTATGGATAATTAGAATAAAATTAACCACATTGTTTGTAGCTTCTCAAGTAATTAAAGGTGTGGGCTGATTTACCTGGATCTATATTAGATATCAAAGGAAAATAAGCATTCAGTCAATTATCTTTGTGTATTTCTGAAACACAAGAGGGAGCTAGTTGTTTACTGAAAGAACAGATAAGTCTTGGGGGGGCTGAATGGTATTGCCTCCAAAACTGGATTGACCAATGCCGTTGTGTTTCAAACGTAAAATGCAGCCAGCAGGAAAACTTTGACACGAGGAAATGTGCAGATGCTGGAAATTCAAGCAACACACACAAAATGCTGGTGAAATGCAGCAGGCCAGGCAGCATCCGTAGGAAGAAGCACAGTTGATGTTTCAGGCCGAGACCCTTCGTTAGGACTAACTGAAAGAAGGGATAGTAAGAGATTTGGAAGTGGGAGGGGGAGGGGGAGATCCAAAATGACAGAAGTCAGGAGGGGGAGAGATAGAGCTAAGAGCTGGAAAGTTGATACAAGGCTGGAGAAGGGAGTGGATCATGGGATGGGAGGCCTAGGAAGAAAGAAAGGGGGAGGGGGGCACCAGAGGAGGATGGAGAGCAGGCAAGGAGTAATTGTGAGAGGGACAGAGAGAGGACAGAGAGAGAAAAGAGAGAGAGAGAAAAAAGGGAAAAAATAATTAGTTAGTTAGTAAATAAATAAATAAATAAGGGATGGGGTGAGAACGGGAGGAGGGGCATTAACGGAGGTTTGAGAAATCAATGTTCATGCCATCAGGTTGGAGGCTACCCAAACAGAATATAAGGTGTTGCTCCTCCAACCTGAGTGTGGCTTCATCTTTACAGTAGAGGAGGCCGTGGGTAGACATATCAGAATGGGAATGGGACGTGGAATTAAAATGTGTGGCCACTGGGAGATTCTGCTTTCCCTGGCGGACAGAGCGTAGGTGTTCAGCGAACCGGTCTCCCAGTCTGCGTCGGGTCTCACCAATATACAGAAGGCCGCACCGATAGCACTGGACGCAGTATATCACCCAGCCGACTCACGGGTGAAGTGTCTCCTTACCTGGAAGGACTATCTGGGGCCCTGAATGGTGGTAAGGGAGGAAGTGTAAGGGCATGTGTAGCGCTTGTTCCACTTACAAGGATAAGTGCTGGGAGGAAGATCGGTGGGAAGGGATGGTGGAGGGGTGGTGGGAATGGACAAGGGAGTTGCATAGGGAGCAATCCCTGTGGAAAGCAGTGGGGGGAGGGAAAGATGTGCTTAGTGGTGGAATCCCGTTGGAGGTGGTGGAAGTTACGGAGAATAATATGTTGGACCCGGAGGCTGGTGGGGTGGTAGATGAGGACAAGGGGAACCCTATTTCTAGTGGGGTGGCAGGAGGATGGGGTAAGAGCAGATGTACATGAAGTGGGGGATGTGCGTTTGAGAGCAGAGTTGACGGTGGAGGAAGGGAAGCCCCTTTCTTCGAAAAAGGAAGACATCTGCTTCGTCCTGAAATGAAAGGCCTCATCCTGAGATCAGATGCAGCGGAGACGGAGGAATTGCGAGAAGGGGATGGCATTTTTGCAGGAGGCAGGGTGGGAAGAGGAATAGTCCAGGTAGCTGTGAGAGTCCGTAGGCTTATAGTAAACATCTGTAGATAAGCTGTCTCCGGAGACAGAGACAGAAAGATCAAGAAAGGGGAGGGAGGTGTCAGAAATGCACCAGGTAAATTTGAGGGCAGGGTGAAAGTTGGAGGCAAAGTTAATGAAGTCAATGAGCTCAGCATGCGTGCAGGAAGCAGCGCCAAAGCAGTCATCCACGTAGCGAAGGAGAAGTGGAGGACGGTTACCAGTATAGGCTTGGAACATGGACTGTTCCACAAAGCCAACAAAAAGGCAGGCATAGCTAGGACCCATACGGGTGCCCATGGCTACGCCCTTAGTTTGGAGGAAGTGGGAGGAGCCAAAGGAGAAATTATTAAGAGTAAGGACTAAAACTTTGTGTTGTTTGTGAACTTACTGCATGCAGACAGCCCAGGCCAGGCTACAGTGTTGATTGAGTACAGTGTCAGAAAGTGGACACAAATTTGTGAATGACTAACTCCAATTATACCTGACAAAAATGCCTTAACATGAGCCTGGACCTCTTAAACCACAAGGGTGTTGCTGCTGAGACAGATGCTAGGTGCTTTAGATTTCTTTTAAACTGGAATATGGTCACAAATCTCTCACCCTTGGAGGGAATAGGTCCAGTGGCTTCAAGGTGCTGCGCTAGAGGACTCGATAAAGGAGGCATAAACAAGTCTTTACAGAAGCAAGAGCAGAAGGATTTTTAGGATCCAGTGCACTGGAAATAAATTCAGAAGGTAGAGTAATGAGACAACTAGAACAGCCAGTGCTTGAAAGCAAACCTCATGTGCACTGTCAAGCTCTGTGGGATACAAGTGCTATGTATATCCATTATTCGCCTGTCAACCAAATAATTATTACTTAAGCAGGTAGTCTTTATTGCCAATAGTCATACTTTAATTTGTCACAGTGCTTCAAATAAGAAAGGCACAGCAGGCTAGTGGGATGGTTCACCCTTCTGGCTATATGAGGCACAGTCTAACATCAGGTGGAGAATGAACAAGAGAAATCTCTTTTAATTTGTAGTTGTCATGCTGAACCTGATGGTCTGTGTACACCCTATAACATGGGCAAATCTACAATCCTTATGAATCTGTATATTCACGATGCCAACTGTTCTGTCAGGAAGAATTGGAATATAAACAGGTATTTTTCTATAAAGAATATTAAATACTTTCCTTAGACCATAAGACCATGGGAGCAGAATTAGGCCATTTAGCCCATCAAGTCTGCTCTGCCATTCCATCGAGGCTGATCTCGGATCCCACTCAACCTCATACACCTGCCTTCTCACTATATCCTTTGATGCCCTGACTGATCAGGAAACTATCAACTTCTGCCTTAAATATACTCACAGACTTGGCCTCCACTACAGTCTGTGGCAGACCATTCCACAGATTCACTACACTCTGGCTAAAATAAAATCCTCATTACCTCTGTTCTAAAAGGCTGCCCTTCAGGTTTGAGGCTGTGCCCTTGAGATCTGATTAACCCCTCCATAGGAAACATCCTCTCCACATTCACCTAATCTAGTCCTTTCAACATTCAGTAGGTTTCAATGAAATCCTTCTCCCCACCCCCACCCCCACTTTCTTCTAAATTCCAGTGAGTACAGGCCTAATGCAGCCAAACTCTCCTCATAAATTAGCCCCTTCGTTTGTGAAACTCCTCTGGGATATCTCCAATTGCATCTCATCCTTTCTGAGATATAGGGCCCAAAACTGTTGACAATACTCCTAGTCCAGCCTGACTAGTGTCTTATAAAGACTCAGCATTATCTCCTTGCTTTTATATTCTATTCCCCTTGAATTAGTGCCAACATTGCATTTGCCTTCTTTACCACAGACTCAACCCGTAAATTAACCTTCTGGGAGCCTTGCATGAGGATTCATAAGTCCCTCTGCACCTTTGATGTTTGAACCTTCTGTCCTTTTAGATAATAATCCGCACTATAGTTCCTTACATAATAATTGATGGAAAAATGCAAGATGTTGCATATATCTTCAGGTTCAGCTTGGTTGCATCCAGACACTCATCTTTACTACATTGGTGCCTCTGGCAATTGCTCGCAATGTAGTCCCTCACCCTGTTCTCTTGTTACAGAAGTGTCAACAGCAGTTGTCTTTGCTAAAACAAGGCTATCTCACACACCTTGACTTACTGAAAATTTCTAAGGATGAGTATTGGAGAACGGGTCAGCTGCTGAATGGCTTTTTTCCCTCTCATCCTCTTACTCCTTCTACCCCTGTCTTCTGCCTTACCCTCTTCTCCTTGCCATAATACACCATAGAACACTACAGCACAGAAAACAAGCCATTTGGCCCTTCTAGTTTGTGCCGAAACATTATTCCGCTAGTCCCATTGACCAGCATCCAGTCCATAACCCTCCAGACCTCTCCCATCCATGTACCTATCCAATTTATTCTTAAAACTTAAGAGTGAGCCTGCATTTACTACATCAGATGGCAGCTCGTTCCACACTCCCACCACTCTCTGAGTGAAGAAGTTCCCCGTAATGTTCCCCCTAAAGCTTTCCCCTTTCAAACTAAAGCCATGCTGTCTCATATTTATCTCTCCTAATCTAAGTGGAAAGAGCCTATTCACATTTACCCTGTCTATACCCCTCATAATTTTGTAAACCTCTATCAAATCTCCCCTCATTCTGCTACGCTCCAAGGAATAAGGTCCCACCCTGTTCAATCTTTCCCTGTAACTCAACTCCTGAAGACCCAGCAACATCCTAGTAAAGCTTCTCTGCACTCTTTCAATCTTACTGATATCCTTCCTATAGTTAGGTGACCAGAACTGTACACAATACTCCAAATTTGGCTTCACCAATGTCCTGTACAACCGCCCCATAACATCCCAACTCCTATACTCAGTACTTTGATTTATGAATGCCAGGATGCCAAAAGCCTTCTTTACAACCCTGTCTACCTGTGATGCCACTTTCAGGGAATTATGTATCTGAACTCCCAGATCTCTTTGTTCCTCCGCACTCCTCGGTGCCCTACCATTTACTGTGTATGTCCTACCTTGGTTTGTCCTTCCAAAATGCAACACCTCACACTTGTCCGCATTAAATTCCATCTGCTATATTCTGGCCCATTTTTCCAGTTGGTCCAGATCCCTCTGCAAGCATTGAAAGCCTTCCTCACTGTCCCTAAGATAATAGCTATTAATGTATAATGCCGTCTTTGAAGGCAATCTAAAATAGTTCAGTACTTGTCATGATAGGCTTAGTCATCTGTAAGTATGTTTATTAAGCAGTAGACAACTATAGAATTGTCACAATAGTTGTCAGAAATCAGTCAGAAATTATGTGTAAACTATTTAAGTAATATTGGTAGGGGAGTCATTTCTGTTGTTGAATCTGGATTGCGTTGTGCAGCATTAAGCAAAAGAATAATCTGAAAAGTTGAACTCTAAAATGGTGTCACCATGATCCATTACTGTGCATACATCCAGTGGGCTTTAGCTACTGGCACTGTGGTCACCATAGCTTATGGCAAATTTGTTTGTATGCAAGCCTCAGATCCAGTTTCAAATCAACATGGCAAACATACAAGCCAGAATCATACAACACAGAGTCATGGGTTATGGCTGTTATCATCAGAAATCTCCAAACCGCTAAGTACAACTAACCACCAGTAGGACTTTTCAAAGAAATGGCCAAATGAATCTGCAGTTAAGTTGCACGTAGCTTCCATATATTTTACAGAAAATGTTTAATCTTTTTGCATATATTAGCAAGTGAAATATTGAACCAGAACATTCATGGACAACCTTTTCCATATTTGTTTAGCTGGCACACTTCTAATATGCTGTCAGTTCAAAAATATAAAACTTTTCTTCAAAATCATGCAAAATGCTAACTACACAGCAATCATTCTGATACAATTCATCTGCTGGTTGGACTGAGATTCAATACCTTGGCTTATGTCCAGAATTTTGATGATTTATTTTCCTATTCCATTCAAAATGTGATTACGGTAACTGAGAGTAAAACAAAAAGAAGATCACATAAAGTATTACTTTATTAAAAATACCTGGACTAGTCATGAGCTGATGTTAAGCCATTCTTGATGAGTGACTGGAGAGCACAGATTGAAGTTACCATTGATGATGGAGGTTCAGCTGGAGAACTTACATGAGCATGTGACTGTATAGAGCAGGCATAATCACCATTTCTGTCTGTAAATTGGAGGCTAAAATCACAAATGCTGCTTCAAGAAAGAAGTCAAGGGTGCTCAACAAATCCATGGGAAAAAAAATTGTTAAGGAAGAAAGTGTGCAATTACGTTGCCAGAGCTATAAGATCCTGAGAATAAGTGAGTTAGGATGTTCCCTAGTTCCTCTAAACTCTTGAGGATCCTTTGAATATCTTTAACAGTAAATAGTTTATTTGTGCTTGAAGTGTCTAGTGTCCTAAAAGAGATGTTGGAGCGTGAGGTACACCAGGACCATTAAATCTCAAATGCAATTCTATGTTCAAGGTTAAACAGTTGTGTATATTTTTGCAATTATAATGAATAATGAATCCAATGAATTTCTGTCAATAGTGTTGAGTCAGCACATGCAATTTTGCATCATTCAGTGCTGAAAGACACAAGAACATAGGAACATAAGAATATAGCAGCATGAGTAAACTGCATCTCACCTCAGCTTTCTCCTAGGCTTCATCTCCTCTTCTATTCCAATTCTCTACAGCTCACACTACTTCTCCAATATTTCGTATGTTTATCTATTAAAAAAGCACCCAGTGTTTCAGACCACAACCCGATTGGGTAGAAATTTCAGAGATTCAGCACAGTCTGCAAGAACATCATGCATACTTTAGTTTTCAATGTCTATCCCTGATCTGGTAACTATGGTGCTTTGATTGACTTTCATACATGAATGGAAACATCTCAACCTCTACACTTCCGATCTCCTTCAGGATCCTTACCGCATGCTGCAATAAGATCACTCTTAATTTTTCTAAACCACAAAGAAAATAGATCTCACTTCTTTAAATGCCAGTGGCATCCTTTCACCGAGTGAATCTCTTTTGGACTGTCTTTATTACTATTGCATCTTTTCTTAGATATCGGAATAAAAATTGTGCATGCCAATCCAGGTGTGGTCTTGCCAGTATTCTATATAGCTGTAATAATACTTGTACTAAATTTCAAACCCATATTAATAAAATCCAATATCCCATTTGCCTTCCTAAATTCCTCATGTCTAAATATTACTATCCTGAGAACAGGACCAAGAGTTCAGTTTGAAGAAAGATCAATGTAGAGGTTGGAGAGGATGGTGCCAGTTACAAATTGACATTTGGAAATGTTTGGCTAATGGATTCACTAGCAGAAGATAAATGGAATTTTTTATGAACGGGTGATGTTCATTTAAATGTGGACTTGGGCTTCTAAAAGTAATGAAGTTTTTAGATAAGAATTGCACATTTAGTATTGTAAACATCCAAGAAATGTAAATAAATGACAGCTATAGTGTATTCAATATTATAGCAATAGTTGAGAAACATTGCAGATATCTTATTTGATTAAGCATTTTTGTTGTTGGCATACTTCATTTCTGGTTATATGTAAAGATATGTGAATGGCATATCTCATTACAACACTATGTCATATGTACTTGGCACATTAAAGAAAAGGAAACTAAGACTAAGGAGACTTGTTTCCCTGCTCCTGTGTCTTTTTTTAGATTAATTTTTGGAGTTACCAAATATAATAGTGGCTACAAGGTAGTATTAAAATGAACTTGAGATGATTATTTACCTGTTGAAGTACAGTGAGACATTCAAGTTTTTAAAAAGTGCTGCACATATTTCTTCGGAAGAGAAGACAGATGGTCAGGTAAAATAGGGACTGAAAATCATGGATTCATGAACAGTACCAAATTTTCTGTTCCTTTTCATGCCTTGTGGTGCATTGGGTGGCAACCTTAATGTCTTTTTTAGCATTTTTGTTTGAATTTTTACTCGGCCGCGTTGCTAGCTCGACACCCAACCCAGCACGGATGGAAAGCGTGCAAGGAACACGCTGAATTTGATCCCGGGACAACTTCCCTTGAAGTCTAGTATGGAAGGCACTACAACACTAGCCAGCTGATCTGGATGATGATGCAATGAAAACTGAATCAGCAAATTTATGCCATGGAGCCTGACCATTAACGGAGGGGTCTATGGACCACAAATTGGGAATCCCTGGCTTAGAGATCAATCTGCTTCAACCAAATCAACCAAAGAGAGCTCTGCTGATGTTGTCAATGTTATGTAGGAACATTTAGAATCAAAGCCATTGTTGATATCAGAATGCTTTAGGTTTCATAAGCAGAATCAGAAGGAAGTGGAGTCCGGAGTCCTTTTCAGCTTACATGGCTGAATGGAAGAAGTTGCCTGAGCATTGTTGATACAGTGATGGACTTAATGATGCACTGAGAGATCAGTTAGTTTGTGGAATATTACAGGAAAGCTGACAAAAATGGCTCCTAACTGAAGCACAATTCACATTTTAAAAAGCAGTTGAAATCACTGTATCAGTGGAAAACGCAGAATGAGACGCAATTGATTGCAGTCAGGAATGAAATTGAGCATGAACAAAATTACAACGTCTAAACAGAAAGCTACCTGGCCAAACAAATTGTATTACCATTGTGGCAGGGGCTCACATATACCAGACCAATGCAGGTTTAAGACAAACTTTGCAGAAAATGAAACAAAGTAGGACACATACAAAGAACGTGAAGGGCCAACAGGGAATAAAAGGACTGCACAGCAGAGAGAAAAAGATAAAAAGTCAAGTTGCAGTTTCAAATGGTGCACTAATCTGCATATTGTTGATGAAAAATCTGATCAGTGTGACATAGGCCGAGGAGCTTTGAGATTTGCAATGTGGAAACTAAAAGAGACAAGCAGTATGGCTTACATCAGAAATGAACGACAAATTGATTAAAGTGGAATTGAACATGGGTTTGGCTGTTCCAGTCATTCTTCAAAATGAGTTTGAACAGCACTTCAAATATACTAAACAGAAGCTTGCAGATAGCCAACTAAAAGCTTATATTGGAGAAAAGATCATTTCTGTAGGAATTACATTTGTAACAGTGAAATACAACATCCAACGAGCCATATTGGGTTTGTAGGTGGACCAGAATTGTGGAGCCATGATTGGCTGACACAGTTACAGCTTGATTGGAGATCCATCCACCATTTGCATGCCACATCCCCTGCAATAGATTCAACTAAAAGTGAATTTAGAAAGGTACTTAATGATGTCACAGTAGTATTCAAAGGTAGCAGTGGAAAACTCAAACATACCATGGGTAAAATAGTGTTAAATGAAAATGCCATAATCAAGTTTTACAAAGCTCAACCAGTTCTTTATACCATCCATTATAAAGTAGCCAGACAGCCAGGTCGCACGGAGGCTGAAGGAATTCTTTTCAAGTTTGAGTGGAGCCTATTGGCAATGCTAATAGTCCCAGTAGCCAAGAGGAATGGGTCCGTCTGGGTTGTGGTGATTTTAATGTTACCATTAATCCAGTACTGGAAGTAGATCAATCCACTTTGCCCATAGTAAAGGATATCTTTGTAAATCTTTCAGGAGTGAAAAACTTTTGCAGAGTAGACTTAGCTGAGGCCTACCGAGAAATAGACATGGAAGAAGTGTGCAAACTGTTTCTCACCATAAACACTCACAAAGTGCTTTATTGCTATAATAGGCTTTTTTTTTGGAGTAACATCTGCACCTGCACTCTGGCAGAGAGCTATGGACCAGGTGCTGCAAGGTTGCCCAGATACTCAGTGTTACCTGGATGAAATCATTGTTACTGGTGAGGTTGACAAGGGATATCCCCAAAATCTCAAGACAGAGTTTCGAAGAGTCAAAGATTATGGGGTCAGAGCACAAAGCATCACTTACTGTGGTCACACCATTGATGCGCAAGATCTTCACAAGAGTGCTGAGAAAATCCAAACAGTGATGGATGCCCCAAGCCCAAAGGTCATGTCACAGTTATGGTTCTTTACAGGATTTGTCAATTACTGTTATAGGTTCCTGTGAAATCTACCTACTGTGCTTTACCCCTTGAACTCATTACGACAGATTGAGAAGAAATAGCAATGGACAAAACAGTGTGAGGTGGCTTTCCTCAAAGGCAAAGGAAGTAATAATGTCAGACACTGTACTTAGACATTATGGTCTGCATGGTCCAGAGAAGTTTGCCTGTGACACCTCACCTTATGGTATGGGTGCAGTCATGTCACATGCTTTGACTGATAGCTTTTGCGTCACCTTCCCTCTGCACTGCTGAGAAATGTTACGCAGAGGCCTTGAGTTTGGTTTGGGGTGTAAAATGTTTCAACCAGTACTTTTCTGGGAGATTGATTACCCTTATTACTAATCAACAACCACTAGTACCTATTTTCAATCCACAAAACAGGTTCCACTGACAGCTGCAGAGATGAGCTCTAGAAATACCTGAAATTTTACTCAAGAGGACACTCCTTTTCAAATATTCACTCTAATGCAAATTGAAAGTCTCCCTATTACCATAAGACTATGAGACCATAAGACATAGGAGCAGAAATAGGCCATTTGGCCCATCGAGTCTGCTCCGCCATTCAATCATATCTGATCCTTCTTTTCCCTCCTCAGCCCCACTCCCCGTAACTTTTGATGTCATGTCCAATCAAGAACCTATCAATCTCTGCCTTAGATACACCCAGTGACCTGGTGTCCACAGCTGCCTGTGGTAACAAGTTCCACAAATTTCTAAAGAAATTTCTCCGTATCTCTGTTTTAAATGGATGCCACTCTATCCTGAGGCTTTCTTGTCCTAGATTCCATGGGAAACATCCTTTCCACATTTACTCTGTCTAGGCCTTTCAACATCTGAAAGGTTTCAATGAGATTCCCCATCATCCTTCTAAATTCCAGTTATGGTCTCATAGTCTTATGACCCAGAGGCATTAAATGTTCCTTGTATGATAACTCTTTCATTCCTGGAATCATACTTGTAAACCTGCTCTGGGCCCTCTCCAATGCCAGCATATCTTTTTTTAGGTAAGGACCCTAAAACAGTTCATAATACTCAAGGTGAGACCCCACCAGTACCTATGAAAGACTTAGCATCATATCCCTTTAGGGCATTCTGCACAAGGACTCCTAAGTCCCTTTGCATCTCAGATTATTGGATTTTCTCCCTGTAATGTCCTGGTTATGATTTTTACCGCTATGTTGTAGGTATTTCATTTTAGCAGTTCTGTAATAGCAGTCTGTTCTACTTTCTACATGTTTGGGTTTGAGGTAAAGACAAGGGGTTGTGATGTTCATGCTTAGGAATGTAGTGTCATCCAATCAGGATGGTGGAATTGGTAGAAGGTTCCCAAGAACACTGGGCAAAGAGGTTTTAATGACAGGCACTGGTGTGGGTCAAGGCCTTTGTTGGTAGGAGCTGGGATAAGACAGCAGGGAAGATGGCTGCTGATGTCGTCCCTGTTGCACAAGGTGCTTTGTGCAGATGAATGGCTTCAAGGAGGAAGGACCGGTACTCCCATAGGAGAGCCCGTTTGTTCAGGATGGATTTTGAGTGGCATTCGGAAGGTGGTATGGGCTTTCATGCAAACTGTGGGTCCAGCACGTGAGTTAAAAGCAACTTCGAGATGAGCTCCAACTTATGTGCATATTTGGACTGGGTTAACTGTAATGGGCCCTTTTTATATTTTTTTCCTTTTACTTTTCCTACTAATTGGTCAATAAAGCTGAAATTTGTAAATATACTTTCTTTATAATTGTATGCAGTGCATGGCCTGTTATTTCTTGTTGATGGGTGATCACATGGGGGCAGTAATTACACAGTATTCACACAGATTGGAGTTCAGGTGGGAGAGACATCCAAACCTCCCAAGTTTGGAGGGACCCGAGCCTAATTGACCCTAAACATATAGAGTCTGTAAAGGTGGTTTTCTCACTGCTGAGTCTGGTAGCTGTTCCTCATTTTTCCCATAAAACCATTCACTGCTGGTCTGCTGTCATCCCTGAAAGCATCTCATTCCAACTTCCTTCGGCCAACTCCCCTCTCATACCACCGTAATTTCCCTTACTCCACTGCTACATCAGATTTTACTTTCTCCCTGTCAAATTTCAAATTGAACTCAATCATTTTGTGATCACTGTCTCCTAAGGGTTATTTTACCTTGAGCCCCTAATCGCCTCAAGTTCATTGCATAACACCCAATCCAGTACAGCTGATCACCCAGTAGGCTCAATGACAAACTGCTCTAAAAAGCCATCTCTTAGGCATTCAACAAACCCACTCTCTTGCGATCCATTACCAACCCAATTTTCCTAATCGACCTCCATGTTAAAATCTCCCATGACTATCATAATATTGCTCTTTTGACATGCCTTTTCTATTTTCCATTGTAATCTGTGGTCCACATCCCAGCTACTGTTGGGAGGCTTGTATGCCTGTATATAACTGCCATCAGGGTCCATTTATCTTTGTAGTTTTTTCACTCAACTCACAAAGATTCAACATCTATCGATCCCATGTCACACCTTCCTGCTGATTTGATGCCATTCTTTACCAACAGAGCCACCCCAACCCCTCTGCCTACTTTCCTAGCACTCTGATGCTCAGCTCCCAACTACAACCATCCTTCAGCCATGATTCAGTGATGGCCACATCATCATACCTGACAATCTGTAATAGTGCAACAAGATCATCCACCTTATTTATTATACTCCGTACAGTGAGGTATAATACTTTGAGTACTATATTTGCTGCCCTTTCTGATTCTGCATCCCTAATGCACTGATACTCAACCTGCTTGCTGCAATTTTGTCCTATCAACTTCCTGCCCTTGCCCACAGTATGACTGCATGCTATCTTTGCTTTTTTATCATCCTTCCTATCCTGAGTCCCTTTTCTCTGGCTCCCACCCCCTGCCAAATTAGTTTAAACCCTCCCCAACAGCTTTAACAAACCTGCTCGTGAGAATATTGGTCCCCCTTGGGTTCAGGTGCAAACCATCACTTTTGTACAGATCATACCTCCCCCAGAAGAGATCCCAATGATCCAAGAACATGAAACCCTGCCCCCTACACCAGTTTCTCAGCTATGCATTTATCTACCAAATCATCCTATTTCTAGCAGCAATCCAGAAATTATGACGGAGATGATCCAAAAGGAAACCAGAAGATTCCACACTCTTTTGGGTCTACTTGCCAACCCAAAGTGTCTGAATTGTGCAGCAGAAATTCCAGTTTCCCCATTTTTTAAAAGCATCAGGATGAAGCTGCCCTTGATGAGGTTTGCCTTATGTGGGGATTCAGAGTTGTTGTGTAATCCATGCTGAGAGATGAAGTGTTGGAAGAGCTACTGCTCATGCTGGTTATCCAGACATGGTCAAAATGAGAGCATTGGCTTGAAACTTTGTCTGGTGGCCTGGAATAGATCAGCAGATCGAGCAGCTTGCCATGTACTGTTTGGGAAGCCACAAACACATCCAGAAGATGCCAAGAGCAGTGTTTCTCCATCCCTGGGAATGACAGGCTTTGCCCTGGCAAAGGATTCATGTGGATTTTGCCAGAGTACAAATTTCTTGGTAGAAGTGGATGCAGCTCTAGAGTGGCCAGAAGTGTTTGCAATAACCTCCACTGCAGCCTCGCACGCTGTTGGTGTGTTCGAATCCTCTTCTCAAAGACAGGTGTTCGAGAGCACTTAGACTGTGACAATGGACCACAGTTCTTCACAGAACAACTTCAGTCATTCCTGAAAATGAATGGAATAATTCATATTACTGGACTGTGCAAATGTCTTGATGCCTAAGTCTTTTTTTTAGATTAGATTATGAGAACACTCAGTCCTCTTTTATTGTCATTTAGAAATGCATACATCCATTAAGAAATGATACTATCTTTCTCTGGAGTGATATCACAGAAAACAGGACAAACCAAAGACTAACATTGACAGAACCACATATTATAACATATAGTTACAGCTGTGCAAAGCAATACCATAATTTGATGAAGAACAAACTATGGGCACGGTAAAAAATGTCTCAAAGTTCCCGAGTCGATCGACTCCCGAGTCCCTGATAGCAGCAGCAAAAGGGAGAAACTCCCTGCCATAAACCTCCAGGCACCGTCAACTTGCTGATGCCTTGGAAGCAGCCGACCACAGTCGATACTGACTCCATCCGTCCGAAAACTTCAAGCCTCTGAGCAGCCCCTCCGATGCAGCCTCCCGAGCACCTTCGACCTAGCCCCGGCCGCTGAAACAAGCAAAGCCGAGGATTTGGGGCCTTCTGCTCTGGAGATTCTGGTTACCACACAGTAGCAGCAGCAGCAGTAAAGCGGGCATTTCAGAAGTTTTCCAGATGTTCCTCCGTACTTTCACGTCCTTCTCTATCAAATCAGAACTGTTCACCGTCCCCTACTTGACAGATAACAGATATCAATCACCGGAGAGGTCGTATGCACTGCCATGGCGCCGCCATCTTCTCCTCCTCTTTTACACAGTACCATAGTAATTTTATATATTGCACTCTAATGCTGCTGCAAAAGAAAATTATGACATATGTGAGTGATGATAAAGCTGATTCTGATATGGGTCTCTAATGTGGTCCGAGAGTGAGAAGGGGGCAGGGAGCGGGAATCATGGTTAGGAAAAAGGGAAAGGAGGGGGGAGGGAGTGGAAAGCATCAGAGAGACATTCTATAATGATCAATAAACCAAAAGGTTGCCTGGTGTCTCAGGGATGGGCGTGTCTACACCCGCACCATACCCCACCCGTGGCACCCCTTTTTTCCACCTGCTCCCACATGACTCCCGTAGTGCTACACCTTACCATTCTCAACGTTCTTTGCTTGCACCAGATTTACAAGCTCACTCTCCACTCCATGTACATAAATACAGTACTGTGCAAAAGTCTTAGACATTAAAGCTATGTATATGTGCTTAAGACTTTTCCACAGACCTGTATAATCTGCACTGTACCATCCAGCTACAAATGGCTAGACAGAAAGGTTTGTCCACATTGCAAACAATGTCAGCAGAACACACTACACTGACACTGAATCGGAAGATTACCAATTTCTTCCTTCCATATTGCAATGCAGCACACACCACAACTATTAACTCACCAGCTATGCTGTTCCTGGGTCATCCCTTGCCTGACGCTTGGATCTCCTCAAACCCAATCTCAGAAAGACTAAACAGCTGAGACAAATTGAGGACTTCTCAAACATGAAGTTCAAGGTTTCACCCCAGGACAAGCAGTTCCAGTGAGGGACTACAGAGGTGAACAAAAGTGGGTATTTGTATCTCTATTAATTACATAGTTCCTGTAAGATCTATAAAGTGTAATCATTTAATCGCATATGGTGTGCTGTCTGTTATTTGGTGTGGTGGGGCACATCACACAGCATCCACACTTGATTACCCAGTTTGGCGGGGCCAAAGGCTGCTCTCCCTAGACGGAAGCGAGCTGAGTGAGCCTGAGGCTTACCAGGGGACTATATAAAAGTAGACAAATGGCATACATCATTATGCCACAATGTCACATGTGCGAGCCTCACTAAAGAAAAGGAAAGTAAAACTAAATACAGTACACCCACTTCCTGGCTCCTGTGTTTTTCTTTTGATTATTTTTTGGAGTTACAAAGCATAATGAAAACAAGAACAATTAATAATGCTATATACCAATACTCCACAATAATTCAAGCCACGTAAGCTGTATGAGTTTTGCATTGACTGGCTGTTAATGGTATGCTCCTGAGAAATTTATAGTCTGCAACTGGACCATTCTTAAGCTAGAAAGTCCACTGAGTGCCAAATCAAGTCAGGCTCAGCAGTCATTGCAACCCATTGACAGGCCATTCATGCAGAAATTAACATTAACAAGTTTTTCCGGTTAAAATGTTTTACAGAAATTTATAAGCAATTATGTTGGATTTGAGAATGCTTGAGTTAAATGGAAACAGAGAGTAAAAATTAGGAAACATGTATATTAAGGATGGAATTTTAACAAAATTATTCTTACCCAAAAGATTACTGGCATACATTGGTTTAAAGCGTAGAGAGGGATTTGAGGATACATTGATAACAAGGAGGTGAATTTCATACTTAAGAAAGGAAATGGTTTAATCAGGCTTGTGCTCTCTTAAATATAATTTGTATGTTTTTTCAGTAAATACTAGATTTGAGGGATGCCCTCATAATAGAGAAAATTTAATTGAAAAGCTATTGCATTTTTATACATTATTTATTAAGCTTCCTTAAATTATTTATTTCATCTATTCATCAACTTCTGATTTAATGTGACAATTGCTCATCTTAAATGGAACAAAATTGAAGGCAATTTCCTTTGTGCTGATATAAAATTTGATGTACAATACACAATGTTATAAGTAGCCATTGTTCTCTGAATAGCATACAAATGAATGCCATTATATGTGTTGTTCTCATGTTACCAAAGAATAAATCCATGGATTATTGTTAGTATTAGATAATCTATGTCAATGACTTGAAGACAATTTTCAATTTTATTTTGCTATGGTTATTCTTGACTAGCAACAAAGCAAAGGGTTAAATTCAAAGTCTGCAGCTGTCCAAAGTAGTGCACGGATGGGCTAAAATCAGGGTTCATTTTCCTGTATTTTCAGAGTTTATTTATATTCAATCAGGACTTAATTTATCCTAGCCCTCATTAAGTCTTCACCTTAAAATTGTGAGATTCAGGAAGGCTGACTAAATCATTCGCATTCTCTCAGAGCCAGACATATTGGAAAGTTTATTTTAAAAACTTACTTGCCTGACAGGCATGAACTTCAGATTGCGGCCTCTGCCATTGATCTCGCCGGCTCCAACACCTCAGGGCATATTCAAAACCGGGACTCCAGCAACGACCATGGACACCTTCACAGCCATTGTGCAACCACCAACTGCGACTCCAGCCTTGAACTCCAGGCCAGGTCTTTATGTGCTGCTGTTGTGACTCCCGTCTCCCCTTCCCCCACCGCCACTCCGCAGCCCCGTCTTCCTCAGATCCCACCGTCAACTCCTGGGCCCTCAGAGGCTCCATCTTCCTCTCACCCCAACCCTCCCCTCTCCATTGACACCCCCAGCCTCCCCCCTCCCCCCTCTGATCCCAACTCTCATCCGTGCCGGGTCTTTACCATCCCCTCCGACCTTCAACCGTCGGAGGCAGAACGCTCTGTTCTCAGTAAGGGCCTCACGTTTGTCCCCCTTCACCCACACCTCAGCGAGTTCCGTGTTCGCCATGATGCGGAACTTTTCTTCCGCCGTCTCCGTCTCCAAGCCTACTTCTTCGGCAAGGACTCTTCCACCCTCACCGATGACCCCTTCTCCCGTCTTCAACCCTCCTCTTCTTCATGGACACCCCGCTCTGGTCTTCTGCCTGCTCTGGATCTCTTTATCGCTAATTGCCGATGGGACATCAACCGTCTCGACTTCACCGCACCTTGTCCCCATTCCAACCTCACTCCTTCGGAACGCTCTGCTCTTCACTCCCTCCGCACTAATCCTAACCTTATTATTAAACCTGCCGATAAGGGGGGTGCTGTTGGAGTCTGGCATACTGACCTCTACCTTGCCGAGGCACAGCGACAACTTGCGGATACCTCCTCTTATTTACCCCTCGATCGTGACCCCACTAAGGAGCACCAGGCCATTGTCTCCCACACCATCACCGGCTTTATCTGCTCAGGGGATCTCCCATCCACTGCTACCAACCTTATAGTTCCCACACCCCGCACTTCCCGTTTCTACCTCCTACCCAAGATCCACAAACCTGCCTGTCCTGGCCTACCTATTGTCTCAGCTTGCTCCTACCCCACCGAACTCGTTTCTGCATACCTCGACACGGTTTAATCACCCCCTGTTCAATCCCTTCCGACCTATGTTCGTGACACTTCTCACGCTCTTAAACTTTTCGATGATTTTAAGTTCCCTGGCCCCCACCGCTTTATTTTCACCATGGATGTCCAGTCCCTATATACTTCCATCCCCCATCAGGAAGGTCTCAAAGCTCTACGCTTCTTTTTGGATTCCAGACCTAATCAGTTCCCCTCTATCACCACTCTGCTCCATCTAGCGAAATTAGTCCTTCTCTTAATAATTTCTCCTTTGGCTCCTCCCACTTCCTCCAAACTAAAGGTGTAGCTATGGGCACCCGTATGGGTCCTAGCTATGCCTGCCTTTTTGTTGGGTTTGTGGAACAATCTATGTTCCGTGCCTATTCTGGTATCTGTCCCCCACTTTTCCTTCGCTACATCGACGACTGCATTGGCGCTGCTTCCTGCACGCATGCAGAACTCGTTGACTTTATTAACTTTGCCTCCAACTTTCATCCTACCCTCAAGTTTACCTGGTCCATTTCCGACACCTCCCTCCCCTTTCTAGATCTTTCTCTCTCTGTCTCTGGAGACAGCTTATCCACTGATATCTACTATAAGCCTACTGACTCTCACAGCTATCTGGACTATTCCTCTTCTCACCCTGTCTCTTGCAAAAACGCCACCCCCTTCTCGCAATTCCTCCGTCTCCGCCGCATCTGCTCTCAGGATGAGGCTTTTCATTCCAGGACGAGGGAGATGTCTTCCTTTTTTAAAGAAAGGGGCTTCCCTTCCTCCACTATCAACTCTGCTCTTAAATGCATCTCCCCCATTTCAAGTACATCTGCTCTCACTCCATCCTCCCGCCACCCCACTAGGAATAGGGTTCCCCTGGTCCTCACCTACCACCCCACCAGCCTCCGGGTCCAACATATTATTCTCCGTAACTTCCGCCACCTCCAACGGGATCCCACCACTAAGCACATCTTTTCCTCCCCCACTCTCTCTGCATTCCGCAGGGATCGCTCCCTATGCAACTCCCTTGTCCATTCGTCCCCCCTATCCCTCCCCACTGATCTCCTTCCTGGCACTTATCCGTGTAAGCGGAACAAGTGCTTCCTCCCTTACCACCATTCAGGGCCCCAAACAGTCCTTCCAGGTGAGGCAACACTTCACCTGTGAGTCGACTGGGATGATATACTGCGTCCGGTGCTCCCGATGTGGCCTTTTATACATTGGCGAGATCCGACGCAGACTGGGAGACCGCTTTGCTGAACATCTACGCTGTGTCCGCCAGAGAAAGCAGGATCTCCCAGTGGCCACACATTTTAATTCCACATCCCATTCCCATTCTGACATGTCTATCCACGGCCTCCTCTACTGTAAAGATGAAGCCACACTCAGGTTGGAGGAACAACACCTTATATTCCGTCTGGGTAGCCTCCAACCTGGTGGCATGAACATCGACTTCTCTAACTTCCGCTAGGCCCCACCTCCCCCTCGTACCCCATCTGTTACTTATTTTTATGCACACATTCTTTCTCTCACTCTCCTTTTTCTCCCTCTGTCCCTCTGAATATACCTCTTGCCCATCCTTTGCGTCCCCCCCCCGTCTTTCTTCCTGCACCTCCTGTTCCATGATCCTCTCGTATCCCCTTTTGCCTATCACCTGTCCAGCTCTTGGCTCTATCCCTCCCCCTCCTGTCTTCTCCTATCATTTTGGATCTCCCCCTCCCCCTCCAACTTTCAAATCCCTTACTCACTCTTCCTTCAGTTAGTCCTGACGAAGAGTCTCGGCCTGAAACGTCGACTGCACCTCTTTGATGTGTGTTGCTTGAATTTCCAGCATCTGCAGAATTCCTGTTGTTTGCCTGACAATCTGTTTAGTTCAGTATTACCCTATCCAGGAAATACATTTTGATGACATTAAACAAGATTGAACTGAATTGAATTGATTTTATTTAAATCTTACATCCGTCCCGGAACATGAGGGAGTAAAGATCTGTGCATTATGAGAACTTCAGTGATGTGTATACCAAGGAACTTGAAACTACTCATCCTTTCAACTGCAGTCCCATTGATATTGATCAGGGCGAGCCTGTCTCCGTTCCTCCTGTAATCCATGATCAGCTCTTTTGTTTTTTGGACATTGAGGGAGAGGTTGTTATCTTGGTACCACAGTGTCAGGGTGTGAACCTCTCCTCTGTGGGCTGTCTTCATAGATTGAAAATTAGACCCCTTTATTAAAATATTTTTGCTGTTGATCCCAAGGTAGGTATTAGCAGCAAAGTTGCATCACGTTCAGATATATCAAAGAAAATTTAACAGAAAGAAAACAAATTAGGAAAAATAATATTCCATTATACTGGAATATTGTGTTAGTTCACAGAAGGTTTTATTTATCACTACGTAAACAAAATCTTATGAAAACTTCAAGTGAATTCTGACCTGTCAAATTTACAAATAATTTGGCTGCTATAGTATATAATCCTAGTTGTATATATTTAGGGAAGTCTAAATACAGATAGGATGAATGAGTTCATCCTTTAGAATTGAAATGTTCCTTTAGAATAACTGTTAATCTGTTACAAATTACTTTCAGTTAATAGACCTGCTCAGGCCCAAATTCATCAAAAATAGGAAATCTCTTCAGAGGACTCACAACGAGGATGATTTGAATAATCAGGTGATAAACTTGTGGCACTCAATCATTGATGCTATTGGTACTAATGAAAGTCAAAGTAGACTGTTATAACCCTGCATATATCATTAGCAAACCCATTTTTTTAATAGTGCAAAAGCTTTGGACATAATGCATTGAAAAGAATATCAAACATGCTTCTAGTTATTTACAGCATAACTTTAACACTAGTATGAAATGGCTAAAGATTTTGTTAAGTATCTGCTAAGTGTGCATCTTTGTAAAATGACTCTACTAATTGGTTTGAAGATAACCTGTCATAAACTAGTATGGGTTAACATTGCATACAGTATAATGTTAATGTGACATGGAGTATCAATTTACATAAGAGCTTCCTAGGACCTATTCATTCTGTTAATAATATGATGTCAGTTTTTGTGTTGCTTAGTTACAATACATATTTCAGTTCATTTTTGTGTAAATAAAACACACTAGCAGGTTTCTGAGAAAGAACTCAGAAATGCATCACAATAATTAAATCATTAATATGTTTTTTTACAGCAGATGACTAGAACTATTTTACTTCTACAAAGTAAATCTTGCAAAATAATTAACAATGAACTTTAGATGTAATAAGTTCAAATCCTTTCACAAAATAATTATTTGCCATCACAATTTATTTTTGAGAAGACAATGAGCAGGTTTTCTAAACCACTGCTGTACATCATTTTTTTTTAACATGTTGAACAGGTCCAAAGCTACAGATTTCTATTAGCCTGATATAAAGGAAATCAGCTTATCATTATTCTTTTTTTTGTTTCCAGGATAACTTTATGACATCATGATTACTGAAAAACCCTTTAGAATTTTCGTCAATACTTTGCTCATAAATTGTTCCACTATAATGGATTCATTGGGCTGCAATTTTACACATTTCAAAGTTAAAGTCAGCAGCAGTCACAAATGGAAATATTGTTGGTGCTTATGATTTTCCATCGTGATAAAAGTAATCCCTTTTAGCTTACGTTCATATGCCTGTAATGGTTTCAGAAAGCCTTCTTGTTTCCATGTGTCAATTACTGTTTCTACATCATGATAAGGCTGGCACACTGGTAAAGTCAGTAACACTGTTGTCTCAAACTCCATAGATGCTGATTCAGTCCTCACCTCCAGACTGTGTGGAATTTAAACTCCCTCTGTAACTGCATGGTATTTCATAGAAACATAGAAAATAGGTGCGAGAGTAGGCCATTCGGCCCTTCGAGCCTGCACCGCCATTTATTATGATCATGGCTGATCATCCAACTCAGAACACCGCCCCAGCCTTCCCTCCATACCCCCTGATCCCCGTAGCCACAAGGGCCATATCTAACTCCCTCTTAAATATAGCCAATGAACTGGCCTCAACTGTTTCCTGTGGCAGAGAATTCCACAGATTCACCACTCTCTGTGTGAAGAAGTTTTTCCTAATCTCGGTCCTAAAAGGCTTCCCCTCTATCCTCAAACTGTGACCCCTCGTTCTGGACTTCCCCAACATCGGGAACAATCTTCCTACATCTAGCCTGTCCAATCCCTTAAGGATCTTGTACGTTTTAATCAGATCCCCCCTCAATCTTCTAAATTCCAACGAGTACAAGCCCAGTTCATCCATTCTTTCCTCATATGAAAGTCCTGCCATCCCAGGAATCAATCTGGTGAACCTTCTCTGTACTCCCTCTATGGCAAGGATGTCTTTTCTCAGATTAGGGGACCAAAACTGCACACAATACTCCAGGTGCGGTCTCCCCAAGGCCTTGTACAACTGCAGTAGTACCTCCCTGCTCCTGTACTCAAATCCTCTCGCTATAAATGCCAGCATACCATTCGCCTTTTTCATCGCCTGCTGTACCTGCATGCCCACTTTCAATGACTGTCCCCCCAGGTGCTCTAGTTTCTATTCATTTTTCAAAGGTATTCAGGCATTAGGTTATTTGGTCACTGTAAATGTAAATGTGAAGAACATGGGATAGGTGTAAATGAGTGACACAGACGTGGAGAGTGAAAGGCCTGTTTCTATCCTAGTACTCATCAGGTCTTTATTAAAATAAGCTGCAGGTGCTGTATAAACCAGGTAGATGTTATAAAGTAGTTTTAAAATGTTAGAAAATAAACAGCATGTGATACTGAATGTGACACACACAAAATGCGTTGCTTTGGATTTCCAGCATCTGAAGATTTGCTCGCGTACGTGATATTGAAAGAGCCATTACAATAAATATTCTTTGAAATGTCAGCAAATTAATCATTGCAACGTGGCCATTTTTAGGTGCATTGATAAAAATTTAATCATAAAAAAAACTAAAGAAATGAAAGGAGTGGGAATCAAAACAAAATAGTAAAACAAACCTGAGAACAATTAGCAGCAGTTTCAAGCTGGTGGAGAACAGAAAGGGGGGCAAGAAGACAGTGCTATACTTGACTGAGCGATAACAAGGAGTAAGTCTTCTGTAAAATGTAAAATGTGATCATTGGAATTTTCAATAATGTAGGAGGAGGATGCAAAGCGAATAAACAGTGAAAGATATTCTAATATTTGTGCACACATGGATTTTTAATAATATAACTAGATTTGATTTCAGTTAATTATGAATTGTCAGAACTATATTCATTCGTAAAAGGACCCTGTCCTCAAGAATACAGTTTGAAAATATTAATTGCTTTGCTTTCAAAAACAGAGCTATGCGTAAAATGAATTGCCGTGTTAGTTATACTTGATGTAATTTTGTTGCAGGCTTGAATCGTCCTCATGAAACAATCAAAGGAGAAAAGTATCTGTGGGAAGAAAGAAATTGTCAAATTTGAAACCCTGTTCCAGGACTCATTGACAATTCAACCCCCACTCTCTCCCACACATATTTGCTACTCGAACCATTGAGTTCTTTCAACAGATTGTTTATTGCTCCGGATTTCAGTATCTGCAGTCTCTTGTGTCTCCAAAGGAGAAGAGATTTGCCTTTTTTCGTAGAGACAAGGCTCACTTGGCAAGCATTCTTAAATGTCACAGTCTTGGAACTCAGTGTTTTTAGTTATAGCTGTCCTTGGAGAAAGAATGGCTATCATCTCCCAGGAAATTAATCAAACCTGTTTGAAATGAAGGACTGAGCTTATGATGATGTGACTATCGATATATAGAAACTTGGAATTAGAGCATTTCTGTACAGAAAGAAATATATAAATGTGGTAGGTGTGTTTCAGATATAAAGTATTATCATTGTATAAAAAGGATTAAATGGGATAGGGTTTGTGAAATGTGTTCAGGAAAGTTTTCTTAAAAAGTATATAGATGTCCCAGCTGGAGGGTGTGTGATACTTGACCTGCTGTTAGGGAATGAGACAGGGCAGGTGACAGAAATGTGTGTAGGGGAACACTTAGCATTTAGTGATCACAATGCCATTAGTTTCAAAGTAAATATGAAAAAAAGATAGATCTGGTCTGTGGGTTGAAATTCTAAATTGAAGAAAAGCTAATTTCAATGTTATCAAAAAACGATCTGGCAAGTGTGGATAGGGACATGCTGTTTTCTGGCAAAGGTGTACTTGGTAAGTGGGAGGCCTACAAAGCTTGAATGTGCCTGTCAGGTAAAGATAACAGGTGTAGGGAAGCTTGGTTTTCAAGAGACGTTGAGGCCCCGGTGAATAAAAAAAAGATCATTGTAGCACGAGGAACAAATGATACAAAGGTTATTGGAAGGTATTCCAAGAGTCTGGATATAGGAATAATTAGATAGACATGGACTGATTAAGGATAGTCAGCATGGCTTTGTGCACGGTATGTCGTGTTTAACCAAACTTAAGCTAAATGCAGTGGTTTTTCCAAAATCGCTGCCTCTCTCTCAGATGAGCTAAATCTTTTTTACACTCAATTCGATGTCGCCAACACTGAGCCTCCGAGAAAAGCTGCTGATGCGACCTACAGCTTGGTCATCTCTGAGGCTGAAGTATGCAAGTGTTTCCAACGGGTGGACTGTCACAAGGCTGCGGGACCGGATGGTATCCCAGGATAGGTACTCAGAGTGTGCACAGCACAACTGGCAGGTGCGTTTACAGACATTTTTAATCTCTCCCTCTCCCAGTGTAGAGTGCACTCCTGCTTCAAAACATCCACCATTATCCCTGTACCTAGAAAGACCAAGGTAACATGTCTGAATGACTGGTGTCCTGTCGCATTCAGCTCAATAATAAGCAAATTCTTTGAGAGGCTGGTCAAGGACTCCATCTGCAGCATGCTGTCACCCACGTTAGACCCCCTACAATTCACCTACTGGCAAAAACGATCAACAGATAATATAATAGGCACAGTTCTACATACCGTCCTTACACACGTGGAGAAGATGGATGCTTATGTGAGAATGCTGTTCTTGGACTACAGTTCAGCATTCAACACCATAATTCCCTCCAGGCTTGACAAGAAGCTCAGCGACCTCGGCCTTCACCCTGACTTGTGTAGCTGGGTCCTGAACTTCCTGTCAGATTGCCAGCAGGTGGTAAGAGTGGGCTCCCTTACCTTCTGCCCCTCTGACCCTCAACACCGGTGCCCCTCAGGGCTGTGTCCTAAACCCCCTTCTTTAGTCTCTATACACTCATGACTATGTCGACACCCACAGCTCCAATCTGTTAATTAAAGTTGCAGATCATACTACATTGATTGGCCTAATCTCAAATAATAACAAGGTGGCCTACAGGGAAGACGTCATCTATCTGACAAAGTGGTGTCAAGAAAATAACCTCTCCCTCAACACCGCAAAAACAAAGGAGCTGGTTGTGGAATACAGGAAGAATGGAGACAGGCTAATCTCTATTGACATCAATGGATCTGGGATTGAGGGGGGTGAACAGCTTTAAGTTTCATATAACCATGTAACAGTTACAGCACAGAAACAGGCCATCTCGGCCCTTCTAGTCCGTGCCGAACTCTTACTCTCACCTAGTCCCACCGACCTGCACTCAGCCCATAACCCTCCATTCCTTTCCTGTCCATATATCTATCCAATTTAACTTTAAACGACAACATCGAACCTGCTTCAACCACTTCTGCTGGAAGCTCGTTCCACACAGCCACCATTCTCTGAGTAAAGAAGTTCCCCCTCGTGTTACCCCTAAACTTTTGCCCTTTAACTCTCAACTCATATCCTCTTGTTTGAATCTCCCCCACTCTCAATGGAAAAAGCCTATCCACATCAACTCTATCTATCCCCCTCATAATTTTAAATACCTCCATCAAGTCCCCCCTCAACCTTCTACATTCCAAAGAATAAAGACCTAACTTGTTCAACCTTTCTCTGTAACTTAGGAGATGAAACCCAGGCAACATTTTACTAAATCTCCTCTGTACTCTCTCAATTTTATTGACATCTTTCCTATAATTCGGTGACATGAACTGTACACAATACTCCAAATTTGGCCTCACCAATGCCTTATACAATTTCAACATTACATCCCAACTCCTATACTCATTGCTCTGATTAATAAAGACCAGCATACCAAAAGCTTTCTTCACCACCCTATCCACATGAGATTCCACCTTTAGGGAACTATGCACCATTATTCCTAGATCCCTCTGTTCTACTGCATTCTTCAATGCCCTACCATTTACCATGTATGTCCTATTTTGGTTAGTCCTACCAAAATGTAACACCTCACATTTTTTAGCATTAAACTCCATCTGCCATCTTTCAGCCCACTCTTCTAACTGGCCTAAATCTCTCTGCAAGCTTGAAAAACCTACTTCATTATCCACAATGCCACTTATCTTAGTATTATCTGCATACTTACTAATCCTAATCCAATTTACCACCCCATCATCTAGATCATTAATATATATGACAAACGACATTGGACCCATTACAGATCCCTGAGGCACACCGCTACACACCCTCCTCCAATCTGACAACACAGTTATCCAGCACTACTCTCTGGCGTCTCCCATCCAGCCGCTGCTGAATCCATTTTACTTCTTCGATATTAATGCCTAACGATTGAACCTTCCTAACTAACCTTCCATGTGGATCCTTGTCAACGGCCTTACCGAAGTCCATATAGACAACATCCACCGCTTTACCCTCGTCAACTTTCCTAGTAACCTCATCAAAATATTCAATAAGATTTGTCAAACATGACCTTCCACGCACAAATCCATGTTGACTGTTCCTAATCAGACCCTGTCTATCCAGATGGTTATATATACCATCTCTAAGAATACTTTCCATCAATTTACCCACCACTGACATCAAACTCACAGGCCGATAATTGCCAGCTTTACTCTTAGAAACATTTTTAAACAATGGAACCACATGAGCAATACGCCAATCCTCCGGCACCATCCCCGTTTCTAATGACATTTGAAATATTTCTGTCAGAGCCCTTGCTTTTCCACACTAACTTCCCTCAAGGTCCTAGGGAATATCTTGTCTGGACCCAGAGACTTACCCACTTTTATATTCCTTAAAAGCACCAGTACTTCCTCTTCTTTAATCGTCATAAACATCACCGAGGATCTCACATGGTCTGTATAGGCTAGCTGTGTGGTGAAAAGGGCACAGCAGCACCTCTTTCACCTCAGACGGTTGAAGAAGTTTGGTATGGGCCCCCAAATCCTAAGAATTACTATAGAGGCACGACTGAGAGCATCCTGATTGGCTGCATCACTGGCTAATATGGGAACTGTACTTCCCTCAGTCACAGCACTCTGCAAAGAGTGGCGTGGACAGCCCAGTGCATCTGTAGGTGTGAACTTCTAACTATTCAGGACATTTACAAAGACAAGTGTGTAAAAAGGGGTCAAAGGATCATTGGGGACTCAGTCACTCCAACCACAAACTGTTCCAGCTGCTACCATCTGGAAAAAGGTACCGCAACTTAAAACCCAGGATCAACAGGCTCTGGGACAGCTTCTGCCACCAGGCCATCAGACTGATTAATTTATGCTGATACAACTGTATTTCTATGTTATATTGACTGCCCTGTAGTGCACACTATTTATTATAAATTACTATAAATTGCACATTTCACATTTAGACAGAGACGTAATGTAAAGATTTTTACTCCCCACGTATATGAATAATTTAAGTAATAAATTCAATTCAATATAGATTTTTTTTAGGGAGTTACCAGGAAAGTACATAAAGGCAACGTGCATTGAACTGTCTATGGGTACTGTCACAATTGTAGAGAAATGCTGCGATTTTAAAGTTGAAGCAAGTAAGTGAAGAAGAATTAATAATGGAACATTATATGCTATACAAATTATTGATTGTTTCTCAGATTTTAGTCTCATTTTAATACTCTCATATGCAGTCACTTTGAAAACTGATCTTGGAACATGCATTCTTGTCTTCAAGGTCCAATATACTTATATTTGAAAGGAACTCAAAGTTGACAGTTACAAGGAGGACACAGTGTGCTAATTACGCTCTTCTTTTCTTCTGTTTTGTGGTTCACAGCTGCAAGCAAAAGGACCGTCCTGTGTATTACTGCCTTGGCATAACTCTTCCTCCAATGAGCCTTTTACACATCCTTCAGCTCCTCTGTAATAGCAACCAGAGCATGTTCCCTGGACCAGATGCTGGTGAGTGAAACCTTTCTATGTTAGGACAGCATCCAGTAATCAATTCATGCTACAATGTCTCTTTACATTTCAGTAAAGTGGATCATGGATAGAAACTCAGCAAATTAAAATTCTACAGATGCAGGAAATCTGAAATAAAAATCAAAAAACTTGGCAGCACTCAACAGTTTAGGCACCATCCATGGAGGGTAAAACCAGGTTAATAGTTCAAATCAATGAACTTTGGCTGCAGTAGGGTGGATTTTCAGAACAAACTGACTTATTCAGAAAATGGCCTGGCAATTCTTTTCCATTTTCAAAGAAAATCAAATTAGCTATAACCAACAGAAAATCTGATTCTTTATGAGGCACATAGCTGAAACAGTTAACAAGTTAGCTGAGGTTGCTGAGCCTCTGGCAATGATCTTTGCATCATCAATGGGGATGGAAGAAGTTCCAGAGGACTGGAGGATTGCAGATGTTGTTCCCTTATTCAAGAAAGAGAGTAGAGATAGCCCAGAAAATAATAGACTAGTGAGTCTTACTTCAGTGGTTGGTAAGTTGATGGAAAAGATCCTGAGAGGCAGGACTTCTGAACATTTAGAGAGGCGTAATATGATCAGGAATAGTCAGCATGGCTTTGTCAAAGGCAGGTTGTGCCTTCCAAGCCTGATAGAATTTTTTAAGGATATAACTAAACACATTGATCGAGGTAGAGCAGTAGATGTAGTGTACATGGATTTCATCAAGGCATTTGATAAGGTACCCCATGCAAGGTTTATTGAGAAATTAAATAGACATGGGATCCAAGGGAACCTTGCTTTGTGGATCCAGAATTGGCTTGCCCACAGAAGGCAAAAGGTGGTAGTAGATGGGTCATATTCTGCATGGAGGTCCGTGACCAGTGGTGTGCCTCTGGGATCTGTTCTAGGACACCTGCTCTTCGTGATTTTTATAAATGACCTGGATGAGGGAGTGTAGAGATGGGTTAGTAAGTTTGCTGATGACACAAAGGTTGGGGGTGTTGTGGATATTGTGGAAGGCTGTCAGAGGTTACAGCAAGATATCAATAGGATGCAAAACTGGGTTGAGAAGTGGCAGATGGAGTTCAACTCAGTTAAGTGTGAGGTGGTTCATTTTGGGAGGTTAGATATGATGGCAGAATATAGTATTAATGATAAGACTCTTGGCAGTGTGGAGGATCAGAGGGACCTTGGGGTCCAAGTCCATAGGACACTCAAAGCTGCTGCACAGGCTGTGTGGTTGAGAAGGCATGCAGTGTATAGGCCTTCATCAACCGTGGGATTGAGTTTAAGAGCCAAGAGGTCATGTTACAGCTATATAGGACCCTGGTCAGACCCCACTCGGAGTACTGTGCTCAGTTCTGGTCACCTCACTACAGCAAGGATGTGGAAACTATAGAAAGGGTGCAGAGGAGATTTACAAGGATGTTGCCTGGATTGGGGAGCATGCCTTATGAGAATAGATTGAGTGAATTTGGCTTTTTCTCTTTGGAGTGGCGGAGGATGAGAGATGACCTGATAGAGGTGTACAAGATGATGAGAGGCATTGATTGTATGGATAGTCAGAGGCTTTTTTCCAGGGCTGAAATTGCTAACATAAGAGGGCACAGTTTTAAGGTGCTTGGAAGTAGGTACAGAGGAGATGTCAGGGGTAAGTTTTTTTACGCAGAGCGTGGTGAGTGCGTGGAATGGGCTGCCGGCGTTGGTGGTAGAGATGGATACAATAGGGTCTTTATAGAGACTCCAGGATAGGAACATGGAGCTTAGAAAAACAGCGGGCTATGGTTAATCCTAGGTAATTTCAAAAGTAAGTACATGTTTGGCACAGCATTGTGGTCCGAAGGGCCTGTATTGTGCTGTAAGTTTTCTATGTTTCTATGTTTCTAAGTGTAAAATGTTTATCGTGGCCATTTAGATATATCATCATAATTTGGGGTAGGAGTGTATCTTTAAACATAAAGATAGTTACGTGGTTTAAATGTGTTCCGGGGTGTAAAAAAGTCAATTCAAAGAGAATTATTCTAAATGTAATTGATGGGTCCATGCTCTCCACGCCATTCCCTCTTTATACTACTATCATAGGGCAGGAAGTACAGAAGCCTAGGACCAGGAACAGTCATAACCCCACAACCATCAGTCTCTTGTACCAATGTGAAAAAGTACATTCACTACTACCTTGAATTGATTGTATTACCTGCACACTCACTTTCATGTACTCTTTACAACTCAGGTTCTCAATGTTACTTTTATTTGCAGTTTAACTTTTCTTGTACATTGGTTGTTTGCAGTCTCCACCTGTTTATGTATAGTTCCTTTGGTAAAATTGTCTTGCATTTCTTTTTTCCTGTAAATGCCTGCAAGTAAATTAACCTCTCAAGGTAGTGTTATAGTAAGATACATACTTTGATAATAAATTTACTTTGAACTTTGACTCTGATATCATGTATTAGTCATAGTGCTTGTTGTGACTGTGATCAAAGTCACCAGAGAGACAGTGAAGCTGGTGAAATTGAAGTCTTTATTCATCACAACAAGCAGGCATTCTTATGGACACACTCTCGATAGCATCCCGCAAGCTAAAAATGAATCACATCTTTATACCCTCTGTAGGTGATTCAATACTCACACAAAATACTGGAGGAACTCAGCAGGCCAGGCAGCATCGATGGAAAAAAAGTACAGTCAACGTTTTGAGCTGAGACCCTTCAGCAGGACTGGAAGAAAAAAAAGATAAGGGTTAGATTTAAAAGGTGAGGGAGGGGAAAGAGAAACACTAGGTGATCCAACACAGTTTTTATAGTTATAATGATATATTTTACTTCAATACCTTGAGTTGACAACATTTCCTTTGAATTGCATATTTCCTGCGGGAGACACCTCTGAATGTTAAAATACCTTTGAAAATTGTAGCTTCCCTGAATTTATTTGCAATGGTGCAAATTGCTTAAGCCCATCATTGCTTGAATTGATGCAAGAAGGGCAATTATCAAAACCCCATTGTCCTAAGGTTTAGCTGATGCATGTACAAGCATCTCATGGTCACCTTTTTTGAAACTATATGTCTTAGACTGTGAACCGATGCAATTTACTATCCACATTAAGAACTGAAGACTGGTTCTTGTTTGAATTATTATCGGCTATATTCACACTCCAAAATATTTCCCAACAGTAGTCACAAGTGCTAGAATGTAGATGTTGGTGCATTAATTATATTTAGAGCACATTCTACTTATTCTTGTTTATTTATTTGAATGTGGTTCACAAATTAACATATTTATATAATTTTTTTTGAAAAATCTTATTGGGGATATTTGTACTTATTATTACATAAAGCCACAATACCATTAGTAATGTAGCCAATAAACCATGTATCCCCCTGCAACAAATATATACAAGTAATATAACGATAAAGCTCCATTCAAACATTGCTTGACATTTAATAAAATTAAGAACAGGGACCAACTCCACTGTCATTAAACATTTATCACAGCTTTCAGTTTTTTATTGATTGTGCGCAGGAAGATTTTCAATGAATATTTTGATTAAGTACATTGATTCCTTTATAGTGAACTTTTACTGCTGACAGTTGATTGATAATTAGTTTATTTCTATGTATATAATATCAATGATATTTTCCTGTTTTAACTACTATCGTTGAACTCAATCTTGTCCTCAAGTATGAATTACTGATACTCATGAAATAAAGTTCAAGATAACCAGATAGAACCAAGACATTAAAATCAGTGTGTGTGTGTGGCAAAATGCTTGCTGGAAGCCATGTGCAGGTATGTTAAAAAACATCAGGAGGAGGTTTTACAATAGCCTGAAAATCCCTTCTGATGGAGTACTCACATTGCTCACCCTTGCCTATCACTATTGGCATAGTGTCACGTTTTTTTTTCTGTTTCCTTACCTAATAATGAATCGATAATAATCATGACTAATTGCATGAAACCCCTTCCCTGGTACTGAAGCGCAAACATGAGGAAATCTGCAGATGCTGGAAACTCAAGAAACGCACACAAAATGCTGGTGAAATGCAGCAGGCCAGGCAGCATCTATAGGAAGAGGTACAGTCGACGTTTCGGGCCGAGACCCTTTGTCAGGACTCCAGCATTTTGTGTGTGTTCCCTGGTACTGAATGGTTACTTTCACAATCATGGAGTTTCAAAATTTCACAGGTTACAAATTTATATAAGAAGTGTATATTATTTGAGTTTTTTTTCTGTTTTATCATACTGTTGACATTTTATCACAATTTCTTTTGATTCTTGTGCAAAAATTGCATGTCCTCAGTAAGAACTTGAATATCTTGACAATGAGATATTTATATGAAAGGTTTAACTGTTCCTTGTCTTGCTTACCAGAATAAATTGCATACGATATTGATGCAACCACATATGGACGAATGTATACAGAAATCTATATCTCCAGAACTGAAAATGCAAATTCCAGCTTCAGAGGGATTGCAAAAAAACTCATAAAACTAATTGAGTGAATGAGGGAAACATTCCAGGAAGAGAGATTCAACTGGATTGATTTGTATTTCCTAAAGTTTATGGATGTTCCAGCTTCAGAGGGAATGCAAAGTAGGCTCACTAAACTAATTCCAAGAATGAGAGCATCATTTCAGGAAGAGATATTTAAGAAGGTTAACTCGTATTTCCTAAAGTAAGGAAGAGTAAAACTGAAAGGAAAGAATTGAAAGTTTATAAGGTTGGATTCTTTCAGGTTATAGATTTTGATGATGAATCTTTGATCTGAAACATTATCTGTTTCTTTTCCCTCAAGTATACAGTATCTGGCCTACTGAATGCTTCTGGCATTGTTATTATTATTATTATTATTTTGACTTTGTGTCACACCCCTTGCAACTGCTAGTTGATTTTTGATTTTCTAGGGTAATATATTCTATTTTAAATCAACCTCCTCAACAGGTCTTGTGACCTTTAACTGTTTGTGTAAATACATCCTCAGATCCTGCAGCTTCTGGAATCTTTTAAAATTGTATCAGTTCCCCTTCAATCCTCCTCCTACCAAAATATATTAGTTCCTTCTTCTTTATGATAGATATTGTCAGCCATGCTTTTACTCATTTTGCAAGTCCTCCTACACTTTCTAGAAGCATTTTACGATCCATCCCATTAGGTACAGAATTTCCAAGTTCTGCATTTCTATCTATTGCAATCTTTTAAATGAAACCCATTAAGTCCAAGCAATTAACTGTGCTAAAATGGACATAAGCCCAATATTCATAAATACCTTGCAGCACACAAAAAAGTTGCTGGTGAACACAGCAGGCCATGCAGCATCTATAAGAAGAGGTACAGTCGACATTTTGGGCCGAGACCCTTCGTCAGGATGAACTGAAAGAAGAGCTAGTAAGAGATTTGAATGTGAGAGGGGGAGGGGGAGATCCGAAATGATAGGAGAAGACAGGAGGGGGAGGGACTAGACAGTTGATTGGCAAAAGGGATATGAGAGGATCATGGGACAGGATTCCTAGGGAGAAAGAAAAGGGAGGGGGAGAAACCCAGAGGATGGGCAAGGGGTATAGTGAGAGGGACAGAGGGAGTAAAAGGAGAGCGAGAGAAAGAATGTGTGTATATAAATAAATAACGGATGGGGTACGAGGGGGAGGTGGGGCATTAGCAGAAGTTAGAGAAGTCAATGTTCATGCCATCAGGTTGGAGGCTACCCAGACAGAATATAAGGTGTTGTTCCTCCAACCTGAGTGTGGCTTCATCTTGACAGTAGAGGAGGCCGTGGATAGACATATCAGAATGGGAATGGGATGTGGAATTAAAATGTGTGGCCACTGTGAGATCCTGTTTTCTCTGGCAGACAGAGCGTAGGTGTTCAGTGAAATGATCTCCCAGTCTGCGTCGGGTCTCGTCAATATATAGAAGGCCACATCGGGAGCACCGGACGCAGTATATCACCCCAGCCGACTCACAGGTAAAATGTCGCCTCACCTGGAAGGACTGTCTGGGGCCCTGAATGGTGGTAAGGGAGGAAGCGTAAGGGCATGTGTAGCACTTGTTCCGCTTACAAGGATAAGTGCCAGGAGGGAGATCGTTGGGAAGGGATGGGGGGGACGAGTGGACAAGGGAGCCGCGTAGGAAGCGATCCCTGCAGAAAGCGGGGGGCGAGGTGAGGGAAAGATGTGCATAGTGGTGGGATACCGTTGGAGGTGGCGGAAATTACGGAGAATTATATATTATATGTTGGACGCGGAGGATTGTGGGGTGGTAGGTGAGGACAAGGGGAACCCTATTCCTGGTGGGGTGGCGGGAGGATGGAGTGAGAGCAGATGTGCGTGAAATGGGGGAGATGCATTTGAAAGCAGAGTTGATGGTGGAGGAAGGGAAGCCCCTTTCTTTAAAAAAGGAGGACATCTCCCTTGTCCTGGAATGAAAAGCCTCATCCTGAGAGCAGATGCGGCGGAGACAGAGGAATTGCGAGAAGGGGGTGGCATTTTTGCAAAAGACAGGGTGAGAAGAGGAATAGTGCAGATAGCTGTGAGAGTCAGTAGGCTTATAGTAGACATCACTAGGTAAGCTGTCACCAGAGACAGAGACAGAAAGATGTAGAAAGGGGAGGGAGGTGTCGGAAATGGACCACGTAAACTTGAGGGCAGGGTGAAAGTTGGAGGCAAAGTTAATGAAATCAACTAAGGAGCACCAGGCCATTGTCTCCCATGCCATCACTGACTTTATCACCCCACGAAGGAGCACCAGGCCGTTATCTCCCACACCATCACCGACTTTATCACCCCACTAAGGAGCACCAGGCCATTGCCTCCTGGATTTTCTAGATCTTTCTGTCTCTACTGACTTTCGCAGCTCTCACTCCATCCTCCCGCCGCCCCACTAGGAATAGGGTTCCCCCTGCCCTCACCTACCACCCCACCAGCCTCCAGGTCCAACATATAATTCTCCGTAATTTCCGCCACCTCCAATAGGATCCCACCACTAAGCACATCTTTCCCTCCCCCTCGCTTTCCGCAGGGATCGATCCCTATGCGACTCCTTGTCCATTCGTTCCCCCCACCCCATCCCTCCCCACTGATCTCCCTCCTGGCACTTGTCCTTGTAAGCGGAACAAGTGCTACACATGCCCTTACACTTCCTCCCTCACCACCATTCAGGGCCCCAGACAGTCCTTCCAGGTGAGGCGACACTTCACCTGTGAGTCGGCTGGGGTGATATACTGCGTCCGGTGTTCCCGATGTGGCCTTCTATATATTGACGAGACCCGACGAAGGCTGGGAGATCGTTTCGCTGAAAACCTACCCTCTGTCCACCAGAGAAAGCAGGATCTCACAATGGCCACACATTTTAATTCCACGTCCCATTCCCATTCTGCTATGTCTATCCACAGCCTCCTCTACTGTAAAGATGAAGCCACACTCAGGTTGGAGGAACAACACCTTATATTCCATCCGGGTAGCTTCCAACCCAATGGCATGAACATTGACTTCTCAAACTTCCGCTAATGCCCCACCTCCCCCTTGTACATCATCCGTTATTTATTTATATACACACATTCTTTTTCTCTCTCCTTTTTCTCCCTCTGTCCCTCTCACTATACCCCTTGCTCATCCTCTGGGTTTCCCCCCCTCCACCTTTTCTTTTTCCCTAGGCCTCCCGTCCCATGATCCTCTCATATCTCTTTTGCCAATCAACTATCCAGCTCTTGGCTCCATCCTGTCTTCTCCTATCATTTCGGATCTCCCCCTCCCCCTCCCACTTTCAAATCTCTTACTAGCTCTTCTTTCAGTTAGTCCTGATGAAGGGTCTCGGCCTGAAACGTCAACTGTACCTCTTCCTATAGATGCTGCCTGGCCTGCTGTGTCCACCAGCAACTTTTTTGTGTGTTGCTTGAAATTCCAGCATCTGCAGGTTTCCTTGTGTTTGCGTTCATAAATACCTTTCTTGGTTTCCGAGCACAGTTCTCCAACACTTGATCATTTGAAAAAGTTACCCCTTTTTTGACTTGATCTGGTTTCGCATTCCTCAGCCTTTCAGAGTCAACATTAAGTTTAATAATATCAGATCATTACCAATTCACCCAATATATCAGGCAAGGGTTGTTGGTAATAATTCTGCAGTTCTTTAGACTCTGCTTTTCTTCGCTTATAACAATATCAGTTCCTTATACTTTTGTCATCAACCTACCATCCCCTATTTCTCTCTATCACAGTACTTGCTTAAAACTAGTTAAATATCCTAAAAAAAACTTAAACAGAAACTCAGGTGGATGAGCCTCACGTTTTGAGGATCAAAGCTAGACATACTGTTGTCGGTGACTTATCTGTTGACACCTCACGGCCTCTCCATCATCTACAAGGCACAAATCAAGAGTGTGATGCAATGAGTGCAGCTTCAAAGATTTTCAAGAAGCTCAACGGCATCCAGGACTGAGCACCCTGCCTCAAATTCACCATTATCAACATTCATTTCCTCCACTAATGACACAAAATAAAATGCATTGCATTTACTCACACAGGCTACTTCAACAGCATCTCCCAAGCACAGGATCTCTACCACCAAAGAGGACAAGAGAGGCAGGTACGTTGGAACACCACCACTTCGGTCTCACACCATCCTGCCTTGGAAATATATCAGTTTCCTCATTGTAACTGGTCTAAGTCCTGGAAATCCCACCCAAGAGCAATACGAGAGTATCTTTATTAGGACTACAGTGGTTCAAGAAAGTTGTTCATTACCTCATTCTCCAGGGAAGTGAGAAAAGAGCAATAAATATTTTTGAATCTGAAATTTGAATTTAAAAACAATTCTTTTTCTATCTTTCACATTAAGTCAAAGACATGATCATTTTCTCCGCACGGATATTGCCTGAGCTTTCCCAATATTTCTGAGTGATTAGAATGTCTGCTTCGAATAGAGGGATCCAAAATAATAAGTATCATGAATTGTATCAGGAATCTAGTACTTTGTCATTGAAAAGAACATTGATTTTTTGATGTTGATATGAAGATCCAGTAAATATGGCTAACTTTTAATTATGTCTATTTTTGCTACAGTCTGAAGTATCCCAGGAAACCGATGAGTTGTACAACAGCACAGAAGAGTGTCTCAGGATAACTCTAAAAAGATTAAGCAGTACCAATATTGTGTAGGCACCAAGAATGAAATGTTAGGAGAGAGACAATGATGCAACCCACCAAAATAGAGAAGAACGCATACCTCTGCTGCCAGCCACACCACGTCTGAGACTTAATTATATAATCATGACGTTTCTGTGTTAATTATCTTCATTTTCTCCTTCAGCTAGGAGAGGCTCATGTAGTTTTAGTAATTTTATCTCTTTCAATTGACTCTCTTATGAAAAATTTAGCTTGCTACTCAATAGACTATAGTTTGAATGCAATATTCTTCGCCTACCTCAGTTGACGCAATGTTATTTGTAAATACGAGATCATCAGTCTTTCTGCTCTTACTCACTCCAGCTCTCATTGTTCCCATCACCTGACTGTGCTCTTCAGTACATGGCTTAGTACACATGCTCACAATCTATTCATGCAACCAGAGCCACAATTTCACTTAAAGAATGGATAAAAGAATCACAGGAAAAAGCCTGAGGGCATGAACTTATTAAAATAAGACAGAAATAAAGTAGGTAGGGAAAGGTGAAGCAAAACAAACAGATTAAGGAAATAAATATATGTGAGTAGCTTGGTAGCACAGTTAGTAGAAGTGCTGTGTCAGGTCTCCTGCAACCCAAGGTTCATCCCCACCTGCAGTTATTTATCTGTGGTGTTTACAGGTTCTCCTTGTGACTATGTGAGTTTCCTCTGCATGCTCTAGCTCCCTCCCAAAGAACGTGTGGGTTGTTAGGTTAATTGGCCACTGTAAAATTTTCTATGTGTAAGTGAGGTTTAGAACCTGGAAGGATACTGGGAGAATGAAGTGTCTTAGGATAGAATTAGTGTAAATGGGTGGTTGATAGATGCTGTGGACTCAATGGACCAAAATGCTTGTGTTCATATTATAACTCTCTACTACTCTAAGACATAAACGAGAGAGGGAGAAGTGAGAAAGAAAGCAAAAGTGGAGGTGAGTAATAGAACTGAACGAAAACGAAGGAATGTATGGTGGGAGACATTGGACTAAAAGTGGAGCACAGAGAATCAGATTAAATAAAAAGAGAGAAGATAAAGAATGGAACAAATCCGGACAGGTGAAGGAGCAAGA
Source organism: Mobula birostris (assembly GCF_030028105.1). Classification (NCBI taxonomy): domain Eukaryota; kingdom Metazoa; phylum Chordata; class Chondrichthyes; order Myliobatiformes; family Myliobatidae; genus Mobula; species Mobula birostris. The sequence goes on from NC_092371.1 coordinate 194,074,309, forward strand.
GGACAAGGGACACCTAAAGGCAAATGGACAAAGGTAAGAGAGGATAGAGTCACAGAATTGGAAGAATATAACACACAAATAATTGAAAATGATACAAAGGAGCAACCCTGAGAGAACAAGAAACTCAGTGAATAAAAAAGCTGAAAATCTGTCAATATCAGTATCTGAACACACTTAAGAATTCTTTGATAGAGTCCCTGAAACCAAAGAATGGAGGAAAAGCAATAAATATTCTTGAATTGCCATGGTTATGTCAGAGAAGAAGACAGGGTTTTGCAGGTCCATCATCTTCCCTGATAACACCATGATAATCTTTCAGGGCTTGTGTTAGCAAGGGAAAATTCCTGCTTGATAAAACTTCAACATGACTTCAGTGAATGGTTCTGTATCCTTCACTATAACATGTAACTATTTTGCTGGAGGAGAATGATAAATGCAATTATCGTAATCTATTTTGCAATCTGTGACTTGATTATTGTTTCTCAAGCGTTACTTTTCCCAATAATATAAAAAATTATTCTTGTCTGGGAAATAGCAAGTATTGTATTTAATGATGGTTTCAGTGATATAACTAAAATATGCGTTGTAGCCTCTGGTCATGAATGACTACATATTCTGTTATGTGCATCATGTTGAGAGTGCCAGTTATTCCCCAGTAAATATCTATTGCAGAACATCTTGCATGATGAAACAATTGCCAGACAGATGGGAGTCTTGTCAAAAGATTTATTTCAGATGGCAAGATTAATCTGATATGCTTAGCAACTGACAGCTAAACTTGAAATTGGTGACTGTTCAATTAATTAGGGGAGAGTGAAACTCATATCTAAGTTGCCTACTTTACAGACAATGTCAGGCTGGCCGTTGACATTCAAATTCACAGAAAGTAATTACACAGAAACCTCAAACTTGGCCACCTGAAGTGTTCTAATTGCTGTTCATATGATAAGTTTTAAACAATAATTATCAATGATTTTCTCTAGGATGAAGTTTAATCCCCAAATGTTTTAAATTCTACAATATTGATCCTCAATAAAAAAGTAAAGCATTTTTTACAACAGTAGCATATGTATTTAATTTATATCCTAATATGGTTTCTAGAGAACATTTTTCTTCAAGTTTTAAACTGCATGTGTCATTTACATGCTGTAGAATTTTATAGTCCTATAATTGTCAGTAATCTCTCAGCCATATATGGACTAAGGGACCACTTTATTTGGTGTATGTTTGTGGTCTTCTGCTGCTATAGACCATCCATTTCAAGGTTCAACATGTTATGCGTTGAGAGATACACTTCTGCATACCCCTGTTGTAATGTGTAGTTATTTCAGTTACTGTCACCTATCTGTGAGCTTGAACCATTCTGACCTTTCTCATTAATGAGGTGCCTTCACCAACAGAACTGCCACTCATTCGATGTTTTTGTTTTTTGCACTATTCTCTGTAAACTCTAGATACCACTGAGTGTGAAAATCTCAGGAGATCAGCAGTTTCTGGGATCCAGAGAGGCACTGAAATTGGTGATCTAGAAGTCTTTATTTATCACAACAGCAGGCATCATTCTGGAGACCCTATCGGTACAGCCTCACAAACCCATAGGTACATCATATTTTTATACTCTTAAGATCAAAAGGTAGTACTAGGTGATTCAATACCTTTTCAATAGTTACAATGACATTGTTTACTTCAATACTTTGGGTTGACAAATGGTTCCTTTGAGATACGTAGTGGAAACACATTGTAATTGACAAGGTACCTCTGAAGGTCCAATTGCCTTTGGAAGAAACTAATTAACACAAATATTCAAAAAAAACCTCTGACGACAGAGAACTAGTCATTCCCAAAATTAATGTTGTCAGGCCATCTCTGAGTACACAAGTATGGTAAATACACAAAAATTATTACCTTTGACCATGTTTGATATGTTAAGTGACAACACTCGTCTGGTCTGCCAGCTTGCACTGAAGTCACAATAGTGCAAATAACTCAGCCACATAGCCTGGTTTGGTGCAAGCCAATTAACACAAACCCATTGTTTTAAAGTTTGGCTGTTACATATGTAACCTCTTGGTCTGTAGGCCAGTTTAACTTCAATTTACTGCTTGCAATTTACAATGAGCACTGAAAGCTAATTGCAAGCCTCCAGGATTTATTTTATATTTACAATAAGTATCGAAAATGGATTCTTTTTTGTATTAATATCTGGTATATCTAACCAACTCCAGAATACTCAATACAACTCGTGTGTGAAAATCCAAAATCCAAGGACATCAGGAGTTTCTGAGATACTCAAGCCATCCATCTAGCTCCAACCATCATTCCATGGTCTAAATCACCTAGATCACATTTCATCTTCATTCTGATTTTTGTTCTAAACAACATATAAACCTCTTAATTATGTCTGAGGGTTTTATGCATTGAGCTGCTGCCACATGATTGGATGATTGGGTGTTTACATTCAAGGGCAGGTGTACCTTATAAAATGGCCATTAACTATAATTTTTCAAGTAGAGAGAAAGGAACTTGTCAGATTTTTAGGTCAGTGGATGGGTATTTTGAAGCAAGTTCTCATAGAAAAGTACGTCATAGAACAGTTGTCTTGCTTACATTTAACTAATGTCAAACATAAATATTGCTATTATATTCTTCATGCTCAAGATGGTTTTGGGCTCTAAATGGCCGAACTTAAACAACAATTTTGTTAATTACCTATATAACTGAAAAATCTTTACATATTGACAATCTGAATATCCACCAAGGAGGCAATAGTTGAGAAATTCCTCAGTCACCACTTAGTAACCACATGAGTGTAGGTGATTGAGTTCAAAGTTGTACATATAATTTAAATGTAGCTATCATCCATTCAGTGCATTTTACTGAAGAAATGATCTTTTATTTGCTAATGTAGTTCCTGTTTTCTACATTTTTAATGTTCCCTTCTGAATAAATTGTCTTTATGCACAATAGGCTATTTGATGTCAGCCTTATACACTGCCCCAGAAGATTAAAAAAACCTGAAAGCAAGTACCACCCAGTATGCTCAAGAACAGCTTCTACCCCACTGTTATAAGGTGTTTGAAAGGTCCTCTTGTACAATAAGTTGGACTCTTGACCTCACAGTCTACCTCATTATGGCCTTGCACCTTATTATTTGATTGCACTGCACTTTCCATGGAACTGTAACACTTTATACTGCATTCTGTTTTTGTTTTTCCTTGGACTACCTTAATGCACTATTGTAATGAGATGATTTGCGTGAACAGGATACAAAACGATTATTTTTGCTGTATGTCTACACATGTGACAATAAGAAATCATTTTACCAATTAAAGAATTGAGCATATAATTAGTCTGGGAATGTTTTCTTTTATAAATGCTCAGGCAATACTTAATGATGATTTATCACCCAAACCCTGACCCCCCTCCACCCACCGCCCAGAACTGGGTGCACAGATCTGGTGCACTGTGAGTATGGTGGGTGCTGGTCTAAATATCCTTACTCCTGTAAGATTGGAATTGTAAATCTTCTTTCACAACTTTACAGTGAGTTTCATTGCTCTCTAAAATTGACAGCAGGTCTTACAAGATATGTAGATTGATAATCAAACAAAATGATATTGATATTATCCCTTTCACACTGTGTGAACTACAATGAAGCTGCAACCACAAGATATCTTTGAAATGTGGACATTAGCACAGTGACAAATTAATAACCTGATTGTACAGAATGAGATCTCACAACCAATATTCACCAACAAACTGGTAGAGTTCCAAAGCTCTTTGACAATTGCTGTGGGAATATTCACATTCATCTAGAAGACAAATGGTGCTCATTTTAACATACCATGCCCATGATACAGTAGGGCTTCTCCGGTGTTGCACTGAGTGACAAATATATATGACTACGCTGGTCTTCAGTATGATTTGAACCCCGAACCTATTTCACCTTTATTACATTCTGCTTTTCTGAATAGCAGAATAGTCACCTGCTTTGAGATTAGAGAGTCCAAACTACATATAAGGAGAATTGGATCCAGGGAGAAGAAGGGATCAGATAAATAATCTTAAAAATTATTATTTGTGGGCTGAGGAGTGAGGACTCTTCAGACTGCCAAAATGATAATGCATTTGATTTTGTTGGAAATGTTTCTGTTCAACATGTAGCTGTTAACATCTCTCCCAGCCAGTGCTCAGGATTTTTATTTTTGTGTCCCCAGACCCAGAAGTCATGTATTAGCTGTGGTAGCTTTCTCAATTGTTTTTCTCCTCAGTGGAGCCTCTTCCAACATAACTGTTAGAAAATGTTGCTTAATGGGTTGAACTTACCTGAACGTGATTCAAAGTTTTTTTTAATGTAAATAAGCATGTTCAAGATTTTCATAATGTTTTGATTACTTTTCAATATTTTCGGAATCCCTTTATGTATGAATGTTAAAATCATTCAATATTCAAAGTAAATTTAATTATCAAAGTACATATATGTCACTATCATTTTCTTAGGTCACAAGACATAGGAGCAGAATTAGGCCATTCAGCCCATCGAGTCTGCTGCATGGCTGATCCTGGATCCCACTCAACCCATTGTGAGCATGCTCAACAAATCTATAGAATAGTAACTATAACAGAATCAAATAACTAGGGGCAAACTAGGGCTTTCAACCAGAGTGCAGAAGACAACAAACAGTGCAAATGCAAAAAGAAGAAACAATAATATAAATGCATAAGCAATAAATATCGAGAACATGATAGAAAGGTTACATGCTATAGATTGCAGTGAGAGTAGTTCAAAAGACGTATTTTTTTTCAAAATTTAGAACAACTTTCTGCAGCCCACAAAATGTCAGTAATGATCACCAGGGCAATCTCGATTCTCTGAGAATCTGAGCATTTTGACAAATTTGATAAACCAGGTAAGTAAGGTAATGCAACCTAACTGTTTATCAATGTTTTTCCTAAAGTTCTGTTTAAATTGTTCTGTCTCACCATCGCAGAGTTCAAAGTACACTTCTTCTCAAAGTACGTATATGTTACCATGTACAACCCTGAGATTCATTTTCTTCTGGGCATACTCAGTAAATCCAAATACCAAGTACCACAAGTTTGCAATTTAGATAGATTTTTACATAGTGAGGGAATTAAGGGTTATGGGGAAAAGGCAGGTAGATGGAGCTGAGTTTACGGACAGATCAGCCAAGATTTTATTGAATGGCGGGGCAGGCTCGATGGGCCGTATGCCCTACTCCTGCTCCTATTTCTTATGTTTTTATGTTCTTATAATAGAACATAAGAACATTGTGTGGGCACGTGGCCAAGTGGTTAAGGCACTCGACTAACGACCTGAAGGTTGTGAGTTTGAGCCCCAGCCGAGACAGTGTGTTGTGTCCTTGAGCAAGGCACCTAACCACACAGTGCTCTGCGACAACACCGGTGCCAAGCTGTATCGGCCCTTGCCCTTCCCTTGGACAACATCGGTGTCGTGGAGAGAGGAGACTTGCAGCATGGGCAACTGCCGGTCTTCCATACAACCTTGCCCAGGCCTGCGCCCTGGAGAGTGAAGACTTTCCAGATGCAGATCCATGGTCTCACAAGACTAATGGATGCCTTTATTTATTTTATCTTATAATAGAATCTATGAAAGACTACACCCAACAGGGTAAACAAACAAAAATAACAAACTGCAAATACAAAAAAGAGGAAAAAATAAAATAAAAATAATACATAAGCAATAAATATCAAGAGCATGAGTTGAAAAGTCCTTGAAAGTGAGTCCATAGGTTGTGGAAACATTTCCGTTATTGGGCAAGTGAGGTTGAATGAATTTTTCCCCACTAGTTCAAGAGCCTGATGGTTGAGGGGTAACGAATGTTCCTTAACCAAGTAATGTGTGTCCCGAGGCTCTTGTACCTTCTTCTCGATGGCAGCAGTGAGAGGAGGGCATGACCTGGCGATAGCACTCCATGTAGATGTGCTCTGTGGAGGGGAGGGCCTTACTCATAATAGAGCGGGGGTGTATCTATGGCCCTTCGTAGGATTTTCCATTCAAGGGGGTTGTTTTTTCCATAACAGGCTCTGATGCAACCAGTCAATATACTCTCCACCACACATCTAAGTAAGCACAATAGAATTAATGAAAATCAACACAGAAATAAAGATGGACAAACAACCAATGTGCAAAAGATGACACTGTGCAAATACAAGGAAAAAACAAATATTATTAATAATAAATAAATAATATTATGAACATGAGTTGTGCAGTCCTTGGAAGTGAATCCTCATATGACAGCAAAATTACAGATCTATGCTGTCTGTGGCCCGATTGGAGAGGGTCAGCAACTTTCAATTCCTCAGTGTTATCATTTCAGAGGATCTGTCCTGGGCCCAGCACCTAATTGCAATTACAAAGAAAGCGTGGCAATGACTCCACTCCCTTCAGAGTTTTAAAAGATTTGGCATGATATCTAAAACTCTGTCAAACTTCTGTAGATGTGTAGTGAAGAGTATATTGACTGGCTGATTACAGCCTGGTATGGAAACACTGATGCCCTTGAATGGAAAGTCCTGCAAAAAAAGTAGTGGATACAGCCCAGTCCATCATGGATAAAACCCTCCCCACTATCGAGCATATCTACACAAAGTGTTGTCACAACAAAACAGCATCCATCATCAGGGACTCCCTCACAATCCAAAGCATGCTCTCTCCTCACTACCGCCATAAGAAAGAACTCACATCTCCAGGTTCAGGAACAGTTATTACCCCGCAACCACCAGGCTCTTGATCCAAAAGTGATAACATCACTTACCCCATCATTGAAATGTTCCCACAACCTATAGACTCACTTTTAAAGATACGTCATCTCATGTTCTTGATATTTATTGTTATTATTTCTTTTGTTTCGTATTTGCACAGTTTGTTGTTTTTTGCACACTGTCTGAATGCAAATGTTTGTGCAGTCTTTCATTAATTCTATTATGGTTATTACTCTATTATGGATTTATTGAATATGCCTGCAGGAAAATTAATCTCAGAATTGTATATGGTGACGTATGTACTTCGATAATAAATTTACTTGCAACTTTATTATTTATATTTTACTCATGTTTTTCAGGTTCTCATATAGGAAGCTATTCAGTGCATTGAATTTGACTAATTCCCTCACTTCAACCCATCAGCATCCAATCCACCTACACCAGGGATAATTTAAACTAACCCATTAATCGGCCAACCAGGATATCTCTGGGATCTGAGAGGAAACCAAACACTCAGGGGAAACCGGCATAATCTTAAGATAGTTGTTGGAAGGCTGCTTTGCTCCTGGGCTTGGGGTGATGTTGTTTCTGCACTCTGCAAAATCCAGTCTTTTGAGATGGCATGTCACTGGAAGAATCTCCATCCTGCTCGCTATTTTCCAATTTTCTGATGGATACTGATCCCTGAGCCTCAGGCTCGCACGCTCACCCCTCTGTGAATACCCCTGTCACTGTGCTGCCCTTTCTCTTCCATCATTCTCTCCTTTCCAAGTTCTGTGTCTAGGATAGTGAATGAGATAGAGAGAGATACAGAGAGAATGAGAGGGAGGGAGGGAGGGAGGGAGGGAGGGGGAGAGAGAGAGAGAGAGAGAGAGAGAGAGAGAGAGAGAGAGAGGAGTACAGCACCAGACACTTTTGACCCATGCCAAGATACTGTGGTAGAGGGTTAATATTGTAGAGTCCACTATTTCTGCAAGTTTGCAATTTAGGTAAGTATTCACTACAGAATCAGTTAAAACTGTTGTATAAAATTTCTTCATTGATCTTAAATCCAAAAATGTGACATTTCACTGCACTATAGGTATAAACTATTTACTCATAGCTAATACTTGGCAGCATGTGAAATGTAATTGAAAGTATGTATCTAAACGCAAAGAGATTAGTTATTAGATGACTGTGCTCTTAGCCTTTAGATATCGGAATGCAATCAATGCCATCATCTATGATAGACCTTCTCTGTCTTCAAGTTCTAATTTTCCCTGATCAGCTTAACAGTAAAATTGGTGTTAATTCCATTCACAAATATAACACATGTCTTTGATCACATCCATGCTGAAACCATTCCAGATAAGGTCACTAAGAATAAAATGATTTAAGAACTTAATGATTATGGTCTTTATCTAAACACCCAGCAATCATGCTGCAAGCTCCTACTACATTTCAAACCTTTCTCTCCAGACCATCTGTAAATTAATGTCATTGTTGTTGTGTCTTCAGTTCTGCAACCAGTACCTGGTCAACATGACGTCTCCATGTCTGATCTCCAATATCTATTGTGTAAACCAGTGGTCCAGTTCTTGTAGCTATCCTACTGGGGGTCCACTTGTCTTCTCAGTAATCACGCACTAGGACTTCCTGTCCAATCTCAAAGCTCTTTGCTGATTCACTTCGAAACTGGGTGAACTGTTTATTTTCTACTTCCCAATTTGCTCCTGTGTGCAACAGTGCCTTCAATAGGCGCAGCACTGTAGCAATATTTGGGAGAAACCAGCAGCAGTAGTTTACAAGGGCCAAGTGTGACCTGAGTTGTGACATATTTTCTGGGTTGGGTGCCTGTAGCACTGCTTCAGTCGTCTCTTGTGACTTATATAAGCTATAATTGTCAATGACATGCCCACAATATGTGATTTCATTCTTGAGAAACTCACTCTTTCCATGCAAACCATACTTACTCAGCCTTTACCAAGGCTCAGGAAGTGCTCTTCATCATTCTTGCCAGTCACAATGATATCATGAGGTAAAATTGTGTTCCTGGGATATCTTAGAACATTTGGTTCATTGCACTTTGCCAAGTTACTGGAGCTGATGCTATGCCAAAGACGAGATGCTAAAAAAGGAACAGTCCCTTGTGAGTGTTGATCCTGAGGAACCTCCAGCTTGCCTCCTCATTCTCCATTTGTAGATAGGCTTGTGACAAGTCAATCTTTGAAAACTTCTCTCCGCCTGCCAAAGATACAAAAGTGTCTTCTATTCATGGTGGGGGATACTGCACAGTATGCAGCACCGGGTTGATGCCCACTTTGAAATCCCCACAGATTACAAACAGCTCCAGCCTTCCGTTTCTTGATCACCGGGACAATGGGCATGGCCCAATCACTCCACTCCACCTTGGAGAGAATGCCAAATCCTTCCAAGCTCTGAAGTTCAGCATCCACTTTAGAACGTAGTGCCGAAGACAATGGACACACTTTATTGAATCTTAGTGTTATTGCTTCATTCATTTCAGTTCATGCATTCATTCCTTTGAGTTTACCAATCTTCGTCTCAAACACCTTCTCATTTGCCTTAAGCAGTTGTACTTGTTGATATCACACCTAGAGTGCCAGTCTAGTTGGACTTTTTTGAATCATTCACATCTGAAAAGTACTGGCCCTCCACTTTTTAATGCATAAAGCTCTAACTGCTGTGTTTGACCTCCATACATCATATTCACCTTCAGTTTGCCTTTGGGAGACACTTTTTTGCCTGTGTAGGTCTTCTCTAATGGTATCTTAGAAAACAGTCTGTTGCAGTCAGCCTCTGGAATTACAGCCAAAGCTTACCCTGTATCCAGCTCCATTTTCAGTTGTACCTCAGACACATTCATTGTGATCCAGATGATTTTGTGATCTGCTTCACTAATACTATGCAGCTTAGATCATAAGACCATAAGACATAGGAGCCAAATTAGGCCATTCATAGAATCGAGCCCACTCAGCCATTTCATCATGGTTGATCCTGGATCCCACTCAGCCCCATACACCTGCCCTCTCACCATATCTCTTGATGCCCTGACCAATCAGGAATCTATCAGCTTCCGCTTTAAATATATCCATGAACTCGGCCTCCACTGCCATCTGTGGCAGAGCATTCCACAGATTAGCCCCTCCTTGGTGAAAAAAAACCTCCATACTTCTATTCTAAAAGATTGCCCTTTAATTTTGAGACTGTGCCTTTTAGTTCTGGATACCCCTATCATAGAAAACATCTAGTCCTTTCACATTCAATAGGTTTCAATGAGATCCCCATATATTTTTCTAAATTCCAGCGAGTACAAGTCCAAAGCTACCAGATATTCCTCATATGTTAACTGCTTCATTCCCAGAATCATCCTCCTGAACCTCCTCTGGATCCTCTCCATGGGCAATCTTCCTTTCTAAGATAACTGGCACAAAACTGTTGACAATACTCCAAGTGCGGCCTGACTAGCATCTTATAAAGCTTCGGCAATATCTCCTTACTTTTATATTCTATTCCCCTTGAAATAAATGCCAACATTGCATTTGCCTTCTTTGTCACAGATTTAACCTTCTGGGAGTCTTGCAAGAGGATTCCTATGTCCCTCTGCACCTCTGATATTTGAATTTTCTCCCCATTTAGATAATAGTCTGTACTATTGTTCCTTTTACCAAAATGCATTATCATACATTTCCCAGCACTGTATTCCATCGGCCACTTTTATTTGCCCATTCTTCCAGTCATGTTGCAGTCACACTTCCTACCCCTCCACAACACTACCTACTCCTCCACCTATTTTCGTATCATCTGCAAACTTTGCCATAAAGCCATTAATTCCACTATCTAAATCATTGATAAAAAACGTGAAAAGTAGCAGTCCCAAGACTGATCCCTGAGGAAACCCATCATTTGCAGCCAGCCAGAAAAGACCCCATTTATTCCCACTCGTTGCCTCCTGCCCATCAACTATTCCTCCATCCATGTCAGTATATTTCCTGTAACACGATTAGATTTTATCTTGTTAAGCAGCCTCATCAAATGCCTTCTAAAAATCTATGTGAGTGACATCTAGTGCCTCTGCTTTGTCCGCCCTGTTTGTTACTTCCTCAAAGAATTCAAACCGATTTGTTAGGTAAGATTTCCCTTGACCGAAACCATACTGACTGACTTATTTTATCATTAGTCTCCAAGAACCCTGAAACCTTGTCCTTAAAAATGTCCTCCAACACTTTCCCAACCACTGAGCTTAGGCTAACTGACCTACTATTTCCTCTCTTTGGCCTTCCTCCCTTCTTAAAGAGTGAAGTGACATTTGCAATTTTCCAGTCCTCCAGGACCACGTCAGGAGCAAGTGATTCTTGAAAGATCATGAACAACGCATCTGTTACCTCTTCAGCAAACTGTCTCAGGACTCTGGGATGTAATCTACTTGGTCCAGGTGACTTATCCACCTTAAGATCTTTGAGTTTGCCAAGTACATTTTCCTTTGTAATAGCAATGGCACTTACTCCTGCTCCCTGACACCCAAGGACCTTTAGCATACAGCTAGTGTCTTCCACAGCAAAACTGAAGCAAAGTACTTATTAAGTTCATCTGACATTTCATTATCCCCCATTACTACCTCACCAGCATCATTTTCCAGTGGTCCAATACTAACTCTCACCTCCCTTGTATACTTTATATAAATGAAAAAAACTTTTAGTATCCTGCTTTATATTATCAGCTAGTTTTCCCTCATCTTTCATCTTTTCCCTTTTTACAGCTTTTTTAGTTGCCTTTTGTTGGATTTTAAAAATGTCTCAATCATCCAACTTCTCAATCATGTTTGCTACCTCATATGCCCTTTCCTTAGCTTTTATGTAGTCTTTAACTTCCCTTGCCAGCCATGGTTGCCTACCTCTGTCATTTGAGAACTTTTTCTATGAGACATATATATCCTGTGCCTTGTGAACTATTCCCAGAAACTTCAGCCACCTCTGTTCTGCTGTCATCCCTTCCAGTATCCCCCTCCAATTCACCTGAGCAAGCTCCTCTCTCATGCCTCTATAATTCCCTTTATTGCACCACGATATGATATATGTGACTTGTGCTTCTCCCTCTCAATTTATAGTATGAATTCAACCATATTATGATCACTGCCTCCTAAGGTTCCTTTATGTTAAGCTGACTAATAAAATCAGGGTTATTCGACAACACCCAATCTAAGGTAGCTTTTCCCCAAGTAGGCTCAAGCACAAGCTGCTCTAAAAAGCTTTTTCATAGGCATTCAACAAATTCCCTCTCTTGCGATTCAACACCAAACTGATTTTCCCAATCCACTTGCATATTGAAGCCCTCCATTACAATTGTGCCATTACCCTTATTACATGTCCTTTCCAACTCCCCTTGAAATCTCAACCCCAGATCTTGGCTACTATTTGGAATACCTATATATGATTCGCATAATGATTTTTTCACCCTTGCAGTTTCTTAACACCACCCACAAAGATTCAACATTCTCTGATGCTATGTCACCTCTTTCTAAAGATGTAATTCCATCTCTTACCAATAGAGCCACACCATCACCTATGCGTTCCTGCCTGTTCTTTCTACACAAAGTATATCCTTTGATGTTAAGTTCTCAACTATGACCTTCTTTCAGCCACGACTCAGTGATGTCCTCAACGTCATACTGACCAGTCTCTAATTGCGCCACAAGTTCATCCACCTTATTCTGAATGCTATGTGTACTTAAATAGAACACCTTCAGTCCTGCATTCTTCGCCCTTATGAATTTTGCCTTTGTGGTACAACTGAACTCTTTTCTCTGTCTGTAGTTGTACTCAATCATTGGCATCTTTCCTTACATTCATATTACATATTACATCATGTACTTGTAAACCTGCTGGTTCATCCTCAGCTCTATCATGCTGGCACCCATCCCCCTGCCATGTTAGCTGAAACCACTTCCAACAGGTCTCGTAAACCTGCCTGCAAGAATATTGGTCCCTCTCAGGTTCAATTGCAGCCCATCCCTTTTGTACAGGTCATACCTGCCCCAGGAGAGGTCCCAATGATCCAAACATCTAAATCTCTGCCCCCGCTCCAAATCTTCAGCCATGCATTTATCCACCACCTCATTCTATTCTTATCCTCACTGTTGCATGGCACAGGCAGCAATCCTGAGATTACTACCCTTGAGGTCCTGCTTTTCAGCTTCCTTCCTAACTCCGTGTACTCTTTTGTTGGGACCTCCTTTTTACTACCTGTGTCATTGGTACCAACATATACCACGACTTCTGGCTGCTCACCCTCCCTGTTTCAGGATATTGTGGACACGTTCAGAAACACTGGTGTCCCTGGCACCTGTGAGGCTAACTGCCATCCAAGTTTCCTTCTCGTGTCTACAGAATCACCTATCTGTTCCTCTGAGTATAGAGTCCCCTTTCACTGCTACCATCCTCTTCAGTTTCCTACCTTTTTGAGCCACAGGGACAGATTCAGTGCCAAAGGCATGGCCGCTGGTGCTTCCCCCGATAGTTGTCGTCCCCAACAATACTCAAAATGGAGTACCTTTTGTTTGAGGTCGATGGCTACAGGGGCTTCTCCACTATCTGACATTCTCCCTTCCCTCTCCTGACAGTCACCCATTAATCTGTCTCCTGTAGCCTTGGGTGACTACCTCCCTGTAGCTCCTGTCTATCACCTGTTTCCCTAACAAACTGAAGGTCTTTGAGCTGCAGCTCCAGTTTCTGAACACAGTCTCTAAGGAGCTGCATCTTGATGTACCTGCTGCAAATGTTGCCATTGGGGAGGCTGGTAGTCAGGACATCCCACATCTGATACCCTGAACAAAACACTGGCTCTGCAAATGTACCTCCTATTCTCTCAAGAGTTAATTCAGAACAAAAAAGAAATAAGAAATAAGGAATGAACTTACCTACTTACCTGTTCTCACCAGGTAAGAAGCACTTCACCAGACCTGCGCAGGAACATTTCTGCTGCATCTGTGCAGTCCTCCAATCAACGACTCTGGACAGTTCTACAGTTCTAAGCATGGCAGCTCAACTTTGTCAGACTCTGTGTTGTCTGATTCTGTTTTATGTCGGGTCACTTTATGCATTTGCTTATTTTTATATTTGAAACTTTTGATTTGATGTGGTCTTTCTCTTTGGTTGTGCTTTTTGTCTGCCCTGCACACTCTTTTTATGAGCAGCCAGTTGTCTTGGTATACGTTGGTACCAATGACATAGATAGGACAAAGGAGGAGGTCCTGAAGAGAGACTTCCAGGAGTTAGGAAGGAAGCTGAGAAGCAGGAACTCCAGGGTAGTAATCTCGGGATTGCTACCTGTGCCACGTGCTAGCGAGGGCAAGAATAGTACGATCAGGCAGATGAATGTCTGGCTGAGAGACTGGTGTGGGGGGCAGGGCTTCAGATTCTTGGATAATTGGGATCTCTTCTGGGGGAAGTATGACCTGTTCAAAAAGGACAGGTTACACCTGAACCCGAAGGGGACCAATATCCTGGTGGGAAAGTTTAATGGAGCCGTTAGGGAGAGTTTACACTAATTTGGCAGGGGGATGGGAACCGGAATGACAGAGTGGAGAAAGGGGAAAACAGAAATAAATCTAAAATAGTGAGCAGTAAAGATGTCAGGACAGACAGGCAGGTGATGGGGCAAATTTGTAGCCATTGGAATGAGTTGCAGTGCAATAAGGTTGCAGTGAAATCAAAGCGAAAAGTATCAAATACTGGTCTTAAGGTGTTGTACTTAAATGCACGCAGCATAAGGAATAAGGTGGATGATCTTGTTGTACAGCTACAGATTGGCAGGTATGATATTGTGGCCATCACTGAGACCTGGCTAAAGGATGCATGTCTCTGGGAGCTGAACGTCCAAGGATACACAGTGTATCGGAAGGATAGGAAGGTAGGCAGAGGGGGAGGCGTGGCTTTATTGGTAAGAAATTATATTAAATCATTAGAAAGCGGTGATATAGGATCAGAAGGTGCAGAATCTTTATGGGTTGAGCTAAGAAATCGCAGGGGTAAAAGGACCCTGATGGCAGTTATTTATAGGCCTCCAAACAGCTGCAGGGATGTGGACTACAAATTACAACTGGAAATAGAAAAGACTTGTCAGAAGGGCAGTGTTATGATAATTGTGGGGGATTTTAACATGCGAGTGGATTGGGAAAATCAGGTCGGCACTGGATCTCAAGAGAGAGAATTTATAGAATGTCTGCGAGATGGCTTTTTAGAACAGCTTGTTGTTGAGCCCACTAGAGGATCGGCTGTACTGGATTGGGTATTGTGTAATGAACCAGAGGTGAATGGAGAGATTGAGGTGAAGGAACCCTTAGGAGGCAGTGATCATAACATGATTGAGTTCACTGTGAAATTTGAAAAAGAGAAGCCGAAATCTGATGTGTCGGTATTTCAGTGGAGTAAAGGAAATTACAGTGGCATGAGAGAGGAACTGGCCAAAGTTGACTGGAAAGGGACACTGGCAGGAAAGACGGCAGAGCAGCAGTGGCAGGAGTTTATGTGAGAAATGAGGAATGTGCAAGACAGGTATATTCCAAAAAAGAAGAAATTTTCGAGTGGAAAAAGGATGCAACTGTGGTTGACAAGAGAAGTCAAAGCCAAAGTTAAAGCAAAGGAGACGGCATACAAGGAAGCAAAAATTAGTGGGAAGAAAGAGGATTGGGAAGTTTTTAAAACCTTACAAAAGGAAACCAAGAAGGTCATTAAGAGGGAAAAGATTAACTATGAAAGGAAGCTAGCAAATAATATCAAAGAGGATACTAAATGCTTTTTCAAGTATATAAAGAGTAAAAGACAGGTGAGAGTAGATATAGGACCGATAGAAAATGCTGCTGGAGAAATTGTAATGGGAGATAAGGAGATGGCAGAGGAACTGAATGAGTATTTTGCATCAGTCTTCACTGAGGAAGACATCAGCAGTATACCGGACACTCAAGGGTGTCAGGGAAGAGAAGTGTGCGCAGTCAAAATTACGACAGAGAAAGTACTCAGGAAGCTGAATGGTCTAAGGGTAGATAAATCTCCCGGACCAGATGGAATGCACCTGCGTGTTCTGAAGGAAGTAGCTGTGGAGATTGCGGAGGCATTAGCGATGATCTTTCAAAAGTCGATAGATTCTGGCATGGTTCCGGAGGACTGGAAGATTTCAAATGTCACTCCGCTATTTAAGAAGGGGGCAAGGAAGCAAAAAGGAAATTATAGACCTGTTAGCTTGACATCGGTGGTTGGGAAGTTGTTGGAGTCAATTGTCAAGGATGAGGTTACAGAGTACCTGGAGACATATGACAAGATAGGCAGAACTCAGTATGGATTCCTTAAAGGAAAGTCCTACCTGGAAAACCTATTACAATTTTTTGAGGAAATTACCAGTAGGCTAGACAAGGGAGATGCAGTGGATGTTGTATATTTGGATTTTCAGAAGGCCTTTGACAAGGTGCCACACATGAGGCTACTTAACAAGATAAGAGCCCATGGAATTACAGGAAAGTTACATACATTGGTAGAGCGTTGGCTGATTGGCAGGAAACAGAGAGTGGGAATAAAGGGATCCTATTCCGGTTGGTTGCCGGTTACAAGTGGTGTTCCACAGGGGTCCGTGTTGGGGACGCTTCTTTTTACATTGTACATCAACGATTTGGATTATGGAATAGATGGCTTTGTGGCTAAGTTTGCTGACAATATGAAGATAGGTGGAGGGGCCGGTAGTGCTGAGGAAACAGAGAGTCTGCAGAGAGACTTGGATAGATTGGAAGAATGGGCAGAGAAGTGGCAAATAAAGTATAATGTTGGAAAGTGTATGGTTATGCACTTTGGCCGAAAAAAATAAACGGGCAGGCTATTATTTAAATGGGGAAAGAATTCAAAGTTCTGAGATGCAACCGGACTTGGGAGTCCTCGTACAGGATACCTTTAAAGTTAACCTCCAGGTTGAGTCAGTAGTGAAGAAGGCGAATGCAATATTGGCATTCATTTCTAGAGGACTATAGGAGCAGTGATGTTATGTTGTGGCTCTATAAGGCGCTGGTGAGACCTCACTTGGAGTACTGTGGGCAGTTTTGGTCTCCTTATTTAAGAAAGGATGTGCTGACGTTGGAGAGGGTACAGAGAAGATTCACTAGAATGATTCCAGGAATGAGAGGGTTAACATATGAGGAACGTTTGTCCGCTCTTGGACTGTATTCTTTGGCGTTTAGAAGAATGATGAGGGGAGACCTCATAGAAACATTTCGAATGTTGAAAGGCATGGACAGAGTGGATGTGGCAAAGTTGTTTCCCATGATGGGGGAGTCTAGTATGAGAGGGCATGATTTAAGGATTGAAGGGCGCCCATTCAGAACAGAAATGCGAAGAAATTTTTTTAGTCAGAGGGTGGTGAATCTATGGAATTTGTTGCCACGGGCAGTAGTGGAGGCCAAGTCATTGGGTGTATTTAAGGCAGAGATTGATAGTTATCTGAGTAGCCAGGGCATCAAAGGTTATGGTGAGAAGGCGGGGCAGTGGGACTAAATGGGAGAATGGATCAGCTCATGATAGAATGGCAGAGCAGACTCGATGGGCCGAATGGCCGACTTCTGCTCCTTTGTCTTATGGTCTTATGGTCTTATGTGACCTTGTCTGTGACACTTTATGTAAATCTTCTCTTTGAGCCAACTGTCATTTGCGCCATGGTAGGATTTATCTCATCAATAATATTTTTGGCCTTTTGGGTCATTCAGGGATATTTTATGCATTTCACATTTGAACCTCTTTTTCTGTAGTTTTGCTGCATCCTTTGCTGCAATCTCTATTAATATTGCAATAGTCAATGCCTATTCTAAGGTTCGGTCTTTTTCTGACAGTAGCATCTTTTGAATGCTTTGACTATGCATGCCACACACAAGCCTGTCCCTTAAGGCATCAGAAAGTCCATCTCTAAAGTTGCAGTATTGGGGATGTTTTCACAGTTCTGCAATGTATTCAGAAATGCTTTCATCCATTAGCTGGTTCCTTTTGTAAAATCTAAATCTCTCAGTTAATACCAACGGTTTAGGGCTCGTGATTTTGTAAAATTCTAACAATGGTTACTAAGTTATGTAAGAGACTGTATGTCCTAGGACTCATTAAGCTAAGAAGTATGGGGCTTTCTTTTGCCCCTTCACATTATTTGTGCAGCAATACAGTTCCACCCTCTCGACCTGTGATTCCCAGTCTTCATTAGCACTATCAAGTTCCCAAATGAAGCCATCTCTACATTATTTTCACTTTAACTTTGCTAGTTGCATGTCTTTCACTGAGTATTATGTTGTACTCAGGTGTTTCATTGTTAGTGTTCGTGGCCTACTCCGTACAGTTTAACTCTTTCCTCTCACTGTTTCGTCCCGTAATTGTTAGTGCACTTGGTGATATTCTCTGATATTTAGGTTCGTGCTCACCACAATCACCGGCATGTGATTAGAAATTTGTTAACTTCGCCAATTTGTTGTGTCTATGCACAGCTACATATCAATTAAATAAAAGCACGCACACGGGTGAAGGGTTTCAGCCCAAAACGTCAACTGTATTCTTTTCCGAGATGCTGCCTGTCCTGCTGAGTTCCTCCAGCATTTTGTGTGTGTTGCTCAGATTTCCAGCATCTACAGATTTTCTCTTGTTCATGCGGGAAATGGCTTTAACCGGTGATTCACAATGCAACAAGAGAGAGAGAGAGCGCAATGCGCGTGTGCAGACAACAGGTCAATGCATAGTGCTTGTGGAGTCATTGCTCTAACTGAAATAGATCCATACATTACAGTTCTCGCTTAGTTAAGACTTAGATGTTTTGTCGCATGTCATTTTTATTGAATTTATAAGTAAAAGACAATTATAATAATTCAGGGATACAAATGAAGAAATAAAATTAAAAGCAGAAGAATTTAGTAATTTAAAATGACAAAAATACAGTGGAAGATATTTCAAAAGATTTAGAGTCCATAAGTACCAAAGTTATTTTTAGCTTGTGTCAGGCTCTGCTCTAGTTACACCTGGAGTGGTATACATATTTTAGTCTCTAACTATGGAGGAGGAACAAAAAATTAAAACAGGTAGTAAAATATTTACAAGGACGATACCAGACATAAAATATATTAAACATGTTGGGATAATTTCCTTCAGAAAATTGAAGACATAGAAATGAACCTAGACAGAAGGATCCGGGGTGAGGGGTGACAAATTCAAAACAGTTGCTATAACAACCAATTAGGAAGTAAGGAGACATTTCTTAAATCACGGTGGTGTTCACTACTAGGGAAAGTGATTGCAGGAAGCAGCTTAGATGTCTTCAAATGAAAATTCGAATAATATGTTGGGAAATAATATATTGGGAATAATATATTGGCATGGGAGGTTAGTTAGGAAAATTCAGTCGCTAGGTATACATGGAGAGGTGGTAAATTGGATTAGACATTGGCTCAGTGGAAGAAACCAAAGAGTGGTAGTAGAGAATTGCTTCTCAGAGTGGAGGCCTGTGACTAGTGGTGTGGCACAGGGATCAGTGCTGGGTCCATTGTTATTTGTCATCTATATCAATGATCTGGATGATAATGTGGTAAATTGGATCAGCAAATTTGCTGATAATACAAAGATTGGAGGTGTATTGGACTGTGAGGAAGGTTTTCAGATCCTGCAGAGGGACTTGGACCAGCTGGAAAAATGGGCTGAAAAATGGCAGATGGAGTTTAATACAGACAAGTGTGAGGTATTACACTTTGGAAGGACAAACCAAGGTAAACATACAGGGTAAATGGTAAGGCACTGAGGAGTGCAGTAGAACAGAGGGATCTGGGAATACAGATACAAAATTCCCTAAAAATAGTGTCACGGGTAGATAAGGTCGTAAAGAGAGCTTTTGGTACATTGGCCTTTATTAATCAAAGTATTAAGTATAAGAGCTGAGATGTTATGATGAGGTTGTATAAGGCATTGGTGAGGCCGAATCTGGAGTATTGTGTTCAGTTTTGGTCACCAAATTACAGGAAGGATATTAATAAGGTTGAAAGAGTGCAGAGAAAGTTTACAAGGATGTTGCCGGGACTTGAGAAAATCAGTTACAGAGTAAGGTTGAATAGGTTAGGACTTTATTCCCTGGAGCGTAGAAGAATGAGGGGAGATTTGATAGAGGTATATAAAATTACAATGGGTATAGGTAGAGTGAATACAAGCAGGCTTTTTCCACTGAGGCAAGGGGAGAAAAAAACTGGAGGACATGGGTTAAGGGTGAGGGGGAAAAAGTTTAAAGGGAACATTAAGGGGAGCTTCTTCACACAGAGAGTGGTGGGAGTATGGAATGAGCTGCCAGACGGGCTGGTAAATATGGGTTATTTTTTAACATTAAAGAATAAATTGGACAGATACATGGATGGGAGGTGTATGGAGGTATATGGTCCGTGTGCAGCTCAGTGGGACTAGGCAGAAAATAGTTCGGCACAGCCAAGAAGGGTCAAAAGGCCTGTTTCTGTGCTGTAGTTTTTCTGTGGTTTCTATGGAAAAAAAGGAACATAAAGGATAAGCTGAATGGATGAGATGAGTTAAATGGACTGGGAGGAGATCTGTGAAGTATAGAAGCAAGTTAAGATTTATTACATTGCACAGTGTGTTTCAGTATTCCATATTCTATGGAAGTTTAACTAATTCCATGTTTCCCAGTTTTTACAACACTAGAGGATTTCTCAGCACATATTTGAATCTGTTTCTTTAAAGCAAGAGGAGACCTGCAGATGCTGGAAGTCAAAGTAATACACACAAAATGCTGGAGGAACTCAGCAGGCCAGACAGCATCTATGAAAAAGAGTAGCTTTTGGGGCCGAGACCCTTCTTCAGTCCTGATCAATGGTCTTGGCCCAAGACATCGACTGCTTACTCTTTTCCACAGACGCTGCCTGGCCTGCTGAGTTCCTCCAGCATTTTGTTTGTGTTACTGATGCTTTAAAGGTCTGATTGTCTTTATTGGTCAACAACTCCTTTATAGACGGTGCATGGGATTGGAATAATGGCAAATAATAAATTACGGGGACATTTTGCCAGGAGAGAGAAAAGAGGTTCTAGAACAAGAAATAAAAAGCGTCTTATCTCTGTCAACTATGTGAAACACAACACCTCATGAAAATGTGTGCTCATATAGCATGCAATTGCCTTGTGCAGCTCTCTCATACATTCCTTGTGGTTGCCACACTTCACAAGAAAACATTTGATGACAACACCAAGCAGCAGGCTGGTAAAATATAGGCATGTTTGTGCACTTGAAAGGAACACTTTACTTGCCAAGATGCTTAGCAGTCTCCATCCATGCATAATGTTGCAAAATGTTTACAATGAAGTTATATTGTAAGTAGTGCAGTATGTTATAAACACAGTCCAGTACCTATCTTCCTCACATGCTGCTAATTTGGTTTGCAACTGGGCTAGTGTTATTTCATCCAGCTGTCTACTTCCAGGCTGCTTTATTGGCTCTGCTGATTGGAACTAACACTCCATCCCAAAGATTATCCAGCCTTACTGTCTAATAGCATTAGTATATTCAATGTGATGCTTCCTGGTGGAGGTGTTTTCCACTTCATTATAACGTGTCCTCTGGCATTATTGCTAAATGAATGTATTGCATGGTGTTGTATTATCTGGTTTCTGCTGTGAG
Organism: Mobula birostris; assembly: GCF_030028105.1. NCBI lineage: Eukaryota > Metazoa > Chordata > Chondrichthyes > Myliobatiformes > Myliobatidae > Mobula > Mobula birostris. Next base: position 194,095,726 of record NC_092371.1, read on the forward strand.
AGGAAGTGTCCCATTAGCTAATCATATTAGAGTTGTAGTTTCCTCCATTCATGCGCAAAGAGTGACACAATTAAGTTCTAAGGTGATGTTATCACTAGATCAGCTCACTGCACTGGGGATGCACATCCCTAAGAAATAATTGTTTCAAAATTCCTTGATATGCTTCCATTCACTTGGGGTTTAGTCACTCCATTAAGCTATTAATGGCATTACTGAATGATTTGCCATGGCAGTGCTGCCCACTTGCATATTGCATAGAAAGAATTTTATCTTGGATACAAAGTCAATGTAAAATTTATTGTCGGAGTGCATACATGTCACCACATACAACCCTGAGATTCTTTTCTCTGTAGGCATACTTAGCAAATCTATAGAAGAGTAAGTGTAGACATGATCAATGGACAACAAACTGTAAATGCAGATATAAATATATAGCAATAAATAATGAGCATGAAATAACAAGATAAAAGAAACCTTAAATGAGATGAGTGTAAGTATCTCCTTTTGTTCAAGAGCCTGATGGTTGAGTGGTGGTACTTGTTCTTGAACCTGGTGGGGTGAGTCCTGAGGCTTTTGTACCTTCTACCTGATGGAAGAAGCAAGAAAAGCGCATGGTATGGGTGGTGAAGATCTTTGATAATGCATGCTGCTTTCCTATGGTAATGCTTCAAGTAGATGTGCTCAGTTGGGATGTTTTACCCCTGATGTACTGGGCAGAACCTTGCCAAAGAGTCTCGACCTGAAATGTCAACTGTATTCTTTTCCGTAGATGCAGCCTGGACGGCAGGATTCCTCCAGTATTTTGTGTGTGTTGCTTGCATCTGCAGCATAAGTAGATGGTCTCTTGTTTGTGATTTGACCGCTACCTTTTGTAGGATTTTCTACTCAAAGGTATTGGGGGTCCCATGATACCATACCAGATCATAATATAGCCTGTCAGTACACTTTCCACCACACACCTATAGAAGTTTGCCAAGGTTTTTGATGACATGCCAAATCTCCGCAGACTCCTGAGGAAGCAGAGGCACTGTTGTGCTTTGTTCACAATTATATTTATATAATGGGTCCAGGACAGGTCCTCTGAAATAGTGACACCCAGGAATTTAAAGTTACGGACTCAGTCCACCTCCGATCCTCTAATAAGGACTGACTCATGGACTTCCGGTTTTCCTCTCCTGAAATCTACAATCAGTTCCTTGGTCTTGTTGACATTGCATGAGAGATGGTTGTTATTACACCACTCAGCCAAATTTTCAATCTCCCTCCTGTATGCTGGATACTAGTATCAAACATAAGAATGAGTATGACCCATTAGCTGTCCTCCCATTTGCACCAATTAACATCCAAAAAAACATATGTCAGTAGATAAGTATAACTAGCATTCATTTCTTGCACAGCTTTAGCGCTGGTTATCAAAGCAGAATTTCTCCTTTGGCATATGGCTCGCCATTCATCTTGAGCAGTGGTTCCCAATGTTTTTTGGGTTACCGCCTCCTTGGCTCCCAAGCAACATTCCCAGAGCTCCCCTCTCCCTTTCTGGCCGTTACAAAAAAGCTATAAAGAATTTTGATATTCAATGCACAGTGAAAGAAAATAAGAACTGCAAACTCAAAGCAGTGACAATTGATTACAAAAAATATTCAAATCTATTGAAAGCTACAAATACTATCATTTCTTTAGAAACATAGAAAACCTACAGCACAATACAGGCCCTTCAGCCCACAAAGTTGTGCCGAACATGTCCCTAACTTAGAAATTACTAAGCTTACCTATAGTCCTCTATTTTTCTAAGCACCACGTACCTATCCAAAAGTCTCTTAAAAGACCCTATCGTATCCGCCTCCCCCACATTTTCCGGCAGCCCATTCCACGCACTCACCACTCTCTGAGTAAAAAATTACCCCTGACATCTCCTCGGTACCTGCTCCCAAGCACCTTAAACCTGTGTCCTCTTGTGGCAACCATTTCAGCCCTGAGAAAAAGCCTCTGACTATCCACACTATCAATGCCTCTCATCATCTTACACACTTTGAATTAATTTCTTTATTTAATTACAGTAAAAGCTATTTTCATCAACCATTTTAGAGCATACATTAGTAGTCCAACTATTCGATACTTCACTGTTTTTTCCCCTTTCAATCACATGAATCGACTTGATGCAGTAATTTCCGGTCAGATGGTGGCATGCTCAGGTGCATTGGTCACTCCAGTTCCAATCAAAGGTGTGCTTGTTCATCTTGTTCATCTTTTTTATGACTGCAACTTACTGCGGGACAGTAAGGACATCAAATACTGCAGGACTATCTCATCAGCGAGTTGCTCGATAGCAATTGAGCTGGACTTACTGTGTACCATTATCGTGTTGTCGTCTAGATGTGTCGCGCATTGTTGGACGGTGCGCAGTGTGAATGATTGTCTTGGATGATTTTATCATTATTGCTGGGACTCCCATACTGTAAAAGGACTAGATGCGATATAGTTCATCAAATGAGTTTGAGAAAGTTTCCTTAATCAGTACACAGAAGTCCCAACAAGAGAGTATGTTATACTTGATCTGCTATCAGAGAATGAGACAGGGCAGGTGACTGCACGGGACAAAATTGGTTCTCTGAAAGATCAGAAAGGTAATCTATGCCTGGAGCCAAAATAGATTCAAGATGAGGTAGCAAATTGGATTAAACATTAGCTTTGTAGGAGAAGCAAGAGAGTAGTAGTAGTTGGCTGTCTCTCTGACTGAAGGCCTGTGATTAGAAGAGTGCAGTGGAGATTGATGCTAGGTCCATTGTTGTTTGTCATCTATATCTGTGATCTGAATGATAATATGTTTAAGTGGATCAGCAAACTAGCGGATGACAACAAGATTCGGGGTGTAGGGTACAATGAGGAAGACTATCAATGCTTGCAGTAGGATATGTGTCAGCAAGGAAAATGGCAGATGGAATTTAATCCAGACAAGTATGAAGTGTTGCAGGTCGGTAGGACCAACCAAGGTAGTTATTACACAGCGAACAGTTGGGCACTGAGGAGGAAGCTTGAGCAAACGGAACTGGAAATACATAATTCATTGAAAGTGGTGGCACAGGCAGATACAGTCGTAAAGAAAGCTTTTGGCACATTAGCCTTCATAAATCAATGTATTGAGTACAGGAGATGGGATATTATGTTGAAGCTGTGTAAGATACTGTGTGCAGTTTTGGGCACCTACCTACAGAAAAGATGTAAATAAGTTTGAAAGAGTACAGAGAAAATTTACAAGGATGTTGCCAGGTCTGAAGGACCTGAATTATAAAGAAAGATGAAATAGGTTGGGACCTTATTCCTTGGACTGTAGAAGTTTGAGGGGAGATTTGATAGAGGTATACAAAATTATGAAAAATATAAATAGGGTAAATGCAAGCAGACTTTTTCCATTGAGGTTGGATAGGAATACAATAGTGGTCACAGGTTAAGTGTGAAAGGTGAAATGACTAAAGGAAAGATGAGGAGAATCTTCTTCACTCAGAGGGTCGTGAGAGTGTGGAATGAACTGCCATTTTAAGTGGTGCATGTGAGTACGATTTCAATGTTTAAGAGAAGTTGCGATACGTGGACAGGAGGAATATGGAGGGCTATGGTCTGAGTGCAGGTCGATGGGAGTAGGCAGTTTAAATGGTTTGGCATGTACAAGATGGGCCAAAGGGTTTGTCTCTGTGCTATACTCTTCGACAACTCCGTGCCTATTGTTTAAGCCCAATCTCAAATTCTGCAATCAATAAAGGAAAAAGTTATGATCTCATCATAACTCGGGCAACAACTGACTCTACCTGAATATACATAAAGTGGAGCAGCAATATTCTGACTGAGCCGGTGTTTAGAGAAATGCTGTCAAGGCCATTTGAAAGTATAAATTCTGAAATTTACCCCATTGAACACCATACCCTAATTCACAGAAATTGTGCATTGCATGATTACAGTATAGAAATTGAACAGGCTAATATGGGACTACAGTAATGAACAGCAATTATGTTCAGTAAGGGCCCAGAAATAACATGATTTCTGCAGTCGAAATTTCTCCTGATATGCCAAATACAAGTAAAACGTGCTTCGAGCAAAGTCTAAGAGAACAGTGGGTTAGATGAGGTGATTACATGATCATTGTAACCAATTATGAAGCACTGAGGGTCAAATGCTTATCATAAGTAATTCATTTCTTAAATTGAGCCTATAATCCATCAGCTAACCTCTTGCTACTGAGTTCTCTCCCTCTACATCCTTTGAAACTCCCACCGACCTTGGGGTTGCTGGGCAATATCACCCATTTGGGGAACCACTGCTCTGGAGCATTTAGATATCAAAATAATTCTAATTTACTCAACGTATACTGATAAGCATAAGATAGTCACACTTACCATATAAATTCTTATGATCTAAGTATTTTGAAAACATACCATGAAGTTCAAATTTAATTCATTGTGTGATAACTGTAAACCAAGTAAAGATGAAAGAAACTACAACAGATTCTTACCTGATTAAACTTAATGTAGGAAAAATAGAGATGAAAGTACATACTAATTTACCCTGATAGCTGTAGAGATTTTCAATTCGATTAAGAAAGAGCTGTGCTGAATAGTTTCTATGATCTCAGATTATTTTAATTAATTATGTTGCTGAATGTTCTATTGTATGATGAAGGATTAACATGGAATCATAATTGAGCTTCATCCATATACTGGTAGAGTATTGTTTTCCTGTTGACCCACACTTGGAATGCATCGCTTTTCAAATAATATGCGAAGTCTTCATTGTACAGGTGGCGTATTTTGCGTGGGCTGTAGACCTTAAAAGTAGTGGGAGCTGCGAAAGATCTTTTTTTTTTCTTTTTAATGGTGGAAATTAAGTAATTTATTGTAATTCAATTCTTCTGTGTATGTGTAATTACAAACTGCTCAGGCATTTGTTTAGAGTTCTATGTGTATAGTACTCATAAAGGATGTGGAAAATGGTTCTAGCATAACATTTACTGATAGTACCAACATATATGTCTAGGGGAATAGAATTACCTCGATTTCATGAAATTGTTGTAAGAAAGACAACGCATTGTCCTATATTAAATCTCTCGGATTTTTACAATTTAATGTAAATAGACATGAAAATTGGAGGGACAAGTTGACTGCTTTTATTTCACCACCATTTTAATCTATCATTTATGAATTTACTCTTAACAAAGGAATTCTCTTTGCTCCACAGTTTACCACTATCTGAAACAGCTTATACCTCAATTTTTCAGGTCTGATGAAGGGATGCTCATCTGAAATACTAACTCCATTTCTTTTTGCAGCTTTTGCCTGATCTGCTTAGATTTTTCTGTGTTTTTCATTTTTGCTTTTAGTTCAGTCAATCTTATCCTATTGTATAAATCTAGAATGCCAAGACACCCTCTAATCATTACTAACTTATGACACAGACCTAGAAGTTTAATCTGCTGATAATAACTGCCATTTTAATTGATTCTATCACAGATATTCCCTTTGTCCTGCATATCTGTCCCTGCATCTTCTCTACTTCTGAAAGCTAATATTCATTTATCTCTTTCCCAGTTCCGTCAAAGGGTTGCAGACCTGAAATGTTGACAGTATTTTTTCCACAGATGCTGCCTGACCTGCTGGGATTTTCCAGATTCTGGGGGGATTTTTATGCATAATAAGTGATATCTAGTCAACCCTTCTTCACTTTATTGAGAACTAGTTTACAGCTCCCCTACAAGGAATTGGCAAGCCTCCAAAGTCCTTAATTTATATTTTTATTTGACCAGAAAATACATGCACAAACTTGAATTTACCCATCTAACCATGGCATTTTAACTTCAGCATTTAATCTGCAAAATTGCTCCATGATGAATTATACCATCTCCCTGAACTTACATTGAGTTACCTCATGGACTTTTACTTCTCTCTATTCTACTTCCTTCAATTTCTATAACTAATCATGCCTGAAGATAATACTCTGTCAAAACATATATTACATATATTTCTGTTACTGCAATTTATTGAACAATCTTTTCTTCATAATGGTTGCTATATTTAGTATCATTCAATTCTACATGTGCAATGATGCAGTCAATTTGAGTTAGTGCAGTTCAGAGACATAAACAATAAGCAAGTTTTAAAAAATTAATATAATTCTACAGGGGCAATCAGTTACCCATAATGAATACAATATTCAGGCAGCAGAAATGAAGAAGATATACTTGGACAGAAGTCAATGACAGTACAACTGACTAAGCAGATTATATGCTAGCAGAAATCATCGTCGAGCAGTGTCAACAGTAAGCATACTCTATATATCTGGCAGTAAGATGTGTTGCACTGTAATCGTAACATTGTAATGTGTATCTCAAAGATAAATCCTCCATTTAGCAAGCCTGTCAATTTCATTATGGGTAAGTTTCACAGTATAAATAGTCTCAGGTGATGCCATTCTAAATCAAATAATGAATACAACAAAGCATGAGTCCCATCAGAAAATATTTTTTACTTACAAATACAAAGTTTGAAGATAATAAGATTGAAAGCAAATTGGCAATACTCAGAAAGGCAGAAAATAATCAGACTTTTGATTTCCCTATAATATTACAATACATAATACTGAACATAGCAAAGAAAATGAGACATTAAAATTAGTCATTACTTTTTGAAATAAATTTGAAATTTAAGAATTGAGAAGCAATTGAAAAACCATGGAAATGCCATATTTCTGACCTTTATAAAAGCTAATTATTAAGTTGTTACTTTTCTTTCTTGGTTACATTTTAAAAGGAGATGTTAATCTCCAAAGATTTGCAATCTTTCAATAATTTAATTTATTCCTATCAGTATAGTTATTCTCTGCTGAACATAACAGCTGCAATTTTTATTACTCACATTGGCTTTGTACTTAGATATCTTGGCCACCACTTTGCAGGTGTTAGTTCAAAATAATGTAACCCAAGTTAATTAAACCCAAAAGATGGAATGTTAGAAAGCTCCACCTGTGCAAGACAGAGGCATAGCTGAGCGCATCCATGGGGACTGAGCCTGGGGGTCTGTCTGTCTGCTCATGTCTTGGTTCTTGGACATGGAGGCTTGACAGCTGAGTCAAACTGCACTGTCCATCAGCAGGTGATTCTAGCTGCTGTATATGGGATTTGGGAATTTTCAATGGAAATGAATTCCAAATGACAGCTGAAATCATTCCTCAGTAAGATCGGGTGAGGATTTTTTTTGGTGTAAGCTTGTGAATCGACTTTCCGTGGATGATCAACTATTTCATCCAACGAAACAAGAAACAAGATAGTGAGCCACCCAAGATCGAAGAACCAGTGCTGGAACAATATGTTTAAAGACATAGAGGATTTAATACGGTTGGGTGTATTCGAAGGATCTGAATTTGATTTTCTGCAAGAACTGATTATTTTTGCAAAGACTTTGATAAGTTACTGAAAGAGATTTGTTTTTGTTTAAAAGTTGTGATGTTGAAGAATTGCTGTGAAAGGAGTTAAACTGTATAGATATGTACTGTAGTTTTTGAATTTAAATTTCAATTTGAAGATATACGGAATTGAATTGAATCTGAAGCTAACGATATACTTAAGAATAGGAATTCAATTAGTTTTCTAACTAGGGATAAATAAAAAGAAAAGTTTAGTCTGTAAACCTTTAAATAGTGAATAACACTAGATCTAATTTGTTAGAGAAGTTAGAGTAACAAAGGTTGTTATAATGAATCTCACTGATTCTAACTAAACAATTTTGTTGATATGTATGATTTGGAACTGAACAGAATGCTGGAATTTTGAATTATTCTTACTCATGTAAATATTTTGAATATCTTGTGCTTTTATAAACAACACTTGTCTCCAGAAGTGTGTGCTTTCTATTCATTGCCTCCTCCTGATATCTTGAGCTTCTGGTGGCCGACTTGCATCTAGTGTCGTACCACGCAATTTGATTTTCTCATAAAGAGTGCAGCAACCAGTCACACGAGATAAGACAAGCGCTGCACTGTTAAAATAATCTGCATTGATGGTGAGATCCCTAATTAGTATTTCAAATTCAAAATTTGAAATATGAAATTCAGAGTTAATTTTGAACAGTATATCAGAACAGAGGAACAAATGGATTAGCATTAAATGTGTGTTGCAATGGCCACGACATGCAGAGTAAGACTGGAGATAAATGTATACAATATAAAGGACTTACATTGAAGTCCAATTGGGTCAAATATCAACCAATCATTTTGAGGCATTGCAAATTTTTGCATATTCACTATATTAGCTGTAATAAGACATTAATATTCATATTAATTTTGAATAATAATGGTGTTTTTTAATTAAGGATGAAGAAATATTTTGAAGCAATTTGTTTCAAACCCATTTGTCCAAACAGAGCTAAAAGCAGCAACTCCATTTGATACTATATGATGGAAATATAATACATGATAAATTAAGAAAGACACCAAATATCTCATCAAAGAGATGGGTTTTACGGAGAACATTGAAAGAAACATTAAAGAGAAGAGGCAGAGAGATTTTGAAAAAGAATTTAATGATTTGGCTCCTTGAGAGCTGAAGGCGCGTTATCAGTAATGAAATTCGGAATGATCAAGAAGCCAGAAAGGCTCATCGCTCTCCGCACTGAAAGATATGTTGAAACAAAATTAGAACGGAGTTTTGTTAGGACAGATGAGTTTCCAGAGATAGAGCTGATACGCCATCAAAAGATATGAAATGGATTAGGTGACCTCAGAATAGACTCAGAATGTTGGTCTCCCAAATATTTAGTGGAGGAAATCTATTCAGAATCAGAACCAGATTTATTATCACCAGCATGTGACATGAAATTTGTTAACTCAGCAGCAGCAATTCAATGCAATACATAATCTAGCAGAGAGAAAAAAATAATAAATGAATTAAAACATAATAATAAATAAACAAGTAATCAATTATGTATATTGAATAGATTTTAAAAAGTGTGCAAAAACAGAAATAATATACATTAAAAAAGTGAGGTAGTGTTCACGAGATCAATGTCCATTTAGGAATCGGATGGCAGAGGGGAAGAAGCTGTTCCTGAATTGCTGAGTGTGTGCCTTCAGGCTTCTGTACCTCCTACCTGATGATAACAGGGAGAAAAGGGCATGCCCTGGATGCTGGAGGGCCTTAATAATGGACGCTGCCTTTCTGAGACGCCACTCCCTAAAAAAGTCTTGGCTACTTTGTCGGCTAGTGCCCAAGATGGAGGTAACTAGATTTACAACCTTCTGCAGCTTCTTTCGGTCCCGAGCAGTTGCCCCTCCATACCAGACAGTGATGCAGCCTGTCAGAATGCTCTCCACGGTACAACTATAGAAGTTTCTGAGTGTATTTGTTGACATGCCGAATCTCTTCAAACTCCTATTAAAGTATAACCACTGTCTTGTCTTCTTTATGACTACATCGATATATAGGGACCAGGTTATGTCCTCAGAGATCTTCACACCAAGGAACTTGAAACTGCTCACTCTGTCCACTTCTGATCCCTCTATGAGGATTGGTAAGTGTTCCTTCATCTTACCCTTCCTGAAGTCCACAATCAGCTCTTTAGTCTTACTGGCGTTGAGTGCCAGATTGTTGCTGCAGCACCATTCCACTAGTTGGCATATCTCACTCCTGTACACCCTCCTGTCACCACCTGAGATTCTACCAACAATGGTTGTATCATGAGCAGATTTGTAGATGGCATGTGAGCTATGCCTAGCCACTCAATCATGCGTATACATAGAGAAGAGCAGTAGGCTAAGCATACACCCCTGAGGTGCGTCAGTGTTGATCGTCAGTGAGGAGGATATGTTATCACCAATCCACACAGACTTTGGTCTTCCAGTTAGGAAGTCGAGGATACAATTGCAGAGGGAGTACAGAGGCCCAGGTTCTGCAACTTCTTCAACTTCTTCCTACTTCTGGGGCGCCTAGGCACAACTTGAGTAGCAGCAGTACTCTCAATGGATGGGATTAAATTTTAAATCTATTCAACAATTCTACTAGATGAAAAAGCAAATTCAGGCATATTACAAAAAATGAAGAGGATTAATTGGAGGTAGAGCAAAGTAGAGTCGATTATTACCAGCATTTGCGTTGTGTTGTTATGTTTTCCAAAGCGGTTGCTGAAAGATCAAGGGGAGATCACCAGAAGTATTGATTTGGACATCTGAAAAGAAGTTGGTAAATGTGATTCTCTGCCAGTGACTGGAGAGAGCCAGGAAAACGCAATCCGACAGTGGAACAGCATTGAAGAGGTTAGGAAACTGTGTCAAATTATGCAGTAGGTAAAGAGGCAAAAGGGGATAGATTATCTTGACACAATCACATAATGCCTTTATACTATGATTAAAACCATTTCAGAACAGGGACAGTGTTGACAAAGCAACAGAAAGGATTCAAACAAGGAATCCTGGGAAAGATGAGCAACAATTTGGATGGCTTCAACATATTGGACACAGCACATAATGAACCAGCAAATAACATAATTCAGACACAGTAGTCAGGAAAGAAAAAGATTGGAAAATGGTGAAAGTTTGCAAATAAAATTAAATATTCAAGAGGTTAAGTTCTTGGGCTTTAAATTTGTATCAGTTCCTGCAACCCTGCATAGAAAATGTTTCAATGTAACTTAGAAGAACTTTCTGATCAGAAATAAATCCTTCTCACAGCAATCCAATTCCTTTCAGCACATGTGGTAATTATCCTATCACAGACCTTTCCAGGTCCAGTCTATATGCTGAAGCAGGAGAATGACCACAAGTTCAGCCTTCTTAAAGATGAAGCTGTAAGAAATCCCTTTTTGATCCCTAAAAGTAATCACACCAAACTCTAGGGTGTTAATGCAACCTTATAATCCATAAACCCTCAACAAGTTAATAATGCAGTATTTGATCCTTCTGTGATTGCTTTTGGAAGATAAGAGGGATGTCCACAACATGATTATAAATGGTCTACAACACAGTATTAATAGGCACTGAGATAAACGTAATACTGACTGGAAAGTGCAAAATAACAAAAATCAATCTCCCACTACAAACATATTCATCTTCATCTTCATCTTCTATTTTATTTTTCCTCCACAGTGCAATATTTTTTCTTCTTTGTAGTGCTGGCAAGTTTTCTTTTTTCCTGCCTGGTAATGTGGGAACATTCATCTTAGAATAGGTTAAATATTCGGCACAATTCCCTTGAGGGTTGAAAGGCCTATACTGTGCTGTAATGCTCTATATTCCATCTTCTAAATTTTCTCTGCACTCTTTCAAGTTTATTCATATCTTTTCTGTAGGTAGTTGACCGGAACTGCAGACAGTATTCTAAATTCACATTCACCAACATCTTGTATAACTTCAGCATAACATCCCAAATCCTGTACTCAAAGCACTTTCAGAGCTGTTAGAGGATGAGTTGAAGCTGCACACTAAAGATCTGAAATTATAATCTGTTATCATTTCAGTGCAGCAGAGAGCAAATATCATGTTGTGCTGCAAAAGACCTCCATACCACACCTTTCAAGAAAACACTGGACATTTGTTTGCATAAGTTGTATAAAATGGATAAATTCTGCCTTCTTCTCCCTTCCTTTCCAGTCCTGATGAAGGGTATTGGCCCAAAACATCTACTGTTTATTTTGCTCCATAGATGCTGCTTGATCTATTGAGTTCTTCCAGCATTTCGTGTGTGCTACTCTGCACCTGCAAAATCTCTTATGGTAATAAAGTATGCATTTTTTTTTCTATGAGTTTATATGAACTGTACATAAACACTGAAACAGGCCTGCTGAGGCTTTGCGGGCTGCTCTTTGGCTCTTGCTTAGTTTGGTAGTAACTTCAAGGTTTACGGATGATTGTGTAATGTACTGTACTGTAAATTGATGAAGGCAGAGCAGTGGATGTCGTGTAAATGGATTTCAGCAAGGCATTTGATAAGGTTCCCCAATGCAGGCCCATTCAGAAAGTAATAAGACATGGGTTCCAAGGAGACCTTGCTTTGTGGATCTACAATTGGCTTGCTCACAGAAGGTAAAGAGTGTTCATATTCTGCATGGAGGATGGTGACCAGTGATGCTCTGCAGGGATCTGTTCTGGGATCCCTCCTCTTTGTAATTTTCATAAATGACCTGGATGAGGAAGTAGAAGGGTGGGTTGGTAAGTTTGCTGATGACACAAAATTTGGGGGTGTTGTGGATAGTCTGGAGGATTGTCAGGGGATACAGTGCAACATCAATAGGATGCAGAACCGTGCTGAGAAGTGGCAGATGGAGTTCAACCCCAGTAAGTATGAAGGGGTTCTTTTCAGTATGTCAAATTTGAAGACAGGACATAATATTAGTGGTAAGGTTCTTGGCAGTGTGGAAGAGCAGCGAGATCTTGGGATTCGTGGCCAAAGGACTCAAAGCTGCTGCACAGAATGACAGCATTGTTAAGAAGGCATACGGTGTGTTAGCCTTCATCAGCCGTGGAATTGAATTCAAGAGCTATGAGGTAATGTTACATTTATATAAGACCTTAGTTAGACCCCATTTGGAGTACTGTGTTCAGTTCTGGTCACTTCATTACAGGAAGGATGTGGATACCATAGAGAGCGTGCAGAGGAGATTTACATAGATGTTGCCTGGATTGGGGAGCATGCCTTATGAGAATAGGTTGAGTGAACTTGGCCTTTTCTCCTTGGAGTGATGAAGTATGAGAGGTGACCTATAAGATGATGAACGGCATTGATTGCATGGAAAGCCAGAATCTTTTCCCCAGGCCTGAAATGGTGAACACAAGGGGAGCATAGTTTTACGGTGCTTGGAAGTAGGTACAAGGGAGATGTCAGAGGTAAGTTTTTCACATGGAGAGTAGTGGGTGCGTGGAATCCACTGCCTGTGAAGATGATAGAGGCAGATACAATAGGGTCTTTTAAGAGACCCTTAGATAGGTACGTGGAGCTTAGAAAAATAGAGGGCTTTGCAGTATGGAAATTCTAGGCAGTTTCTAGGGTAGGTTACATGGTTAGCACAACATTGTGGGCTAAAGGGTCTGTAATATGCTGTAGATTTTTATGTTTCTATGTTTTGAGCTCTTCACTAGCTTTTTGTTAGCAAAACTGGCCTTCCTTTAGTGCGGATGTTGGTTGGTACAGCACATGACTGGGATCCTAGTGCTCTGAAGATAGCCTCCTCATCTTTGCTTCATCTGCTCAGACACAAAAATCAGTGCTTCATTGGTCTTAATGTCTTCTAACACAAATTTCTGTGCATTACACAGAATGTAGGTTTCCTCGTGTCATGCATTATATTCTATGCACTTGTCTGTCTCAGTGTGAACTGCGATTTTAGGGAATATATTTTTATATTTTGCTTCCAAAGATGTCTGTAGATGAGGGACACAAGACCGTGGAAGTTCAGAATGAAAACATTATGGCAGCTGCCAATTTCTTTGCATTTATATATAGCTTCATGCAACTGGAATTACAGATGATCACTGTTTTCCTTAAGTAACTGACAGCCTTTCTTATTAATCAATGCAAGTCAATCTTGGCATCTTCTATAGGTCATGAACACTGTGGTGACCTATGCGCTGGATAATGCATCGATGTGACAGAACTGCTTTCTCCATTTTCCTGTTGCTGCAGTAGCTATAGTCTACAGCTACACTGAATGATAACTGTCCTGATTGTCCCCACTCTCATGCTGCCTCAGTCATCTGGGACATCTTCATTACACATTTTGCATTGTTGGGTAATCTTTTCTAACACACAGTCACATTCACCTCAGATTTACATGCTAACTCTTCTTGTCCTTCTCCCTAATGGCGGCATGGAAATTGATACACAAGGCAAGCTGGATATCTGATTCAAAGTCCTGTGTGAGATTAAGATTTGGTGGTCTGAAAACAATGATGAGGGGAGAAAGTAATTTCATGCATGTGGGGTATGGCTGAGAATTGAATCATCCTCCAGATATAAAGTGTGCGGTATATAGTGTATTTATAACACAAAAGAATGTTAGATTATAAAATCCATAAGTATATTCCACAGATGCTATAGCTTGCCTCACTGTTTAGGGCAGGTGACTCAGTCAGCTGTGTCATAAAGCTGAGATAAAGAAAAGTTCAATAAATGTGTTTATGAACAGTTTCAGAGGACGAGGAAATAACTTGCACACAAGAACATTTACTGGCTTTTTGTGGACCTCTTCTAGTGTTTTCTGACCGAAGCAAATGTATGGGTCATTTAACACTATGATTAGATTTAGTGATTTCCTGTTACTGGACAAGTCAGCTATGACAGCACTCATTTCTGGTGCTGGTCTTTCGGAAATGTCAAACTGCTTTTTGCTCTTCGATGCTGTTGATGGAGCATCATTGTACTTTGTACCTTTGCTTAAGATTGGCTGCGTGTTCAATTGAATCCTCTTTTTAACTTTCAGAATTCTCAACTTTGGCTTATTTTCCTTCTAAACATTGAGAGAATTGTTCTGGAAAACTAACCATAATTGCGAAGAATACAATTACTACAGAATGTATATTGCGGAAACATCATGAATTTCTTAACAATCAAATAAAACTATTACAATTTATGAATTAACATTTCCTGTATTGTTAAAACTGTTCAGCTTCACAGGTGACAGGGATTTCCTATATAGTCCCTATAATAAGCATCCTGGCTGGTTGAATTGCAGCTTGGTATTGAGACTCTAATGTATAGGATTGTTGACTCAGCCAGCTCTATCATGGGCATAACCCTCCCATCATTGATGAAATCTTCATGAGGAGGTGGCTCAAGAAGATGACAGTCAGCACCAAGGACCCCCAGCATCTGGGAATGCCCTCCCCTTGTCACTACCATTGGGGAGGAGGTACTTTATCTTGAGAACCCACACTCAGGTTCAGCTTCTTCTCCTCCACCACCAGATTTCTGAATGGTCCATAAACATTACCTCAATATCTTGCTTTTGCACTGTGTTTTCTGTAATTTACAGTAATTTTACGTCTTCGCTGCTAGTAAGTAATAAACTTCTTGTCATATAAGTCGATGGTAATAAATCTAATTCTGATAAATTTGACTTCGGAATCAGGTTCAATCACAGACTTCTCTAAACTAATTAATGTTAAACTCACAGTCTCTTCAGAAAGGAGAGGGGGGAAAATCAGCACCTAAATTTACTGGTTACTTGAATGAGTATAACAGCACACTCGATTGTGGTGGGCCTTGGAAGTGAATATTGTCAGGCAATCATTGCATAGGATTAGATGTAAAGAGTGAATACTTGGACAAAGTGTTAAAGGATTGATGGCACATAAGAAATCCCATAAACCACTGTGTGTTGTAATTTTTCAAAACAGAGAAAAAAAAGGAAAGAAATTCATGGCTGTCTAGCTTCAACTTTCTCACTATTTCCAAAGTTAATATCTGTTGGAATAAACACAGAAAACTTAATTCAAACCATGTCACAAAAGTAAATCTAACAAGCTTCTCTGCTGTATTGACTATTCTGTTCTTTGTCATCTCATCAATACAGTATTACAAACTGATGCATTCACTTATGAAGCAGAGTCTCTTGATATTACAATTTAGTATGCTGGTAGTGCTTTATTTAGAGTATCAAGTCAGCTCCCTAGAAGGTGTACAATTCTTTCTGCCTGTTTTCCCCTTAATAAGCTGCTGTCAGATAAACGAATACAGAGATGCAGGAAAATATTCATTGTGTAAACTCATATTCAAGAAATGGCTCTTTAAGCCACATTTCAAAAAGACAGAATTTTATGCAAAATACTGAAGGTAAAGAATACAATGTTTTTTTTAAAGTAAAAAGTGACAAAAACCACGCCACAGAACATGTTGACCAATGTCATTAAAATGTAAATCACTCTGGTAGCATCTACAGAAGGCAATCATCAGTCTTAAGTCCTGCAAAAGATGTCAATTGTACTGCAACAGAAAAGGCCAAAGTCAACCACCTGGTTGAAATGGGATAACCATGAAAACAAATTTCAAGGGCAAAGGAAATTATTATGCATATAATCCAACTCAGTCAACAACAAGTTTGTCCTCTGAGGCTGGTCTGGATCTGAATAATAGCCATGCCATTTTCTGTCTAGGAACATTTTATAATTTAGTTCTAATTTGAAAATTATGTAAAATGCAAATCAGACGCACTGAGCTACATCGTTGACCTTCTGAGCTCCTGTTGTTCAAAGTTCTGTAAATTACAATTCTTCTCTAGCACAGTTCAACACTATCAGTCCACTTGCTCAATAACCAACTGGATGGCACAAGTTCACCAGGTTGATTCCAGAGATGAGGGGGTTAGACCTTGAGGAGAGATTGAGTCTTCTGGCTCTCTATTCGCTGGGATTCAGAAGAATGAGAGGAGATCTTATAGAAACATATAAAATTATGAATGGGATAGATAATATAGAAACAAGAAAGTTGTTTCCATTGATAGGTGAGACTAGAACAAGGGGACATAGCTTCAGGAGTTAGGGAAGTAGATTTAGGATGGAGATGAGGAAGAGATGCTTTTCCCAGAGGGTGGTGAATCTGTGGAATTCTTTGCCCAATGAAGCAGTGGAGGCTACCTTAGTAAATATATTTAAGACAAGGTTGGATAGATTTTTTGCATAGTAGGGGAATTAAGGGTTATGGGGAAGAGTCAGGTAGGAGGGGATGAGTCCATGGCTAGATCAGCCATGATCTTATTGAATGGCAAAGCAGGTTCGACTGGCCAGATGGCCTACTCCTGCTCCTATTTCTTATGTTCTTATGTAAGTCCAATAAGCGATGAAGGCATCAAGGCCTCAGATATTATAGTTACTCACCAGTTGAAGGACTGCAATAAACTATCAGATAATCTGCAGTTACACAAAGTGCTGGAGGAACTCAGGAGGTCAGGCAGCATTTATGGAGAAGAATAGAGTCAACATTCTGGGCCATGATGTTTTATCAGGACTGGAAAGGAAGGGGGAAGAAGGCGAAATCGGAAGGACTGGGGTGGAGAAGGAGTACAAGCTAGAAGGTGATTGATAAAGCCAGATGAAGGGGAAGATAGGTAGATGGGCAGGGGTGAGGAGGGATAAAGTGAGAAGCTGGGAGGTGATAGGTGGAAAAGGTAGAAGAAGAATGCATCTTTTAGGACAGGAGAGTGGACACCAAAGGGAGGTGATAGGCAGGTGAGGAGAAGAGAAGGAGTAATCTGCATTAGCAGTGGACCAATGGATTCACAGACAGACGGAGGTTCGCACAGGTCAGGGAGGAGAGTTTAAAAAAAAGGAGTGGTTTGCGGGGCTCGGTGCATTAATGGCGGACCAATTGCTCGCGATTCATTAGCAAGCGCAAATAAAAACAAATAAAGCAGCATCAAAGCAGAGTGGCCATTGTGTGAGTGGACCAGTGTAGGAGTGGAAACTTGAGACTTTGGCGGGGAGGCACAGGTAAGTAGCGGGTAGGGCTTTTGTAGTGGTTAAATACAATGTCACTAAATTACAGCTAACTAAATAATGTAGGGATGTTGTAGGATCAGGTGATATGCTGTAGCTGCATGATGTGGGAGCTGGTGAACCCCATTATGGTTCCTAGTGACCATATCTGCAGCAAGTGTTGGCTGCTTGAGGAATTCACGTTCAAAGTTGATGACCTTGAATCTGAGCTTCAAACACCGCGGCACATCGGGGAGGTGGAGAGTTACCTGGATTCTCTGTTTCAGGGAGCAGTCATACCCATTAGATTAGCTGCCTGAAATTGGGTCTATGGTCAAGGACAAGACCGTGCCACTATGACTGAAGCAGGTATGGGATCAAAGAGACAGTGCTGCACGAGCCTCAGCCCTTGAAATGGTCCAACAGGGCTGAGAATTTTTGCTCCCTGTGTGGATGAGAGTGGGGGCTGTAGGAAGGATGAGCAACCTAACTGTGGCACCATAGTTCAGGGAGTCATTCAGGAGTGGGAGAGAAGAGAAATTTAGTTGTATTTGGGGGCAGTATAATCAGGGGAATAGACAGAGTTCTCTGTTGTGAGGATGGAGTGTCCTGATGGCTGTGCTGCCTGCCTGGTGCCTGGGTGTGGAACATCTTATCTGACTGCAGAGGAATTTGCAATAGGAGGGGAAAGATCCACTGGTCCATACGGGTACCAACAACATAAGTAGAATGAGGAAGGAGGTTCTGATGGAATTTAAGCAGCTAGGGACCAAATTAAAAAGCAGAACCAAAAATGGTGGTAATCTTTGGATTACTACCTGAGCCATGTGCAAATTGGCATAGGGTCAAGAAGATTAGAGAGTTAAATGCGTGGCTCAAGGATTAGTTTGGGAGAAGTGAGTTTGATTTTATGGGAAATTGGCACCAGTTTTGGAGAAGGAGGGAGCTGTACCAATGGGATGGGCTCCACCTGAACCGTGATGGGACCTGGATCCTAGCAAATTGCATAACTAGGGCTGTGAATAGGGCTTTAAGCTAAATAGTAGGGGGGTGCGTTCAACAGATTGGAGAAGTATGAATAAAGTAAAGTGTGGATAAAGATAAAGTAAAAGCAAAAGTTAAGTAAGAGTGGAGTAAAGAAAAGTCCAGTGCAAAACAGAAAAAGATTACAAGATTTTAAAAGCACAATGAGTGTAAGGGCACTTTATCTGAATGCCCGTAGTATTCAAAATAAGGTCAGTGAACTTATGCCACAAATTAGTACAAAGGGGTATAACTTAGTGGCCATTACGGAAACATGGTTGTAGGGTGGAAAGAATTGGGAATTAAATATTTAAGGATATCAGGTAAAATGGAGGGATAGAAAGGAAGGTAAGGGATGTGGGGTAGTGCTCTTAATTAAGGATGAGATCAGGGCGATAGTAAGAGATGATATAAGATTTATTGAATCCAGCTGGGTAGAGATTAGGAATAAAAAGTTAAAGTCTGTCCCGAGCCTTTGTTGCTCAACAGGCCAGTGCTTATGCTGGTTTCCATGGCGTGAAGCGACTGAAAGTACAAGACTCCCCCCCGAATAGGACGCCAGTCTATCACGAGGTTAACCCCCAGCATTTTGCTGGTACCCATTTTCAGCTGGGTGGACTGGAGCAGTGTGTGGTTAGGTGCCTTGTTCAAGGACACATATGCTGCCTCAGCTGGGGCTCGAACTCACGACCTTCAGATCGCTAGTCCAACGCCTTAACCACCTGGCCACGCGCCACCAGATTAGGAATAGGTAAGGGAAAAAAAATCACTGTGGCAGTTGTCTATCGGCCACTGAATAATAGCGTTACAGCGGCACAGGCAATAAACAGAGAAATAGCTGAGGCATGTAAGAATGGAACAGCAATTAATATGGGGGGCTTTAACTTGACCATAGGTTAGGTGAATCAAGTTGGTCAAGGGAGTCTTGAGGAGGACTTCATCGAATGCATCCTTGATGGCTTTCTTGAACAGCATGTTACTAAACCTACAAGGGAACATGCTATCTTAGATCTTGTCCTGTGCAATGAAACAGGTAAATTTAGTGATCTTGTAGTTAGGGATCCTTTTGGAAAGAATGATTACAGTATGATTGAGTTTCTCATACAAATGGATGGTGCAATAGTTCAATTGAAAACCAGTGTATAATGACCAAACAATGGAGACTACAATGGGATGAGAGAGGATTTGGCTAGTGTAGACTGGGAACACAGGCTATATGGAGGGACGGTTGAGGTATAGTAGAAGACTTCCAAAGAAGTTTTTCCACAGTGTTCACCAGAAGTATATTCCAGTTAAAAGCAATGGGAGAAAGACTGGAGAGTGCCAGCCTTGGATAACTGAGGAAATAAAAGAAGGCATCATACTAAAAGCTCGTTCATACAAAGTCACCAAGAGCAATGGGAAACTGGAAGATTGGGAAAACTTTCTAAAGCAACAAAGAACAGCTGAGTGAGCAATAAAAGGGAAGATAGATTATGAAAATAGACTAGCACAAAATATAAAAACAGGTTTTTTTTTATAATTATATAAAGAAAAGGGTAGCTAAAGTGAATGTAGGTCCCTTGGAGGATGAGAAGGGGGAATTGATTTTGGATAATGAGGAAATGGCAGAAGCTTTGAGTTACTATTTTGTGCCAGTCTTCATGGTGGAGGACACGTCTGACATACCAAAGAGAGATGTTATGGATGTGATGGGAGGGGAGGACCTCGATACAATAGCTATCACTAAAGAGTTATTGCTGAGCAAACTTGTGAGCCTGAAGATAGATAAGTCCCGTGGTCTTGATGGAATGCATCCCAGGGTACTGAAAGAAATGGCAGAAGTTATAGCAGAGGCTTTGTTGATAATTTACCAAAATTCTCTGGACCCTGGACAGGTCCCGGTGGATTGGAAGACAGTGAATGTCATGCCACTTTTCAAAAAAGGATGTAGACAAAAGGCAGATAACTATAGGCCAGTTAGTTTAACATCTGTAGTTGGGAAAATGCTTGAAGCTATCATTAAAGAAGAAATAGTGAGGCATCTGGAAAGAAATGGATCCATCAGGCAAACAGAGGTCCTGTTTGACAAACTTTCTGGATTTTTTCGAGGATATAATGAGTGCAGTGGATAGAGGGGAACAGATGGATGATATTTACTTGGATTTCCTGAAAGGGTTCAATAAGGTGCTACATAAAAAAGTTATTCAGAAGATAATGATGAATAGAGTTGGGGGTGATATATGAGAATGGATAGATGATTGGCTAACTAGTAGAAAGCAGAGAGTTGGGATACATGGGCGTTACTCTGGTTGGCAGTGATGGGTGGTGTGCCACAGGGGTCGATGCTGGGCCTGCAACTATTCACGATCTACGTTAACAATCTGGAAGAGGGGACCAAGTGTAGTGTATCTAAGTTTTCAAATGATACAGATAGGTTAAGTGAGTGGGCAAGGGTCTGGCAGATGGAATACAATGTTGGTAAATATGAGGTCATCCACTTTGGAAGGAAAACTGGAAGAGCAGATTATTATTTAAATCGTAAAAATTTGCAGCATGCTGCTGTGCAGAGGGATCTGGAACTGCTTGCGCATGAATCACCGAAGGTTACTTTGCAGGTGCAGCAGGCTGTCAAGGCGGCAAATGGGATGTTGGCCTTCATTGCTAGAGGGATTGAATTTAAGAGCAGGGAGGTAATGCTGCAACTGTACAGGGTACTGCGTGCAGTTCTGGTCTCCTTACTTGGGGAAGGTTATATTTGCTTTGGAGGCAGTGCAGAGGTAGTTGACCAGGTTGATTTCAGAGATGAGAGGATTAGACTGTGAGGAGAGATTGAGTCATCTGGGACTGTACTCACTGGAATTAAGAATGAGGGGAAATCTTATAGAAACATAAAATTGTGAAAGGGATAGATAAGATATAGACAAGAAAGCTGTTTCCACCAATAGGTGAGACTAGAGCTAAGGGACATAGTCTCAAGATTCAGGGAAGTAGATTTAATACGGGGATGAGGAGGAACTGCTTTTCCTAGAGAGTGGTAAACCTGTCGAATTCTCTGCCCAATGAAACAGTGGAGGGCACCTCAGTAAATTATTCATCCAGGATTTTACTGAATGGCAGAGTAGGTTCGACGGGCCAGATAGCCTACTCCTGCTTATATTTCTTATGTTCTTGTGTGAAAGGGAGCCAGAAATGGGAGGGGAAAAGGATAGTAGCTGGAGAAGTGAGAAGTTACTGGAAATTGGAGAAGTCAATATTCACGCTGTCAGTTTGGAGGCTACTTAAACGGAATATAAGTTGTTGCTCTTCCAACCTGACAGCGGCTTCATCATGGCAGCTGATGTGGCCATGGGCCAACAAATCAGAATGGAAATGAGGATTGGATGTAAGGTGATTGGACATTGGGAAATCCTCCCTCTTGTGGACAGAGATAGGGTGCTTGACAAAATGATGCTGATCTCACTGATGTATTGGAGGCTGCACTGGGCACACCATATCCAGTAGATGACCCCGATAGATTTTCAGATGAGGTTGCCTCAGTTGGAAGAACTGTTGGGATCTGAATGGTGGTAAGGGAGGAGATGAATGGGCAAGAGTTACACTTATGCTGCTTGCAGGTTAAATGTCAGGAAGGAGATCAGTGGGGAGAGAAGACTGGACAAGAGAATCATGGAATCCCTGTGAAAGGCAGAGATTTGAGTGTGGGTTTAAAGATGTACAGTATTTGATAGTTGGATCCCATTGAAGATGGAGGAAATTGTGGAGAATGATGTGCTGGACGCAGAGGCTCATGAGGTGGTAAGGACAAGAAAGCTTCGGAAAACATGTTGCCATTGGTTACAATTTCTTGCTTGGTCTCCTAAAAAAAATTGTTGTTCATATATCTAAAACAGCATAGTTAGTCATCACTTTGCTACGCCAAAGGGTAGGATGGAACTTCTCTTGAAGGAGTACAATTAAATATTTGTTTTTAAATCCTCATGTTGTGCAAGGCTAGTGAGTCAGGAAGAGTGCTCTAATTGGCTCAGGAATCTTTGCGATTGCTTATGCTGCCTGTTCCTGATATGAAAATCGAGTAGGAAAAAAATAAAACAGCATTTCTTTCTTTTTTTTTTAACTTTAAGGGGTATTTAAACTAGAACCAGAACAGATAAGTGGAGTGATTGTGGAGAAAGATATGGTTAAGTCTACATTCAAGGTCAGCAATCAAAACATTAAGCATGGTGGGACTAACGTTCTAAGCTTCATATATTTAAATACAAGGAGTACTGTAAGAAATGCAGATACGCTTAGGGCATGGATCAGCACAAGGATTATTATATCATTGTAGCCATTAGTGAGAGTTGCAGGAAGGACAGGGTTATGAATTGCCCAACTATGTTTTGTTTAACCTGTTATTGGTGTTAATATTAACAAACATTTTCAATTGCAGGCATAAAATAAATTTATTTTTTTCTTGAATTTAGAAGATGGTAGGATATTCTAACCGAAGTGCTCAAAATGTTAAGAATATTCTCTCAAACAGATCTAGAGAATCTATTTCTTCTGTTGGAAGAATACAGAACAAATTTAGGCACAATCTTCAATTTGCAGCCAGGTAATTCAGTAGTGGAATTAGGTGCATCTTTCCTTTATTAAGTAACTATTTCCTCTTTATACCTGTTGCATCATTTTAATAGGTAATGACTGCATTCTATGAAGGCTAAGTCCTCACCTTTGTGCAGTTCTGTACAACATTATTTCAATATCTTCCAGATAACTGTCTCCAATCTAGCATCCTGGATGGGCCTTCTGTCACTAACAGATTTAATTAGATATTCCCCTGGGACAGATATTTCACATATGTGATTAATTCTTGCTGGTTTTGATGATCTTTTAGTCAGCAGTGAGTGTGAACTCCATTGTTGATTGGCTGGCAATGGATTTGGCCACTATGTCATGAGTGGCCAAATCCAGCCAGTATTGTTAGAGCCAGTATGCACCTATTAAAGGGTAGATGCTTTGTGGCAGATGGTGGTACATGTGAAATCTTTTAGGGAAAGTGTGAAAACAAAATAGGAGAGATTGACTTCCAAGGGAGTTTGATGTGGTAGAGGAGGAAAGATGTCTTGTATTTATGTGTAGGAAGTTGAGAGCTGCATCATAAATAAATGCTTGGACTTAAGCAATAACAGCTTGGGAGCAGTGCAGGAAGAAATTAAATGACAGGGAAGGCATCTTCATCGACTGTACGCCATCAGTTAGCTTCAGATGTGCTCAGTTCTTTATTGTTCTATCTCATACCACCAATGGCAGGTTTCAGTGCCCACTCATACTGTACTTGTTTCATAAACACCCTCCAGTTCTACACACTTCCAGCTGTTTAACCATTCTAGCCACATCATCTAAAGCACACTGACAACAATCTTCTCTCACCTGCAGAAGTAGTAGCAACTGACCAGAAGGGGAAAATAATGCTATTGATGCAGATGTTCAAGGGATCTCTCCACCAAGAACTAACTCATACTCACAGTAACTTGTGAGTCTTAACTTGCCTGCTTGCTTCCTTGTAACACCC
The DNA here is from genome assembly GCF_030028105.1 of Mobula birostris. Lineage (NCBI taxonomy): Eukaryota > Metazoa > Chordata > Chondrichthyes > Myliobatiformes > Myliobatidae > Mobula > Mobula birostris. Next base: position 194,119,721 of record NC_092371.1, read on the forward strand.
CGTACCCCAACCTTTCTCTACAATAGAAAGTGAGCAGAAGAAAGTTAGTAAATGTTATAGATTTAGGATATGCTCTATGGTGGACAAATCATTGGTCCTCTTGAAAAGTGGAATTGTGTAGTACAGGGCTGCAACAGTATATGTGGACCCACCATACAACACTATTTCAGCACTTCTTTCTCAACATGGCAGAATTTGTGGACAACATTTTTAATTTCATATTGTAACCCAAGATTAAGTGACTTTGGGTTCTAATTTAATTGGTAGTGCCACAGCCATGTTCAAGAATGCACATTATAAGAAAGTGAACAAGTTGATGAAATCTCTCTACTATTGATCCCTATTTTCAAATTGATTTGTTTTAATTGAAGCAAACAAAATAGATAATTAATTGTTCATCCCCTTGAAATATCTTCCTTAGACAAAGGTAGAGAAACAAATATTTCCTCACACAAGTCCAGACAGAGTGGGGCTGTGCTGATGAAAATCAGGGTTAACTGAGAGTACACAAATTTTGCATAGCTCTGGATGTCTTGTGTAAATGCCCTATATTACAACAATAGCGTGCAGTAGATTGTTAAATCTATCAGGTAATGCTCGAAAGGTCTGTCGATACAGAAGCAGAGATTCAGGCAATAGTCTTTGTCACGTGATCGGCCGCAATGAATTATGAATTGAGGCAGGTTTCGTAAAAACAAACAAACATTTATTAAACTCTGATCAACAAACAGCGAAAAATATTCAAACGACTAACATAATCGGAAGTTAACTGCTATACGGCAACTCTGGAACAGTAATTAAAAAGGTAAATGCAAAAGCAGTTCTTAACGTGGTAAATTCAAACCTAGTCTTAAAAGGGTAAATGGAAAAGTCCCAGTGATTTACACAGTCGATAAGGAGAGACTTCTCTGGAAACGAATTTCTTCGAAGATGTGACGTTACTGCTCATTCTCCAAAGGATTCACGATGAAGGATATAATACGGCTTAAAGGAACTGACCTTTTCCTGGCGAGTAAACACTGCTCGAACTTCCCTGCTCTTGCAGGAGTTATCTCAGGTACAGGTCACCATTTCTAAAAATGAATCCTCAGTAAGGTCAATCCTTTATAAAGCCGCCGAACGGCTCCAACTTTATTCCGATCCTTCAGGTTCCCGTCCTTTAATAAAGTCTTCACTCTCCAATACTACTGAAAAGGTAAAATTATAGACGCAACACAGAAACCTGGCAGCAATTGGCGAAACTGCCAGCACCAATCTTTGCACCTTAAAATAGAAAAGAAAACTCCATTTTAAAATGAAACTGCGTCATGACAAATACGCTGCATTACAGAGTAACTAACGAAGCAAACAACAACTCAACTGAAAACTAATTGCGTCACACCAGGGTTTCTCTTTATATACCTGTTGAGAACAGGTCATCATGTGACCTTACACTGGTGGGAAAATTACATCATGTGACCTCCACAAGACCATTACATCATGCTCATAAGACAGTCACAAGATACCCATGGGGTATGTAACATTTTTCATCACATCAATTAGTTGAATATTTCCAACACTAAGTTATTTTTATTATTTCAGAATTACATCTTCTGGTACTTTTTAATTTTAATTTCTCATTAATTAAGAACAAATATCCCTTTCCTTCTAAACTATATTGTTGAAATGGCCAATCCTCAATGAGATTTGATCACTACATGACCACAAATTCAGCCTCACTCTAAAAATTGAACCTACTTATTTTGATAGCATCCATAAAGAGAGCTTCTGGCAAATTCTAAGATTAGATAGGATCCCTTCCAAAATTGTGCAGCTTATCCAGAGATTCAATGTTAACTTCACCTGCACATTGAGGCAGCAACTTGAATTTTGAAGTCAAGACAAGAGTGAGGCAAGGCTGTGTGAGTGGGTGATATTGTTTAACCTGGTGATTGACTGGGTTATGAGGCAAACAACAAAGGGTAAGCAGAGAGGCATTAAGTGGACCCTATTCTCTACTTGGGAAGAACTTGATTTTGTAGATGACCTTCATTATTATCACATATACACAGCATATGCAAGGGAAAACTCAGCACCTGTGTACTGTGGACACTCAATGTCATTGCCCTCTTCTCCTCCCATCAAGGCATATGCTGGCAGATTTACCTATCTGGGCAGCATCATTCAGCAGAATGGTGAGACCAAGGATGGCATCCAATACAGACTCAGCAAAGCTGGAATTGCCTTTGGAACAATGTCCAACACATGGGGACAAACCAAGTGTAGTATCCACACCAAGGTGAAGCTGTATCAGGGTTTTGTTTTGTTCGCACTCTTGTACGGGTCAAAATACTGGTGCATAACCGAGAGTGGCCTTGCAAAGCTATCGTTATTTCACACCATGAGCCTCCAGATGATCTTTTGTATCTTCTGGCCAAGAAAGATCTTCAACCACACCTTACTCCTTCAGTGTCATCATGAGGAAATGCTGGAGGTGGATTGGGTGCATGATGAGAAGAGATGCCAACTCCATCATCAAGACTCCATCCCTTTACTGGATCCCTGAAGAGCAGAGGGAACCCAGGAGACCAAAGACAACTTGGCACTGTACTTTCGAGGCAGAAATGAGGGCCTAGAAGCATAGCTGTGGCACAATAGAGAAGATGGCCTAGGACTGACTGAGATGGACACAGATTGCTACCTTAAACAGTTGGTGTTATGGGTTGTAAGTGAGTAACACATAGTTTTATGCACAAATATGTATAAAAGTCTTTCAAGAAAATAATTTTCTTGAAAGTAAGACTCTTATTAACAAAAATCTGAAAGAAAACAAAGAAAAACAAAACATCTGTAGGGAGCAAGAAAAAGTTAACATTTCAGATCAATTTCCTTTTGTCAAAACACTGATTTCCCGTTGAAAACCTGTCTGTTGCGATATTGGATCAGGTACTTCCTGATGCAATTCATCATAGTGCTACTGATTTTCCTCAGGCTTCCTTTGCTCGCATAATGACATCATAAATGTTCATCACACTCGACTCTGTTTTATTGACAAAAATTGGAGTATTATTGTGAAGTTTACAATTTTGTTTACAATTCCTTGTAAAACAAATGGGAAGACCCCTCAGCAAGTGAATTAAGAGGTCTCACCAGAACATCCATTTGTATGTGTCTGAATTTCCATACCTGGCCTATTAACCCTCTGGGCATTTAACATATATTACTCGATCCCACAGTGTTTAGCACAGCAGAGATACAGGCTGCAATCTCTGCAGAGGGATGATCTCACATCTTGGTGCCATTCATGACATAAGTTTCCACTTGTACCAAAGGTGGAAACTGGGGTGAATATAGTAAGAACTGGGAAAATCAGGAAGAGAGAGAAACAAAAAGGTATGAGAGGAAGCAGTTTGCTGGAAGTTTGAGAATTAAATGTTTACACCAATTGGGCTGTAAACTCCAACTTTTGGTAAATTGTTCCCCTCTGACACTTTTCTTTTATCCTCTTGAGATACCACACTCACCCCAGCCCCCATCACTCTGCTTTCATCCACTCCATCTGCTCACGTCTTTGTCTACCCTTACCAACTTTTATCAATGCACCATCGAAAGCGCCTAACTGGTATAGTAACTGCTCTGCCTGTGTTTGCACATCATACAAGCCACGTTCCCCTCCATGAACTCTCTCACTGTAAAGCAGCTAGCATAATCAATGATCCCGCCCATCCCAGATGTTCTTTCTCCTCTCACATCAGGTAGAAGGTACAGCAGTCGGAAAGCATGTACTGCCATGCTCAAGGATAGCTTCTACCCCACTATTATAAGATTATTAAATTGTTCTCTGGTACGTTAAGGATGGACTCTTGATCTCACAATCTACCTCATTATGATAACTTACCTTATTATCGACTTGCACCACACTTTCTCTGTAACTGTTACACTTCATTCTGCATTCTGTTATTGCTTTATCTTGTACTACCTCAATGCACTGTGTAATGAATTGATTTATATTAACAGTATGCAAGTCTGGCTCTTTACTGTACACGAGAAAATAATAAAGCAGTTTCAGTTCATCCCACTGATTTCCCCCCTCCACTGTTCCTACCTACCCTACTTGATTCTATGCTCCACGTTCCTTTCCTATCAGATTTAATTAAAAAGCATACAACTTAAATGGTGAGGAACTGCAGAACTTTGAGATACAGAGGGTTCAGGGTGTCTTAAAGCATGATTTTCATTACGTTAGTTACAGGTACAGCAAGTAATTAGAAAGATTGCAAAATGTTTTTGTGAAGGGCATTTAAATTAGAATTAGGAAGGTTATATTAAGTTACATGGTGCATTGGTGAGACCATATCTGAACTACTTTGTACAGTATTGGTTTTGTTATTTATATTAGTATGCAAATTTGTTGGAATGTTCTGAGAGAGTTTACTTTAAATTGGCGGCTTGCTCTTTGAAGATAAATTGGACTAGTTAGACTTATATTCTGGAGTTTAGAAAAAAGAGAAATGACTTGATTGAAATGCATAAGATCCTAAGGAAATTTGACAGGACAGTTAGGGAGAGAATGTTTCCTCTTGTAGATGAACATAGAACTAGGTGTCATTGTTGAAAGATTAGGGGCAGTCCATCTGAACAGATATGAGGTGATATTCTTTTCTTTTAGCAGGTTTTAAGTCTGTGGAACTCTATCTCAAATTGTGGATGCTGTTCAAGTAGAGTAGATAGATACCTGATAAAGATGTGGGTGAAAGGTTATTGCTGGTAGAAGAGATTGCATAGTTGAAGATCAACCATGATCCGGTTGAATGGACAGCCTGGTTTGGGGGGCTGAGTGGTCTACTCCTGCTACCTAATTCTTATGTATGTATATCAGAACAAAGTGCTCAAGCAACAAAAAAAAAAAAAAAAAACTCACATCCTCACCCACTCCATCTACCTGCACCATTATAAAGGATTACCAACTGCTTTGCCAACTGATATACAGGTTGGGGGCAGTCATTGTGAAAGAGGCCATTGTGTGGGTGAGACAGAGTTAGTGCGGAGAGCTGAGGCTTTGGCTCAAGACACTTTGGCAAGAAGAAACAGGAGAGAAGAGGTTAGATTTGTTAAACTATATATAATACTATAATATATAAAATACTATAACTATATATAATACTACAATATATATTATATAAAGTTTTAGTTTATCTAACTGAAAGATATCAAATTACAACTAATTGAATTAAATAGGGTTGTAGACTCAGACGATGTGTTGTAGCTGCATGAGGTAGGAGCTAATGTGGTTTCTGCAGTAAGTCTTGGCAGCTCAAGAAACTCAAGCTCAAAGCATTGCAGCTACTTTGATCCCAGCTATTCTGCAGACGCAACGCCTGTAACATTCTACCATGTTCCACAAGGGCAAGTGCCTCAGTACTTCCCTGTACAAAAGGCTCCTTGATTTCCTCACTTGCACTCCCCAGTCAGTACAAATTGACAACAACATCTTCTCCACAATCACCGTCAGCACAGGTGCATCACGAGGCTGTGTGATTAGCCCCCTGCTCTACGCACTTTATAGTTATGACTGTGAGACTAAGTACAGCTCCAGTTTCATATTTAGGATTACTGACAAATCAAATGTGGTAATGAATTAGCATATAGGGGGTAGATTGAAAATCTGGTTGAAGAGTGTCACAACACAACCTCTCACTCAACATCAGCAAAACCAAGGAGCTGACTATTTGCTGCAGGACGAAGCAGCCAAAGGTTCATGAGCCGTTCCTCATTAGAGCTCAGAAGTGGAGAGAGTCAGTAACCTTAACTTCCTTTGCATTATCAGACCAGAGGATCTGTCCTGGGACCACCATGCACGTGACAATACAAAGTCCGCACATCAACACTTCTGCTTTCTTAGAAGTTTTCATAGATTCAGCATGTTATCTTAAACTGATGAACTTCTATAGATACATCATGCAGAGTATCCTATATGATTGTATCACATTGGAATCACCAAAGCTCAGGAACAGAGAAGTCTACCGAGTGTGGTGGATACAGCCCAATTCAAAACAGACATTGCCCTTCCCACCACTGAATATATTTACAAGGAGTGTTGTCACAAAGAAAGCCACATCCATCATCAAGAACAACCACCATCGAAGCCATACTCATCTCTTGCTTCTACCATCAGGTATGAGGTACAGGGGCCTTAAGTCCCACACCATAGCTTCAGGACCAGTTATTACCCTAAAACAATCAGGCTCCTGAACTAACGTGGATGACTTTACTCACCTCAGCTCTGAACTGATTCCACATTTTCATTTGCACAATTTGACTTCTTTTGCATGCTGATTGTTCGTTGGTCTTTATTTATGTATAGTTTTTCACAAATTCCGTTGTATTTCTTTATTTTCCTGTGAATGCCTGAAAGAAAATGAATCTTGAGGTAGTAATATGGTGACACATATTTAATTTAAGTTTACTTTGACTTTTAACTCACCAACTTAATCTTACCACTCCACTGTGCAGAATGACTACAGCATGTACCAAGCACATTCAATCCAGTTAGTCACACAGGGACTTTCTGACTACACCACCCAAACCCATGATCTCAACCATCAAGGTTAGCAAGTACTGATGACCACCACCCTCTACATTTCCCATTCCAAATCTCATACCATCGTGATTTGGAAATATGTTAGTATTTCCTTCATTATGACTGGACCAAATTCCTGAAATTTCTTCTTCAACCACATAAGGAATGCATTTACCAGAAGGACGAGAGCAAGCAGAAGAAAGCTGCTCACCATCATCAATTAGAGATGGCCAACAACTGCTAGCCTTGTTACTGATGCCTGAATTCCAAGAAAAAATGCTAGATAAAACTCTCCTGAGTCAAGTTGCTGGTCTCAATTCCCCCGTCCACTTCAGCCCCATCAGTATTGTCTGGAAATCTTTCAGATTCATATACACATGAAAAACACAAGAGATTCTGCACATGCTGGGAATCCAGAGCAACATTCATAAAATGCTGGAGGAACTCAGCATGTCAGGCAGCATCTGTGATAAGAGAGGTGAGTATACCATGGGAGAAAGGAAAGGTGAACGGGCATCAAGGGCAGGTGATAGGCAGGTAAGGATTTCAGCAAGGCATTTCATTGATTTCTGCAAGGCATTTGATGATTTCAGCAAGACATTTGATAAGGTATCCCATGTAAGGCTTATTGAGAAAGTAAGGAAGCATAGGATCCAAGGGGACATTGCTTTGTGGATTCAGAACTGGCTTGCCCACAGAAAGCAAGGAGTGGTTTGGTCGGTCAAATATGATGGCAGAATATAGTATTAATAGCAAGACTCTTGGCAGTGTGGAGGATCAGAGGGATCTTGGGGTCTGAGTCCATAGGACACTCAAGGTTGCTGTGCAGGTTGACTCAGTGATTAAGGCGGCAAATGGTGTATTGGCCTTCATCAATCATGGGATTGATTTTAAGAGCTGAGAGGTAATGTTGCAGCTCTATAGGACCCTGGTCAGACCCTACTTGGAGTACTGTGCTCAGTTCAGGTCGCCTCACTACAGGAAGGATGTGGAAACCATAGAAAAGATGCAGAGGAGATGTACAAGGATGTTGCCTGGATTGGGGAGCATGCCTTATGAGAATAGATTAAGTGAACTTGGTCTTTTCTCTTTTGGAGAGACGGAAGATGAGAGGTGACCTGATAAAGGTGCAAAAGATGATGAGAGGCATTGATCATGTGGATTTATCAGAGGCTTTTTCCCAGGCCTGAAATGGCTAGCACGAAAGGGCACAGATTTAAGTGCTTGGAAGTAGGTGCAGAGGAGATGTCAGGGGTAAGTTTTTTTTTGTTTTTTTTTTTTTTTTTTTTAAAAACACGCAGAGAGTGGTGAGTGCGTGGAATGGGCTACCGGTGATGGTGGTGGAGGCGGATACGATAGGGTCTTTTAAGAGACTCCTGGATAGGTACATTGAGCTTAGCAAAGTAGAGGGCTATGGGTAACCTTAGGTAATTTCTCTGGTAAGGACATGTTCGGCACAGCTTTGTGGGCCAAAGGGCCTGTATTGTGCTATAGGTTTTCTATGTTTCTAAGGAGAAGTGGTATGACGGGACAAGAATGGGGAAACGAAGAAGAGGGAAGGGGGAGGGGGCTTGGAAACTTACCGGAAGTTGGAGAAATTGATATTCACGTGATCAGATTGGAGGCTACCTGGACAAAATATATCATGTTGTTCCTCTATCCTGAGAGTGGCCTCATCATGGCAGAAGACGAGGCCATGGAATGACAAGTTGGAATGGGAACGAGAATTAGAATTGAAATGGTTGCTCACCAGCAACCTGCCAAAGGGTCTCAGCCCGAAATGTCAACTGTACTTTTTTTTTCTGTAGGTGCTGCAGGACCAATGAGTTCTTCCAGCATTTTGTGTGTGTTGCTTGGCCACCAGCAAATCCTGCTTTTTCCAGATGGAGTGAAGGTGCTCAATGAGGTGGTCTCCCAATCTACATTAGGTCTCAACCATGTAGAAGAGGCTACATTGGGAGCACAGGATACAGTAGACAACCCGAACAGATTCGCAGGAGAAGAGTTGACACACCTGGAAAGACTGTTTGGGGCCCTGTATGGAAGTGAATGGGGTGAAGCACTTCTGCCACTTGCGAGGATAGGTGGCAGACGGATATTAGTGGGAAGAGACAAATGGACAGGGGGTATCACAAAGGAAGCAATCTCTGCAGAAAACAGAGTCGGGGGGCAGTAAGTATGAGTCTGGTCGTACAGTCATGTAGAAGATGGTAAAGTTGCAACGAATGATGGTTTGGATGTGGAGACCGTTGGGTTGGTGGTTAGGGACAAGAGGAAATTATTCCTGTTAAGGCGGCGGGAAGATGGGAGTAAGAATGGATATCCAGGAAATGGCAGAGATGCGGGTGAGAGCAACATCAGTGGTGCCAGAAGGGAAACCTCGTTATCTGAAGGAGGAGGACATTCCTGATATCCAGTAAAGGAAAGCTTCACTGGGTAACAGAGTGGAGACAAAGGAACTGAGAAATGGGAGCAGCATTTTTACAGGAGATAGGGTGGGAAGAGGTATAGTCAAGATAGCCATGAGAATTGGTAGATTTATAAAAGATATCAGAAGACAGTTGTCTAGATACCTTGACTCCATTTTATCCCCTTGGTTCAGTACCTTCCCGCCTACATCCACAACACTGCACATGATCTTGATCTCAACAACTTTCAATTCCCTTACTTTGATCACCTATTTTCAAGATGGATGTCCAGTCCCTATACACTTTAATCCCCCATCATGAAGTCCTTCAAGCTCTCTCCTTCTTTCTCGACAAGAGACATAACTAGTTCCACTCCACCACAAATCTCCTCCATCTGGTAAAACTGAGCAGTTTGTGGTTGAGCCCACTAGGGGAAAAGCAATTCCAGATTGGGTGTTCTGTAATGAACCAGATTTGATTATTTCCACATCCTCCCCCTGGTCACCTTATGAGACAATACCTCAGGCTAAATTGGATGATGATGGGACTGGACATACATTTTTTAAGGAGGTGTGGGTATTCTGGAAATTCCTAATCCAAATTCTAAACCCCAAAGGTAAATTTTATTCACAGATTCAACTACTCTAAGCTATGCAGGTTTTACAGAGCATTTCCTTACTAACGTTGGAGTTCAGGTTCAGTAATTGCTACTGGTCATTATATTGAGCAGAAAGTCCTAATTTTGTGGATGGCTTGCATTGGGCTGAATAGATATAGATCGGTGTTTCCCCAAGTGGGTAATATTGCCCCGCCCAGAGGGCAGTGGGAGTTTCTATGTGGGCAATGAAGTTAAAAGATGCAGTGGGGATGTGCTTGGTAGTGGGGGGGGGGGGGGGGGAAGAGAGACAGCTGCAGGCTTACAAGTATAATTAAAGAAATGAATTACTTACTAGAAGCATTTGGTCCTTGGTGCCCCACAATTGATAACAATGATCACGTAATCACATCCTGTCTTGCTAACCCTTCATTCTTTTAGACTTTGCTCCAAGCATTATAGTTGTTAAAAAACGATGTGACACTTCTGTATTTGGCATTTCATGAGAAATCTTGACAGAAGAAGTAATGTTAATTCCAGGCCTGGGCTGCATACTATTGCAGATCACTATTGTAGTACAGTACTCGTTAGTAAAATTCCTATATTCTAATTCCTGTGACTTGGGGTATGACATTCAATGGGGTAAAGTTCAGAATTTGACTTTTCAAGTGGCCTTCACCATATTTCTCTAGCCCATGTCCCAACTGAGATACTGCTGCCCCACTTCATGTACCTTCAAGCAGTGAGTTGTGTTATGCCTGAGCTATGATGATGTCATAACTATCCCCTTTATTGATTGCAGAACTTGAGATTGAATGCAAAGAATAAGTGAATGACTATGGTCATGATTCCATAACAAAAATAACAGAACTAAGCAAATGAAAAACAAGTGCAGACAGTATAGTGTGGTGTATCTGAAATACGGATTTATACAAGCACCAAGCAACAAACAGCACCCAATGTGTCTGCTGTGTGGAAAAGAAGTTTTTCAAATGAGGCAATGAAACTTTCCAGACTTCATGGACAATTGAAAGGAATACGCTCTGATAAAGCAACCAAGATATTCATAGCACTTCAAGACATACTTGCTAGCACTTCATAACAAAATAGTGATGGATTGCTTTGCCACATCTGGAAATCTCCATACAATTGGAAAGGAAATGATTCTGCCCACAGTAAGGGAGGTTCGGAGTATGATTTTGCATTTGTTACAAGACCAAATAATTAAAGCAATTCGGCTCAGCGACAATCCTGTTCAATGACAAATAGATGAAGTGTCTAAAAATATGGAAGACATGTTATGTAACATACTTAGGACAACAGAATTTACTCTGCAGTTGGATGAGTTAACTTTGCTTGGCAGCAAATCTTTGCTTCATGATCATGTTCGCTTCACAGACAAGGAAAGCAAGGTTCAAGTGTTGTAAGTATTTAAGTATTTGTAAGGGGACTAGAAACAGATACAAAGGGGGAGTCAGTATTTCGGGCTGCTGAGCAGGACATTACGCTTACCAACATTCTTGCTTGTGCAACAATGGGACATTATCAATGACAAATACCACCATGGGGTTATTACTCTTTTTGAAAATAGCTGTTCCTAACATATTTACCATTCACTGTGCAAGTCACACATAATATTTGTCGCAAAACAACCAAACTGATCAGCTGCACAAATTACTAAATACTGTTATCGCAGCAATAAATGAAATCAAGTCCCATGCTCATTCTGGACTATTTTGAAAGCTTTGTATTCAGAGTGATGAACAGTCTGAACACTTGCTATTGTACACAGAAGTCAGATAGCTCTGAAAAGGCAACTGCATGAGACGCTTTTATGTACTTTTTGAAACTGCGATAAAATTCTTTGAAAATTTGAATACTTCCTTCAACAATCAACTCAAGAATATTAGGGATGACATCATTTATTTGTAATATTTATAAAGTTTAATGAAATCAATATTCAATTGCAAAGAAATGGTAAGCGTCTTATCAAAGTTTAATCAGTCATCTCCCCATTTCTGTCCAAGTTAACCCAATTTAAGTGCAACATTGGTCATAATTGCCTTTTCCAATTTCTGAGCATCTCTAAGTTGACAGAAAAAGAAAGAATATCAGATGATCATCTTCAAGTATACTGTGCCCAGCTGGGTGAGCTGCGTAAAGATTTGTCAGGGAAATCTCAGGATCTGCTCTCGATCCAAATTCCAGATTGGGTAATAAATCCATCCCTAAACACTTGCATTGAGGAATTAACAGGAAGGATGGAAGAACTTATTTCACTACAAAATGACTTTTAGCCAAATCCAAGGTGCAAAGAATCTTATCAAGACTTTTGGTTGCAGAAAAAATCTCTGAATGCTATCCTGCACTGTGGAAAAATGTCAAGATATTCTTTATTGCCTTTCCAACATCATATTTACTGGAGCACAGTTTCAGTGCAGTCACACAATTTCTTTCAAGGCAACAAAATAGAATGCAAATTACTGAACATGGGGATCAGAGACTCCTGAGTTCCATTCAGAAGATGTGATATCAGTTAAGAAGCTGATATCTCTGTACCATCCATCTCATTGAAAGGTGAAAAAGCAATGAAGTAGTGAATAGTTGGACTACCAACTATGCTAAAATTGTTGATGAAAAGTGTTTTTACTGTAATTAAATAATTTTATTTATATCTTTAAATAGATTTGAGTAACTTTTGCTCTTATCTGTCAAAGCTATGAACTTGCAGTTCCTATTGTATTTCACTGTGTATCAAAAATCAAAATTCTTTATAGTTTTTGTGTAATGGCTGGGTTGTAGTCTGAGAATGTAAGGGCAGTAAACCAAAAAAGTTTGGGATCACTGATCTAGACACTTCTCAAATGCGGTCCTATTGTAATTTTTTAAAACAATACACATGAGCAATGAGCAGGAGTGACAGACGGAACTGGAAGTAGGACAAGGAAGATCTATCTGGATGCTAAGAGTAAGGCAGTACTAGTCTTTAGAAGAATGTCTGCAGTTTAGAACTTCAGAAGTATGACAACCAACTCCAAAAGCATAATTACATCTATTCATCTGTAACACTGACAGCAGGGAGAACTTACAAGCCATGCTTGTGAACAGAGAGCTGCCTAATTCTGAGTAGGTGGTGGAGAGCTTGGGCATAAAGCAGAATGTTGGCCACCACTGCACAATACTCAACAAAACAAAACAGGGGGCTGCTCAGTATGGTCAGCAGAGCACCTTTGAGTATGTGTGGGACTAGAGAGTTTTGGGAAGTGCATGAGAAAATGAAGCTAAAGTGCTTTAATAATCATTTAACCATTCAACAAAACAAAATGGCAGAGAAAAACTTTGCCTCTGCTGAATAACACCTGTGTAGCGCTTGTCATATCTTGTGTGACTGGTCACTGCACACTTTATGAGACAGATCAAATTACAAAGTGCTAGTTAGCCCTTAGATAGCAGGAGGTGGCAGTAAATAGGAAACACACGCTTCTGGAGGTTAATTTTCTTTATTAAAAAAAGAGAAATATACAATATATAGAACATAGAATAGTGCAGCACATTACAGGCCTTTTGGCCCACAATGTTGTGCTGACCCTCAAACCCTGCCTCCCATAAGCCCCCCACCTTAAGTTCTTCCATATACCTGTCTAGTAGTCTCTTAAACTTCACTAGTGTATCTGCCTCCACCACTGACTCAGGCAGTGCTTTCCACACACCAACCACCCTCTGAGTAAAAAACCTCCCTCTAATATCCCCCTTGAACTTCCCACCCCTTACCTTAAAGCCATGTTCTCTTGTATTGAGCAGTGGTGCCCTGGGGAAGAGGCGCTGGCTATCCACTATCTATTTCTCTTATTATCTTGTACACCTCTATCATGTCTCCTCTCATCCTCCTTCTCTCCAAAGAGAAGCCATAGATCTCTTAATCTCTGATCATAATCCATACTCTCTAAACCAGGCAGCATCCTGGTAAATCTCCTCTGTACCCTTTCCAATGCATCCACATCCTTCCTATAGTGAGGTGACCAGAACTGGACACAGTACTCCAAGTGTGGCCTAACCAGAGTTTGATAGAGATATTTACATGAGTAAAAACAATTCAAAATTCCAACACTCTGTTTAGGTTCCAAATCTCAGATATCAAACAAAAACAAAATTCCTGTTTAGTTAGAATCAGTGATATTTATTAAAATAACCATTGTTACTCCAATTTCTCTAACTAATTAGATCCAATGTTATTCCCTATTTAAGGGTTTACAGACTAACCTTTCCTTTTTTATAGTTAGTTAGAAAACTAATTAAATTCCTATTCTTAAGTATTATGGTAACTTCAGTTTCAGTTCAAGTCAGTATGTCTACAGATTGAAATTCAAAAATTATATATCTATACAGCTTAACTTTCATAGCAATTCTCCAACATCACAACTTTTAAACAAAGTAAATCTCATTCAGTAACTTATCAAAGTCTTTGCAAAAATAATCAGTTCTTGGAGAAAATCAAATTCAGATCCTTCGAATGAAAATACATCCAATCGTATAAAATCCTTTACATCATGAAACATTTTGTTCCCCTGCTGGTTCTTCGATCTTGGGTGGATCACCATCTTATTTCTTGTTTCATCGGATGAAATAGTTGATCATCCACAGAGTGTCGATTCACAACACTTACACAAAAAAAAATTGACCAAATCCCTTGGTGTGATTTAACAGAACTAATTCCCAGTTACACGGTAGAGATCTTGGGTACTCTGCTGTTGATATTGTCTCGTTACAGCTGTTGCTTGTTATAGCTGTAGCTTCAATAGATCTTTTATCACTATCGTCTCTCCTGCAAGGGTTTCACCCTGAGGTTTTCAAGTAAGTAAAGCAGAGATACTCACTACTAATTCCACTTTAATAGTTTATATCTTTAGTTTCTAATAGTTTGCTGCATTTCTCTCACTTTCCTATGCTGCATCAGCCATTCCTCGTTCTTGCATAGATTTTTTTTCTCCCAAGTTGTTTGTTTGTTGTTTTTTTTTTTTTTTTTTTTTTTTTTTTTTTTTAAATTCAGTAAACCTCATTTTCATCCCTCTACAGGTGGAGCTTTCTAACATTACATCTTTGGGTTTAATTAGCCTGGATTACAACATCCTCTCTTTTGCTGAACACACGATTCAAAGAAAAAAATCAGCTGGCTACGACATCTTCTTCTGATGGAAGCTTTGAAATGCTCAACTAGTATTTAGAGATCCTTGGCTAACTCACTGAGCAAAAGATGATATAGGTTAGGGCTTAAAATCATCACAGAATTAAATGTGACTGCCAAGAATATAGTAATACCCAAAAAGACAGATCAAGAGAAAATAAAGCATATCCTTTTAGCTGAAATTGGTGAGTAGGCATTCAGTCTTATGTCCATCACCTACTTACATCTCAAATGTATATGGATGTAAAGTAACGGAACACTTTAATCTTGTATCTTTAGACATTACTGAAAGCTGAAGGTGCAGAATATGAAATCAAAAACAGTGAATCCATTGGTAAATAAGGCATTAAAGAAACTTTTATTACATTACAACATTAGAGGGTTTCTTAAACAAGCTCTGAGAAATAAACTAGTTTGTGTATTTATTGATAAAATTCAATCTCCATTACTTGAACTCTGAGCTTATCTTTGAGAAACAGCTTCATCTATCCAAAATAGTATGTGCAAATATGCTCACAGAGCTAGTTATATGGAGGGAAAACTAAAAGAATTTGCCTATATGTCTTACTTTTGGGAAATATAATGGCAATTAGTCAGAACAAGAGTTTAAGTTGCAAACCATAAAGTGTTATATCTCATACGCTCAGTGGCCACATTTTTAGGTACCTTTTGAATCTGATTTGTGGCCACTGAGTATATGTTAGTGGTTGCTGCTGCTGTAGCCCATCCACTTCAAGGTTCAACAGGTTGCGCATTCAGAGTTGTTCTTCTGCACACTGCTGTCGCAACATGAGGTTATTTGAGTTATTGTTACCATCCGGTCAGCTTGAACCAGCCTGCCTATTCTCCTCTGATCTCTCTCATTAATGAAGTGTTTGAGCCCACAGAACTGCTGTCCTGGATGTTTTGTTGTAGTTCACACCATTCTCTATAAACTCTAGAGACTATTGTGCATCAAAATCCCTGGAAATCAGCAGTTTTGGAGATACTCAAACCACCCTATCTGGCACCAACGATCATTCAAATGTCAAAGTCACCTAGATTACAATTCTTCCCTGTTCTGATGTTTAGTCTGAACAGAAGCTAAAGCTCTTGTTCATGTCTGCATGCTTTTATGCATTGAGTTTCTACACAATTAGCTGATCAGATATTTGCATCAATAAGCAGGTATATGGGTGCATATAATAAAGAGGACAAGGAGTCTATATTATGTGCTACGTTCCAACTTGTGTGCCATTGGTGCTGACGATGATGACAATGACTGCTGGTTCTTCACTTGCAAAGATCAGGAGGAAAGAAGAGTCTTCAGGAGCAATAGTATGGTTGTTGGTGACTGTAGTGGCTAATTCTGGCTTGTAGCATCTGTGTGGCTCCCTTTTAGTCAATCAAATCAAGCAGCACTATCCAGAACCAAGGAATGTTAGAAACATAGAAAACTTACAGCACAATACAAAGCTGTGCCGTACATGTCCTTACCTTAGAAATTACCTAGGATTACCCATAGCCCTCTATTTTTCTAAGCTCCATGTACTTATCCAGGTGTCTCTTAAAAGACCCTATCATATCTGCCGCCACCACTGTCGCCAGCAGCCCATTCCATGCACTCACCACTCTCTGCATAAATAATTTTATCAGAGCTCTGGAGTAATATTACTTTAAGGGGAAAAAAAAGTCCATTGGAAGAGATTTTCAGGAGAAATCCAACCACTTGGACAAGTGGAAGCTTGGAGAAGTAGTAAGGTTTGTATTAGTCCCCCACTAAGTGAGATTGAATTGGAGAAATGTGTTTATCTCAGAAAGCATATTCGTTTTGGAACAAGTATGAAACTAACTTTTCCAAGTCATTACCAATCCCTTTGGTATTGAAAGCCCAAGTTGAAATAAAAAACAGTAAATTTCACAACAAATGCCAGTGACCGCTGCGCAGGAGTCATTATAGATTCTAATAGGCCCTGTCAGCACTCAGAGTGGGAGCCACCAACTCAGCCACTTGGCTGGATACTCCATCTCCCTTCTACACGATGACTTTGCCCTGCACAGGGTGGAGAGCCGCAGCCTTTCACCATTGCTTGCTGCCCTTTCAACAATTGGAGCCATTGTTGAACCAGCCTTGCTGCTTCTACTCAAATCATCATATGGCTCACCCCACTGTATGGGTGAGGGGTCGATCGTAGGGTGAGGTGGTCGTTATTGGGCAGGGACATAACGCGTTCATGGAAACGGCTCACCCCACTAGGACTTTCTCTGTCCTGTCCCCGATAGCAGGCCCAGCAGCAGGCCAAAAACTGCCTCTCAAAGGTCACTGCCTCAGGGAAAATTTTGTTTTTACCTCATTTAAATCTCCAAGGGGACATGACACCCTTTCAACACCTGCCTCAGGCTCCACTCAGACATTCTAGTAGTAGCTGAAACCTGCAGCTGATAGGGTACCCCTCTCACCTGTTCCCTCAAAGCTGCTTTGGTGTGGTAACCAAAATGCTTCTGTGCACATAGCCTTTGTTGCTGAACCGATGGAATTTTCTTTTATATAATGTTTTATTGAAGTGCCGCACAGTTTTCAAGCCTTGTAAAAATTTCCTGTTTAGAGTAATGATTGCTCCGTGAAGCTGTTTTAAAAAAAAAAAACATTGCCCCACTCTGTCTAGTTGCTAATGGGGGGAGCCTGTTCCTGTCACACTGGTGGGCGTTGGGAGCAAGGGTGGACCCAAATGCAAGACACATTTCATGAGGTTAACGTAATTGAGCTTATTGCTCGATACAAGGAGAGCAAAGCAGAAGCAGGAATAGTGAACTGGACAAGGACTCAGGCCTTGGACTAGGCTGGGAGTAAGGGTCTGGGCTAGGACTCGGAATCATGGACTGCCAGGGCCAGGACTTGACTTGAGACTTGGGTGCCACCAGGCCCAGGGCTTGGTACTTGGAGCCCCCAGGAGTAAATTGCCTCCAGTCACCAAGCTCGAGGGACACAGGAAAATAGGGAACCAAAGGGAAACGGAGTCAACGGTCCGGATCATAACATAAAGTAAATTTAAAGGGATACGATCTAGACCATGACAAGTTCACTGCCTGCTTGGCTGCTTCAAAGGCTACTTGCTGTTCAGGCCTGTTTAGTTAGGCACTAATGCCCAAGCACTGTATCTTTTCCCTGGAGGTGGGGACCACAAAAAACAGGGTCTTCTGCTTGGCCTTTTCAGGGATCTCCTGCTGCCTGGAATGCCACTGTATGCAAATGAATAGAACACCCTGTCTGGGGCTATTCAAATACTGCCAACCCTCTCACATGAAGGCAGGCTGGTTTTGTGACTCTGGACTCAGGGGAATAGAGAAAAAAAAGCACTGGTTAGGTCCACTACTGCATCCTATGCTTCCCCTGCCAACCCCGTATGTCCTTAATAATGATCACTACATCTGGGACAGCTGCTGCTGTGAGGGGTGGTGCATGTCTGTTCAACTGACAATAGTCAACCGTCATCTGTCATGTCCCATACCTCTTCTGCACCAGCCATATTGGGCTTGCTATAGGGGGAGACAGCAGGGAGAATGACTCCCTCCCACAGCAGGGCACCTACAGTTTCCCCATTTTCTTTGTTATATGGAGCTTTATAAAATTCTTCTCATGCTGCATCTGGAGTATTGCATTCACTTCTGGCCCCATTATTGGAAGGATGTAGAGATTTTGGAGAGAGTGCTGAAGGCATTCATCATGTTGTCTGGATTAGAGGGCAGGTGCTAAAGGAGTGGTTGGACAATCTTGTGCTGTTTGTTCTGGAGCAGTGGAGACGGAGGGGAGATCTGGTAGAGTTTGTAAGATTGTAAGAGACAGGGACAGTAGACAGCTGTTATCTTTTTCCCAGCTCCAAAATGCCTAATACTAGAGGGTATGCATTTAAGGTGAGAGGGGGCAATATCAAAGGGGACATGCGGGGCAATATTTTTGACACAGAGTGATGGCTGCTTGGAATGTACTTCCATAGTGGTGAAGCAAATACGAGAAAGGCAGTTAAAGATCCCTTAGATAGGCAAATGAACATGCAGAAAAAGGGATATGGGCATTGTGTGGGCGGAAGGAATTATATAGCTAGGCATTTAATTAAATGCCTAGCTATAGGGGCGAACTGATTGTTCCTGCTGACTGTGCTATGTTCTGCAGTTTATCTGAATTGATCCAAGTCTCTGCTAGTTACAAGTAAAACTGTTGATCACCAGAAAATGCTGCAACACTTGCATGTTATGCAAGTAAGAGAATTTCAGTCTCCTGGAAGAAAAGGCTGAAATGGTTTGCTGTAAAATGGACAATAAACTCTAGTAATATAACCATTATTAATCTGCCTGATTATTTCACTCAGAAGCATGTCAAAGGCCTTGTTATTCAAAAAAAGGAAAGCTTTAAATTGCATTTGCACTTAATTCTAGTAATAACACACTAATTTCAGAGCAAAATGAAAGTGAACTTTTACCAACCCAGTATCAACAGTGCTGATGGCATTATCACAAAACAGAATAATTACTTTTAAAGTTGAAGTAATCCTTTGGGTCTTATAATAGGAAAAAGCAGCATTTGTTAATATCATATGATATTTATAAATTAATCTCACTAAATTGTTCACAGATAAAGCAAATTGCAATCACATTTGTTTGTAATCTGTTATATTTGTGAACCCTGTGAAGGTTAAGATATTACCGGAAAATGTGTGCTGAGATTACAATGTGAAATTAATTTACACTAGTGATTCACAAACTCTTTTGGGTTACTATCCCTTGGCTGCCAGACCTCATCCCCAGTGACACCCTCTTTCCCTTTCCAGTCATTGCATAAAATCTAAGAATTTTGAATCACGATGCACAGTGAAAGAAAATAGGAACTACAAATTCAAAGCGTTGACAAATCATTTCAAAAAAATTTCAAATCTATTTAAAGCTACAAGTAAAATTATTTATTTAATTACACTACAATCAATTTAAGAGCAGTCCAACAATTTGCTACTTTATTGCTTTTTCACCTTTAGATGAAAAAGCTTGGTGCAGTCATATTAGATTCTCAACATCAGTCTGAATGTCACACAGAAGATGTGTCCAATCCCCAAGTTTAGTATTTTTCAGTCTGTTTCATTGCTTTGAAAGAAATTGGGTGACTGCACTGAAGCCGTGCTCCACTAAATATGATGCTGGAAAGCAAATAAAGAAAATCTTGACTTTCTTTTCCTCAGTGCAGGATAATGTTTGGAGAATTTTTTCTGCAGCAAAATGTTTTGATATGATGTTTTGAACCTGGGCTTCAGTTCAAAGTTTGTTTGTAGTTCTTCCTCCATCTTTCCTGTTAATTCCTCAATTCAAGTGTTCAGGAATGGATTTATTACACAATTTCTGAATTATCATCAGGAGAAGATACTGCAATTTCTCTGACATGTCCTTATGCAGTTCACTCAGAGAGGCTTAGAAGTTGGAAAATGGTGTGATGAAGGTTGTACTTAAATTGGGTTAACTTGGACAGAAATATAGAAACAACTGATGTTACTTTGATAAGATTCACATTATTTCCTTGCAATTGAAGAATGATTTCATTAAACTTTGCACAGAATTCATACAAACAGGCAATGCCTTGCTTAATATTCTGCAGCTGATTACTGAATGAAGCATCTGAATCTTCAAAGCATTTTATCACAATTTCAAAAAACAAAATCTCAGGTAGATTCCTTTCCAGAGCCATCTGACTTCCGTGTGCAACAACAAGTATTCAAACCATTCATCATCCTCAATACAAAGCTCTCAAAATAGTCGAGAATTGAGAACATGGGACTTGATTTTATATACCACTGTGATAACAGTGTTTAATAATTTGTGCAACCAATCACTTAGTTCTTTTTTGATAAGATATTGTCACCTTAATTGTCTGGTGACTTATGTAAACTGTACTCAGAATCTCCCCTACTGTTGGTAGAATCAGTACTTCTCCAATTGTATGGGGCTTTCCAGTTTCAGCAAGGAGCAATGAAATGTGGTATGTATGAAGCACACAACCCATTACTGTTTTGTTGTGAAGTCCTGGCAAAAATGATTTGAAGTATATTCTGTTTCTGAAAGTTTTTACCAAGTAATTGAAAGTAAGCCAGGTTTTTATTTGCTTTATCAGAGTGTATTCCTCAAATATTCAAGGAGTCTGTATGTGTCACAATGGATGCTGGGAACAAACCTAAATGCGAGACACAGGCACTGAAGTACAAGGAAAAGGACTTGACTGGAGTAGGAACATGACAGGATACAGGCATGGAGCAGGGACAAGAACGCAGACTTGGGATAGGGAAAGCGGTACCAGGACTAGGAACCATGGACTAGGAGACAAGGCTTGGACTCTGAGCCCGAGACTGGACAAGGACCCATAACCTGGGTCTTGCCTCGGGCTCAGACCCCAGAACCAGGCAAGGATATGACATGGCTTCAGGACAGGACATGGCTGGGGTCTAGAGGCCTGTGCTCTTGGAGCTTGGCTGCGGGACCTTCGAGGCCTGTGCTCTTGGAGCTTGGCTGCGGGACCTTCGAGGCCTGTGCTCTTGGAGCTTGGCTGCGGGACCTTCGAGGCCTGTGCTCTTGGAGCTTGGCTGCGGGACCTTCGAGGCCTGTGCTCTTGGAGCTTGGCTGCGGGACCTTCGAGGCCTGTGCTCTTGGAGCT
Organism: Mobula birostris; assembly: GCF_030028105.1. NCBI lineage: Eukaryota > Metazoa > Chordata > Chondrichthyes > Myliobatiformes > Myliobatidae > Mobula > Mobula birostris. The sequence goes on from NC_092371.1 coordinate 194,141,132, forward strand.
TGGCTGCGGGACCTTCATCTTGAAATGCAGAGGCTGATAACTCAGAGACTGGAGCTGAGAGACTGACTGGGAACTGAACATTAACATAGAGCTAGGACTTGTCCTTCTAAAAGCCAGGACTCATTGTTAACATGACACCAACATGAGACAGGACAGTACATAGACATAGAGCCAGGACTTATACTTAGACAAGCCGGGACTCAACCACTCCACACCAAGGTGTGACAGGTCCACCTGTTGGATAACAGCAGAATAGCCAGACTTACCCAACAGAGGCAAAGACAAGACAAATCCCTCCACAAGGCAACAGCAAAATGGCCTGACTTACCCCACAGAAGCGAGGACAAGACAGATCCCCCCCACAGGACAACAGCAAAACAACCTGACTTACTCCACAGAGGCAAGGACAAGAGGAGACAAACACCAAAGAACGACAGACAGTTCCATCTCTGCATCGGGGTAGCTCCAAGTCTCAATTTGGCCAGCAATCTCAGCTGGCTACAGAAATAGCTGGATCCCTACCTAGCTTGGAGTGGCTAGCAGCCACTCAGCTGGCCCAGGAAAGACAGCTCCAACTACTGACAGCAAGGCTCCATGAGGGGATAATTCCTCAACACACTCTAAAGATAGCAAGAGGCTACACTAGCCTTCCACCAGCAGGTTACTCCCAGGGGATCTTGACAAAACAAACTAGCAGTTCACAGTCAACCCCAAGGCTACTTATATTCCCATCACCAAGATAGG